>NC_091824.1:18632500-20003125 GCF_038994185.2 Dermacentor albipictus
ATCCACAACTCACTAGATCGCACGCTGTACAGTGGCGACAACTACAAACCAAATCTTACAAGAGCCCGATACTAATGCACGCTATTTATCCAGAAATATGCACAACAGATAGTTGCAAAGTGTGTGGCACCAAAGCCACGCTACAACACATGCTATGCGAATGCCAGGAACTAATACAGGACGATGCGCGCGGAGGCTCCATCGACAGTCTCCGCGCGCGATGACAGGCCGCGCTGCTCAGCTCAAACCTAGAAGACCAACTCTGGGCAGTCCAGCGGGCCAAGGAAGCCGCTGAGAGGCAAGAACTCTTGGCCGTAACCTCGGCGGGTGCCCCAGTGCACTAACTCGCCGGACGCGAATCGTTCCGATTCGAAATAACGTTTTCTCACTCACTCACTCACTTTCTGGATGGAAAGCAAGAGAATCTAAACTGCAAGCCACATTGAAAGTGAAAAGGACGTCATGTAGCGTATCTGAAGATTTCACCAAGGTAGTTCAAGAAAAACGCCGGCAGCTCTGGAATTATGGCAAAGAAAAGCGACAGGACAAGAAACAAGATATGCATTTGAGCTGCAGCTGGATACTGACATGCATAAGCCCGTTCATTTCGGGCGCAGGCACACTGATTCGACTCTCTTATCAAAAGCATTTTCTTGGCAGTGAAGACTACCTGAGATTAAAAGAAACACGCCACCACCGTGCCATATATATTGTTGCGGTATAATGTAAATCCAGGCGGAAACGCTTTTACATCTGATACTGTGTCATCGAGCCACGGCTCAGTACTCATGATGATTTGTGTTTCCATCGTTTCAACTAAAATTGTAAATTCATCAACTTTACTTTTATGATAATACAAGTCACCACCGGTGCTATTGGTGCTGATATTATAGCTTTCCATCGGTTTGTCAGTTGCATATTGTACTAATTACGTAGTGATATGCTATTATTGATACATTCTGCATTCTGTTTTTATATTCTATTCTAGCAATGTGTTTAAACTATGTTGACTTTGTATACGCACCCCCCTCCCCTGCAGTAATGCCTTCATTGCATTGCAGGAATTTTATAATACGCAATCCACTCCTTCTTCTGGGTTGCTTTGATCAAATTTTCTTTATCTTACCATCTCTTTGTGCCGGTTTAAATTCGAAGCATTATTTGCCATATTCTTGGTACTTTGCGGCAGGTTGGTAGCTAAGCAGGCTCTTGTCTCGCCTCGCTTTAATAAAGAGAAAATAATGTTTAACATGGTGGAATCTAATCTATGCACTTGATCACAGAAGCACGGAGGCATATATTGCTAATATAGAAGGCAACAGCGCCATATAAACCACGGTTGAACGCGATTAGCTAAAGCGCCGCTGGCGATCTTCTGATGTCACGCCGTGAGGATGTGGTCCCTCTGCATAAGGCAGGTAGCAAAGCACTAGTACAAAAATCGTGCCTTTGCGTGTCACCCACGACAGGTTAGCTTAGCCTAAACGGCGTTAGGGTGGCGTGGCGCGTTCTCACAGCGGTTGCAAAGGGCGTCGAGCATCGCCGGTGGCATGTCAACCAATCGCGCTCAACCGCGGTTGCTAAAGCGCTGTGCCCTCTATACGTCTTCGCTATGTGTAGCCCGGAGCTCTAACCATTAGGCCGCGATTTCCTTTTGATTGTCTGTGCAACTACAGTGCAGTAAATTCGCTATGACTGGGACATTTCCGTTCGAGTGGCCTTATCTAGGCTCGCACACCAGGATCAACAAAGAAAAGAAATAGTGGAAACTAAAACTTCCTCAAACACGCAAGCTTATATAATACGTCGACCAGTGTGGCTGCTCAGGTTGAGCTCTGTGGGCGTCACGGATGAATGCAAAGCTTTCAAAAAAGCTTTCTCTTGCAGAACATACGTTAACGTCAGCATGACTTATTTGCACCCTAGTTTTTCAGATGCGGTGAAGGCCCAGGACCATGAACATGTCGCAGGGTACGCCATCCTCATTGTTTACATTTAAGAATCGAATTCCGTGAGGTATTATAGGACTTTTTTTTTAGTGCGCGCTTAAGTACGTCCTGAAGAATGTTGTATCCCAGCAATCTATGAATGCGTCTTCTATAGTTTACGGTTTTACAACGAAGCTGCTGGCCTCCAGTTGGTCGGCATTTTTCGCGGCTTGTTTTCACTAAAAAAAAAATGCCTTCAGCGACTAAAAAAAACAAAGGACTGCCGGAGATTGAAGCGAAAAGTGCATACACTCTTTGGTATCACGCACAACATTCGCACAACGCAGCACATAGCACAACATTCGTTTCAATAAAGAACAAGCACCAAACAAGCATCCAAATCACATATTTGATGATAAGGTGCTCCTGATAACAATGCGAAGCACCTAGCGATCCGCGCATAAGTTTCCTGGTAAAATATTACAGTTACGCAACCTACCTCGGCGAAGGCTGCTTGTGACGTGAGGAGAGACGTCCCTACCCTTTCATATATAAAAGAAACAACCCGGTAACTGATGTCATTGTTGTTGCAGCACTGCTATGGGTAGGCAACGCATAGTTAGGACTCCCGAGGAGCAGCGTCAATACGAGGAGCGGCAAAGGGAAAACAAACGGCGATACGACCAGTGGTGGCGTGCCGCCAAAATTACCATTACTTTCATTACTGTCATTACTCTAAATTAGCATTACTATCACTACTCTAAAGCAATAAAGCATTGCATTATCCCCTCAATAGTTGTAGGGGTGGTTTTCAACAGCTTCGCTGGACATCCACGTTCGCAGGGCCGGGATGAAAGTTCTCTCTTCTTTTTTGTCTTTTTTTTGTGTGTGGAGGATACAGTTGACTGTCATTGCCACAAAGCAGTCTTTATCATGCAGCCGTGTTTTGAGTGGCAGCATGCCGGTATTTAAGTTCAAGGAAAAATCTTTTGTCGTTGGTTAGGCCACGATCAGACGCACACTTCTCTCGATCCAAAGCCATCCAGCTCTTTAAAACGCGTGCGGCCCTAGCCACTTCGACGTAACCTTTCCTTGAGACAGCTCGAGGAGGAGGATTAGAATTCGGTATCACCGAGACCGGCCCACTTTCCTCGGTGCTTTCCTGGCAGTATGCTACGTTGATTTGTTTATAATCGCAACAGTTCCTTTATATCGCCCAGTATACTCCTAAAAAACGCTGACTTTCATACATTGCAGACAAGACGACAGCACGATCGATGGAAATTGATGTTATTACTGTATGACGATGAGCTGCTCATAAATAAGAACGCGTACATAGAATCACTTCATCGCCGACCAACGCGATCCGAGCATCCGAAGAATTGGGGGAGTATTCCTGCAAGACATAAGCTTTCAGAAATTCATTTTTTTCCACGCACCGTCACTGATTGGAATGCTGTCTGCGGACCTGGTAAACTGTACAAATGTTAAATTGTTCATGACAAAATTGTGACAACAAAAATACACTTCATTTCCCTCTTTCTTTTATTCGTTTTTCCTTCCATCATTTGGCCTCACATAACGTGTGCGTACTACGTTCCAATGTGTTTCACTTTCTTGTGTTTTTATGTACGCCTGAAAACATTCATTGGCGTCCATTGCATTATTGCGTATATGCAAGCTTTGTATTGTGAAAATTTACTCATATTGCCCCACTAAGCCATGTTTGTTATCGTTCATATCCTTATCTGTGTGTATACGTGAAAGACTTATCAAGTGTACAGGTACTGGAATTTTAGTTACAATGGTTCTGAAGATACAAAATGTTAACTTAGATGCACCGTATTCGGTGATAATTTCATTGTAACATCTGCATTTGTGGACTTGCCTTGCGCAAGTTTTACTGTTGTGTTACAACATCTGCTTCTTTTACGACCTATTCAACACTAAGGCCTCATGTGAAAGGCCGGCAGTACTCCTGAAATAAAATAAAATTCTACGACGTTGTCCCGACTTCATGATCACCCAAGTTAATCATGCGTTTAGATTCCTGCGCCGAAGTGCAAATGTCGTGGGAGTTTTAACATAGACCACATGGCACAGCTGTGTAAGATCGCATAACGCGTAGTCGCTGATGACATCACAATATGTGCTTCCCTCGCTTACGCTCGTCCGCTACCCCTGTAGAAACCAACAATTTCCGTGTCGTTAGCTCGCGTCGAAGGGCCGGCACAGAAATTATGACGTTGCCGCCCCGCGATCGTCTTTAGCGTGGTCGCCGTCGCGATGTGGTCGTCACAGACACTGTAGCGATTCTGTAACGGTACACCGCGTCCACTGGCTTACCGGCCAGCGCCTTTTAGCGGCGAGAAGTGACGATATCAGCAAGGGCATCCCATGCGCACCAAGTTCACTCGAAGCGCAAGTTTGGTCTGCTGGGCTCTTCTCGTATGCATGACACCACCCTTGTCGCGATTAACTCAGTAGAATCTTCCCTGCTTACCGGAGACAGCAAGTGTGCGGGATCCCGGACGAGTCTTTTACATAGAAGCTGTCTATGGCTACGCTCCGGGAAAATCGTGGCGCCGAACAGGAAATGCCTTGCGGCAACGCCAAACGTCTTGCGAATGCTCTGTAGCTCTGAATCTAATGCAAGTATCTTTAAAAAATTAGACTGAAGTTGGCCGCAAGAATGACTCTATGAGTACGCGGAGTTTCATTCACTTGTCACAATTAGTTCACAGTGAAGTTGTAAACGATACAGAATTCCCGTTTGCTGTCAATACATGGGCATATACGGAGGGAGTATATGGTTACAGAAAACGGCTGCAACACTTGGTTTATCGAAACTATCCCGAAACAAATTACATGACAATTAGGCGCTAAGATGACTCTCAGATTACGCGGAGTTTCATTTACTTTTCATAATTACGCAGTTCACAGTGAAGTTGCAAATATTGTGCAATTCCAATCTGAGCTCAACACATGCGCTTCTACGGGAGGGAAACGGACAACTCCATGTTTGTCCGCTAGAACAGCAATATAGTACTTCCGAGTTTCATTCAGCTAATTAACTAGAAAGTATGCTCAATCTCAAATTACAAACAAACGTTTTTTACTTCGTGCACTTTTTTGGACTGCGCGTCTGACAGGGGCGCAGTACAAAAAAAGTGCACGAAATAAATGTGTCGCTCGCGCCGAGGCTCGATTTAACGGCCACCTGCGGCTAAACGGCGCTCCGACACACCTCCGCCGCCAACACCTGCATCTTTAGAGCGGCGTCATAAAAGCCCATCGACGGTACCACTGTGTGCGTACGACGTATTGCGTGCCTGATGTAGCTTTGCATTTCGCATAAATGACATATAGATAACTATATGTATAGGTACATACCAGCAAAATATACAAGCAAAATTTGTACTACCACAGCAGCTTCGCTGGTCGACCACCTTCACAGGGTGAAATGACTCAAATTTGTTTTACAAAATATATCGCGCTGTAGTCCACATGCATCGTAAGATAAAGAACAAAGCACGCAAAAGAAAGGAAGAAATGGTTGATGCAGCACGTTTGTCTGGGAATAATGTGGTTATTTTCGCAATTTTAGCACATTCCTTTGTGCACGTATTTAAAATCGGATTCTTGCAGACGTGCATTGTGGCTTAGGAGACTTCGGCGTCGATTCTTCACAGTTAGATGCCGTTCTATAGCATGAACTAGCATAACGAAAGAAAAAAAAAAGGATCATTTGTAAAAAGAAACATTTTGTAAGGCTGGATATCTCCCGCCAACTAAGCAGTACCAGCCGTACGACGCGGCAGTGAATCATACAGCGCAAACATGAGATCGACGTCGCCCTTTAAGGTCGACCATTGCGCCTTCACAGCTTCCCAGAGTTGATCAGGCGTCACATTGTGCAGATCCATCCTTAATTGAAAGATTTCTCTGCATTATGTTCCGGACATTTGTTATAATGTTAAAATTGGCTCAATGCGGAAGCGATGACAGAGTGATGACCTCCATTTCCTCAAGATGGGCCTTCATAGCGCGGGAAGTGTGGATCGGTTAAAGGTCCTGCTGGAGGTAAAACATAGCCGTCCCTAAAGGGACCATCGAGCATGTGTATAGCATTAGCTGGTGGTCAATAATGTCAATGTAGTTGTCGGGACACAATGGAACCGGAACTCGGCAGATGGGTTCAAGCTCGTCCTTCGTGACCACGCCCCAGACGTTGACGCTGTAGTAATCACTTCGCGTCCTGGATGTAGTGAGGGTTACGTCTGCAAAAGGGGGAAACAATGTGGGCAGTTTGCACTAGTGGTGCAAGGTCACAGCGGAGTTGGTTCCGGCTTCCGGGCATTCAGTCGGCAGCGTTCGCTCTCTGGCCCGAAATCCCCGGCTCAGCGACGGCGCTTGTCGGCGGCGGCCTCGGCGCGATGGGCAGGATCGGCTCTCCTTCATCGAACGGTGGTCCCGTTGAGCCACGCGCCGAGCTTCCTTGTGGGCGGCTTCTCCCTCGGCGGGGGAGAGGGAAACGCGCGCGGAGAGACTGCGCACGTTGCGTGGCTCGTCGACGCACAGCTTGGCCGAGTTTTCTGCCGGCACAAAACAGACGTGCGAAAAGCTTCACAGCTCGGCTGCAAAGATTTAGAGCTTTTACGTTGTCAGGCCTAGCTCCATCCTCGCAAATACTGAATAGCGAGTATACCTCGCGAAAGCAGGACAACGTCGATCCAAATAGGACGCGTAGCTTCGGACGAGTAGCGGTTAAGAACAAATTGTCACCGACATCAGCAAGGGTGGTTATGGGAGCAGCAATCGAAGCGCGACTATTTTTGGAGGGAACAAACATTGGGAAAGGAGAGAGAGCGTAAACTTTTATTTCAAATCAAGATTTGAGTCCGGCGTCTTTTTAGTGGGTCTGGGCACCCGCAACACTCAAACACATGCTGTGGGAGTGCAATGTAGTTATAGGAGGGATGGCAGTTACTCCGGAGACCCTGTCGTCGAGGTGGGCCGCCGCTCTGCGCAGCTCAGACCTCGGAATCCAGACGTGGGCAGTCCAGCAAGCCCGTGAGGCGGCGTTGAGGCAGGGCCTTGACGTTCCTCCATGGGAGACCTGAGCCCGGGTCGCGTTAAACCTTGCCGGACGTACAAGAAAGTTGTATCCATCCATCCATGGGCACCCGCCGCGGACGCGGTTCCGAGACCTTGTCTCGAAGCAGCTTCCTCGGCTCGCTGGACGGCCCAGAGTTGTGCTGTCAGGTCAGAGCTGAGCAGTGCGGTCATCCAGCGTGACTGGAGGCTGGCGGTGGAAGAGACGGAGGGGTCGGCACTGCCCGATTTGTTTGTTAGGTTCCGACACTCCCGTAACATGTGATTTAGTGTGGCAACCTCGCCACACGATGTGCATCTGTTTGTAGTGTACATGTCTGGATACATGGCGTGCATGAGTCTGGGGTTTCTGTAAGAGTCTGTTTGTAATTGTCTGAAGTGTACTGCTTGCGTCCTGTCTAACCTAGCGTGAGGGAATGGGTATATGCGTCTTTGTAATTGGCAGTGTGCCGTGATGTCGTGAAAACTGGTCATACGATCCTCCCATGCGCAGACGTTTGCAGTACCCCGCGGGGGCTCTTCCTCCGATGCTGCTCGGCGAGTCAGGCCTCGAGCTTGGGAAAGGAAAGAGCATTTATTAACTAAAGCGAGACACATTTAGATTCATTCAACGACAATAAAACTCCAGGTCAATTTTATATATGCTTGACGAGTAATGAAAACACAGGTTTATTTTATTTTGTTATTATCAATAAATAGTTTTTCAGCGCCCATCGTAACGCCGCTGTCACTCGCAATGCAATGCAGCTCTTGAAATGTGCAGAAAGGCGCGCTCGTAATGTTCTCCTTTTACAATGCGCCCCCCCCCCCTCACACGTCGTGCTGTTTCGCTTGTCGGCGCTTGTCTGTATTTGGTGACCCGGGCATCTTCATCGTTTCTTAAGCTGTTCAATCAAAAGTAGTGAGTTACGACCGCCACATAATTGTCTACTTTAGATGTTTTCGTGCAACTGCACTGGCTAACGGGCTTGGCGTCCGACGACAGGACCAGCACTCTACACCTAAAGCTTTCGTCGGCCGTCAAAAAAGCATGTTCTATGCAGGGTTACGATTTCGACAACCGTATGGCTGGCCTTTTTCTTTGTCGCTTTTCGCGCTGAAACCTCGAAACGCTCATCAAGTCGAATGGCGGGGCATTTGAATATACAGCTCTAATAGCAGGCCATCAATACAAATTTCGCACCATTGAGAACGAAATGACGTCACTTCTGTTTTTAATGCACAGGCGTCACATTATTTTACTTCCGCCGGAAGTGTTCCCTCCTCATACACATGGCGCTAAGCCCCATGACCTGCCGGTGAACCACCATGTTTTGTACGCATGGGCTTCTATGGAAGCTTCCCTACCAGGTATATTTATCCTGAGCAAGACCTGCAAACTTTCTGTTTCTACTTCTAACTCGATGCAGAAGGTTCCCTCGTCTGTAAATGCCACTCTGATCCACTCACCAACTGTCCGCAAACTGCAGCCTTTTCGCCTTGCTGCCTGCCGTGAGGAACGGCTTTTGGGTTGTAGTTACGTTCTTCAGTCCTGCTTGACGGGGTCGTTGTCGCACAAGACTGCCTCTAACGTCCAGTATGGCAATATCCTTCACCTATCCCGCCGTGAGGAAAGGATCGTCTGCGGCTACAACAATGAACGCCATATCCTGCACCTTTGTTGTTTTCCGGTTCAAACATCGAGCTGCGTCACAGATGCAGTCTTCGTCACGAAATGCCTGTAGTATTCTATTAACTCTTGCGCGTCTGATGCCGACTATTTTAGCTATTTCTCACTGCGAATAGCCGGCCTTTGACAATTCTATGCGTAGTCTCGATTCTTTTGATATGCGAGGTGGCATTCTTCTTTCCGCTAGACAACTACTAAAGAGAGAGAGAGAGATAAAACTTTATATGTCCTTGATGGGGTTAAGGGGTGGCGGGTGTCGGCAGACTAACCCCCAATCCCCCCCTTCCTCAGACGGCAGCCAGTCCTTGCTTTCTGGAGGCGTCATCGGCCATCCGGACGGCCCGGAGCTGCTCCTCTGGGTCCAAGCTGAGCAGCAATGTCTCCCACTGCTCGGCCGTAGTTATGATGTGTGTGTTAGTGCGGGAGGTGTTGGTGGGTGAGGCTTTGGGGCATTGCCATATAATATGATCGAGGTCAGCGCGGGCCTCGCACGCTTTGCAGAGTGGGGAGTATGCATCGGAGTACATGCGGTTGTAAAGCACGGGGTTCGGAAAAGTTCGTGTCTGAAGGAGTCGCCAAGTGGTGGATTGAGACTTATTCAGTGTTTTGTATGCTGGGGGTAGCGTAACCGTTCTCTGTGGTAGTGCAGGAGAATTTCTTTGAACGTGATCATTCGGTCCCGCGCGTGACCGCGATGCAGAACAGAGGGCTGGTCGGGATCGGAACAGGCAGGAGAAGGATGATGCGCCCGGTGTGTGAGAGCTCGGGCGGCATCGTGCGCGGCTTCGTTTCCAGCCAGACCCGAGTGACCAGGGGCCCAGATGATCTGCACGTGGCGTTGCCTTGGGGAAGGAGTGCCAGAGAGAATCTTCTGCGCTTGGGGTGCTATCAGTCCTCTTGTGTAGTCACGAATGGCCGTTTTTGAATCGCTGATGATGTAGTTTGCATTGGTAGCCGCGTAGGCCAAAGCGATGGCTGTTTCTTCTACTTCGGGTTGCGTGGTGAATATTGATGCGGCCGCGGCGAGGCGGTACTTCGAACCCGCGACTGCGATGACCGCCATGGCGTTTTGGTTGGGGGACTCTGCTGCTTCCACGTAGGTTACGGCAGCGGCTTGGTCGTGGCGCTTTTGTAGTTGTTTAGCTGTTTCTGCACGTCGCTCCGGATTGTGTTCAGGGTGCATATTGCGAGGTATGGGCGGAATAACTAGCTGAGCACAAAGGTTTAGAGGGATGGGTACTTTTGGTCCGAATTGGGTGGCGTAGGTTATGCCTAGGGTGCCTAGAATGTGCCTGCCCGTGGTGGGATTGGCGAGTCGTTCGTATTGGCTAATACGCTGCGCTTCAATAAGCTCGTCTATGGTGTTATGAATGCCGAGGTCGTCCAGTTTCTCGTTAGAGGTGGTGATGGGAAGATGTACGGCTTGTTTATAGGCCCTCTTGATCATGGTATTGAGTTTGAGCTTGTCAGTTGCATTGAGGCTAAGGTACAGGGCAACATAGGTGATCCTGCTCAGGGCGTAGGCGGTTATCAGGCGTATAAGGTTGCTTTCTTTCATGCCGTGATGTCGATTTCCGATGCGTGCAATGAGGCGAGTGGTTTGGTGTACATGATTATCTAATTGCTTGAGTATCTCCGTGTTTCTGCTGTTTTGTTGGATGCGTAAGCCAAGGATACGAATGCTAGGTACTGTAGGTATGCGTTGCTGGTGCACATGGCGTTCTATCTCGGGCGGGTGAGGGTCTGGACGTCGACCTCCCCAATTAGGCTTATACAGAAGGAGCTCCGATTTCTATGGGGAGCACGCCAGGCCGCGCGGTTCTACGTATGCAACGACCTCGTTGATGGCTTGCTGCAGCGTGTCTTGGATGTCCCCGTCGCTGCCCCCGGTGACCCACAGGGTGATATCGTCTGCGTAGAGGCTATGCTTGAGGTTGGGAATGCTAGCTAATGCAGGCGGTAGTCCGAGCAAGGCCACGTTAAACAGAAAAGGGGATAGAACGGATCCTTGCGGCGTGCCTTTGCTGCCGGAGTGAATAATTGGCGACTGCAACCCTCCGATGGTATTGGTGGCCGTGCGACCTGTAAGAAAATTCTTCACGTAGTTATATGTTCGATGTCCAACCTGGAGTTGTGCCAGTTGGTCCAGTATGGCCTCATGCATGGCGTTATCGAAGGCCTTGGTTAGGTCTAGCCCCAAGATGGCTCTGGTGTCCAGCCTGGAGCTCTTGTCGCCATCGATAATTTGGTGCTTGAGCTGAATCATGATATCTTGAGCAGAAAGTTTCGGGCGGAAGCCAACCATGGTATTAGGGAAGAGGTTGTTGTCGTTCGTATGTCTGTGTAAGCGTGTGAAGATGACGTGTTCGAGGACCTTTGCTACACATGAAGTGAGGGAGATAGGGCGGAGGTTTTCGAGTAGGAGACGCTTCCCGGGTTTGGGAATCATAATAACTTTGGCTTCTTTCCATTGTGAGAAGAGGTTTCCAGTTTCCCAGTATGCGTTAAAATAAGCTGTGAGGGCTAGTATAGAATCCTCGTCTAAGTTGCGAAGCATTTTATTAGTAATGCCATCAGGTACCGGGGCCGAGTTAGGGCGGAGTGCGAGGATGGCTTCACGTACTTCTGCTGCTTGTATGGGCGCGTCCAGGTGGTCGTTAGCGGTGCCTGTGAATGCTGGAGCGGGTGTAGTAGGCTGACGTCCTATGTATCGGTCTATCAGCTCTTGAAGAACTTGTGCGTCCATGCCCGGATGGGCGTCAATAATTTTTTGCAAGTTGTGCTGTTGTGTATTCTTGCTGTTGCCCTAATCGAGGAGGCAACGGAGGATATTCCACATTTTGGGCAGGTTTGGTTGCCGCTCCATGCTGTCGCATGTGCTGTGCCAATTTTGATGAGCAAGTTGTTGTGCATAGTCTTCGATGTGAAGGGTGAGAGTACTAATACGTTTCCTGAGCGTTCGGTTGAGCTTGTTGTGTTTGTATCTGCGTTGCAGACTGGTGAGGGCTTCCCACATATGCACTAACTTGCTATCTGCCTCCTGCAGATTGGCTTCCTCAGGCACCAATTTAGTGGCTTTGCTCGCGTCTTGCAGCAAGGATGCGACCCAATCTTCGAAAGGGGGTTGGGTACCGGAGAAAGAGGCGAGGGCTCTGGCCTGCCGGAAAGCGTCCCAGTTCGTTATGCGGAGTTGACGGCCCTTAGGCTTTCGCGGGCCCGCTCGAACTCTTGTTTGGATTAAATAGTGGTCGCTGCCCAAGTTGTCTTGTGTGTTGATCCAGTCTGCTTGTGGAATTCGTTTTGCGAATGTCAAGTCCGGCGTAGTGTCCCTGCTAACGCTGTTTCCCATACGAGTGGAAGAAGTTGGATCCGTGACAAGAGTATGACCTAGATTCTGTCCGTCAAGCCATAGTTGTCTTCCCTTTCGGCGGTCCATTGGGTATCCCCATGCCACCGCAGGGGCGTTTAGGTCCCCTACGATGAGCAGGGGGGCTCTTCTAGCTACTTGATCTGCTTTGGCGAAATGTCGTAGAAACCTATGTTGTTCTTTGGGGCTGCTATTGGCCTCGAGCTCCACCACTGGAAAAGCTGGCGCCACCGTCGGCGTGACGTGCTAGGAGGGATCACGTGGACATAGCGGCCGCGTCGGCTGCTTCGGGCGCGCCGAAGGGAGCTGAAAAGGAGTTTAAATTCCCTCGAACGCTGCGGTCCTCATTTAGTGGCGAAATTTTCCCGCTTCGAGTGTCTCCTTTACAACGCTTGAAAGCACTACAATAGGTAGTGGCTGCCTTTGAAGGCGCGCAACATGGTAGGCTACTGCTCGGTGCCGCAGGGCCGGACGCACGTAACGGAGGCCGGTGTCAGCCTTATTCACGCGTAGCCGCAGGATAAGAAGCTGCGTGAAGCTTGGCTCGCGAAACATAAAACCGGCAAACAGTCATCGGCTGCAATTCTGGTATGCAGCAAGCACAGACGCGAGGAAGATTTCTGCTACGGCGCCCGGTCTGCGATGTTCTGAAAACGCGCACTGTGACGCTCGCCCGAGTCCGCTGCCCGACTAATGTCATGACGTTTTGGTGTATGAACTTGTCGATGCTACAGATACTGGCAAGTTCAGTGGACTGGAAAGGAAGCGGTAAGAAGCACATTTAAAAAAAGCATGGCATGTGGTCATGTTTGTGTTATGAATTAATGCACTGGATTACAAAAAAGGAGCAGAGGGAAATTGCACGCTGAGAGCACCGATAAACATGCAGTGCGATGCAACTCGAGAAATAGTATTGAAAGGTCAAAGAATTTAGAAGAAAATAAAAAGATTGAATCGTCGCGACGGCACATCACAGTCCACGTAGGCGTCGAAGTCTCTACAATGAAATTATTTTTGAACAGCTCTGATAGCGCCCACGCAACAATGGTTGCTTGTATACTGTCAAATGCTCATATTCTGCGGCCTAAAGCTCATGGCACGGCGCGAAAACGCGCGCGCGGAGAAAGCGAAACAGTGCGCGGACAAGCATGCAGACGCGCACTCGGTCGCTGCGAATCTGCGCGATCGCTGCATTTAGGCTTCATTCTATTACACTCCATTTAGTTATACAAACACTATAAGAACATATTTCACATAGTTTGCTCTCAGCGTTTACCTACCTTTCACGCAAGAAGCCGGTTCGGGAGACTCCATCGCGGCGACCGCGCGCAGTGGCGTTCACTGTGCGTATTCGGTAAAGAGATAGCGTCTGTAAACGATTGTGTGCTTTCAGTTTGCCCAAGATTATTATTTAGACAGTAAGAAACTGCTCTCGTTTCGAAAGTACTTGCAGAAATGTCCGGGAGAGCTCGCGCGTGGTGTTTTCAGTGAGCGGTGACAGCAAAACCTATGAGGAGCGCGCCACGTGATCCCTCATACTACGCCAGCGAGGCGCTTCCGATAGATGGCGACTCCGTAACTCCTCGCCGCCAATACACATTGAGGATGAAGAGGCTCTGTTGCTTGAGCCTTGCAGACGGGATGATCTCCAGGAAAATGTGGGCTACTGTATCGATGCCTGTGTGATGCTGTATAACCGGAATGTTTCGCTTAATTAGTGTGGTTACTTGGGGCCTGCGGTTATCATCGCAAACTGCGATGTATGCGGCGTATCCCGACAGCTTAGCCACTTCTCCAGTCTCTTGTAATGCGATAACATCGGGGTAAGTATGTGGTGCGAGAGAGGTGATGTATTGCTCTAAGTGTGCTCGTTTTTGCCGGAAGCCCCGGCAGTTCCACTGCCAAATGCAGTAGGTAACAGGTTCTGGATTACTCGCAGTCATCTTTGTCGGGACGCGAGTACGGCTTCTTTAGGGGACCTCCTTTGGGACGGAGTAGGGTGTTTTCCAATTCTGTCAAACGGGTGTTGTGATTTTGAGCCAGATTCGCGACCATGTCTTGAAGCACTTTGCGCGTGTCGTCCATGTTTTCCTGTGGCTGTTGTTCTCTTGCCGCAAAGGCTTGCTCAATTCTGGGCAATAGTAGCGTTTCTAGTTTCGCAGTAAGGAGGTTGCCCATTGCGCGTTCGAGAGCTTTTGCAATGGAGGAGTCGAGCAATGTGGCAAGCTTACAGTCTAATGCTTCGTTGAGGTTGCGTTCTATCCGCTGTTGCAGCTCAGTGAGGGCCTCACAGTTGACATTTCCTTTTGAAGTGTGTGCTGGTGTTGCCGCTTTTGAGATTGGGTCGAGAGCTTTGCTTTTGTGCGGGGTTGGTTGTTGGGTGGTTTGCGGGCAATATATTGCAGGGTCAGGAAGGATGCCTGCATTTGATGGTAAGTGTTTGGGTTGTGTGTCTGCAAGTTGTGATTTGAGCTTAGCGTTTTCTGTCTTGAGTTTTTGTATCTCAGCACGTAAGGATCGGAGCTCCTACATGAAGCTGTGCATGGTAGCGTCACTAACTGTGTTCACTGGGGTTGCTATAGGTTGTGTGGTGTGACCTGTGTGGGAGACAATGCTGGCCCAGCTTACCTTGGGGGGTGCGTAACTGTGGTCGTTCTAGGCTTGCGTTTCGTTGCTGCTGTGGCGGTGTTGAATCCGGTCCGCTCCGGGAGTGACGGCGTCCTTGTGACTGACTCGGCCCTGTGGCCGACGGTCCTGCAGATGTCGCAGACCTCGATGCGCTTCTTATGCAGATAGCATTTGTATTCTGCTCCGCGGTAGACATGGTACGGTACTTGATTTCTGTCGAATATGATGAGCACTGAATTATTATTGCCCATGCGTCGGGCCTGCAGGATTGTACTGTTCTGCTTGTAAACGAGATTCTTCGTAATGTCTTCTTCCGTGTCATATCAAGGAATGTTATGTATGACTCCTTTGGCTGTGTCCTCCGGTGGTGTGACGTATGCTGTGGCAGCGTAGCGCACTGCTCCGATGGGGAGACTGCGGATGCGGCAGTATTTTTCGGCGTTAGACATGATTGGTGTGCTAACTACAATGGCGTTCTTATCCGTGCATGAGCAGTAAATGTCGTCCCCTGCTTCTTTGGTTGTAATGCCCGTGATCTGTAGTAGTGAGTCGCGTATCTGGGCGTCTCCTAGTTTGGACACGTTGAAACCGTCTCTTGGGCGTATGACGATCTTGATATCGTTCTTCGGAAGTTGTGGCTGCCGTGGTGCGCGTGGGCGTAGTGCGGACTGCTGGGTACTCTATGAGTAGGGATGATGCCTGCGTAGTCTGTCATTGCTTACGGTGGCTGACAAGCCACCCTGCTTGAACGGTAACTTCTTCGGGGGCTATTTCCATGCCTTCCACCTCTACTACCTCCATAATGAGGGGAGCGGCTGCGCTTACTTGATCTCACGGGGATGCGAGTCGTTGGGCGAAAAACTCGGGAGCCGGGACTGCGACAGCGACGCCGCGCACCTTCGTAGCTGCGGCGCACCCGTTTCTCGGCCAGACGGAGCAGCTGAAGATCTTGTTAGGGTTAGCAATCTTGTGGTCGTAGAAACCCTTGTCCTGGGTCCCTGGTGTCGGGAGTGGTCTTGATCGGTAGCGGACCACTTCCGGAAACTGGTTCCAACGTTAGTTTGGGTCCAGCGGTGATTGTTTAGCCACAAGAGTTTGAAATATGCGGAGCCCATACGAGGCGCGTGCACTCCGTTAGCGGCGTCGTCATCTTCCCTCCAACTACTAAAGAATTGCGGCCAGGGAAAAGCAATATATGCTTGACAATTCGGGCGTTGTTATACATTGCGTGTTGGCAACACGTCTTAGCACGGGTCGAAGGCTTGCGCCACATTTAAAATTAGATCGAAAAGCTGATAATCTCCTCTTGCGCAAATCTTTCTTGCCCCTATGATACAGCTGCATCGCAGATTTGTTTGTTTCATTATTCATTATGTTTTGTTCATTATTTTCCTGCGCATGCCCATTAGATCAGCACAAGCTGGAAAAAAAAGGAGAAAACTTATGCAGGCCTCACCCGCTCTTGCTATGTCCGATAAGCCGGGAAGCTTGCTCCAAGTTGATCGTGGCAAGGGGCTGCGTCGTGCTGGCGGGAACAGCCTAGCGGACGAAACTTACGCTTCGAGTGAACTTGGTGCGCATGCGCTACTCTTGCTGATCTCGTCACTATGCGCTGTTAGAAAGCGCTGGACGGGAAGCCGGCCAACCAGTCGACACTCGCGCGGTACTGTTACGGAATCGGTTGACTGTACGCTCGCGACGCACACCATACACAACTATATACTCAATTTACACAAACAGGTTGGTCCCCCTGGTACGACTTTGCGGCACCCCAGACAGTGCTAGAGAGCCAGGTACCCACAACATGCTTCGCATAGCATAGATTCCCACATTACGTTGGATCTCCACAGTTCTTGTCTTTCTTTTGTTCCTTACCCCAGAGCCGCTGGAATTTGCCGTCTTGCACTCTTACACCCTAAAAGCAGTTGCACCCTTTGGGGTGTATATTTGCCACACAACGTTAATCGCCATCTGCCTTGCCTGCATTTCCTTTAACGCTGCGAGCCAGGCACTTCGAAGTCACGAACGACATGCGCGTTATCAGCATGATAGGGCTTTCTCGAGAGGAAAGTAACGAGCGGGGCGTTTTCAAGAAAAGAAATGCGGGCAAGACAGGTGATGATTATCGTTCACTCTTAGAAAAATGTACACCCTTTGGGGCTTATCTTGTCCCACAACGATAATCGTCGTCAGTCTTGCCCGCATTTCTTTTCTTTACCGCTGCGAGCCCCGATACTTCCCAGTCACGGACGGCATGCGCGTTATCAGTGTGACGCAGCATTCTAGACAGGAAAGTAGCGAGCGCCGAGTTTTCAAGAAAGGAAATGCAAGCAAGGCAGATGACGATTATCGTTGTGAGACAAATGTACACCTCAAAGGGTGCAACCGTATTGAGAGTGTTGTGTGCAAATATACACCCCTAAGGGCGTAACCCTTTATTAGAGTGTAGGCCGTTACACCCTTTGGAGTGTATCTCTGCCATACAACGATAATCGTCATCTGCCTTGCTTGCGTTTCCTTTCTTGAAAACGCCGCGCCGGTACCTTGCTGTCGGGAAGGCTGTAATGCTGATAAATGCCGATCCACACGACGGACCAAATTGCTCTTTTGGACCGCGGTCCGCGCATCACGTGATAGGACGTCACCAGTTCGTGCGTACCGCCGTTGGCCCTCGCAAGACCGCGGCCCTCGCGGTCCAACAAATCGCCGAGGCTTTCCCCGCTTCAGTTTTGGCGGCGGACCGCATGCAAACCGCAGTGATTTTGGCGCAGCCAACGAATGTTGTCCGGCAACAGTGTGTCATCAGCCAAATCCAATCTAGTTTTCGGCTCAGCAAAAGCCAGTCAAGCCAGTCGTTTCATGTCCGCCGTTCCGCCTACACGTGCCTGCAGTAGATATATTTGTTAAACACCGTGTCATTTTGGAGTGACGAGGAGGTTTCTTTATTTTGTATCTCTCGTTGCGCAGTTCCCGGCTTTGTGGGACTGGAGCCGGAATGATAACAATGATGCTCTGGCCGAGAGTGCAGCTGGTTGGTCTGCTCTGCCGTCTGCTATGGCGGTCCGCCGTGTGGATGTGCTCTGCGCCGGACCGGACCTTGGCGGGCCATGACATCGCATCACGTGACCGATCGGCCCGCAGACTTGGTCCTTCGTGTGGATCAGCCTTAACATGCATGCCGTTTGTTACTGGAAAGTACCATGCTTGCCTCGTTAAAGAAAGGAAATGTGGACAAGACAGATGACGTATAATGTTGTGGCAAAAGGGTGTAATATTGCTGAAGAGTGTGGTGTGTCGTGTCTTCTGACAGCAAAGTCATCGCTCTTTTCTTTTGAACCCCAATGGTCGCTGTTTCGGTTGTGGTACAGATGCAGTCATATCGAGCTCGACCAATCCTTGCCGTTCCACTGTGCATCTAACGGTATCTTTGGCTGGCCGTTTCGGAGCGCTCCAGACCGCTCTCGCGAGCGACATTGTCTTCGGTTGGTTGTAAGAGCACCTTGCGTTTGGCTGGTTCTTTTCGATCGCTCTCCTCCACCATCGAGCACTCTGAGGCACTCCGAGCCCTGTCGTCGGAGCAGTCGTCGAGATTGAAGCGTTTCCCGCAACATCATAGCAGCGCAGCGTCGCCGTTGTAGGAAATGGTCCACCGTAACCTAGGCAACCTAGGCCACTGCATGCTGGCGTCTCGATGAATGTTCGTCCCAACGGCGAGTCTGCCGGTTTTCCCGGCAGCGCCGGCACCTTTGGGGAGGTGAAGCACCGGACGTTTGCAGTAGTCACGTGGTTACGCGTTTGCCATTTCCACCTCTGAGAGCGCGTCACATGTTCGGCTTGCGCGCTTGTCCTCTACCTCTGAGTTCATGAACCGCCGGAA
The DNA here is from genome assembly GCF_038994185.2 of Dermacentor albipictus. Taxonomy (NCBI): domain Eukaryota; kingdom Metazoa; phylum Arthropoda; class Arachnida; order Ixodida; family Ixodidae; genus Dermacentor; species Dermacentor albipictus. The sequence continues at coordinate 18,651,085 of NC_091824.1, forward strand.
ATGCCCGACTCTGCTTCGGGGTATGGAGGCGACCAGTCCAAAATACCATAAGCGCCCTCATTTCATCCGCTCTCATCATGTACATGTGAACGGTGGCGCACTAAAGGAACAGCATTCGTTGCGGTGGCACTGTCTTGTAAGCTTGGCCTTTCAACTCGTTTCGTGTCTTCTTACAGTAGAAGACGCCTGAGGCCTTTTCCAATAGTTGCGTCAAATATTGATTGCGGTCGTGGAATCTCCTTTAAAGCTGATTTTCAGTTGTGCACTAAAGCACGTTTGGGGGCTGGTTCAGTTTCGTGACAATGTGCGCAGCGCGACTAGACGAAGACAGAGAAACACGACTATTGGGGGCGAGCTCCACCACTGGAAAAGCTGGTGCCACCGTCGGCGTGACGTGGCATGTGGGATCACGTGGACACAGTGGCCGCGTCGGCTGCTTCGGTAGCGCCGAAGCAAGCTGAAAACGAAAGTTTAATGTCCCACCTGCGCTCCGGTTCTGATTAAGTGGTGAGCCTTTCCCGCCTTGGATGTCTGCTTGACATTTCAAATCACTATAATAGGTAGTGGCTGCCTTTGGAGGCGTGCAGCATGGTAGGCTAGTGCTCGGTGCCGCGGTGCCGGACGTGCGCAACGGGGCCCGGTGTCAGCATTATTCACACGTAGCCGCAGGACAAGAAGCTGCGTGAAGCTTGGCTCACGAAACTAAGAACGGGCAAACAGCCATCAGTTACAACTCTGGTATGCAGCAAGCAGAGACGCGAGGAATATTTCTGCTACTGCGCCGGGACTGCGATGTTGGGTGAGTAGCAGAAAGCGTGCACTGAGACGTTCGCCCGCGCTCGCTGCCCGGCTGATGTCACGACGGTTTGGTCTATGAGCTTGCTGATGCTAGACGCTGGCAAGCTCACTGGAATGGGAAAGGGAGCGGTAAAAAGCACAATAAATAAAGACGTGGCATATAGTCATGTTTGTGTATATGAATTAACGCACTGGATTACGAAAAGGAAGCAGCACGATATCGCCCGCTGACTGCATACAGTGCTACGCAACTTTAGAAGTAATGTTGAAACGTCCAAGAATTTAGAAGAAAAATAAATATTGAATCGTCGCGACGGCACATCACAGTCGCCCTAGGCGTCGAAGTCCCTTGTTAAAACAAATTGTCTTTGAACAGCTCTGATAACGTCCACGCAACAATGGTTGCTTGTGGACTTTCAAATGCCCATATGCTGCGGCCTAAAGCTCACAGCACGGAGCGAAAGCGTTCACAGTGAAAGCGAAATATTGTGCGCGGACATGCATGCAGACGCGCAGTCGGTCGCCGCGAACCAGTGCGATCGCTGCATGCATGAGGCTTCGTTGTGTTACGCGCCATTTGATTATACAGACCGCCCACTACAAGAACATATTTCACATAGTTTGCACTTCGCGATAGCCGACCTTTCACGGAAGAAGCCTATTCGGGAGACTCCATCGCGGCGACCGCCCGCCGTGGCTTTCATTGTACTTATTCGGTAAAGAGATAGCGCCTGTAAACGATTCTGTGCTTTCAGTCTACCCAAGATTATTATTTCGACAGTAACAACGTTACTTTGTTTTGAGAGTACTTGCAGAAATGTACAGAAGGGCTGCCGCGTGGTGTTCTTGCTAAGCGCCGTAAGCCAAACCTAGGAGCGCTCCCTGTGATCCCTCATACTACGAAAGGGAGGCGCTTCCGACAGATGGCGACTCCGTAAGTCCTCGCTCCCAATACACACACAGCGCTTAGCTACCGATGTTTATTTTTGAAGGCACACAATTTATATGCGTATCGACCCAACGGATATAAAAGTAAGACTAATACATCCAGAGGTACACATAGTAGAAATCTGCGTGTGTCCACGCTGTAATTCGTTTTGAACATATATATACATTTAACAGGAAAGGGAAAGCGAGGAGCAGGCTGGCATCTGCCACCGGAAGGAGCACAACGCATGCCTGCTCTTCAGAAGGGAGGTGACAGCAACACAGAAATGGAAGATAGGAAGGAGGCAGGAAAGAGGAAAGGAAGAGCAACAGGACAAATCTAAAGAATAAAGTAGAGCACAGTACACATCACACACAGTAGGGCTGGTCACTAAAGGTCACGCTACTACAGATTGTTGAATAGAATAGTTTCGACGCTACCAACGTGAACCTAAGTTAATTGACTCTAAAAAAGTAAGTAGAGCGCGATGAGCCTGATCACGTTTAGACGCACAACCACTGGGGTACAAACATTCGTCGAGTGTCGTACATCGCAGGCCAAGGAGATGATAGTCTCTCACTGTAATCGAAACATCGATTAAAAATTTCAGAGAACTTCCACTATGTGAAGATGGTACAGCAGCGAAGCTGTGTTGCTTGATAGCTATGTTAGGCTCTATATGGTGGTTACGCAATCTTGATTGAATAAATGCACAAACACATAACTTCGTTGTTTGTTCCGTCTTTTCTTACTTTCATTATTTTTTATTTATTTACTTTATACATGTACACTGACATTTCGGCACGCATCGTCATAGACTATCGTTTGGGAAGCAGCGTTCGTCGCTCCGGCGCATTGTTTTTGTCAACGTCATAACTTCGCTGTTCTTCCATCAGTCTTTCTTTTTTAATTTCTCATTCCTTTCTTTTCCTCGCTTTCTTGCTTTTTTTCTTATATTGCTTATTTCTTTACTTTTTCTTAATCATATACATTGACATTTCGGCACGCATCGAGCCCACAGGGGTATGTGCCATGAAGCTTGGACTTCCTCTGCACTATCACACGGATCGGTCCACACGATTTGGTTTTGTCACCATCTCGGACACATTTGTTTCCATAGCCTAGCCACAGACAGCTTCGCTGTAAATGTGCTACAGGTGTATAGCGATAAATCAAGAGACCGCATTTCTTTTTCCGATAGCGGCACCAGAGGCATGTTCACGCGCTCTTCATTTATTTTTCCGATTCCATACGCTTCAGTAATTTCTCTACGTGGAAGTTTCTTCGAGAAGCATGACGTAGCCGCACTCCCGACAATGCATGATTAAGTAGCCTGAAATAGCTTTTGTAGCATTATAAAGATGCTCATTCAGCCTTTGATTATTCCATGGCATGTCTGGCCGATATAAGTTCTTTTGTGCGACAAAGGTAGAGAGTATAAACAATATTTCGAATGCACAATGATGCAGATTGTATTCGGTAGGTATACTATATAACACGTAGATGGAGCCGACAAGCTTTTTTTCGTGTAGTCGCGCTGCACATTTCGACCATTCGTAATGTGGGCGGACGCACACTTAGCACATGGCACCCGTGCGCATCGCTCTATGCCCTTTCGGCGCGGCTGACCTCCGGGTTCTCGCACGCCAACGGGACGAAACTGCTGCTGGACGCATCTGTAGGCTGCATTCCGCCGGACCAATGCCTCCCCTCTTCGGTGTCGTGTCATTCAGTTTCGTGTATTCGCGTAAGTAATTTCGCGCGTCGCAGTGCATTTATTGAGCTACAATTTTGCTGGTACGCAAGCGCCTTCACTCGAAAGGTCTACCGTAGCGCCCCGAATTCCCTTGCGCACTTCGTCGCTGTGCAGAGAGCAACGTAATCCGCGTAAGTTACAAAGAGATTCTTCCGCACAATCCCATCGTGAACAATGCGCACGGACGTATTAAAAAAAAAAGAAATGCTTATTCCCGAACCACACTGGAAATCCATTGTCATTTAGGGGTTCCCACTTTTGCTCTGCTAATGCGGCTAGATTATGTCGTCCAGGCGCGTGCTCTCGAGCGTGACGCTGACCAAAACAGCGTGTCCACTGGCGGTGAACATTCGAAAAAAAAAGTGCAAATTGCGATCCCTTTTCGTTCGTTTGAATTCGGTCAGAACGAGGGAAAAGGCACCAGTACCGTTGGTCTTGTGGCAGGGAGGGTTGGTGCAGGAGAGGGAGGCGTAGTTTGAGTCGTTAGCGCAAATGACGCAGGTGCCAATAATGGGACAAATATTCATAGCACCGCCCGAGCTGCCTCGTAAGCGCACTCGGAGTCGGCGGGAATCGGCGCTCGGCTCTGATTTCAGACACGGCGGCACCATGCGTGTGCTCGGCGGAGGCTCGGTGGGAGGCACTGACCGACGTCGTTAAGGCGCGGTCATCGAGCAAATGACGCGCGTAAGTGATCTTCTCTTCTCCGCCATAACGCGGCATGTTTTAATGGCACCACCGGTATTTTAGAGAGCGAGTTCGGGAAAATGAAGGCAGTCGCCACATGCACGCGCACACAGCCGCTGAATAGGAAATTAATTTTGAAATGGGCGTCATGCAATAAAGAGAAGCGCGAGGAAAATAGTCGCGTGATGATTGTATAACGATCACGAGGCTTGTGCAATTCATTCTCATTCTACCGTGCAAACACACACACAAAAAAAAGAATATTTCCCTCTAAGCACTCCTGCGGAGCCCTGTTTGCATTGATCCTTGGCTGCAATAAAATGGCCAAAACCATGCACCGGCTCTGAGCCGTGGTGACAGTGACGCACAGTCGTACTTCTGGAAGCTGATTTCTTCTGCTTCTCCTCCTCATAATCATCATCGTCATCCTGCTTCATGAAAACTTCGGCACGAATGCCTTTCCCCGAACCTGCAATTGATGCGGCCTTGTTTACGTGAACCCCTACCGATGTCTTCCATTTCCTAACCGGACCGCGCGAGCTAATCTACTGCCGTCCCCAGTTGCATCCAACTGGTTACGTGCTCTACGTATAAACAAGACCTTCCCGACTCCACTTCTTCCTCGTAGGATATTTCAAGGCGTTTTATAATGGATCTGCTAACGCGACTATAGAAGTGCTCCAGAGGCATTATAGCTGGGTTTTCGAGGTAACCCGAAAGAACTTGACATTACCCGAGTTTATATAATTAAAGAAAATGTGTTACATGTTAAAAGTGACTTGCAGGCAAATGTTTTAGGTACGCGGGTTAATTGCGGACTAACCGCGACGCGCGTGGCCGCGCGCGCGCGTTACGCCGGACTATATATTGGCGGCGAGGAGTTACGGAGTCGCCATCTATCGGGAGCGCCTCGCTGGCGTAGTATGAGGGATCACGTGGCGCGCTCCTCATAGGTTTTGCTGTCAGCGCTCACTGAAAACACCATGCGCGAGCTCTCCCGGATATTTCTGTAAGTACTTTTGAAACAAGAGGAATTTTTTACTGTCTAAATAATAACCTTGGGCAAACTGAAAGCACACAATCGTTTACAGACGCTATCTCTTTACCGAATACGTACAGTGAACGCCACTGCGCGCGGTCGCCGCGATGGAGTCTCCCGAACCAGCTTCTTGCGTGAAAGCTAGGTAAACGCTGAGACCAAACTATGTGAAATATGTTCTTATAGTGTTTGTATAACTAAATGGAGTGTAATAGAACGAAGCCTCAATGCAGCGATCGCGCAGATTCGCAGCGACCGACTGCGCGTCTGCATGCTTGTCCGCGCACTGTTTCGCTTTCTCCGCGCGCGCGTTTTCGTACCGTGCAATGTGCTTTAGGCCGCGGAATATGAGCATTTGACAGTATACAAGCAACCATTGTTGCGTGGGCGCTATCAGAGCTGTTCAAAAATAATTTCATTGTAAAGACTTCGATGCCTACGGGGACTGTGATGTGCCGTCGCGACGATTCAATCTTTTTTTTTTCTTCTAAATTCTTTGACCTTTCAATATTATTTCTCGAGTTGCGTCGCACTGTATGTTTATCGGTGTTCTCAGCGTGCAATTTTCCGCTGCTCCTTTTTTGTAATCCAGTGCATTAATTCATAACACAAACATGACCATATACCATGCTTTTTTAAAATGTGCTTCTTACCGCTGCCTTTCCACTCCACTGAACTTGCCAGCATCTATAGCATCGACAAGTTCCTAGACCAAACCGTCATGACATTAATCGGGCAGCGGACTCGGGCGAGCGTCTCAGTGCGCATTTTCAGAACATGGCAGACAGGGCGCCGTAGCAGAAATCTTCCTCGCGTCTGTGCTTGCTGCATACCCGAGTTGTAGCCGATGACTGTTTGCCGGTTTTATGTTTCGCGAGCCAAGCTTCACGCAGCTTCTTGTCCTGCGGCTACGTGGGAATAAGGCTGACATGGGCCTCCGTTACGTGCGTCCGGCCCTGCGGCACCGAGCAGTAGCCTACCATGTTGCGCGCCTTCAAGTGCAGCCACTACCTATTGTAGTGCTTTCAAGCGTTGTAAAGGAGACACTCGAAGCGGGAAAATTTCGCCATTAAATGAGGACCGCAGCGTACGAGGGAATTTAAACTCGTTTTCAGCTCGCTTCGGCGCGCCCGAAGCAGCCGACGCGGCCGCTATGTCCACGTGATCCCTCCTAGCACGTCACACCGACGGTGGCGCCAGCTTTTCCAGTGGTGGAGCTCGAGGCCAATAAGGCCAAGATATAGTCCGGCGTTCTCGGCGCGCCAGGCCGCGGCAGGCGAAGTCGGATACGCTGCGCTATCGACGCCAAGGGTGCAAGAAATTTGCTTCCTCTAGAGTTCGGCGTGCGCGGGCAGCTAAAGCCCCTCAATTTTCCAAAAGTAGCGCCATTCTTAGACCTTTCCGCCACCCCGCTCACCCAGGCGCTTCCTCCTCCACTCCTCCTGTCGCCCCAGCCTCCTCCGCCCCCCATTGGCCAATCTGTGTCACGTGAAAGCAGGCCCCGCGCTTTTGTATATTTTTTTCTTTCCGGCGCAGAGCAGGCGCCGCGCTTTTGTATATCTTTTCTTTCCAGCGCGCTGCGACCCCCACTTTTGGGCCTGCGCGACGGAAGTACGGCAGGCGGTTTGAAGGAGCGCGGTAGTTTTATACAATGGGTTAGGGCCGAGTGCTTAATTGTGATGCCGTGCTGCTGCGCCTACGGTTGCCACAACAGACCCAGTGACGGCAAAAAGCTTTTTGCTTTACCATCCGCCGGGCGCAACGCAAAACGAAAAAAAGTGTGGATTCACAAGATCGGGCGGGCTGACTTCGAGCAAGTGGCAAAGAACTCGCGGCTTTGTGAAGTAAGTGCCACGGCTCCTCCAACCTCTTCTTTTGACGCCCGTGTCAAAACGGGCCCGTGTCCAGTGCATTGGGGGCGCGTTAAAGAACCCCAGCTGGAAAAAAATTAATCCGGAGCCCCCATTATGGCGTGCCTTATGAGATCGGGGTGTTGGGATGTAAAACCCAAGAATCAACTTTGTTTCTGTCTTGTGTGCCTTGACTGTTCCAGTTAACGCAACACTGCTTCCTTGTGAAAACTTACAACGCAAAAGAATACAGACGCACGTAGTATACAGAGATAAAATTAGCAATTCAACAAAAGTGTTGCTGGTGCCAATGAGGGGAGGGGGATAATTATTTTCTGAACCTCTTTCCAGTTGTCCCATCAAGTTCCTTCTTTTTTTTCTATCAAATTCTAACCATTTGCACTGTAATAAATAAATAACGATTTCATATGCTTGTACGTTGTTCAAATTATCTATACCGCCTATGTGTGAAAACGTTGCTCATGGCCACCACAACCTGTGTATGAGCTACGTACATCTGTAAAAGGCGCGGAACAGAAACGGCCCTGCTGCCAGGCATTGCTGACCGCAGACAGTCGGAATCTCTCACGCGCCGGCCGAACAAAAGCATTCTGCAGGCACGTAAATTAACCTACGAAACCACGTGCACATACTTTCACGCTGTCAAAACCTGAAACTCTGGTAATTACTCGCGTGTCTGAGCACACCGCGTGCTTGTGTCGTGTTTCAGCAACACGAACTTTCAACGTGCGCGCGCTTTACGCCTTAAATACGCCTTGAATAATGGTGCTTTTCTCTATTTCTTCCGCAAATCCGACACAACATTCTTAAGGCCAGTTACCGACTGACAAAGCAAGATCTAGATTGAAAAAACTGCTCCGCAGGACTCGAACGAACTTTTCCGCGGATTTCCTCCCGTAGCGTGCTAGCCGTCGTCTGCTACGGCAGGCCCACTGCCGGCGGCGCCACCGTCGAGGCCGCGCCGAGCGGAGGAGGAGGGCAGTGAATGGCGCTACTTTGGGAGATTGAGGGGCTTTACGGGCAGCTCGAGGCTGGCGCCATCTGTGCGTCCGGGAGCGCAACTTCACCGCCGCGGCGAACAGCTGTTTACATGGCGCATGCGCATCTTGCATAAACCCTCGCCGTTCGGGTAGCGCGCGCGCTTCTCGTTACGCGCGCTGTTTGTGCGCTAAAATGAAAACTTTTGCGGGATGGCGTTAACTTGTCCTGACAGCCAGAAAAAAAAAACATAAGGTTTTACGTGCGAAAACCACTTTCTTTCTGACCTGGGCTTCTTTAACGTGTACCTAAATCTAAGCACACGGGTGTTTTTCGCATTTCGCCCCCATCGAAATGCGGCCGCCGTGCCTGACAGCCAGAACATCGCACTCATATTGCTAGTACTTCGGCTACGTCAAAAACGGAAGCGGACCATGTACATGCGAAAGCTATTCGACAAGCGCCCTCAACTCGGCGACTACCACCAGCTAGTACAGGAGCTGCGAAATGCAGCTTACCTGTGGCGAGACCACACTGCTTTCGTATAGCTTCCCACGCGTTGTTCTTGCGCTCTGTGTCCCGGTGGTCCATGCGTTTCACATCGTATACACATGGAAGGTTGCAAATCGATTCAAGCAGGCGTCCTCACTCGCGCTGTCATCCCACACGGATGTTCAAAAAACCACAGCCGCACTGTCAGTACGCGCACCGCAGGCCGCCATTCTGCCTTCTGCTCGCTGCCGCTGCAGCGCGCAGTGCATTCTGGTCTAGCGTCAGCCGCGTGAAATAGAACACGCTCTATCTCCGCGCCGGCGGCGTTGAGTTCGCCAAGCGCGCCTGGGCACGCCGGCTACGCCGTGACGCCGAACTGTAGAGTGCGCGTTTTTCACCGACGTCGGTTAACCGCGACGCGCGTGGCCGCGCGCGCGCGTTACGCCGGACTATATCTTGCCCTTATAAGGCGTGTCCGCGGCCGTGTAGTGGCCAGGGACGGCGGGATTGGCAACTTTACGTGCGGTCGTGCAAGGCGAACTCTAGTTCGAATGTGTACTGCTGCACTGTTCGCTTCAGGAGTGCCCCTCACCGCTGCAAGGCAACTTACACGTGGTGTGGTCGGCGCTAGCGCGTTAAAAAATTGCAAGGGTGTACATCTATCTTGCTTCTGTGCGAAGTAAAACAAAAAAACACGCACACATTCGGTTTGGGTGTTTTATTATTTCTCTAAACTTCAATTCGTCAATTCAAGCAACAGATGGCACAGATAACAAAGTTTGTCTTGAATAATTCTCGAAGTCACGTGTCACCACGAGCGACCTCACACTGCGGACACGACTACGTAGGCGCAGGGCACGACTACGTCACAATCCGACTTGGAGCGCGGCGGCCGCGAAGAGAAGGAAAAACAGCGTTAGCTTTGAAATTTCACCTCTTTCCGTTGCGCGTAGCGATGTAATACTTTGCAGACACGATCCTTGTCGCGCAATGTATGCCCTGCACTTAACTCAATATGGCCAGACCTGGTGAGGGGCCCTTTGAAGCTAATGCGTAGGTACATGATAGGAGTGTGGCACAAAGGAAAGACAACCCGAAAAGCTCGTGTCAACATTTACGCCGCGTCGCTAATGCCCCTAAATAAAATAAAGGTAGCGCCATATCCTCTCTTCTCCTCCGGCGGGGCTCCCTCCTCTACGCGAAGCCGAAGTAGCAGACGCTCTCCGAATCAAACGCTGTCCTTACATGGCGCGCGCGCTTTTGAGGCCGTATTTTGATCGGATTTTTTTTTACGTTATATCGTGACTGGCTGCCGAAATATCAAGAGAGGACGCCTGAATGTCGTTGAGCTTGGTTGGCATGGTTGGCTCTACTTATTCGTGCTGCATCTCTCGTTTCAGCGCCGACGAAGCGGCGAGAACACGGCGTTTCAGCAGCGTCTCAGCAACGCTGCACCCAGCCACTTTCGCAGATCACTTTTCAAGAAGTGGGCCCGTGCGTCTCTCTTCTATGGTACGTAAGCGTGAATAACACAAAGCGCGAAGCTATATAAGCAGCCGGCACTCTTTGTCGGCATCGCAGATCGCTTTCAAGGTACGGTCGCCGCACCGCGACCGCTTCTTCACGTATGGCGATACACTCAAGAAGGTACTCTTCGCATACATTGAGGCCAAATAAACACAGCTCCGTGGAATGTATGACTCGGTTGACAAAAAGCACCGGCGTTTGACGAAGACTTGTTTTAACTCGGCCAAGAAAGTTGCAAACGAACGCAGCGCGAACATGCGGCACTTAGGAGAGAGAAAAACTGACGAAGCCGCATACAAGTGGCAGCTTATGATATAAGTGATGAGCGAAGAATCGCTCGCTTACCTCCCAAAGTCGGGACCGTTGCGTGGGGTTAAAATCAGCCCGGCTGGTATTTTGAAGCCAGACCTTCTTCTGCTCCGCGTCGCGCTTCACAGATGAAATACGGAGGAGGAGGAAAAATGTTTATTGAGCTCAAGAAAATTTGATGAATTTGATGCTAAGATGGTGTCTTCCATCTTCTTAGCAATGGCCGCCTCACCTTAGTCCAGGGCTCCGCTGGATGCCGCTGCCAGCTGGGCCCGTCGGATCAGCCCTAGTTGGACGTCCTGACGGTCGCTGGAGAGCATTCCTTCCCATTGCTCCGCACTCGGGTTTGGTATTATTGGTGCCGCATTTATTTTCTGGCAGGTCCATGTTATATGGTAGAGCGTGGGTGTTTCCTGGCACCACGGGCATTTGTCAGTGTACTGTGTGGGTTGCATTTTACTGAGTGTGTTTAAGTTCGGATATGCACCCGTCTGTAGCAGCCTCCAAGCTACGGAGTCTTCTCTAGTGAGAGAAGACTCCGTAATAGTGAGAGAGCCATGTGACAGGAGGTTCCGCTTCCTGCTGCCCTTATAGTGGTTTAGGATAGCCGAGTATTCTCTGAGGACTGGCTCGGTTTCCTCGAGGTCATTGGCGGAGGGTGCTCGTTATGCAGTGTATCCTCGAGCTACCCTGTCGACCTCGCGGTTGCCTTCTACGTCCGTGTGACCCGGTGTCCACACTATCGTGGGTCTAATTGGTTGTTCTTTTTCTGGGTCTTGTGTGTGGTGATCTTCAGAGGGGAGTATGCGGAGCGCTCTTTGACCTATTCTGCCTAACATGTAGTTTCGGCATGCTGTTTGGGAGTCGGTTAGTATTGTTAAGGACCGCCTAGTCCGATAGCCTTCCGCTGCCGCTAGAGCGACGGCCGCTTCTTCAGCCTCGACTACCGTGCAGTCCCGTAGAGATGCACTGACGATTTCTCGCATGTCCGAGTTTATCACCACCGCTACTGCGTTGGGGTTGGTCTGTCTCGCCCTTCTGGTGTATGTGGCTGCGTCCACGTATACCGTTGTTGCCTGGGAAGCTAGTGACTTTTGGATGTATTCGGCTCTCGCCTTCCTGCATTCTTCGTGTACGTTGGGGTCCATGTTCTTGGGAATGGGAGCCACCTTGATAGTGTTTCGTATTTTGTCCGGGATAGTCGCGTTTCTTTGGGTTTCTTGGATCTGTTCGCTGCATCCCAACTTCTGCAGAAGCTCCCTGCCAGACGGAGTCCGTTGTGCCTGCGCAGCTGAGCAACATGTTGTGCCTCTCTGAGTTCTTCGAATGTGTTATGAATTCCTATAGTGCCAAGAGCTTCTCCGTGGATGTGCATTGTGGTAGGTGGAGCGCAGTTTTTTATGATTTGGGTATGATCGCGTCTATCTGCTGAACCTCGCTCTTGATTGGGTTGTAGTACGGGAGACTGTAGGTAACCCGGCTGATCACCAGACTCCTAACCAGCTTTAGCGTGTCTTCCTCTCGCATGCCTGAGCGTCTGTGGGAGACGCGCGTTATCATGCGAGCGACTTGAAGAGTTGATGTCTTGAGTAGAGCGAGAATGTGTGAGCAGCGTTGATTCGACTGTATCCACATGCCCAAAATTCTTATGAGCGTTTTCTCCGGTATTAGTTTTCCCTCGAGGTAGACGCCAAGCTTGAGCTCGTCGCTAGTCGGGACCGTGCGATTCTGTTTCCCTCTCCAGACTCTGAGCAGCTCAGATTTCTCGGTGGAGCAGGCTAGCCCACTTGCCCTCACGTAGTTCTCTACGCAGGTCGCAGCCTCTTGTAGTCTTTCTCCTTTTTCTCTAAGTGATCCCGTGTTGGTCCAAATGGTTATGTCGTCGGCATACATGACATGGTGTATGCCGTCGACCTCTTTGAGTTGTTTCGCTAGGCAGATCATTGCTATGTTAAATAGCGTTGGTGAAATGACCGATCCATGGAAGTTTCCTTTGTTGGGGGTATGGAACTTCTCCGAGCGGAGTTCTCCTAGCCCTATCGTAGCTGTTCTGTTGGAGAGGAAAGCTTTGACGTAGCCGAAAACCCTCCTGCCGCAGTTTGGGTCGTCCAGGCCCGCTAGGATGGCTTCGTGGCTCAAGTTGTCAAAGGCTCCTTTAATGTCCAATGCCATTATCACGTTCTCTCCGTTCCTGGGAACGTTGCTTCTTCTTTGATTTGTAATAGTACGTCTTGGGTCGACAGTTTCACCCTGAATCCGAACATACTGTGGGGGTATAATTCGTGATCCTCTATGTATTGTTGTAGCCTTATCGTGACCACTCTCTCGTACAACTTTCCAAGGCATGATGTGAGGAAGATGGGTCTTAGGTTTTCGATTTGTAACTTTTTGCCCGGTTTTGGTATCATAACTACCTCTGCATGTTTCCAATCCTCGGGGATGGTCTCCGCTGCCCAGTGCTTATTGAGGAAGTCGGTTAGTTCTGCGACTAGCTCGTCACTGAGATTGCGGATGAGTGCGTTATTAATTTCGTCCGCGCCCGCTGCCGTGCTTCTAGTTGTGCTTCTGATTGCTGCATAGATCTCTTCATGAGTGATCGGTCTGTCTAAGCTTGGATTTTCTTTTCCCCGGTAATTCCCTGTATATTCCGCCGGGTTCGTGTCCCCGAAGCATTTGACACGCACTTTGTCCAAGAGTGCCTCGTCGGTTCCCTCGAATTGATGGATTAGCCGGTATATTTTTGTTATTCTCTGCCTTGGTTTTAGTCGGATCGATGAGCGCTTTCAGGATATGCTACGTCCTAGCTGTGCTCAGGGGTTCCATTCAGGGAGTCGCTGAAGTGTTACTAGTTCGTTCTCGCCAATTGTGCTGCGTAGTCTTGTGCTTTCGTTGTAATTTCTGCTATTTTAAGTCTGAGCTTCCTGTTGTGTTTCTGCCTTTTCCTCCTCTTGGTTTAGCCGCGTCTGGCTTCCCATAGCCTAAGAAGCCCGGCATCCACCTCGGGGGTCTGCATTGTTCTTTTGACCTCTTTGGTGTGCTCGCCTTGTCTCTGCTTGAGTATGTTTCCCCATTCTTCAATAGATTGGATCCCTCCCTCACTGAGGTGTCCGTCGCATGCTTTTCTAAATGCGTTCCAATCAGGGATTTTGACTGTTCCTAGCTGCCGTTTAAGGCTGTCTGAAGTCCCTTGGGTTTTGAGTATGTAGTGGTCGCTCCCCAGATTTTCTATCAGGTTTTGCCATTGCGCCTGCCTTGGTCCTTTGATGAAGGTGAGGTCCGGACAAGTGTCGGTACTGACGCTGTTACCTATTCTGGTCGGAGTTTCCGGGTCTGTGAGGAGGAAGTAGCCTGTATTCTCTGCCGCTTCTGCTAGTGTCTTTCCTTTAACATTGAAATTCTTGTATCCCCAGCTCTTGTCCCTGGCATTAAAATCGCCTAAGACGACTAGCGTGTTGCCCTTTGCCAGTTTTCTGGCGCCTCGGAACGCTCTTGGAATTTGGCTTTCTTTTGTTTCGGGGCTGTAGGTATTTACGATGAAGATGCTGCCCCCTTTCTTCTTTTTCTTTGGGATAATTTCTACGATCACGTGCTCTATGTCTGTTTCGGCTATCCATAGTGGCTTATGGCTATGATCGCTTTGTTGACTAAGATTGCCGTCCTTCCTTTTTCCTGGGTTTCGTAGCACGTGTATCCTCCTAGGGTTGGTGTGGTGCTCGTTTCCTGAAGCGCAATAATGTCGGGTGTTGTTTGTTGTGTGTGAATATATTGTTGAAGTAGGCCTTGCTTCCTTCGGTAGCCTCTGCAGTTCCATTGCCATATGTCTACATTTTCTTGTTTGCTTAAGGTTTTTTTGGCCATGTTAAGCTTCTGTGTTGGTCGTGGTCACGTTGGCGAGGGCTGTCAGTGCGGGACGGTGGTACGCCTTCTCTCTGATGTTTTCGGTGAATGTTTGCTTGCGGATCGAGCTGCGTTCCGTTATTCCGTTATTTGTGCTTGCATTTGTTGTGTTGTTTGTTGAACCATCTGTTGCATCTGTTGCATCATCTGCTGCATTTCGGCTTTAAATTTGCTAAAGTTCTCGTTGCTTGCCTGCGACGTGTGCGGCGGTTGGGTTAGCTCGGGTTGCGGCTGCGGAGGGCTGCTCGGTCTCTGGTCCCTAACTGTCGTTGTGAGCTCGGCTACTTCGCGTTCTAGCTCGTTCTGTGTGACGCGGGCGAGTTCCAGTTCGCGTCTTAGGGCTGTGATTACTTTGTTCGCATCCTCCTGCTGCTTAGGCGCGTTGTTGTTATTTGTGTTTGTGTTCTGTTTAACTTCCCCACCCGAGTGCGGAGCAAACCAGGGATTTCCTGCTCTCCAGCTCACCTTGACGCCGATCTTCCGTGCGGGTGTCTTCTGCTTTTGCTGCTGCTGGCCAACCAGGGGCACCAGGGGCGGGAAGTACCGTGAACGCCTCCTCGACCGGCTACGTGACGCCCGGGATCTCGAACGGCTCCGCGAGGTCTCCCCCTCAGAGCTGAACCACCGCAGCTTCTTGCCGCGGTCGTCCCGGCTGCGGCGTCTGCTGTCGTGGCTGCCGCCGCCGCCTCCGCTGCCGCCGTGGTCGTTGCGCAGCTCCCTGGCTTTCTTCAACTTGTCTTGGAATTCTTTGGATCCGGTGACGTGGCTACCGCCGCAGATCAGGCATTTGGGTGTGCATTGGTGGCCCTCCACCGGGTTTTGCGTACCGCACTGCTTGCACGCCTTGGCTTCCGGATTGGGGCACACGTTCGACCGATGACCTTGTTGACAGCAGATATAACATACCTGCCTCGTGGGACGATACGGGAAGCACCACATCTCGCCTGCGTAATAAATGACTTGTTTCGGCACTATGGGGCCGTCGAAGGTGATGACAGCCGACTTGGATTTTCCTAGCATTCGGGCGCTGTGAATCTTGACTACTTGAATCCGCTCCTGCAGGTTGGCTTTCAGTTCTTCGGGCGAAGTCCCGGGGTCCACTCCGTGAATCACGCCGCGGCGGGTGTCTTCCGGAGCTGCCCCGTAATCATTGACATCGTACGAGCGTTCCCCGAAGGTGAGGTTGGAAATGCGTCTCACGTGTTGGGCGGCCATCTCGCTTGCCGTGCTCACTATTATGATGTTTGATCCCGTGCGAAGTCTGGTGATCAGATCGTCTCCTTTACATTGGTGGTTGCACGCTGCCGCTACAGCGCGGGCTACTTGGTGCGTTTGGAGCGATCAGATTACGAGTCCTTTCGGCCGCAAAATGATTTTGAAATCGTCCTTGGGGAGCGGGGCAGCCTTGGCCTGGGCCGCCGTAGCGCTCCTCTCTTGCCGCTATTCGAGGCGGCGGCGGCTGGCGCGCCAGCTGCCGGCGGAGGAGTGGCCGGAGTTTTTAGAGCGCAGCTCTTTGGCGTCCGTTCCTGGGTTTCGCGTCGTCGTCGGCGTTGTCGTCGGCCTCGTAACCAGCTCCGCCCCCCTTTCATCCCCCCAGCGCTAGCAGCGACCGACTGATACCGCTGGATGCCGCTGACGCCGCTAGAGAGTCAAGATAACGTGACTGCATAGAACACCGTCGCCGCTATGCAGAAAGAGGAGGAAAGGGTCCCCCCCCCCCCCCCCTGTTCTTGTGTGGCGGATAGGGTGCTCTTCAGTTGCCGACGCGCCGGTTATTTCACGTAGGCCCCGGCACGTCGACGAATACGTGACCACTTTCCCACGGCTAGACCTGGTTCTTAGCGCTGCGGAAGCGAGGGTATCATATTGTTTGTGTCGGCATCGGCGGCGTTGTCCCTGAAACCAACTCCGCAGCTGGGGTTGACTCACTATCGGCGTCAGCGGCATCAGTCAGTCGCTGCTTTAACCGTCCATCGATCCACACCGATGTTAGTAGTGGGGGACTTTAATGTTGACATAAAGACAAACAGCAATTTCCTAACACTTATGCGGGAGAACATCCCGTTCCTCTCGCTCGTAACGCGTCCCACGGCTGTGACAACCTCGCGAGGCACTTGTATAGATCTCGTCTTTGAGAATCAAGCATTGGTGTACCAAGTCGAACATATATCAGTCTATTTCTCCGACCACAAAGCTTCCTTCATGACTGTCAAGAACTGTTAGTGGAGTCTTTGTTAAAGGAATACGTGTGAAAAATAAAAAAAAATTCTGTGATAGCGCATACATGTGTTGCTCGATTTCTTTGCCTCAATCTATCGAAAAGGTGAAACAGCTTATTTGCTGCGCTCAAATTTCGCATTAGGAAGTAACGTAATCGTCGGTAATTTTTCGCTGAGGTCACCTTGAGTGGCCGACGGAAAATTCCCGGGAACGTTCCGTTCGTTCTTCCTTTGTCGCTTCTTCTGGCGTTTGGACAGGGCCAATTCCCAGTTCGATTCGTCTTCTCTCTGGGCTTCGTGTTGCTGCTGCCGCATGGCGGCATCCTCGATCCACCCGTCTGCCGAGTTGTCGGAGTCGGTGGCGCCGAGGTAGTCCTCGTCCATCTCCTGGGCTTCCAATAAATTTTGGGGTAGTCTGCTCGTTGTTGGTTCAAAACAGATGTTCTTGCACGTAGATGTTCTTAGAAAAAATATTGCTTGTGCTGCCGGTGTGCTAAACAGGTTGCGATATTTGCTACCGATAAATGTGAAGCGCAATATTTACAACGCGCTTATACATTCTCGATTAACTTATTGTTTTCTAGTTTGGTCAACCACTACACAAACTAACTTAAGATCAATTCAAACACTCCAAAACCGCGCACTGCGCGCGATAGGAAACTTAGAACGTACTGATAGCACTAAACCATTCTATAACAAATATAAAATATTAACAGCATCAAAACTTCACACTTACAAATTATTCCTCGAAATTTCGCGGCAATTCTGGGAAGACAAATGTTCCTTCCAAAGTAAATACCATGGCAGAATGACAAGCTATAACCTCAGAAAAAATCTGATAGGTAGACCACGTTACAGAACTAAATACGGAGATCAAAAACTAGCAGTCCAACTTCCTAACCTTCTAAACGACTACCCCTTGGTATTGGACCTGCTGAATTCTGGAAATTCAAAGCAAAGCTTTAAGAAAACGGTAAAAGAATTGTTACTATCCGAAGACTAATAGACATGTTCACCTACAGGTATAGAAAATTTCGCACATGTTTTTTTTCTTGTTGTTGATGTTTTAGAAAACTGTGTAAACTTTAACCTTCAGCGACAGGTATGGAAAATTTCGTACGTTTTTTTTGCTGTTGTTGTTATGCTTCAAATGATTAGAAAACTGTATAAACTTTAACATTTTTCTTTCTTCTTACGCGAATTGTGTACTCAAGCGATGGAAAATGTGTACTACTTTAATTTCATGTGTGCTCTCCTGAAATCCTGCCACTGCCATATTGCTGCCAATGTACGGGTGGCACGGCCTAGTCAGGCAAATGTTTGCCTTTAGCCGTGTCCCTTAAGACAATCTGTTCATTGTCTTAAATAAATCAATAAAGAAAGAAAAGAAAGAACTTGGGTAATTCGTAGGGCGGGGGTCCGTACCGGGCTGTATCGTCGCCTCGGTGCGAGCCGGGGTGCCCGCGAGCGCCCGTAGTCGAGCTAAGCCTCGTTAGGCCTAGCGCCCGCTCGGCCACGTGGAATCTTCCAAGTCCGGTAAAAAGCCAAAAATTGGTCCTACCGTCTTGAATTCGGTGTCCAGGTGTTCCGGCTTGTGTTTCCTCTAAGCTCCATACAAAATTTGGGGGCCCAGTGGGTTGAGAAAGTCCGGGGCGTCAGAATGGTCAGAGCCCATGTGACGCACGTCCGCACTTCTTCGTTGCTTGCCGTCAGTTTCACGTACGGTGCATCCGAAGGCACAGCAACACGGCATCGCGAACACGGAACTACGCTACAAAAGCAAAAAAGAGGCGCGAAACGTGGTGTCTGCGTACGCCGGTCGCAATGTTTGGCATCGCTATGCCAGCGGAAGCAAAAGAAAGCAAGAAAAAAAAAGCGCGCGACAGCGTTCGGCCAATGGGAGGGCCGAGAACCGAGGGAACGCGCAAGGGAGGAGGACGGCGGCACTCTTCAAAGGATGGCGCTGCTTTAGATTTTTATTAGACGTCGCATGTGCACAGTGCCCTCTGGACGCCGTAACTAGGCGTGACCCCCCCGTCCAAATGCAGTGCAGGAGCTGCCGCGCTTGTCTGCGAGCTCAGCCGCAGCAGCAACGACAGTAGAGGGAGAAGGTGGGGAGAATGTTAGCGAGGGAGTAGAGACAGAGGGAGAGAGAGGAGGCAGTTTTGTGAGCTACAACGCTACAACCCAGAATGGCGCCGAAGCGTGCACTCAGTGCCGAGGAAACGAAGGCTCGCAATAAGCATCGAGCGGAGCTGGAACAAACACAAGCGGAGCAGGCAACGTAACATTTCACATTAAGTCACGACTGTCGCATGCCGTCAATCTATCACGGCCAAATAACCCCAATGAACGCAAGCAACACGCAATGCTTCACTTAAATCGATTCCGCCAGTGCGCGGGATCTGCATTTTTTCGTCTTGGTAGACGTCGTTTCGTATTTTTGTGAGGCAGCCAGAGCACCGATATTTGTCTGGAGAAGATATACATGGTCGCGCTGCCCTTCGACGCGTACGATCTGTCGCATAGCTTCTGCGCATGCGTAGGTACGCGGGCGCGAGCTCTCGCGTGCCGGCGAGAGCTCGCGCCCGCGTCACTACCTTGTATGGTAGTGACGCTTCCATAGAAGCTCGTACGTTCAAATAATGGCGGTTAATGTAGAGTTTTGTACAATAATTATTGTAAGAAACTCTGTGATCGGCGGTTCATGGGGCTTAGCGCCATCTGTGTATGACGAATGAAAAAATAATGTGATGCCATATGCATTGAAAGAAGGTGACGTCTTTTCTGTTTGCAAAGGCGCGAAATTTGGTTCGGTGGCCTGCTGTTAGAGTAGTACTTTCAAATGCTCCGCAATTCGAGTCGATGGACGTTTCGAACTTTCAGTGCGGAAAGCGATGCAGCAAAAGGCCAGCCGTACGGATGTCGAAATGGCACGCCTGCACGAATATCGCTTCTTTGGAGGCCGACGAAATTTTTGGGCGTAGAGTGCTGGTAGAATCTTGAGACATCAAATCCGTCGGGCATTGGAGTAGCCGCATGAAAACAGCTAAATTAAACATTTATCTGGCGGTCGTAACTCACTACTTTTGACTGAAGACATTAACAAACGACGAAGCCACCCGCGCCACCCGTGCCACTAGAATTTAGACAATCGTTGACGAGCAAAACAACACAACATCGTGCGCCTTTCCAACAGCGTCTGCGAAGGCACGTTTCACCGTCGTGTTCCACCGATTCCTACGAGAGAGGAATCAACCACATCTCTTTTTTTTCCCTCGCCACGCGTATACAAAATTGAACAGGAATGGTATTTTTAGTTGAAGGACTGAACTGTCTCTCGCCTAAATTAAAAAACACTTTTTTTTCTTTCTCAATGGTTGTTTCCAGTCGCGCTTGACTCATTGCTCCCATAACTGTTGCTCCCATGCTGATGTCGGTGACGATTGGTTTTGAACCGCTTTTCGCCCGAGGCTTCGCGACCTATTTGGATGGGCCTTGGCAAGAGTACGTGTAGTTTGGCTTTAATATTTAACATTTGTTAGCCGGTAAAATGCAGTCACCGGAAGAAGATAAACAACCACGCGTGTCAATATAATCGTGAGCGAATTCATACAGAGCGAATGACACAGTGAGAGGTATTTCTTGATTTGGCAGATGGCGGAGCATGGCCGTTCTTAGTTGGTGGAGCGATTTGTCTGGTAACGAAACGAGAAACAGTGCTGCAATGTGATTTGGTCGCGGCGAGTATGCGCATTTAGTGGGGTTCAGCATATCTGACTTTCAATGAACTGCGTCGCGACTCCATAGGCTTGTTTTTCAGGCGGTGCCATTCCAGTACTGAAAGGGAAGCAGCGTAGGCTGTTTGGTTACAGCGAAGCTGTATGTGGCTAGGGTTCCGTGCATTTTTGTTCTCCGTGAACAAAAAATATCATCATCAATGGCTCATACCCCCGTATGCATTCATACTCCCGTAAGCAAGCAAAAAATGCAATTACTCATAGTCCCGTAAGGCTCGTGGCTACTCACTTTGCGTGAATTAGCTGCAGTGACACTACCCCTGTTGTCGGTGATTTCAGTGTGGGTGTGTCGGTACCGAAAAGGGAGTGGTTTACACGTTCCGGTAGGGCCGGATCCACATCAATCCGGCCCAACCAACCACCCAGTGGCGTACGTGCATCGATTTGACATTATCAAAGAATGTGATTGCAGTTGCGAGTGAAGTAATGACCACAGGTCAAGAGAATAAATCAGTGCATACTTTTCGTCACGATGTCCAGCCATCAAGACAATAAATGAGTTCGTACCTTTGTTCAAAATTATGTGTCACCTCCGTGTCGTGTGCTAAACAGCCTCGCTGGTCAACCACTTTCACAGAGTGTGAAATGGCTCATGATTTTATGAATAATCCTGAGCGAGGTCACTTAGAGGGAAACGTGCTGCACTGTGAATGGGTCGCTGTGCGCGTGCGCGTGTATTGGAGTTAAGCATGTCTGATTTCAAATCAACTGCAGCGTGATTGCATGGGCTGCTTTTTCAGGCCTAAGACTTTCAATTTTATTGTCAGCTATATAGACAAAATGCAGTTTGGAATCTATTTCTGTTTTCCATAGCTTAGTTCGTCGTGTAATTTACACCTTGCCTGACAGCCACACAACTCATCACTCGCTTATTGAACAGGTCATTATTGACGCTTTTCATTTACGCACCTATACGCTGTCGCGATATAAGAAAATCAATCAAAAAATACATTTATAGACTATTTAGAGCTCAGATTCTATCGCATATATCACTCACAATACCCTCATTATTATCAACAGCATTCGATATACTTCTTCACACAAGGACTAATTATGGAAAACAAAGAGCCCGCTATCACTTACCGCCGCAGCTAAATAAACTGATTCTTGCAAGAATTGAATTTACAGGAATTGTTCTCGAACCTCCGTGAATATCTCATTCAATCTTCGAAATCTTGAATATCTCTGGTTGTAATTATCCGCGTTCTTATTGTCACTATTTCCCTAGAAATGTTATTAAAGATATTTCAGTTGTATTTATTATTTCTTCCCTTTTGCTGTCTTTTATATGCATATATATTAATCTTGGTCATATATATCCACTGTGTTGCAACATGTTATTTCTGTTGCTCAACCCCCCCCCCCCCCTAGCCTCCGCCTGTTTATACAGGGGAGAACTTGGTCAAGCAGATAGTCACTTCTATTCTCACCCTCTCCATCAACACCATACTGGTGAAAATTAATAATAATAATAATTATAATAATAATAATGTTTATTGCCACACAATATACAAAAGAACACAAGCAGGCCGGTCTAAGCCTTAGTTGGCTTGTAGGACCGTGCCAATGAATATGATAGACAATAATAATAATAATAATAATAATAATAATAATCTTTATTACAAATAATCAATTTGTACATATAATTTTGCTAGGTCTGCTGAAGCGTTCTGTGGGCTTGTATGGCAGAAACCTGGCAGTCAGGGCAATGAATAATAATAATAATAATAATAATAATAATAATAATAATAATAATAATAATAATAATAATAATACCTGCCGTGGTTGCTCAGTGGCTATGGTGTCGGGCTGCTGAGCACGAGGTTGCGGGATCGAATCCCGGCCTCGGTGGCCGCATTTCGGATAAGGCGAAATGCGAAAATACCCGTGTACTTAGATTTAGGTGCACGTTAAAGAAGCCCAGGTGGTTGAAATTTCAACTACAGCATGCCTCTTAATCAGAAAGTGGTTTTGGCACGTAAAACCCTATAATTTTTTTTAATAGTAGTACTATACCAATCTATAATACTATTCTTTATTAAGCACCCAAGAAAATCAGCATAGCAAAGCGGGCCAATCTAAGCCAATGGTGAATTGTGTGACGTGGCCCGGCATCGTCAGCTATACGATGTGGTTGCAGTGTACATGCACAAATTTAAAACCAACAAAGAAAAAGAAAGCAAATGAGAGGGATAAACGTAGATCAGGTTTCCACGGCATCGAAAGAAAAGCATAGAGTAATCACAACTGCGACAAATAAAAGGAAAATAAGGACATACATCTGTATTACAACATGTGTAATAGACTCTTCAATTTAGACCGAGGGTTCAGAGAAAAATAGTCGTCTGACAAATTATTAAAAACTCATGCATTACTTCTTCGCCTTCAAGAGTGGAACGCGACAGCGTTCCCGTCGACCCGCCAAGGGGTGTAAGACAATGGGCTACAGGGCAGCGACTACGCGCCCCGCATTGGACGCGGTGAGCGTCGAGCAAAGCAGCGTTCGGCGCGGCAACGAAATGTGCGCCTGAGCAAGAGACGCACGCCTTAGAAACAGCGCGTTTCTAAGGCAACACCGCATTCACTAGAGGCGCTTTTGTACCGCTTTGAAGCGTTGTACTCGTGGCTCAGTGGTAGCGTCTCCGTCCCACACTCCGGAGACCCTGGTTCGATTCCCACCCAGCCCGTCTTGCAAGAGTTGAGCCAAAGCCACTTCTCCTCTGTCGTGACGTCACGGTGTCACGTGATTTCATGGTCACCGCCGCGCCTGAGGAGCTGGGTTGAGCCCTCGTAATATGCTTCGCATAATATCTTGGGGATATACGCGCAGCGTCTTGCTGCTCCGTATCTAGTAGATACGGGCGGTACAACGAAGCGCTTTTCTTTGCGCAGCAGTCGCGGGGAGGCGTGCGGATGCTTAAATTCATCCGTCCAGAAATGGCGCAGCACAACCGTAGAAATGAGTGAAGATTAAAAGGACGGGAAACCGAGATCATGAAAAATATCTTTGTTTGATGGCGTCACGCGATTATACGCCACACTTTTATTTGTATTTTTTAAGAGGTTATCAAATCTGTCCTGCCAACGTTGGGAGCAGAAAGCGAAAACCGTTATACAGTACCTCAAGGTGCTGTATGCAAGGGAATGTACTATCATTTTTTTTAGTCTGAAACGGCGTCAAACCTTTATTGTTAAAGAGTAAACATGTAACAGATCTTAGTTTGGAGCATACATGCGCCCCGTGGTTATGCCACGACAAGTCACTATGGAAATGAATGCCGAGATACCTAATTGAGTTTGTATTCTCGACAGGAGTACACTTACAGGATACGCAGCCTCGGGTATGAAGATACCCTGGAATGCGAGTGGTTCCAATCTTAAGAAGATTTAAGCATATACTTTTTGTCTTTTTTTATTTAGGGCAAGTTTGTTTGTAAAAAGCCAGACCATAACTTCATGCACCGATTGCTGCAGATATTCAACAGCCTTTTTGTAATTAACGTGCTTTGTTAGAAGGACGATATCGTCCGCATACTGATACACCTTACCATTTGGGATTACTGAAATGAAATCGTTCACAAATATGTTGAAGAGAAGAGGCGATAAAATTGCCCCTTGAGGGATACCAGCACCAAGGGATAATTTGCTGCTATGGTATTTGGTACCCATAACAACCATTTGTGACCTGTCGGTGAGATAGTTTTGAAGTAGAGTAGAAAAGGGGCTCCTAAAACCAGTAAGGTATAATTTGCGAAGTAATATGTCATGGCAAACTGAATCAAAGGCTTTGGATACGTCGAGAAACAAAGCACAGCTAAACAGATCGTTTTCTAAGGCAGAATACAAATCATCAGCAAATTCTTCCAGGAGCGAAATTGTACCTCGGCCTTGCACGAAACCAAATTGTCGGTCACGCAATTGAATACTTTTGAATTAAAGAAGTCATAACCTCAAGCATATATTTTTCTATAACCTGAGATAATGTAGGCAAAATGGATATAGGCCGGTAGTTTTCAATGATAGATTTCTTTCCTGCCCTATGAAGTGGTCTAACTAAAGCAGTTTTTAGATTGTGTGGCATAGTTCCAGTATCTAGGAAGCCATTTAACATGAAAAGCACAATATCTGAAAGCGACGCAATGTTTCTTCTCAGCAAGCTTACAGTTATTCCATCTACTCCAGGTGATTTATTCATTCGAAAACTGGAAATTATCCGGGCAAGGTCAGATTTCGAAAGCCGTGGTAAAAATGCAGATCCTGTCAAACAATCACCAAGCGTCACATCTTGCCGAGGCTTAGATAACGCCTCTGTTGAAGCCTGACTGAAGAAATGATTGAACAAGTCAGCTGTTTGGACAGAGTTTCCAGGAAAATGTTCTATCAAAGATTTTACAGTCTCAGATTTCCCTCTGAGATGGTTTATCAGCGACCAAGTTTTGCTAGCACTTTTGGATGATTGATTAAATTTGTGCAGAAAAAGCGACATATTGTAGCGCGGAGAAGAGCAACTACTTTATTTCTTGCAATCTTATATTCTAATTATAGGTCTTTGTTGTTAGGGGTGCATTTAATTTTTTTGCAAAGCCAATCTCTGTGAGATATGGCGTGCATAATATCAGAATTAATCCATGGATAGCTTTTCCTGCACTTTTTATTTCTGAAAAATGCACAGTATCGTTCGAAATGTGCTAGACGCTCACAGAAGCTATCGTACATTTGGTCTGGGGGCCTACCGTTGTCAAGAATGGCGAGCCGCTGAGCAGGATTGCCACCTTGCCACCCGATTACGACAAGGGGTGCAAGACGCGCACCTCTCCCTCTCCGTCGCTGCAGCTGCGAGGCGTTCAAAGAAGCGACCTTTGCGCTGGAATCCGCCGCCTTCCTCCAGCCCCTTCGACATTGTGACGGAACTGGTTCGGTGCGTGAACAATGATTCCGGAGTTCCCCAACGCGGAGCTGATTTGACACGCACGGACAAACTGCCGTGGGGACGACGTATTTTGGTGCGTCTCACGTTTTGGCGTGGCACGGAACAACGAGCGACCCTCGATCGGCGTCGATAGTTCCCGGAATGGCACCCTGACAACGTCGTCGTCGGACATCAGAGCGCGGTTGCCTTTGTGTACGTAAACTGGTCTGCAGAGCAGCGGCGCGTTGGTGATGAGTAAACGAACAGTCGCCGCGTCGTAGGACCGGCGGATCGAGTGTATAAAAACTGTGGTTGTGCGAATGCTGAGAACACTTCTCTTGAGCAGTCATGTTAGACTGAGTCACTTCTCTCATGCAGTCATGTTGGACTGTTACTCTTTTTCTCAAGCAGTCATGTTAGACTGATTTAATTTCTGTAAATAAACCCTTTTTCCTCGTTCTCGATGAGAAGCAGTTCTTCACTTCATCAACGATCTCAGCGTAAATAAGTTGGACGACGGCATCGGCCAGCTACCTTCGAATTCATGCCGTACTCCAATCTTGGCAAAGGACCACGGACGATGGGATTGAGCCCCAATCCTGACACCGTCAATCTAAAAAGACCAGGTAAAATTCACAATGAGACTGTCAAGTTTCTTTTGATTCACAAACTTAATCTGAAAATCTGACATGGTTTTGACCTTATCACTTGAATACTGAGTGCCAACGAACGATACACTTAGGGATACACGGCAAGCAACAGCATAGCGGTCAGATAATCAATGAGTGATAACACAAGAAGTGAGCGAATGATTAGGCGCTCGAGCCGCAATGTGGTCTAAGCAAGATGTTACAAAACGGCCATTCAAAATTTCCTCTCTTGTCGGGGCAATCACCGTTGACGGGAAACCATAAGATGCCAAAACGGATAAATAATCTGATAATAAGGCGTTTGTTGAACATAGGATGTTAATATTGAAATCCCCTGCCAGGCAAACTTGATCCACTGATGACCAGCCATTCAATGCTTCTTCCAGTTCCAACACAGAACGAGTATCACTATTACTTGGGAGCCGGTACATCGCTTACAATTACAGTTCGTAATTTACACAATGAACTTTTGCGGCGAGGCATTCCCTATGTCTGAACGCAAAGTCTACCAGTCAAGTGTCAAATTTTGCATTTACAAATATAACAATGCCGCCGCCTCTACGGTTAGTTCGTGTTATGCTGCAACACCTGTATCCATTTAACGAGAACATATGTAGGAAATATTCTGACACGTTGATATTTGTGACCACAAAAGCATCTATGAAATCAAGCAGAGATTCAGCTAGCACTTTTACTTCCTCCCCGTATTCACGTAGACTCCTAATGTTTATGTTCACAAGTGTAAAGTCGCCTGGTGACGTGTGCCCAAACGATTTCTTGAAAGAGGTGAAATCGGATAACTCACCGAAAGTAGCTGCCATTCTGCTTAAGCAGATCTTTTAATATCAGCTTCCCAGTTCACACAAATGAGAGAGGCATTTGAGTCTTTTTTTGCGTAGATTTTTTTCGCCTTTCACCCAGCAGTACTTGAATCCTTTTTCTTTCGCTGCCATGCGCGTGCGCCAGAACAGGTCCCGATTCATCTTGGTTAGATTGTCGTTGCTGAAAAGGTTCAGGTCTCAATCTGTCACACAGAACTGTCGCAGTTTCTTACGCGCCTCGAACCACGCCTCTTTCACTGACACTGTCGAGAAACGGATAAGCACAGTTTGGTTTTCTTTTTTGCTAGGCAGCCGATGGGCTGCTGCAGTGTCTGAGATCGAAAAGTTCAGTTCAAGCTTATAATAATAATAATAATAATAATAATAATAATAATAATAATAATAATAATAATAATAATAATAATAATAATAATAATACTTATAATAATAATAATAATAATAATTTATTGACACACATCTAAAAGCAAAACAAAGAAACGGGCCTGTCTAAGTCCACGAGGACTTGTGCGACTACGTCCGGCAGAGTCGGTACAGCGATGTGGTTATATATTTACATAATAGGTACAAAGGTAGACATTTACATAATACATTCTTTTTCCAACTTTCAGAAGAACGGTTCGTAGTATTACCCGTTAACAGACAATGACATAGTAAACAAAGATAAGCGCATAAACAACTTAAGTAAAGAATTAGAACTAAATTTCAACATTTGACCCATTATTTCTTCAACTGTTTTTTTTTAAATTGCCAAATAGAATTCATCGGCCAAATCATTAAATATTTTTGGGATGTGTACACTTCTCGCTTCTACATACTTAGTAGTGGAATAGGGTGCCTTAAAACGTTCTTTGTTTCTCAACAATCGAGGTGCATCGTATGCTTCTTTGAATTCATCGCTCCAATTATGCCGCAGAATAACAGTTCTGGTAAATAAATCTTCTAATGGGCAAAATCCTAATTCCTGAAAGATATTATTGTCATGTAGTGTAGTACCATAAGCAAAATTTCTTGAATATATTTTTTGGTAGTTTATCAATCTGATTTTTCCAGCGCTCTGCACAAAAGCCGAATATCGTTATACCATACCTCAGCACATTCACTGTACGCTAGTGCATGAACTATCATTTTCTTGACTGCTAGAGGTACTAAACCCTTTATGTTGAAAAGTAGATATGCAACACCCGTAGCTTGCCACATAAGAACGCCATGTGATGCTGCCAAGACATGCCGCTGTTGAACGTTATACCCATATATTTGAATGTCTCCACATATTCTATAGCAGTACATTTACATGAAGTACAATGCTCATCATGTAGAAATATTGCCAAGTTTATTTTTTGCGTTATTAATGAACTTCGAAAGCACATGATTTTGCTTTTCTTAGCATTGATATACACAAAACTTTCTTCCAACCATTGTATGGCCTTATGAACTGCATTCTGTAGGGCGCTAATAGCTTCCTCATAACGCATATGACGTGTGAGTAGAACTGTATCATCTGCATATTGATACACAGTGGCTTTTTTTTTAATTATCGTGGGCAAACCGTTCATAAATAAATTGAATAAGAGAGGGGACAAGACGGACCCCTGTGGAATCCTAGCTGTAATATATTTCCTAGCGCTAACAGTTTTTTTACTACCCATGACTATCTGTGACCTGTCATGTAAATAATTGCAAATATGGTTACAAGGTAAACAAAAACCCGGGGCACTTCGCCGACCAAACAGAGATTTAAAAGAAAAGGAGACGTTTCGGCTCCCACACGGGAGCCTTGTTCACAGGTAAGATAATCTGTTTTGAACAAGGCTCCCGTGTGGGAGCCGAAACGTCTTCTTTTCTTTTAAATCTTTATTTGGTCGGCGAAGTGCCTTGGGTTTTTGTTTACCTGTTACCCATGTTTCATCCCGACCAGACGGGCTTCCGTCAAACACTGAACTTCATAATTGCAAATAAGGTCAAAAATGGGTCTCCTGAAACTCAAACGAAACAACGTTTCCAATAAAATATCATGATTTACAGTTTCGAACACTTTTGCTAAATCCAAAACCAAAGCATAACTATACAGGTCCTTATCTAGAGGAGAATATAATTCATCGGTGAACTCTTCTAACAGTGTAATAGTATCTCACACAGCCACAAATCCAAACTGTCTTGGTGTTAGGATTGAAAATTCCTTTAAGAAAGAAGTCATACAATCAAGCAGAAACTTTTCCAGTATTTGGGATGTATAGGCAAAACAGAGAGAGGTCTATAGTTTTCAACTTCGCCATTTTTTTCCTGCTTTATACGGTGGCTTAACAATCGCCATTCGTAATGTCTCCGGAGTTGATGCAGTGCTTATAACACCATTAATAAAAAAAAAATCACCCGCCGTGGTAGCTCAGTGGCTATGGTGTCAGGCTGCTGAGCAGAAGGTCGCGGGATCGAATCCCGGCCACGACGGCCACATTTCGATGGGGGCGAAAACACCCGTGTGCTTAGATTTAGGTGCACGTTAAAGAAGCCCAGGTGGTCGAAATTTCCGGAGTCCTCCACTACGGCGTGCCTCATAATCAGAAAGTGGTTTTGGCACGTGAAACACCATAATTTATTTTAATCATAAAAATCAGTAATGTCTGCTAATGAATCGAAATTTTTTCTTAGTGTGGCCACAGCCAGCTCATCCATACCTGCTTCTTTATTAGGCCGGAAACTGAAAATTATTCTCCTCAGATCTTCCTACGACAACGTGGACAAGAAAGCAGAGGCTTGAACAGTTTGAGCGAGCAAGTGTGTCCCTGCGACTGCGCAGTGTTAGAAAAACGCGTGAAAAAATTATTGAAGTTATCTACCACTATATCTGGCTTCTCTGCAAAAGATTCTAAGAAATTTGCAGGTGCCGCACTATCGCCTCTGAGTTTATTTATTAAAGCCAAAGTTATTGCTGAATTTTTGTGTGCTTGATTAAATCTGTCTAAGAAATACCTCTGTTCTACTGATCTCAAGAAAGCAACGGCATTATTCCTCGCAATCTTATATTCCGTTTTCGAGTCTAGATTTTTCGGTGCATGCCTGTTCCTTTTCCACAACCAGTCTGTGTAGGAAATGGCTCTCATTTTGTCGGCTGTAAACCAGGGATAACTTTTCCTTTGTTTTTTAGTTATTGTGTACATACTAGAAAGCTCAAATTTTTTCAGCTGCTCACAAAATTTTTCATAAACTTTAGCATAATTACAATCCTTAATCATTTCCGCCCAGTCAAACTGTGCGATCAAATGATCAAATGTTTTCCTGTTGAAAATCTGCACTTCTAGTTGATTACTATCATGTTTTTCTTCTGATTTGTCCTTTTCTGGCAGGGGTAAAAGTGCATTAAGGTGACATGCGACAAAATAGTGATCCGCTATCTTTTGCCTAATGATACATGCCGCTAAAGAATAACTTGGTGCTCTTATTACTATGTGGTCTAGACAGGAGGATACTGGTCTATTTTGTAAGAGTTCGTTTCTCCTAGGTTGATTTATAGGCGCTTGTAAGCCGCAGGTTGATGAAATGGAGAGGTAAGCCGACACAGTAGTCGAACTGGTGTTCAATATATTAATGTTTAGGTCACCCGCCAAACAAATCTCATCTGCTGCTTTGTGGCCTTCTAAAATGACACAGTAGTCGAACTGGTGTTTAATATATTAATGTTTAGGTCACCCGCCAAACAAATATCATCTGCTGCTTTGTGGCCTTCTAAAATTTCTTCAAGTTCACGCAAGAATCACGTGACACTGTTACTAGGCGGACGATAAACAGCTAGCAGCAGTAATGCTTTGTTCGTAAGCGTGATTTTTACTGTCAAACTTTCGGCGTGGTTTAAAGAAGTGTCCGTAACCACAGTATCATATCTTGTCTTAACAAACAACGCTAAACCACCTCCTCGTCTTTTCTGTCGTGACATAAAATGGGCTTTGTAACCCCTTAATTTGTAAATGTTAGTGCAGTCCTCTGGTACATTTGTTTCCAATATTATAAATGCATTTACTACATCTGCGACTGATTCCGCTACCTCTCTAAATTCCTCCCAATATTTTCGTAGACTTCTGATATTATTTCCAATTACTGTGAAACCGTGCTCATGGCTGGTAGCAAATGCATGTTTGAACTCGTTGAAATTTGAGACAGAGGAACAATTCTGTGCCATGTTGCTTATGAAATATTAAGAATATCGGCTAAATTCTTAACTCGGATCAGAGGTGCATCTTCGTCCTTCACGAAAATATTTCCGCCCTTAACCAATCCAAATTTGTAGTTCTTTTCTTTTGCTGTAGTTCTAGCTAGCCAGAAAATATTTCAGTTCATTCTTGTCAGATTATCATTGATGAAAAGTCTCTGCAGGTGCCCATCTTCATGAAAGCGTCTTAGCTTCCCCCGCGTATCAAACCACGCATACCTCGGGGTCACGGAAGAAAAATGTACTGCTGCTGTTTGGTTCATCTTATGTTTGTTAGGTAAGCGCTGCACCACCTCGATATCAAGATTCAAGATTCATTTATTTCTCCAAGAGAAAAAGGCCGGGGACAAAAAGCTGCCTTGAAGAAGCTTGATGGGAAGTGAAGGGGAAAAGTACAATTTGATATACATAATGAATCAAGGAACCATACACAATGCAGAATTTCAATTAAGCTTAATGCAATACAAAGTAAAAATTCAAATATGCAATGCACTGAGAAGTAACAAAAAAAGCATAATACAGCGGTATAGCAGAAACAGAAGGAGTAAAACGTAATTGTATTTCAACATTACGATATAATATATCAAGTTCAAACAATACATAGCAGCATTTCTTCTTATACAATGGAAAAAAGACACTATTAGCCTAATTTGGGTTTGAACCCACCACATGCTCAAAAATTTGCTGAACAATTGTTTTTCTCTTTAGGTTCATGTTTTCTGTGTACCATTTGTTTGTGTTAAGGGTGTTCGGAACCAGGAAATGCAACATTTGGGAGCCATACGTCGTGCGAAGTCGAGGTAGGTGCCATTTCTCTTTGCGTCTGGTGCTTGTATGAGTGTGCGTTTGTGTCACCGATGAGAGTTGGATTATGAACTTAGCCCGAGGCAAGCTGAAGTTATTCAAGGCACGAAGAATGATAAATGACACTAGATTATGAATGGGAGATATTCCATGTTTAATAAACAGTGGTCTGGTGTGAGCTAGGTAATCTGATCCAGAAACTATGCGGATAGCTTTTTTTTGCAGAAGTAGTAGTTGGTTTAGATGCACGCGAGCCGCAGTTCCCCACACAAGATGGCAGGAGCTTATTTGAGAGTGAAATAATGAATGATATGATAATTTTTTAACTTTCACGGTAAACAAGTGGCGACCTCGTGAAAGAGCTCCTACAGATTTCGACAAGCTTAAAGAAAGACGACGGAAGTGATCAGCCCATTTAAGATGTTCGTCAAATATTACGCCAAGAGATTTATATTTACTTACGATTTCGATAGCGTAGTCTCCAATAAGCAGTGGGATTGATATGGTTACTTCCCGATTTATCGAACGAAAAATAGCCGCCTTTGTTTTATTATGATTAATCTTTAAACTGTTTACATGTGACCAGTTATGGAGGCTTTCCAATATGACGGTCGCTTCAAAGAGGAGTTCATTGGATGAGTTTCCAGATAAAAATAAACTAGTGTCGTCGGCATATATTATAAATTCAGCCTTCTTGGAAATATGGACGAGATCTTTTATACATACGTTAAAGAGGAACGGACCTAAGATACTGCCCTGCGGTACTCCGCATCTTATATATCCAAAACTGGAGCTACAACCATCAACACATACGGATTGCTGCCGTTTTTCAAGGTATGACTTCTTCAACATAAGCGGATTGCCTCTTATACCGTATGCATAAAGTTTATCTAAAAGAATGTTATGATTAATGCAGTCAAATGCTTTGCTGAAATGACAAAAATGCCTAATGTTAGAAGTTTAATTTCAATGTTTTGCAAAATTAGTTTTTTTTTGTTTAAGTAGCGCAGATTATGCACATAAGCCTTGTCTAAAACCAAAATGGGGATCTGTAAAAAGGCGATCATCGTTAAAGTAAATTTCCAAACGCTTAAGCAAAATGTTTTCCAGTGGTTTCGAGAAAATTGGCAGAATCGATATTGGTCGATAGTTGCCCATGTCTTGTGTCGTCCCAGATTTATGGATAACAATAACTTTGGCTAGTTTTAGCCTGTCTGGGAAGGCAGATGAAGATACCGATAGGTTAAATATATACGATAAGTGAGGTGCAAGAAGGTCAGCTACAAATTTTATTGGTTTTACTGACAGACCCTCTGCGTCAAGGCTGGAGCTATTCTTTAAGGCCATTAGTGTAGCAAAAACTTCGAATGGGTGCGTAGGGGGGAGAAAAAAGGAGTCGGGTGTCTGTACAGGAATTAGGCAGGTAGCATCTTTGTTGTGGTCTGTTTTAGGGAGACCAATAAAATGTTTGTTAAAGCTATCCGCTAGTTCAGTACCCATTAAGGTTACACCGTTCATTGTAAGACCTCCTATAGAATTGGAGGGCTTGGGCATGTTAAGGACTGCGTTTATTGATTTCCAAACTAATTTTGCATCACAACGGCCGTCTTTCTCAAACATATTCGTATAATATTCCTTACGCGCCTTGCGCAACTCGCTGTTTAATTTATTTCTGTACTGTTTGAAGGCAGTCATATCGGCCAAATCTCGGCTGGATAAAAATTTTTGAAACATCTTGTCTTTCTTTTTTATCTGTTTATAAAGAGACGGCGTAATCCATGGTTTTCTCATTTCTTTAGATTGGCGCTTTGTGGACCACGGGAAACATGCATCATATATTTCACGAAATTTATTTATAAATATATTGTACGCTTCATCTGCACTGTTATTAGTATAAATTTCGGACCAGTCAGCACTGTTTATCATTTCTCTGAATTTATTAAATTTGTGTCATTAATTGACTGATAGGTAGTAAGGGCTTTTCTAGTGAAAGTTGAAAGTTTTTGTACAACCGACACGAAAATTGGACAGTGGTCGCTAAGGTCGGACAACAATTTACCAGCGTATTCGACAGTAGTGTCTGCATTCACGACATATAAATCTATAGTTGTCTGGCTGGAAGCCGTAATTCTTTTGGGAGACACTATTACGTTTGTAAAACCATTCGATTCAATTATGTTGGCAAGACTAAGTGACGTGTAATTATCTTCAGCCATATTTATATTGAAATCGCCACCCATGACCACTATATAACGATTACTCGAACAGAATTCTAAAAATTTGTTTGCATAATTGAGAAAGTGGGCACTGTTCCCGCTCGGGGGCCTATACACTGCCGATAAGATTTGATGGTTATGACGTAATGTGAGAATTTCATAGTCATTTGTTATAACTGAAAATTCATCAACAAGCTCGAATGCGTAACAAGATTTAATATAAACTGCCAGGCCGGCCCCGCGGGTACCTCTGTTCAAGAAAAAGCGCGAGAATGATTCTATCGAAATGAGATCATTTTCTTGTGCGCACCATGTTTCAGTAAACATAAAACAATCAAAAGATGCCGGAAGATTATGTATCAGCTGATCTAGTTCTTCGTGTTTATGCCTCATTGAGTGAATGTTTAAATGCAACGCTGAGAACAAGCCTTTCTTTTTCATACTAGATCCCAGTTCACAGGGGCAAACACGTTCAAAATACCGATTGACTGTCATCAAGAAATGATAAGAATAAAGTATGTTACCATACGGAAAGTGGTTAGCAAACGCAACATGTGTAACTGCAAGGCCGAGTTCTTGCTGACATATGCAGATATCTCTGGTACAGGAACAATAACCACGTGGGACTGTCAATTTGTACGACACAAACTTGGGCAATCAAACTGGATGCTTCATCACGACTGAAACTGTTTAGTGCCACAACCTTAAGCATGGGGACACAACAACGTAACATGACGCAATTCATTTTGGGTATAATATACTCACAAGGGATGTACGAGGGTACGACAAAACTTCTACAGAATAAACATGTCGCACTGCAAGTGCGCTTGGTTTCAGAAGCATAGACATGCGACATGTTTTCAAACACTGCCATTTCGGAGCCAGTGACACCTTTTGCTTTAGTCATCATCTGATGACGCAGTGAGCCTCGCAATGTCCTCTCTGCATGCAATTCTGATTGTGGGCGTATCGTCGGTTTGACGAGCAAAGATTTTACCATTACGCACCCAAACATGCTTCCATTTGGCTTGGCGCTTCTGCGCAGTTGCCTCACCCAGAATGCGCTTGAGTTCAGGGCAAAGGTGCTCATTAACAAAAATTCGCATGTCAGAATCAAGACCAATGTCAGAGCATACCAATTTCGCAGCGCGCGCTTTATGAAGAAAAGCGTCACGGACCTGCCTCCGATTGAACTGCACAAGTATATTTTTTGCTGCCGAGTTGGCTGTCGGGACGCGGTGGATTACGTCAATGTCAGTTGGCAAAATAGAGGCATTCACTTTTGCTGCAATTCTACCTATTATCTCGGTTAGGTTCTCTGGCATGTTGCAAGGAACACCTTTAATTTTCGACATTTGTGTTTCGAGAGTATTGTTCGGCATGGAGAAGACGACTTTCATGAGCCTTCAACTGCTGTGCAAGGTCACTGCACCGACTTTCAAGTTGAACGTTCGCTTCTTTCAGTTCTTTGTTCTCCACTTTCATTCTATCATACTCTTTACTAATGAACGTCAGGCTGTTCTTCACCTCACTCATTTCTTTCCGAAAATCTCTCTCAAATGTATTTCTGAAATCTTTGAACTCTGCATGAAGTTCATGTTTCAGTTCCTCGAAAAGAGCCCTGATTTCTTTAGACATTGCAATGCAAAATACACCGTGGCAGCAGCAGCAACAGCAGGAAACCAAACGAAAAAATAAAGTCAGTAAAACAGTGCAGCAAAGACCTGCGTGGAAGAAGCACCCGATTGTGAGTACGTCGTCGCTGTTTTCCGTTGCCGCTGCTGCCAAAATGAACCTTGAGCGGGAGCGCTCGCAGCTTTTGTATTAGTCTTCTCCTCGAAGAGCCAATGGGAATTACTGTCCAGGTTACGTCTCAGGCCTCCAGCAGCACGTGTCATACGGCCAGGTGACGAAACTTTGCTGATATGACGAGCTAGGTGATCAGCTATGTTAGGCCGAAGAAACTGGATGTAGAATAGGCCTGCGTGGAAGAAGCACACGATTGTGACTAAGTACGTCGGCGCTGTTTTCCGTTGCCGCTGCTGCCAAAATGACAGATATCAGAGCTACAGAACTCTGATAGCTCCAGTTTACTGGCTATGTTCGATAAGACTTCTTTCAGGTTTTCCTCGTGTTTTACAGGTAGCCCTTCAATTTACATATTCACTTTTCTGCCGCTTTCATTTAGATCCTGTTTCAGCTGCTGCAGCTGCACCGCCTGTGTTTCTAGTTGCGTTTTCAGGTCAGCAGTTTGTGCTTCACGCGCAGCTTCCCGCTCCTTACTGGTTGAAAGCTGTGCTAACACACTTCGTGTTGTTTAGACATAAAGGAGACTGTTTCTTCTAGGTCTTTCATTGCCATGCTCAAATTTGTGAACTCTGCTTTCAGGAGGAGCACAGAGTCTACTTTTCCATGTAGAGTCAGCAAAGAGGCTAAAGTTTGCTTAATGCCTGCCAGCTCTGACATTAACGTGGCTTCTGAAGTGTCTTCTTCTGGTGGAGTCGTACTCGTATACTGTGAGCCCGACCCCCTCGTTGCTTTACCGCGCGACACGTTGTGCACACCCATGGTTCGCGTTTACTTTGACTCTTCGCTGGGAAAGTATCTTGAGCCAGACCTGAGCATTGCTGACCCAAATTATATGGGCTGCCGCACTCCAAACAAGTAATAAAACGACCATTATCGGGCAGCAGTTTGTTACAAACAATACAATTGTCCATAATACTACTCAACCAGATAGACTTTGCAGTCGGAGGCTAGCAGCCTTAGTTAGATTTACAAGGTAAGTACAGTACCTGTAAAATATATACGTCAATGTCCGGTCGCTGAATCGTCGCCCACTGCAGAGCGTCTTGCGCTGCAGGCTGTTTAAGCAGGCGTTTCTTCTGCCAGGGTTTCCAGAGGGGGGTTGATTTTCCAAAAAAAAAAAAAAAACTTCTGTGATGACATGTCTCAAGTGGCGATGGCTCGAAATCCGGATGAAGGCCCAATCCAGAAGTAGAATCGTCCCGGATCATAGGAAGTGCGAGCCTGTAAAATATATACGTCAATATCCGGTCGCTGAATCGCCGACGACTGCCGGAAACAACAACAACAACAACAACAACAACAACAACAACAACAACAATAATAATAATAATAATAATAATAATAATAATAATAATCTGGAGTCTACTGCTACGGCATGCTTCACAAGCGAAACACCTGCGTTTCTAGCGTTAGCTTTTGTAATGCGCGATGTGGTGCAGAATGTTTTAAATCATCTGGTAAGTTATCCACAAGCGATGTTGCAGTTTCGGTCGGGCGGCAAATGGTATGTGTATTGTTGATGATAGATGCAACAGTTTCATAAGAAAGGCGAAGCATCGATTGCGATAGGAACTTATTAGACCGCTATACGAAACAAGGATAGTAGTTTCGTGGGAGGTACAAAATCGTAAACATTCCCTTCATAACTAAGTTAAAAAGTATGATGTCATGCGCCCGCAGGCAAACATAAACACATCTCACTCGATGAGCACAGACACTCACTGACAAAATGCTGGAGTGAGGAAGCGCGGCAGCACGAAATGACCTTGTTGGCTCTCGCTTCAACGCGAACTAAACACAGCGCACACGAACCTGTCAGAACTGGTCGCACCTATAAGCTCAGTGCTCGTCTCGGGTCGCTGTCGGGATCTGGGGTCACACGCAGCCGTCGCGGGAGCTTAAAAAATCGCCCGTATAGAGGACGGCCAGATCTGCCAAGTTCGGCAGGCCTTAGGACTTCGAGGTGGCTGTATGTCCGGTCTTGGCGCGAGCGCGTTGGCCCGAGAATTTTCGCGTCTTGGTTGTCAGTGTAGAACTGGCTCGCTCACTTAACCCGTTTATTTCTCACTTTGCTTTCCTTTTCTGTCCGGATGGGAAAGGCGTGGGTGCGGGGAGGTGGAATTTGAAAGATCGCGAGACAACCCTTGCGTACATCGGCCGGAGTGGTAGAACTTTCCACTTGTAGTAAACTGCTAGTGGTTGTGTTACAGCCAACTAATCGCGTTGCCAGGTGTCAAAATACGCGCATTTTTTCATAAGCGCTGTGCTTGTCTAATCGAGAACTCGAAATAAAGACAACAGGGGTGCTGCTCATCCTAATCGCACCCCACCGTCAATAAAATCGTACCTCCTTCTGGTGGTGCTCTCAGATTATTACAATGTTAAGCCATAAACAATAACCACAGCGCACGAAACGAACAAGACAGCAGACTTGTGCGACCTTGCTGAATAACATCTCAATTTCCAGCGAGACTGCTTGTTTCGAGCGATTACATTGACCCTTTACATGTATAGTCGTCATGAAATCTTGTACTACTATAACTAATGGCGGACTATCGTCGTCATAAACAAAAATTTGTCACACAGTGAACCTATGACGACTACACTCGTTTTATTACATCTAGTTGCGATTCATGACACTAGATGGCCCCACTTGTCCATGTTGTGCCATTTGTGTCTCGCCTTTCCTTACATTGCCGCGTCTGACACCCCCGCATAAAGCATGGCTGCCTCCCCGAAGCGAGGGAATGGAAGCGCGCCTAAAAAATTATTTTGAGACCCATTAGACTACAGGTCTGTAGAGTTTTGCTCAGAAACGGAAAGGAATGCATTCTCATCTGAGGAGTGTGGTGCCGACTATTCTACGGATGGCGCGGAGGACTTCGCGGCTGCCCATGAATCTGCCATACGAAGATGGCCTACTAACTGCTTTAGGAGCGGCATAATAGTAGCCACTATTCCTGTCCTTGTTTTCGCAAAGTTTAGGTTATTTTTTCTTCGTATTCTCCTGTTTCATAGTGTATCGAGCAACACTGCGGATGAGTTACAACAAATGACTGAGGATCTTAACAGCGAGAATATAAGAGTGGGGTTGAAGATTAATATGTAGAAAACCAAAATAACGATGAATAGCCTGGCAAGGGAAGAAGAGTTCAGGATCGCCAGTCAGCCTCTAGAGTCCGTGAAGGAGTACGTTTACCTAGGTCAATTACTCACAGGGAACCCTGATCATGAGAAAGAAACTTACAGAAGAATTAAAATGGGGTGGAGCGCATTCGGCAGACATTGTCAGTTCCTGACTGGAAGCTTACCATTATCATCAAAAAGAAAGGGGTACGATCCATGTATTCAACCGGTGCTGACATATGGGGTAGAAACTTGGAGACTGACAAAGAAGCTCGAAAACAAGTTAAGGACCGCGCAAACAGCGATGGAACAAAGAATGTCAGGCGTAACGCTAAGAGACAGAAAAAGAGCGGTGTGAATCAGAGATAAAACAGGGATAGCCAATATTCTAATTGACATTAAGAGAAAGAAATGGAGCAGGGTAGGTCATGTAAAGCGTAGGTTAGATAACCGGCGGACCATTAGGGTTACGGAATGGGTGCCAAGAGAAGGGAAGCGCAGTCGAGGACGGCAGAAGACTAAGTGGGGCGATAAAATTAAGAAATTCGCAGGCGCTAGTTGGAATTGGTTAGTGCAGGACAGGGGTAATTGGAAATCGCAGGGAGAGGCCTTCGTCCTGCAGTGGACGTAAAACAGGCTGCTGCTGATGATGATTGAGCCTTGCAAAATGCTTTTTTGCAAGACACGTGAAGCAAGTGAAGCATTCTTCAACCTGTCGTTTTACGCAATTCTTTTAAATAAGGGAACCCCAGTGAATTGAAATAATGGTGCCGTTTTATTCAGAAAAAAGAAAGCTGTACAAATTGAGCGAAAAAACATTTCCGGTAAATTTGATACAATTTTCTTCGGAGGTAGGGAAACGTTTAAGAGCTTCAGTTGCCTGTAATTAAACCAGACGCCTTAAAGCACTGCCCACACATACGACTCACCAGTTTAAAACCGCGACTTCATATTGGTTCAGGCCTTAACGCCAAATATTTTTTTAGAAAGCCTGTAATTGATCCACGCACAGATTCGCCTTCGCCTACAGATTTTTTATATTCTTCCTATTTTCCCTGAAGTTTACCCCGCTGGCGTTTACATTTCTTAAAGGACAAGAAGATAAATTCTGCGCAGTTCGTAAAACACAGTTATAACGCTGCGGAGTGTTTGCATACGTAATTTACTGCGAAAGCCGTAGTTAATCCGCAGAAATGGAAGTTTGAGTACTCATAATCTATAACCTGTCGCTCATTTTCACTAAATATAAACAAGATGTCTGGTTTAGTTCACCGACGACATTTGAGAAATTTCGTGCAAACCTCGTTGAACAGATGTAAATATAGAAAACATGAGAGTTCGGTAATTATTTGCAAAGCT
The DNA here is from genome assembly GCF_038994185.2 of Dermacentor albipictus. Taxonomy (NCBI): domain Eukaryota; kingdom Metazoa; phylum Arthropoda; class Arachnida; order Ixodida; family Ixodidae; genus Dermacentor; species Dermacentor albipictus. Next base: position 18,691,302 of record NC_091824.1, read on the forward strand.
GCTAATTAAAGGAGAAAGGTTAAAGTTTCGCCACACATTAAATTTAGCATTTCCCCCATTAGAACTAAATGTAAACTCTGTGTGATGCAGAGCTTTATCGGAACACTGCAAAACATGGCGAATAACGGCCGTGTAACACTTTGGAGAACTGGATTAACAAAGCTTTCGAACATTTTGTATTTAACTGCCACTTTTAAAACGTTACCCACGCATTACCCCCAAACTGCTTCCTATTTGCTCAAATGCTTATCTTTTGGCACGTTAACTACTGTCAGGACTTCGGGTAAACTTCCTACGCGGTTCGTGAAACACGCACTTGCAGAGCTCTGGAATGCTGCATTATGAAATTTTATGTAAAGGCTATAAACAGCTTACAAACTTGTGAATTTTGTTGTGCATTACCCATATTATATTTCCTGTTATGTAATTAAAAAGTAACGTGCGTTGTTTTAATGACGGAAGATATTGAAATAAAAACGATACACCTCGTATAACGTATCAAAAAAGGGAGAAAACAATTCTTCACTAAATATTTTCATAGCAGATAGTTAACCGACACATTTAAAGTTTTCGGTACACACCAATAATATATTCCCCACGTTCTTTATATATAAACTTGCTGGCAGCTTTTGTCCCCACAGAGCGGCCGAAAAGCTCTGTAAGCATTTCATATAACGAGTTAAGCACAGGCACGAAACGATGGTTGATTAAGTTTCCTTTAAAGGGCCGTTTATAGTCCGACGTAACGCGCGCACGCTACGTTACGTTCGCGAAAGGGCAAGCTAAAGGCCAAGATATAGTCCGGCGTTCTCGGAGCGCCAGGCCGCGGCAGGCGAAGTCGGATACGCTGCGCTAGCGACGCCAGGGGTGCAAGAAATTTGCTTCCTCTAGAGTTCGGCGTGCGCGCGCAGCTCTAGGCTTGCGCCATCTGTGCGTCCGGGAGCGCAACTTCGCCGCGGCGAACAGCTGTTTACATGGCGCATGCGCGTCGTTCGGGTAGCGCGCGCGCTTCTTGTTCCGCGCGCTGTTTGTGCGCTAAAATGAAAACTTTTGCGGGATGGTGTTAACTTGTCCTGACAGCCAGAAAAAAAAACACAAGGTTTAAACCACTTTCTTTCTGACCTGGGCTTCTTTAACGTGTACCTAAATCTAAGTACACGGGTGTTTTTCGCATTTCGCCCCCATCGAAATGCGGCCGCCGTGCCTGACAGCCAGAACATCGCACTCATTGCTAGTACTTCGGCTACGTCGAAAACGGAAGCGGGCCATGTATGTACATGCGAAAGCTATTCGACAAGCGCCCTCAACTCGGCGACTACCACCAGCTAGTACAGGAGCTGCGAAATGCAGCTTACCTGTGGCGAGACCACACTGCTTTCGTATAGCTTCCCACGCGTTGTTCTTGCGCTCTGTGTCGCGGTGGTCCATGCGTTTCACATCGTATACACATGGAAGGTTGCAAATCGCTTCAAGCAGGCGTCCTCACTCGCGCCGTCATCCCACACGGATGTTCAAAAAACCACAGCCGCACTGTCAGTACGCGCACCGCAGGCCGCCATTCTGCCTTCTCCTCGCTGCCGCTGCAGCGCGCAGTGCATTCTGGTCTAGCGGCAGCCGCGTGAAATAGAACACGCTCTATGTCCGCGCCGGCGGCGTTATGCTCGCCAAGCGCGCCTGGGCACGCCGGCTACGCCGTGGGCAAGATACTGTCGCGCGTTATTGTTAAAGAATTGCAAAGGTGTACTTCCGCTTCGTCTGCTTGTTGCCATCGTCGTGCAGTCACGTGCCCAGGTACCGATGCCATTTTCTACCGTGTTCCAGCGCGTGATCATGCTCTGTGATCCGTTTGTTCTGCTTCAGTATTCGTGTAGCACAGAATTATACCGCTAGTCAGGTTTCATTGTGCACAGCGCGCTAAATCGTGCGCTGCACGAACGAGATAACAGATCGCGCGCAACGCCGCCGGCGGAGGTGCATGGACGTCCGCACGCCAAGTTTCATCCTGGACGCCAGCGCTCGTTTCTCCCCTGGCGGAACGATTTCACCTCCAACGGCTGTAGGTTTCCGCCGCCGCTTCCCTTCACGATCGCGCCCGCGTTCAGTTAGCGCTGCGCGCGAAACGTCTCTTGTTTGCGACGGCGCCTCTTCGGATGACCGGAAATTATTATTGTGTTGTTAACTGTCACGCCAGTAATGTAAACATGAAAGGGTTGATGCCACCAGTGAAATTCTGCCGATTCACAAGAAAACGGTACGAAAAAAGCAGACGGCAGACATTGCGGTGCGCCGAACGAAGTAAACAACTGGCAAACGAAGCGAGCTCGTTCTTTGATCACTCCTGAGTGTATGACGGCTTTTATATGCAACCCACATGAATTTTATAATTACTCGGTATATAATCCTTCTATTCATATAAAAACTTTCAGCTGTTCAATCAGCGCTTATACTGTCTTCCTTCTCGTGTTTCGCTTGTGCGTGAGCTGCCCAAGAATGGAAACCACTTCTGTTGTATGGGCTAGCAGTGGCCGAAGTTCACGCGTGCCCAGAAATTGAATATGTGCACGATGCATTGAACATGACCGGAGTTCATTCCGGCATCACCACTGCACCGATCGATCGAGTTACTGGACGATACACGCCCGTGTCTTAGTCGCGCCGGCATTGCTGAAGCAGAAATGATTACTAATACTTTGAACTTCCGTCTCTTCAGCACTGTTAAAATACCGCCACGCTATTTACATTGCTGCCTCTATTCTAGATTGTAAGGGACGTACCAGTTAAAGTTGTGTGCGCATGTCGTACTTGTTCTATGCGGCGATATATTTTGTTCATTTCTGCACAGTGTCGATGGAAGTCCGTTGTCGCCATCAGAGACAACACGAATTTGTAGCAAAGATTTTGTGAGAAACTGCAAAAATGACGTTTATTCTTCATTAAACGTTGTGCGACGCCAAACTCTGGGTCTTCATTGGCGATAATGGAGTTCCACAAACTTCTTTTGACAGCATGCTTCGTTTGTTCTTTCGAAAGGCCGGGGTACTGAGCGCGTGCACGTATATTTCTTCACTGTGTGCGCTACCGTAATAAGCAGCGACAAGACGCATCAAGATGTGCGCGCAACCTGCTCAGTCTTTATTTGACTCGAAAGGGAAACAAAGCACTCAACAATGATAACTATGGGGGTCGAACACGATGAAACAAACGGATACGATTAAAGGAGTGTTTTAGGTTAAGACAATGAGCTGGAAGTGATGTTTCTCGACAGTCATTCACTACACCAGACAGACCCTGCCCACCGGCGGGGAATGGGACACGTCACGCTCCGAACTTCAGTTAGTATCTCGTCATGTCCCCAGCGGCAGCGATGACAACGCTCATCCTGGATGGCAGTGAAGTGTAGAGTGAAATAGTTGATCAGGGATGTGTTCATTTGCAGCACCTCTCAGTCGCTGACGATGGTGGATCGAAGCCTATCCTCGGGTGACTGATAGAGGGGATGGTGCGCCAGCGATACCTTGAACGAGTCCAAGACATTTTAAATGATGTTGCCGCCCGCGCATTGAGGCGGCCACTCCAAGAGAGTGACGGCGCGCTCTTCCAGCAGTTCTTGCACAACACGAGCAGTGTAGATCGGCGGCCTATCGTGTTAGAATATATAGTCGCCTTCCAGGAACGGGCCGTCAAGAACGTATACGGAATCAGTACGTCGTCTATGACTGCCCTGCACCTTTCAGCGATGAAACATCCCTGATCAAGTCACTCTACACTTCACTGCCTTCCAGGATGAGCGCTGTCATCACTGCCGCTGGGGACATGACGACATACTAACTGAAGTTCGGAGCGTGACGTGTCCAATTCCCCACCGGCGGGCAGGGTCTGTCTGGTGTAGTGAATGATTGTCGAGAAAAAGTCGAGGCGTATCAGTGGGCGCTGCACAACGCTTAGTAAAGAATACCGGCTTATTTCACGCAGTAACGATGAGATCGGCGCCCTGCAACTGGCAGTAGAACGCTTCCCGACACTGCGGCCAGCGCGCACCGCCGTAACAGATGACGCCGTTCAAGACCCCGCCCCTCGCGCACCTGAGCCTGCGCGAGCTGATGCCGCCGCCTGACTCAAGCGCCTGCCGCATCGCGATGCAATGCGCTCCGAGTTTTCCTCTAAGTGTGAAACAGACTGTGCATCGTCCTTCGAATAAAACATCCACGCACACACATGTACGCACACACCGCGTGCGGTAAGAAACGTGCCCAAACACATGCAACGCAAGAAGCAATCAAGGCGCTACGAACGAGAGATGGGAGAGGCGTATCGCCCGCTAGTTGAATTTCGCCTCGCATGCGGCGCTCAACACCGGCGCAGCATAAAACCCCTCAATTTTCCAAAAGTAGCGCCATTCTTAGATCTTTCCGCCACCCCGCTCACCCAGGCGCTTCCTCCTCCACTCCTCCTGTCGCCCCAGCCTCCTCCGCTCCCCCATTGGCCAATCTGTGTCACGTGAAAGCGGGCCCCGCGCTTTTGTATATTTTTTTCTTTCCGGCGCAGAGCAGGCGCCGCGCTTTTGTATATCTTTTCTTTCCAGCGCGCTGCGACCCCCAATCTTGGGCCTGCGACCCCCATTTTTGGGCCTCCGCGACGAAGTACGGCAGGCGGTTTGAAGGAGCGCGGTAGTTTTATAGAATGTGTTAGGGCCGAGTGCTTAATTGCGATGCCGTGCTGCTGCGCCTACGGTTGCCACAACAGACCCAGTGACGGCAAAAAGCTTTTTGTTTTACCATCCGCCGGGCGCAACGCAAAACGAAGAAAAGTGTGGATTCACAAGATCGGGCGGGCTGACTTCGAGCAAGTGGCAAAGAACGCGCGGCTTTGTTAAGTGACACGGCTCCTCCAACCTCTTCTTTTGACGCCCGTGTCAAAACGGGCCCGTGTCCAGTGCATTGGGGGTGCGTTAAAGAACCCCAGCTGCAAAAAAAATTAATCCAGAGCCCCCATTATGGCGTGCCTTATGAGATCGTGGTGTTGGGATGTAAAACCCAAGAATCAACTTTTCTTCTGTCTTGTGTGCCTTGACTGTTCCAGTTAACGCAACACTGCTTCCTTGTGAAAACTTACAACGCAAAAGAATACAGACGCACGTAGTATACAGAGATAAAATTAGCACTTCAACAAAAGTGTTGCTGGTGCCAATGAGGGAGGGGGATAATTATTTTCTGAACCTCTTTCCAGTTGTCCCATCAAGTTCCTTCTTTCTTTTCTATCAAATTCTAACCATTTGCACTGTAATAAATAAATAACGATTTCATATGCTGGTAAGTTGTTAAAATTATCTATACCGCCTATGTGTGAAAACGTTGCTCATGGCCACCACAACCTGTGCATGAGCTACGTACATCTGTAAAAGGCGCGGAACAGAAACGGCCCTGCTGCCAGGCATTGCTGACCGCAGACAGTCGGAATCTCTCACGCGCCGGCCGAACAAAAGCATCCTGCAGGTACGTAAATTAACCTACGAAACCACGTGCACATACTTTCGCGCTGTCAAAACCTGAAACTCTGGTAATTACTCGCATGTCTGAGCACACCGCGTGCTTGTGTCGTGTTTCAGCAACACGAACTTTCAACGTGCGCGCGCTTTACGCCTTAAATACGCCTTGAATAATGGTGCTTTTCTCTGTTTCTTCCGCAAATCCGACACGACATTCTTAAGGCCAGTTACCGACTGACAAAGCAAGATCTAGATTGAAAAAAACTGCTCCGCAGGACTCGAACGAACTTTTCCGCGGATTTCCTCCCGTAGCGTGTTAGCCGTCGTCTGCTACGGCAGGCCCACTGCCGGCGGCGCCACCGTCGAGGCCGCGCCGAGCGGAGGAGGAGAGAAGTGAATGGCGCTACTTTGGGAGATTGAGGGGCTTTAGCGCAGCAGCGCAGCTCGCGGTGCCGTTCTTGCCTATAGACCAGAAGACGCTAGTCTCGCACCCAGACTAACCGAACGCATACTCTCGCACCCGGGTTGCCCGGTCGACCGGCGCAATTTTGTACTGGGCTGCCAAAGTGTGTTCGCCGGCGACCAGTAGACATGGCAAGCGCCAGCTCTAGGGCTCCAAAGTGCGGAAATGTGCCCGTTCACACGGATCCAAAGTAGAAGAAGTCATCTGGGCATCATTGCGTCGTGTTTGGATGCCAAAACAACCAGTGGAAAAGGAGCAGGTCGCTTAGCGCTGTTTGCGAAGAGCACAACACACGTAGGGAATCGTGCCGGTGCGGTGTTTTCAGCCTGCGCCGATTTCCATCCGCAACAAGGAATGCCAAGCTGCGCCACCGGTGGATAGCTGCAGTGAATAGGAAGAACTACCAACCCAGTGAAAATGCACGAGTGAGTATTCGATCTGTGTATATTTTGGTGCCACGTTCAACTTTGCGCCCTACGAACGTAATACGTGTAACACGCAGGTTTGCTCCGAGCACTTTCTGGGCAACAAGCCTACAGAGCAGAATCCCGCGCCGGTGCTTCGCCTTGGCTATAACAAAAAGGCAAGCCTTTTCGTGTTTTCATTCAGGCAGAGCTCCCGACGGTTAAGCGGAACAGTTGAGTTTGCGGTTAGCGACACTTGCAGCTGGTGCACGGAATGACCATTAAGCGTGAACGACAAGTTGTAGGCCTTGCTGGTGAGCGTTATTGCTAATGAAAGTAAACCGAAGTCTGCTCGTCACGTAGCATGCGTCCACAAAAACGTAAACGACGACTACTCGTCGCCGAAGGTGTTCTTGCAGCGCACCTACCTTTACGAGCTGGTGTTGCAGGTGTCATTCGTAACGAATTCATTTGAGCTCCCTAGCTTTAAACTGCGTGCGGGCTGTTACGCGGGGCAAAGCGCAAAATATTTCCGTTCATATGGCGAGGAAAATAAGGTGCTTAATTATTCTTCTATTTTGTAACAAAATTTTGATCGTTCTCACTAGTTTTTTTTTTACTGTTTTCTTTTCTAAGGGAGCGCCAACAATCCGATGGCCTCGCACAAGCGAAACAGGTCTGGTACCAGGTAGCTGCAGTTGGTGGGGCTAATTTCTTGGAATGCAGGTGCGGTTGTTGTCTTGTACCAAAGGGGTCCTGATGATGCAGCTTTAAGTAGGGATGGTAATTTTACGTGCCCTTTCATGGTTTGTGCAACTGTACAACACCTGCATCTGTCATGCTCGGCCTGTTATACGGGCTCTGAATGCACATGTAGTTGAACATTATAACTACTGTAGTACCTCATTTTCCAATGAGTGCAGGTTTAGCATCATATGCTGCTTGTTCGAGTGCTGTAGGCTTTTGTTCTGAATGTTGTACTCTTAAGTGGTTGCAGGATACAATTGGCCTGGTGTATTTTCTATTTCATTTTGAGAGGACTTTATATCTTCGCAACAGTGATGGCATGGGAAAGAACTACAGCCCTTCTTACTATAACATCTTTTTGTTTTCAATGTGCAGGTGGTGAAGGGCAGGCGTCTGCTAACCAGGCAGTCAAACGACCTCGCCAGTTGGTTGCCAAACGCGGCCAACCCAGTAGAGACCATGACAAACAAGACCAAACTGAAAGTGCAGATGACAGTGTTATGCGTTATTTAATAATATATGGCACCAACACAGTGCTGTAAATTCCTTCACAGGTTACGTGCCAGAAAGCTCACACGTGTTCTAGTATATAGCGCGCGGTTTGTATAAACGTAATAGCGTACCAACCCGATGTATTCGCTTCTGCAGTCTGCACAGCACTCAGTGTGGCCATTGCGGACTTGCATGAGGTCTTGAAGTTTGATAGAATCCAGACAGCGAAAATGACAGGTTAGAAAAAACGCGAAACTGCCCAGCTAAAAAGCCCAAGTTTCGCTTTCGCGCCGGGTCGCATCTCCCGCCGTGGCAGCCCAGGCCTGCTACTTCGCGGCGCTTGGGATAGATGGCGCGACCGGCGCTCATCAATATGGCGGCGCCCTTTGAATTCACGGTGTTCTGGTGTATAGCGGCGAAAAAAAAGCAGGAGCAAAAAAATGAAGGTGGTGCCTGTGACGCATGCGTCACGCGATCCTCGAGGTCCGGTATGGGAGAACGCAGAGAAGTAATTTCTCTTGCGAAGGATGGACGGTGCATGGCCGCTGGATCCAGCGGCCGTGGACGGGGGGAGTGGAGAAAGCGCCTTGTTAGGGTGGCTAGAAGCCCCTTCTAGCCACCCTAGCCTTGCCTGGCAGTGGAGCCCGCCTGCTGAAATCATGGGTTCGCGGCACTGAAATATTTCTATCTCGGCTATTAATGAGTCGAGTTGAAAAATTTTTGCGGCAAAATGCTCCCTAGTGGACACGTAGCAAATTCCAGCACATAACCAAAATTTTCTATGGGGCCTGGTGAGGGGCCCTTTAAGGGCCCCGCGTCGCAGAACATCCGATGTCGACGCCCCAGGCGTCGCTTGGTAAATAATCATTCTGAACCACAACCACACAGGCCCTCCACATGGTGCATATACATTGTATTACATTCGTTATAAAGGTATTCCTCGTAATTTTGAGAATTACAGCGCCATAGGCACAGGTAACGAAACAAAACACCGACAGCACATGCCTTTTGTGTTTTTGTGACCTGGCCCCATCTTAACCAGGTCCCGACGAGGCGGGCGTTATTGGCGCGCAAGACCACAGCAGCAGTATCAGCAGAAAGTCGAAGAAAGAGTCAAAGAAAGCTTCGCTTTAATAGTGAACCAAGTGGGCACACTCATGGCGCGCCTCTTGTAGGTTCACGCCGCCATTCCTCGAGGGGCGCGAGCTATCGCGCGCCGGCAAGCGCTCAGCGCAAGCTCGCCTTTCTGTATATGAAATTTCTCGAATGTTATTGTTCGGTTTGTTGGTTGTGTAGGTTGTGGTGAACAACTGTGGTGAAGCAGTGATGGCCCTGGAACACTTGCCGCTTAGGTACAAGGCGCAGCGGGAGTAACTCCCGAGCTGGTATTGGGAGCGAGGACTTACGGAGTCGCCATCTGTCGCAAGCGCCTCCCTTGCGTAATATGAGGGATCACGCGGCGCGCTCCTCATAGGTTTCGCTTACGGCGCTCAATAAATTGGCAGTGGCTTAGCTCGGCTATGCCAGGATACACGTAGCGAAAGCTAAGGCACAGCATGGTTAACCTTGGTTAATCTTGATTGCAAGTCCAGGTTAGTCTGGTTGTCTAGCTATGTTGAGGCGTTTAGCCAGTCGTTCGGCGCGCTGTTCGTCTGTTTCCTGGGCGATCCGTTTCCTCTTCATCTCATTCCGATGTCGATTTCAGGCCTCCTCCTGCTTATCAGAATTGTCGCCGTCGATACTGCCTCCTCAACTGTGGTTGCGGCGCACGCGAGCTCTCCTTTTCAATCCTCCGACATATTATCAGGCATGCCACGCAGCTGACGAAGCGAGCGGAGGCGAACGCAACGACGAGGAAGGCACTGTGACGTTATGTGCCTCCTCGGAGCACGGCCACGGCGAAATTACAAGTTCGCGGCCAGTAATGTTTCGCTTTAAAACACCACGCGGTAGCTCTCCTGGACATTCGTGTAAGTACTCTCAAAACGAGGGAAGTTTTTGACTGTCGATATAATAATCTTGGGCGAACTGAAAGCACAGAATCGTTTACAGACGCTACCTCTTTACCGAATATGTACATTGAACGCCACTGGGAGCGGTCGCCGCGATGGAGTCTCCCGAACCGGATTTTTGCCTGAAAGGTAGGCAAGTGCTTTTCGCACCGTGCCGAGCTTTAGACCGCAGCATATGAGCATCTGACAGTACACTAGCAACCATTCTTGCGTGGACACTATCAGAACTGTTCAAAAATAATTTCGTTGTAGAGACTTCGACGCCTAGGGCGAGTGTGATGTGGTGTGCTGTCGCGACGATTCCATTTTTTTTTGTCTTTTAACTTGGACGTTTCAATATTATTTATCTAGTTGCGTCGCACTGTATGTGTATAGGTCTTCCCAGCGTGCGGTTTCCCTCTGCTTATTTTTCGTAATACAGTGCATTTATTCACAACACAAAATGACCATATGCCATGCCTTTCTTTAATGTGCGTCTTACCACTCCCTTTCAGTTCCAGTGAACTTGCCAGTATCTAGCATCAACAAGTTCATAGACCAAATCGTCCTGACATTAGCCGGGCAGCGGGCATGGGCGAGCGTCTAAGTGCGCGTTTTCTGCTACTCACCGAACATCGAGCAGTCCCAGCGCCGTGGCAGAAGTCTTCTTTGAGTCTGTGCTTACTGCATACCCGAGTTGTAGCCGATGACTGTCTGCCGGTTCTAAGTTTCGCGAGCCAATTAAGCTTCATGCAGCTTCTTGTCCTGCGGCTACGTGTGAATAAGGCTGACATCAGGCTCTGTTGCGTACGTCCGGCACTGCGGCACCGAGCAGTAGCCTACCATGCTGCACGCCTCCAAAGGCAGCCACAACCTATTATAGTACTTTCAAATGTTGTCACGCAGACACCCAAGGCGGTAAATTCTCACCACTTAATCAGAACCGCAGCGCAGGTGGGACATTAAACTTTCGTTCTCAGCCACGAAGGAAGGAAACTGAGGAGAGGCCCTACCCCCTCCGCGCGCTAGGAGAGAAGTGTGGAGGAAATGACGTAGTATGTTCTCCTTTTTTTGCAGATTTTTTTATTTATTTGCTGTAGCGACCACGCCTTTCGGGCCACAATGGCGGCCTTGTTATTGTTCTGCGCGCTCACACGTGTTGCTCCGTAGGTTTCATACCGTGGTAAAGGCGCCGTGCGGGCAGGTTTGCGTTGGTCTCCGTGTTTTGTTGCGCTGCGTTATCTTGACCGTGCTCTACCGGATGTTGCTGTGGCCAGGTGGGACAGGAGGAACTAATGTTCCTGAAATGAACGCGCGCGCAACGCTGTACGCAATGTACCGCGCCATGGCAACGGCAACGGACGAAGGAATATCCGCGGGAAATTTTGCCCTCTTTGGCGGAATCATGCTAACGTGCTAACGATTGTTTAGTATTGCTGCGGAGCGCGCGCGGCCGAGCAGTACGGTTGCGCGCAGCGCGGCGTGGTTTCGTGAGAGATGTAAACAAGAGAGGAGAGCTGGCCCGATAGGCGGAGCAACGCCATGAACAACGCCAACTTCCGGCTTCACTTTAGCTTCACAGAGAGTGACGTCAGGGCCTCTCCTCAGTTTCCTTCCTCCGTGTTCTCAGCTCAGTTCGGCGCTTCCAAATGAGCCGATGCGGCCGCTGTGTCCACGTGATCCCTCATGCCACGTCAGGACGACGGTGGTGCCAGCTTTTCCAGTGGTGGAGCTCGCCCCTACTACCGCGCGCACGGGCTGCAGGCCGACAGCACCAGGGCGCTATTATGGCCACGTGGTCCTCCTCGCGCGCAGGAGGGAGCTCGCAACGCACTGTACAACTTCCGCGCACCGTCGGCCCTCGCCGCTCGGCTGCCCTACAAGGAAGTCCCTCAGAAGCGAACTATGGTCGTGGGTTCGATTGCGCCCTACATTGAAGAAATGTAATTTTTTTTTCTTTCGTCGTCATATAGCAGCACATTCCCACATACTTAGTTACCCAAGTTGACATCAAAGAGATTCATTGAAGACCAGCACAGACCGAGTGACACATACCCAGTACTCCAAGACGACGACAAAAAGCTTCATTGAACAGTGGTACCTACGCAGTTGCACGACTACAGTGGCCCGTGTCAGCGTGTAAGAAGTTCGTTGAAGAGTAGCACATACGTGCACATTGCCACTTAATCAGTGACCCAAGTTGGTGCGACGGTAGGTTTCGAACCCTTTTACCTCAGAGCCCGATCAGCTAGCCATTCCAGTAAGTAGGCCAGAGCGGGAAGTAAGCAGGAAAACGGTTAGATTTACATACATAGATGCATATACAGTCAGCTCCTAGAAAGTTCGTGAAATCCCCTAAGAATACGAACGCATTAAAGGTAGGATCGAAGCAGGAGAATCCACATTTGGGCAACTAGGTACCGGTCCAACATCTCGATGAAGCAGCGCAAACGAGAAAGACTCAAGCATTGTCCTGCATTTTTCCTTCCCTGTGTCTTCGTTTGCGGTACCCCATATTGTCCAATGTCAAAGTTCAGTTTTTTTTTTTTTCTCACCGGAATGCCAACGCCGCTTCGTGAGCGTGACGTCACGGATTTCAACGTATCTTTTCGTGTTGGCTGAGTCAAGGTTTTCAAAACTTACCATGACCAACTGCTGACTCCTTTTAAAGCCCAATGTGGTCCATTTTTACCGATGAGCAAATAAGTAGGCCCAAGCAGACGCCGCCAACGTCCCTGACGTCACAACGCGCTTCTGCAGAAACTTCGAGGTGGCGTCACCACCCGTCATTAATTTCTGCGTCTTTTCTTTCTTACCAAGCGTCTTCTCGCAGTACAAGGGGTGTTTCTGGTATTCGGGAAGGAGAATTTACTAATTCAGGTGAAATTGTTTCTCTCTTTAGTGTCTTTCTGACGCGCAGCGTCTTCGGAGAGCAAAGGGAAAGAGGAGGAAAGAGAAAAGAAGAAGGCAGGGAGGTTAACCAGAATAAAGCCCGGTTGGCTACCCTACACCGGGGGAATGGGAAAGGGGAAAGCAAAGATCACAAGGAGAGAGAGGAGGGAAGGAAAGAAGGAAATTGCGGCAAGTTCGCTGACGCCAGTGGTTTTACAGAAATTGCCTTAATAGTCACAGGTGGTCGCACAAACCCGTCGTCCTTAAGAAACACAAAAGTGCCTTCACCGTTTTATGGGCCGACGGGCGATGGGGGCGGTGTTCTAGCAGCACCTGCACGGAAAGCGGCCGATTGTCCAGTTTTCGGAAAGGTTTGACAAGTTCGTGTCTCTCTAGGGCATATCTTGGACAGTGGCACAGCAGGTGGTTGATGTTTTCTTCGGTGCCACAGACCTCGCATGCTGCACTGTCAGTCACTCCAATTAATGTAGAGTATGCCTTTGTGAAGGCCACTCCCAACCAAAGGCGACAGAGAGGCGTAGCTTCACGTCGAGGAAGTCCGGGTGGAGGTCGGAGCTGCAGGGAGGGGTTTAGTCGACGTATACGCTGTAAGTATTGGGGGCTCAATCCCATCGCTCGTAATCAGTTGTCAAGATTGGAGTCGGGCATGAATTAGAAGGTAGCTGGCCCATGCCGCCGTCCATCTTATCCACGCTGAGGACGTTGTTGAAGGGAAGGACTGCTTCTCATCGAGAACGAGGAATATCGGTTTATTTACCGTATCTACACAAGGACATTGCAGTTCATCAGTCTAGCGTGCCTGAGAGAAAAAGTGCACTGAGAGGCCGCACAACAGCGGATTATAAACACTCGGTCAACCCTCGATCCCAAGGTGAGGGAAACGTTCCACCAGTCATCGTAAACGAGTCACCTCTCTGCGCGAGGGATTACACACACACACACACACATTTCCGCACAGGTTCACGGTCCTCAACCGACGTAAGACGGACTTCGTAGAATTCGGGGCTTACGTCAGGAAAGCTGCCTTTTATGCGAAGCATACTAGCCGCACAACCACGCTCTTCCTTGCTGCGCCGCGCGCGGCCGCGTAGCTACCATATGACGTCATAACAGCTGCAAAGCGGACGATTAAGCTTCGCCTTGAAGAGTGGAACGCGACAGCGTTCTCGTTCTCCGAGCTGACCCCTGCAGCGCGCCCGCCGGTTGCCCATTGTATTGCGTCTTGAACGGCGCGTGGGAAGGGGCCTCGAACTACATTCCCTCGGGAACTCCCTTGTTCACAGCTGACCAGGTCGGCGGTGGCGGGTTCAGGCGCAAAGCCTACTTCGTCGAACTCATCTTGGCTACAGCGACGGAGAGTCGAGGGCGCGCGTATTGTCCACACACAGTCGACTTAGTGACGCCGTGGCTAGAGGTTTGCGGTGGCGTTCAGGGAAAAGTTGACGCTGCTGTCGCAACTGGCTGGCAAAACTTGCACCTCAGCGGGCCGTTCTTAACAACGCCTTTGCATGTTGTGCACGGTGAACAGAAAAAAAAATGCGCAACGGCGCTTCGCTTAGCTGGTGTGTTCTAACACATGAAAGGATATAAAAACACGTCGTTCACATTGAGAGACTAAAGTTTTTCGCGCCTCCAGGCATTCAATCTGGGAGAATTTAGTCGCTCAATATGCGCTCTTACAGGGTGTTCACCCCTGCTTCCACAAAACTATAGTTTGGAAAGAGGCGAAGTAGGTAACTATGGTACAGGTTCTTCCCGCCGTGTTCGAATATATCCAGAGAACTACAAGTAATATGGCGTCAAGTAAAACTCCGGAAATGCGAGCATGCTCATTAGGCGCGGTGATGCAGGTCTATCAGTCATCAGAGCGTCGTCTCCAAGATGTGTGTTCATAACTACATATTGTTGATTGCTTAACGTCAGCCGTCATCGTAAAATGGGTCCTGTCAGAATTTTGCATTCCGACCCTCATCGGAATGCGGCCGTAATCGAACCTGCAACCTCGTGCTCAGGAAGTCAACGCCATAGCCACTAAGCTAGAGCGGCGGGTGAAACTGACGTCTTTAACAAAGAAAGTTGTACATGTTATTTGCCAAGCTTTCTCTAAATTCATTGCGAGTGCTTAGATTCCTCTAGTGACATTATTATTTTCCTATTCCACTAATGGGCATACTTTCTATATAGTTAATTTTTGCACATGAAGAGAAACGGGAGCCGTTAGAACTTACAAGAAGGCCAGACAGAGAACCGTTCATTTCCCCGGGTACCCAGCCTGGCATGTACGGAGATCTCCTTGGCCTTCGCGTTGCCAGTAACCGTCGCTCATTCACAAATAACGAAGCTATTTTTTGCCCATTGTTCAGTGTTCCACGGATTTTGTTCTCTCAACGCTTTCCATTTCGCATGTCGCAGACCGAGTAAGAGCTGCAGCATATGTAAGATTACGTGTGTGTTTTAAGTCCGTGCTTTAAAATCTCTGCGGGTGCGCCTATTTGCGCGCAGTGTGTCGTGAACCCTCCTGCGATGTGTTCGTGTGAAGGTTGACGACACGTGACGAACCGTCACCCCTGTCTTCTTCCGGGCTGTGTGTCCAAGACGACGACGGTTGCGTTGCCGCTCCTCCGTCCACCTCGCCCCGTTTCCACCGCAGGTACGACTCGTAGTCAGGAACTTTAACGTCTGTGTCACGTGCAAGGCTGCACAGGACACGGTAACCTGCGCCATGGGCAGAGAAGAACATCTCATACATACTGTGGGCCTGCCCTGCAATCATCACCACAGACAAAAAGCAAGAAAAATGAAAACTACAACGCAGCAGTGGGAGACGGAACTGCTCAGCTCGAACGCCGAGACTCGGTACCGGGCTGTCCGGATGGTCGAGGCCACCGCCAAGGAGCAGGAGCTCCTCGCCGATTTCTGAGGGGGGAGGGAAGGGACTCCCAAACTTCCCCACCCCTGACCCCATCCTGGACAATCAATAAAGTTATTCTCTCTCTCTCTCTCTCTCTGTCACTATTACTTCTTCCTTAACATTTAAGTAATATGTTCTGACTCAAACAATAACAGCAGCTTAGGGAGCGATACGCATCCCCCAAGCTCCTAAATACAAGTGCATTTACTTATGAAGAACGCTCGCGGGGAACAACGGTGAACCTTCATTAAAACGAAAAAAACCTCAGCAATGGAACGTAGTTCTCAAAAATGTGTTGATTTTGTATATGTGGAGATTAAGTATCAGTGTGCACTTTGATTTATTTTATTTTATGTGAATAAGTCTTCACATCGCAAGCTGAGAATCTTATCCCCATAGAGGCAGGCATTAACTTCACTACAAATTCCAAAAGAAAAGTTCTAATAAAAGCGGCACGTTAGAGATATCGTTCTCAAAATCTGCTAAAAAATGCATTGGCGTTTAAGTTAAGAGCCGCGCGACCTGTTACGGGTCGCTTTTGTAAAACTTCAAAGTGGTATGAACGCATTTCATAGCACATGCTTAGAATGTTGAAAGCATTTAGGACTGGTCTTAAGCTTCAATTTCGCAATTGTAACGTGCGCCTTAAAGTAATGATATCTTGTCCTTACGCTATGTGTAGGTCACTCACGCGACGTATAACGTACTTGGTGTCTGCAGCAAATTTTTATTGCACTTTAAGATTCGAGAATAATAAAAAATGGCTATTTTGTATCTGGCACGCTGCTGCATTATGGTACGTGAAATATTTTGTGCGCGCTGCAGAGGGTGTATCGGCACTAAGATACAGAATTGAACTATTAAATTAAACACGTTACATTTTGTCATGCATTAGAATGCTTACATGCCTAACCTGTGTTGCAGCTAGTGGAGGTCTTAAATGTATACTTGTGGAATCAGGTTCCCTCCCTATTCGCAGTGTGCCCGTTTGGTTCGTAGAGGGTGTTTGGGCGCTGTAAGGTAAAGGACGGAACTGCCCCCCTCGCCCCCTACGCGCCCTGCTGGTGGCGCCCGAGGCTGCCCTGCGCCGCTAGAGCCCGCCGCACTCCTAAATGGTTGAGGCTCCTGCGCTTGCGCTCCCTACGGAGACGGACATGTTCCACCTGTGGTCAGAGGGGTCGCATGTCCCTCTGACTCGCTGCCCGAGTCTATTCACGCCACTTCTGGAAAACGCGTGCCGAACGCAGGCGCGCCGTAACCGAACAAGCGCTAAACTTCTCCAAGAAAGTGCGTGCATGTTGCAAAATTGGAACAAATTGTAGGTCTTACGACGAGCAGCAGATTGAGTTTGACAAGTTATGCCTACTGTGGCATAGTGAGCTCTCTCAAACGGCACCATTCGTGCTCGGACGTGCGAACGCACTGCCGAGCTATGCCTCTGTGAACGCCACGTGCGAGGCTAAATTTAGTTCCGATTGCGCCAGGCACGTATCCAGGATTTTTTTTCGGGGGGGGGGCCCACCGCCTCCATCATCATCATCATCATCATCATCATCATCACGTTCTATGTCCACTGCAGGACGCAGGCCTCTCCCTGCGATCTCCAATTACCCCTGTCCTGGACCAACCGATTCCAACTAGCGCCCGCGAATTTCCTAATTTCATCCTTCCACCTAGTGTTTTGTCGTCCTCGATTGCGTTTTCCTTCTCCTGGTACCCATTCTGTAACCCTACTGATCCGACGGTTATCTAACCGGCGCATTACTTGACCTGCCCAGCTACATTTTTTCCTCTTTATGTCAATTAGAATATCGTCTGTACCCGTTCGCTCTCTGATCCAAACCGCTCTCTTTCTCTCTCTTAACGTTATGCCTAGCAATCTTCGTTCGATCGCTCTTTGCGCGGTCCTTAACTTGCTCTCAAGTCTCTTTCCCATATGTCAGCGCTGGCAAAATGCACTGATTGCACACCTTACTTTTCAATAATAATGCTAAGCTTCCAGTCAGGAGCTGGTAATGTGTGCCGTATGCGATCCAACCTATTTTTATTCTTCTTTGCATTTTCTTATCATAATCAGGGTTCCCTGTGATTAATTGACCTAGGTAAACGTACTCCTTCACAGTCTTGTTACGTTTCGCCTACGACGCGCGGTAAAGCCAGCGCGGATGCAACGTACGCCGGAGCTTCGTTCCAAGCGGCGGACATTTTGGCCCGTTCGGAGCGGCCGCGAGCGCGCCCCGGCATGTTCAGTGCCACGTGTCTTTGTGTGTGCGTGTGTGTGTGTGTGCCCACGCTTGTCAAAGCGCGGCAGCCGGGGAGAGGAGCTCCCCCAGTGTGAAGCGAGGAGGTCTGTCCGGCGCCGGCCCGGCTGATGCGTCACCTCCTTGTCCCAACGTGTCTATCAGTCCGTCCGTCGCCGCTGTCACGTGGTGTCGTCCCATGACCTTCCCTCTTGCTCTCAATTCCGAGAGTATAAGAGCAGCTGCCCCCGGACGCCAGGAGAGAGGCTCCGATTTCTTCTGTTGAGTAACGTGCTCTCCCGTCTCTCTACTTCGGTCGACCTGACCGCCCGCTCTTTGCGATGCTAGAATAAACAAGTTGTTCTGTTAGCAGTCGCCTCATGCTTTGCTGGGACCTTCGGATGCTTCCAGTGTGCCCCAGGCCGCCAGGCCAACGCTACCCTTGGGGCTTGCGACCCAGTTGCAATAACGGGCGTCAGCACTGAGGTTCCAACAGCTGGTGGCCGCGCTGAGATTCCAACAGCCGGTGCCATCGGTGCGGTTCAAACAGTCTCTAGTGGCCGACTGGCGATCCTGATCTCTTGTTCCTTTGCCCGGCTATTTATCATTATCTTCATCTTCTGTATATTAATATTCAACCCCACTCTTACACTCTCTCTGTTAAGGTCTCCAATCATTTGTTGTAACTCGTCTGCATTGTTGTTGAATAGAACAATGTCATCGGCAAACCGAAGGTTGCTGAGATATTTGCCGTCGATCTTTACTCCTAAGCCTTCCCAGTTTAATAGCTTGAATTCTTCTAAGCACGCAGAAAATCGCTTTGGAGAAATTGTGTCTCCCTGTCTGACCCCTTTCTCTATAGTTATCTCCCTGCTTTTCTTGTGTAGAATTAAGGTAGCTGTAGAACCTCTGTAGATATTCTTACGCGAAGGACGAGTCAGTAAGACGAGAAACTATTTACAGATTATATTTAAACAACGGTTGCAGCGCTGACCAGTTAGATTCACAGCGCGAGCCCAGTTCGTTCTTCCTCCTCCTTCCGGGAGTGATGGCGCCCACGCGGATCGTTCAAACAAACAAATACCACACGCATGTAGCAATATTTTCCAAGCTTTTTACGTAAGCGTTCTGTACTCCTTGATTACGTAGTGCCTCTATGACTGCTGGTATCTCTACTGATTCAAATGCACTTTCGTAATCTATATAAGCCACATAGAGAGGCTTATTGTACTCTGCAGATTTCGCGATAACCTGATTGATGACATGGATGTGATCCACTGTAAAATATCTCTTCCTGAAGCCAGCCTATTCCTTTGGTTGACAAAATCCAGTGTTGCCCTTATCCTGTTGGAGATTATTTTGGTAAATATTTTATATAATACTGGGAGCAAGCTAATGGTCCTATAATTTTTCAATTCTTTAACGTCTCCTTTTTTGTGGATTAGTATAATGTCTGCATTCTTCCAGTTTTCTGGGACCCTTGCAGTCGATAGACACTTCGTATAAAGGGCCACCAGTTTTCCAAGCATTATGTCTCTTCCATCTTCGATTAAATCGACTGTTATTCCACCTTCTTCTCCCGCTCTTCATTGTTTCATGTCTTGCAGGGCCCTTCTGACCTCATCGCTAGTTATCGGAGAGTTTCTGTATCCTGTTCATTACTGTTTCTAAGTGAGGTATCGTGACTCCTCCGGTTACTGTATACAGGTCAGCTTAGAATTTTTCCACTGCTTTTACTAAATCTTCGAGATTGCTGATGATATTATCCTTCTTATCTTTTAGTGCATACATCATGGTTTGTCCTATGCCAGGTTTCGTTTTTACTGATTTCAGGCTGCGTTCATTTTTTACGGCTTCTTCAGTGTTTCTCGTGTTATAGTTTCGAATATCAGTTACTTTCGCCTTGTTGATCAGTTTTGACAGTTGCGCGAACTGCGTAACGCTGTGCGACCGCCAGCCCATACAACCGCGTAGAGCGTAGGACTCAGCGATTCTGGACGTACTGCGCTCACCACGAAAGGTTAGAAAGACACCCAGATGAGCACAGCAGAGAAGTGGCTACGTGAGGCGGTTCGACTGATAACTGTAGAAGCGTCATTCAAAACAAGTAATTGTTCTCCACTTCCGGCGGCGTTTTCTCTACTTCCTTTTTAAATGAAAAGATGTTGATCCATAAATAGTCTCATGAACAACGGTTAACTATTTTATTATTCACTTTTGCTTGCAGTTTGGTTGTTGCCTTGGCTCTCTCCCTTAGAATTTCGTTTAATTTCTCAACCCCTTGCGATTTTTGTTTCCAGTTGCCAATTTTGCACGAAAAGTGCTATACAATTAGGGAAAAACAGACGAGGTAACGGGCGACAGTTACCTCGTTTATGGGTTATTGCAGGGTTTCGTGATGGACGCTCTTTCACATTGTTTTATTTCCCACCTTATCTAACCCATATCACGTGTATATGGTTCCGGGCATCTGCCAGCGGCGCGGCGAGCCGTAACTCAAGGAAATAATGAAGCAAAGGGAAAAGTCAAACGCAATTGGCGTTTTCTCCGGCCGCAACTCGTTCCATGAGAGTACAGACCAGCTGAGTAAGAGCCGCATCCCTCTCCTGGTCCCAGGATCAGCCTAAACAAAAAAGGTTGAACTAACAAAAGCAACAGCTATGCGCGTGACGGTTGAATAGATGGTGACAACTGAACGCATCACGATTTAATCGCGTGGGTGCGGAATCTGAAAAAACTGTCCTTCACATTACAATAGATGCCGATAACTACCGCCATCTAAAAGGAGTGATAAAGGCAGCATAATGCTGACCGACGAACAGCTGCCAAGTCTCAACATTGATCTGACGGCGCTTTAGGAATGTGTGAGGAGTGGTGGCGTGGGTTTGGAGGGGGGGGGGGGGTATGCCACTTGATATCGGGGGGGGGGGGGGGCCGGGCCCCCCCGGGCCCCCCCCTGGGTACGTGCCTGGATTGCGCCCTGCGCGCCGCAAATATCGCGCCATTTCTGCACGCGGCACATGCATAATAACAATAATAATACCTTTATTGCCAATGATCAAAACAGTACATTCATACAGGCCTGCCAAAGCCTTTGAAGGCTTGAGCGGCAGCGCCTGGCAGGCAGCAAATCCATACACGGTACATTGATATACCACTTTAAGCAGCGAACTCAAGTATAGAACACAAAAGAAAGGTTATTAGAATTTATACATTGTCTATGAAAGGAAATTACATTGAGCATAATGGAACACAGAAGTACAGCAATGCGTGTAAACAAAAATTACCATGAGATCGAGTAAATGGCTTCTTTCCTCTAAAATACGGTGCCTGGAGAATACGGCTGCAAAGACATAGACGATAATATTAGAACGCCTTCATTGTGTCACTAACATGAAAGCTCTCCTTCACCTCCCGCTGTTATCAACCCGTAGAAAACTATCTCGCATATGTCTTTTCCATAAAATCTACTACCACAACACATATTTACGTTCTATCTTTGTCCAACCCCCACCATACATTTCATCTCGCTTAGACCACCGCCAAAAGGTAAACATTCCGCACTGCAACACCGTCGGCTTTTCATATTCATTTCTTCCCCAAACGAGCAAAGATTGGAATAACTTACCCGCATTACTTACAAGCATTATTGACACCAATAACTTTAAAAGCACACTTCAAAGCTTCATGTTATAAATTATTGTTGCGTTTGCTTGTTCTGTATAATAACTGCTTTTATGTCATTGTTTTTACATTTTGGCTTGTATTTTTATATCGTATGTTCTTTCCTTTCTTTATTTTGTTATGCCATGCATTTTTGCCACGCTCACAAGTTTCTTTTTACCATTATTATTTTGTATACGATGTTTTTTTGCCATGTTGTTTGCCTTCCTTTCTTATTTTGTGATTTGCCTCTGTATTTACTTACTTTGCCCCTCCCCTCTGCAATGTACAACCGTACCTTGAGGGTATGATAAATAAAAAAATAAAAATAAAATAATAAATATGCGGTTTCACCAAGTGACACCTTGTGGCCGATTTGAAAGACGTTGCACGGCTAAACGATGACTTATTTCGTTGATATCTTGTAACACTGCTGAGTTTTGAGCACTAACATAAGCTATATTGCAATTTTGACTGCAAAGAGAAATAATTCAACTTGTTCACCAAAAGAATTGACGAGAAAATGCGTCATCTGAGCGTTACCGATAATTACTTATCGCAAGATGTTTCGTCATATCGCTAGCCGAGAGTTCAAAACTGTCGATAACGAAATACGGTAATACTATCAGTGCCTTTCTTTTTTTTAACTGGAGACAGCTTCGTCATGCGATCAATATCAACGATGGTTATCTTACAGATAGCTTTACATCACTAGGTCGCACTTTCAATGCAGTACATTTGAATTAAGATCACGTTGCACGGCGTGCGTGGTGGTGAAGCTGACAAATTATATTAAATGTCCCGACTTCCCGTGCTTTATAGAGGAATACTCCGGCACACAGTGCTCCTGTTCCTTGCAAAAAAAAATATAAAGTGAATACAATAAAACTGTAATCGACGGGCTCGCAGTATACACTGTGTCGTTTTACTGACCTTTTTCTAATGGTGGATGAAGCCTGCCGGGCCTGCCGCTGTGCGCTTATATTGCGCACGCGCGTTCAAATAAATCGTCTGTAGGTGCCGCCAGCACTGCGGTACTGCCATCTATATTGATATCTTGTGACTATGAGCAGCGCAACGACACAGTAACCGCAGCATGGCGTTAGGAGCACTCTTAAAGTAAATGTGAGTAGTGCACCTGTTGGGCATAGGTACACCGTTGTTTCCCAGCTCTGCAGTGAAACAACTCCTCGAGCGCGCAGGAGGCAAATGCCGCGCGGTGTTCCAATTGCTTTTTTGTCTGCTCGTCGCGAGCTACACACGGTAATTATTCGCAAGCGCTGAGCAAGATGACACTTTTTAATGCAGGCTACGCTCGAACGATTGGCGTAGCCGGAGGAGTGCGAACCCCCCGAAATGTTTCGTTTGTATGTACATATATATATATGGACGCACTTATACAAACACACGCACGAACGTACACATAAGGAGTAAGACCCCTCTCGATCCCTCGAAATGAAAGCCTGACTACGCCCGTGGCTCGAACAGCTCATGACATGAACGCGCATGACAGTGCAACCAAAAGTGGTGCGATGTTTTTCAGCGTGCGTATGAAGTTTTCTCGCGCAGGCCGGAAAGCAAGAAATGTTTTAAAGGGTGTTTAGAGAAAACTTCGCACACGTGTGGTGGACAATTATGTGATCACATTTTGGCTGCCGAAACCAGACGAATAATGATCGTGGCCAAGAGAACTATTTTTTTTATGTGGGGTTTTACGTGCCAAAACCACTTTCTGATTATGAGGCACGCCGTAGTGGAGGTCTCCGGAAATTTCGACCACCTGGGGTTCTTTAACGTGCACCTAAATCTAAGTACACAGGTGTTTCCGCATTTCGCCCCCATCGAAATGCGGCCGCCGTGGCCGGGATTCGATCCCGCGACCTCGTGCTCAGCAGCCTAACACCATAGCCACTGAGCAACCACAGCGGGTCCAAGAGAACTATGGCGCCTGCAGTTACGTCAGTGACCGTTAACCGTGACCGTCATTCATCACTAACCATTATTCACTGCTGCTGAACGTTTTCGATATATGCGGTACAGACACGTAGATTTAAACGCATTTCAATTGTTCACATGCGCAAAGGTTATTTTTACTATTATACCGCAAACTTAACAGCTGCTTCGTAGCAGCAAATCTGCGAGGGGAGAAATATTCAAGATACACGAGCTTCTAGATCAAATTTGTTTCATACAAGGGAACGGATGAGCAATGGCTGTGGCAGCAGGGGATGAGTGCTGGTTCTTGGAGCCTTTGGGGTAGAATTCAGAGCCACTGGAAAGGCAACAAGTTATTAAGAGAAACAAGAGGTTATTTTTATTGCACTAATCATATAGGATGGCAAACTTGCAGAGTAATTATTCACACATTGCAGACTGTCATACTGCCATATGACAACACATTTTTCTTTGTCTCTTCATACTACTCAGGTTAATTTACTATAACACAGCGCTTATTAAACGTATAAAAATAATTCCACATTCCTCACGTCGACTAAGGCTGATCGAACAAGCAACATATTGCGGATGGTAAATGCCGAAGCCGTCACAGCTGTTTCATCAGGGGGAGCGCACGATGTTTTTGCATACTATAAAACAATGTGCACGAGTACATTAATCGACCTTACATGAAAAATCAGAACACCGACAACAAAATAATAAAAAAAACCGGAGCAGAGAGAAGTCAGGGTGCAGCGGGCAAATCGTGCGTGCTAGTATTTACTCTGCTCTGAACACACTTTTCTGGAGCCGCATAGTCAGAACAACCGTACAAGCAACAAAACGAATTGAGCGAGTTGGCAAGTTAACATTCTTGGCGTATATGTGCAGCGCGACACGGACGTGTCCATTCTTTGTCCCGCATCTGTGTCGCGCTGCACGTATACTCCAAAAATTGCACAAGTGTACAACCTCTCATGCCAGACGTACGCATTTCAGCGTGTACAGGAGTGTTACTCGACATAAATTCTGCTTTAGTGTACACAAGCCGAACTCACCTCTGTAAACAAGGCGAACGCGGCTCGCATATCCTGGTCCCTTTCGGAACTGGCCGGTCTCGTCCGTCCGCACGGTAACGCGTAAAAAGCTTTGCCACCTTCCGTGCGGTTTGTGCGATTTGGTGCGCTGCACTCCGTCATACTGGAATACAAGTTTCAAAATGATGTCTTTCGTATCACTTCACCAAAGCCATTAACTTAATATCGTCTAATACCGTACCTGCAACCCGGAGCCGATCGGTGCAACGCACGCTCGACGGTCCGCTGATTGCAATTTCGATGGCACTGACAGAAACTGACAGAAACGAGTCGGCGCCGAGCCCGTAAAGTTGGCTTTTCAGCGGCGCAGTTGAACATTTGACATCATTTTTGTACCACGTGATAGCGCTCGGTGAATTGCGGTGCGAGCGGTGCCGACAAAGTTACGCGCAACTCTGCTCCCTGCGGGACCATATACAGGAACACTATCTGAGAATAAAGTATAATCCCCATGCAAGCAATCTTGCGTGCGACAGCGACAAGCGACGCGATCGAAATGGCTGTCATGTTCGCTCGTCGCCTGCAAGGTGCACCCCATGTGACGTCCCCTTCTCCACTTCTAGTGTCCACTTCTAGCGACGTCCCCCCGGTGTTGCCACTATAAGGGCAGCAATATAGGCGCCGAAACTAGCCTGACACGTGCTTTATTCAATTAAGTTGATGTATTTTACTGTAAAAAGCAGCGTAGAATATTTCTGAGGGTCTTCCAGCATGTCCTTATCCTTGCACGTATAGAAATTCAATTGTTTGCTCCTTCCGTGCGACAATAGGTACACTCTTAGGCAAAATTACACCCTTTGGCTTGCCCCTTCTGCCACACAACCATAATCGTTGCCTGCCTTGATACGTTTCCTTTCTTTAACGCTGCGAGCCCGGTACTTTCCAGCAACGAACGGCACGCGCGTTATCAGCATAAAACAGTTTACACCCTTTGGAGTGCCCCTTCCGATAACGCGTTCGTTACTGGAAAGTTCCGGGCTCGCAGCGTTAAAGAAAGGAAACGCATCAAGGCAAATAACGATTGTTGTTGTGTGGCACAAGGGGCAAGCCAAAGGGTGTAACTTTGCCTAAGAGTGTAGTATTTGAGCAACGTACATCCAGTTCCGGCTTCGCGCTATTGTCTAGTCGCTCATAGCACTTCCGGGCGACGAGTGACGAATTCTAGATTTGCAAAACCGAACGATCGAGCGACGAGACCGAACGATCTCTTCAAGCGACGGCCCGATCCGTCGCTCGAAGCTGTGGCGCACAAAATCGATCTGATGGGTTTAGCCTCAAAACCCCTCACTCGTATAGACCGTTGACCATTACATCGGTAATATACATGTTATCAATGCAGACACTTAAGTTAAAGCACAAGCATGGGCAGAGAATAAAGGCATTTTGGGAGAATTTCAGAATGTCTTCAGAATATGTAGGCGTTTGGATGATAACTTATTTGATTTTACTCAGTGTATTGGAATATCAAGAGTAGAAAGTAGACCGTTATATGTGTCCTTTTTAGACATTACAGGAGCGTATGACAATGTAGACGGCAACATTTTGTGGGATATTCTGGAAGGGGAAGGCTTGGCGACGATTGTCTACAGCTTTTGAGAGAGATTTACCTGGAAGATACCGTTGGCGTTGAATGGGAAGGGATGAGGAGCGAGGAGAAAGTTGATACCAACAAGGGACTGAGGCAGGGGTGCCCTTTATCCCCACTGCTGTTTATGATGTACATGGTGAGGATGGGAAGGAGGCTAGAGGAAAATAATATCGGGCATAATATCTCATACAAACAAGCGGGTATAGTAGTAGAGCAGCAGCTTCCTGGTTTATTTTATGCAGACAATATTGTGTTGCTAACTAACAAGTAAAGTGACTTGCAACGTCTGGCTAATATCTGTGGACAGGAAGACGAGAATTTACGTTTGAAATTTGGCGTTAGAAAATCAGGTATTATGGTATACAATGAAAAGAGTGAACAGACAGTGGCAATACAGGGCCAAAAAATACCTCGGGTAAAAGAATATAAATATCTTGGTATATGGATAAACTAAGGTAATAGATATATGGAAACACAGTAAAAAGAGTAACAGTAAAGGGTGTTGGATACGGACCCTTTTCTTGGCCTCACTTGAGTTCCCCTGCCACATCCAATCGCCGTCGCCTTCCAATTATGGTGCGCAGGGGCGCGTCTACCACGTTCCCGGACCTGTCAGACAAGTTGGCGACCATAGGTTGTCGCACTCACTCATGAGTGCACTCATTCACACTCACTCGCACTCATTTCAAAGGTGTGAGTGCGAATGCGAGTGAGTGTCAATGAGTGTGGAGGTGAGTGTGAGTGAGTGCCAGTGGGTGTGAGTGGAGGTGAGTGATAGTGTTAGTTAGTGCCAGTCAGCGTGAGTGGAGGTAAATGCGAGTGCGAGTGAGTGTCAGTGCGTGGAGGTGAATGTGAGTGCGAGTGAGTGCCAGTGCGTGTGAATGGAGGTGAGTGCGAGTGTGAGTGCCAGTGAGCGTCAGTAGAGGTAAATGTGAGTGCGAGTGAGTGCCAGTGCGTGTGAGTGGAGGTGAGTGCGAGTGTGAGTGCCAGTGAGCGTCAGTAGAGTCAAATGTGAGTGCGAGTGAGCGCCAGTGCATGGGAGTGGAGGTGAGTGCGAGTGTGAGTGAGTGCCCGTGAGCGTCAGTGGAGGCAAATGTGACTGCGAGTGAGTGCCAGTGCGTGTGAGTGGAGGTGAGTGTGAGTGCCCGTGAGCGTCAGTGGGGGTAAATGTGAGTGCGAGTGAGTGCCAGTGCGTGTGAGTGGAGGTGAGTGTGAGTGCCAGTGAGCGTCAGTGGAGGTAAATGTGAGTGCGAGGGAGTGCCAGTGCGTTTGAGTGGAGGTGAGTTCGAGTGTGAGTGAGTGCCCGTGAGCGTCAGTGGAAGTAAATGTGAGTGCGAGTAAGTGCCAGTGCGTGTGAGTGGAGGTGAGTGCCAGTGTGAGTGCCAGTGCGTGTGAGTGGAGGTAAGTGCGAGTGTGAGTGAGTGCCAGTGAGCGTCAGTGGAGATAAATGTGAGTGCGAGTGAGCGCTAGTGAGTGTTAGTGGAGGTGAGTGCGAGAGTGAGTGGGTGCTTGTGAGTGTGAGTGGAGGTGAGCGTGAACGTGAAGGAGTGCGTGGCCTGGAGAAATTAAGGTGAGTGAGTGTAAGTATTCTCCCACACTGCCAACCTATGGCTGGCATGCACTACGGTACTTGGTTGCTCGATCTTCGCTTGCCAGTCTACGTGCTGTTCCCTCCTCGATGATCAACGAGGGGCAGGCTGCGAGCGAACGCTGTTGAAGTCATGAAGTTGTTGGAGTCCCGAGCACTGTTGAAATCATGAAGCAACTCGAAGTCATGAAGTTATTTAAATATCAAGCGTTATTAATAGCACCACTAATTTCATTCTGTTCCCTAATTCTTTCAAGGAAATCTGAATATTTAAAGGAATTTGAGTTACAGGTGTATTCATTAGGTGTTCTAGAGTGCTTGTGGCCTGTTAACCTAGAACAACTCAAAGAATTTCGTACGGATGTGTGAATTGTTTTCTCACCATGAATAAATTCAAACAAAAGCTTTAGCCGTGCTAGCTTTGCCCTACTTTTTCAGTGTTAATAAACCGGCTATTTTTAATAGTTCAGTCAATGAATCCGTTAGCTTGTATTTATTATGTTCCCCTCGGACAGCGGAGCCCTTGGAGCGACCCCATGGGCCGAATGTGACGGCACTTGCACGGGCGCCTACCATTGGAGGAAAAGGATTACACCTGAGTGGGCTCGACGATTGGCCGAAAATGGCATGACCCCGAGAGACCGAAGGGGCTAAAAGCGAGAGACAGGGAGAAGAGACATTCATTTCTTTCATTCATTAATTTCTTTCGTTCTTCTTGCCACGGGCCGCAGCGTCCGATTTGCGGCCGGCCATCGATGACTTTATGACTGTTCATTACTTTGTGTTATTGCTGTAAATAATGTAAATAAACCATCAGTTTGATCTCAAAATCCTCCTCAAACTCGGCCAACTCCGGCACTCAACGCCAAGATCCAATAAGGGGAAGCGAAATGCAACTATAATGGAGCACAAAGCGCTATGGGGTTATAATAGGTACGAGGTGCTCCGGGGTATGTGGAAAGGTTTAATGGTTCCAGGACTTACTTTTGAAAAGGCGGTTGTTTGCTTGATATCAGGGGTGCAATCAGGACTCGATGGCGACCAAAGGTCAGTGGGACGCCTCGCATTGGGCGCTCAAAGTAAGACTACAAATGAAGCTGTGCACGGTGATATGGGCTGGGCAAGTTTTGAAGTGAGTGAAGGTCACAGTAAAATTGATTATGAAAAACGACTGAGGAATATGAAAGAAAGTAAATGGGTTGGAAGAGTGTTGAGCTATTTGTACAGAAAAAAATGGCTGTGGCTTAGCTAAGGTTAAGCCCAGGATGCGAAGCATACTAGCCTTTATTTTAACGCGACAGCGTTAAGGAGCTCGTGTCGCAGAAAAGCCGGTGTCGTCGGCGTCGGCTCAGGCGTGCGGCGCTTGCTCAGGCGCACATTTCGTTGTCGCGCCGAACGCTGCGTTGCTCGACGCTCACCGCGTCCGATGCGGGGCGCGTAGTCGCTGCGCCGTAGCAAAGCCACCTAGAAACAGTCTCCGGAGCACGCCGCAACCTTCGCTTCTCATTCCAACGAGCAGCTCTGTCTCCAGGAGGCATCTCACCTCGTGAGTGTCTAGCAGAGGCAAGCGCAGCTGCTTATAGACCAGAACACGCTTGTCTCGCACCCAGACTAACCGAACGCATACTCTCGCACCCGGGTTGCCCGGTCGACCGGCGCCGTTTTGTACTGGGCTGCCAAAGTGTGTTCGCCGGCGACCAGTAGACATGGCAAGCGCCAGCTCTAGGGCTCCAAAGTGCGGAAATGTGCCCGTTCACACGGATCCAAAGTAGAAGAAGTCATCTGGGCATCATTGCGTCGTGTCTGGATGCCAAAACAACCAGCGGAAAAGGAGCAGGTCGCTTAGCGCTGTTTGCGAAGAGCACAACACACGTAGGGAATCGTGCCGGTGCGGTGTTTTCAGCCTGCGCCGATTTCCATCCGCAACGAAGAATGCCAAGCTGCGCCACCGGTGGATAGCTGCAGTGAATAGGAAGAACTACCAACCCAGTGAAAATGTACGAGTGAGTATTCGATCTGTGTATATTTTGGTGCCACGTTCAACTTTGCGCCCTACGAACGTAATACGTGTAACACGCAGGTTTGCTCCGAGCACTTTCTGGGCAACAAGCCTACAGAGCAGAATCCCGCGCCGGTGCTTCGCCTTGGCTATAACAAAAAGGCAAGCCTTTTCGTGTTTTCATTCAGGCAGAGCTCCCGACGGTTAAGCGGAACAGTTGAGTTTGCGGTTAGCGATACTTGCAGCTGGTGCACGGAATGACCATTAAGTGTGAACGACAAGTTGTAGGCCTTGCTGGTGAGCGTTATTGCTAGTGAAAGTTAACCGAAGTCTGCTCGTCACGTAGCATGCGTCCACAAAAACGTAAACGACGACTACTCGTCACCGAAGGTGTTCTTGCAGCGCACCTACCTTTACGAGCTGGTGTTGCAGGTGTCATTCGTAACGAATTCATTTGAGCCTCCTGAGCTCTAAACTGCGTGCGGGCTGTTATGCGGGGCAAAGCGCAAAATATTTCCGTTCATATGGCGAGGAAAATAAGGTGCTTAATTATTCTTCTATTTTGTAACAAAATTTTGATCGTTCTCACTAGTTTTTTTTTTACTGTTTTCTTTTCTAAGGGAGCGCCAACAATCCGATGGCCTCGCACAAGCGAAACAGGTCTGGTACCAGGTAGCTGCAGTTGGTGGGGCTAATTTCTTGGAATGCAGGTGCGGTTGTTGTCTTGTACCAAAGGGGTCCTGATGATGCAGCTTTAAGTAGGGATGGTAATTTTACGTGCCCTTTCATGGTTTGTGCAACTGTACAACACCTGCATCTGTCATGCTCGGCCTGTTATACGGGCTCTGAATGCACATGTAGTTGAACATTATAACTACTGTAGTACCTCATTTTCCAATGAGTGCAGGTTTAGCATCATATGCTGCTTGTTCGAGTGCTGTAGGCTTTTGTTCTGAATGTTGTACTCTTAAGTGGTTGCAGGATACAATTGGCCTGGTGTATTTTCTATTTCATTTTGAGAGGACTTTATATCTTCGCAACAGTGATGGCATGGGAAAGAACTACAGCCCTTCTTACTATAACATCTTTTTGTTTTCAATGTGCAGGTGGTGAAGGGCAGGCGTCTGCTAACCAGGCAGTCAAACGACCTCGCCAGTTGGTTGCCAAACGCGGCCAACCCAGTAGAGACCATGACAAACAAGACCAAACTGAAAGTGCAGATGACAGTGTTATGCGTTATTTAATAATATATGGCACCAACACAGTGCTGTAAATTCCTTCACAGGTTACGTGCCAAAAAGCTCACACGTGTTCTAGTATATAGCGCGCGGTTTGTATAAACGTAATAGCGTACCAACCCGATGTATTCGCTTCTGCAGTCTGCACAGCACTCAGTGTGGCCATTGCGGACTTGCATGAGGTCTTGAAGTTTGATAGAATCCAGACAGCGAAAATGACAGGTTAGAAAAAACGCGAAACTGCCCAGCTAAAAAGCCCAAGTTTCGCTTTCGCGCCGGGTCGCATCTCCCGCCGTGGCAGCCCAGGCCTGCTACTTCGCGGCGCTTGGGATAGATGGCGCGACCGGCGCTCATCAATATGGCGGCGCCCTTTGAATTCACGGTGTTCTGGTGTATATACCGCCGCGACGCCGCGAGCGACGGCGCGAGTTGGAGCCCCGTTTCTCCTCTGTCATGACGTCACGGTGTCACGTGGTATTGAAGGCGACACCGCCGCACCTGAGGAGCTGGGTCGAGCTCTAGTAATATGCTTCGCATAAGAAACATTGATTTACAGTGGAGAAAAATAACTAGGAAGCTTACCAGCAAACATGCGGCCTGTAGGGGGAGAAACACATCAACAAAGAACGTCAAGCGGAAGGTCAGAGAGGCTGAAATAATCTCATGGATGGCGACTATGTAAAATAAACCTGCCATGAGCAACTGCGTAAGAGGAAAAAACAAAATCAGAAAGAAACAATTTATGATAACTCAAAGAGAAGCGCATTACTTTTTGAAGCGAGATCAGGATGCCTTAGAACACGCACTAAGAACGATGAAGCGTGTGCTTGCTGCGGTAAAGCTATGGAAACGATGGAGCATGTTTTGTAGAATGTGAAGATATCTGTCCGTGGCGGTGGACTTTAGAATCACTGGGCTTCTTGAAGCCCTTAAGCTCAGTGAGAGCAGGAGGAAGGTAAACATGTCCGCAATAGAGATTAGTAAGAGGCGATTGGAAAATTGGTGGAAGTAGGGTAACTACAAACAATGGAGGCGTACAAAAACAAAGTTTCCAATAGGTGTTGAGAAAGTTTGGTTATGGGAATTCATCGCGGGTTCTTTTTTTCCGTTTCTTTCTTTTTTCTTCTTTAAAGGGATCCTGAAACGATTTTGACTTTCTTCTACAAACGTACCAAGTCGTTATAGTAGGTCCTTCTGATCATTAATTGATGCATTAAAGTGCTCCGCGTATAGCATATAATTTATTATAAGGTTTTAAAAATGTACTTCGCTGCCGATCACAGCACATCACTCGGCTGAATTTTAAGCCGCCCCTATCCATGTGACGCCATTTGCCCCAATGACGTTAGTAGGGCGAGCTACCCGATGGGCTGCCCAGGATGCGCCATCAATAATTTTTTCAACTTTATGGTGAACAAATGTTCGTAATAGTTGGAGTGTTAGTTAACTTGTTTTTGTATAAAGAAAGTAACCGAAAGAGAATGCACAAGAACAATTTCTCAATACACTTAAGCACAATTCCGGTACACAGCAAACGTCGTCTGATTGTGTTACAACGTGCTTCATTTTGACCGGAGCTCCGCGGTTAGAGTCGGTCTCAGTCTTTTCGCGAGCGCCATAATTCGACTTTGTTGCGTTGTAGGCTGCATACGTAGCGACTAGCAATATGTCAAGCTGCGATATCGTGTCCCTCTGCAAGGCAGCAGACGAGGGGTCTGGCTGCAGGGCATCGGACCGTCGCTATCCGATCGGCGCCAGGATTTGCGCGTATGCAGCCGTCACTTTACACCGGAGGAGTACTACCACAATAGCGTTTCGCAGTCCGGTATTCGGGTAAACGCAAGCGCAAAGGGACAGGTCATGGCCGTTTGACCATGCCGTTTCACGGGATGAGCAGAAGCGCAAACGTGAATGGTCAATCGTCTGCACGGTGCAGCCACCTGGTGGCACAGACCTCAACCACACACAATGGCAGTAACGAAATGTATTCTTCTTTGCTGCTGGTGTAAATTTTTTCGCAGAAGTGTAATCGTTAACACGTTCTTTCTGTAAATGTTTAAAATGTTTTACGATATTAGTGTTTAATAATAGTAATATTAGTATTAGTATTAGCAATATTAGTCTTTTGTTTGGCTGATTAAGCTCTGCACCAACAGGTGGCTTGACCGTGCAGACCGATCAGGCCGCTCACGTACGTCTACGCTAAAGTTCCTTCATCAGTTTAAGTTTATGCCTGCACACATCCGTCGAAACGCCCAGCTCGCCTGTGGTTACCGTAATACCAGACACGTTCGGCGCTCTGACAGAATGCTCGCAGCGCACGATGCTTCGATAGCCCTGGCTTGGGGTCGACTGCCAAGCACAGAGTTCGGAGAGGCTTCGCGTGCGTGCTCGCTTCTAGAGAAGCGGAAGTCTACGACATGATGTCCCATCATGACGCAAAGCCAGTGAAGGCGGAGCTTAGCCCCGATCACTCGGTGAACGAGTTGAGGAGAAAATGCATGACTATTGAGGAGGGTAACTTGTAATCATCCGCAGCTCTCTTAATATGATACGCTTCACACAAATTGTGGTGCGAATTATTATCGTTAGGTGTACCCTACGCGTCTACAAAATTTGTCCGAACTGTTTCAGGGCCCCTTTACCATTGGCAGGGCATTAGGCAATAAAATAACAAGAGCGTGGTGGCGCAACCCTGTCACAAGGGGACGCTCATAACATCCATCCATCTAGCTATCCATCAATGTCTAAAAGTAGCGCCAACCACTTCCCGTCCCACGGCCCCGCTGGGCGCGGCCTAAAACCCCTTAAACTTCGTAAAGTAGCGACACTCTCCTCCTCCGCCTTCACTCCTCCTCGTTTCTCCTCTCTTTCACGCTCCCTCCTAAAGTCCCTCAATCATTCAAAAGTACCGCCAGGCTTTGATCCAGCTGACAACGCCTGCGATAGGCTGATCGATGACATGTGACCTTGCTCCCCCCCTTTGCCGCCATGAAAGTTCCTGCGCGCCGGGCGAAGAGCGCGCGTTTAGCCTGTTGTGCTTTGCACATCGCTGCGATAATTTCGTTCCGGGAGGTCTGAATTGCCTTGTTGGTGTGCGGTTGGGTGCCGAAACCGGACGAAGGATGACAAGAAGTTATTTTGCATCGCGTGCGGCAACCAGAGCCTAACCAGACCGAAAGTATGGTTGCACAGAATTGCACGGACGGACTTTGAACCGTCGGTAACAGCACGACTATGCGAGGCAAGTAACATACAACGATACAAAGGTGCGATAGAAAGTATACACGTGCGTGTGTTGAGCGGTGATAGTATTTCACTCGCGTGCATGAATGTTGAGGGCCGAAGTTTGTGGAGATTATTTATTTTAGTTCGCTGTGAGCCCGCTGAATAGATCGGTATGACCTAGGATGCGAACGACCGAAATGCCTTGTTGCTGTGCGGATGCGTGCCGAGATCAGACGGAGGACGACAAGAAGTTATTTTGCATCCCGCGCAGCAAACAAAACCTAACCAGAAGGTAATTCTGGTTGCATAGAAATGGACGGAAAGACTGAACCATCGGTAACTGCACGACTATGCGAGAAAAGTAACGGAGAGCGATACGAATGTGGGAGAGAAAGTATACACCTGTGTGTGCAGAGCTGCAGTATTATTTCATTCGCGCGCATGAATGTTGACGGCCGAAGTTTGTGGATATTACTGATTTTAGTGCATTACGAGCCCGTTGACTTAGCAAGTGCAGTATGACCTAGCATGCAAGTAAATAGTGGGGCAGAAACGCATTAACTCGCTGACAAATATCCACATTGCGTTACGTGCAATAAAAAATAAAATTCAGCAGCGAATTCTACTTTTACACTTTCCTCTGTTTGTGCGCGCGTTGTTTACTGCGCTTTACAGCATGTCCAAAATGTAATTTTCAATATGCTATTTGTATTTTGTGCATTGCATATGTGAATAAATATATTGCTAAGTGCCTGCATTACTCTGTTTTTAAAAACGAATACTGCATAGCCACAGCTACTGGCCGTCAAATAATAAAGCGTAATACAGTATATCAAAGTACATTACATACAGCTGCGAGCTCGTTCCTTCCAAGTTTCCCTTACACTCGAAGATGTTTCAGTAATCGGCAATGCCATTTTACTGATGAAAAACACACAACTGCAAATGAAGATAAGAAAAACGCCACAAGTGATACACGCGTATTGCCAGCAAAACACAGTGCAGTAATAACTGGGTCAATCCGCGTGCGTTTCGTATAAGGGCCGTCTAATTCTTACGGGGCTTTAGGGGTGCACGGAGGCGAAAAGGGATAAACACAACAATGCGCGTCATGATTCGAGTTTACGCGGCGACGTCGCACGGTTCACGAGAACAGTCAACCACATTCACACACGCGCACACACTACACTCGATGTTGGTGTGCCGCGAGATCAGATCGCGCTGGCAGCCCGAACACGATCGAGGAGACACGCAGACACGATCCATACCGCCTCTTCATCATGTCACGACAGTTGCGCTGGCTCGTAGCATTGAACCACAAGACACAACAGTCGTCGTCTAATCGCTACACGACAGACGCACTCAGCGACAAGAAGACTGTTGGCGCACTCGTTTCCACAAACACACAGTATGTTGTTTAGTTGCCATGAGGGTCGCGCGCTTTGAGAATCGCACGTTTGAGCGACGTTATGTTGAAAGTTTTCCGGTCCAAGCGACTGTCAGCCTTCATTTTTACACTTCTTCGTTCAATGCAACCGCTATGTGTACGCAGCACACTTACATGCAAAAGATTTCACAGAGCATACGGGATTAAGCGTAAGCAATCACCAAGGCTCGCGCGGTGATTGAGTGCAAACGAACGAAATGTAAACACGCGGAATCGAGGCGATCAAGCCCTCATTACGCTCTCTTGAGCTATTTTCTTGGAGCACTCATTTGAAATTAAAGGACTAAATTTAGCAGTTCGGGTCCTTCTTTCGTTTTTCGCCACAATCGGGCACGAGTAGGTTTTATTTCCGCGCGTATGCAGATATTGTTTCACCTCACGAATGCCGCGGCGCCGCGGTTTAGCGTGGGCGCCGTCTGCTACAGGAACTTCCTAGGTGGCGCGCGCGGCAGATGTCGCTACCTTGGAAATTATAGAGGAACCTTACTCCCTCCTAGACCGTAGCGCCCCCTACACTGCTAGAGCGCAGCAGCGGCGCCAACATGAGCTCCTCGGCACTCCGTAGACGCTTCTCGAGCAAAAATGGCGCTGATGTACGGCGCGAGGGCCCACATGATGCTATTAGGCCAATAGCGACGCGGCGTCGGCCTATGCCAGAGCGCGCGAGGAGGAGGTGGCATGCTTCAAAGCGTGGCACTAGTTTACGAAGTTTAAGGCGCTTCAGCGCGGCCTCGAGAGTGGCGCCGCCTATGCCGACCCTGCCGCAGCAGGCGACGGCTAACACGCTACCGGAGGAAATCCACGGAAAACTTCGTTCGAGCCCTGCGGAGGAGCTTTTGAGGAGAGATTTTGCCTCATCAGTCAGTAAACGGCCTCAATAATTCCATGCTGTAGTTGCGGAATAGAATAGAGAAAAGGATCATTATTTGAGGTGTAAAGCGCCCGAAGGTTGAGAGCTCGTGTTGCTGAAGCGCGACGCAGGCATGCGGTGTGCTCAAACACGCGCGTAATTACCAGAGTTTAAAGTTTTTACTGCTGAATATATGTGAACGTGGTTTCGTAGGTCCATTTAGGTATTTGCAGGATACTTTTGTTCGGCCGGCGCGTGAAATATTCCAACTGCCTGGGGGCGAGCAACACCTAGCAACTGGGCTGCTTCTGCTCTGCGTCTTTTACAGATGTTGTGCAGCTGATGCGTGGGTTCTGGCAGTCATGAGCAACGTTTTCACACGTAGACGGCATTGATAATGGGAACAACGAACGTACCGGTTGTTTTCTCAGCATATGAAATTGATTTTTTATTTATTGTATTTATTACAGAGCAAGAGGCTGGAATTTCATAGCAAGAACGAACGTGATGCGAAAAATGAACAGAGGTTCCAAAAATAATTACCCCCCCTCCATTAGCACAAATAACACTTTTGTTGAAGTGCTCATTTTATGTTTGTATAGTGCATGCGTCAGTATTCTTTTGCGTTGTAAGTTTTCGCAGGGAAGCAGTGTTCCTCTAACTCGAACACTACAGAGAAAAAAAATTATTCTAGGGTGTTATGAACCAAACCTAAGATTTCATTATGAGGAATAATTTTGACGACCTGGGGAACTTTAACGTGCCCCAAATGCACGGGACACGGGCGTTGTATTTCGCCCCATCGAAATGCGACCGCTGCGGCCGCGATTTGATCCCGCAACCTCGTGCTTAGCAACGCCACGACATAGCCGCTAAGCCACCGCAGCGGGTATAGAGACAGAGTGAACAATACCGCTGTAGGACCAAACAGTCCTGAAATTGGTTTAATAAAGGTGCTTATCGCAGTCTTGGAGATAAGGAAAGTATACGGCACAAATACAGACAGTCCACTGAACTGTCAGGCTCGCACAAGCAATGAAACCCAAAGGACAAAGAAGGATTAATTATTAAAGCGAACTGCAACAGATGCATTAATTATTGTCAAACTTACATAATTGCTCTGCGCGCTGCTTCCACGGCAACTCCATCAGCACTTTATAATCAAAAACCGCGAAATTATTTCTCGCAAGAGATGGAAGGCAACGTATACAGTGCATATAACGCACGCAATAGCCATTCACTTGATCGGACGCATAAAAACGTTAATGTTAAGCAGTAACAATGTTCATCCTTTATATCAGGGGCCTGTTTTCCTTTGCAGCCTACACAAAACGTGCGAGTAGACGCTGCTCATCCCTCCAATACCGAGGACGCGTCCGGTAGCAGCCGAGATAGAGTCGAAATGCAAGGGGCCCGTATTCGCAGATTCCTCGTTGGCGTTCCGTCATTCTTCTCGCACGGCAGGGCGCTTTTATCGTTGCAAGGTGCTTTTTTGGTCGCGACGATTGATGATTCTGTTACTGCTCCCGAACGGCACATGTAACCGCTAACAGAGGTCTTAGGAGAGCACCTGAGATTATGTAATAAAGCAGGCAGCGCACGCAGTGTTCGCACACAATATTGGCTGTGCGCGACACGACAACGCACAGCCGATCTTAAACACCCCTGGCGCGCACAGGTCTCGGGGAGCCCCAACCCAAGGACCAGCCCTGGTTCTAGCTTTGGGGTTTCATTTACCGCTTTGGTGACCTGGAAGCGCAGTCAATCATACGAAATGATGACACATTGTTACAACTAGTACATAAAATATATTAAATGAGTACAATCACTCAGGACCCAAAATCTGACGTAGTGCTACCGCGCCCGTGCGAGGTGAATTACGTGAATGCCAACGAGGAATTTACCGGCCCATCTACTGTACGATCGAAGTGCACGTTAAACATCCCCACGTAACCTAAATAACGTAATCCGCAGCCATACATTACGACCTCACTCATAGCCTCATTCGCTTCAGGACGTTAAATATGCTAAACACCACAAACCAAATTAACACGTGCAGGCGTACATTGAAGCTGAAACACTGCCTTCGTAAGCATTAGTGAGCCTTGCAAAAGGGTCGAGTGGAGTTCGGCGCTATTTGTGCGGGCGGCTGCGTGTAAGAGTAATGCGGGGTGGTCAGAAGAGACGCGTGGTTCGACACCAAGATGGCGGTGGGGGAGCCCCGGTTTACGAAGAGCGCGTAAGTGGGTAGACTGTGAGTCGGAGCTTCCCCAGTCGGTTCGCAGAAGCAGTGCCGTGGCTTTAAAGCCAACCCCTCGCCGCTGAACCACACCATTCCGAGACATTCCGTTAATGCACCGGATGCCCCAAGGGCGCATGGAAGTTTTTTCTTTGTGGGAGTGTGTCACGCGAGCTTCTGAGACAAGAGAATCGTTGCACTGCAAATGATTTGTGGCAACGGCCTTGACGCATTGAAACTCCGGATAGTGTCACCCTGGAGCCCCGTTGTGTGCACACTGCGCGCACTGCAGTGTGATTGGACGAACGATGGGGCAAGGAGGATGTTGGGGATGCTTTTAGATGCGTGCAGGGCCGTTGGAGATTCGGGTAAGAGAAAGAAGACCAAAATTCTAACTTTTGTCTCGTAGTTTGATGTCCTTGTAGATAGTTTCCATTCTATCGCTTGCCTATTCTACCTTAACAAAAATTTAACCCCTTTGCAACCAGTGTCACTGCCTTGCCTACTGTAATGTGACCTCGCGACATCCACAACATCTTCAAGTTTCCGTCACTGACATCGAGGCGAACATCAACTGGTCGACAATGTGCCAACTTCTGGTGCAGCTGAAAAAATGTCCTGAATAAAGTTGCTTCTATGTCACACGACCGCTGCGGTTGCGAGCATTTTCGTGCAAAACTCCTATGAAACAAAGAGAGCACCTTGTAAAAAAGTAAACTTAAACGGGCTAAAAACCACGCACAGCATGGACACATACTCAAGCACTTTTTTTAAAGAGGCAGGAGTAAACAAGGTTTAAAATAAGAGGTAGTGAAGAGCCGTGGCACTTCACAAAACCGTGCGCTTTTTGCAACCTCCTAGAAGTCAGCCCGCCAGACGCTATGCATCCACGATTTTCTTTGTGTGTTGCGTTCGCCGGATGGTCTGCAAAACAGTATTTTGCACGCGCCTTGTCGGATGCGACAACCGAAGGCGCTGCAGCACGGCATCAGAATGGAGTTCTCGTCCCTAACACACTTGGTTTGGTCCGCTCACGCACTCGATCAATCGGTATGCGCATACTTTCGTCGCACTGGGTCGACAATGGCGGTCGGAGCGCGCTGGAAAGCAAAAAATATACAACAGCCCAACGCGTGCTTTCATGTGACACGGATAGGCAAATGGTGGAGCGGAGAAGGCTGCGGCGACAGGAGACGGCGAGGAGGAAACGCCGGGGAAAGCGGGGTTGGCCGAACGATCTAAGAATGACGCTACTTTTGAAAGATTAAGAGGATTCATCTGAGAATAGTGTCCCTTTATATGTATTTGAGAGAGAATCACTGGAATAATAAGCTATCAAGAACTTTTACACGTTTCAAACTTGTGTACCTCGGCCTAACATGATGATCATAATCAATATTGCGTGCCCTTCCTTTAGTTCACGCTGCGCACCCGATACTTTCCTCTCCGGAACGCTACGTCACCCTGCGAAGCGCATACCATTCGTAACGTGAAAGCTTAGACAGAGGAAGTTGCACGCTAGATAGATGACGATTACTGTCTTAAAGTGTGCATGATAGTACTTGAGAGAGTAAAGTGCTTACTTAAGCACATTTTATTTATTTTAGGGAATGACGCACTACGCGATCAGCAATGCAAAAAGCACGAAACACGAATATGCAAGCAAAAGCACAAGCACTATTTTTGTATAACTTAATGCGTAATGCGTTTTCTAAAGGTGCATAATAAAGGTCCAGTACTTTCTCGGGAGTTGCAAAATACCTGAAGATATTAAAGCACAGAAAGCAATAGTGTTTGAGAAGCTGTCCGCGCGATTGTACAGATAGCACAGAATATTGTGAAGAGATCTTTAGTAACTCTACTTGTATCCCAGGATGGCGCGACTATTAGTGCTACCACCGTTTAAAAGCACTGAAAAGCGTTCAGAAGTTGATAGTGGAGACGGTGTGAAAACGATACGACATTCGCAATGGGAAGTGATGCAAACCACTCTAAATAGCTCAGCAGCAATGCGATAAAATGAGAATGACCCGGGTGTAGATAAATTTGATGCGAGCTATCGGAAACGCTGCAAGTGGCACAAACGACTTAAGCGCAACAATAAGTTATGTGAAAGTTTACACAGAACGATTTAAACTCATTAACTGCTAAACTAACACCACTTTGTTGTTGCGCACGTAAAGCTTCACGTACATTTACCTGTGTTAGGCAAGTGTAACTGGGAGTCGATGTGGGATAGGAAAGCCTTCAGTTATTATTACAAATGTTATATGTCAACGCACAAAACCACATATTAATGTTAGACGGATATGTAGTTGGGTATGCAAAGTGTACAATTTCATCTGTCCCAAAATACACTATTTGTAGTATAAATGGCTAACCTGGATCGTATTAGAATGTCTCAGTTTGGTACCGGCACCGTCTCTGTAATGTTCAAGAGGCTGAGTAGGTACAGAACAATTCATCAGGGATTACGATGCTCCCTAGAGCAAAACTTTAGCGCAGCTCTATACTTGTATTCATTTCGCGATATATTGGCTAGCGCTGGTAATCTGTCTCGTGCGGCATGCTCCAAATGGAGCGAGGTGTGGCGCGACTGCCTCGCCAGGCAGCGCGTGGGTGAAGGCTGTTTCACATGCTGCGACTGGAACGATGAAAATCGGTCCAGTCGCACGCGTCCCGATGCGATTTTTATAGGGAGTGTTTCACATGATTTCGATGTATCAACTAATTTCAACAATGCGACTGGTGGGACGTCCAGGGTTGTTTGCTGCCAGGCTTATGAAGAAGACGTGTATATTATAATATTGTTGACCTGTCTTTATTGGGAGCAAATAATGTGCGTGTTTTGTAATTTAAAAAATATCGAAGTTTAAATTTGCTTTAGAGTGCGCAACGGCGATTTCTGTAGTTCAATGCGAAGAGGCATGCCGTACGTGAACAACAGTTGTTCGCAGCTAGTTGTTCAGCTCTGTGTGTTGCCTCGTGGGCCTTCTGCATATGTCCGTATTGTTCTGCCTGCCCTACAACGAATTACAATATCACTATAAACAAGCCCATATGGCTATTCTCACCGCATGTGCAGTATTCGGAAGTCGGCTGCAGCGAAGTCGTCGTGTCAGCGCAACGAGGTCCTCGCGCTACCCGTGCTCAGGGTCAACTTCTGGAGAAATGAATTGCGTATATTGCTCGTGACTGCGCATTGTGTTTCGAGTTCAGGTGCTCCTGTGGTTGTGTTTCTGAAGGTTTCTGAAGGGAGGGGTAGTCGTCCTTGCAGCTCATATGCTAGCTGGCGTAGTATCTTGCGACCAGGTTTTAAGCTCTTGAGGCAAAGAATTTGTGCTGCAGGCTGCACTTCTACTTTGTCTAGGTGCTTGTTCGTTTGCTCTTTCTCGTAGAATTCTTCGAGCTTGGTAAAAAAAAAAAAGTTGAGAAGACCCGTGAGTACACGTATGCTTGTGTTGCATGAGTTGTCTTTTTTGCTCGCTTCTTGTAGTTCATACCGTACAACACCTTCGAAACAAGTACAGCATCTGCGCTTATCCTAGCGTAGATAGTTATATAGATATCTATAAAGAAAAAGGTCAGACAAGGAGACACAATCTCTCCAATCCTATTAACTGCGTGCTTGGAAGAAGTATTCAAGCTATTAAACTGGGAAGGCTTAGGAGTAAGGATCGACGGCGAATATCTCAGCAACCTTCCGTTTGCAGATGGCATTGCTCTGTTCAGCAACATTGGAGACTAGTTAAAACAAATGATTGAGGACCTTAACAAAGAGAGCGTAATAGTGGGGTTGAACATTAATATGCAGAAGACAAAGATAATGATGAATGGCCTGGCAAGGGAACAAGAGTTCAAGATCGCCAGTGAGCCAATAGAGTGTGTGAAGGAGTACGTTTAGCTAAGTCAATTAATCACAGGGAACCCTAATCATGAGAAGGAAATTTACAGAACAATAAAAATGGGTTGGAGCGCATACGGCAGACATTATCAGCTCCTCACTGGAAGCTTACCGTTATCACTGAAAAGGAAGGTGCACAATCAGTGCATTCTACCGGTGCTGACATATGTGGCAGAAACTTAGAGACTGACAAAGAAGCTTGAGAATAAGTTAAGGACAACGCAGAGAGCCTAGGAACGAAGAATGTTAGGCATAACGTTAGGAGACAGAAAGAGAGCGGTTTGGATCAGAGTGCAAACGGGTATAGCCCATATTCTAATTGAAATTAAGAT
Organism: Dermacentor albipictus; assembly: GCF_038994185.2. Lineage (NCBI taxonomy): Eukaryota > Metazoa > Arthropoda > Arachnida > Ixodida > Ixodidae > Dermacentor > Dermacentor albipictus. The sequence continues at coordinate 18,734,056 of NC_091824.1, forward strand.
TTTAAAAAATGGAGCTGACAGGCCATGTAATGCGTAGGTTCGATAACCGGTGGACCATTGTGGACCATTGTGGTGAAGTTTTATCTTCCAGCACACGGAAAGAAGTTAAATCTTATATTTTTGATTTGTATGTGTAATTTGGTTTCTTTTCTTCCTTTCTTTCTTTCTTTCTTTAGTTTTATTTTTGAGTTTTGTACATAACTGATTTACTGTGCCGCTCCCTGGCTTGCTCCATTCTGCCGAGCGCTGCCCCACAAGCCCATTGTTGGCTTGGGCAGGCTCGTATTTATATGTAATTTTCGAAATAAATAAATCATTTATATATATATATATATATATATATATATATATATATATATATATATATATATATATATATATATATATATATATATATATATATATATATATTAAGGTTACAGAAAGGGTGCCAAGAGAAGGGAAGCGCAGTCGAAGCCGGCAAAAGACTAGGTGGGGCGATGAAATTCGGAAATTCGCAGGCGCTCGTTGGAATTGGTCGGTGCAGGACGGGGGTTATTCGAGATCGCAGGTAGAGACCTTGGTCCTGCAGTGGACATACAATAGGCTGATTATTATTATTATTATTATTATTATTATTATTATTATTATTATTATTATTATTATTATTATTATTATTATTATTATTATTATTATTATTATTATTATTATTATTATTATTATTATTATTATTATTATTAAGATAGCATCTGCTATTTTCTATAGTATCCGCTCATCCATCCCCCATGATTTTGAGATTGTTCATTTCACCAGGTGTACAACTTGAGTCCAGGCGTAGCATAATTCGTCGTTGATCCCAACCACATCGACCGTGCGCATCGCCTTGGACGCCATACAGAAGGCCGCGCTCAGCCACTTATCCTAAAATTTAATGAATTCAAAGCTAAAGAATCTCTCCTTTCTAATGGCCCTAAATTTAAGGAAATTGATTTCAGTGTCGGGGAAGATTTCCCTCAGGCCAACAGATTTGCTCGCCAACACTTTATCGCTTCCGACAAATCGAAATCCACGTTTTCTTCTCTGCGTTTGAAAAGATTCCACATTGGTACCAAACGATACGTCTTTGACCACTCCACAGAATCTGCCATGACATGACAGAAGGCCGTGCCATGACACAGCCTTCTCATCCACTGACTTTCGCAATGCAGGTACTCGTGACTACCTTTGCCTACACCATGACAGCACTCTTCAACGTTTCCTCGGTCGTCCTACCACAGCTGCAAATGCCGTTCTGCAACGGGAACTACGGAGCCCTTGTTTTGAGCGCCTCGGAAGCGTCGACGAAAGCCGCGCTCCCCCACTGGATCCTCGACATCGGATGGAAAGCGCAATCGGCAGCGACAACATCGTTCCTGCCAGCGTATAAAGAGCACCGCTTCCCGCCTGCGCTTTGTGGACTCGGTGGCTGTGCCATGACACAGCCTTCTCATCCACTGACTTTCGCAATGCAGGTCAGTAAACCATGCTGACTTTTCGCTAAAAAAACTAATAACTACTGTTTGGTACAGCTGCCGAGCCTGCAGTGTTGCATTTGTGTCGCTGGTGAAGGTTTTTGTGTTATGAAATCCCTCCTGTTATTGTCGGGCGATATAGAGACGAACCCTGGACCTGACAGATTGGACCGTGTTCTTGCTAAGCTGGAGACGTTGTCAACCGGTCAGAACCAAATAATAATCGATGTACAGGACCTTAAACATCAGATGCGTTCTATTGACACAACTATTTCTGATTTGAGCAAGCGCGTAGCAGATCTATAAAGTGTTTTCCAGGGTGTCTCAACTCTCAACATCGATCTGCAGTCTGCCCAATCTGTATCCGCTAAGTCTGCTGCTCTTGTTACTAACCTTGAAGCTCGGTTAGATGACGCCGGAAATAGGTCACGCCGCAACAATTTGATATTTTATGGCCTTTCGGATTCTAATTCGCGCGAAATGTTTGTTGAATCGGAAGAATTGCTAATCCGCCATTGTCGTGACAAATTACGCATAACCTTGGACCCATCTCAAATTGAGCGTGCACATCGTCTGGGCCGCTACGAAGACGGCCGTCAGCGGCCGATTATAGTTAAATTTTTTTCCTCTAAAACAAAAGAAACTGTCCTCTCAAACGGGCCCAAGTTAAAGGGCACCAATTTTAGCATTGGAGAAGACTTTTCCCTGCCTGTTCGTAAAGCACGCAAACACCTTGTCGCGTTTGCAAAAGCAAAAACCGGACCGTTTTCCCTGCGATACAAGACTTTGTTTCTCGGAAAGAAATGCTACACCTTCGATGCCGCCACAGAAACGGTTACGGAAATAGCATAGCGCTTACCTCGCCATCGTCACAAACCTAATCTTTGCGATACCGCCCCTTGAGAGAATATTTGCCTCTCGGTTATCTACACCAACATACGCAGCCTGCTTCCAAAGAGCGATCTTGTGTCCAGCCTCGTGTCTTCAACGGGCAGCAACCTGCTCATCTTGACAGAGACCTGGCTGACTGATAATATAAGTGACGCTGAAGTTCTTTGTAACCTACCTAACTTTAATCTTCTCCGCACTGATCGCGCAAACTCTCCAGGGGGTGGCGTCCTTATTGCTACAAGCAATAAGCTACAGTGTTCCCACATAAACATCTCATCAGACCTTGAAATATTATGGCTCCTTCGTCGCGCCACACCAGTATCTATATTAATTGGCGTTTGTTATAGACCCCCTCACAATAGCCCCGAATTCCCCCGTAAACTGCACAACATTTTAAACGAACTTAAAACTAGACACCCTAAGGCACACATTCTTCTTTTTGGAGATTTTAACTATCCTGGGATAGATTGGTGTGCCCCTAATTACCCTATTTTTAGACAGGATGAATCACGTGAATTTATGGATGTCTGCTTAACTTTTAACCTAGCCCAACTAGTAACCCAGCCTACACACATAGCCGGAGATACTGCTAACATTCTTGACCTCATACTATCTAGCCACCCCGACAGCCTGGACACTATTACTTAACTTCGTGAAATCAGCGATCATAAAGTCATTCATGCATGCTTTAACTTCACCCCAATAACAAAAGCAACTTGCCAAAAAACACTTTCTCTCTACAACAAAAGAAACTATGAGGCCTTCAACGCGGAATTGGAGGCCTTTTTTCCATCATATCAGGGGTCATTTGACGAACAAAACATCCACACAAATTGGTCAGTGTTTAAACATAAAATGAATGAATTGACTAATAAATATATTCCCAAATGCAGCTTCCGCGCTAACCACCACAGGCCATGGTTCACCTAGACTCTGGGAAGATTAGGAAATAAAAAGAAACGCCTTTTCCGTAGTGCTAAACTGAGCAGAACAGACTGCGCAGGGGAAAAATATTACGCTGCTGAAGAGGCGTATTTGGTCGCAGTAAAAAACGCTAAACGTTCCTTTTACCACATCGATTTGCCAAACATACTTACAGATAACGCGACTAAATTCTGGCAGCTTTTAAACCCCCAATATTCGCACGTTGTTACCCTGACTGACGATTCTGGACGTGTTATTTCAGACGTTGAGTGAGCTAGCATATTTAATTCTGCCTTCGCATCTGTATTCACTAAAGAACAAAAACCACCACCCCTCATGACAGCCAGTGACCTCACAATTGCAATGCCAGCCGTTACGTTCTCAGAAACCGGCATATCCCTTCTTATACCTGTGTAACACGGGCACATTTGGAAGGCCTTCCAGTCAACGGCCTTCGAAACGCCACAACTCTATCGACTCAAAGGAGTTGTCGCGCTGCTACACGGCACTTTTGAAAGGCCGTTGCGTGGTTCAGGCATGTTCAGGCGTTTCTCGCAAAATTGTGTGGCGCTGCGGATCTTTATTCTCGTTTTCATGTCACGAAAAGTTTAACAACATTAAAACCTCCTAAAATGCCTATAATTTCTTTTATGTTTGTTTATACAATAAAAGAATTTGTTTATACATCGCCATACATATATGTTTAGTTTTTAAGTTGCTGACTAGCGAAACTGCGGCAACGTTTGCGCCGCTCGATGCGGCTGCCGTTTTGGTGTGTGTTCGCACATGTCAAGTGGCAAAAATAATTTATTGAATAATTAATAACACTCATATATAGTATTTTTAGAGCGTTTCGGTTGGATTTGTATTTTTCTAACCATGAGTATGAGCATGCTGTGAACGAGAGGGCATGTACGCGCTGTTTCCGCTTCCGTTGCTCAAAGGCCATCGAGATTTCGATAGAGTTGTAAGGTGCTCCGTTGACTCGATAGACTATTGACTCGGCGGCCTTCGAAACGGCCCGTGTGGCAGCTCAAACTTGACCTTTGAGTCAACTGACTATCGGTTGGAAGGCCTTCCAAACGCCCGTGTGACACGGGTATTATACATAAGTTAAAACTTTCTTCATCTACCGGCATTAATGAAATCAACGCAAAGGTCTTGAAAAACACTCGCCACACGTCTACCAAGTTTTTATGCTTGCTATTTTCGCAGTCCATTTCTACAGGTATCATACCCCACGACTGGAAAGTGGGGAAGGTCGTCCCAGTCCACAAGTCGAGTAAAAAAGATTCACCACTTAACTACCGCCCCATATCACTTACCAGCATACCCTGCAAGCTCATGGAACACGTCATTTACTCTTTAACAATGCAGTTTCTGGACTCAAATAATTTCTTTCACTCATCACAGCATGGATTTCGTAAAAGGTTACTCCTGTGAGACTCAACTAGCCATTTTCGTTCACGACCTGCATGCCAACCTTGACGCAAATCTCCAAATCGACGCAATCTTCCTCGACTTTGCTAAGGCATTTGACAAGGTACCCCATAACCGCCTATTTCTGAAACTTTCCAGCCTAAACTTGCATTGTGACATACTAGCATGGATAAAAGAATTCTTGACTAACCGCTCCCAATCAGTCGTCATTAATAAACAAATGTCTAACTTACTACCAGTTTCCTCAGGGGTACCCCAAGGATCCGTCCTAGGGCCCCCTTTGTTTTTAATTTATATTAACGACCTACCTCAGAAATGAGATTGCCATATTCGGATGTTTGCCGACGATTGCGTTATTTACAAAACAGTTACTGACACCTTTAACCAACAATCCCTACAAAATAACCTAAATCTGGTAGAGAACTGGTGCAATGACTGGCTAATGACACTTAATATAAACAAATGCAAATATATATCTTTCCACCGTCACAGTAATCCTCTCCTGTTTCCTTACACTATCTCTAACGCTCCTATCAACCCTGTCCAATCATATAAATATCTCGGTGTTCATCTTAGCCATGATCTTACGTGGAATAGCCATATCGCGAATATTATTTCATCTGCTAACAAAACGCTTGGCTTCTTAAAGCGTCATCTCCACTCTGCCCCCCTGCATGTTAAGCTACTCGCATACAAATCACTAGTTCGACCAAAATTAGAATAGGCATCGCGCATCTGGTCCCCGAAACAAGTATACCTTGCTAATTCATTTGAATCAGTTAAAAACAGGGCAACTAGATTCATTCATTCGTCGTACTCTTTTGATATCAGCATATCATCTCTGAAATCGCAGTCCAACCTACCTACTCTTGCACTTCGTCGCCACATTTCTAGTTTGGGCTTATTTCATAAATTCTTTTATTCCGAGCTATCACAGGAACCCTACATCTGCCCTCCCCCACCACGTTTCTCTCTTTGCAGCGGACATCAGCAGCAGGTGTCTCGACCACGAGCACACACAAAAACTTTTGCTTCGTCATTCTTCCCCCGGACTGCTTGCGACTGGAACGACCTTCCCCAAGAACTTGCTGCCATCACATGCCCATCTATGTTCCTTAACCAAATTATGCGTGCGCTTGCATCACAATAATCATTTTTGTTTGTATAACTCGTTCAATATTTTTCTGTTTACTGTTGTTAACCTATATGTGTCCCACCCCTTATGTAATACCCTCACATGAGGGTCCTTAAGGAAATAAAGTGAAGTGAAGTGAAATTATGTGGCAAATGCCCCGCGATCAATCTTGCTGCTTTCCGCTATCTTTACTAACATACGCTTCATCCCGAAACGTGACATTATTTCTAATCTGGTTTCGTCATCTTGCAGTAACCTTCTAATATTAGCGGAAAGGCGGCTTACAGGAGACGGAATGGACAGCGTAGTGCTCGCTGACCTACCAAATTTTCAACTGTTCCGAAACGATCGCAGAGGCACGAAGGGGGGAGGGGTACTTGTCGCCATAAACCAAAATATATCATGTAAATGTGCTAACATTGTGTCCGATCTGGAAATCCCATGGCTTAAATGCCATATCGCACCTCCTTCAGTTTTACTAGGTGTCTGCTCTAGGCCCCCTCATAGTTCTCCAGACTTCACTTTCAAGCTGCATAATATCCTGTGAAATAACGACCAAACACCCCAACATGCATGCACTTCTATTTGGGGACTTTAATTTTCCTAACATCGATTGGTCAAGCCGGCCTGCACCAGCGGCTACATGAAGGGAATCGAACGAGTTCCTAGAGGTATGCCTCAACTTTAACATATCTCAAGTGCTCACAGAACAACCTGTGTCACCGATAACTGCCAAAATATTCTAGACCTTGTCTTAACAAGTAATCCCGAGGGCGTGTCATCCATCGCGTATTTTCCCGAAATCAGCGACCATAAAGTCACTCACGTCGACTTCGTAATTAAACCCGTTTTGACCCCGACTGTTAAAAAAACTGTTCGTTTGTATGGTAAGGGCAATTTTGAAGCAATTCATCACGAACCAACTTAATTTTATCCCGCTTTTGCATGTGCCCTTCCTTGTCATAAGGTGGACGAAAATTGACTTATTTTCAAAGAGAAACTAAACTATCTGGTTGGCAAATACATTCTCCAAATTAACATTAATTCCAATTCGGCCCAGCTCTGGTCCAATAAAGCATTGAAACGATTAGAAAACAAGAAAAAACGTCCCTTCCACGCAACTAAGTACCGTAACACCCCTGATGTATGGAATAAGTACAAAGCCGCTGAAACTGCCTATCTGGAAGCCATACATCACACCAAACGCTCATTCTTTCATTCTGATGTGCCAAACTTGCTTCACAACCCGAAAAAATTCTGGCAAGTCTTAAACCCACAGGACACGCGCACTATTACCTTTTCAAATGAGTCAAGCCGACGCTGAATGTGCCCACGTGTTTACAGTCGCCTTTGCATCAGTTCTTACTCAAGAAACTTAACTGTCATTTTCTATTCCCCATGCGAACTTTGAATGTACCAAGTCACCATTAAAATTTTGTCACCTGGCATTTCATCCCTAATAGGCAATATCAATCTTTTATCGTAAGCAAGTGTGGACGAAATTGCGTCAAAACATCTAAAAAACACTAAACATAATTGTGTAGCATATCTCTGTCTACTATTTTCACAGTCAGTTTCAACAGGTATGCTGCCTCCAGATTGAGAACTCGGAAAGGTGGTTCCAGTCCACAAATCGGCCAACAAACACTCCCCATTAAATTATCGACCCATCTCAATAACCAGTGTACCCTGCAAAATCCTTGGACATATCATGCACTTCCTTGATGCTAACCTTTTTTTTTCATCCTGCGCAGCATGGCTTCAGGAAAGGTTTCTCCTGCAAAACGCAGCTAGCTATGTTTGTTCACGACCTGCATGTAGCCCTTGCTTCCAGACTGACGCCATCTTCCTAGATTTCGCCAAAGCTTTTGACAAAGTTCCTCATAAGCTTTTACTACTAAAAGTTCCCGCGTTACATCTTAATACCGATATCTTAGCATGGATTCAAGAGTTTTGAAGTAACCATTCACAATCAGTTTTTGTCAACAATCAAACATGTAACTCTACCCCTGTATCCTCGGGCGTCCCTCAAGGGTCCGTCCTTGGTCCACTTCTATTTCTAATTAACATTATTGACCTACCAATGCATGTATCTTCTAACATCCGTATGTGTGCAGACGACTGCGTAATTTATCGCAAAATTAACAGCGTTTCCGATAACACGTTTCTTCATAACGACCTGGGAAGTGTACAAAAATGGTGTAACCTTTGGCTAATAGAACTAAACCCCAACAAATGTAAGGCCGTCTCCTTCCACCGCCGTACAAATCCACTTGTTTTCTCGCACCAAATCGCTGGCGCTAACCTTGAACTAGTTCCTTCCTATAGATATCTCGGAGACTGACCGGAGACATGACTTAACCTGGGCAATGCACATTACGAACATCATCTCATCTGCTAACAAAACAGTGGGGTTTTTAAAACGTCATTTGCGCCACGCCCCTCAAAGTGTTAAATTATTAGCCTATCAGTCTCTCGTCAACACGAAATAGACATACGCATCATCCATTCGGAACCCGCATCAAGTATTTCTCATGAATTTACTCAAATAGCTTCAACATCGAGCTACAAGATTTATTAATTCTAAGTACTCTTACCACGTCAGCATATCGGCACTGAAAACAGAATCCGGCTTATCACTGCTTGCATCTCGTCGCCGCATTGCTAGTCTTTGCCTTTTTCACCATTACAGCTCACTAGGCAAGCCACCATACATCTTCCCCCAGCACGCATCTTCAGTCGCATCGGTCACACGCAACAAGTCGCGCGCCCGCGTACGCCGCACCGTCACTTTTTCGTCTTCATTCTTTTTTTCGTGCAGGAACAAGATGGAACGGCCTTTCTATCGAAATCACACTCATAACCTCTCCTTCCACATTTTGGAACACCATAACAAATTAACTTGCACTGTAATAAAAATGTGGACTCGGAGATGATGACTTCCCGGTGTATTTGTCCGGCTATGTGAAGCACAACGTGCAATCTGGGGTAGTTCCTGATTGTGGTCTTATTTCCGACGTAGATGTAAGCTCACTTATCAGAAAGCTGGAAGCCAAACAGGCCAAGAAAGTCTGCAATGTTGTCGAGAGCTTGCTGAATCATTCTTGATTTCTGTATAAGGTAGCTTCCCCATAGACTGTCGTACTCTATAGGCTGCAGTACTTCTCGTAGTATACCTGTACTATTGGTTTGGGTGGGCCAAATGTACCTCCAACTCTCACCTGGAATTTTCTTTCAAAAAGTTACGGTTAAACTTGAGCTCTACCACAAACTTTCGTGCTCATCCTTCCTCCTCCTATTAGAGTAGCATGCGGTACTGCATTAAAGACCTCTAACTGTCTTCATTCTTTCATAAGCAGTATTACACAATGACCTCTAATAAAGTTTCTGCTAGTTAACCCCCCCCCCTCATATCTGCCAGCAGGGACAACTCTTGAAAAGGGTTTTCTTTCTGCTGTGTGCATGACGTAGTATAAGCATTCGTGTTTTTTTTCATTTATACATCTGTAGAACTAGAAACCTGAGATTACTTACTATGCCTGATCATGCTTATTTGTGAAGTGCTTCAGGACGATACATATTGACGCAATGAATGTTTTCCACATTCGAAGTATCGGAATAATGCTTGTTTTACAACTCTGCCCCTTGCTTTCGGTTGGTATTAGTATTGTTTATTAGATTTTCCATATGCATGCCCCCCTTATGCAATGATCTTTGGGTTCAATGAAGGATGACGAACTAAATCTAAATGCAAGAGTCTTTCTTTTTTCACCTATGACTCCCATCGAAAGGCGACTGCCACAGCTGGCAATTCAACCTCTCACCTTGTATTAGTAGCAGAATGGCATCCACAATAGCAGGTGAATGAATTCAAGAACAATTTTGTTGTCGATTGATTTGTGTTTTTTCTTGCCTGTATGTTGGTAAAAATTGAAATAAATATGTCATCGAAAAACAGCTGTTTGTGGCTCTTTATTGAATAAACTGCATATTCTGTAAAGTTGAAACGCAGAAATTTGTTTTAAAATCCCAGGGTGAAATGTTTTTGCAAGTAGCATGGTACTTCATTACTTATAAAGGTAGTAACCACAGAAGCATATCGTTATATGCGTTTACACGATGATAAATGTGATCACAAAATTATTACAAACTGTTATTAGAATCATGTTAGGCATGGATATTTATGCACACTTAACTGTGTGCAAGAGCCGTTTATACCTAAAGGATGCATTTATTCACAGGAAGGAATGCAACTGGCTGACTTCAGTGCACAGTTTTGATTAGCTTTTGTTTCAGCTACATAAGAGCAGGCTTCTTGCCTGCTTTTCGCATTGTTGCGCGAGTTTTACCTGACGTTGCGGGAAGGTGCGTTGTTACAGTGCCACTGTAGCAAGTAAGTAATGTTATGAAACTGTTTAATTGCTGTTCGAAGCAAGAGTTAATACAGGTGCCATAAGTACACAAAGTCCGGCACATATTACAGATTTATTGGTTTCTGTGCAGGAAGAAAAAAATCTCCATCAGAGAAGAGATACAACTTAACGTGCATGAAATATTCGAAAACAAATGAACGACGCTGTTTATTCAAGCCACGGAGTTAAATATGCTATCATAGAAAATTCATTACGATAGCCTGCACGTTTGGCACGTCAAATATAATAAGTGAGGTAAGGGAACCTTTCAAGATGTGTCCGGAAATTCACGCGTGAAATAACCGACGGGAAATGAGTGCCATTAAACGGTCCCGCTTTCACCACAACTTTCAAACTTCGGATACTTTGCCGCCTTGTCACTTGCCCTTGCCAACATCGTAATTATTGAAACTGCTCCGTACGCGCGATATTTGTTATGCCACTGAACAAAGGAAATTTGTGACGACCCCAAAAGGCCATGTCGTCTCGTGAGCACCGTACTACACCTCGTCGTATTGGCAACCCGCAAAGGCGCGCCTATAGCATACGAAGCAAACGTGAGAATGCACTTCATTCGGTACGTAGTGCGTCAACGAGCGCATAGAAATGGGAGAATGGAATCGGCGGGACAAGTTCGATATTCTCCCTTCGCGCACGTATCAGATCCGGCAATCCGCACATTGCATTTGTTCAGCGAGATGCCATTTCCCAAAACAAACCGCGAAATAGCTCTCGGCGCAACTTCGATGGAAAATCGCGGTGATCGCTGCGACGCTGCCATCAACCGGTTGGTCGCAGCCGAAAATGGGAGCGGAGGGGGGGGGTCGGAGGAGTCGGCACTGCGACTGCGATTTCAGTGCGACGGCAATCGCACTTCCGGTGCAACGAAAATCGCATCACGCGAAACAGGTTTGACGCGTGGGCACGATTCGCAGCAGCTGCCGCAGACAGACCTCCGCTCATCCAGCGCTCTGGTGAACAGACAAAGCGTGCTACACTGTGGCCATCTCGTAGCCATCGTCGCCGCCAAGTCCGCCTTGCGCAGAACTATGCTTTTCTTCTTACGACTTCCTCCATACCCTCCTCCGCTTTCAGCATCGCGCTCTCTTAGCTGTCGCCGTCTTTCATCTCCCGCTGCGCTCCGCGTTCGCTTTCATCCTTCGCCGCACTCGTTCGCTCGGTTGCGAGGGACGACGCCGACGCTCGCCGCATGAACGGGCACCGCTGCATTCTAAAAAGGATGTGCGCTTCATATGACGCCAGCAAGACAAATCCTTCTCCCCGTCCTCTGCTCTTCCATCGTTAAATTTATCACGGCGCTCTGTCCATCGTAAAATTAATTAACTGACATTTATGTGCAATATCAGTATCGCTTTATGTCGGCTTACCAAATAGCGAATACTCATCTGTTACTAAACAATGTTCGAACCGCTGTTATCATGAACTTAACCTGAAGACGCTATTCGCTCGCACTAACATATTTAAATGCAATTTTCCCCATGCAATTGTGACGTACAGAATTATTTACCTTGCAATATAGCCTGCAAAGTAGCCTGCATAGTTTTCAAAGGCAACAGGTTTCTTCGGCACCGTTTTGGTGGTTGGCGGCGGTCGGTCGTCGGACTTAGGATACAAAGGCGCCGAGGGCATGTGGTCTCGCTGAGGTGTGTGCGTGTGTAGGGGGGGGGTCACTCACTCGCTCGCCCGTCTGTTCGTTTGTTCGCATGTTCGCGCTATTCGCTAACATTGGCAATCACTGTCGATGGTTTTTGCATACTTTTGATTCAATGCTGTCTTCGGGAAGCTGTCTTTTGCCGGTTTCATCAGTATTGGCACGACACCTAAAATGGCCGCAGCCCACTTAGCTGTCTATTTAGGCGTCTACGGCGAGCGTTGCGACAGAGGCATCATGCCTTGAACGAACGAAACACTAAGTGTGGCGACGAGCTCTCACAGGGGTCCCGGAAATGCATCGTGTCCCACAGGATGAGCACGCTCTGCCTGATGTCCCGGAAGATCTCGAGGCACACACAAGCCCAGCTGACCAGGAAAGCAGAGCCCAGGACCAAGCCCACGAGCACCGTCAGCGTCGCACCAATCAGCCATTGCATCTCTTCGTCAGCCCTGCGCAAGACGTCGGCGAACTGCGCCGCCGGCGCCACGACCACAAAAACACTCGTGGCTTGAGTCGTGAAAACAATGGACGCATGTGTTCATCTACCTTGCTGATGCATTGGCTGCATATCGCTAATCCTCCGGGCTGGCATCCACAAAGGCGGTCCGCAAAAAAAAAAAAGATTATGCGGATGCAACGCACTGCGGGGATCGATGTCAACGAAGCTTTCTGTGCTGTTTGCTTTGATTGAGGATAATTGGCGGTGATATTGAGAGCGAATTTGTAATTTCTTCAGCGTTTGGTCGAATACGAAAATGGTGAGTTGATATTGACGCGTGTACTTATCTTTATTGGGCGACCACGTTTCGCCGCCTTACAAGTGTTATCGCACAGCGCGGGACATGCCTGCATGTATCCGAAGTTTCTGGAAAGTTATCGATGCTTCTATTCGCTGTCTGTTGTCACCGAACCTTATGTTATCTGATTTCATCGCCTGCCGCGAATGGTGTAAAACTTTGTGGAAGGCACGCGGGTCCCAACGATTAGTCTGGAACATTCGACGACTGTTGTATAAAAGCCGACGCGCTTGACCCGTGATCAAATTTTCGACGATCGCCGACTGTGTTCGCCGCTATCGTTGTGCTATAAGTGTAACCTGTTTTGTGGGCACAGGTTCGCCCTATGAAATTTAGTTTTGTCGTTCACAGTATGGCTACTGTGTTCTTCAACGTCACCACCACGTGACAATATTAAATGTTACCTTGCGTCCCCCCTGCTGTTTGTCTACATAGTACGCAGGACACACAAGGAGATGGGTTTGCTTGAGGCGGCGTAATGCGTCATTGTTCAAGATCTCTGAGATGGTTGATCATTATCATTGCCTCACGTGGCACATCGCATTGTTGCAAAAGTGTTAAACTCTAATTTAATTATGCGACTGTGCGTGCCAAAACCGCAATCTGATTAAGAGGTAAGCCATGGTGGCAGACTCCGGATCATTTTGACACCCTGGTGTTCATTAATGTGCACCTAAATCTAAGTGCACTAGCCTTCTTGTATTTTGCTCGCGTCAAAATGCCGCTTCCAAGATAGGGATTGAAGCCGCGATCTGAGGCCGCGAAACCGCGATCTGTACCTCCGCGATAGCCGCAAGGCTATCGCGGAGGCACAGGAGTGTTGATTTGACTTGCGACCACTTCGGTAGAGTCGAATATAGACCCTACGGTGTTTTAATGCGGCTCTGCATCTGCACGCCCTGCGTCAGTTGTCCGCTTGACAAATTTTCATGGTGTCTATTTTTCAGAAATAGCAGGAGCGCACCGCACCGTTTGATTGTTGTGTTCATATAGGAGGCTGTGGCCAAGTACTGCACCAGGGTGGCCAATCCTGCTCTGGTGAGGGAGTGCGTTACCGGTTCTGGTCACCGGGATCAGGCCACACTCCAGGCCTGTTTGTGCAACTTTATCAACACGCGGATTTTTTTTTTTTAATCCGGTGGAAATTCCTAGTTTCAGTCAAGAAGACACTAGGAATTGGCAAGAATCAGATGTATGCGTTAAGAGACAAAGCCGGCAATATCATTACTAATATGGATGAGATAGTTCAAGTGGCTGAGGATTTCTGTAGAGATTTATACAGTACCAGTGGCACCCACGACGATAATGGAAGAGAAAATACTCTAGAGGAATTCGAAATCCCAGAGGTAACGCCGGAAGAAGTAAAGAAAGCCTTGGGAGATATGCAAAGGGGGAAGGCAGCTGGGGAGGATCAGGTAACAGCAGATTTGTTGAAGGATGGTGGGCAGATTGTCCTAGAGAAACTAGCCACCCTGTATACGCAATGCCTCATGACCTCAAGCGTACCGCAATCTTGGAAGAACGCTAACATAATCCTAATCCATAAGAAAGGGGACGCCAAAGACTTGAAAAATTATAGACCGATCAGCTTACTGTCCGTTGCCTACAAACTATTTACTAAGGTAATCGCAAATAGAATCAGAAACACCTTAGACTTCTGTCAAGCAAAGGACTAGGCAGGATTCCGTAAAGGCTACTCAACGATAGATCATATTCACACTATCAATCAGGTCATAGAGAAAAGTGCCGAATATAACCGACCCTTATATATAGCTTTCCTTGATTACGAGAAAGCGTTTGATTCTGTCGAAACCTCAGCAGTCATGGAGGCATTACGGAATCAGGGTGTAGACGAGCCGTATGTAAAAATACTGAAAGATATCTATAGCGGCTCCACAGCCACCGTAGTCCTCCATAAAGAAAGCAACAAAATCCCAATAAAGAAAGGCGTCAGGCAGGGAGATACAATCTCTCCGATGCTATTCACAGCGTGTTTACAGGAGGTATTCAGAGAACTGGATTGGGAAGAATTGGGGATAAAAGTTAATGGAGAATACCTTAGTAACTTGCGATTCGCTGATGATATTGCCTTGCTTAGTAACTCAGGGGACCAATTGCAATGCATGCTCACTGACCTGGAGAGGCAAAGCAGAAGAGTGGGTCTAAAAATGAATCTGCAGAAAACTAAAGTAATGTTTAACAGTCTCGGAAGAGAACAGCAATTTACAATAGGCAGCGAGGCACTGGAATTCGTAAGGGAATACATCTACTTAGGCCAGGGAGTGACGGCGCATCCGGATCATGAGACGGAAATAATCAGAAGAATAAGAATGGGCTGGGGTGCGTTTGGCAGGCATTCTCAGATCATGAACAGCAGGTTGCCATTATCCCTCAAGAGAAAAGTGTACAATAGCTGTGTCTTACCAGTACTAACCTACGGGGCAGAAACCCTGGAGGCTTACGAAAAGGGTTCTGCTCAAATTGAGGACGACGCAACGAGCTATGGAAAGAAGAATGATAGGCGTAACGTTAAGGGATAAGAAAAGAGCAGATTGGGTGAGGGAACAGACGCGAGTTAATGACATCTTACTTGAAATCAAGAAAAAGAAATGGGCATGGGCAGGACATGTAATGAGGAGGGAAGATAACCGATGGTCATTAAGGGTTACGGACTGGATCCCAAGGGAAGGGAAGCGTAGCAGGGGGCGGCAGAAAGTTAGGTGGGCGGATGAGATTAAGGAGTTTACAGGGACGGCATGGCCACAATTAGTACATGACCGGGGTTGTTGGAGAAGTATGGGAGAGGCCTTTGCCCTGCAGTGAGCGTAACCAGGCTGATGATGATGATGATGACCGTACCGTACCGTTCCAATGGAAACTGACCCCGTCACCCTTTCATTGCCGAACTCTGTTGAGTGAGGACCTTAGCAGGACTCTTTGAGGAACTATCAGACATTGTTTGGGATATCGTCGGCCTCAGTGAGATTAGAACTGGTGAGGCTTATACATTGCTGATTAACGGCCCTATCCTCTAGTATAGAGTTGTGCCAGATAAGAAGCAATACGAGGTAGGATTCCTAATTCATAAGGATATAGCGGGCAACATTGACGAATTCTACAGCATTCATGAGAGGGTAGCTGCAGTCGTAATCAAACTTAATAAGAGGTACATAATAAAGGCAGTACAAGTCTACGCACCAACATCCAGTCACGATGATGAGGAAGTAGATCAGTTTTATGAAGATGCTGAATTATCGAGGAGAAAAGTGCAAACTCAGTATACTGTAGTAACGGGCTACTTCAATGCAAAAGTGGCGAAAAAGCAGGCTGGTGAACACGCAATTGGCAACTACGGCGTCGATTCTAGAAACACTCGAGGAGAGATGTTGATAGAATTCGCAGAAAGGAATACGCTTCGTATAATGAACACCTTTTTCAGGAAGCGTAGCAACAGAAAGTGGACCTGGAAAAGTCCTAATGGCGAAACAAGAAATGAAATTGACTTCATACTTTCTGCTGATTCCAGCATAGTGCAGGATATAGAAGTGATAGGTAAAGTGCAGTGACCATAGGTTAGTGAGGGCTAGGATTCACCTCAATTTGAAGAGAGAAAGCGTAAAATTGGTCAAGAATAAACAGGTCAACCTAAAAACAGTAACGTTAAAAGCAGACAAATTCAGGCTGGTACTTGCAAACAAATCATTAGAACAGAGAGATGCAGATGACCTACAGATAATGAATGAAAAAGTAACTAGGCTGGCTTCAGAGGCAGCAATTGAAGTGGGAGGCAAGGCACCAAGGCAACGAGTAGGCAAGCTCGCCCAAGTAACAAATGACTTAATAAATAAACGACAAAGAATGAGTGTCCAACTCACCAGATAAGATATAATTCCCGGAACTGTGAAAACTGATCAACAAGGCGAACATAAGTGATATTCGCAACAATAACGTGAGAAAGACTGAAGACGCCGCAAAAATTGGACACAGCCTGAAATCGGTGAGAAAGAAACTTGGCATAGGACAAACCAAGAGGTATGCACCTAAAGATAAGCAGGATAATATTATCAGCAATCTTGAAGATATAGTAAAAGAAGTGGAAGAATTCTATACTGACCTGTACAGTACCCAGAGGAGTCAGGATACATCCATTAGAAACAGTAATGAACAAGATACAGAAAGTCCTCCTATAACTAGCGATGAGGTCAAAAGGGTCTTGCAAGACATGAAACAAGGAAGAGCAGCAGTAGAAGATGGAATAACAGTCGATTTAATCAAAGATGGAGGAAACATAATGCTTGGAAAACTGGCAGCTCTTCATGTGAAGTGTTCAAGTTATTAAACTGGGAAAGCTAAGGACTAAGGATCGACGGCGAATATCTCAGCAACCTTCTGCTTGCAGATGACATTGCTCTGTTCAGCAACATTGGAGACGAGTTAAACTAAATTATCATCATAATCATCATCATAATAATCATCATCATCAGCCTGGTTAAGCCCACTGCAGGGCAAAGGCCTCTCCAATACTTCTCCAACTACCCCGGTCATGTACAAATTGTGGCCACGTCGTCCCTGCAAATTTCTTAATCTCATCTGCCCGCTTAACTTTCTACCGCCCCCTGCTACGCTTCCCTTCCCTTGGAATTCACTCCGTAACCCTTAATTACCATCGATAATCTTCCCTCCTCATTACATGCCCTGCCCATGCCCATTTCTTTTTCTTGATTTCAACTAAGATGTCATTAAGTCGCGTTTGTTCCCTCACCCATTCTGCCCTTTTCTTATTCCTTAATGTTACACCTATCATTCTTCTTTCCATAGCTCGTTGCGTCGTCCTCAATTTAAGTAGAACCCTTTTCGTAAGCCTCAAGGTTTCTGCCCCGTACGTGAGTACTGGTAAGACACAGCTGTTGCAAACTTTTCTCTTGAGGGATAATGGCAATCTGCTGTTCATGATCTGAGAATGCCTGCCAAACGCACCACAGCCCATTCTTATTATTTTGATTATTTCAGTCTCATGATCCGGATCCGCAGTCACTACCTGTCCTAAGTAGATGTATTCCCTTACCACTTCCAGTGCTTCACTACCTATCGTAAACTGCTGTTCTCTTCCGAGACTGTTAAACATTAGTTTAATTTCCTGCAGAATAATTTTTAGACCCACCCTTCGGCTTTGCCTCTCCAGGTCAGTGAGCATGCATTGCAGTTGGTCTCCTGAGTTACTAAGCAAGGCAATATCATCAGCGAATCGCAAGTTACTGAGGAATTCTCCATTAACTCTTATCCCCAATTCTTCCCAACCCAGGTCTTTGAATACCTCCTGTAAACACGCTGTGAATAGCATTGGAGAGATCTAATCTCCCTGCCTGACGCCTTTCTTTATTGGGATTTTGTTGCTTTCTTTATGGAGGACTACGGTGGCTGTGGAGCCGCTATAGATATCTTTCAGTGTTTTTACATACGGCTCGTCTGCACCCTCATTCCGCAATGCCTCCATGACTAAGTTTCGACTGAATCAACGCTTTCTCGTAATCAATGAAAGCTATATATAAAGGTTGGTTATATTCCGCCCATTTTTCTATGACCTGATTGATAGTGTGAATATGGTCTATTATTGAATAGCCTTTACGGAATCCTGCCTGGTCCTTTGTTTGACGGAAGTCTAAGGTGTTCCTGATTCTATTTGCAATTACCTTAGTAAATACTTTGTAGGCAACGGACAGTAAGCTGATCGGTCTATAATTTTTCAAGTCTTTGGCCTCCCCTTTCTTATGGATCAGGATTATGTTAGCGTTCTTCCAAGATTCCGGTACGCTCGAGGTCATGAGGCATTGCGTATACAGGGTGGCCAGTTTTTCTAGAACAATCTGCCCACCATCCTTCAACAAATCTGCTGTTACCTGATCCTCCCCAGCTGCCTTCCCCCTTTGCATAGCTTCCAAGGCTTTCTTTACTTCTTCCGGCATTACCAGTGAGATTTCGAATTCCTCTAGACTATTATCTCTTCCATTATCGTCGTCGGTGCCACTGGTGCTGTATAAATCTCTATAGAACTCCTCAGCCACTTGAACTATCTCATCCATATCAGTAATGATATTACCGGCTTTGTCTCTTAACGCATACATCTGATTCTTGCCAATTCCTAGTTTCTTCTTCACTGCTTTTAGGCTTCCTCCATTCCTGAGAACATGTTCAATTCTATCCATATTATACTTCCTTATCTCAGCTGTCTTACGCTTGTTGATTAACTTCGAAAGTTCTGCCAGTTCTATTCTAGCTGTAGTGTTAGAGGCTTTCATACATTGACGTTTCTTGATCAGATCTTTCGTCTCCTGCGATAGCTTACTGGTATCCTGTCTAACGGAGTTACCACCAACTTCTATTGCACACTCCTTAATGATGCCCACAAGATTGCCATTCATTGCTAATTTCTAAATAACTAATTTCTCCCTGATAAATCTTTATGCCCGCATTCCTCTGGACAAAATTCAAGACTTTCATCACTTCGTTGCATGTTATCATCCTTCTGTGATATGTGTGGCTGAAACATGGCTTGGGGAACACATAATAGATTTTGAAATTTCAAGGCTAGGTTACAGCGTCGCCAGGAAAGATAGGAGCGGTTGGCGCGGTTGCGGAGTGCCACTCTTTGTGAACCAAGATATTTGGTTTGCAGTATTTCCTGACGTTCCTAACTGCGAGTCTGTATGGCTTTAAATCAGGTTTTGTGGTCTTGCTTTGGCTGTAGGGGCTGTTTATGAACCCCCTGACGCGGATTTCAGTGGCTTTTCGGATCTTATTGATTATAGAAGCAAGCCCAAACTATACTGTTGTAAAATGTTAACTGCTGGTGATTTCAACACCCCCGGCCTTGATAGCCCAACGCTGTCTGTTAGTGGCCGTCACAAAGTCAGTGTTGATTATTT
The DNA here is from genome assembly GCF_038994185.2 of Dermacentor albipictus. Classification (NCBI taxonomy): domain Eukaryota; kingdom Metazoa; phylum Arthropoda; class Arachnida; order Ixodida; family Ixodidae; genus Dermacentor; species Dermacentor albipictus. Next base: position 18,753,743 of record NC_091824.1, read on the forward strand.
GATTAACATGACTATTTCTTTTGATTTGACGCAAATTCTCAATTCCTTAACCCGCAAAAGCTCAATCTTAGATCTTGTTTTTTTGTTAATGAGCAACTTAGACAAAATGATTATGATTGTAATATCGTTGATGGCCTGTCAGACCGTACGGGCTTCATTATTTATTTGAGTTTAACAACCGTGCATAAGCTTCCTTCACATCAGACTGTATTGAATTTTGGGCGTGCTGATGATAATTCCATAAATGAGTTGCTCTTCTGATGCATTTTCTAGCTCCGCTAACCACTCCTCCGTAGAGGCGTGAGTGAATCGCTTATATATATTTGGGTATCAATGTATCACTGATTAAATTCCATCTATGTGTGTAAATCGCAATTCCAAATACCCGTGGTACACACGTGAGATTTTACAGTTAATTCGTCGCATCAGGCATCTCCCGAAGCAACCTTATGCTAGCAATCCAATGAAAGCTTCATTATTGTCCGCACTTTAAAAACGACTTAAAATCTGTTATGTGAAATGCGAAAAGTTTCTATTTTAATAACACTTTGTCATCCTTCATCAAAAGCAACCCATCAATATTCTGTAGAGCCATCAGACCTCTCAGTCTTCATTTATTCACTGCTTCATTTCTTATTGCCGATGAACCATGCTCCGATAATCGTAGCATCACTGAAACCTTTAATGACTACTTTAAATCGGTGTTCACCTGTGATGATGGATGCAACCCACATCTTGCACTGATCCTTCATCATCACCTTTTCCTAGCATGGTAATCACTACAGCTCGTGTACGTAACCTTATGCTCAACATCGATACTATGAGAAGTACTGGGCCAGATAATATACTAGATATGTTTTTACGGTGATATTCCCACTTGAGCTCTCTGTATTTACCCCTTCTTTTTTTCAAGGTCTGTTGAATCATCGACTATTCCAATACTCTGCAAATTTGCTAAGGTTCTTGCTATTCACAAGAACGGCAATAAACAGGTAATGTCTAACAATTGACCTATTATTTTAATATCTACATCTTGCTAACTATTGGAACACATTATTCATAAATATATGATTGAACACTTACCTCAGCACAATATTCTCTCACACGCTCAATATGGCTTGCGTTCTGGGTTCTCAACGTCAACACAACTTGAATTCCTCCACGATACTGCATCCACGATTAACCTTAGAGGACACCTTGATGCCATTTTCATTGATTACAGTAAAGCTTTTGATGCTGTGTGTTATAACAAACTTCTCATTAAACTCAAGACAATAATTTATGATTCTAAACTACTAGGCTTGAACAGGACTACCTATGTTCAAGAATCCACTTAGTTGTACTCAACCATGTTCACTCATCTCATGTCAATGCTACATCCGGTGTACCACAGGAGTCTGCCTTGGGTCCATTGCCATTTTTTGTTTATATAAATGATGTTGAAGTCATTGCGGTCATTTCTGTTAAAATAAGACCATATTTTGATGACTGCGTCCTTTTTTCTACAATGACTGGTACTCTTGATAAGCTACAGTAGAATGAAGTCTTTCCCCGTTTATGCGAATGGACCAGAACGTGGCAAATGTCACTTAATTTTAAGAAAACAGTTTCAATTACTTTTTCAAATAAAAAACAACCACTACAATTTACATATTTTAATGAAGCGCACAAGCTTGCATGCGTCCACACGTTTAAATATCTTGGTGTTACTTTCTCCCATGATCTAAAATGGCATGCTCACATTAAATGCATAAACAATAATGCTCAGAGAAGATTAGGTAATCATAAAAGAAACTTACGAGATGCAACTAAAGAGCGACTAAATATTACTAATAAGGCTTCTATTTGAGTACACGTCGGTTGTGTGGTCACCACATCATTTCAAAGGTATAGACATGCTCGAGTCTATTAAGAAAAAAGCCATTAGATTTACATATATTCGTTACAAGCACCATTCTTCATGAACATCACGTGCCGATAAAAAAATTATGTGGTTTTACGTGCCAAAACCACTCTCATTATGAGGCACGCCGTAGTGTGGGACTCCGGAAATTTCGAAAATCTGCGGTTCTTTAACGTGCAACTAAATCTAAGTAAACGGGTGTTTTTGCATTTCGCCCGCATCGACGTTTATAGAGACGTTTATAGTATTGGTGCAAAAAAGCACAAAAGCGGTTGATACGACCGGATCCGTTACAGGCATGGGTATAGTGGTACAAGGTAGATAGAGAAGGTTTCAGGAAGAGAAAAAAAAAGATTAAGGAGATGAATACAAAAAACTGGCTGTGGCTTAGCTAAGGTTAAGCCCAGGATGCGAAGCATACTAGCCTTAATTTTAACGCGACAGCGTTAAGGAGCTCGTGTCGCAGAAAAGCCGGTGTCGTCGGCGTCGGCTCAGGCGTGCGGCGCTTGCTCAGGCGCACATTTCGTTGTCGCGCCGAACGCTGCGTTGCTCGACACTCACCACGTCCGATGCGGGGCGCGTAGTCGCTGCGCCGTAGCAAAGCCACCTAGAAACAGTCTCTGTAGCACGCCGCAACCTTCGCTTCTCATTCCAGCGAGCAGCTCTGTCTCCAGGAGGCATCTCACCTCGTGAGTGTCTAGCAGAGGCAAGCGCAGCTGCTTATATACCGCCGCGACGCCGCGAGCGACGGCGCGAGTTGGAGCCCCGTTTCTCCTCTGTCGTGACGTCAAGGTGTCACGTGGTCAGCCTTGAAGGCGACGCCGCGAACGACGGCGCGAGTTGGAGCCCCGTTTCTCCTCTGTCGTGACGTCACGGTGTCACGTGGTATTGAAGGCGACACCGCCGCGCCTGAGGAGCTGGGTTGAGCTCTAGTAATATGCTTCGCATAAAATGCTAGAATAAAAGAACTTGTAAGCATTTCTGAGTGACTCGAGCAGGCTAGTTGAGTATTTGTCACCGCCCCGTTTCAAAGAAGATGCCACTAAGTCACCATCACCATCACCCTGATTCCTGGTCATGTTTCGTGGAAAAAACTTCTGTCAACACGTGACAGTGTTAAAACGAGGTAAGTTGGTCTTATGCTGGTGGTCTTGACAGGCTGAAAGAAATGACGCTGGGTGAATAAACAAAGAGCGAAGAGCTGTGTTTTTATAGTGTATCTCGTGGAGAAGCAGGATTGCTTTCGACGAAGAGAAAGTAATGGAACACCAGCAAGTCTTTCATTTGTGTGACACTCGTAGTTCAACGGTAATTTGACAATATGAAGCGAATGGACGGATTATGCGCCGCTTCAAGTGTGTTCAGTGTGGCTTCATGTGGGTCCCATACAGATGAAACGTTTTTCAGTTGTGGAAAGACGTATGTCTTGTATAGAAATCGTTTTAGTGAAACTGTAACAATGTAAAAGTTTCTTTTTGAGTAACCTAAGGCACGGTTTGATTTACTTACAGTGTGTTGTGTATGTTGTTTTCAGGACACGTTGTTAGCTATGTGGATGTCAAGGTAACGGTTCGCTTTTACAGACTGCAGTGGAAAATCATTCAGTACGTATGTTGGGCAGGGTGTGCTAGTACGGAAGATCCACGTAGCTTTCAGTTTGTTAACGTTAGGTTCCATCTGCCAAGTGTGACACCACTCATGGCAAAAAGGACGTTCCACGTCCGCCGCCAAGATCTGTGAGTGGTGGCGCTGACTAACACTCCCAGGGTTCTACTAGGATACATAAATACCCAAGAAAGTGGTTGGGGAAATGGTGCCGCGGTAGCTCAATGGGTCGAGCATCGCATGCGAAATGCGAAGGTTGTGGGTTCGGTTCCCACCTGCGGCAAGTTGTTTTTCATCCACTTTTTTTTCCAATAATTTATCGTTTCTTTATTTCATTTATTAAGCAAAAGTAATTTCCCCTATGTTGTCCTTGGTGTCAGTCTTTATTGGCTTCTTATGATATGAGTAGTAAAAATCGGGCCCCTCGGTTAACCCCCTTCCTTCTCGTTAACCACTCATGGATGTTATTTAAGTCAACCTAAAGGCATACATCAGAATTGTTATTTATTTTGCAGTAAGTAAGGCAGCCATCTAAGGATAAATGAACTTGTGTGGTGGACATGTTGTTGGGTAAGTCATTTATGTATATTGTTAGTGATGATGACTAATACAGTAGCAAAAAGTTCACCGATGATTACGACACTCTATAATGCGAAATTTGAGTGCCACTGTATATGTGTTTTCATTTCGCGATATCTTGGCTGGCGCGGACAATCTGTATCGTGCGGCACGTCGCAAACGGAGCGACGTGTGGCGCGACTGCCTCGCTAATCGGGAGATCGCGAGAGGTGGCGCGTGAGTGACGCATGGGCGCGATTCACAGCAGCCGCAACAGACAGACTTCCGCTGATGCAGAGCTTTGTTTTCATGCAGACGACGGCGCGCTACTCTGGCGCCATCTCGTAGTCATCGTCGCCGCAAAGCCCGTCGTGCGCGGCACTATGTTTTTCGTCTCACGCTTTCGCCATACCCTCCTCATCAGAAAGGACTTCTTGTTGGGCAAGTTGGTGCTTAGATTTCCTAGGTATACTTTGTGGCGCAAAATACATTTCTTGAAAAGGGACAGAACAAAGGAAGACAGTCATAGATTTCCTAGGTATACTTTGTGGCGCAAAATACATTTCTTGAAAAGGGACAGAACAAAGGAAGACAGTGAAGACTGTCTTCCTTTGTTCTGTCCCTTTTCAAGAAATGTATTTTGTGAGGGTTGCAATGTGGGCTTGTTGGTAATGCATCTTCAAGGGGAGTATGGTAGCGCGATTCAAAGACGGGACAAGAGAAGACACAAAGGGACACACACAGCGCTGTGTGTGTCCCTTTGTGTCTTCTCTTGTCCCGTCTTTGAATCGCGCTACCATACTCCCCTTGAAGATGTATTTTGCGCCACAAAGTATACCTAGGAAACCTCCTCACCCACTTTCGGTCTCACGGTTCCGCTGCACCCTCCTCCTCCGCTCTCCTCCTCGCGCTGTCTTCGCTATCGCGGTGTTTCATACGCGCTCCTCGTTCGCTCTTTCATCCTTTTGCTGCGCGCGTTCGCTCGGTTGCGAGTACGCCGAGGGTCGACGTCGACGCTCGCCGCAGGAACGGGCGCCTAAGAACTGCGCTCTCAATATAAAATGTCAGTTCATGTACTTGAATGTACAGTTTCTCGAATATTATGGATGGTTCTAACTGTTGTCTGTTGTCACTGAACCTTGTGTAATGCGATTGTAGGCGCGACGCGAATTGTGTGCTACTTTCTGGAAGACATGCGAGCATCAGCGATTACACTGTAACATTCGACGACTCTTGTATAAAAGCCGTTACGTTTGCCCGCTGATCCCGTTTAGACGATGGTCGACTGTGTTCGCCGCTATCGTTGCGCTTGGAGCGTAGCCTCTTTTGGTGGGCACAGGTTAGCCCAATAAGTTTGGTTTCCTCATTCATAATTCTGCTGTTGTATTCTTCACTGTGACTACTACGTGGCATTATAATAAATTATTTGTGGCGCTCTGAGGCTTTTCACAACTTCTAGAGTTTTGAGGTGTAGAACCTGCATTTAACACAAAAGTAATGAATAGTCCAAGTTATGTCAGTATTCCTTTAAATTTGATTTCATTTCTTCTTTTATATTTTGCAAGACTGACGTATTGTGCATTCTTTTATCGGTTATAATCATTTTATTTTGTAGATTAACAAGCATGGTGTCATGAGCGTACAGGCAACCTTTCTGTTCTCGTAATACAACCGAATGCTTGGCCTAGCCCCAAAAGTGGCCTACTGCCAGTTTTGTAGAAAATCATCATCGTCAACATCATTATCATCAGCAGCAGCAGCGTCGTTACTGTTAGTGAAGAAGAATATATCAATTACATCTGGCGTCACAGCTCGCTGTCATAGCAAGACTTGCTTACTCCATGCGGTAATTCACACAATATATTTAAAAAAACAAGAGGATGGTGCAAAAATAGAAGAAAGAGGGTGTGCCTGTCGGCACAATAACTGCCTTGCTGCTTTTCAGAGATCTAATAAAAGAACGCAGGAGTAGCAGCTACGTATTTCTCTCTGAATACTCATGCTTCTCTACCCGTGACTGTGTTGTTTAACCTAACTCTGAATCTAAATCTTTGAGATACTATTTTCAGCCACAGACTCGTTTCCATATGGTACCACAGCAGCAGCACCTACACAAGCAAGCATATTTCTGTGCTGTCGCAACATTTGATCATCCAGCGAAGTTTTGTAATGAAGAATCAACAGCGACAGACTTACGCCCTCTTTGGTAGCAGTCGGCTCATTTCCAGGCACACCCACACTGACTGTAGTGCACATGTAGAAACAGGGTGGTTTAGAAAGCAGTGTGCTATAGCCGGAGTTGATGCTAGTGTCAGTTTTCTAGAAAACCATCATCGTCAACATCGTTATCACCAGCCACTCTGCAGCATTTGTCAAATTAAAAAGAGAACTGCGGTGTCCACTCGTCCCCCGAGTGACCAACCCTGCCGCAGATTTTGTAGGCGATATTTTCTAAGTATTACCACAAGATCAGACAGGTGCCTCACAATAAATTCAGTACAAGGGCGGCAAGCGGGAATTATTTTATTGCTGTTGAGACAGTCATCACTTGATGTTTTGATGATGATGATGAGGACTATGATGATGATGATGATGATGATGATGCTCCTTCTTCATTATCATCATGCTCATCAGCCTATTTTACGTCCACTGCATAACGAAGGTATCTTCTAGCGATCTCAGAATTATCCCTTCATTGGCGGCGGCGGCTTGGCTGCCTGCTTGCTTGCTTTTCTTTGCTGTACTTCAATTTGCTTCGCTTTGCTTCGCTGCGGCAGCTCTTGCGTCTTGTGCATGTCCTGTTTTTTTCCCCTTTCTTTTCTTTTCCGGACTCTAGTTACCGTCGAGCAGGTCACTTTTGCTTACGCATCTGTTTGCGCTGTTGTCGCTTCCGCCGCCATTTTAGCCACCGCCGCGTCTTCCACTGGCATAACGCCTTCTCTCGTGGATCGATTTGCTGCGGTCCAAATTTTTTGCATTGTCACCAGCCGTAACTTAAGCTGGAAGGTGAAAACGTGGCTGACAGTGAAGACATTACAGTTTCACCCGTAACGCGAAGCAACTACGCGATATAGCTATAGTGAAATTGAATGCGCAGTAAGCTTTGTGCGGTGTTTGCTCGGGTGAACATTCGCAGGTAAAGAAAGAAAGAAAGAAAGAAAGAAAGAAAGAAAGAAAGAAAGAAAGGAAGAAAGAAAGAAAGAAAGAAAGAAAGAAAGAAAGGAAGAAAGAAAGAAAGAAAGAAAAAAAAGAAAGAAAGTGACAAGAAAGAAAGAAAGAAAGGTGGTTATTTTTTTCCAGGTTATTATACACGAGTAACAATCACTTGTCGGACCTGTAGCCGAAGGCTATTTGAAGGTCCGATAAAAAAACATATAAAGGAAATCCTAGCATAGCAGGAATGAAAAAAGAGCAACAGTAACTGTTTATACAAAGATGTTGGTTGTTGATTCACAAGTCAACTAAAAGGAAGTGAATACAGCAGAGTACCAAATAACAGTGTAAGGGCCACAGTTCAAATACAGGAGAATACATATCGCAATGTAAAGATGTGTACTATGATGTCAATTTCTTTTATGTATCCCACAAAATTTGCAGGCAATATCGATTAGTACTGAACTGCTTGATAAAGCAAACAATTGATGAAGTTCAATACGTACATAATAAGAAAAACGAGAGCAATAAGACATTTCAATGCATAACAAAACAACACAATCGCGTCCTACTAATTACATGGAATTGTCAGAAAATAGTCTAAAAAATATAATTATTCTTGCTTTGTACAGACCTATTAAGAAATAGATCATTTACTCTGTATTTAACAAATAAGGAAAATATTGTTTCAGGGCACTAGAGAAGTTCGAGGAATTAATGACTCCCGCTGGGCGTCCGTTCCAAGTTTTAATGCCTTTACATGCGAGCAATCTTGTTTCAAGAAATAAAGTAAGTGTGAGTCGTAATCATGATGGTGACGATCCTTTATTGGCATCCTGTTTGAAACGGGCGGTCACAAATAGTCAGCCTGCTTGATGTAATCGGATATGCTGTACATGTTTTTCATTCTAGCATTTTGTATACATCTCCTTCACGTTTGCCTTCACATCTCCTTCACATCTACATCTTCATCTCCATCTCCATCTTCATCTTCATCTCCATCATCTTCATCTCCATCTCCATCTTCATCTTCATCTCCTTCACATCTCCTTCCCAGAACAGGATAGCCAACCGGAGATAATCTCTGGTTAACCTCCCTGTCTTTCCTTTGCCTTTCTCTCTCTCTCTCTCTCTCTCTCTCTCTCTCTCCACGTTTTTTTTTTCTTCCTCGAAACTCCTCCATCTACCTCGTACTACTAGCTAGGCCTGTAAGGGATCCGGTCGTATAAATCTCTTCCCTGCTTTTTTTTTCACGAATACTCAACACGTATCTTGCTTATCTCGACTGCTGACCGGTTGATACTTCCGTCCACTGTAAATCCAAGCGCTTCTGGAAGGTGTACATTACTTACGGGTCTCACTGCGTGAATCCATTCGCATTCCATTAGGATCTGCTGAGTGGTCTTCGGATTTCTGCTGCCACATACACATGCCTCATCTTGTGAATATTTGATCTGATGTGTTTTCGTCCTTAGGCAACCAGCTAGAGCCTCAAATAGCAAGGCACTCCCCTTTGTGTTATCGTACAAATTTTCCCTTCTAATTTCTGTCTTCCCATTCTTCTAAATTAGCATGGTCTTTTTTGTTTCAATTCTTTGCATCCAGTTCGCTTTCTCTGTTTCTCTATCGTATTTATTTTCGAAAGTTGCGCCTCCCATTGGTGCTTCCGTCCGGACGACGAACCCCGAGGTGGCCGAGCATTTGGCCATTGCACTCGCCATGCAAGAAAGTTGTTAAGAAAGGGTGTATAGCGATTCAAAAGTGGCCGTAAGGGCATTCCTGAAAGGCCGGGTAGCCCGGCAGGTAATTCAAATTTGAAAGACGCCGAACACGGCGACACCTCCATACACTCCATCCTTTGGTTCCCTGCCCACGTCGGGGCGATTGAGGGGGTTCCTCAGAACCTCAACGAGTCTTCCCACGAGGCTGCGCGTGGCTTTTCCAACCGCGCTGCCCTCGGATCGGGCGACTCTCTCCCCGGACACAGAGACGCTCCTATAACGCACAATGACCTTACTAAATTCTTTTACTTAGAGAAAAGAGTTTTCCCGCCCCCTCAGTATAAGCAGGCGGTCACGCTCAGACTCCTACAAACGAACTCCTACCCTAATCCGGCGTCCCTTAACAGCATATATCCAGAGATTTATTTGAATTGTTCTTGCGTGGCTTGTGGGGAGGTTGCTACTTTGCCTCATGCTCTGGGAGTGCGGGTCGCTGGGCCCGAAGTTCACCAAGGAAGAGTGGGACGTGCTCCTGCGAAGTCCCGTCTTTGAGGACCAAATCCTGGCCGTCCGGCACGCCCGTGATCGGGCCGGCAGGCTAGATCTGTCAGTCCCGTCGTGGGATTAGCCGGGTGCGCGTTTTATTGCGTTTTGCTGGACCCGATAAAAGTTTATTCGCCCACTCACCTCCCATTGGTGAAGTAGGAAAACTCGGCCTTTCTTCATTTTCTTTCTTTTCCGGGCCCAGCCACTGGTCTCAATTAAAACAACCCTTTCTCTTCTTACAGCTGGATTGCTTTTCTCAAATGTATATTTCGGCTAAAGCCTGTTTCACATGATGCGATTTTCGTCGCACCGGAAGTGCGATATCCGTCGTTTGCGATGAAAATCGCAGTCGCAGTGCCGACCCCCCGATTTTCGGCTGCGACCAACCGGTTGGTCGAACAGTCGCACCGTCGCAGCGATCGCTGCGATTTTCTGTCGAAATTGCGCGGAGAGCTGTCATGGAGCTACTTCGCCGGTTTGTTTTGGAAAATGGCGTCTGTCACGACAAGTGCAATGCACGGAGACGTGGACTGTCGAATTCGGTACGTACGCGAAGGGAGAATAAAAAAACTTGTACCGCAGATTACATTCTCCCATTTCTACGAGTTCGGTGACGCGCTACGCAGCAAATGAAGTGCATTTTCACGTTTTCTTCGTACACCTTTGCGAGTTGGCACGAGACGGCATGGCCTTTCGGGGTCATCAGAATTTTCTTTTGTTGAATAGCATACAAAAATCGCGTGCATGGAGCAGCTTAAATAATTTCATCCTCGACAAGGGCAAATGACAAGACAGCAAAGTACCCGAAGTTTCAATGTTGTGCTGAACGCGGTACCGTTCAGTTGCATTTTCTTGTCGCTTTTCAGGCGTGAATTTCCCTACGCATCTTGAAAGGTTATCTTACTTGACTTGTTAACTTTGACAGAGCAAAAATGTAGGCTATCGTGATGAATTTTCTACGATAGCATTAAATCCGTAGCTTGAATAAACAGCGTCGTTAATTTGGTTTCGAATATTATACGCACGTTAATTGCACCTCTTCGCTGGAGAATTTTTTCCCTCTTGCACACAAACCAACAAACATTGAATATGTTGCGCGCTTTGTATCCTTACTGCACCTGTATTAACATTTGCTTTGAAAGGTAATTAACTCTACAGCTAGTAAATGAAGTAAATTATTTGCTTGCTATAGTGGCACAGTGACAACGTACCCTCCTGCACCGTCTTGTAAAACTCATGCAACTATGCAAAAAGCAGGCAAACGGCCTGTTCTTGTGGGGATAGAACAGCATAAAACGACACGCTGAAGAAAAGTAAATCAAAACTGTGCAGTGAAGTCAGCCAGTTGCATCCCCCTTCCTGTGAAACTTTGAATATATTAAGTACAAGCAGTTCTTGCACGTTCACAGCTGATCAAGTGTGCAGAAACATTCATGCCTTACATGTTTCTAATAACAGTTTCAAATAAGTTTATGATCACATATATTAGTGTGTAAACCCTATAATGATATGCGCTCTGGTCACTATCTTTATAAGTAATGAAATACCATGCTACCTGCAAGAACATATACCCCGGTATTTTAGAACAAATTTCTGCATTTCAACTATACACAATATGTGGTTTATTCAATAAAGGAGCACAAACTGATTTCTTGCAATGAAAAGCTTATTCCAAGTTTTTACCTAGATAACAGGCAAGAAAAAAATCTATAGACAGGAATATTGTTCTTCAACTTGCCCCTGTGGCTATAGCATTCTGCTGGTAACACAAGGTGAGGGGTTGAATTGCCAGCCATGGAAGTCGCATTTCGGTGGGAGTCAGAGGTAAAAAAAAACGCCCTTAAACTTCCAGCTACTATTGCATAGGGGGCATGCTTATGCAAAATCTAACACCAATCGAAAGCAATGGGCACACTTATAAAACAACCATCTTTCGTGATAATTCGAGTGTGTACACATTCACTGCATCAATATGTATTCTTCCAGAGCACTGCACAAATAATCATAATCAGGTATAGCAAGTACTCCGTCAGGAAGCTGGTTCTACAGATGAATAAATGTCAAGACATGAATGCTGTTAAGAATGGCGAGCCGCTAAGCAAGATTGCCACCTTGCCACCCGATTACGAAAAGGGGTGCAAGACGCGCACCTCTCCCTCTCCGTCGCTGCAGCTGGGAGGCGTTCAAAGAAGCGGCCTTTGCGTTGGAATCCGCCGCCTTCCTCCAGCCCCTTCGACATTGTGACGGAACTAGTTCGGTGCGTGAACAATGATTCCGGAGTTCCCCAACGCGGAGCTGATTTGACACGCATGGACAAGCTGCCGTGGGAACGACGTATTTTTGTGCTTCTCACGGTTCGGAGTGGCACGGAACAACGAGCGACCCTCGAGCGGCAACGATAGTTCCCGGAACGGCACCCGCCAACGCCGTCGTCGGGCATCAGAGCGCGGTTGCCTTTGTGTACGTAAACTGTTCTGCAGAGCAGCGGCGCGTTGGTGATGAGTAAACGAACAGTCGCCGCGTCGTAGGACCGGCGGATCGAGTGTATAAAAACTGTGGTTGTGCGAATGCTGAGGATACTTCTCTTGAGCAGTCATGTTAGACTGAGTCACTTCTCTCATGCAGTCATGTTGGACTGTTACTCTTTTTCTCAAGCAGTCATGTTAGACTGATTTAATTTCTGTAAATAAACCCTTTTTCCTCGTTCTCGATGAGAAGCAGTTCTTCACTTCATCAACGATCTCAGCGTAAATAAGTTGGACGACGGCATGGGCCAGCTACCTTCGAATTCATGCCGTACTCCAATCTTGGCAAAGGACCACGGACGATGGGATTGAGCCCCCAATCCTGACAATGCTCATACTATGTCGCACAGACAGCACAAGGAAAACCTTTTCAAGAGTTGTCCCTTCTGGCAGATATGAGTGGGCTATAACCAGCAGAAACTTTATTGCAGGGCATTGTGTAATACCGCTTATGAAAGAATGAAGAGGCTTTTAAAAGCAGTACCTCATGCTACTCTAACAAGAGGAACAATGAGCAAAATAATTTCTGGTAGAGCACCTAAATTATACATTAACTCTTTGAAACACAGAAAATTCTAGGTGAGAGTTGGAGGTACATTTGGCCCACCTACACCAACAACACAGACATTCTACAAGAAGTACTACAGCCTATGGTGTTCTACAGTCTCTGGGAAAGCTATGTTATACAGAAATCAAGAATGATGCAACAAGCTCTAGACAACACTGAAGACTTTCTTGGCCAGTCTGGCCTCTCGCTTTCTGATAAGTCGGCTTACATCGACGTAGGAAAAAAGCTAGAATCAAAAACTACCCCAGATTGCACATTGTGCTCCACATAGCTGGACAAATATACCAGCAAGTCAACATCCACAAATCCTCAGCTAGTGTAAGACCATGATGGCAAAGCCAGCACGTGGGTGAAACAATTATGCCATGCGTGGACACAAATTCTACACCTGGCGAAAAGAATAATCTTGCAATCACGGGGGGTGGACGAGTGGATACTAGGAAAGTCGCAGATGCTGTGCTTGTGTCCAAGGTATTTTATGGTATGGATTACCAGTAGCGCACAAAAAAGACATTTCATCGAATACAGGCATTGGGTAATGACAGGTCTTTCCGACTTTGCCATGCTCGAAGACCTCTATGAGAAAGAGCAAACGAACAAGCACCTAGACAGAGTAGAGTGGCAGCCTGCAGCAAAATTTCTTCGCCTCAAGAGCTCAGTCCTGGTCCCAATTGATATTATGCCAGCTAGCATATGAGATGCAAAGACGACTACCCTTCCCTTCAGAAACAACCTCAGGAGCACCTGAACTTCAGACAACGGAGGCAAACAATTAGGCCAGTAGACTATATGCAACTGCCAAACACATAACGGAGGTTGCTAATCATGATGATACAAGCAAACATCAGGCACGTATAGTACACTGATGTGGCAATAGCAGTGTAACAGTAGTATGACACTACATAAAATTAAACCCCATATAAGCGAGTACCATTCCAAGTCATCCTACACCTAGAAAAGCTGAACTGAAAGCAATCAAAGCAGCATTTGTAGTGCAAATTACACCCTGCACAATACCCTGCACACCTGCATGAATTCACCAGTAAATGTCTGGGCCTGCACATCACACGAGATTGTCAGGAAAATCAGGAGATTGAGACGCGACTTGCAAACACATGGCCAAGAATTAATTGCAGGATACATAGCCATGCAGATATTCCAGGACACAATCGGGTTTATAAGCCTGACATATAACAACTGAAAGCTGGATGAGTTGGTGTGTATCATTATTAACTAAAGCGCAACAGACAGACAACGGACAAGAGCGAAGCACTCTGTGTGTTCACTTCATTCTTGTCCATTGTACTTCTGTTGCACTATAGTTAACGAATTCATGAGGCTGCACAGGAGAAGAACGATACCTCCGCCCAAGGGCCCGATTTCACATCCAAAACCATGCGCACGCACGCACGCGCGCATGCATACGCACACGCGCATGCATACGCACACGCACACAAATGTTGCAGGGGTACATAGCATGAAGCAGTATCAACAGGATGACACTAGAGATCGATGAGACAAAGGACTAAGGTTCATTGTAAAAATGTGGCGAGTTATACAAATTACCAGAAAAAAAGACATATTTGAAGGCTAGGTAAAAATGGTGTTTGATGCAGCCAGACATAAATAAAAATGTTACAGAAAGAAAATACAGAAAAAGTCCAAGTGCAGGAAAAAAAATCATTACAATTGCCAATCCTCCGTGCCAGTACCTTTCAAGAAACACTGTTCTTATTCCAATAGACAGGCTGACAGCTTGCTTATGCAAGCACGCACACTGTTCCAGTTCCGTGCTATGGGAAAAAAAAAAACGAGTTTCTTGGAAGGTAGCCACATGCGCACTTGGTAATCAAAATGTTATTTTTTTTCCTGGACTTGTATATTGATATGTATTTTCTCCCTTTCCCGTTTTTATGGTTGGTTTCATCAAGCACTAGTTTTTATCAGGTTTTATTGCTATACTACTGTCTGGTAACCTCTATGAACCACTGCATTTTCACAATAAACCTTTTAATTAGAAGTTAGCATACCCTGTTCTAACTGCTTCACACTATATATTCTTGCTACATTGGCCAAATAAAAGATTTTATAAGGCACACAGAAGCATCATAAGGGCCACTAAAGTTACTTGTCGAAATCTAAAAAAAAAAATAATAAAGAATAGCCTGGCTGCAAACTGCACCAGAGAACACATAGAAGGAACAAGAAAACCGAGATGATCTAACAACCGAAAGTTTAATGCACACGCCGAGTAAATGCTGGCTCACCAGCAATAAACCGAACATACACAAAAAGGAGAAACAAAAAATTAATGTGTGTTTCCTGACAGGAAATGCGTCCATTTCTAACGGAGGCCACGCTGACAAGATTCTCCCAGTGTTTTTAGATGTACAGCGTCCATAACATCTCTAGGCAGCCGATCTGCACAGAATGCTAGCTTCTTCCTCTACAATGCATGCTCAGATGTCGAGAGTGCATTATAGAGGAAGAAGCTAGCATTCTGTGGAGGTCAGCTGCCTAGAGAAATTATGGAAGCTGTAGATGCAAAGACACTGGGAGAACCTTGTGTCAGCATGGCCTCTGTTACACTTTCAGAGATGGATGCGTTTCCTGTTGGGATCTGTATGGACACATCAATTTTTGCTTCGGCTTTTTGTGTAACTTCGATTTATTGCTTGTCAACCAGCATTTACTCGGCATGTTCAATAAACTTTCATTTGTTAGTACGCCTCATAATCGTCTTGGCCTCTAGCAGAAAGGTGTTCATTTTTTTACGGTTGTATATGTCTTGGCGAAGCACTCGTGGTCCGATCACAAAAACTCTAGTGTAGGAGTATGAGCCATAGTTTAGGGGGGTGTGAGCCACTGCATTCGTCTTACATGACGGACGGAGAAATTTAGAAATTTCTTGTTGGGCAGACATAGAAATACTTATGCATTTAAAACATATACATTCATCTATGTATTATTGCAGGGAAGGGACACATAGGAGGACTGGGTTAGGACAAAATCATGATGTCATAATTATCTCGCAGAAAAGGTGTGGTGGGCCATTGGCTACACTGATAGTGAGGTCGTTTCTCTCTCGCAGTAGAGCGCGCGTGCAACAGTCTCTCTCCTACTTCCCAATAGGTTCAAAAATATGTCTCTGTGTTTAATTAAATGAAATGTGTAGCCTCGGTGAGTCACTTGGTAACTACAGTGCATAACCGAGTCATAAATACTATGATTAACGCATTACATAACACAAATGCGTAACATCATTGAGAAAGACTGATGAATCCGCTGGATTGATAAAACGAACCGTTCATTGCACCTTTCATGATGGTGGTTATGCGAAGCGCGATGCGGGGTATGGCAAATAAACAATGTGATAAACCAAAGCCAAGCGTGTGCACAACCTCATTAAGAAACACAGACATAACCAATATAGAAAGACTTGAATAAACCGTCGGGATTAACCCAGTGATAAACACCGGGGCCGCATATTTCAGCTTCGCTGGTTTACCATCTGTACAGGGTGCATGGGCAGTAACTTTTTTGTTATTGTTAGTTAAGTATTGTATAATGTTGTGCCAGTAAATACGTTGGGCTAGTTGGTGCATTGTATTGGTGCTGCTTTTTTCTTAATGTTGTGCCCTTCTTGCTTTTGGAACTACAGCACTTCTGTATTCCCACTCACCTAATACTCCAACCTTGCAGCCGGCGAGGTATATAAATAAATAAGTACATAAGCACGTCATTCATTCATCTGCATACACCTCGCACCATTCCTTGCTCGACAAACGTCACTGCGTTGATGTCTCGCAGTGTGCATCTACATTAACTGCTGTTTGCATTGCGGTATAGTTTGTGAACGGTTTAGTGCATAAAGATTACATGGCATTAAGGTGGTGATCTATGCAGTGCATAAGCAAACCTTGCAAAAGATGACATGTTGAATTGTTGAACAATAATACAAATTGTATATATCTCAGTTACTTTAACAGCATTTAATTCACCCCTTGACAAAAACTTCACTTCGCATAGACTCCAACACGTACACTGAATCTGCAGTTTCTTTTTGCTTAATAATGTTATCGTTACTGCATGCCCACATTGTAGATTTGAAAACAAAGTTCAATAAATTTGTTTGTTGCAATATGAAAATATGCGTAGATCACTGCGATTACAACACCAGAAGTTGATACAAACTTGCACACTATAGGATGCAGACAAATGCTCAGAACAAACTCCAGAATGTTTGCATCCTGATACTTATGAAAGTGAACAGTTTCATTCCAGGGCTGTCAATGAGAGGGAGAAAGAAAACTTAATTGTGTTTGTGGAACAAAAACGCATTGATAAGCTTAGAGATATAGTCATTGCTTGGCGCCTTCGAAATGAATATATAGCATGCTATCAAAATTAAAGCAGCCTTTTGACAACAAGAAAAGGAATAAGTTTTTCCAGCTCTGAACATTGAATTGCAGAGAATGCAAGCAGGCATAACATTCTGCCAATATAATCTGTTTAGGAATACCAAATTTGAATAAACATTGAGACTTTCATATGTGCTTTCTCTCGCTGAGCAATCTAGTTTGAAATACATAACTCCCATAAGCATGTGATAACATACATACATACATACTCCCATAAGCATGTGATAACAATGTTGATCTAATACATGTTAAATGCATGACTAGCTTAAGAAATCTGGATGATTGCTATAAATTACAGCGAAGAAACTATATATCTAATAATAGTAATAATATAATAATATTTATTTCCACAAAACAGGCTAACCGTGAGCGGCGTACAAGGCTGAGCAGAAAGCTGGAAAACCCTATGGCAAGTGCGCCTGCCGTGGGCCTACGATCCTGCATTATGGATAGCGTGTATTGATATTGTCTTCTTGTTAGAAGTACAGAGTATACTACCATCGCGAGACACAGGACAACAAAGTGGACAAGAAGCGCGTCTTTTAGAATGCTAGGTTACAACGTACAAGTGTCTACAAAAGTGACGGTAACTGCTCAAAACATTTGATGCGTCTGCTTTTGCGCCTTTAGAAATATTTAGAGAGGACTTCCATATATATATATATATATATATATATATATATATATATATATATATATATATATATATATATATATATATATATATATATATATATATATATATTAACAGCACACGCACGGCGATGGACGAACCAGGCCAGCGCTATAGGTTGAATTTCACAACGCAATTTTCATTCCACGTGCAATAATCACACTGATCATTTGCGGCTTCGTTCAGGAGCACACATGGGCTTCTGGTTGGTGCTTGTTGTTGCGTTTGGCGCAATAAGGCTAGTAGCAGGCACCACATTTGCGCAATCACGAGCAATATACACACATCATTTCTCCAGAAGCTGACGCCGAGCACGGGTAGCGCGAGGATCTTGTTGGGCTGACACGACGACTTCATGGCAGCCTAATTCTGAATACTGCATATGCGGCGAGGGTAGCTATACGGACTTGTCGATAGGTCATCTTGTAGATAGTTGTAGCGCAGGCAGAACGAAACGGTCATAGAAGGCAGATGAGACAACACAGCGCTAAACCACCTGCGAACAGCTGTTTACGTGCGCCATGTCTCACTGAACTTCAGAAACCGCCGTTGCACACTCCAAACAAATCTTAACTAACACGTTTTTAAATTACTAAACGGGCATATTATTTGCTCCTCATCAAGAAAGTCAATAATATTATAAAGTAAACGTTTTATTCAGTACAATAAAAGAATTCTGCAGCGTGTGCCACGAAACCTGGCAGTAAGTAGCCCTGGGCGTCCCACCAGTCGCTTTGTTGAAGTCGCAATCATGTGAAATGGACCGTCTAAAAATCGCATTGCGACGGATACGACTGCACCGAGCTTCGTCGTTCCAGTCGCAGCATGTGAAACAGGCTTAACAGATTAAAAACCAAACTCCATGATCGCGATTTTGTGCGCGACTGCGACAAGCGACGGCTTTGAGCGACGAAACGGGCTGTTGCACGAACAGATCGCTCGTTCTTGTCGCTCGATCGCCCGGTTGAGAAAATCTAGAATTCGTGGCTCGTCACCCAGACGCTCTATGAGCGACTAGCCAATAGCGCGAAGCCGGAACTGGATGTATGTACATCAGTCAAGTGCTACCGATTGTCGCACGGAACGAGCAAACGATTAAATTTTCATATGTGCAAGCATAAGAACTTACTGCAAGACCTTCAGAAATATTTTACACGGCTCCTTGCAGTAAAACACATCAACTTAAATTAATAAAGCACGTGTCACGCCAGTATCGACACGTATTTGCTGCCCTCATACTGGCAACTTCGGCGGGACATGGCTCAAAGAGGTCGCTGGCATAGGGTACGACTTGTGGGCGACGAGCGAACGCGAGAGCGGGATCATCGCGACGCAGGTCGCTGTCGCGGGCAAGATCGCTTGCATGCCGTTTATACTTAATGGACATCACGTCATTCCTGAAGAAAACGGTGA
Source organism: Dermacentor albipictus (assembly GCF_038994185.2). Classification (NCBI taxonomy): domain Eukaryota; kingdom Metazoa; phylum Arthropoda; class Arachnida; order Ixodida; family Ixodidae; genus Dermacentor; species Dermacentor albipictus. Next base: position 18,772,829 of record NC_091824.1, read on the forward strand.
TGTCAGCGCCGTCTAATAACCACGAGTGAAGCCGAGCGCTAGGAAAAGACAAAGGAAAGCGAAGCACACGCGCTCAACACAAAGGGAGAAGAACTGCGCTTGTCCTTTCGCCGCTCGCGCCGCTTAGGTGTCTCGCTCTCCTCTTCGCCCGCCGCTCCGTACAGAGGGGAGACATTCTCTGACGGAACTGTGGTTGCTAGGAGGGGACAGTGCGACGGGCTGGAGCCGGTTGGCTGCACAGAGAAGTGATGAAAGTTGCAGATGGCACTACTTGCAGCTGATGAACCGCTTTTGAAGGGGACGGCACATAGCAAATAGCACACGCGTGTTCACTTTGGGTCGCATTTGAATTTCTAATGTGAAGCACGGTGCAAACATCACCACATGTTTGCAGATCATAGATGCATTAATAAGAAGGGTGGCACTTCTTCGGAGAGCGGGCAATGGCAATATACGTTATCTGCAACACCGGAACGCGCAGCAGATGCTTAGTCATGCGATTTAAAAAAAGGAGGGCGATCACATTTGGAGGCCACTCTGGACGAGTTTGTTTTTATTTTCTGAAAGGGTTAGACATGGTGTTAGCGCAAACGAATGTGGACCGGGAGCATAAATAACCCGAAACGCCGGCTTTCAACTTCGGTCATCTCACGCAAATGTAGCCAGTGGGCGCAGAGCATATCGTACACGCCAACCGACAAAATCGACGATGGGGCTGTGCTCAATAAACCGCGGAATAACATCACCACGTTGTTCAGTTAACTATTCGTTTCAGCTTTGCAAAAAAATTAGGTACATATGTGGACGCTTTGGCGAACCTCAACATGTACTAAATAATTTCCATCACTGCTTTTGTTGTACAGGTCCACAAGACGAAAGGAAACACTTTATTATGTAGTACAGTAATCCACATGCACACATCAGACCAAGCTTAGCAGCAGGCTCTACTTCACTTTCCTTAACTTCAAATGTTTCTGGCGCCCCCTTTGAAGACCCTTGTCCTTGTTCAATGTGAAAAAGTGCAGCCTAGTTAACACCACAAATTGGCTCATTTTTGCCGTGGGCTGTTTGCCATGGAGCTCGCATCCTGAAGGCATAAAGCTTATCTGTCGAAAAAGAATAATGTGAATGCATCCAACACTTTAAAGATCCTGGCTAACTCATTTCCAGGGCAAAATAGGCCTCTCCTGTCAAATTTTTCCATGAACACGCTGTCCGCATTGCATTCAGCTGCTTCTTTGGTGATTACGTCCCCAATTATATCATGCCAAAAGGTCCTTTCAATGTTCTTGAATTCGAAGCGCCGCTCGCAAAGAACACACCCTGTTGTCAACTCCTTGTCAGCACGTTTGATGTTTTGCGACTCGCGACCACAATTCACGAGTTGCGTCTTTAGGCGATTTCAAAAGGGACGCCTTGGCTTTGCACCTTCTGTACTCGATTATACACCCGTGTACAAAACATTTTCGCGCTTTCGACGCCATGAGGCCACACCTGTTATCTAATACATAACACAGGAACAGCACAACATCACGCACTACACATCTCAAAATAATCACAGTGGCACATTTGCGACGCTTCCCAGTGATCACGATCGACGTGAAACAAGCGTGGTCTACATGGTGTTGTGCCATACTACGAGCACCATGTGGTGTTATGAACGGCCTGCAGAGGTGCCGACATGCCAAGTTTTCCCAGCCAGCTGCAGCAGCGGGTTTGGCATTTTCTAGGAACCGACCACTGGTCTACGGCTGAACGGCGCCACTAGGCCTACTGTGGAGACTTGCTTTGAAAGCACGACAAGGCGTCGTTCCGCAGCCTCTTGGCGTCACGATGTCTGCTGCGGCGACTGACTGTGTGAGGAGGACAACACGCCGAGTCAGCAACTCTTCGTTGCCGGAATGCCGGGACGAGGTCGGCGAACCAGGCTTTGTTAGTGAACTCACCATCACCGAGCAGGTCTGTCGGGAGCGGGGGAGTTCCTGAGGGAATGCATCTGGCAACACCATCCCAAGCGCCTTTCAACACGCAAGACAATGGAGAACCACAGCGGCTGCTCTGCGGGGGTCAGCTCGGGGATTATGAGACGCCTCCTTAGTGCAAGACCCAGTTCTGCGAAGACCGTCTCGCCTCGGTGGGCGCAGTGAAACCTGCGCGGAAATGTGTGTGTAAGCCCTCCCCCTAAAAGGCGGCTCGGCTACGATGACTCTGGTCGAACGTTTTCCCTCACCTAGGGATCAAGGGAGGACAGAGTGTACTTAAGGAGCTGTTGCGCAGCTCCTCAGTGTGCTTTCTCTCGCACTAATGCTAAATTGACGAACTGCAACGTCCTTATGTAGATACTGTAAATAAACCCATATTCTTTGTTCTCGATGAGAACAAGTCTCTCACTTCAACAACGTCCTCAGCATGGATGAGTTGGACGACGGCATGGATCAGCTAATATCTCATTCTTGCCCGACTCCAAACATTACAACTTGTGGCAGTGGTGGGATAGACTTTGCGACGTGCTGCTGTGCCTGCGGTGAGTGCTTGGTTCTTGCTTTGACTCTCTAGGCTTCATTTTGTGGTTGTTCTGTTTAGAACAGTAGGGAAGCTAGATTGTTGATTGTTAGCTAAGTTGTCTTTTCATAGGCAGGTTTAGAGAGCAGGACCAAGACAGTAAAGCCGCAATCATGGAGTTAAGGAGACTGCTGGGAGACGAATTGTTGATTGTTGGTGAGGAACTGGGCCTAGATGTACGCAAGGAAATGCTAAAATCGCAATTATTGCAGCTAATTTCCGAAATGCCCAGTGAGGAAGATATGAAATGGGGTTAGAACTTCTTAAGAAAAGACAGAAACGGGACAGAGAGAGAGAAGAACGTGACAGAGAGAGAGAGAGAGAAAGAGGAACGCGAGAAAGATCGCGAGTTGAGAAAAATGCAACTTGAACTTGAAAGCAAACGTTTGGAGTTCTCTCAAGGAAGTAAAGGGGCTCTGGGACGAACAAGTTAGGCAGAATCATACCGCATGTACAGGATCTTAAAGCCATTTGAGGTCGGGAACGACATAGGCTTGTTCCATGGAAATTTTGAAAGGACTTCCGAGAAGATGAACTTTAGACCGAGTACATTGCCACAGCGGCTACTGTCTATGTTGCCGTGTGCGGCTGCGGAAGTAATAGCCAGACTCACTGCACAGGATGCATATGATTATGCGAAAGTAAAGGCTAGTCTCTTGAAAAATTACCGCCTTTCAGCCGAAGCTTTTCGACAGAGGTTTAGAAGCACAGGCAAATATGATAGTGAGGGATATCCGGAGTTTGCATATTGCTTAAAGGCAAACCTAGTTGAGTGGCTGAAAAGCGCAGAAGCGTACGACAGCAGAGACATGATCATTGAATGCATGTATCTAAAGCAGTTTTACAAAAGCATCCCACCATCTGTGAAGCTGTGGGTGCAAGACAGAGTGTAACAACACCGTGGAAAGGGCGGCTGAATTAGCCGAAGAGTATGCAACCCGTAGAAAGTTGAACGCCGAGGACGGAAACTTGGACGGTCGAAATGGACCACGGAAACCATTTCCGTTCAAAAGGGATGCGCAGACTAGACGATCGTAGCCTGTAGACACGGCGGAAAAGCCCGCAGAAAAGAGCGAGGAGAAGCTTAACAGAGAAACCGCACAAAAAGAACAGAAAAGAAAATTCGAATCTTTTAGACCAATTCGCTGTTACAAATGCCACAAACTGGGACATATAGCTGTAAACTGCGGGAAGGCTAGCGTAGTTTTCTCCTACGTGGAGGAAAAAGACGAGAATATGGAACTTTTAGGTCCATATCTTCACGACCTGCAAGTTAATGGCAAACCATGCCGAGTGCTAAGAGACAGTGCCGCCACGATGGACATTGTCCATCCGTCTTACGTGACGGTAGATGACGTCACCGGAGAAGTAGCATGGATAAAACAGGTTGTAGAAGAACACAGCGTGTGTCTGCCCATGGCCAAAGTCAAAATCAGTGGACCATTCGGAGAGCTAGAGACTGAGGCTGCAGTTTCCAAATTTTTGTCAATGCAGTATCCTTACATCTTTTCAAATCGTTCGAATCAGTTACTGCGTGACAAAGGGCTTCAACTGGGAGAGGGCGTAGTACAGGCATTGATGCGAGGCCAAGCTCGTAAAATCGCGTCGCTTTCGGCTAAAACTGCACAAGCTGCTCCAGCGGAAGTAGCAAAAGAGGTAACTTCACTAACCGAATCCGAGCTAGGCTCGAGGAAAAAAAAGCGGTTGAGGAAAGCCTGCCAGAAGACCAGCTCAATGAGAGCGTAGCGCTAGAGTGTCAGAGTTCTAGCCTGCAGGAAGAGTAAGTAGACGCAATCGCAAGCGAGACAGGGTCGTTACTGTCACCGGCCTCCAAAAACTTTGATCAGCTCTTACGTGTGGACAGAGAGTCTTTGGCAGCAGAACAAAAGAATGATGACAGCTTAGCTAAATTACATCACACAACTAAATAAGGCATTGCTAGGCGCAACATGACGATACAAGAGAGATGAGGATTGTTGTATCGGCACTACAGAGACGGAAAGGGCAGGAGTCTAGATCAGTTAGTCGTACCTACTAAGTACAAGAAGGACCTTTTAAGTCTCTGTCATGGAAATGGGCGCTCCGGCCACTTAGGCATAAACAAATCAAATGAAAGATTGCTTATGGAATACTACTGGCCTGGCTATTTCAAAGACATAGAAAAACTTTATAAGATCATGCAATGCCTGCTAGCGCTCGGGAAAACTAGGAGAGACATGGAAAGCTCCCCTAAAGGTAGTGCACGTAATCACAGAACCTTCCAAACCACTTGTGATAGTCACGGTAGGGCCTCTACCAAAAACAAAGTCGGGTTACAAGTGCTTGTTTACCAAGCTGTGTCCGGCTACAAGGCTTCCGGAAGCAATCCCTCTGAAAGAGCTCAGCTCCACCGAAGTAGTAGACGCGCTTTTCACAGTATTTGCACGAGTTGGTTTTCCAGCCGAAATTCAGGCGGATCAAGGGTCGGTATTCACCAGCGCACTAAATTCCACATTCTTACAAAAGTGCGGGGTAAAGTTGATACACATTTCCATCTATCACCCTCAGTCGAAAAGCGTAGAGAGGTGGCATTCAGTGCGCTCTGTTACGAACACAAGGAGGACTGGGAGAATTGTCTTCCGGCCACTTTGTTTGCTTTGCGAATGGTTCCTCATGAAGCTACAGGGTTCTCGCCAGGAGAACTAGTGTATGGGAGGACACTCCGTTCTCCACTGAGAATGTTAAGAGAGCCGTGGGAGGAAAGAGGAGAGAGTCCAACCGTGGTAGAATACGTGCTAAATCTACTGGAACGGCTAAGTGCAACCCCAGAACTAGTCGAAAAGAACATAGCAGTAGCTCAAAAGAACGCCAAATTCTATTACGACAAGAATGCGAGGCTTCGTACGTTTAACGCCGGAGACCAGGTAATGATCCTCAAACCTTCAAGAAAGAACAAGCTTGAAGTTCACAGGGACGGGCCCGTTAAAGTGTTGCACAAACTTTCAGATACTAACTATGCTCTGAAAATGCCCGGTCGCAGGAAGGAAGTGAGGATATATCACTGCAATTTGATGAAGCCGTACTAAGAGCAGAGCGGAGTCGTTAACTGTACCATCAAGTAGCAGGATGGCACTAATACCAAGTTTAAGGAGTATAGGGTGACCTCCAACTCTGAAATCGGCCTAGAAGAAGTAGTAAAACATTCGGTAAGCTCGCACGCTCTAAGACCCGAGCAGCTAGATGAGCTAAAAGGGGTGTTAGGGGAATATCTCGACAGATTCAGCGATCGGCCGGGTAAAACCGAACTAATAACGCATGAAATAGAGCTGACATCAACCGAACCCGTAATATCAAAGCCTTACAGGGTCTCCAAGACAGAGAGACATTATGGAGGCAGATATACAGCGCATGCTAGAGTTGGGAGTCATTGAGCCCGCTGAGAGTGACTACACGTCACCGCTAATACTCGTAGAAACCCCTAACAAGTACCCTCGTCCGTGTGTTGATTACAGGAAGTTAACTGCCATCACTAGGGATCAGCGATACCCCATACCCAACATTGAGGAATGAAATGAAATAGTTAGCGCTGCTAAATACATTTCAACCATAGACCTCGTGCGGGGATACTGACAAGTTCCCCTTTCAGAAAGTGCCAGCCGCTATGACGCATTAATCTCACCTGTAGGCACTTTTCGCGCTCTCGCACTCAGCTTCGGGCTGAAGAACGCGCCGTTTAGCTTCTCTAAGTTAATGGATATTGTCCTAGAAGACTTGCAGGAGTTCGCCTTGCCATATCTTGATGATGTAGAAATTTTTTCGGACAGCTGGGAACAGCACGTATCGCACCTAAAACAGGAGTTCTCACGGTTGAGGGAAGCCGGCTTAACGATGAAACGGAAAAGTGTAGGTTTAGTTGTTCGCAGGTTACTTATCTGGGCTATGTTGTCGGCTAGGGCATGAGACGGCCGGCCGAGCTGAAAATAGCTACGATTGGAGAATTTTCACAGCCGCGTACGAAGACAGACATTGGTTCACTTTTGGGACTTCTGGGGTACTATCAACGGTACATTCCGAATTACTCGCAAATAGCAAGTCCTTTACCGGACGCCCTCCGAAAGGGAGCACCGAATAGCGTGCACTGGGATAAGGGCAAAGAGCACGCTTTTCAAAGTTTGAAAACGCTATTGGTTTCTCGTCCTGTGCTTGCTCCTGACTACACAAAGGAATTCATAGTTCAGTGCGACGCAAGCGACAGAGGTACGGGCGTGGTACTTAGTCAGGTCGGCGACGATAATGAGGAGCATCCTATCCTCTATGCCAGCCGTGAACTAACTGTATAAGAGAGGAAGCCTACAGCGCTTCAGAGATGGAATGCGCTCGTTCGTTCGTTCGTTCGTTCGTTCGTTCGTTCGTTCGCTCGCTCGCTCGCTCGTCCTTCCTTCCTTCCTTCGTTCGTTCGTTCGTTCGTTCGTTCGCTCGCTCGCTCGTCCTTCGTTCGTTCGTTCGTTCGTTCGTTCGTTCGTTCGTTTGTTTGTTTGTTTGTTTGTTTGTTTGTTTCACAATACTGCAGGCCAATGTGTCCCAAGCAGGAGTGGAATTACAATGAAATGGGAAAATAACAGCAGAGAAATAAATTCCAACAACATTTGCACGACAATATAATACATCAGTTTCACTGGGACGGTATTTATCATACATACACGTAAAAAGAACAGCACATCAATAATTTACAACAGTAGCACTTGCACCAGAAATAACAGTTTGGCTACGTTGATATTTAAGACAGGTGTAGTTCAAGGGCTTCGTCAAAATTATCAGCCTGACAAACAAACTCAGGTAGACTGTTCCAGTCCGTAACAGTGCGTGGGAAAAAACTCTGCTTAAAAGCCTCTGTTCTGGCAAAAATTGGTTGTAGGGAGTGTTTGTGAGTGTTACGTGTTGGTCTTCTTGTGGTGGACTTTAAATATGGGGGTACCGATATATTTATTTTTCCAGACAAAATATTATGCAAGAGTTTTAGTCGACGGATTTTTCTGCGCGCAGCTAGGGTGGGCATGTTATGCGCAATCATGAGCTTAGTTGGAGAATCCAGCCTTTTATATTTATTAAATATAAATCTGATTGCTTTCCTTTGCAGGCGTTCTAAGCAGTGTATATCCTTTTTTGTGTGGGGATCCCATACAACGGATGCATACTCCAATTTAGGTCTGACAAGGGCATTGTATGCTTGAAGTTTAACATTCACCGTTGCCTTTGTAAGCTTCCTTTTTAAAAAAACATAGTTTGCGAAAAGCTGTTGCGCAAATTGTAGAGATGTGCGCTCCTCACGTCATATCACTAGAAAGAGTAATCCCTAAATACTTATATTGAGTTACTTCTTGAATGTGAGAGCCATGGATAGTGTAAGTGAACACGCTAGGATTAGTTTTCCGCGTTAAATTTAATAACACTGTTTTGTTAACGTTCAGTTCCATGTCCCATTCTGCGCACCAGCATTCAATGTGGCTAAGAGTTCGCTGTAATAGCTTATGATCTTCATGGCAGGTTATTTCTTTAAACACAATACAATCGTCCGCAAAAAGTTTAATAGACACTGAGTCAGGGATTACTTGCACTAAATCACTTACATATATAAGAAATAATAATGGCCCCAAAACACTCCCCTGGGGAACACCGGATGTAACGCTGAGCATCCTAGATACACTAGATTTGATTTCAGCAAACTGCGTTCTATTAGTTAAATATGCTTCAACCCATTTGATAAGATATAGCGGCAATCCTAGGTTATTTAATTTTCGAAGTAATTTACAGTGCGGAACCTTATCAAATGCTTTAGAAAAATCCAACAGAAGTATATTATTTGAGAACGATCTAGAGCTGCAAAAAAGTCGTGAATAGTTGTTACCAGTTGTGTCGTCGTGGACATTTCCTTCCGAAAGCCGTGTTGGTAAGGAGATAAGACGTTATTATCTGCTAAAAAGCACTGGATATTGTGAGCCACAATATGCTCTAGTAACTTGCAACAGACAGAAGTTAAAGAAATCGGCCTATAATTAAAAATTACTGACCTATCACCTTTTTTAAGTATGGGGATTACGCGTGCAATTTTCCAGTCTTCCGGAAGTTCGCAACTACGCAAGGATGCATTAAAGACCTTTGCCAAGAAATCGCTTATCTGCATAGAATAGCGCTGTAAAAATGTATTTGGGATTTGATCTGGTCCTATACTCTTTCTGGTGCTCAAGTTCCTTAACATAATTAAGACACCTTCCCTTGTGACGATAGGAATGTCCATATCATCAAGCATAGCCGGTTGGGGTACGTAAGCACTTGACGGAGAAAAAACGCTCTGAAAGTATATATTAAAAGCCTGCGATATTATAAAGCCGTCAGTTTCGAATTTCCCGTTCAGTTTAATTTTATTTACCATTTCATTGCCTTGACCCAGAAATCTCCAAAATTTAGCAGGATCATCTCTAATGAATGCAGGGGAGAGTGACTTGATAGTAATATGTGCGCGCTTCATTTACTTTAGTTGCCAAATTTCTTTTCAGTTCATTAAAGTTCTCAGGTGTTACGTCTCTACGCTTTCTAAGTCGCTTGAGTCGACGTTTAATATGGATAATCTTCCTAGAGATCCATGGGTTTTTACGGTTCTTACGTACCTTCCGGAATGGGACGTATTGTTCAATTGAGAATAAGACTGCCTTTTTAAATTGTTCCCACAAGGCATTAACATCATCATGTGTAGTGTGGTTTAGTGCAGTGTCTAAGTAATCTGTGATAGATGTATCATCAGCGCGGTCAAAGTCATTAATGCACACTGAATGAGTACTCGAATGCCCTGCGGACCTTCGATAAGACCAAGAAAAAAACAATAAGTTGTAATCCGACATACCAGATTCAGTACTAATAACACCATTTAAAAACATACCACTTACAAAGAATAAGTCCAAGACAGCACTGTTGCGCGTAGGTTCACAGACAATTTGATCAAGGTTCAGAGCTAACATTGTGCCTAAAATAACATCACTCGATTTAGATTGCCCGTAAACTAATTTATCCCATTTAATAGCTGGAAGGTTGAAATCACCTGTAATAATCACGTGTCGTGGGTGGTTTAGAAGAAGATGATCGTAAAGTTGTTCGAGAAATGATTCTCACATTTCAGGGGCTTTATAAACAACACAAAGCATAAATGTAACAGCATTAACAGTGACGTTGAGAAACAGGCTTTCGTGATCACTAATCTGGTTTGTCAGACATACATCAATACCGAGTTTAGAAATAACAGCAACTCCTCCGCCACGTGTGCCTCGATCACGCCTGTGTATCTGATAGCCGGGCGGAATAACTTCATCATCGTGTACGCCATCATGCAAACATGTCTCAGTGATAGCAACCACATGAGGGTCGTATGTCAAAAGCAATATTTCTAGTTTTTCCACTTTGTTCACAATGCTTCTGCCGTTAAAAGAGAGCACACGAAGATTCTTAAGACTAGACTGTGAAAGCTACGCTCTTTGTGTAGGATCCTTCCCGGATCGGACAACAACACGTGTGTTCGAAACGTCATCCCATGCGTAGAATTGGGAATCGATGCGAAGTTTATCGTTTACTAGTGCGACCTTCTTGCCTTGTTCTTTATCAGCTTTAGCAGTTTGCCACAACAGTTTTCGTTTTCTTAATGTTTCGACAGAGAAATCATTTTGCACGGAGATCTGCGTTCCCTTAAGCTTTTTGCAGTTGCGTAGCACTTCTTGTTTTTCCATATAATTTTGAAAAAACAGGATTACAGGTCGCTTTCCAGGATGTTTTCCCAGGCGATGTATCCTAGCAATAGACAAACACTTTACACCAAGCCTGTTCTCAAACACCTCCTTGATTACTTTCTGTCGCAGATCAGCCTCAGTTTCATTTGTTCGGTCATCTATGCCGAAAACCACAAGATTAGATCTCCGACTCCGATCTTCCAGCTCTACAAGTTTTGCCTGTTGCAATACGAGTGTTTGTTAAAGTTTTTCAATTGCTAAGGGTTTCACAATTGTCTACTTTTTGGGCTATTTCACTGACATTTGTTTCAAGGCGGGCCATTCGGGTCGAGAATGCATTGACGCTTTTTTCGGCGTCTTCCAACCGCTTTTTAAGCTCTGCCAGATCATCCCTAATAGCCTTTTGGCCTTGTATCAGCGTCTGGAGCATATCAGCATTGGAAGGACCCGGATTCAATTCTACATCGCTACAAAGTAACAATTTGCACACATGATAACACTCGTAGGCTAATGCAATCAAAGTCCGTGGGCACGGCACAACAACAACACCTTTCATCGCTGCGGTATGAGTGAACACAACTAACCTGGAACAGTAATACAGGACGCATGGTTAACGCTCTGCTTCCTGCGTTTTCGCCGAGCCAACTGAAGAATCCGTGTTGGAGCTGGTCTTTTATACGTTCTGGACTGGCCGATGTGACGCATGCGCTGCCGGTATCTTGCAGGAAACCTGACGTCCAACTGATTGCCAGATGGGCGAAGTTCCCGCTTGTTCCACGAGCACGCGCAGCGCAAGTATGATTCTGCGATGTCCAAGAAGCTGTAACGATCGGCAGCAAAGCCACCTGGAACAATAATACGGGACGCATGGTTAGCGCTCTGCTTCCTGCGTTTTCGCCGAGCTAACTGAAGAATCCGTGTTGGAGCTGGTCTTTTATACGTTCTGGACTGGCCTATGTGACGCATGCGCTGCCGGTATCTTGTAGGAAACCTGACGTCCAACTGATTGCCAGATGGGCGAAGTTCCCGCTTGTTCCACGAGCACGCGCAGCGCAGGTATGATTCTGCGATGTCCAAGAAGCTGTAACGATCGGCAGCAAAGCCACCTGGAACAATAATACGGGACGCATGGTTAACGCTCTGCTTCCTGCGTTTTCACCGAGCCCACTTGTTTGGTTTGGGCAGCCCAGAAGTTGTCTTGTTACTTGTACGGAGTGAGGTTCATCTTCGAGACGGACCACTGTCCTCGGACGTGGTTCAATCAAATGTCACACAACAATGGCCGCTTGCTCCGATGGAGCCTCACTCTCCAAGACTACAACTTCTCCGTTAGATATAAGAAGGGAAAGTTGCATAGCAATGCGGATGGTTTGAGCAATCTAATTTGATTTCTGCGTTGACGGATCCCGCCAAAATTTTGGTGGTGTTATTGTTAATTTGATTAAGCCAAGAAGATCCCCTCTCACTTAGCAGGATTCCCTCTATGATTGCTCAATGTGTCAGCACGAAATTCCTAAAAATAAATGGCATAGCGAGATACAGCATTTTTTGTTTCCGCACTTATGTTTTCTTTGAAGTCTAGCGAGTCTAAAGTGAGATCCAAGATACGTCATCTTGGCGCAGAGCCTCATTGTAGGGTTCGTTTTGCAGTTGCCTATCCTTATTGGAGGTTTTGGGGCGATGACATCATTACGCAAGTGGTCGCTGCAAGCCAAGGCATCACCCCCTTGCCACCAGCCGTTCTCTTCCTGGCCAGCGGTTGTCAGCGCTGGACAGTCGAGATTTTCCGGGCCACGGAGGAGCTGTTAGGAACGGCTTGTAGAGGTGCCGACATGCAAAGTTTTCCCAGCCAGCTGCAGCAGCGGTGTTGGCGTTTTCTAGGAACCGACCGTCAGTCTCCACACGAACGGCGCCACTAGGCCTACTGTGGAGACTTGCTTTGAAAGGACGACAAGGCGTCGTTCCGCAGCCTCTTGGCGTCACGATGTCTGCTGCGGCGACTGACTGTGTGAGGAGGACAATACGCCGAGTCAGCAACTCTTCGTCGCCGGAATGCCGGGAGGAGCTCGGCGAACCAGGCTTTGTTAGCGAACTCGCCATCACCGACCTGGTCTGTCGGGAGCGGGGGGTTCCTGAGGGAATGTATTTGGTGGCACCGTCCCACGCGCCTTTCAAGACGCAAGACAATAGAGAACCAGGGCGGCCGCTCTGCGGGGGTCAGCTCGGGGATTAAGAGGCGCCTCCTTAGGGCAAGACCCAGTTCTGCGAAGACCGCCTCGCCTCGGTGGGGGCAGTGAAACCTGTGAGGAAGTGTGTGTGTAAGCCCTCCTCCTCAAAGGCGGCTCTGCCCCGCAGGGACGTCTGCGTCAGCAAGCGTTTGGTGTGTTGCGACACCACGTACCCGGCACACGAGGGTTGCACCCTCCCGCGTTTAACCATGTGTTGCTTAGCCGTGCCCGGGGAAAAGGGGATCCTGGGGGTTGAGCCGATGCCGGGTGTTTGGACCTTTACGGCCCCTCGGCGGAGACAACACATCTCTTTGGCCTCGGCTTCACGTAGACGACACCCCCGAACTGTTTCACCCGGGGGAAATCAGTAGTTGCCTTTCCCTCTCTCTCTCTCTCTCTCTCTCTCTCTCTCTCTCTCTCTCTCTCATCAGCCTTTGTCTTTCTCTCACTTTCCATCTTTCCTGGCTTCTCCTGTCTTCCCTTTACTTCCAATTTTTCTAGGCCGCAAGGGTTAACCTTGTGTGAGTAGCCAACCTAGGTTATTTTATATTTGGTTATACTGGTAATGTACAGCTGGCATTTGCAGGCCGTGTTTCACAGCTCCTGCAGCGTCCCCTTGTAGGACTCCACGGTGGGTGGCTGGCATTACTGCCGAAATTACAATCTCTTATGGCTTCTTCCTTCCCCCCCATTACCTGATCGCTCCCTCAAGAGGGGGCTCACCGATGATATCTTCGAGTTTTTTGCCCGTCAAAAAGAAACTTTCCCTCGCTTCCATGTAGTCCACTCCGAAACACCAGACAAACCCGTGCAAACAATCTCACCATTGCTCGTGTCCCAGTCTCTAACCCAAGTTTTTGGTACAGGTTATAAAGCACCCAGGATGGCAAGCGGCGATCTCCTCTTGGAGCTCCGCAACCAGAAACAATATGAAAAGCTACCAATTCTAGTTTCATTTGGTGACGCCAAAGTAACAGTAACTCCACATCGTACCATGAATACCACCCGTGACGTAGTTTCCGATGATGATCTCTTGGAGCTGACTGAGGCTGAGCTCTTGGAGGGCTCCAGTGAGCAGAACGTCATCAACGCTAAGCGAATTAAGATGAGACGAGATAATAAGTAAATACACACCAAACACCTGATACTTAATTTTGGCACAAGTGTTCTGCCCGAGTCCATCGAGGTCGGGTATATCAAGCTCCGTGTTCGCCCATATGTTCCTAATTCCCTGCGTTGTTTCAAATGCCAGCGTTTCGGTCACAGTTCACAGAGCTGCCGAGGCCGTCAAACCTGCGCGAAATGCAGTGCTCATGAGCACACCTCTGAATCTTGTGAAAACTCTCTCCATTGTGTAAGCTGTGAAGGGGAGCACGCTGCATACTTGCGGTCGTGCCCAACCTGGAAAAAGGAAAAAGAAATTGTGACGATAAAAGTAAAGGAAAATATCAGTTTCAACGAGGCACGCAGGCGGGTATCCTACCTGCCCAAGAACACATTTGCCTAAGTGGCGCGTCAGCGGGCAGCGCCACAACGGTCCCCGGCGGCTGTCCGACTCACACCCAGTGAGGCGGCAGTGACGCCATCCGCCCCCGCTGCGGTTGCAGCTAGCGCTGCTACGCCAACCCAGCAGAAGGGGCCATCTACCTCCGGGCAGGTGACCTCAAAGGCCTCGTCTAACGCGCCGAGGCCTTCACGCCAAACAAAGCGCTCGGAAGAGCGCGTTTCCAGCGCCTCGCAAGAGGCGATGGACACAACCACCAGCAAGACGGCGCCACCAGCGCCGAAGGAGCGGCGAGGCACTCTCGATATCTCCAAAAGAGACAAAACTCCCGTCACGGCACCTGAAAAAGGCCCGTGAGCTAATCATCGTCTCTTCAACACACAGCACCCAACACATATAGCATACTGGATACACAAATACTACAGTGGAATGTTACAGGACTTCTCCATAACCTCGATGACATTAGAGAACTACTACACGAACACAATCCCAAGTTGCTGTGTGTTCAAGAGACACATCTAAAAGGCATACAAACAAATTTTCTTCGCCAATACACCATCTTCCGCAAGGACCGTGATGAGGCTAACACCTCGTCCGGCGGCGTAGCAATCCTTGCAGACAAGTCCGTAGCTTGTCGCCAGGTAGCCTTACAGACATCCCTCGAGGCAGTGTCAATTAGAGGGATTATTTTCAATAAGTTGGTAACCGTCTGTTCTATTTATATACCTCCAAGCTATCGCCTCCAAAAAACTGATTTCTATTACCTGATAAATCAGCTCCCGGAACCCTACATACTTCTGGGTGATATTGTCACGTAGTGGTGACGTTGAAGAACACAGTAGCACCACTGTGAACGACAAAACTAAATTTTATTGGGCGAACCTGTGCCCACAAAACAGGCTACACTTATAGCACAACGATAGCGGCGAACACAGTCGGCGATCGTCGAAAATCTGATCAGCGGGTCAAGCGCGTCGGCTTTTACACAACAGTCGCCGAATGTTCCAGATTAATCGTTGGGACCCGTGTGCCTTCCACAAAGTTCTACACCATTCGCGTCACGCGATGAAATCTGATAGCACAAGGTTCGGCGACAACAGACAACCGGATAGAAGTATCGATAACTTTCCAGAAACTTCGGATGCATGCAGGCGCGTCCCGCGCTGTGCGATAACATTTGTTAGGTGGCGAAACCTGGTCGCCCGATAAAGATAAGTACGCGTGTTAATACCCCCCTCTTAAAGAGCATCGACCCGATGCTGCATACAAACGAAAGTAAAGAAAACACCCGTAGCGAAGAAAACAACCAAACAAAATAAGGAAGTTCGTCAGCATGCGTAAAAGGGTTTCAAACGCACCACGTGGACCACTTCAGATCGTGCGCGGCGCCGCTGTGGATGCGAAATTCCGTCTGGCACGACCTCATAGTCCAGTGCGCCAATACGTCGAATGACCTTGTAGGGTCCGAAATAGCGGCGCAATAGTTTCTCACTCAGTCCTCGTCGGCGTATCGGGGTCCAAACCCAAACATGGTCGCCGGGCTGGTACTCGACGAAGCGTCGTCGGAGGTTGTAGTGTCGGCTGTCGGTCCTCGGTTGGTTCTTGATCCGTAGGCGGGCGATCTGTCGGGCTTCGGCGCGCTGGAGATAGCCAGCGACGTCAACATTCTCTTCGTCAGTAACGGGGGGCAGCATGGCGTCGAGCGTCGTCGTCGGGTTCCTGCCGTAAACCAGCTTAAACGGCGTGATCTGTGTTGTTTCTTGCACCGCCGTGTTGTAAGCAAAGGTTACATACGGCAGGACCGCATCCCACGTCTTGTGCTCGACGTCGACGTACATTGCTAGCATGTCGGCGAGGGTCTTGTTCAGGCGCTCCGTGAGACCATTCGTCTGCGGATGGTAGGCAGTTGTCCTCCTGTGGCTTGTCTGGCTGTGCTGCAGAATGGCTTGTGCGAGCTCTGCTGTAAAAGCCGTTCCTCTGTCGGTGATGAGGACTTCTGGGGCACCATGTCGTAGCAGGATGTTCTCGACGAAAAATTTCGCCACTTCGGCCGCGCTGCCTTTTGGTAGAGCTTTAGTTTCAGCAAAGCGGGTGAGATAGTCCGTCGCCACGACGATCCACTTATTCCCGGATGTTGACATCGGAAACAGCCCCAACAAATCCATCCCAATCTGCTGGAATAGTCGGCGAGGAGGTTCGATCGGCTGTAGTAATCCTGCTGGCCTTGTCGGTGGTGTCTTGCGCCGCTGACACTCTCGGCATGTCTTGACGTAATGGGCGACGTCGGTGGTCAGACGCGGCCAGTAATACCTTTTCTGTATTCTCGACAGCGTCCGGGAGAATCCGAGGTGCCCAGCGGTTGGATCGTCGTGTAGGGCGTGCAGTACTTCTGGACACAGCGCCAACGGTGCAACAAGAAGGTAGCTGGCGCGGACTGGTGAGAAGTTCTTCTTCACGAGCAGGTTGTTTTGCAGCGTGAACGAAGACAATCCACGCTTAAATGCGCTAGGGACAACGTCGGTGTGCCCTTCCAAATACTCGACTAGGGCTTTTAGCTCCGGGTCTCCTCGTTGCTGTTCGGCGAAGTCTTCCGCGCTTATTATTCCAAGGAAGGCGTAGTCATCCTCGTCATCTTGCGGCGGCGGGTCGATGGGGGCGCGTGATAGGCAATCAGCATCTGAGTTTTTTCGTCCAGACTTGTATGTTACAGTGATGTCGTATTCTTGTAATCTGAGGCTCCACCGTGCTAGCCGTCCTGAAGGGTCCTTTAAGTTAGCTAGCCAACACAACGCGTGATGGTCACTGACCACGCTGCCATATAGGTAAGGGCGAAATTTCGCTGTAGCCCAAATTATGGCGAGGCATTCCTTTTCGGTTGTAGAAGAATTGCCTTCTGCTTTTGACAACGACCGGCTAGCGTAAGCTATCACGTGTTCATGTCCATCTTTTCTCTGGACTAGGACTGCACCGAGGCCTAGGCTACTGGCGCCAGTGTGGATTTCGGTATCGGCGTGCTCGTCGAAGTGCGCAAATACGGGCGGCGACTGCATACGTCGTTTTAGTTCTTGAAATGCGTTGGCCTGCGGCGTTTCCCACTTGAACTCGACGTCACATTTAGTTAGCTGTGTCAACGGCTCAGCGATGCGCGAAAAGTCCTTGACAAATCGCCTGTAGTAGGCACACATGCCAAGAAATCTACGCACTGCCTTCTTGTCGGTGGGCTGCGGGAACTTTGCGATGGCAGCTGTCTTCTGCGGGTCAGGGCGGACTCCAGACTTGCTAATGACGTGGCCTAGGAACAGAAGCTCATCGTAAGCGAAGCGGCACTTTTCTGGCTTCAGAGTGAGCCCTGATGACTTGATGGCCTCTAGTACTGTGACAAGCCGCCTAAGGTGATCGTCGAAATTTCCGGCGAATACAACGACGTCATCCAAATAAACGAGACAGGTCTGCCACTTCAATCCTGCTAAAACCGTGTCCATCACGCGCTGGAACGTTGCAGGCGCCGAGCACAGTCCAAATGGCATAACCTTGAACTCATAGAGGCCGTCTGGCGTGATGAAGGCGGTCTTTTCGCGATCCCTTTCGTCGACATCTATTTGCCAGTAGCCAGATTTGAGGTCCATCGATGAGAAGTATTTAGCATTGCAGAGCCGATCCAATGCGTCGTCTATCCGTGGGAGGGGGTATACGTCTTTCTTTGTGATTTTGTTCAGTCGACGATAATCGACACAGAAACGTAGGGTTCCGTCCTTTTTCTTCACTAAAACAACTGGAGACGCCCACGGGCATTTCGACGGCTGGATGATGTCGTCGCGCAGCATTTCGTCGACTTGTTGTCTTATAGCTTCGCGTTCTCGCGTCGAAACTCGGTAAGGGCTCTGGCGGAGTGGTCGAGCGCACTCTTCGATTATTATGCGATGCTTTGCGACTGGTGTCTGTCGAATCTTCGATGACGTCGAAAAGCAGTCTTTGTATCGTCGAAGCAGACTTCTGAGCTCTTGCCGCTTAATCACGGGGAGACTTGGATTTATGTCGAAGTCTGGCTCGGGAACTACGGTCGTCGGGGTGGTTGCGACAGAATCCGAGAGGACAAACGCATTACTGGTTTCCAGAATTTCCTCGATGTATGCGATCGTCGTGCCCTTGTTGATCTGCTTGAACTCCTGGCTGAAGTTTGTCAGTAACACTTTCGTGTTTCCTCCGTGCAGTCGAGCGATCCCTCTTGCGACGCATATTTCACGGTCGAGCAGTAGACGTTGGTCGCCTTCGATGACGCCTTCTACGTTAGCGGGTATTTCGGTGCCGACCGAAATAACAATGCTGGAGCGAGGCGGGATGCTTACTTGATCTTCGAGCACACTCAAGGCGTGGTGACT
The DNA here is from genome assembly GCF_038994185.2 of Dermacentor albipictus. Lineage (NCBI taxonomy): Eukaryota > Metazoa > Arthropoda > Arachnida > Ixodida > Ixodidae > Dermacentor > Dermacentor albipictus. The sequence goes on from NC_091824.1 coordinate 18,791,253, forward strand.
ACGAAGGCTCTCCAGCGGTATCGCTTTATCTTCCGACAGCGTTATTAACTTCGACTTCAGATCGATGATTGCGCCGTGTTGGTTCAGGAAGTCCATACCGAGAATGACGCCTCGTAAACACTGTTAGAGGATAACGACGGTGGCAGGGTAAGTCCGGTCATGAATGGTTATTCTTGCCGTGCAGATTCCAGTCGGCGTAATCAGGTGTCCTCCAGCGGTGCGAATTTGAGGGCCTTCCCATGCAGTCTTAACCTTCTTCAACTGGGCGGCGATGTGTCCACTCATGACGGAGTAATCAGCACCGGTGTCCACTAAGGCGGTATATGCGTGGCCGTCGAGAAGCGCGTCGAGGTCGGTGGTTCTTTGTCTGGCGTTGCAGTTAGGTCTTGGCGTCTGATCACGGCTGCGTCGTGTTGAACTGAAGCTGGAACGTCGCGTCGTCAAGTCGTCTTTCGTCGGTGTAGTCTTGGCTTGCTGACTTCGTCGGGACGGCGGCGTGTCGTCATTAGGTCGTCGAGATGGTTTCTTCGTCGACTTCGTCGGCGGCGGAGGATCTTCGTCAGTTCGACGAACAGCAACCGCACCTCCATCGGTTGCTGCTTTTAGTTTTCCGGATATGGGCTCGCAGAGCGGCCCCGAGCTGGACCAGTGTATGGTCGGCGCTGCGGTGACAGGTAGCGGCCTGGTGCCGGCGAACGGGACGGTCGTCGAGAGTTCCACTGAGTGGCGGCTAGGTAATCGGCGATTCCACGTGGGCGCTCCCCAAGTTGTGGACGCGGCGCGTTGACGGCGAACCCTCTCAGTCCCAAGTCGCGGTATGGGCATCGGCGGTACACATGGCCGGCTTCTCCGCAGTGATAGCAGAGCGGGCGGTGGTCGGGGGCTCGCCAAATGTCCGTCTTCCTCGCGTAGGTGCGCTGGGCGACGTATTGGCGCGCTGGCGGCGGCGGCGGCGGACGACGGAATTGCGGCGTTGCAGGACCCTGGCGCGGACGCGCAGGGGGGCCTTGACGGCGGGCGACGCCGGCGGCGTAGGTCATTGCTTCCGGCTGCCGTGATTCTGGTTCCACCTCAGGAACTCCAAAGGATCGGTTCACCTCTTCTTTCACGATGTCGGCGATCGAGGCCACTTGAGGCTGCGACGAAGGCAAGACCTTGCGCAGTTCTTCGCGCACAATGGCCCTGATGGTCTCGCGCAGATCGTCCGTGGCCAGTGATTGAATTCCTGCGTAGTGGGTAGAGCTCGTACGGCGGTTGAATTGCCGGTTCCGCATTTCGAGTGTCTTCTCAATGCTGGTTGCCTCGCGAAGGAACTCTTCTACGGTCTTCGGTGGGCTTCGTACCATTGCGCCGAAAAGTTCTTCCTTCACACCACGCATGAGAAGGCGGACTTTCTTCTCCTCGGGCATATCCGGGTCGGCGTGGCGGAAGAGACGGTTCATTTCTTCCATGAAGATGGCAACGTTCTCGTTCGGTAGCTGCACTCGGGCGTCCAGCATGGCTTCGGCCCTTTCCTTGCGCACGACGCTCGTAATGGTGCGCAGGAAGCCGGTATGGAAGAGGTCTCATGTCGTCAAGGTCGACTCCCGGTTCTCAAACCACATTCTGGCGGCATCTTCTAAGGCAAAGTATACATGCCGCAGCTTGCCGTCGGAGTCCCAGTTGTTAAAACTCGCGATTCGCTCGTAGGTCTCCAGCCAGGATTCTGGGTCTTCAGTCGCTGCTCCATGGAAGGTCGGTGGGTCCCGAGGTTGTTGTAGGATAACGGGGGACGCTGGGGCAGCCATTGCGGTTGTTTTGACCACGATCTTCTTTGTCGAATCAGGTAGAAGTCCGTGCTCTGGGGGCAGTCCGTGCAGTCTGCAGCTAGCACGCTGGTCTTGGGCGATGTTGGTTTTGTCCTCGGGCTTCGGGCTTGGATCGCGGCTTTGCGGGGGCGTTCGGTACATGAACGCACAAGCACCTCCACCAAATGTCACGTAGTGGTGACGTTGAAGAACACAGTAGCACCACTGTGAACGACAAAACTAAATTTTATTGGGCGAACCTGTGCCCACAAAACAGGCTACACTATAGCACAACGATAGCGGCGAACACAGTCGGCGATCGTCGAAAATCTGATCAGCGGGTCAAGCGCGTCGGCTTTTATACAACAGTCGTCGAATGTTCCAGACTAATCGTTGCGACCCGCATGCCTTCCACAAAGTTCTACACCATTCGCGTCACGCGATGAAATCTGATAGCACAAGGTTCGGCGACAACAGACAACCGGATAGAAGTATCGATAACTTTCCAGAAACTTCGGATGCATGCAGGTGCGTCCCGCGCCGTGCGATAACATTTGTTAGGTGGCGAAACCTGGTCGCCCGATAAAGATAAGTACGCGTGTCAATATTAACGCCCACAACACGTTGTGGAGAGTCGTGCGTTGCGACGCAAGAGGCCGCCTTATTGAAAATTTTATTCTAACCTCTAATGCCTGCCTATTTAATAAGAAGGAACCAACATATTACAGCCTTCAACACAATTCATATTCATCCATAGACCTAGCAATAGGCTTTGCTTCCCTTCTGCCTCATCTTGAATGGAATGTGGTCAAGAATCCTTTTGAAAGTGACCACTTCCCTATAACTTAAAAATCAATAACGCAGCATGGCAACCCTCCCCGGTTTCCCCTTTGGAAATCAGCATCGGCTGACTGGGAGCATTTTAAAGAATCTACTCATTTACCACTCGATTTCATAAACAATTTTAGCATAGATGAAGCTGTCGCATATTTTACCGCTTTTATTATTGATGCTGCTGAAAAGTTTATCCCGTAGGTGGATCACCGTTAGGTGGTTCACCTAAAATACGTGTTCCCTGGTGGAATTATGAGTGTAGAAATGCCCGAAAAAGGCAGAATAAGGCATGGGGAATATTGCGTAGGTCGCCGAATGCGGAAATGTTATTGAATTTAAACACATAAAGTCACAGGGAAGGCCATACGGCGGCAGGCGAAGAGAGAAAGCTGGGTGAGGTTCCTCTCAGGTATCAGTTCTTACACACAGGAGGCGAAATTTTGGAATGGTGTAAGGAAGCTATAAGGGCAGCAAATAAATCGGTTGCCTTTGCTGAACGATCACGTAAATACCTTAGAAGAGCAGGCAGACTCACTTGGGGAGCAGTTTGAGCGTGTGTCGAGCTCAGTCCATTATTCCCAATCCTTCCTTAAACATAGAGAAATAGAGGAACGTAAGCCAATCATAAGAAAATGCAAACAGAATGAACCGTATAACCGATCTTTTAGTATTGCCGAGTTGAGAGCTGCCTTGAACACATGCAAAAGCTCTGCACCGGGACCTGACAGGGTCGTGTATGACATGATCAGAAACTTACATACTGACACACAAGTCATACTACTCGCACTTTTTAACACAATTTGAGCTGCGGTATACCTCCCATCCACATGGAAGGAAGCGATCGTAGTTCCTGTTCTGAAGCTGGGAAAATACCCTTCCTTGGCGGCAAGTTACCGTCCGATAGCTCGAACAAATTGTCTGTGTAAGCTTTTTGAAAAAAATGATAAATCGCAGACTCATACATTTCCTTGAGCTCAACAATATGCTCTATCCTTATCAGTGTGGCTTCAGAGAAGGGCGGTCGACAACCAATCATCTTGTGCGCATTGAAGGAAAAATCCGCGATGCATTTATAAATAAACAGTTTTTCCTATCGATATTTCTCGACGTGGAGAAAGCGTATGACACGGCATGGCGTTACGGGATCTTGCGGGACCTGTCGGAAATGGGCATCCGTGGAAATATGCTGAACATAATTGAAGGCTATTTGTCAAATCGTATCTTCCGCGTGAAAATCGGCAATGTACTATCGCGTCCTTTTATACAAGAAAGAGGTGTACCACAGGGAGGAGTACTCAGTGGCACTCTCTTTATCGTTAAGATGAACACACTTCGTTCTTCACTGCCACCTGCCATTTTTTATTCCGTCTACGTAAACGATATACAGATAGGTTTCAAATCCTGCAACCTTACAGTGTGTGAAAGACAAATACAGCAGGGCTTAAACAAGGTGTTCAAGTGGGCGGACCAAAATGAATTTAAAGTCAACCCCCACAAAAGTTCTTGTGTTCTCTTCACAAGAAAGAGAGGCCTGGTCCCAGATCCTTGCTTAGAACTGGGTGGACAACAAATACCTGTGAACAATGAACACAAATTCCTAGGTTTAATACTTGACTCGAGGCTTACTTTCATCTCACATATAAAATGTCTTAAAACAAAATGTCTAAAAACAATGAATTTACTTAAAATCCTATCCCACACAACGTGGGGTAGCGACAGACAATGTTTATTGAATATTTACAGGATCCTAGTTCGATCACGACTGGACTATGGTGCTGTAGTATATCACTCGGCCGGCCCGAGCGCGCTAAAATGTTAGACCCCGTTCACCATCTCGGTATCCGCCTGGCCACTGGCGCATTTAGAACAAGCCCTGTCGAAAGTCTATACGTCGAGTCAGATGAGTGGTCACTCCATTTTCAGAGAACATATATCAGCTTCACGTATTTTCTCAAAGTTCGCTCTAATATTCGCATTTGCTCACTTTCATTTGTCCCACCCTCGTATATTTTGGAGAACTCCTGCCTTCTATATGTGCTCTCTGTTGTGACTATAACATCGGTGCAATTACTCAAAATACACGACCGGTGACAGCTGCTCCTGCGCAATACATTGGAACAATTGACAGCGCCATTGACATTTTCCCCTGATGGTTGCATATGTACAAAAATGTAAACAAGGTTCTTGAATGACAAAGTTTCAATAAAATATTTGTTAATATCTACTTGTTAATTTCGTGGCCTTTACATTTTGGTTTCGAACTGATATAGTTCGAACGTTCGTGCGATAATTTATTTACTTATTTAATAGACAAAAAACATGAAACCATTGATATCACTTATTTCGGGCACAATTTTTGGGACATACGAGTATATTATTATATGAAAAAAATACATATTTTACTTGTCTTGACAGTGCGTAGTCTTTAAGAATTCGTTTGCAGCATCTTTGTCATTGGCAATGTAGTTAATATTCATGTATTTGATACCTTGACAAATTTCATGAGGAGGAGGCCGAGCTGCAACGTGAGCCCCCCCCCCCCCCTTCCCCCCGAACAAAATTTCTGGATATATATACGCCACTGCTCTGCTGGTCCTTGTTTGCAATGCCAATTGATGTGTTTGAGGGTTGGTGTGTCGCCGCACCAAGGACAACACTCATCGCATTGGGACGGGTGTATTTTGCTCAGTGTGTGTATGTTGGGATGTGCGTTTATTTGTAGCCGTCTCCAGTTCCTGGATTGCCAGCCTGTGAGTTTAGGGTGGGCGGCGTCATTGTCTGTCTGACGCGTCTTTGGCTTTCGAGGATATCTCGCGGCAGCGTAGGTGTGAGGTGCTCTTTCCGGGTCGCTGCGTCCGTGGCTCGGAAAATTAGTCCTCGAGCCAAGCGGCCCGCCCGTTCGTTTCCCAGTACGCCTTCGTAAGTAGGACACCATGTGATGACGTGGTCTTCTCCACGGTTGGTTCCTAGTATGCGACGCACCGAGGGAGGACGCCCTTGAGAAAGAGTCGGCAAGCTTCTTGCGAATCAGTGGGAACATGTGCAGATTGCCTCTTGCCCTCTGCCGCTCGTGTGGCTAATGCTATAGCTGCCGCTTCTGCCACGGCCGTGCTCTTGCTGCGGATCGTAGCCAACGTGATCACCTGGTTCCTTCTAGTGACGACCGCAGCAAATCCTCTTTGCCTCCAGGGGTAGGGACTTGCGTCTGTGTAGTACGTGTTTGAGTCGCTGCGTATAACCGGTCGAGTACTGTCGCTCTCGCTCGTCTGCGGCCAGCGTTAACCATGGGGTGCATGTTATTGGGTAATGGATTCACGTGTATGCGTTCCCTGCCTTGTCTGGGTATTTGGTGCGTCTTCTCCCCGCAGAATTGGGGTGCCAAGGTGTAGTGAAGCCTTTGTAGTAAAGCTCTACCTTGGGTTGTCGAGTTGAGTATCTCTGCGCGATCAAGACTGCCGAGGCTTGCTCATCGTATGTGTTGTAAATACCCAGACTCTCCAGGCGATCTGTGCCAGTGCAGTCGGGAAGGCCTAATGCAGCTTTGTAGGTCGTGCGTATGAGTACGTTGGCCTGCTTGACTTCACATCTGCGTGAAAACTGGTATGGCAGAGCGTACGTAATAGGGCTGATGATGAAGTCTTGTACCAGTCTCCTGGTGTCGCCCTCCCTCATGCCGTCCTTACTGCGGGCGACGACCTGGCTTAGGTATTAGAATGACCTCAGCCTCTTTCCATTCAGGTGGTTTGGTCCCTCCTATTTTCCAAACCGTATCGTTGAAGAGCTACGTTAGTTTCTCTAAAGCTTCGGTGCCCAGGTTCCTGATCATGGCGTTCGTAATACTATCCTGTCCGGGTACCGTGTTCCTCTTGAAAGCCTGTGCTGCAGCGTATACTTCTGCAAGGGATATCGGTTCGTCAGGGGCGGAGTTAGTCGGTTCCGTGTAACTTAGTGTGGTGGTACATATATATATATATATATATATATATATATATATATATATATATATATATATATATATATATATATATATATATATATATATATATATATATATATATATATATATATATATATATACACACATTCATATGCTTATTTCACGAGTATTTTATGTGCCATCCCAGTACACGTACGCGCTCAAATTACATTTGCGTAACCCTGCACACATAATATGCATTACGCCGGCGAGAACACAAAATGTCGCTTATTTACTGTAATTTTGCACATGAATTCTGCCGGTCGGGCGTTAATTAGCAAGCGCAATACGTACGTGCGTGAACAATATCGCGCCATAGGCTACGTTGGTCGTTGGTCCCACATTTATGTAGATGTAAAACCTTGCGCACTAAACCGGTTCAACTCCGATGGCGCACGAATGTAGTTCAACGTAAACATTATTGGGGATTGAAACCATCCGTGCGACAGACCTGCCTACATACTCCCTACTTGCCAAATTCTCGGAGAAGCGGCGAGCAGTTTCGGTTTCAGTTCTTTTTGAATTTATCTTTTACTCCATAACTAATTCCAAATAGGCCGGGAAAACACAGTAAAACAAAAGCATTATTATTAGTATTTAAAATACCGAATCGATCTTTTTACTTTTGCCCTACTATATCTTCATTGTATACGGCACGGCGGCTATGGCTGTTCTGTTGCCATGGTTTCGCATTTTCTCCCGTGGGCTCCGCATGGGCTCCGTGTTCGCATTGGACCTACGTAGTTTCGGGGTTTCGCGCGCTTTCTCAAATAGTTTTTATAGTTGGGCTCGTGGAGTAAGCCTGCGTTTCAATCTAAGGTAAGTGTTGTCATTTGCTAACTGTTTCTGATCAGTCTGGCCTGCGGACATACGTGTGATGGCCTTGTTTCTCACCTCCTTTAGAGCTTACGGTTGGCGGGAAGCGCGCCATGGAAAACGAAGACTAAAGTAAGTTGTCGTCGCATTTTTTATTCCTCCATGTTTGTAGCCTTAGTCTGCTAGTTTTAATGTGCAGTCCAGTGCTATACTCTCAATGTCACTCGCGTAAGCAACACGCACACATCAATTTACTGGCGATTGAGAATCTAAACAACGAGAAATACAAGCGAGCAGTAATGTCAGCATGGCTTCCATGTTTAGAGCGACTGCCTACCGTCGTGTCAGCTGTTGGAATCTCAGCGCTGACGCCCGTTGTTGCAATCGGACCGCTGGCACGAGTTGTTGCAACTGGGTCGCAAGCCCCAAGGGTAGCGTTGGCCTGGCGGCCTGGGGCACAACTGGAAGTATCCGAAGGTCCTGGCAAAGCATGAGTCGACTGCTAACAGAACAACTTGTTTATTCTAGCATCGCAAAAGAGCGGCCGGTCAGGTCGACCGAAGAGGACAGACGGGAGAGCACGTTACTCAACAGAAGAAATCGGAGCCTCCCTCTTGGCGTCCGGGGGCAGCTGCTTTTATACTCTCGGAGTTGAGGGCAAGAAGGAACGTCACGGGACGAGGCCACGTGATGGCGGGGCATGGACACGCTGAGAGACATGTTGAGACAAGTGTAGTGACGCATCAGCCGAGCCGGCGCCGGTCAGACCTCCTCGCTTCACACTTGGGGAGCTCCTCTCCCCGGCTGCCGCAGCGTGGGCACCACCATGCACACACACACACGCACACACGAATACACGTGGCACTGAAACATGCCTGGACGCGCTTGGCGGGGAGGCGTCGCGGCAGCGCTGAACGGGCCAAAATGTCCGCCGCTTTGTATGAAGCTGCGGCGTCCGTTGCATCCGCGCCGGCTATACCGCGCGTCGTAGGCGAAACGTAACACAGCCAAGCCGTGCAGGCCGATGTGCGCGCAATACTGGCAGCTGCTGGCGAACATATTAACGCAAGGAATCTTCCTGGTGTCGCTGCCACCTCCTTTCAGCCAGTGTAAGTTCGCGAATCACATCCGAACCTTTCGCTCGGCCAAGTTGCGAGGGGCAGGATTTGTGGCGGTGCGCCGGAATTTTGCAATGTGGACTAGTCTGGTGACAGCATACATAGCAATCGCAGCTGTCCCGTGGATTGCATGCAGTTTATTGGCACATTCAATGTTTTGCTGGTCTCAGCTAGTATATTTAAATTTTTGTCTGCTTGTGCATTCTGCCATCAAACAGAGTGTAAGCCATGGTGTATTTGTTGTTTCAGATGCTTTGCACAGGTCTGTAGCTACTCACGCTGAAGCTCCAAGGTTATACACAGACTTGCAAACTCAAGGTTAGTTGCCTATGTGATATACATCTTTGTGCAGCTGTGATTCACTGTTCCTAGTATTAGTGTTTGTACATTTATTACACTACGGTCATGTGGAGCATAACCTATGGTCTGTTCTACATTCAGGTTCAGCCTACAGGCCGTATCCACATCTCTTCCTGAAGCAACAAGGTCACGCACGAATCCACATGTGCTCGGTGTGTAATTCATATGCAATGTTATGTTCTTTATGCAGGTGGAGTTTAACCCATGGTGTTTTTGTTTTAGATGCTTTGCACAGGTCGGAAGCTGCTGGCTCATTCACGGAATTGCAAACTCGTGGTATGTCATTTATGGGATATGCATCATTATGTTGATGTCATTGATTGTTTCCACTTTTTTATTTTTCTGTACATTTATTAGCTATGGTCAAATGCCTGTGGTCTGTTTTATGTTCAGGCTCATCATACACACCAGTATCCACAGCCCTTGCTGGAGCTACAAGGCCACATACGGAACCACATGTGCTTGGTGTGTCATTCTGATGTCACATTGCTATGTTTGTATGGTGCTGTGGTTCTTGATATTTAGTTCTTTTAATGCAATTAGGATTCTTTGCTTACTTCAGGCGTTTTGAGCCTATCTATCTAACTATCCTCTCACGTCTTTGTTTCAGGTGGTTTATGCAGGCCTGCTTCGACACATGCTGAAGTTGCCAGCTTCACAGAGTTGCAACCTCTTGGTATGTCCCGCATGCAATATAAATCTTTTTGCTGGCTTTGTTCAGTGATTATAATTTTTGTTTTTGGACATTTAATGCACTGCAGTCAGGCAGAGCATAACCTGTGGTGTCGTTTATGTTCAGATTCATCGTACAGGCCGGTATCCACATATCCGACTGGAGCTAAAGGGTCGCACACAGATCCACAAGTGCTTGGTATGTTGTCTACCTTCTATTATTCATTATAGTTAATAGGGTTCAGTGGTGGGTTTTAGTGTTGCTAAGGCGATATTTTCAGTATTTTATCTGTGAAGACTGATTTGTCTTGCTTTCTCATTTAATATTTACTTGAGACAAGTTATTTTTTATATTCTATATGTACCATTCGCATTCGTGATGGTCCATTAGCACTAACTTAGATTGTTTTTCATTGTAACATATTGAAAACAGAAGGTGGTTCCCTTAGCACTAAATCAGCTTTGTTCTTTAGTTATCTTGCAGCGTCATGACAGAAAAAAATGGTAGAACCCATCTCATGATGACTGTCGACGTAATGTGATTAGCATTCAAGCAATATAGCAGCACACCACATTGCTGAAGCCACATTCATTTAAAAAATCTGCAGTGGCCATTCTAAGACTATCGTTGCTTTGGCTATAGGCGACATATGGTGTCTCCGGTATCAGCTCACTTTCTTATAGCGCTCGCATGGCGAGGTTGCCCATCACAGGGTGTCTACCAAGTTGACATTTCCAAATTCCCTGATTTTTCCAGGTTTTCCCTGAGCACCTTTGCAAAATTCCCTGAATGAGCCAGAACTTTGTTTTATGTCAAGACAGGCTGACACCATGTTGCCCGATGCTGTCACTTTCTAGTAAGCATGTTAAAACAAAAAAAAGACGACAATCCAATTTGAATAGTACGAAGTAATATCTATTTTATTTAAAAACAAAACAGAAGGAAGGTGTTAGTAAAAGGCACAGCGGAAGAAATGGTAAAATCCATTCCAAATTGAGTCGAACATTTTCAAATACGAATGAAAACGAGATGCATACATAAGCAAATATTTTTTAATGCGAGCTATTTCTATCAACTGATAGCAAGTTCATCGGCCTGAACTTTGTGACAACTAAAATTTTCTCTCAGCAGCTGGGAAGTCAACCTCAACTGTCCTGACATACTCTCAGCCCGTACCCAATATTTCAGTGTTCGGTTTCACTGCTTTAAAGAGTTCATTTTGGTTTGGACGAGGGACACCTGCATCTCGGCGTGAGCCAACACTATTTTTTAAGCTCAAGCTCCTTCTAAGAGGCGGCGGCACGCTTCCTTTCGGTTCTCATCCTCCTTCTGCCACCCTTTCACCCCATGGATCATTTGAAGCATCCTCTTGGTCAGTTGTACAGTCAACGTCCCATTTTTCGGACTTGCTTGGAGCCGCCAAAACTTCCGAAAAATCTGGCTGTCCGAAAAAAAAAATGAATGCATGTCTTTAACTGCCCTTAAGGGCTAAAATTGCCACAAGCACGTCCAAAAAAAACTCTTAAAGCCTGTCAGTACACTTATTAGGCATATCGGTGCTCACACTTTGACATGAGACGGGGGTGCACGCGGGTATAATTAAGGAATACATACTGTGCCCCATGACAATTGTCCCTTCACACGCTTGTTATGCTTCGCCACCTAGCACTACTCTACTGAGGCGAAACTAACTTTCGGTGACTGGCATTACGCAACTCGTTGTGCTTTGCGAGCTTCGAAGCCAATCGCGAGGATTATAAAGGCAGAGTCGGTGCCATTGCTGACAGTGGCAAATTCTTTCAATGAAAAACACGGCACCTCACGGCAAGAAGCTTAATAGCGAACGTAGAAGCAGCTAGGCTTCACGTTGCCGCGGTAGTGGCTACGGCTGCCAGCGGATCTGCGTGTGAGAGTGCCGGTTCGAGGCGGCGAGATAATCAAAATGGCGGCGGTGGTGGCTTTGATTAATGCCATTTCAGACCTGCAGTCAGGGCAATATACATTGGCTATATGGAGTACGTGGTGCTGCCGCAAAGTCGTGCGAATTATCGGGCATGTCCGAAAAATCGGGCGTCTGGAAAATGGGTCATTAACTACTCTGGCAATGCATCGTGCCGATGACACGGTGTCAATGACGATTCTTTGCGATTCCTCTGTTACTAGAGCTAGCATTAACACGACTTTCGTTCTTTTTCATTAAAGTTACAGGTAATTTTTCCTGATAGAAGCACAAATTCCCTGAGTTTTCCCTGAGTATTTCCAGACTATTCAAATTCCCTGAGAATTCCCGGTTTTCCCAGTCGGTAGACACCCTGCCATCAGCATGACGGCATAACGAAAACTGTGTGACGAAAATGTAATGATAAAGTATGATGTCTATGGAACTACGAAGGTATTATGGCGACAACGCCATGGGGAAAAGGAGATGGTAATTTTGAAACGATGACTATGGTATAATCACGACAATGTGAAGACTACAGCATGAGGACAATGGGATGACGCAAGGGCATGGTGACGACTGTGATGAAGGTACGGCAACAACTGCATGACAGCGATGGCGACGACAATAAGATGACATGTTTGAGGTGATGACAATGGAAAACAGTGCGATGACAATGGTGTGCTGATAACCATGGGATTACGATCATGTAGTGATGGCACGGTGGGAGTCGGATGATATTAGAATGACGAAGGTGGAAGGACCATTACGGCATCAAGACGGCACTATGACTATGAAGTGTCCAATCATTCAGTCATGGAGATAGCCAACTTTTTTGTCGGTCAAGGCAACTGGCCGCGGGCTGACACTAAAAATTTTAATTCTGGCTTTTTACATGCCTCTAGCAAGATATGATTATGAGCCAGGCACACCATAATGAGAGGCTCGAGAATAATTTGGACCACCTAGGGTTCTTAAACATGCACCCAGTGCATGGCACATGAGCATGTTTGCATTCTGCCCCCATCAGAATGTGCATGCAACAGCCAGGAATTGTACCTGCGAGCTCAAGCTTAGCACCACAACACCATAGCCTCTAAGCCACTGCAGCAAGAAGTGAGCTGACACACGAAAGCCCTTTGCAATGCACAGTGATCCTATTGTTTCCTTGACTGAAAAAGAAATTGGCTATCTTCGTGACGAAGAGTTTAGATGCTCGTTTCGTTTTCATTAAGGACACACGTCTGGTTTTTAGGCGCTTTTTTTACTACCTTTTTTTTATTTTCTAAAGGGTATATATTGCGGTTGCAGAGTCAGAGTAGCAGCCAGTGCTTAGTCCTATTCTCTTTTTCTCGTCCCGTTTGTCACTCTGCTTTTCTATCATGCAGCGATACTAACAAGCACAGGTTCAGAATTTCTCGCAATATTGCTGGCTGTCCAGTCAATGTATCTGCATTTTTATTTTTCAGCTTGCATTGACATGTTTCCTGTTGAATGCTGTAGTGTAAATGATAAGCAGCAAGTTCTGAGAGTTCCATCTCTTAAGCTTGTGTAATTGAACAATGTTTCTTTCACTTGTGCTATATACTTGTGTAGATTGAAATGCAAACAGCAAAGTGCATAGCTTCTACACAGTTTGCCTCACCTAGTTTTCGCTCCACGATAGTGGTGTGAGCGTGAGTATTCATTAGCCAACCCTATGGCGCAGCTGTGCAGCATGTAGGAAAAACTTTTGTATGTCGCTGCTGGCACACTACCTTTTCTCAATGTCATCGTGATGGAGTGACACTGCCATAAGTCAGTAGTGCAGTTTATCGCTTCTACCTCATTTAGGAGCGCGCCCCATCATTCGAGCTATGACGGTTGCTAGTGTAGACGCGGTGACTTAGAAAAGCACTTGTGGTCCGTGGTGTGGCTGCGGCGTTGCACAAATCGTGAATCCTAACTCACATTGTTATCACAAGGCCAGTGCTAGGTGACGAAAACTATAAAGAAGGCATGTGTTCTGCTGTTTGTGTTCCAACTATGGCTGATAGTACGTTTGGTAGTGCTTATCACTGTTTCTTTTTTCCAATTGTTGCCTCATCAACTACCATACGTACACGAAAATAGGTTGACTACTGACATATACTTGACCCCTATATAGTAAACTCACGGAAAAAATTTTAAAATATGATTTGAATATAGGTAGACCTATATCTTTCTAGAGAAATGAAATACTTTGACCATGACACAACTTTATTTATCGCTCGGCTACTAGATTTCGTTAGTTGATGCCACAAGCTGTAACCTCGTCTGAACTGACACAGGAGACAACCTCGCTAGATGCTTCGCAGGCATCTTTGGCATCCAAAAGGACGTTCGTGCACCGTTGAGCGCATAAAATGTGCAGCATTTTTTAAAGCCAGTTTTAATAATCTCCAGACTGGCCTTACGGCAGGCGTAATGGTGGAACTCAGCTTGGTACTCTGGCTAGCTGTGTTCACGAATATGGTCGATAGCTAATTTTGGGTAACAGTTTCGAAAAAAAGAAGGTCTACCTATATTCGAATAAATGCGGTAATTTTTCATTTTGCAAATAGCGCTGAAATGAAAATTTACATAATACTAATGCCATTATTTTTTTATTTTTTGTAGCCTTCATGGAAAGGGTTTCACAGATACTTAATGGTATTAAGCAGACCCAGCAGGCCCATTCACAATACCTTAATGAGCTGCTCAGCAATACCAACAGTGCATCTTCACAACCTTGTGACCTCCCTGATTTGCCTTTTTCGGATGCGACACACGTGCTCGACTTTGACAAAAAGCTTGAGACAGACAGACAAGCTCTACATCAGAAGGTAAGTTCTCTGCTTCGTCTATTCTTGTAATTTTGCGAATTTTATGGCTGTAAGCACGTTTTAATTAGTACTCCACTCCCTAATCATGTTGCTTCATGGCCTAGGCTCAGTGTGAAATTGCCTGTCTTGTAACTACAGTAGGGTGTCTAGATAGGGGAGGTGTGATGACCGCGGCGCCCTTCCCATAGAGAGGGGTGATCCCCTTGCGCGTGACTGCCGCTAGGGCAATACAGAGTGCTGCGGCCCGGGGCGCCGTGTGCATTTCCGCGGAGACTGCGCAGAGAAGGCAGCGAGTCCGGCTAGACAGCGCCTGGGCGCCGGATGTTCACGGTGTGTTTTGCTGCAGATTGTTGCGTCTGCTGCTTATATATAACTGCTGTGGGCTGACGAAGATGCCTTCAACTTCAAAGAAAAAAACTCAGAGGTGGTGCTTCGTACCAGGGTGCGATTCCGGTTATAAATCTTGTTCGGAAAAAGTGTCCCTTTTCCGTGCGCCGACTTGCAAGAACTGTTTTTGAAGTGAGCGCGTGCCATTCCAAGGGCCGACAAACCGCTACGTGTTGCAATACATTCCACAAAGGCCCTCCTGAAGTACACAACCGAAAAGGTCGGCTTCAGATACGTGATGACGTTGCACCTGAGCCAAGACTGCCTTGAGTGCTCGTTTGGGATAGTACGGCAGGCAAGCGGTGCAAATGATCACCCCACCCCGGCTCAGTTCATTCTTATCATCAGGTACTTGTATATCTTTGGCTGTAAAAATAATTTCGCTGAACTGCTTCCTGTAATTTCAACATTTGCAGGTGCTTGAGCTTTTACAGTCTTGCAAAGAGCCCTAGAGGTGGAAGCGTGTCGCCAGGACTTCTGGACTCCCTTCTTTCTGCGGAAGAGGCACTCCTGGAAAATGAGAAACAAGATGATGTATTACCCATGGAGGCTGTTGAAGTGGCCGTGGACCATGTGGACTATGTTGAAAAACGAAACGATGCTCGCAGGCACGTACCCAGAGGGGGGCCCGGGGGGGCCCGGGCCCCCCCCCCCCCCGAAATCAAGTGGCATACCCCCCCCCCCCCCCTCCCCACCCACGCCACCATTCCTCACACATTCCTAAAGCGCCGCCAGATCAATGTTGAGACTTCGCAGCTGTTCATCGGTCAGCATTACGCTGCCTTTTTCATTCCTTTTATATGGCGGTAGTTATCGGCATCTCTTGTAATGTGAAGGACAGTTTTCTCGTAGATTCCGCACCCGCGCGATTAACTCGAGATGCGTTCAGTTGTCACCATCTATTCAACCGTCACGCGCATAGCTGTTGCTTTTGTTAGTTCAACCTTCTTTATTTAGGCTGATCCTGGGACCAGGAGAGGGATGCGGCTGTTACTCAGCTGGTCTGTACTCTCATGGAACGAGTTGCGGCCGGAGAAAACACCAATTGCGTTTAACTTATCCCTTTGCTTCATTGTTTCCTTGAGTTACGGCTCGCTGCGACGCTGGCAGATGCCTGGAACCATATACACGTGATATGGGTTATATAAGGTGGGAAATAAAATTATGTGAAAGAGCGTCCATCATGAAACCCTGCAATAACCCTTAAGCCCATAAGCAAGATGACTGTCGCCCATTGCCTCGTCTGTTTTTCCTTAACTGTATAGCATTTTTCGTGCAGAATTGGCAACTGGAAACAAAAATTGCAAGGAGTTGAGAAATTAAGCGATCTACTAAGGGAGAGAGCCAAGGCAACTACCGAACTGCAAGCAAAAGCGAATAATAAAAAAGTTAACCGTTGTTTATGAGAATATTTATGGATCAACATCTTTTTATTTAAAAGGGAAGTAGAGAAAACGCCGCCGAAAGTGGAGAACAATTACTTGTTTTGAATGACGCTTCTACAGTTATCGGTCGAACCGCCTCACGTAGCCACTTCTCTGCTGCGCTTATATGGGTGTTTTTCTAACCTTTCGCGGTGAGCGCAGTACGTCTAGAATCGCAGAGTCCTGCGCTCTACGCGGTTGTATGGGACTGGCGGCCGCACAGCGTTACGCAATTCGCGGAACTGTCAAAACTGATCAACAAGGCGAAAATAACTGATATTCGAAACAATACCTTAAGAAAGACTGAAAAAGCCGTAAAAAATGAACGCAGCCTGAAATCACTAAAAAAGAAACCTGCCATAGGACAAGCCATGATGTATGCACTAAAAGATAAGAAGGATAATATCATCAGCAATCTCGAAGATATAGTAAAAGCAGCGGAAAAATTCTAAGCTGACCTGTAAACAGTACCCAGAGGAGTCACGATAGTTCACTTAGAAACAGTAATGAACAGGATACAGAAACTATCCTATAACTAGCGATGAGGTCAGAAGGGCCCTGTAAGACATGAAACGATGAAGAGCGGGAGGATAAGGGGGAATAACAGTCGATTTAATCAAAGATGGAGGAGACATATTGCTTGGAAAACTGGCGGCTCTTTATACGAAGTGTCTATCGACTGCAAGGGTCCCAGAAAACTGGAAGAATGCAGACATTATACTAGTCCACAAAAAAGGAGACGTTAAAGAATTGAACAATTATGGGACCATTAGCTTGCTCCCAGTATTATATAAAATATTTACCAAAATATTCTCCAATAGAATAAGGTTAACACTGGATTTTGTCAACGAAGGGAACAGGCTGGCTTCAGGAAGAGATACTTTACAATGGATCACATCCATGTCATCAACCAGGTTATCGCGAAATCTGCACAGTACAATAAGCCTCTCTATGTGGCCTATATAGATTACGAAAAGGCATTTGATTCAGAAGAGATGCCAGCAATCGTAGAGGCACTACGTAATCAAGGAGTACAGAACGCTTACGTAAAACGCCTGGAAAATGTTGCTACATGCGTGAGGTATTTGTTTGTTTGAACGAGGCGCGTAGGCGCCATCACTCCAGAAAAGAGGAGGAAGAACGAACTGGGCTCGCGCTGTGAATCTAACCGGTCAGCGCTGCAACCGTTGTTGTAAATGTAATCTGTAAATACTTTCTCGTCTTACTGACTCGTCTTTCGCGTTAGAATATCTACAGAGGTTCTACAGCTACCTTAATTCTACACAAGAAAAGCAGGGAGATACCTATAGAGAAAGGGGCCAGACAGGGAGACACAATTTCTCCAAAGCTATTTTCTGCGTGCTTAGAATAATTCAAGCTATTAAATTGGGAAGGCTTAGGAGTAAAGATCGACGGCAAATATCTCAGCAACCTTCGGTTTGCCGATGACATTGTTCTATTCAACAACAATGCAGATGAGTTACAACAAATGATTGGAGACCTTAACAGAGAGAGTGTAAGAGTGGGGTTGAATACTATTATGCAGAAGATGAAGATAATAATAAATGGCCGGGCAAAGGAACAAGAGATCAGGATGGCCAGTCGGCCACTAGAGACTGTGAAGGAGTACGTTTACCTAAGTCAATTAATCAGAGGGAACGCTGATCATGAGAAGGAAATTCACAGGAGAATAAAAATAGGTTGGATCGCATACGGCAGACATTGCGAGCTCCTGACTGGAAGCTTATCATTATTATTCAAAAGTAAGGTGTGCAATCAGTGCATTTTGCCAGTGCAATATGTCCAGTGCCAATGCATTTGCCAGTGCGTTTCCCAGTGCATTTTGCCAGTGCATATGGGGCAGAAACTTGAGAGCAAGTTAAGGACCACGCATAGAGCGACAGAACGAAGATTGCTAGGCATAACGTTAAGAGAGAAAGAGAGTGGTTTGGATCATAGAGCGAACTGGTATAGACGATATTCTAATTGACATCAAGAGAAAAAAATGTAGCTCGGCAGGTCATGTAATGCGCCGGCTAGATAACCGTTGGACCATTATGGTTACAGAATGGGTACCAAGAGAAGGGAAACGCAATCGAGGACGACAAAACACTAGGTGGAGCGATGAAATTAGGAAATTCGTGGGCTCTAGTTGGAATCGGTTGGCGCAGGACAGGGGTAATTGGAGATCGCAGGGAGAGAGAGAGAGAGAGAGAGAGAAAAACTTTATTGGTTCTATGAAGGGGTTTAGCGGTGAGCCGCCTTGCGCTTGCTGCCTGGCTTCTCAGCACGGGTGTGCCCCTATTCCAGGGCTCCACTGAGCCTGGCCACTTCGCACGCGTGCTGCACGATCGCCCTTTGGGCGGTGAGCTCGCTGCTGGTGAGCAGGCCCTCCCATTGCTCCGCACTCGGGTTTTTACGCAGTTTTTATGCACTCGGGTTATGCACTCGGGTTTTAGATCGCAGGGAGAGGCCTTCGTCCTGCAGTGGACATAAAACAGGATGATGATGATGATGATGATTATGATGATGATGGGGGTGGTGGGCCCCCCCCCGAAAAAAAATCGTGGGTACGTGCCTGGATGCTCGCTTGGTATACTACATTGCAGGCTACGTGGCCAGGAAGCGTGTGCTCTCAACTAGCTGTGCAGCATGCAGGGATGCCTGCATTGTGCCGAGGGACTGTGTCCCAAAAGAACTCCCAGCTGATGCCTCCAAAGAGTGGGACTTGGGTGGGCTTCTCTACCCGTCGGAGTCATTGTATCGTCTGATTCAAGCTCTTGAAAGCAGGCTAACACATGAATTTAGCAGAACGCGTCTGCATTCTAAAGGTGCCACAAATTGGTTGTGTGGAGCATTGCCTGGCACTTACAGAATCGGTGGTCAGGTTTTTCTGCCTTACCAGAATCCACTTTCATTTGAAGAGCCTTAACCAGGAAATGGATAAGAAAAAAGGCAGAAGAACGAAGCCTTGCGTGATGTGAAACAAGCAGTAGAATTGGAAGTACATTCTGCTGTATGCAATAAAGTTTGCTCGTCCAGAAACATGTTGCTTTTGTTTATCTGGTTTTTGAATTGCAGTGAGAATGAAATGACTCCAGGACGTTGCACTACAACGTATGCCATGGTTTAATGCTGATTTGGCAGGTGTAAACGAACTTAAACGCTTTCGTACGTAATAACGCCCACAACTAAAAAAAAAAAACGGGTGGCGAGAATGAACATTCCGGGGGATCCTAGCAGTTATCGCGTTGACCTCGGAGAAGAAAGAATACGATTGCATATAAATCGTGCAAAGAGCATTCTACGATAGATAAGCTCCCCGCTGATTTAGTGGCTTTAATATGAAATTTCTAAAATGCGTGCTCGCTTTCTGCCAGCAGAAAACTCGGTTGTGTTACCTCGTATTCTAAAACCGCATGATAACCGTAGCGCAATACCGTCTTTGCGATGTCTAAGGGACCGCAGCATTAGCTAAAATTTCTAAAACTCAATCAAATGCGTTTCCACTACAGCATTCCCTCTAAACACGCAGCGGACGGCCGCGCGTGCTGACGGATGGATGGATGGATGGATGGATGGATGGATGGATGGATGGATGGATGGATGTTATGAGCGTCCCCTTTGGAACGGGGCGGTGGGTTGCGCCACCAAGCTCTTGCTACTATGCTGCCTAATATCCTACCTAGGTTAACCAATGAAAAAGTAAAAGAAAAAAAAACCACTATGAACTACCACGTCCAAATTTGCTGATCCCCTATTGCGAACTGTGTTTTTGTACGTCTCCGTCTTTTGTCGTTTCCCTACTTTTCTTCCACCAATCCTCCAATCGCCTCTTACTAATGTCTATTGCGGACCTGTTTGCTTTACCACTGCTCCCGCTGAACCCAAGGGCTTCAAGGAGGCCAGTGGTGCCTAAATCGACCGCTGGGTAGACGTCTTCACATTCTAATAAAATATGCTCCGTCGTTTCCCTAGCTTTACCGCAACAAGCACATGCTTCTTCTTCCTTCTTATATCTCGCTTTATAGGTGCGTGTTCTAAGGCATCCCGATCTCGCTTCGAAAAGTAATGAGCTTCCCTTTGAGTTATCATAAATGGTTTCTTTCCTGATTTCGTTTTTTCCTCTTAAGTAGTTACTCATGGCAGGTTTCTTTTCCATTGCTGCCACCCATGAGATTAATTCAGCCTCTCTGACTTTCCGCTTGACCTTCTTTGTTGCTGTGTTGCCCACCCCACAGGCCGCATACTTGCTGGCGCCCCTGACAACAGCGCCGCCCCGCGGCATTCACGCGAACGGGGGTCAGGTTTTCCTGGCCGGTTATCACACCTCCCCTATCTAGACACCATAACTACAGCCCACTGTAGTTACAAGACAGAAATTGATACTGATGTTACTTATGACACTAAGTCTCATTCATGAGATGCTGTAGGATTTTACATTAACTGTCTATGACAGTTTTAAAGAATGTGAGTAAAAGTAAAAGCCAGTTTGCACTTTTCTATTACCAAGAAATAATTTAGGTTGCAAAACTTTCAGTGTTAACTGAATCCCAATTTATCTTTATAGCTGTATTTTTCTTTTCTTTTTAACTGAAGAAGCACTTGGTTGTCCAAGGAGGGGACTCAACAAAACAGAAAACGACACGCATTCTACAATCCCTCCTTAGCAGGAACGCGGCAATAAGCTTCAGTTGAATTGGAACGAAAGGGAAAAAGAAATTCTCCGAGCTGAATCTGTGCAAGCTAATGTGTGGTGAGTTAGGTGTAGCAAGTTTGATATCACTTGCTTCTTTTTAAATCTAGTGTCAAGCAGTATACTCACTGTATTGAGGCTGCTTTGATAGATTTGATCCCTTATTGCCTAACTAGATAGATTTTCCATGGCAAAATATATATAATGTACGACATTGTAACAGCTTATGACTTATACGCCTATTATTCACACTTTGCTAAGTTAAGTGCTGGTATTTAGTTTTGTCTCTTTAGTAGAGTATATACTGGTCCAAGTTTTGTGTGGTGTGCAAAACTTATAGGAAAGATACTTTTGCTCATGCATGCAGGCACATTTACTAATGACATCAGACACCCAGATGCCACCCTAAAGGATGTCGAGAGGGCCGCCATGACGTGGTTCCGCCATGCTGCCGAGCGACTTGCTGCTCAACAAATAATTTTTTTTTAAAATTTCGCTGTCAGATATGATCATGCTGAAGTCGGCTTGTTGCAGATTATCTGCATGGCCTGTATGAACATATTTTTTTCACTAGTGTTTCATCCTTTTTTGTTTTGTTTTTGATGTTACCATTTGCCACTTTCAGAGCCATCATTTTCTTAATGTGTTGTTTCCTGCGCCTAGCTGAAATTTTCGTTTCTTGAAACTTAATTTTTTTACTGGTGTACACAGCTTGCACTGCCTGCTTAACTCTCTTCTAGCAGTGTAGGATTAAGAGTTAAGAGAGCAGAACTAAGACTAATTAAATGCATCATTGGCGTAACTTGGAACACTGCTGTACAATGTTTAAAAAGTGCACAGCAATACAGAAAAGCACCTTAGCAAGTAAATACAACTTTGAATTCTGCTCTACTAGATGAGAGTTAAGCAGGCTGTGCACACCAGTAAAGAAATTAGGTTCCAGAAAATCAAAATTTATCTTGGGCACAGGAAACAACACAGCAAAAGCTTATTTTAAACTTTGTATTAATAGGTCCTGTGAGGAGAATGTGACTTAATTACATTTGTTTTCATCTTATTTGTGGGAAGCGTGCAATAAAATTACCATTTCCGAAGTTCAACTGGCGTGAAATACTGTCTAATTTATAGTGCATTGTCCAACATAAAATTAGTGTCGTGTATTTACAACAAAAAATCCAAAAATATTAAATGTTTTAACAATTCATTTTTTCTGTCAGAGCATTTCTAAACTTCAGCCATCTTGAGTGCACTCCAAAATTCGCTGCCTTATCACATTACCTTTTCTATTTAATTCTGTTCTAGAACTGTTACAGCATGATGGCCTTCAGTACGTTTGTCATTTGCTCTTTTACCTTTTCCTCGTCCTAAAAACATCTTAAAGCTCTTGGAAGCTCTAAGGCTTGGAATTGAAACATGGGGGTCAATATCCATTGTTTTCCATTTTATGTTGGGAACTTACACACACCCATTGCTGTGTAGCTGGATACGTGTGCTCCTGCCACCTCGGCAATGTTTCCAGTGTTTTCATGATTTGGTAAATATAAAACAAAGAGGAAAACAACAGAACCACTGAAAGCCATAAGCCTGCAGTCTTGGGAAAAAGCAGGAAAACGAGTGAATTACATCTCGGGAAGAATACATTGAAGGTGACTGAAGTGAAAAAAATGTTCCAAAAAATGTACAACTTTCAAAAAGACAATTCTGTCTATATATAGGTACCTGCCTTTTAAATGCTGCATGCACTGGTAATTTTTAGGAACAGCGGGTTATGTAACATACAAATGTGATCCCTGAATGTCCCGGAGAGCACATTTAATGGACATCCTGTGGATATCCAAATATGATCCCAGAATGTCCCGGAAAGGACACATAATGGAAGATCCTATGGATGTCGTTTTTTGTCTCATTTGGGAGGATTTGGGGATTTGTATGGGACATCCCAGGGACATCCCACACCTCCTGAGCAGGACATCCCAGGGATGTCCAAAGGACATCAGTGTGTTGTCTGGGGCTTCTCTCTCGCTTGCTTTTTTGTCGCAAAGTTAGGACGGTGTGCCAGTCGTCCTCGGTGGTCGTCCTTTCTGTAGTTTCAGAGTAAGTTGCTGTAGGCTGGATACCGTTCGCTCGTCGAAGGTCCGGTAAGGTCCATTTCCTCTCCGTCGTGGCAGAGGAACGCACGTCGGCGTTTCTTGTGTCGAGCGCAGAGGCCTAGGCCGCCATCTGCGTCGCCGGCGATCGGCTCCGGCGATTTTCGACCGTGGCGGCGGCCCAACGCGTTTGATCCCGACAATTTTGGACTTGACAGGACCAGCAAGTCAGCCGGCACGCAGGGAGACCACTCCCAATCCGGTGGGCCGATTTGTTGACCTTTTTAAGCGTTTTTCCTCCCATCCGCCATAGCGCCGCGACGCAGTCTCAAGGCTGAACGCCGGCGTTCGGCGGCGGGGAGGCCGCTCCAAGCCAACATGGCAAGCGCAAACCAGCAACGCGGCTACGACCCGGAAGGCATGGCATGGACAACTGTGCCGCAGACCAGTCGGGACCAAGCCTGCAACGCTAATGTGATCCGGGCCTTTGAAACAAGAGCCCAGAAACTCCAAGCCTGCGCACAAGGGAAGGCCACGTCAGCTCACGGAGGCCACCATGCGCAACCCGACAAGGCACCCGATGAGCGCGCAGCCGGAGGCCCAAGGCAAGTCAAAGCTGCATGGAAACCCAAGTTTCTCTGCAGATTTAGACCAGACGATGTGGTGCTAATCATCAAACCATTAACGGCGACAAGCTTGAAGAACTTACAACACGGTGAGCTAGGCCTAGCCCTACGACAGCGAGTCGGGGAGGCCGAAGCGGACAACTTTTACTTCACAATATCCCCGGACCAAAACCTGATCATCGTGGGCACGTCGAGCATCCACGCGGCAGACAAACTGGTCGGGGACTTTGCGATAAAAATCCAAGAAGGAGCAGACCTCCATTTGCACGGGCACGTAAAACAGAGCGAAGACAACGTGATTCACGGAGTCATCACAGTGGCCAATCTGGAAACCACCGAGTCCCTGCGAGGGAAGGTGAAAAGCTTTCACGGAGAAAGCACCATCCTGGAGATCCGAAAGTTCGGAACTTCTAACAAAGCCAGAATCACCTTCGAAGGCAAGTACAAGCCCAGAGCTGTACTGTACAACGCGCAAGTCATACCGGTAGCAAGGTACCGCCGCACCATACCAGCGTGTAACTTGTGCGGCACAGTGGGGCATAGGCCAGATACCTGCCCGACACCGAGACAAGAAAACTGCGGACTCTGCGGAACGCTAGCCCCGTTTGTGGAGGGAGTGCGGTCCCCTCACCTGTGCAACCCAAAATGTGCGGTGTGTGGCGGCGAACACGCCACGAACTCCAGAGACTGCACGGCGAAATTTCGCACGAACGCGCAGCAACAACCCAGCAATCAGGAGAAAAGGAGGAGGAAAAAGAAGAAAAAAAACAAGAAGAAGAAGAAGGGAGGAAGCGGGAATCTCCCGCCCCCTCCACCTAGCAGGGAGTCGACTTCTGATCAACCCAAGCAAAAGAAGACCTGGGCCAGCATAGTCCAGAACGGGATGCGGCAGGTGAGTGGGACCGCCTCTCCTCCTCCTCCTCCCAAACCTTCCTCTCCACCCACACCCAACCCAGTAGAAACCGAGTTACGAAACCAGATAGCAGCCCTAAAAGCGCAGATCGCGGTGCTAACGAGCAAACTAGAAAGTGCGCTAGCTAAACCCCAGCCACCTCAGCAAGAGGAGGCGATGGAAAGCGACACAGAACCTAGTCTTGAAAATAAACTAGAAGCTATGATGAGAAGGGTCCAGGAATCCATTCCCACCATAGTCTCACAACAGATAGCGAAAGCGATGACGGTTCGCAAATACGCTAACACGAGGAGACTCCAGACTCCCCGAGCCTACAGGATGCGTAGGGTGATAAGCGAGGACGAGGAGGAAGACCACCAGGAGCAATTTCCCCCCCAGAATAACAACAATCTCCAGATACAACATGGCGAGACAAACTAAAAAGAGTCCCATAACATTAACGCAGTGGAATAGTCGAGGCTTGAAATCGAGGACTAAGAGAGCGGATCTTAGGATGCACCTGTCTACGTACGAGCATACTCCGGCAGTGGTGGCCGTACAGGAACCTGGCGGGAACGTGAGCCTCACAAACTACAAAACGTTCCAACTCGACCACCTAACGTGCATCTTTGTGCACAAAAACTACACTGCAAATTTGGTAGATCTGGAATTACAAACCAGCTTTTCGCACGTGATGGTGACTCTTCTGCCACTGAAAAAGGAGGATTCGCCGCTACACATCCTGAACGTGTACTGCCCACCTAAAGCAAAAAACGTAACCTTCTCCACACTCCTGAGCAGAGCTATCAGGGAAGCAGGACGAGACCCGTTACTAGTAATGGGAGATTTCAACGCGCAGAGTCCCTCATGGGGCTATCAACGAGAAGACATACGAGGACGGAAGCTAGCGGAGGCGGCGTCCGCGTTAGGTCTAACCCTACACACTGACCCGGCGTGCCCCACGCGGATAGGGAACTCGGTACAGAGGGACACGTGTCCCGACTTAACCTTCACGAAAAACGCGAGGCGAGTGGAGTGGACGAATACGGAGGAAACTCTCGGTAGTGACCACTGCCTGATCACCATAACGATCCGTACGAAACCCCTTACCAGGCCTACGGGGCACACTATGCTGCCGGACTGGACGAAATTTAGAAAGGAATACGAGGTAAGCTCCATCCAGGAGCAGGGATATCAAGCCTGGACAAAACAGCTGCTGATCCACCTGCGTTCGACGGAAACGCAGGTAAAGCTCTCAGAGGCGGTGACGGACGTGGACACCCACCTCCTCCACCTCTGGGCAGCCAGACGCAGCATGGTCAAAAGATGGCGTAGACAGAAGCATAACCGAAAGCTAAGAGCTCGGATCGCGGCAATCACTAAAGAAGCGGCGGAGTACGCGGCGCAACTCGCGGACGCGAACTGGGTAGATAGGTGCAACGCGGCCGCTGGGCAGATGTCTAGCAAGAACACATGGCGCCTCTTCCGGGCACTCATAGATCCCAACCAGACGCGCACCGAGACGCACAAGCACCTGCAGAGAGCGGTACATGCATTTCAAGGAAATACGGCCCAGCTTGCACTGAAGCTTCGGGACCAGTACCTGACCACAACCCAAGATCCAAGGGGAGACGCTTACAGATACAATGGAGCCCAAAATGCTGAGCTGGACGAACCTTTCAAAATATACGAACTCAAGGCCGCTCTAGCGAGGATGAAACGCGGGACCGCGCCAGGAAGGGACGGGATCTCGGTAAAACTCCTAGCCAATCTGCCGGACCGCACATACGAATCCCTCCTAGAACACTTTAATTCGATTTGGGTGGGCGAAGCTCCATTTCCCACGGAGTGGAAGACGGCGCTGATAACTTTCATCCCCAAGGCGGGCAAGGCCATAGATACGGATAACCTAAGACCTATTTCTCTCACCTCGTGCGTGGGCAAACTGATGGAAGCTATGGTCAGAGACAGACTATCTGAGTACCTAGAAAACAAGCGAGTCTTCGCCGACTCGATGTACGGCTTCAGGCCAAATAAATCGTCTCAGGACATCCTGCTGCAGCTCAGCAGGGAGGTACTAAACCCGATCGAACATCCGAACGGGGATAAGATAGTGCTGGCCCTAGATCTGAAGGGAGCCTTCGATAATGTGACACACGAGGCGATCCTCACACACCTATCAGAGACGGGATGCGGCAGGAACGCTTTCGAGTATATAAAACGCTTCCTCACGGACAGACAGGCCTACGTGAGGATCCAGAACGCGGAACACGGCCCCTTTCTATTAGGCACGAGAGGGACGCCACAGGGAGCGGTGCTATCCCCCTTGCTTTTCAACTTGGCAATGAAGAACCTGCCGGTCCACTTGGAGAAAGTCCCGGGTGTGCAACACGCGCTGTACGCGGACGACATCTCCATTTGGGCCACGCAGGGCTCTCTCGGTGAAATGGAGGCCAGCCTGCAGGAGGCGGCCACCGCGGCGAACGAGTACGCGAAAAGATGTGGCCTTCATTGCTCCCCTCAAAAATCCGAATTCGTGCACATTCGCCCCAACAAAAAATGCACAAACAAGATAGAATTGAGACTTGGATCGGAACCGATACCCGAAAGAAAAGAAATTAGAGTCCTAGGTCTTTTCATCCACCAGCGTCGGCTGGCGACGACCACGCTCGACAAACTAAAGAAGGTGGGAGATCAGGTGGGCCGAATGGTCCGCAGAGTCTCGAACAAGAAAGGGGGACTGCGAAGCAAAGACGCCTTGCGGCTGGCCAATGCCTTTGTAACAAGCAGAATCCTGTACTCGACCCCCTATCTCCGCCTCAACAAACACGACCAGAACATCATCGAGGTGATAATACGCAAAATGGCGAAGAAGGCCCTCGACCTCCCGATAACCACGTCTAACCTGAGACTCCAAGGTCTGGGTATGACGAACTCCTTCGATGAACTTAGAGAAGCCCACCTCACAGGTCAATACACGCGATTATCGCAGACGCCGTCAGGACGCCGCCTTTTGGCCCGTCTGCACATAGAACACACGACTCTAACCGAGGAGAGAGTAAGACTCTCTCAGGAATGGCGTTACGCCCTGCACGTAAGACCACTCCCAATTAAGATGTCCAGGGACGACCACGAGGGTAGACGCAGGGCCAGGGCAGAGGCCTTAGCTCACCACTACGGAAGGAAACCCGGGGTATACTACGTGGACGCATCCGGCCCGCACCATGGCGGGTGGTACACGGCGGCAGTGATCCACGAGTCCAAAACGGTGAACGGGCTCACCTTCAAAGCCCGAAGCGTCACTCAAGCAGAGGAAGTCGCCATCGCTTTAGCGGCAACACACTCCGATTCCAAGACAATCATAACCGACTCGCGAGGGGCGTGTCGGAACGTCCAACAGGGCTGGGTCCCGTACCTGGCCTACCGGCTACTGCAAAATAGCTCGTACGTAGGAGGTCCATCCCACCGCTTCATAGTCTGGGCTCCGGCCCACTCGGGGCTAGGAGGAAACGAGGCCGCAGATGCAGCCGCCCGCGCGCTCTCTAACCGGGCAACCTCGTCCCCCGCCACCTCTGAAGAAGCAGCGGAAGCCACGCCGACCTACACTTACAAGGAAATAACACAATTATACAAAGATAGACATAAACTGTACCCCTACCCGTGTAAAGGATTAACGAGAGCGGAGGAACGCCTGTTCCTCCGCCTTGTCACGAACACCATGATGTGCCCGGCCTCGCTAAAGCACTTTGACCCTGCCTTCTCCGGGGAGTGCCCGCACTGTGGGGAGAGGTCCTCGGACCTCTACCACATGGTGTGGGCGTGCCCCTCCAACCCTGCTTTTACTCCACACCCAAACCCCACCCGGGAGGACTGGGAGGCGACCCTACTCGCCTGTTGCGACCTGAAAGCCCAAAAGGCGATGGTCGAACGAGCTATGGCGGCAGCGGAAGCCACTGGGGTCCCGTACTAGGGACTCCACCTAGTGTTTGTGAGGGGAAAGGCACTAAGCCTGACTCCAGAGCACCCTCCATGTAACTCCCTCTTTTCAGAGGAAATAAACGTTTTTACCACCACCACCACCGTCGCCGGCATCACCGGCGCAGCTGCCAGCGTCTCCTACCTATCTGTAGGCTTGGCCATGGCTTGGCGCGGCAGCCACGTAGTGGAGGGCTTCTGACGTGGCGGCGTAAGTAACGGCTCCCGGGCCATAAAACCGGTGTTCACGAATTCCGGGTGACTTCACGAGTCAGGTGGAGTCGGACGTTTCTGCGTGTTTAGGACGGAACACAAAAAAAGTAAAAAACATGAAACTGCGAAGCGTGATGCGAGTGCTTCCGCACTCCTCGACGACCCTATCGCCTCTGGGCTTTAGAGGCCCGTTCCTGCGGCGAGCGTCGTCGTTACCGAGCGAACGAGCACAGCGGGGATGAAAGAAGAGAAGGGTATGGCATGTACTAGAATGAAACTCTATGGGTATGGCGAAAGCGTAAGAAAAGCGTAGTGTGGCGACGATGGCTACGAGATGGCGCTCGAGTAGCGGGCGGGAACGACTGAGGAATAGGGAAGAAAGTGAATGGGCTGGGAGAGTGTTCAGGTATTTGTACTAGAATAACATTGAGTCACAGTGGAGGAAAAGAACTAGGAAGCTTACCAGCAAGTATACGACCTGTATGGTGAGCAACACAGCAATAAAGAATGTCAATTAGAAAGTCAGAGAAGCTGAGATAATCTCATAGGTGGCGGCAATGGAAAAGAAACCTGCCATGAGTAACTACTTAAGAGTAAAAAACGAAATCGGGGAAGAAACAATTGATAACCTAAAGGGAAGATCATTACTTTTCGAAGCGAGATCAGGATACCAAAGAACACGCTTTTACAAAGCGAGATATGAGAAGAAGCATGGGCTTGCTGCGGTAAACGCTAGGGAAACAGTGGAGCATGTTTTATTAGAATGTGAAGATGTCTGCCCAGCAATCAATTTAAGAATCAGTGGCCTCCTTGAAGCCCTTGGGCTCAGCGAGAGCAGGGGGAAGCAAACATGTCCGCAACAGAGATTAGTAAGAGGCAATTGCAAGATTGGTGGAAGAAAAGTAGGGAAACGACAAACAACGGAGGCGTACAAGAACAAAGTTCACAGTAGGGGTTCAAAAAGTTTGGTTATGGGAATTCATCGTGGGTTTTTGTCCCTTTCCTTTTTAACATAGGTAGGACGTTGGGCAATAAAATAACAAGAGCTTGGTGGCACAACCCACCACCCCGTTCGAAAGGGGATGCTCTAACAACTATCCATGGTCTGGGAGGTGTGTCTGCGGCAGCTGCTGTGAATAGCGCCCGTGCATTTCCTCTCGCAATCTCCAGGTTACCGAGGCAGTCGTGTTACACTTTGCTGTGTTTGTAACGTGCCGCATGAGACAGATTGTCCGCGCCAGCCAATATATCACAGAATGAAAACACGTATAGAGCTGTACTCAAATTTCACATTATGCAGTATCGTTATTGTCGGCTATTTTATTTCTTTTCTCCATGCATTCATAGAAGAGCGATCATGCAAGTCTCTAAATATATCAAGGTGTCTGGGGTTTACAGGTAACATTGGCAGCCATTGAGTTACTGAGATGTTTAAGCTTTCATATAGTCTCTTGCAACTCCCCCAATCATCTACAACTTGGCAACTTCAGCATATTGTTTAAGGTATCTATTCTAACTTACAAAGTTTTAACCCAGTTCACACAGCAGGCAGTGCTCACTGGTTTCTGGATGAAGCCAAGATAACCACTGTTGGGTACTATCTCCGAGCTTGCACAATGCTTCTTTGGACGCGTCCAAGGCATCGAGGAGTGTGGACGCACTCGCATCACGCTCCGCAATTTCCATGTTTTTCGTGTGGTCCAGTTCTTCGAACCTACGAAAAGTGCACCTCATCGTTTCCGGGAAGTCAAGCGGCAGCCAGGGAGGCCAGAATTTTGGCCCTTGGACCATTTTTCACGGAAATACCACGAAGGGATTGCTACCTCCACAAGTGAGCCAGTGTAGGCCTACCGACGAGTAGCGAGCGGCGGCAGCCGCGACGCCGGCGGCGACTCCGCCGCGACGCCGACGCTGATGGCGTCTCAAACTCCAGCGCGTTGTGCGAAAAGCGGTTCAGCGGGAAGAGCCTCGACCAGCCATGATTCCAACACCGAAGAGCACATGGATTGCACGGACATCCGACCGCACCAGGCGATGACCACCGACGCAGAGATAAGCCCGTCACCGTCCACCGTCAACAGCGGCGAGAATACGACCGACAAACGCATTCAAGACGCTCAAGAGGGATGGACCACAGTTGTGTCC
Organism: Dermacentor albipictus; assembly: GCF_038994185.2. Lineage (NCBI taxonomy): Eukaryota > Metazoa > Arthropoda > Arachnida > Ixodida > Ixodidae > Dermacentor > Dermacentor albipictus. Next base: position 18,822,044 of record NC_091824.1, read on the forward strand.
GTCAGGGAAAGAAAAATGCAACGGAGAGCACGTGCGCAGGAGCACCGGAAGAACGAATCTCCAAAGACCGCAGACAAGCCAAGATTTCGCCCGCGACGCAACGGGAAGAAACTACCACCCTTACCAAAGGACGATTTCAAGGTCATTGTGAGACCACATCAAGGACTCCCGCTTCGAGCAATTACAGCTCCCGTGTTGGCCCGTGCTATTATAGAGGCTTGCAATGAAAAGATCCAAGGTGAGCAGTTTCTGCTACGTATTAAGCCTGGATCGAACATTGTAATTGTTTCAACCCCAGAAAAGGAAGTCGCAAACACATTGCGCCAGATTACATCACTCAAGATAAATGGAAAACCCCATGCGGTGAAAACGTATGTAGCTCTGGGGGACGGAGCAGTTCGGGGGGTAATCCACGGACTCACCCCACATACGCCCTCAGACGTCCTTAAATCGAAAATCAGAGTGCGCACGCTAAACGTGGAAGTCGCTCACGCACGAATGCTGGGGGACACTAAGAGTGCCGTCATTGTATTCTTCGGAAACGTAGTACCAAGATATGTGTACTACGAGGGAGGCGAAATGGCCTGCTATCCGTATCGAAATACAGTGCAAGTCTGCAAAACATGTCAAAGGGTGGGTCACAGAACTGATGTGTGCCCACAACCGGAACTGTGTGTGTGTAGGATTTGTGGAACGGAAGATCCTGCAGACGGACACGAATGTAACCCGAAGTGTGCCTCGTGCGGTGAAGCCCACCTAACGGGGGACCGAAGCTGCAGAAAGCGTCTAAAACAGGTTCGCCGACCAGAACCGTCGTCAGGACGCCAACAATGGAAGCCATCAAAGGAATGCAGCCTCAAGCGTAAACAAAGGTGGTTCGAGTCGGAGGAAGAAGAGCACGGATATACCACGGAAGGATCTATTCCCTTCGACCAGGAAAATTTCCCGGAAGTACATCGTCAAGAAACCGGGCGGGGACCAGAGAAGTCCAAGATGAAGAAGGCAACACCTCAACACCCTCAGTCCAGGGAAACCATTGGCCAACCACAAATGGCGGCACCAAAGGTAAGCTGGGCGCAAGTTGCAGCTCCCACTGCACAACATCATACGAATCACAAATCGGTCGCGGATCAGAAACTTATAGAAGAAAATAGATCACTAAAAGCCAGTCTGGCAGAACTGAAGAAAGAGATGGCTGCCCTTAAGCAAACAATGCACGACCTCGCAAACAAAACAAACGAAGCGTCTACAACACATGTTAGTAAACCCACACCAACACCAGAAGAGCCCATAGGAAAACAGCTGGAAACAATCACACATCAAGTACAGATGATGTTCGCAGAACTGCGTGCTCTTAAGAGACACGTAGACGACTCCCTAAGCTGCATCAAAGTAACCACACGAAAACGCCTTAATGATAGCCCAGGAGCTCCTACCCGTCGTCCTAAAGTGATAGAGACGACGGATAGCGATAGTACCATTCATGGCTGACACGACACACAGAAACATTGAAAACCTTGAGGTATGGCAATGGAATTGCCGTACATTACGTAACAAACATGCTGCCCTTGCACAATATATACAGTCAGCGCCAGTCCTACCCGACATTATATGCCTACAAGAAATTGGGCAAATTACACAAAAACTAAAAGGATACGAGACGTATTCCAATCCTGATTATCCTAGGGTCGCCAGCTTTGCGAGCAAAGACCTGGCCCTCAGCGTCACGTATATGCCACAGCACGACACACAGCATCAAATACTAACGGTGTGGGCATGCAAAAGGAATAAAGCCAAGACTGTAATCGTAAATATATACAGTCCTCCTCGAGAGCGAGCACCATGCTTCGATACCCTACTAAGTCATGCAATATCAGACATGGAGCGAAAAGACAAGCTGCTAGTGGTTGGTGACTTCAATGCACCACACTCCGCCTGGGGTTACAACAAAGACTCAGTGAAGGGGAAATCACTAGTTGAGACCACAGATCGATACGGGTTAGAACTCATTACAATACCGGGGTGTTACACACGTTTAGGCAATAGTGTAGCGGCGGATACAACCCCAGATCTAGCTTTCTCGAGCCATCCAGGGGAGACGCGGTGGGCAAATTTGGAGGAAAATTTGGGCAGTGACCATAACATTGTCTCGATAGGTATCAATTCCCCCAAAATCCGTCGCTCCATAGGGAGGGCTTGCATTACAGACTGGACTGTATATCGAGATAAACAAGAGCAGCTCATTTTCACAGAAGATATTGAAACCTGGGTGGAGCAAATACGCGAAACGCACGAAAGCGCAACGAGGGAGATTGCTACAACATCGGATATAACAGCGGTAGACAGCCGCCTCATACACTTATGGGAAGCACGCAGAAGCCTGACGAGACGATGGAAAAGACAAAGATTAAATAGAAAGCTCAAAATACGTATAGCTCAACTAACACAGGAGGCTAATGCTTATGCACAAACACTAGAAAACAATAATTGGCGCCAATTTTGTGAATCTCTACAAGGAACCTTACACACAAAAAATACATGGGCCATTTTGAGAAGCATGATAGATCCTGCAAGTACAAAAACAGCGACGAACCGAGATCTGCGATTACTTGAATGCGAATTTCAAGACGCTGACACCCATCTCCTAGACACACTAGAAGACATGTATATAGGAGCAAATTCCATGCAAAACCATGATACTCCCACATATTTAGGAGAGAACAATGAGGAACTAGATGCCTCTATATCGGTGGCAGAGGTTTTTGCGGCAGCGCAAACTTTCAAGAAAAATACGGCACCTGGACCGGACAAAATAACAAACGCCATGATTCGCAATCTTAGCCTCAATGCTTTAACAGGGCTAACAGATCTTTTTAACAAACATGTATGGACTGAAGGAGGTCAAATCCCACAGGCATGGAAGCATGCAGAGATAATTCTAATACCGAAGCCAGGGAAGCCTAGGGACATAAAAAACCTCCGACCCATATCCCTTACCTCATGTCTGGGTAAACTCTTTGAGAAGGTTATACAGATGAGACTCACTAGGTACATAGAAAACAGCAACCTTTTCCCGGAAACTATGTTCGGCTTTAGACAGCATATGTCGGTACAGGACGTGTTTCTCCTACTGAAAGAAGAAGTATTAAACACAGAGAGAGGAAATGCAGACAGATTCATAGTGGCATTAGATATCAAAAAAGCTTTCGATACCATCTCGCACGAAAGCATTTTAACGGAACTATCGAACATGAACTGCGGACAGCGCACTTATGAATACATAAAATCAGTGGCGTAGCAACAGGGGGGGCCGGGGGGCCGTGGGCCCCGGGTGCACAGGGCCAGGAAGGGGGGGGGGGGGTGTCATATACGTCTGAAGACACCCGAAAATTGTCGATATCGTCACATCCCTCGACTACACCCGAGGGGGGGGGGGGGGGTGACAGAAGAGCTAAGGGCCCCGGGGGCCAGACGACCTAGCAACGCCACTGCATAAAATCCTTTCTAGACAACCGCACCGCCACGATAGGGCTAGGATCCACCCGCTCAGATGTTCTACAGACCCCCAAAAGAGGAACGCCGCAAGGTTCAATTCTTTCACCGCTACTCTTCAATATAGGGATGAAAGGACTAGCGGTGAAACTACAACGGATCCCAAACTTAGGACATGCGATTTACGCGGACGACGTAACTCTCTGGACCGCAAAGGGATCTTTAGGGGAACGTCAGGAAACCCTCCAGAAGGCAATTAGCATTGTTGAGGATCATGTAACAAAAGCTGGCATGAATTGCGCCCCGGAGAAGTCGGAACTAATCCGAGTAAGAGCGCCTTATACACGAAAGGACGATAGACTTCCGATAAAGCTTGCTCTGGGAGGCCAAACAACTCGGACTATGGATACAGGAAAATGGAGCAGTAGGGCACACGATCGCAAATCTCCGGAAAACGGTTAACAGCGTGTCTAGGATGATAAATAGAGTAGCAAGAAACAGAAAAGGCTTCAAGGAGGAAGAGACGATAAGGCTCGTACAGGCATTTATCATAAGCCGTGTAACCTTTGGCCTTCCTTTCCAAAAAGTATCAAACTCAGAGGTAACTAAAATAAACACCCTTATACGCTCAGCTTATAAGGCGGCGCTTGGTCTACCGCTTTGCACTAGCACGACCCTTTTTAATGCAATGGGTATTAGCAACACATTTGAAGAACTCGTGGCTGCAACACTGATTGCACAACGAGAAAGGCTCAATTCCACGAAGCAAGGTCGAACACTTCTTTGTCGATTAGGGTATCCACTCAGACCGGCACATTGTAACGACCAAACAGAACTCCTCCCACCGAACATACGAGCCCAGATCTCTGTGTCCCCAATCCCTAAAAACATGAGCGAGAAATACCACAGACAACGGCGCCTTGCACGGGCCAGGACACTCGAACGCAGGTTCGGTAGAAATCCGGAGGTTTATTACACGGACGCGTGCAAACAGGATAGCAAAACTTTCACTGTGGTAGCCACAAACGCACAAACTACTATTTCCGCAACAGTCAGAACAGGGTCGGTGGCCACAGCAGAGGCTACTGCGGTGGCTCTGGCTATACGTGACGCTGAAAATAGAGCACGTTCTGCGGTAATACTAACCGACTCGCAGTCGGCATGTCGCCTTTTCATGGCAGGCACCCTGCCCAAAATCACCATCAAAATCCTAGGAAGAAATCTCACGGAACACCACGCTATTACGTGGTGTCCGGCGCACGCCGGAGTGACGGGTAACGAGAGGGCGGACCGCCTCGCTCGAGAATATAGCATCCGAGCGACGGAACGCACTCTCGTAGAATCCCGATCACAGCAAAAGATATCTTAGAGGCACAGAGACGAGGAAGGCAATAATATAGCTTTCCAGACACACCCTTGGACTCAGCGCAAATGCGGGACTGGCGCCGACTACAAACCCGTACATACCCACACCTACTCCTACTACACCACATACACCCCACCTGGTATCCCAACACTTGCCCTTGGTGCGGAGGGCGACCATCTCTTGACCATATCACATGGTCGTGCCAGAGTCGGCCACAAGAAATCCAATCACCCCTTATGGGGCAAAACTCCAACAGTAGGCAGTGGGAGGTGTGGCTAGCCAGCACGGTGCGGGAGGACCAATTGGCCCTTCTCGACCAAGCCCGGCATGCCACGATCGCCAGTGGGGCTCTGGACTGAGGGACCCACCCACTGGACCTGAATGTGATTTTTTTTTCTTTTTTTAAAATAAAAGTTTTATACTACTACTAATGCTTCTTTGGTTCATTTTGTTTCTGACTAAACACTGCTCATCAGTGTAGTTCACATGGCTATATCTTGGCACATCCCGGGCTTTGCAGGTCACCTGAAAGTCAATTTCATTTTCTTCTCACTCATTATTTATCCACTTTTCTGGACAAGTGGAGGTTGTTTAGACCATTAGTCATGGTATCAGCATTCATCATATCCTATACAAAAAATTGAACAGTAAATTATGTGACACCAATATGCACCTATTCTTATCCCACTACAAGATAGCAATGGTCATTGTAACAAGATAATTATTTGCTTTAGAGTAAAAACTTAATTTTACTAGTTTAAACTTAGAAGAATCCTGAAGCAATAAAATGACGGACACCGACCAAAAGAAGTACTGAAAAAGGAATAAATCTATATCACGTTTCGGCTTCGGAAGCTTTGTTCACAATGGGATGAAGGAAAGTTCATGGAAGCTTGTGTATACTTCAGAACGTGATGTAAGCAGTGCATGTATGAGGGGGTAGGGTTCCCTCATTTCGATTGAGCATGTGACGTGTTTTTTGTGTCTCCAGTGATTCCAGATACAGCCGCAATTTCAGGTTTCTCTCTTGGTCGATAACTCTCAAGCGATTGTAGTCATTCTTGTGGCCTATTGCATCCGTGTGCTCGACAAGGGCGTTCGATACTGTACGTTTCTTTTCGACATCTTTCTGATGCTGCCTCAGTCTCTCTTTGTAGTTGCCCAATTCCCCGATGTATGTGTAGTCACAATCTGCGCAGGGTATCTTATAGACTACGCCGGGAAACGATTCTCTTGGAAGCCTGTCCTTGCCCCCAAGTGCTTGCCTCAGCTTAAACACTGGCATGTGCGCCACCTCGACGTCATAACTGCGCAGAACGCGAGACAAGGTTTCGCTTATCCCTGGAACATAGGGAATGCAGCATGCTTTCTTGGTCGGGAATTAGCCGGTCAGACTGAATTAGACAGGCGGCGTTCCACAGCACTCAAAAATGACGTGGGATAGCTGCTTGCCGAGAGATCCCCTCGTACGTGGTCCAAGTCAGTGGAACGACTTTCTGCTGTGGTGCATATGCGGTTCGCACGGTTGAGCAGGGAGGCAGCAACGAACCTTTTGTGAGCACCAGGATGAACGGATTGAAAGTTCAGGTAGCGGCCAGTGTGAGTGTCCTTACGGTACACGCATCTGGTGACAAGTACGTCTAAAAATGGGGGTCTGCTGTTAACCTTTGTCTCAACTGTAAATTGGATGGCCTTTTCCCAACTGTTTACGTACGCAGTGAACGAAGCCAAAGCCCTGCACTGAATCACACAAAAACAGTCATCCACATAGGGCAGAAAAACTTTTGGCCTAGGACTGAGGGACGCGAGAGCACGGCGAAGGATCCCGTGCAATTCTCACATAGAAGAGGAGGTAGGCATTGCTTCAGAAAAGGAGGCCATGCAATGAACAGTTTAGCACTTATCTCCATGCAGTTCCACTCAATACACTCCCAGCTTAGCTTGCACTCATACTGAAACATTAAAAGGCCGACAATTGTTATCATCATCATCACCAATTTATTTCAATGGTTAGAAACATTAAAAAATATGAATTACTGAATGAGCAAATGACAATAAAAGGAAACAAACAATGACAGATGCTCATTAGGGTATTGTTCAAAACGAAAAAAAAAATTTGTAGCTGTACAGCAGAACAACCAAATGGCAATAAATTTAACACCCATTTACAGATCAACACTACTGATACATGGGACCAGTGAAGTGATTAATACAAGCTTGTGCGTTATAAAACTTCAAGATATGCCATCCTGTGCAACATGCTCTTGACATAGAGGAAACAGAATCAACTTTAGAGACCTGAATACCTCATATATTCCAGAACAACATTCAAGAGCATCTTTGCCACCATTATTATCATAGCAAATTATCTGGAAAAGCTTCAATTGAAATAAGCCACACATATAAATTGCAAATCATCTTGAATACCAGGATATTGGTTGCAAATATAAATCTCAACATTCTCCAATTATACGAAAGCTTGCAATTATAGCAATTGATGAAATTCACAAATGCAGAAGAAGTAAAGTGAAAGCATCTCCTAGCATGTGTTTTCTCCTCACAGCCACATGTCTCACGGAACATGACTCGTGGCTTCCACACTGTTCTGACTAACAGGTTCTTTCATCTCTGTAAGGTACTTCTCATACTTCTTCTCTTGTGCTTCCTGCAGTTTTTTCACCTTCTTGACCTGCCCCTTACTCAACTCTTTTCCTTGTGCATCATGGGTAGGCAAGCCAGTCTCCGGGTCAAACTGGCTGTACTTGTCTGTTTCATTTAGGAACATTTCCTTCGGGTTGATGGCTCGTTGCATGTCGCGTTCTGCTTGCTTGAGTTCCATCTCCCGCTTTCTCCTTTCTTTCTCTTCCTTTTTCTTCTCTTCTTTCCTCTTCTTCTCTTCCCTCTCTGCCATGATGGCCTCCCTACCTACAACTTTGATAACTGATGTCAAGGCCCCATTCTCATCCTCACGATCTTCCAAACGCACTCCCAATTCAGGAAGCATGTTATCTCTCAGGTGGTCACACCACTGAAGAACTTCATCACCTTCATTAGAGCCGGTAAATTTCTTTGCAATGCTACGTACATTCTGCCGAAATGCAGAGAGAACTTCTAGGTAAGGCTGTAAAAGCTCTTCGTGAGGCACATTCGACTCTTTGCCATCGCCCGCTCCAAATCCAATAGCAGGAATCACGCTTTCATTAGCAACTCCAAACACTTGCAAGATGTGCGTAACGTATCCTGCGATATTGCGAAGCAGCGTAACGTCAGGAGATTTCTTCGATTCCACTTTGCCTCTGATGTACACATTGCAGGCAGTTACAGCTGAGCGCAGGGCTTCCAGAGCGGTCCTGGTGTCAATATTGTCACACAGTGCAGCATGCACACCATCCTTGGCTGTGAGGAATTTGTTGTTGAGCACCACTTCCTCTTCTGACCACTTCACAAAAGCACGAATGCTGTCAGCTCCCGGTGCACCCCGTAGAAGATCCTTGATGTTCAAAAAGAACTCGCTAAACACCTTCTCCCACTGTGAGGACATGTCCATAGTGCTCTCACTGTAGTCCAGTGTGTCCTTCCAGGAATGAAGGAGAAATGCCATGCGCAACCTTCGTGCAGAGTGTCGACTTAATGCATCACGAATGCTGACAAAGTTTTTGAGTGACTTGGACATTTTGCAGCCAGCGATGGTCAGGTGCCCTGAATGCAAAAAGTAACGAACCCAATGGTCATTGCCAAAGTAAGCTTCGGCCTGGGCTAGCTCGTTGTCATGGTGTGGAAACTTGAGGTCGTATCCACCGGTGTGGATGTCCAGCGACGAACCCAACAGGCTACCTGCCATCACCGAACACTCGATGTGCCAGCCGGGCCTGCCAGGGCCCCAAGGCGAATCCCATGCCGGTTCGCCCGGTTTGGAAGCCTTCCAAAGCGCAAAGTCGTTGGCGCTCCTTTTTTCGTCGTCACCGGCCACGTTAAGCGCCCCTTCACCTTCTTTCAACGCCTTCTGGTCGCCGTACGCCTCGGGCACGAGCTTCGCGTAGAAATGTTTCGGGTCGGCGTCGAAGCGAGCAGTGTCGAAGTACACGGAGCCGTTTGAGACGTAGGCGAACCCACAGTCGATGATTTTCGTGACGTAGTCGACAATCTCAGGAACGTATTCACTCACACGCGTCACGACGTCGGGTGGACGCACTGCAAGCGCCGCCATGTCCTTGTAGAACGCTTCCTCCCAGTGTTTGGCTAATTTAGCGAAGATGGAGTGATCCGAGACAGTCGCGCCCATTTTTGAGTCTAACCATTCGGACACCGGATCCTTGGCGTTGTCAAGAAGCGCCTGCGCCTCGCGTTCTCCGCAGCTGTCATTTAAAGATTTTTCGAAAACGTCAAGAGCTTGCAGCGACTGATCCAGTAGGCGTGAACACATGACTCGCTTGTCGGGGTCATCCTCTTTTTCAAGTTTCGCTTTGTACCGTTCGATAGCCGTCTTCACGTCACTGTGAAGTGTACTGGGTGGCCGCTCTAGCTTGCTGCGGTAGCTCGCGAAAAGATGATCTTGCCTAGCCCGCTTGATAATCTTGTCGTCGATGTCCGTGATGTTCATCACGTAAAACACGTTGTAGCCGAAGTAGTCCGTAAGTACCCGACGAAGGATGTCGAAGCTGATGTAAGAACGGGCATGGCCCATGTGGGAAGCGTCATACACGGTTGGACCGCAACTGTACCAGAGCACGCGGTTTGCATCTTGCGGCACAAATACCTCTTTCGACCTCGTAAGGCTGTTGTACAGGCGTAGTCGCGGTGCGCTTGAATTTTCTGGCGATTTCCACGGTGGCTGAGAACGCTTGGCGCTCTTCGAATCTGCCATGCTGGCAGCTGAGACGGCGGAGACCAGTGATTGATCCGACAGCAAAGCGTGAAAGCCGGCTACGCAACGGTGTCAGCAACTGGCAAATGAAAGGATGTAGGATGGACATCGACAGCAGCGGCAGTTTGCCTAAAGTTAATAAATATGGTCTATAAAAACAAATAAATAACAAAAATATTTTTCCATTGCCTTAAAAATTGTCATACTTGACACAAATATGCAAAATTTGCGCTTAGTTTAACACTTAGCCGTTGTCTGTGGTTTCTTCCTCGGTGTACGGCGCCACCGTCGCATCATCTTTAAACAACATGGAGTTCGTGTTCGCCGCTTTGGCTTCTTGACAGCTACGTTTGTCTCTTGTTTCACCCTTAACGATGCCGTTCGGTGTGAAACCGATGTGCACAACATGCAAGACTACCGTTTCTTCCATGTGGCGGAAGAACGAGAAGGGCGACGTCATATGCAATTCTTGCGCGCTGCGCGGACACACGGCGTCGACGGAACCTGAGCAGTCAGCTGCTAAGGAGACGAACGGGAACGGCTGCCCTTTCACGTTGCGCAAAAGTACCAGAGCAAAGAGCTCCAAATTGAGGCAGCAGCAGCAGCAGGCAAAGACAGCGGCACCTAAAGGAAAAGGTCGTCGGGCAATTTTCAAAAGAACGGTTTGTAGTTTGCTTTCCATTTGTGTCACCTGGTGCGATAGCGTGCATTGGAAACCATTCCGTCTTGAACGGACAAAATAACGCTGAAATTTTGGACAAGTGTGAAACAACCATGCAGTAATCGTAGTTTCTTCTCTTTTTTTTTGTAGCTTCTGCTTGTGTTCAGTTGTACAATTTCGTTGTTAAATTCTTTCAGTGCTGCGTTTGTCGCCCATATGCAAGATACCTTTTTCGTGTGAACTTGCCATCGCCGCTTTTGTATCTTTAGAAAATAGGCTGCACTTGTTTTTCTTCTTTTCTTTTTTTTTCGAAACTATGACATCGCATCATTTTGCGCCCGTGCTAGACATTTTATGCTTGAACCAGCGGCGCTCTGAGCTTTTTTTGAGATTCTTCTCCTGATTCGTCCTTGCATGCGGGCACACTGGTATCGAGGGATCAGCGTTCTGCACGTTGTCCATCCTGCATGCGTGGACGGTTATTTTCCGTCTCCTGAACCTCGCATCCACGCGCTAGACTAGCGTTTCCCGAACGGCACGTTCTACACCGCAAGTAATGGCGACCCAAGACAGAGATAAGCCCAATATGGCCAGCTTGCGGCCAGTCGTGAGCTGGATTCGGCTACGGTCTCCGTGTACCGAAACGGTCGCGATTTTACTGCGTTCAATTTGCCTTCACGTCGTTACGGTGCGGTCACTGTTGTGGGATAATAGCTCTCGTTGTTCAGCGGCGTTCTACACCTCTGGTTCTCGACGTAGTGCCGCAACCGCGCTTGCCGCGATGCGGTTCGATTTGGATCCGAGCGCTTTGCAGGGCATCCTGAATACTACCACCACCGCATTGTCGATTCCGCCCAACGCTTGGTGCACGATTGCGTTAGTGAAAAGGCTAGCACTGTTTCTACTTTAGCTAGCAGACAAAAATTGGAAGTCGGCACTGATTTATTATTACAATAGTGTGCACAAGTGACGTCAGATAATGGGAGAATGAACGCCTTCTAGAATGCTAACATTCGTTTTGTAACCCTCTCCCATCCCATTGACAAAACATCAAAGAGAGCTTAACTTTGGAAACACTGCAGCCTTAAAACCCAACCATTTTTACCTGATGTTAATACGTTTAGTGCTTGATGTAGGATCGGGGAAGATTAGCTAAATTTGACATTTATGCAGCACTTCTTATGTTACAGTAATGCATTAAATAGTGGCTTGTACAGTGCGTTTCTGAATGTTTGATGGTTTGTGAACTATTTCCTTGCAGCCTTTGAGAGCACCAACTGCTGTGGCAACATGCGTTACCAGTGATTACGTGTTTTTTCGGGTAAGCATTCAGGCTCACTTTCACCTTCAGTATATGTTTATTTTTATCTTAGATTGCTGCACAGGCTAAAGTTTTGTATTATGCTTTGCATTAGCCTACCAAGTAGGCTGTGCATTTTCTATTTGTTGTTTTTATAAAAGAAATTTTCATTGTGCTCACAATAACAAAGTTTGTGTACATGCAACAAGAAATGATCGCTTCTTAATGGATGGTACCGTGCCCTGTATAGTGGATAATGTAATGTGATGATGATTCGTAATCCAGATGTCCAAGACCGGCTGAGCTTGAAAGAGCATAAATTGACGGAATCATGTTACATGGTACTTCAATGACTGTAGGCAATCCACCTAAGGTGCACACATGTTCTGCTATTCCAGTGCATACTTGTTGAAAACAAGACATCGTGTAAATTTGTTGTAGGCACGTTTATCTGTGCTGCACTTTTTTCCCCCTTCCACATTGCGCAAGAGTAGTGTTACTCTAGGGTAGTATGGAACATTTTCATTGTGTTAATGAGAACAGTGTAATAGCCACAGAAATAGCACAGTCATAGGAATCTATCACTCTTTGTGTTTCATAGTGAACTGGGATGCCTTTTATGGGCTCACTTTACATATTACATCTGTAGTGGCGGGGCATAATGTTACATAAAACATTTTAACCATTTGTATTTTTGTCATATGGGCACCTTCGATCACAGTTTAGACCAATCGGGATCATCTTTCTTGATCGTAATTGAGATACTTGCTCAAGTTGCAGAAGAAAGACAATCTTGGTCAGAAATTTGATCCCATTCAGTATCGACATGACTGCACAGTGCAAAAGACGAGGTGAAGAAAGGACTCAACACGGTTCATATGCAAACTTCATCTTGAGCTGTGACATATGACTGCCTCCTTCCAAGCTGCTTGGAGATAATACACAATTTGTGTTACATTTTGGTCTAATCTTTCTTTAATAATTTCCTCATGACATTGTAGCGATAGAGCTAATCCTACTACCAGCACTTCTCTTTCAAACCAATATGGTCACTATCATCATGATCATTGTTACTCTCTCTAGCAAGAAACTTTCCATCAGTGGTGGTGGTGTAGTACTTGAAAGAATACTGTGCAGAAACCTGCAACCATTTCTTGCCATATTATTTTTTTTTAGGTTAAAACTATTGTAATGATGCAGCATTTCAATTACTGTATTTATTTGATTATAAAGTGGTCACAATTATATGGCAGGGGTGCAGTTGTGGGACACAAGAGAAAGAACTTAAGTATGCACACTAATATGAGGCAGTATAGAGTAGACAATGGATTTTTCAGAATCACCACTGATTGCCCGAAATATCAAATAATCAGAAGCTTCCCACAATAATTGGTGCGGTTTATATGCGAACTTCGCCTTGAGCTGTGACTTCACAGCAGTGCAATTCACTCTAGCCACACCAGGAAGCCGCATGATAAAGTGAAATTCACTGGGCCGTGAAGTCGCAGCTCAAGGCGAAATTCTCATGTAACCTTTACTGCTAAAATTTTAAAATTCTCGGTGCAGGTTATACACGCAAAACTACGGTGCTGCTTCACCTGCCAAGGCTTATTATTATTAGTTCCTACAATTTACGCTGCCGTCTGAAATCTGAGTCACTGAAAATGTGGCGTTGCTGCAGCCATATTGCAATAGTAACTAAGTCTATCAGACTCGCATATAAAGCAGGGAATGACTTCAAAACTAAGGATTTCGGAAAAAAGAACCTTGCCTTATATTCTAACACATAAGGTAACCTTGGCTGCTATTAAAGGTTGCAAATGAATTGAGTGCAGTATTAAAGGATGCCCTCTATGAAAGCTGACACGACTGCTTTCAATATCTCTTTTCCATGATCATGAGAAACTATCAAAGCAGGGACCCACCGTGGTTGCTCAGTTGCTATGGTGTTGGGCTGCTGAGCACGAGGTCGCAGGATCGGATCCCGGCCACGGCGGCCGCATTTCGATGGTGGCGAAATGCGAAAACACCCGTGTACTTAGATTTAGGTGCATGTTAAAGAACCCAAGTGGTCGAAATTTCCGGAGTCCCCCATTACGGCGTGCCTCATAATCAGAAAGTTGTTTTGGCACGTAAAACCCCATAATTCAACTATCCATTCATGAGTGATGAATGTAACTTAAGTAGAAGTGGTTTTGCTTCCTGCCACTTATTTAGGCAACTGTGTGATGAAATGAGCAATCAATCTTTCAAACTTTGTACTACAGCTTTGACAACACAGCAGAGTAAGAAAACACGCAAATTGTATATCTACATTAGTACATACAAAAAAATTCTGTACAACTATACATGGCTTAATTCCGGTCAGAGACATCAAATATAAGCCTGAATCTGTCGTCTAAAACATTCAACACTTTAGAAAAGATAATGCAGAAGATTCGTGATAAGAAGAACATGAAACATATAGATACAAGAACAATAAGCAAGCAATATGCAGGCTACCGAGCAGTTAAGGAAATAAAGACCTAAGTTTGACATCCTTACTTGAGTTATATCCAAACCTGACACATCGCACTTGTTCAACAAACAAGGTATATTATTTTCCAACAATTGCAAGCTATATGTGGGATGATATTGTTACGTAAGAAGACGCAGATGAAAAGCTATATACAAGTATATCTACAACGTATTACGCCGCACTTGTCCAAGAAGCAACAGCCCGTGCTAGCCTCCAATCGTTGTCGTCGTCTTCTTACTGCTCGCCTCTTCGTCATTGGTAATACTATTCTGTAGCACTACCCCCGGCAGCAAAAGGGCCGTCCCGGAGCGACTAAAGATCCGACTCGGAAGCAGTGTAGTAGGCCTTGAGCCTACTGACATGCACGACATCACTAGATGCCAGAGAAAAGGACGAGGTTGAACCCACAGGAGCAATTTCGTAAGTCACAGGCGTCACCTGGCGCAGCACGCGGTAGGGCCCTGTGTATCGCGAAAGGAGCTTCTCTGAAAGTCCGACGTGACGAGAGGGCTACCACAGGAGCACGAGCGCACCAGGCGAAAACTGTACGTCATGGTGGCGAGCGTTGTACTGACGCTGCTGAGTGGTTTGCGAGTCCGTCAGTCGAGCACGGGCAAGCTGGCGTGCATGGTCGGCGAGGGCGATGGCGTTGCGCGCATACTCGCTTGTTGAGATCGAAGCAGGAGGAAGTGCCGTGTCAAGGGGCAAGGTCGGTTCGCGACCGTAGAGTAGATAAAAGGGAGAAAATCCGGCGGTGTTGTGCCGGGAAGAATTGTACGCAGATGTTACGTAAGGAAGGGCAATGTCCCAGTCGTGGTGGTCCTTGGAAACATACTTGGACAGCATATCGGTAAGAGTACGGTTTAACCGCTCTGTCAGGCCATTGGCTTGAGGATGGTATGAAGTAGTCAGCTTGTGTTGAGTGGAGCAGGAACCTACAATGTCGGCGATAACTTTAGAGAGAAAGTTACGACCACGGTCAGTGAGCAGTTGTCGCGGGGCGCCATGAAGTAAGATAATGTCACAAAAGAGAAAGTCCGCGACGTCAGTGGCGCAACTAGTAGGGAGAGCCCACGTGATAGCGTATCGGGTGGCGTAATCAGTTGCGACGGCTACCCATTTGTTCCCAGAGGATGACGTGGGAAAGGGACCGAGGAGGTCTAATCCAACACGAAAGAACGGTTCCACAGGGACGGTGATCGGCTGGAGATGACCGGCAGGTAGTATCTGAGGTGTTTTCCGATGCTGGCAGGTATCACAGGCAGCAACATAGCGTCGGACAGAGCGAGCGAGACCAGGCCAATAGAAGCGGCGACGGACGCGGTCGTACGTGCGGGTTACCCCAAGATGTCCTGCAGTGGGTGCGTCATGCATCTCAAAGAGCACAGTCTGTCATAGCTGTTTTGACACGACAAGAAGATCAGAGCCGTCAGGGAGGAAGTTCCTTCGGTACAGAATGCCGCCCTAGAGGACATATCGGCGAACGGATGCGTCGGTAGGTGTAGAGCGCAGACGCTCGATAAGTGCTTGCAGCGATAGGTCTCGGTACTGCTCGTCGGCAATGATAGCGAAGGCAGACACATAGAAAATGCCGTTGGCGGTACTACTGTCGGCGGCGTCAGGCTCGTCTACCAGGTAGCGAGACAGGCAGTCAGCGTCCTTGTGGAGTCGGCCAGATTTGTAGATGACAGTATATGAATATTCTTGGAGGCATAAGGCCCAGCGACCAAGTCTTCCTGTAGGATCTTTCAGTGAGCATAACCAGCAAAGCGCGTGATGGTCTGTGACAACGGAAAAGGGTCGGCCATATAAGTATGGGCGGAACTTCGCCACCGCCCAAACTAGGACCAGACACTCACGCTCAGTGATGGAATAGTTGCGCTCCGCGGGTGAGAGGAGCCTGCTGGCGTAAGCGATAACACGGTCGTTGCCGCGTAGGCGTTGTGCCAGTACTGCTCCGATTCCGTGACCGCTGGCATCAGTACGGACTTCGGTAGGCGCAGAAGGATCGAAATGGGCCAGAACGGGAGGCGTTGTGAGAATGTCGATTAGATGAGAGAATGCAGAGGCCTCGTGATCGCCCCACTGGAAAGGAGAGTCTTTTTTCAAAAGGTCGGTTAGCGGTCGTGCTATGGCGGCGAAATTCCTCACGAAACGGCGGAAGTACGAACAAAGGCCGATGAAGCTGCGCACATCCTTGACACACTTCGGAACAGGGAAGTGCATAACAGCATGGATCTTGCCTGGGTCCGGTTGCACTCCGTTCGCGTCAACGAGATGCCCAAGGACGGTAATCTGGCGACGGCCGAATTGGCACTTCGATGCGTTCAGTTGCAGACCGGCGCGACGAAAAACGTCCAGGACTGCCGAGAGGCGCTTGAGGTGCGTAGCGAACGTTGGGGAGAATACTATAACGTCGTCCAAGTAGCATAGGCATGTGGACCATTTAAAACCGTGAAGAAGGGAGTCCATCATGCGTTCAAAAGTGGCAGGAGCGTTACATAGACCGAACGGCATCACTTTGAATTGATAAAGACCGTCCGGAGTTACAAAGGCAGTCTTCTCACAGTTGAGAACGTCCATGGCAATCTGCCAGTAGCCGGAGCGGAGGTCAATAGAGGAGAAGTAGCGAGCACCATGGAGGCAGTAAAGGGCGTCATCGATCCGAGGTAGGAGATACACGTCCTTTTTCGTAACCCTGTTAAGGTGCCGATAATCCACGCAAAAGCGCCATGACCCAACCTTCTTTTTTACCAGTACAACAGGTGACGCCCATGGACTACATGACGGTTCTATGATGTTCTTGGCAAGCATTTTGCAAACTTCTGCGTGAATAACTTGACGCTCAGCCGGTGACACTCGATACGGGCGGCGATGAATAGGAGGGGTATCGCCGGTATGAATGCGATGTTTACCAGCTGTAGTTTGGGCCAAAGAACGATCGTTAAAGTAAAAAATATTGTTGTAGGAAAACAGAACGCGGTAGAGCTCACAAGCGTGCTCGAACGGCATGTCGGGCGCAATCATTTTCTGTAAGTCGGCGATGGTACAAGTTGTCGACTGCAATGGTAGAGGAGGATCGGCTGAATTGTCGTCTACCTCAATAGATGCTATTAAATGATCCTCGAATGAGCAAAGCTGGGCCAGAGACATCCCGCGTGGCAGCACTTGTGCCGTCAAGCCAAAATTGACCACTGGCAGGCACACGCAATTCGCCGTAATAGATAAAAAACGGTATGAGGTACCGTGATCCCATGTGTAAGGAGGACGTCTTGCATAGGAGCCGCGATATAGTGACCGTCGGGCACTGGTGGGGATGACACTAGGTCAACGTAAGTCAGTGCCGAAGGTGGCAAGCGTACGAAGTCGGCGGAACTGAGGCGACTGGGGTGTGGTTCAGCGGGATCCAGAACAGGCAGGTCAAGGCGGAGAGTACTGGCGGAACAATCGATGAGAGCAGAATGTGCGGAGAGGAAGTCTAAGCCTAGGATGATGTCATGGGGACAGTGGGCGATGACTGTGAATAGCACAATTGTGGAGCGATCGGCGAAGGACACACGGGCGGCACACATACCAATTACGGGGGCTGTTCCGCCATCGGCAACACGGACAACATGCGTCCTGGCGGGCGTGATTATTTTTTTGAGGCGGGTACGAAGGTCAGCACTCATTACGGACAAATGCGCTCCAGTGTCTATAACAGCAGATACAGGAACACCGTCGACTTGCACGTCAAGAAGGTTCAAATGAGTGGGCAACGTCAGTAGAGGATTTGGCGGCGTAGGGAACAATGCAGCGTCACCTTGAGGCGCTGCATCATCTAGTTTTCTGGCTGGGAGCGGCGTCCGAAAGGAGTCAGCGAAAAGGAGCGACGGGGTTGGGGAGAGTGAGATTGTCATCGTTGGGGTGAAGGTGAACGAGAATAGGGGCGGTTCGGCGCAGGAGAGTCAGTGGCGGCATTATCGGAGCGTGCGGCATAGGGACGAGAAGGGCCACCTGAGGGGCGAGAGTAGGCAGTATAAGCAGACCGGGTCGGGGAAGTCCAGCGACTTCGACAGTGCCGAGAAATGTGCCCGATGTGACGGCAGTGAAAACAAATGGCCTTGTCGTCAGCAGTGCGCCATTCAGATGGGTCGCGGAAGCGTGGTGGGTAAGAAGATGCGGGACGGGGTGGAATGGAAGAAGCCAAATGGGTATCAGGGCGATGGGCCGAGCAGATGGTGTGAAGGCCCATGTTTTCAAACTCCTGGCGGACAACTGCCTGGATCAGGGAAACCGTGACTGCAGGTGCGTTGGTGGGGCTGGAGTCGAAGGTAGCCGGATAGGCGGCCTCAATCCCAGTCCTCGACGTCTTCCCCATCTTTGCCCGAGAATAAGCCAGGATCACGAAGAGCAGGGAGAATGATGTAGGTCGTCGAAGTGGCAGCAGGTGTCGGAGGCGGCTGAGTCGAGTTGTCATCGCCGGGAGCCATGAAGCGAGGCTCGACGTACCGTCCACTGCAAAGCTCCGTGACAAGGTACAGGGAACGTCCACCTTCACCAGATATGTTATGTAAGAAGACGCAGATGAAAAGCTATATACAGGTAAATTTACAACGTATTACGCCGCACTTGGCCAAGAGGCAACAGCCCGCGCTAGCCTCCAATCGTCGTCGTCGTCTTCTTACTGCTCGCCTCTTCGTCATTGGTAATACTATTCTGTAGCAATATGTAGGGTCCACCTCAGGCTTCATAGGCTACACTTAACAAGTTCACATAATGTGCACATCACCCGTTATCATTATGCTTAAAACTTAATGGGCTCAAAATTTCACATGTTAGTCATAGTTTGTTTTATATTAGAAAAGCATTCCCAAGCTAATCTTCATTAGCACAACTAATTAACTCACTGTGCAGTATCTTTTGAACAAACATTATACCACACAATATTAGAAATCTTGCATAAAATATTTTTTTTTTAATTTAACGAGTCTAACCAGATTCGTCTGCATTGTGGTTCCCTGGACAAAGTGGCAGTAATTTAAATAGGAGACAAAAAGCATTTATAAATTAATAACTTGGCATACTTTGGAAACAGGTAATGGTTCCTATAAAAATGCCCATTATTTGTCACAATTGTTGCAGTACACAATTCACGTAAGCATTCGGTGTTAGTGTTTCAGAAAAATAAACTCCCTAAACTTTTTACAGATTTAAATGCTTGGATTTGTCCCACAGCAACACTGGAGCTATAAGACATAGTATTGATTTTCATTTGAACTACATGAGGTTCTTTAATGGACGCCTAACCTGTTCTAGCCTGTAGCCATCATTTCATGACATTATACTAAATCTCAGCTATTAAATCTGAATGGGATGCCTAAGTGAGAGACAGCCTGATATTGACGTATTGGGTAGTCGTTTCATAAAAGCATATTCGTATGTTGCCAGCTGTGGCTCGGAAAACTGCTCTACACGGAATTTCCAGCCAGGATGAACACTCCAGCAAGCTTGTGAGGTCGTGCTTATTCAAGCATGTTAATTGAGGTTGTCATCTCTGCAGTACTGACTGTTTTCCATGCTACCATAAGTAGTGAGATGGTTAGCCTACCGATTCTGCGTCTGTGTGAATATAAAGGCATTTCTTCATGCTAGACAGCCATTTCAAATTCTTTCCAGTTGTTGTAGACGGTGTGAAATTAAGTTTGGACAATCATTGAAGTATTTCTAAATGGAACTCAAATGCTTTTCTTCAGCAAAAGCTTTCAGGCTAGGAAAGGTTAAATCTTAGTATGCAAGCATTTTGGCATCCCTTGCGCATCAGTACTATATGGCCTCCATGGCTGGGAGTCAAGCCCGCAACCTCGTGCATAACAGCAGGTCCTGCTTGTTGGTGTTGTTTGCTTTCTGTGCCATTGCTTACTGTGAACAGAAGCATGTTGGGCCTGGTGTCTTCACAGGGCACCTACTACCAGGTGGGGGACATTGTGGCCCTGATGGATGAGAATGACGACACCTACTATGCTCAAATTCGAGGCCTGCTGCAAGACCAGTATTGCGAGAAAAGTGCAGTCATCACATGGCTGCTTCCTACTTCGGAGAGCCCAATGGACCACTTCGACCCTTCCACCTATATTCTGGGTAACTACCTCTTTTGTCAATTGCAGAAAAGAATATTGCAGACCTGTTGAGCCATCCATGGAGGCATCCATGGATGGCACATACAACTTGTATGTTAAATCTCTGGCAGTAAGTGGTACGCATGTCCCAGTGCTTGGCAGCCACTGCAAGTCATTGTGGCAGGTCTGTCCATGTTCACACAAATGAAGAAATTTATGGAGTGTTGATGAATCTAAATAATTAAAAATCAGTGATGAGGATACCGCAGGGGCATCTGCGTCCGCAGGCGTTTAGTGTGTTGCAACACCACGTGCCCGAGCACGCGAGGGTTGGACCCTTCTGCGTGTAGCTGTGCACAGCTTAGCCGTGTTTGGGGAAAAGAGGATCCTGGGGGTTGAGCCAATGACGGGTGATTGGACCTTTGCGATCCCTCGGTGGCGGCAACACACCTCTTATATATATCAGTGTACTTATGTGGTAAAATAAACTTCTTCTTCTTTGGCCTTGGCTTCACGTAGACGGCACCCTTGGACTGAACCACCCGGGGGAAATCGGTAGTTGCCTTTTCCTGTCCTCCTCTCCAATCTTCGTCATTCGCTCCAACTTTTGATCTTTCCTGTTTTCTCTTCATTTCTTTTTACTTCCGCTCTTCCCGTAAGCAAGGGTTGACCATGTGTGGTGCAATGAACCTTGGTTGTACATATTTGGTTATAGTAAAAACGTACAGTTGACGACCGCAGGACTTGTTTCTTTATAAGACCTTCAGCGTCCCCTTGTTGGGCTTCATGGTGGTTAGCTGCCGTTACTGCCGAAAACTGAACATTTCTTATGGATAGTTCATTTCCCAAACTCTTTGATTGCCCTCAAAAGCAAGGGCGCCCCGAAGAAGCATTTATATTTTTTGGCCAACACACTCAAAACTTCACCCGCTATCAAGTAATTCACTCTGAGAAACCAGGAATGACAACGAGAATGATCTCACCTTTCCTCGTTTCCAAATGTCTAACTCAAACTGTTGGCCCAGGCTATAAGGCATATAGACTAGCAAGTGGCAACCTCCTCTTAGAGCTGCATGACAAAAACTAGTGTCAAAAATTATGTAACCTAGTGTCTACAGTCGAACCCGGCTATATCAAACTCTCAAAGAAACGCCTATCAGTTCAACAAAGAACATAATTTGATATAAGCTTGCTAAAGAATTGGATGTCGTGAAAGCACATACCATTTATAAAATCACTTTGTTGATAAAACAGCTTAGTTTCGCATGAAATAGTCCTGTATTTTCTTCTGCTTGGGCAGTTTCATTGCCTGCGACGCACGGACTTCTCCACATTGTCTAAGGATTCGGCGCAGCTTAGGCCGCAACCTTCCACATTCGTGCAGGAACACCGGGCTAGTGCAAGTGCACGTATCACCTTGGAGGATGTGGGCAAAGGACCATCGTTGCTTTCCTCATTGTGCCCACTTTCACTTGTGCTCAATACAATGTTGGTAATGTAGTCTTCGTTTTCGGGCTCTCCTGTGGTCACGACACCATCATCTGCAGTCACAAACTCCTCGACCGTCGATTCGTCAACGGCTTCCGGAAATTCTGACAGCTCGGTTCAAACTTCAACAACACCAGCAGCAGTTTCGTCGTACTCGTCAGAATTTACAGTCATCACCAGGCACGCGGAAGCCGGCACATATGAAGATATATGTATATGGGTCGCGAATTTGTCTGCTTTAGCCCTAATCTCCCCCTTAAGGCACGTCCACGCTAGCGGCAAACATGCCGTAACGGCGAACCGGTCTCCAGTGCCATAGAACGTCTGCTGCACAAGAGGTATCCAAAGTTAACAGCAGTTTGTCTGGAGCACCGCCCTCCACACGAACGACGGGCCAATCAACGACCGCGAAGATACACGCCTCCGCCACCGGCGTCACAAACATAGGCCGAGCTTCTGCTCCAAGCAAAATAATTTCCATCAGATAAAGCGATGCGCAAATTGTACATTTTATGAAACACGATAGCGACTGCCAATGTTAAACACGAACGAGAGCTCAGTTACTTGTCAAGTTCGGCTGCAGTGCGCAGCTACCGACGGCAGACGACGGGCTCGGCTGTGCTCGCATTGCAGCCGGTGGCGGCGCTGCTAATATTACCACATTTTCTTCTTTATGTATTATTATTGCGAAGAGGGACAACTGTAAGAAAATATTGCAGCTTGTAAGCGTCAGTGATTCATGAACTTTGAACTTTTGTGAGTGAACAGGAGAAGGCCTAGCGACGATATCGGCGCCGCCAAGTGACCACCCTGAGCACTCCTTGGTCGCTGATTGGCCACTTCACTGTATGGCTGCCGCACGAATGGGTCCCAGTCCCATCCTCTCTACAGCAAAGAAATCTTGCCGTTCACCGGCAAACGGCGTGTGGCGAGTTGCTGTGCCATTAACATGAACGGGCCTTTACTCTTCAAAATCGTGCTGAGAGTGCTCCTTGGAATCTTGCACGCTGTGGGGACATCTGACTCCTCACCACGTTCAACTTGTTTGATGATTTCGAGCTTCACGGCAAAAGGCAAATTCTGCTGCTTCATCATGGCAACACTGCGGGAAAAGGCCCACAAGGCACAAACATAATGAACATAAGAAGCAGCGAGACAACTCGCACTTGCACCATCTTGCACTGTGAGGGCACAAGAGCCTCTGATTGGCTGTCTGAGCAAGCACTGTGGGCGGGCCAGGATAATTTTTTGCAACGGGTGTCGACAGCTCGCTCGACACAGCGCGGTCACAGTAGGGAGAGTGGTTTGATGGAGCTGCACCGCTGGATTTCTCTGTCACCGCGAGGAAAAGACAACTTCTGAGGGCACTTTTCCACCGCTTTACGTTCCATATATCGGGAGTTGCTGCTATTTTTGTTCGATGTAAGCTTAACTTTTCCTATACAGTCGATCCCGAATATATCGAACCCGGATATATCGAATTATTTCCTATATCAAACAGTTGAAAAATCCCCTTGGGAATCCCATGCAAAAGTATAGCGCTATTGTTCGCATATATAGAGCTCCTGTGCTCCGGCAAGTGCGCTTCACCCATCGCATCCCACCCCCGCAAGTGCGCTTCTCCTCACGAAGCTCTCGCGATGTTCCCGTGATCTCACGCGCGCCGCCCCACACTCTGAGAAAGAGGCGTGTGGGTAAAAGGCACGTGACGAGGAGCACTTGGAGTGCGATTGGGTGTGAAAGGGAAGCGGAAGGGACAAACCACACTGACCGCAGGCACCCATTTCCTGTGTTTTGGTTGGCTCACACCGCTGGCGCAGCAAGACGAACAAGGTCAGTACAGCTGGGGCTTGTGGTAGTGCAGAGATGCGAAGCGCTGCATCTTTCCATTCACTTTGTTCCTTTTATTCACGAGGCCAACGCAAACGCTTGAGACTCGTGTGGTGCAGTGCATTTTTCTTTCCGCTTTTGGCACGTGTTCCGGAGCCATGGCCGCGAAAAAATGCAAGAATTTGGATTTTTCAACAAAGGCGGACATCATTTGATGACGGGTGGAGGCTGGCGAAGAGAAGTCGTCGGTCGCCACGGCGTTTGGAATTCCTCGCAACACCCTGAGTACGATCCTCAAGAACAAAGCCGATGTTAAGCTGAAGGCAGTGCAGTTCAGTCGCCCTGCAGCGTGTCGTGTGCGTGTCCCAACCTTTGACAAGGTCGAGAAAACATTGTACGCCAGGTTTTTGGAAACCCGTGCCAAGAACATACCTGTTGACGGCCCAATGCTCATGGAGAAGGCCAAATGGTTTGTTGTGGCCTTCGGAGAGGAAAGCTTCACTGGTTGGCAGGAGTGATTTAAGAGTCGCTACAGCATCGTCAGAAAGACTCTTTTGGGTGAAAGCGAGGCGACTAGCACAAGTCACGTAGAGAAGTGGTTGTCCGAAGAGTGTCCAAATATTTCCGACAGCTTTTCGCCGTCGCAAATATTCAACGCAGATGAGACAGCTCTGTGTTTTTCGCTGTGTTCTTGTTTCTTTACGCGCCCTGTAGGCACAGATCGGTAAGTTCCCATTCCTAATTCTCACATTTGGTTCCAGTGTACTGCCAGAAACAATAGAAGCAGGTTACATTAAGATCCGAGTAAGGCAGTACATCCCTAACTCTCTCCATTGCTTCAAATGCCAAAGATTCGGCCACAGTTCACAAAACTGACAAGGCCGACAGACCTGTGGTAAATGCAGTGCACACGAACATGCCACTGAATCCTGTGATAACCCTCTGCACTGTGTAAACTACAATGGGGACCACACTGCATACTCGCGATCCTGTCCGTCCTGGAAAAGAGAGAAAGAAATCATAGCAATTAAGGTGAAGGAGACCCTTGCATTCAAGGAAGCATGGAGGTGGGTGTCCTACCTTCCAAACAACTTTGCCCATGTGACGTGTCTGGTGGCAGTGACACAACGGCTTCTGGCGGCTGTCCGGCCCACATGCAGCGAGTCGGCAATGACGCCATCTGTCCCCCTGGCGGTCGCAGCTAGTGCTTGGACGTTGAACGAGGCCTCAAAGGTCTTGTCCAATGCAGCGAGGCCTTCACGTCAAACACAGCGCTCGGAAGAGCGCGTGTCCAGTGGCTCGCAAGAGGCAATGGACACAACGAACAGCGAGACGGCGCCACCAGCACCGAAGAAGCGGCAAGACTCTCGTGATCACTCCAAAAAAGACAAAGCTCGCGTCACGGCGCCTGGAAAGGGCCCGTGAGCTTAATCCTCATCTCTTAAACGCGCAGCACACAACACATTTACCACAATGGAGACACAGATACCACAATGGAGTGTCAGAGGACTTCTTCATTACCTCGACGACATCACAGAACTACTACACAAACATAATCCAAAGTTGCTGTATGTTCAAGAGACACATCTGAAACCTACGAACACTAATTTCCTTTGTAAGTACACCATCTTCCGAAAAGATGCGACAAAGCTAACGCCTCTGGCACTGTAGCAATAGTAGCCAACAAGTCGGTCGCTTGCCTACCCGTCGCCCTTCAGACAACCGTTGAGGCAGTGTCAGTTCGGGCCATTCTTTTTAATAAATTGGTAACTGTAGGTTTCATTTATATACCCCTGAACCATCATGTCGAAAAAGCAGTCCTCTGCAACCTCATTGATCAGCTTCCCGAGCCTTACATACTCATTGGAGATTTTAATGCTCATAACACGCTGCGCGGAGACTCGTGATGCGACGAGAGGGGACGACTAATTGAAAACTTCATTTTAAACTCCAGTGTGTGCCTCTTCAATAAGAAAGAACCAACGTATTGTAATCCTCACCATAATTCATACTCGTCAATAGACCTGTCTATCGGCTCCCATTCTATCTTCCCTGATTTAGAATGGTGTGTTATTAAAGATCCATTCGGAAGTGATAACCTTCCAGTAACTCTAAACCTAGTAACACAACATGACTCCTCTCCACATGTGCCTCGCTGGAAACTGGCCTCGGCTGACTGGGAAGCTTTTAAAGAATCCACCTACTTGTCACGAGATTTCACAAATAATTTTACCATAGATCATGCCGTATCATAGTTTACCGCTTTTATCATTGACGTAGTAGTTCTGCGGAAACCTAGAAGGTGGAGAGGCATAATTAATAAAGGGAACGGGTGGATGTCTGATTTTCCCTTTATTTTATCATTGATGCATCAGAAAAGTTCATCCCTCAAACAAAAGGTAGTTCACATGGAAGACGAGTTCCCTGGTGGAACAATGACTTCAGACAAGCGCGATAAAGCAAAACAAAGCATGGGACATTCTGCGTCAATACCCAACTGTAGAAAACCTTGTCCATTCAGTATAAATCAAAGGGAAGGCGCACGCGACGACAGGCTAAGATAGAAAGCTGAGATAAGTTTCTTTCGGGAATCAATTCATATACCCAAGAGACAAAAATGTGGAATGCACTCAGAAGGCTAAAAGGGCAGCAAATTTATCTGTTGCCTGTGGTGAAAGACCAAGGGAATACTTTGCAAGACCAAGCAGACTCTCTTGGGAAGCACTTTGAGTATGTCGAGCTCAATCCATTATTCTCAATCCTTCCGTAACCGCAAACAAATAGAAGAATGTAAGCCAATCATATGTAAATGCAGACAGAACTAACCGCACAACCAGCCTCTCAGTATTGCCAAGTTGAGAGCTGCCTTGATCGCATGAAAGCGCTCTGCACCGGGACCTGACAGTCATGTATGGCACGATCAAAAACTTACACCTACACCCTGACACACAAGTTACACTACTCGCATTTTTCAATACTATTTGGGGGTACCTTCCATCCACATGGAAAGAAGCGATTGTGATCCCTGTTTTGAAGCAGAGTAAAAACCCTTCCTTGGCGGCAAGTTATCGCCCGAGAGCTCTTACAAGTTGTTTGTGCAAGCTTTATGAAAAAATGTATAATTGTAGACTCATACATTTCCTTGAACTCAACAATATGCTTGATCCTTATCAGTGTGGCTTCAGAGAAGGGCAGTCCACAACCGATCATCTAGTGTGCGTTGAAGGATATATCCGCGATGAATTTATACCTTAACAGTTCTTCTTATGAATATTCCTCAATATGGAGTAGGCGTATGACACAATATGGCGTTATGGGATCTTGAAAGACTCATAGGCAGAGAGTTTATTTTTCCGGGAGGGTTGGGGGGGAGGGTTGGAGGGGGGGGAGGCTGTGGCCCGACCAGCACTCTGAACCACACATTATATATATATATATATATATATATATATATATATATATATATATATATATATATATATATATATATATATATATATATATATATATATATATATTTCTTCCACTTGAAGAAACTTTGTGTGACCTCGAAGAATTTAGCGGTGACGTGACGGCGTTGTGTGAGAATATATGACATCATAGTAGGAGACAGTTCAATTTCACAGCCTGAGACTTTTCGGTGGTACCAATACTGCTTCGCCTTTCCGGCGAAACTGTGGCCTCTCTCTTTTTCTTTCTCTATGAGTCCGAATATAAGCACTGCTGTGCATGACTGCTGTTGATCCTGATTTCGAGGGAAACCAGTTTGGCCTCATTTTGTTAATTAAGTGAATTATCTGAAAAGCAGTGTAATAGGCATAGAATGTTTCAAAATCCCGGCTTTGCTCACACCGCATCGAAAGAGTGCGCGTGACGCTACATTTCGCTAAAGCCTTTATCTCTCACGCCTGAAACTTGCTTGGGACCAAAGCCTAATTAAGGTGACCGTTTCACTTTTCATGAAAGTGTATACAAGCTGCAAAAACAGGTTTGTGTCAAAAAAATGAATGCGAAATAAACAGACCAGGAAGTGACCAACGTTTAGAAAAAAGGCAAAACCGATATGTTCAAGAAAGTAAATATACCACTTCTAAATCAGCCTAATTGGCCATCGGCATGCCTGCACAAAAAAAAAAAAGAACCATCAGATTTCAATGCGCCTTTATTATCTATGAATTCATAAGTTCCGTTGAACACCAGCTGTTGCCTAGAGGACGTATTCGAATAGGTCTTCTTTTGCAGTGACGCAGTACTGCGTCTATTTTAGCACATCTTCAGTAGCTTTCTTGACGACCAACCCCGGAATTCCACGGCAGACATTCGTTATCCTTGTCTTGAGCTTATCTGACGTCTGTCTCGATCATGTAAGCAAGGTCTTTCACATAACCCCAAAGAAAGAAATTGAGTGGAGAAAGGTCGGATGACCTAGCCAGCTAATTTATAGGCCCGTGCCTTCCTATTTATTGGGCATGAAACGTCACATCCAGCCAGTTTCGTGCTTGGCTGCTGCTGTGTGTGAGTTCCCTATCTTGCTGATACCACAGAACTGGAAGATATAGTGGGACTTCGCTGAGAAACTCATCCACCACTCCTCAAGGATTTCGTTCACATAACGCTGTCCAGTCAGTGTGTGACCAAAGAAGATGGGACCAATTGTAGCACCGGCGTAAATTCCGCACCACACATTGAGCGACCACTGCTACTGGGGCCAATTGCGTGTTGCCCAGTGTAGATTGGAGTTCATCCAATAGTGTACATTATGTAAATTTACCTAGGCACTTCTGGGAAAATTGGCTTCATCTGTGCACAGGATGTTGCTCAAAAAGTCTGGTGACTCATCGGTTTTTGTGAGGACCCAATTCGAGAAATCTAGACGATTCTATAGGTCCCTATCTTCCAAGCATTGGTGCTAGTTAAGGTGATACATGTGAAAAGCCATCATTTAGAATCCTCCAAACTGATGACTTGAAAATTTGTACCTAGACGGTCACATGCCACACACTAGCATGAGCGTTTGATTCCATAAACTCTAAAACATCCGTGCGTAGGTTAAGACACAAAGATGGAGTCCTCTGCCACTGTTTCTTGAAGCTGCCGGTTTGTCATAGGTTATCATAATTTCTTGTGATAGTCTATGCGTTTTGTCTACCACCACACTTCCATGATTGATATATATATATTTGAGGCCTTCCTCTTCTTGTCATTTGCAGATCCAAAGGCAAGAATGTTTATTTTTTGCTCATTAGAGAAACACATGGCGAGTGAGACGAAACAAAATGCACCTTTAAACCTTTGCACTGACATTGTCAATTCGCTTTTGTGATGATAGGTTTTGTGGGGGAAAAAAAGCATCTGTGCACTTCATCTATGCTAAGACAATAGATAGCACAGCTTGTTTCCACCTAATACCAAACGTGGCATGTTACATCGGCCGGAGTTCAGTAGATAAGGCACTATAGTCAGATAGAACCTAAGTCTAGATTCTACTTAAGTCTGCTGTGAAGCCCCACCCACGCCCGATAACCACTAGCCACTGTTCCTCTGCGAGGCTGCAAATAGTTCGTTCTTCAAACTTTTCCTGTTACCTAAATAAGGCAGTAACCACAAAAACAAAGTTATAAGTGCTTAATTTTTTACGTTTTCACTGGTCTCTTATAGTGAAACGGCGAAAGCCTAATTCTTTAATGAACTGAAATAAAATGCTTGCTTCGCTGCCACTATTTCCTGTCAAGTTTCACTTCAGTTGGCAGTGAAGTTTCACGAGTGAAATGGGCTCAGCAACAAAATGAACTGTACTGAGGACTTTTGAAGAGTGAAATTCTCAGACTCCATACACTTTGTCCATGTCTGTTGCACACCTCATCGCTTCCGCCAATGAAAAGACTTCAAGAACAGTATATGCTCCGGCAGTATCAAGTACAACGCCATTTTTAAAACGTCGCATAACGATAGTTTTGCTTGCTTTTGTGATTGGCTAGCGGAGTCGCACAATACTGCACAGTTCGTGTAACTTGGTTGCCAACTGCTTCTTTTTTTTTTTAAGTTGTATCCTACTATAGTTTGATCACGATGCTTTTCTTTATTTCCTTTATTTCGTTCTGAATAACTCGGAGGGAGTCTGTTAAAGGGCGCTGCTTTATGATCCAAGTGGCAGCGCAGTCACGTGGTATTCTCCATATTTCGCGGAGTTTATTTATCTATCGGAAAAAAATTGGTACGCAGTTAGCATGCCGAAGAAAATACCGCAGTTGTCCCTTGACTGTGCCTTCAAATGCCTCATTGATGTTTTTATACTTAGCATAGTACATCTTGAGTTAGATAATTAATTACAATTACCTGATTAAATCTCAGTAACGAAAAAGTTACTGGAAGTTACTACACTGTACTGTAGACAATATTAACTATGTTTCCTGCGAGTAACGCACTGCTCTGTTTCTTTTTTTTTAAATCTTGGTGCACTATAGTTAATTGGGACACCTTATATACACCTGATATATATTTATGACCTTTGCATGCAAGTGATGTTTCCATCCCTAATAAATGTTCTAAATTATTAGAAATTGCTTTTTTTTTCCTTGAGTTGTTAGTTTTGCTTACTGGAAAGAGAAGCAATACTGAGACACACAACATTCACCTGCATTTCACTAGCCATTGATAAAAGACTCTGCCAAAGGGCTCACTGAAGTCTATAGTCTTTTTTCCAATTAAAAAAGCATGCAAAGCAATTTGAAGCGTGATGAACATACAGCAACATATTCATTCTCTAGGCATAGGCTATCTATACCATTGGAAATAAATTTTTGTTGGCTACCTACATCTCCTTCAAAAATATAACAATATATTTAACTATACCCACAGGACACATCCTGTGTGTATATTTAAATACATTGTATATGTGCATGGTGTTTACAGTGGGAATTTAAAACAATATCGAAGTGAGAAAATATGGATAAGGCAGCTGCCACTAGTGCTTCTAATGCGTGTGTCCTCTTATTGTCAGTATTTGCAGAAATACAGCGAAAGTATGAATTAAAAGCCGTGCACGTCCACGCCACCAATGATGCAGTAAGCTATTAGCCCAAGTAAAATTTCAAGTGAAAAGGTCGAGGAAAGTCAATAAAAATATAAAATGTATGTGACAAAGCTCTGGTAATGGCACTTTAGGTGTGCGTAGGGGGGAGGGAGGGGGCTTCGGCATCGCTCAAGGGGGGGGGGAGGGGGAGGAGAAGGGGTGCTGAGCCCCACCCCACCTGGAAAATTTTGGAGGGGGCTTGGGCCTCAGAGCCCCCCCATAGTCGGCGAGACATGTCGGGAATGGGCATCCATGGAAATCTGCTAAACGTAATAGAAACCTATTTGTCGAATCGTATCTTCCACCTGAAAATCAGCGACGTATTGTCGCGACCTTTTTTACAAGAAACTGGTGTACCCCAGGGAGGCATACCCGGCTGCACACTCTTTATCGTTAAGGTGAACACGCTTCATGCTTAATTGCCACCGGCAATCCTTTATTCCGTCTACGTGGACAATACTCAAATAGGCTTCAAATCCTTTCACTTCGCAGTATGCGAGAGACAGGTACAGCAGGGCTTGAACAAGGTATCCAAGTGGGCAGAAAAAAAATTTATTTAGAATCAACCCCCACAAAATTTCTTGTTTTCTTTTTATGAGAAAGAGAGGCCTGGTTCCAGATCCTTGTGTAGAACTGTGTGGACAACAAATACCTATCAACGAAGAGCATAAATTTCTAGGTATTATACTTGACTCCAGGCTTACTTTCATTCCCCACATTAAATATCCTAAAGAAAAATGTCTAAAAACAATGAACTTACTAAAAAATTCTATCCCTCACAACATGGGGTAGCGACAGGAAGTGTTTGATGAATCTTTTTAAGAGCCTGATTTGATCCCGATTGGACTATAGTGCCGTCGTCTATAACTCTACCTCTCAGAGCATGCTGAGACATCATGCTAGATCCTGTCCACCATCTAGGTATCTGCTTAGCCACTGGTGCTTTCAGGACAAGTCCTATTGAAAGCTTATATGACGAATCAAATGAATGGTCACTCCATCTGCAGAGAACTTACATAAGCCTCACATATTTTTTCAAAATACACTCCAATCATGAACATCCATATTTTAGTACCGTTCATGATATGATGTGTGCTATACTTTTCCGTAATCGTCCCTCTGTAAGACAGCCTTTCTCGCTGCGTGTGAGGGAACTTAGCAATTAAATGCATGTCCCACTCCTCGAGCATCGCTTAATGCATCCAACTAAGCTGTTACCCCCTTGGGAGTGGCAGGTAATAGAATGAGACATAACCTTTATGAAAGTCGCAAAGCATGCACCAGAGGTTGAAATCCAAATGCATTTCCTAGAACTCCGATACAAGAACTCCTGTATGGAGTTCTACACAGACGCATCGAACTCGCATGCCGGGGTGTCCTATGCAGCCATCGGTCCATCCTTCTTGGAATCCAATGTACTGCATCTGGAAACAAGTATCTCTACAGCTGAGGCCAATGCTCTATAGTCGGCTATGAAGCATATTAGGAAATCAAAACTCCAAAAAGCAGTCATATATACAGACTCCCTAAGCGTCGTGAAGGCCTTGATGACACTCTGCAAGCATAAAAATCCAGTACTTAATGAACTCTACTCTGTCCTGTGTAAAGTGCATATATCTAGCCAGCATGTCATCATATGTTGGGTGCTTGGCCATAGGGGTATTGAGGGTAATGCTCTGGCATATGAGGTGGCCACATCAATTGCATCGCAAGCTATTAATCCTACCGCTGCTGTCCCTGCCGCAGATCTCGGGCCTTTCTTACGAAGGAAACTGTGAAACTACTCGCAACGCTCGTGGTTTTGCAGCCACAATTAGGTTTGTGGCTCTCAACAAATCACAGCAAACAGATGTCCTATTCTGTCGTCTCAGAATAGAACACACATTTGGCACCCATAATATTCTACTTACTGGAAATGAATCTTTAACTTCTGCTAGATGTGGTGAGAGGCTAACTGTCCTCCTCGCCTTCCTGAAATGTCAGAAAGCCGAAGCTGAAAGAAACGTTTTCTTCTTGCATACCGTTATTCCGTCCCTCTTTACTCGTCTATTTTTCTTGGTAAAGAATTGCTTTTTAACACCAAAGCAGTCCTTGATTTCTTGAATGATGTTGTCCTACATGTTATAAGCCCATTAAATTCGTAGCGCATCCTCTTTCCAGAGGATGCTGCTGTGATAGTTGTGTTATATAGCACATGCCTCCAAACCTTTATGTTTCAAGGGCTCTAATGAGGCAGTTGTGCTCTACCCAATTTTAGCATCAGACATATTTTGTATATTGTTATCATTCTCTCACAATGCATCATAGTGCTCATAGTACCCATCATTTGGCATCGCCATAATATTATTTACACGTGGATTTTATGCACCTTATAGCTACTATATTTTAGGCCCCTTTACAGCCATGTCACATCAACTTCATAGAAATCACATCACTGCAAACTCATTAACACTGGCATGGCGCTCTTTGGCCATACCTGGCCATTGCGCCACTAAACACCACACATTCATTCATTCAGTGATGAGGAACGCTTCCATGAAGCATGGAATGTTTGTGAACAAACAGGTTAAAAAAAAAACACTTGCACTCAAAGGCCACTTTTATTGTCTTCCTTTATGGTGAATACAGTTGAATCTAATTAGTATAGCAAATTTCGTTAAGCTTAGGCTTCTACATTTTATAATTAATAATTAATCTTCAGCAAAAGGGCTGGCATGGATTGCAGTTAGTGCTAGCAGCTTCCATCACATAGCAGCATGCACACAAGGGGCTCATCATCATGGCTCACCAACAGCAGACCACCATTTTGTCATCGCCTTTTGTCATGTCACTGCCTGGACAACATCAACATATTTGCAATAACAATGTAGTCAATGATATGATGGAACAACACCGAGGCAACACACATTGCGTTGTCTGTCAATATGCTTCTCATAAGCTCTCTTCTGACATACTCTAGTTTGGCTGCTGACATATTTGGGAGCATATGTGCTAGTAACATTGGTGCATGCACAGTTGATTTGGGCTTCCTGTATATTTATTCTTTTTATTTTTAGTCCTAAAATCTCCAAGCGGGTGCTGTGCTGTGCTTTGTGAAATTGACATGTCTAAGTGAAACATCACTCATTTGCAGAAAAAAGGGCATGGTTTCCAGTGCACCCGTGATCAAAAAACGAAGTTCGCTTCCATTAATTTGACCTTGTCGGGACGAAAGTTATCTAATTATCCGGCGGTCCGAACAAAACTAAACGCGGAAAAAAACGCCAAAGCACACCACTAATTTGTTTGGTAGTATTTTGTCGATTCTTACACGTGCTCGCTTTCTATGTGTCCAAAGTAGAACACTAACATAGAAATGACATTAAAGCTCATATACTAAGTAGAAAGCCAACCCAAACTTGATTTCTTTGCAAAACTCAGCGAGGGTCTAATGTGTTGCACAGTGGCGGGCGGTTTTGTAAAGTCAGCTTCGCCGCTATACATTCGTGTTATGCGGTAAAGCATACAAACATCACAAAGGCGGTTTTGGTACAGTCAAATCTCGTTACTACGAACCCCACATTAACGAATTTATCATAATTACGAATATTTTAAAAATCCCCGCCAGATTGCCTATATTTTCCATGTAAAAATATTTCAGAACTACGAATTTCAATACAGCGCATATTTCAGAATAACACACATAGTTTATTTTCCTCTTTATTACCAAAAAACATCAGTATTACGAATTTGGCTGAAAGTTACAGTGCCGCGACTCTAGCGTTAAACAGAAACCGCGAGTGCAGTAATTATCATCATCACCATGTCAAGTGACAACTGCTTCACCAAGAACTTCACAACAAAGGTTTGGCGATGTTCGCGTGAGGTGCAATGATGAATGCAGCTAGCGATGGTGCCAAGAAGCAAAAGCACTTTTCGCTGCAGGACAAATTGGACATGTTGCAGGAAATCGACACAGGGAAAAGACAAATCGACATGTGCAGACACCATGGCATTGCCCCATTGACCGCCGCGACCATTTTGAAAGACCGGGACAAGGTTGTCAAGCTTCACCAGGAATTACAACTCTCTCCTACGAGGAAACTGATGCGACTGAGAAACTTTCAAAATATGGACCAAGCTGTTCTCATGTGGTTCAAAGATGCCAGACTGCAAAACGTAATCGTGTCTGGCCCAATGCTCCAAGAAAAAGCCAGTGCAGGTTGGCTTTTTCATTTCTGCCAAACGAACTGAATAACTTGGCAGGTAGTCTCGGGTAAGGAAAAGGCGGCTAACAGAGAAGGCGCTGGTTCCTGGCGCAATGATCGTTTTCCAGAGGTGGCTGAATCGTACTCTGAAAACGATATTTTCAACACAGATGAGACCTCATGTTTTTATCAGCTCCTGCCAGACCGGACAATGCACTTCAAAGGGCAGCAGTGCAAAGGAAGGAAGAAGTCGCACCTTTGCGTGACAGTCCTACTCTGCTGCAATGCAACAGGCACGAAGAAAGTTAAACCAGTCTTCATTGGCAAGTATGCGAAGCCTCGCTGCATGAAAAACGTCATGTTGTTACCATACGACTACCGCACCAACAAACGAGCCTGGATGACCAGAGAACTCTTTCCTGAGTGGCTCATCAGACTCGATGACCAAATGAGGAGGGATGACTGAAGAATTGTACTGGTTGTTGACAACTGCTCTGCTCATATTGTGAATGTTCGCTTGACGCACATTCACTTAATGTTTCTGCCACCAAACAACACGTCCTTGCTGCCACCTCTAGACCAGGGCATTATAAAGAGTGTGAAAGCAGAATTTCGTACGCGCCTTGTGCAGCGGTTGATTACCAACCTCCGCCTAAAGCAGCCGACTGCAATCAATATTCGTCAGGCAGCGAAAATGCTCACAGGAGCTTGGTGGAACTTGAAGGTGTCCACCATTAGCAACTGCTGGCGAAAAGCAGGGCTTGTCAAAGTGCCTGTGCAGCTTGAACATGACCTGGAGGTGACTGACGACAACCCAGGAGACCTGTGGACCGAGGTTGCGGAGCTGCTGCCCACCGTCTCTTCTTTCAACGACTACGTGGAGAGCGACAGCACAGCACTAACAGCGGCGGACCGACGACCGAAGGGATTGTTAACTGCATTCACGACGTCTCCAGTTACGATGACAACCCGAAGGAAGACGACTGTGGGTCACTGAACACAGAAGATGTGATTGTGACGAACATTGATGCTTTACTGCACATGAACAAAGTCCGCACTTTCATCGCTCAGTGCAATGATGTGCCAGAAGAAAAAAACTGATTTCTTCAAGTAAAGCAGCTTCAAAGTGAGTGAAACATTTTTATTTGAGAGTCAGCTTGTCTGCACATGCATCTACTGCCGAGGTACATCATTTTCATTCCTAGGTTTGTCCACTGGCTTATAACAGCAAGTTTTTCATTACAACGATATTTCAAAATAACGAATGATTTTCAGTGCACCTGTGTGATTCTTTATATCAACATTTGACTGTATTGTGTCCGATTGCACCACGCAGGTAATTTTCAGCCTAATTTTCTCGCAAACAAAAAGGTGCTTGTTAGAATCAAGTAAATGCCGTAATCAGACATTATGAGCTATGGTTATTGCTTGAAAACCTTCCTAGAGCAGTCCGAAAATAGGCGTTTTCGATGGGAGATGACATAAGTTCAACGCAATCACCATCACCTAAGCTCTGCTGAAACTAGATACTGCCACTAAAGGGGTCGTTATTGGGCTCACCGTAGAGGTCAGGCATGTGCTTGCTGACTGGCCAAGTTCGAATTATCTGGTGGCGGCCAATTTCAGGATCAATAAAGCAAATGTTTGGGTCCATAGAAACGTGTGGCCACTGGCTGGGACCTTTGGTCAGGATTGAATAAGCCAAAAGATCTAGTTAACCAGAGTCTATTCAACGGAAGCTTATTATGTTGTGAATACCATTGAATAGAGATTGCCGAAACAACATTTGGATGTATTTAATTCGTTGCAAGTTCAACTTTCGTCTTATCTAATATTGTGGCTTAATAATTGAAAAAAATCTGAAGACTTCAGCAATTCCTCTGCTGCTGAGCTCGCTTACTTGTAGGAGCAGCTGACTGTCACGGCAGATGCCACCATTTTCTCAAGAATAACTTCTTCTTTGTGATGCACACATCATCCTTATCTATTACAGTATGGGTAAGTGTTGTAGCATCCTAAAATACATGCACGTGCACTACTGCTCTCGGAGTCTGTGGGGAGGGCAAATACCAAGTGGGAATTTTCCTTCCCTCGACACCTGTTATGTCACTCTTATACAGTAGAATATCGTTAATTCGAATTCCAAAAGACCGGAAATTTATTCGGATAAAACGGAGTTAGAACTAAAGAGAATCCGTTTGAATAAAGCGCCTGATGTCAATTATGTGGTACAGTGCACAGAAGCAACACCGTCACCGAGCTCGCAACATCTTCTATTGCCTCCATCAGCGTGTGACAACATGTGCTAGAAGAAGCTTTGTTTTGTATAAAATCCAACTGTACAAATCCAAGTATAAGATCCAATGAGATCGCACAGCATGTGCTGTGGATGTGAGAGAGGGCTGAAAAAGATGGTGGCGTGGTGTATGCCATCCTCCTGGGTGCCATGTTTGAAGTCATGCGATTAAACACACGGGGAAGGGTTCTTTCCTGCTCTAACTTAAACTTGCAACACAAACACCCAGATGGACCACAAAAGGAAGATGTGACACACACTGGCGCTGTGGGTCTTAGGTCCGTCTTAGGTGTTTGCACTGTAAGTTTATGTTCAGAATTATGTACCAACTAGGCCCAAATGACGTTTTACTGAATTTCCTGCTCTAGCCCAGCTGTGGCTGTTGCACATAGCTGTCCATGCAGCTGAGTGCATATGCTGGCCACATGTCATATCTTGGAGGCAATCTGCTGCGAGTTATAATTCTAGTCGCTTCACATGTGCTGTCTTCCTTAAGTGTTGGACATGTGTTGCAGCTAGAGGCAGCCCAGAACGTTTGCTCCCTGAGGCTGCCACTCATCATGCTAGAATTGGGACAGCGAATGTTCACGGTCGTCTAGTGAAATCCGTTCATGTTTGCCTGTGTGCAAGTGGCATCATGCTCAATCATTTAATTCGTAAGCAAATGTATAATGCACTTCATATGGCCAATAAAACTATGAACCTTAGTTTTCTAATACTTTGCTATCATTATCAATGCTTCGGTTTTTGTGCAAAACTTCAACTTTATTTTTCTCCTTATGCTCCTTTTAAGCTAGATGAGAAAGGAGGGTGCGCCCTTCATGCTTCTGTTCACTCTCAGCTCCACACGTGCTTTTCCTCTACAAATTATCGGTGTGCAACATTGTGACAGCTAGCGACAAATTGAACCTTCGCTTTTGGCTTGCGTACGTCTGAAAGGTGGTCTATGGGAGTGAGACATTCTTTTTTACATTTCCGTTCAGCAGTTATTGGAGTTCGAATTCACCCTTTTTTTTTCCTATTCAAATACAGATGACATTGCCTGGACCAACAGAGCAGTTTGAAATATCCATTAGTTGTAATTTGAAGAGTCCCAGAAATGGTCTCTACAAAGTTTGGAGACACGTAGGGTAGAGCTACAGTAAAACATCTGCACCACAATTTGGATGAAGTGTCTCATATTAAAAGAGCTATGAATGATTACAAGCTACCCTTCTCCCTAGCCACACTTTTTCTCCTCAACTCATCTGCCGAGCAATCAGCACTAAGCTTTGCCTTCACTAGCTCTGTGTCGTGATGTGATGTCGTGTCATCTACTTCCAGGATCTCGGGAGCCAGTGCGCAAAGCTTCCCCAACAACTTCGCTAGTCGCCTGGCCATCGATCCCCAGTGAGAACTATGTGAACAGCCTGCATTGCGAGCGTTTTGACAGATGGGCAGAGGCATAAATTAAAGCCCCTCCACACTACTACCACTGTGATGAAGTGGCTTTAGCATAAACATGAATGGTCTGCACGGTGCAGCCACCCGGTGGCACGTCGTGTTAATCGTTTCAATCGGTATCATTGACTTTGATGAACCTTGTACCGATAGAGATCATGTGCTGTGGGAACGCTGGGCGCATCAGAGCATTGAACACGGCCGAGTCATTCAGCAAATGTGCCAATATTCAAACAATCAAATAGTCGGGATATAGTATATTAGTTATTTGAGTCACGAATCAAATTATTTAAATATTTATGTATGATTCAAAATCGAGTATTTGCACACCCTTACTTTTTTTATAGAAACAAATTAACCAACATTCCAACTATTACAAAGATTTGTTCAGCGTAAGGTTGAAAAAATTATCGATGACACAACCTGGGTAGCCAGTCAGATAGCTCGCCCAGCTGACGTCAATTGCACTATGTAGATTATAACAGGGCACCTGGAAATTCAGGGGAGCGGCGCCACTGCAATTGGTAGTGGTGCAGATTTTTAAAACTTTATAAATTGGACGCTTTATGCGGAGCGCTTAAATGTGTCACTTAATGATCAGAAGCACCTTCCCTAACGACTCATTGTGTTTGTGCAACATCGTAAAAATCATGTAGGGTCCGTTTAAGAAATTTTAAATTATCGGGATTTCCCTGTAATTGACCATGATCACTGTGCATGCACGGCCTCATCGTTTTCTGGGTGCCAATGTACTACTTTGTTGCGTAGGAAACTGCCACTGAATGTCCTGCTGCCACTCCTCATTTTCAATTGCCCGTGCCAAAACTGAGGCTATGGCGCAATCTCCATGTCACCACCTTCACCGCTATCTGCAAATCAACCACTCGTCTCTCAACTCGGCGGCATTCCTCTTGGCTCCATCTCCCGGCTTGTGGGTGGCGCCAGCCTCCCGGTGTGCTGATGTCACACCATGCGTCGCAGAAGAGCGGTGCCATACTCCATGATAGGTGGCGCCACTGATTTTTTATTTGCATAATTTTTTCACTTACGAAAGTTCTCTTCTCGCTTTGAATGATGAATTCGTATAATTACACAAGCTTAATGTTTCAGTCTAGCTCAACCTAATATTTTCCTTGGTCCTTAGTGTTCCTTTAATCAACATCAATGTCTCCCCATGTTTTAACATTATTCCTATCATTTCCTATTCCATCACTTGTTGCGTAATCCTTGGCTTCTCAAGCTCCTCTGTCACAAGTTTCTGCCCCCAATGCAAGGACTTCCATATTTTGTACAATGCAGTGATTGTACACTTTACTGTTCTGGATAATGGCAAGCTCTCAGTCACGACTTGCAAGCTTCTGTCATATGCACACCGATCCATTTTTATTCCTTCTCATTCCTTTCCTTCCTTCTCATGATCTGAATCCCCTTTAATTAATTGGTCTAGACATATGCACTCTTGCACAGCTTCTAGTGGCTGACTACCACCCACCGCGGTAGCTTAGCGGCTATGTCGTTGTGCTGCCAAGCACGAAATCGCGGGATAAAATCCAGGCCACTGTGGCTGCATTTCGATGGGAGTGAAATACGAAATCGCTTGCGTCCCATGCATTATGGGCATGGGTCAAAATTAATCTGTAGTCCCCACTACGGTGTGCCTTGTAATCAAATTGTGCTTTTGGCCTGTGAAACCCTAGAATTTAATTTTTTTAACTCGAAACAAGTGCAACTTAGCTGCTCAAAAAGCGTGATTAAAGTATTTAAAAAGGGAAATTTATAATGAATTGCAGGCGTGTTTCTCTCTCTCTCTATCCCTTGCTCTCTCTGCATTGAAATGCACCTCAGCTTTGTGTTGATTTAGAATTGGCAGTGGCAACACACTCATCAAATAGCAGCACCAGGAAGGTGGCGAGCATCTTGGAAAAAACAACACAGAACAAAGAAAACAACATGCACCTCAAGAGGCCAGAAAGGGGGAGAAGCACTGGCAAAACGTGCAAACTGAAGTTTCAAATATACAATTTATCGTAAGCAGGTGACTAGACGATACACTGCACAAAGGTGCAGCTTTCATGCAGATACTTTTCATAATTACAATCATAATTACTAGCACAAAAATTAATTGGAAGTGCACAAGTTCCAGCATAGAAATAACTTTTGATAAAAAATAGAGTACCATACTAGGCAGCAGTCAAGGCAGTCTTAAGTTATCTGAAGCCATGTGGAACAACTTGTTTGGTTGCAACATTCTAGCGCACTGTTGGCTCACACGATATTCTTTTGTGACTCTCTGCATTGGTGATAACGCCACATTGGTTTCTCAAGACACAGAGTGAACATGCAAAAGTCCGCCACAAAAAGTACAGATGCAAAGAAACAAGTACCGTGAAACAAGTACCGTGTTTGTTTTACTTGTTTCTTTGTCTCTGTCTTGTTCGTAGCAGGATTTTGTAAGTTTACTCAAGGCACATTCTGGGTAGTATACAGTTACTTTAATCAGGCACATAATTCCCCCAGTGCATTTCATGGCTTCATTGACTGTTGGCTTAGACTGTATGTTTGTTACTAAATGTCAAGCCCCTAAAAGCACGGATATAGTCTGGCGTTTCTAGCGTGCCAAGCAGCAGCTGGTGAACTTGGGTACGTCATGCCAGCAATACCAGGATCGCTGAAAATTTCGCCCCTTTATAGTTTAGTGCGTTTAATGTGGCTTTCTGAAGCACTCCGATCAGCTGTTGTGGCAATACATGTGCAAAAACACGCAGCAAGTGAGCATTTCTTCATTTGGCAAAGGTGCAAACTCGGTGCACTTTCTTCAGTACACCTGAACTGTATGCCAGCAGGCTGTCGGCCTACAGTTGCATCAGCTGTGTCAAAGCACACCAAAGACCGCCAGTCACGCTGATTCCGCCATGACTGCACTGCACATGGCACGCGTTCACATTGCGTCAGACTAGATTTGTGCCTTTAGTTTCCTTTATTGTTCTCGCTCACAAGCTTCTACTTTTCTTAGGACACCGTCTTGCATGCTTTGTCGATCTCTGTGACCCATGTTATACAACAGTAGGAGGATGTTCAACATATTTTTAAATCTTTCCTAATTGCAACCCTACAACTGAGATTTATGCTGTGTGGAGTATGTTAGGAATCTGTGGATTCTTTACAATTGCCCACCAAGTGTGGTCATATATGTGATGACTAGCATTTACTTTACAGTTCAGATTGCAAAGGTTTTACTAGCACCTCCGTGCTTGGTTTTAGGTATCTATGCAGCCTTGTCACCAGGTATTCATCACTGTAAACACGGCATTAGTCAGACTGTTTTATATCCTCTATATGACTCACGATGGCCTTTGTTACCACTTTACCATTCAGCCCCAGTGCTTTTTGACCGGTCGTCCAGCACATTCCTTTCTGTTCCACATTAGCTCTAGTGCTACCCTTTAAACATGAATCAGAACCAACTCACACTCCCAACCACATGCACTCAGATGTGAGACAAAAGAAAGATAAGGAGAGCTGCTTATTTAAATGCAGGAAGGTTTGGCAGCACATTTGCCTGGATGCTATACTGCAAAGGAAGATGGTAGAGACCCAAAAGAAGGAAGTCAACACATAAGCTTTGCTACAGTGTATAGGCGTGTTGCCTACAATTGCACTGTGCACCAGCAAACTATAACTAATAACTACTAGCCTTCACAAAGCTTGGGCAAATACTTTCTTTGTGGTTTGATGGGCCTGATTATGCTGAGTAGTTTTGAAGGAAATTGGAAAAGTTGTGGGTAGTGTCGAAAAACTTGCAATGGTTCAAAGCCACTTGGTCTAAGGATATGCGCTTCATTTCATTAGTGAGGTGCTCTATTTCGTAAGCCTCCTGTTCAAAATGTTTTGCCGGTTTAGACATTTTAATATGTAATCACTGGTTGTTTGACGCTACGTTAGAAAATTTGTTCAGGAACATTTGTAGTCATTTACAGCCTCAAAGGGTGCTTGTAAATGTACTGTGGCAAACTGCGGTTGCTCAGTTCTTCTTCTTTGGTATGTGTATTATGCCATAGTGGACGAAAATACCTATTTTGCATTTTGGGTCATCTCAAGCTGCTCAGAAATAATGGAATGTTAGCCTCCTACAATAAACTCTGCCACATTTTTACCACATAGCCTATATCCATTGTCTACAAAAATTGTGCCAAGAATGTGTCACAGGAAGGCCATATGCATTGTATGTCGCACATTTCAACAAAGAAAGTCAAATGATGAGCAGACACGTTAACATAACATGCTTGGCATGTATCTGTATACTGGGATTCTATGTAGAATTTAAAAGACAAGGACAGACATTAGAACAACAACACACACCTTAAGCATGGTGTGGTGTCTTCCTTATGTCTGTCCTTCTTTGTAGCACAACTTTTTTTTTTTTTTTTAGGATCCCAGTATGCGAGACCAACTAGCTTGTTTAT
Organism: Dermacentor albipictus; assembly: GCF_038994185.2. Classification (NCBI taxonomy): domain Eukaryota; kingdom Metazoa; phylum Arthropoda; class Arachnida; order Ixodida; family Ixodidae; genus Dermacentor; species Dermacentor albipictus. The sequence goes on from NC_091824.1 coordinate 18,865,119, forward strand.
GTCCCCTGGGTTTATGTCACCTCTGCATTTTGTAAGACATTATAGAAAAGAAGCAACTGATAGCATTTTAAATTTAGGTAATGAATTTTTTTACATAAAAACCACAGCGGTGTTGTAGTGGCCCAAAGAACCAATGGAGATGAAGAACTGCTTTTACTGGGAATGGCAGTTGAAAAAAAAGAATAAAACAAGGTTCAGTTGCTGTCAGTGTTGGAATGTTACCTTGGTGCAGTCTATGACAGGATAGAGACCGCAAGTATGTGGATAACGTTGACTATATCTCGAAGTTCACGGGATCAGCCATATTTTTCATTGTGTGAGGTGGATGAAGACACTAAGTATGATTTGCCTGAAAGCATCACGACTTCCCAACTGCACAACTACGTCGCTCGTCAAGCCAAGAAGACGCGGGAGGAGCCCGACCTTCAAACAACAGTGAAGCTGAGACTGAAGCACTCCGAGTTTCAAGAATAAATACATCATGATGCCGCCTGTGCAAACGCTAGCAAAGGTTGCTGGCAAGAGTAGAAATGCTCCAGCATCAGCAGCAGCAAACAGAGCGACAGCAGCAAGTCATGGATAACCTTCTTGCCTTCATCCAAGCTCAGCAAAGACCCAACTGGTAAAACCTGGTCCATTCAATGGGGAGAGCTCAGGCCCAGAAATTTGGATCAAGTTCTACAAGCAAGCATGTGAGGAGAACCCATGGCAAGAGCCCGGTGAGTGCATCAGGAACATGCATCTATGTAAACCTTTATTGGAATGATGAAGTCTCTGTGGCTGAAGAGATGTGCGTGTCCCTGATCATCACGGATCAACTTATATGCGAAAAAGACGTCCGTCACTAATTCCCCAAACTTGTCTGTTTAGGTAACTATCTGTCGGCAACAACAAAATTTTCTGTTCCTTTCAAGCTGAAAGATGTTACACCGGTCAGAAGAAAGCCTTGCAACATGTCCCATGAGAAGAAACTTTGGGTGAAAAGCGAAATCCAAAATATGTTAGATGCTGGCATGATACAGCCATCGGTGTCCACATTCGCCTTAGCGATTACGCTAGTTCCAAAAGAAGATGGATCTCTAAGGCTGTGTACAGACTACTGAATCCTTAAACACCAAACAGACCTGTTCCCTTTCCCAACGCCAAGGATAGACAGAATAATTGAGAAAACCGGAGATCGTCAACACTTTTGCCATATAGACCTCCCTTTGACGTATGTGAGTATAATCACTTACTACCTTTCGGGTAGAAGAACAGTGCTGCCTTGTTCCAAAAGATAATGAATTGTGTTTTGAAACCCTTTCTTGGAGTATTTTGTAACGAATATGCCGACGATGTCTTAGTCTGCTCGAAAGCTGATGCTTCACATGCTGAACATTTGACTGCTGTTTTGATGGCACTGAGCGACGTTAAACTTAAAGTGAATTTTTAAAAGAGTGAGTTCTTCAAGGCAAAAATTACATTCCTTAGACGCCTTCGGGACCGATTTATTAAGAGCCCTAAGGAAGTGCCCATGGAACGTGTATGACAAATGAAGCCAGATAATGTACACGCGCTCAGTTTTCTTTTGGGTTGCTGAACATTTTAGAAACTTCATAAAGGGCTTCACATCATGAGTGAAGCTATTGAACAACATGCTTCAGAAGAACACAGATTTTATTTGAACTGATGAATGTGATAAGGCGTACAACGATTTAGTATCAGCCATACCATCAGACTCGCTCCTCATGCTGCCAGATTTCACTCTTCCCTTTGAACTTACGACGGATGCTTCTAGCTTGGGCGCTGGAGCTGTTGGCTACTTTTCATATACATCTACGAAGGCAGAACAGAACTATAGCACAACAGAGAAGGAGTCATTGGTGGTTGTGCTAGCAATTAGGTATTTTCGGTCGTGCCTCGAAGGCACCAAATTCTAACTATTCACTGATCATCAGGTGCTTACCCATTTGCTAGATATTTCTCAACTGAAACGAAGAGTTGTCCGCTGGATAAATGAAATTCAGCAGTTTGATTTTGAGGTCGCACACAGAAGCGGACAAGAATTGTGAGATGCTGGCGCACTTTTTCGGCTTCCAGTTATCAGTAGCTGTGGGAACGAGTGAAGTGTGGACTCGCTCAGAATGTGGGAACGTACCGAGCAATTGATGCCCATAGGAAGAAAGTTTCATGTTCCTGCTACATTGGTACAAAAGATTCTTGAGCTATACCACGACAGCCCAGAGTCAGGAGGGCACGATGGTTCTTGGCAGGCCTACTGCAAATTGAGAAGGTTTACATGGGCTGGAATGAAGGATATTGGTGATTACGTCAGCTCCTGCCATGAGTGCCAACTCAACAAGGCCAAGTTTAAGCAGAAAATGGACAGTATGATATTTCCACTTCATGCAAATGTGCCATTTGAAAGAGTTCATGTTGACTTCGCTGAACTAAGGAAATATGCGAAGGTGTGAAGAAAACAGGGTTTTCTAGTGTGCAGTGACGATTGCTCAAAGATCGTAGCTGCCAAGTCAGGAAGGGAGAATGTACAAACTGTCATAGCGCTACTGAATAGACACGTGTTTCAGGGGTTGAAAATGCGTAGTGTCTGACAATGGGTCTGCATTCAAGGGCGGGTCATTTGCACAGTGGGCACAAGAAAAAAAACATCACTCTGAAGTTTCAGTCAATGGACTCGCAGAACAGGTCACACGGGACATACAACAATGTGTAAGTATGTGCCCATGATTCCCAGGAGGGTGGAAGTGTTGCCTGCAAGCAGCAGTGTCACATTACATCAGATCTCATACAAGTGCTTTGAGATGCAGTCCTCAATATGCAACTTTTGGTAAGCCAGCATACCTGTCTGCAGTTGACATACTGGGTATCAAAGCTTTGAGGACACAAAGGAAACTGTAGAGAAACAAACAAAACATAGGGAAGCACTTAAACGAGCATTTGACAAGCTCCATAACAACAGTATTCCCACTATTACTTTAGGCAGTTTGATTTTAATACGGAAGGCTATGGCAGCCCTAACACAAGACTTGTGGGACCATTTAAAGTGATGAGAACGACTACAAAAGACGGAATACTCAAGACCATTGGCTACATCACAGAACATAGTGTCATGTAAATAGCATCTATCAGCGATGTGGTCTCTTATATCCAGTGGAGGGACAAAAAGCCAAGGAGAGTGTAGTGACCCAAAGAAGATGAAGAACTGCTTCTACTGGGAAAGGCAGTTTAAGAAGGAGAATAAAACAAGGCTCTTTCTCTGTCAGTCTTGGAATGCTACAACCGGTAAACCTCAATGTAACAGAAGTCGGTAAAATTGGCAATTTGCTTTGTTATCTTGAAATTTTGTTGCATTAACAGTTGCAGATATATATTTTTTACATGGAAGGGGCCACAGAAGTTTCCTGAATTATCAGGCAATAGGAAAATGCATATTTGAATGAGAAAGAATTTTGCTTTGTTGAATTTCTGAGTTGGCGACAAAAGGTACGGTCTCGAGCTGTGTTGATGATATCTTCACATCAATAGTACGAAGTGAAGCTAGCCATGCTTTCGCATCCGCTATGCCCTTGTGCCTGTCAGTGTCACCCGCAATAGGTGACAGTACCGTGAAAAGTGGCGGCAGCGAGGAGTGAATGCTTTGTCGGCCTCTCGCTCCAATGCATCTCTGAAACTTGAGATTATGCAACCTCCAGTAGTAAGCACGCGGGAAGACAGCGCGCATGATGCCACGCCATCTTGGCATGCCCACTCATTGCGCATACAGCAGATTACCTGTGAAATGGGGCTCACAGGCTGCGTATGCACTCAGCTGTGCTAACACTCATGCACCCCTACAGCTGCCCTAGAAAAGGAGACACACGCAAACTGCTGTATGTGTGCGTTACCCTGCTCCCCATACCACTGACTCCCAGTGCCTAGTGCTTGCTCGCGAGGAAGTGGCGAGAAAGAATGTTCGACATTTGCTGCCATGGCTGTGAGTGGTAGCATTGGCTAACACTCCTAGGGCTAGATCCTTGTACACATGCATAAATACACAAGGAAGTGTATTGGAAAATGGCAAGAGCATTACACGGGTAGTGCAAAGACGTGCGTTCTGATTTGCCTGTGGCAAGCCTTTTTTTTTTATTCCACTCATTTTTTTTATTGGAAAAGTGCTACTAAAATGGAGAGTTAGCAAGAACACAGGACAAAGGGCTACTAGCAAATGGAAAAAATTTATTTAGGAAAGGTGTTTTATATACAGAATTACTTTACGTTGTTTTATATACAGAATTACTTTACGTTACCGCGAAGCCATTAGTAGCCAAGAAACTTGGGCCCGGGATTACATTTCTGGCAAATAGTGACTCTCGTATTGCAGTTTCGGATAAGGAGGGCTTTTTCTGTGATTTTGCCAGAAACAATGTTTATAGAGAAAGCAAAAGCTCCTATTAAGAAATTTCAGGAGGTTGAGGAGAAGGTTACCATTGTAAAACAACGGGCTGTTATATTATTGGCTGATTTAAACTTGTGCCATTTATCTTCCAAAGTGAAGAACGAGAAGAGCCTTGTGTTGTAGACGTTCTTTATCATGAAGCTTCAGAAGCCAGAGATGCTGTTCCGAACTATTGTCTCGGAAATGGGGTCATGGCCTCACTTGGTCTCTGGTTTTCTGCAGAAGCATTTGGAATCACTTAACCTTTTTTTGATCTGTTTATAGTTCCCAATTCTATGAAAGTCATAAACTATCTCAAAACCGATAGTGTAGGCGTTTGTGATGCTTTCAGGATTGATGTCGCTGACTTTTATTATTACATTCCTCATGATCCCTTACTACAAAGTGTAAAAGAGTGCGTCATAGACAACATTGATGAAGTTGCCTTTCATAATGCCAGTGGGGTGTCTGTTGAAAGATTTATGGAGTTGCTGGCACTGTCTCAGGTCCACATTGGTAGGGTGGGAAGAAGGCGCATACGTCCACAACGACGGAATATGTATCTGGTCTCGTGTTGCCCTGGTTCTTTGCAATATATTTCTAAGCAAAGTGGATAGAGCTAGTGAAACGTAATTGGATGGCATGGATCTAAAGTTCAGATTTGTGGATTGTTACCTCATTTTGGTGAAAGATAGTCCTGGTAGCAACATTCTTGTGAATGTATTGAAGACCTTTAGGGAAAAAATTGGAAGATGCTTAAGCTTCACCTTCAAGAGTGGAACGCGATAGCGTTATCGCACCCCATTCTTACCGCCTACTCAAACGATCTAAGCAAGCCAAACGTCGCGATCGGCACGGACAGCCGGGCCGCGATGCGCCATGAAGGCAGACGCGATCATGGGGCGAGTGGCACGCCACTTGTCGGGGCAACGCCGTACATTGCGAGGAGGCGGTTTTCTGTGTTTGCCGCAAGATGGCTCTGCGTGTGTGTGCAGAGCGCAGGAGAAATGTAGCGGAAACGTACTTCGCTACTAGTGAAACTGCGACTTCTGTAATTTAAATGGTCATGATTACCAGTATACACCGCAGCATAACTTTCTACGGCACGTTTCTAGGGCAACACCGCATTCACTAGAGGTGATTTTGTCTCGCTTTGAACGATCGAACTCATGGCTGAGTGGTAGCGTCTCCGTCTCACACTCTGGAGACCCTGATTCGATTCCCACCAGCCCATTTTGCAAGAAGTTTTTTTTTTATTTATAAAGTGCCTTCTGGGATATATCGCTCACGGCCAACGCCACCGACGCGGACGACACCGGCTTTTCTGCGACACGAGCTCCTTAATGCTGTCGCGTTAAAAGCATTCGACCTTGAGGGTACCTCTGATCTACCTAACGAAAATCAAATTATCAGTCAAATCAAATTAAGTTTTTAACTCTGCAAATTAAGTTTTAGCCCATTCACACTGGCTGGATGTACCACCCTAGATCAGCAAAACCTTTGTTGAGCTATAAATTGGCGCATTCCAAGTTAGTAAAGAACTGCATAGCGACGTCCTACATAAAATCGACCCTGACAGAATCCTTCGAGCATTTGGTGGAACAAAGCATTTCCACCCAGATATACTGCTTAAGAAGAGCTGGTTTTCCAGATGAGTGCACCTGGTTGGCTTGCAAAAAGAACCGCCGAGAAATAAAAATGGCAAAGAGCAAAACAGGGGGCGAGGGTGGTGAGGTCGAGTGTAGGGTAAGAAAGATAGTGGTTGTTCCATACCTGCATAACACTTCACATCACTTGAGTAAAGTAGCATCCAGGTATAGTGCATGTGTAGTGTTCTCAGCCCAAAACGAATTGGGAAAGACATGCCCAGCAGTGCAAAGGTTGATCACAAAAGAAAAAAGCGGAACCAAGGATGGGTGCGGCATCAATCATGGGAAAAAATTTGTTCCGTGCAAAAAAGGTCTATACAGTATTCCTCTCAGATGTGTAAAGGAATACGACAGCTAGACGGGCCGATGCCTGAACATTTGCTTTTGAGAACATCAAATTTCTTTGAAAGGAACATCGTACTTGCATTTAGCAAGTATGGTGTTCACCATTTGCTGGTGAACACCATTTGAACACCAGCAAATGGTGTTCCCATTTGCTGGAGTGCATTTAGCAATGCACTCCAGCAAACGCACATGCAAACCGAAATTCAGTGACACGATTATCATTGATACGCATGCAAAGCGATCTTTAAGAGAGATCATTGAAGCCTATGACATTAAGAACGGTGGGAATAGCTGTGTCAGCCAGCCGTCAATTCTGCCTTCGAGCTCGGAGGTTGCTTTTTTGGATAAAAAATGATGGGGGCCTTTGTGTCTTAGGTTTCAAGACATTTAAACACGTGTCTTGGTTGTGATTGAAGGCAGTCAGGTTTGTATTCACCTCTCACATTGAATTCTTGTTTTCAACGATAGTGGCTTCATGGTGACATACATTCATTCTGTATATAAGAACATCTTTCATAAATAAAATTTTTCCAATTTTTAATAGTGTTTTGTCCTTTGTTCTTGCTACGCCTCTGTTTTAGTAGTGCTTTTTCTATTATAAATGTTTACCAACACGCCTGACACCTACTCATTTTCTTTTTTTGTTGTTGTTGTTGTTGCTTTATGATTTCTAAATTTTAATTAAACACTGCTTTCATTGTCCGTTGACTTTACATGATTGTGACTTACAAAAATTGGGCTTCCTCGATTACCCTTCTTGTCATTTGGCATGGAAAGGGCACCAAAAACACAGACATGAAAAGAATATCGTAAGAAGCCAACAAACACTGACACCAAAGACAACATAGGGGAAATTACTTGTGCTTAATAAATGAAATAAAGAAACGATAAATTGATGGAAATTAAAGTGGATGAAGAAACAACTTGCTGCAGGTGGTAACCGCACCCACAACCTTCGCATTTAGCATTTTGTGGGTTCGGTTCCCACCTGCGGCAAGTTGTTTTTTCATCCACTTTAATTTCCATTAATTTATCGTTTCTTTATTTCATTTTATTAAGCACAAGTAATTTCCCTTATGTTGTCCTTGGTGTCGGTGTTTGTTGGCTTCTTATGGTATGACTAATAAAAATTGGGCCCCTCGGTTAACCCCATTTCTTCTCGTTTAAGATATGAAAAGAAGTAACATACATGAGCCGTGTGATACAGGGTGTCCCACATAATTTGAGCCAAGAATTTAAAAATGAAAGGCGCATCGGAAGCGAATTGAACCAAACGCATACTATTCGCAATAGCCTATAGTAACTCAGACAATTTTTTTTTCCCCCATAACTCGCTCGTGACTGCATCGTGACTGGCGACGAGGAAGCGGCAGGGTGTTCTTTATATCATTGGCAGTGCTCGGCCAGCAGCATGCATTTTCTTTGTCATCCGAGGGAAGCCAACCTTGTTCACCAAACACACGCTTGAGAGCAGCACGATGCCACTGTGCAAGCACTCCGTCACGTGGCTTTTTTTCATATTTCGTGGGCTTTCTTTGCAACTCGGGGAAAAAAAGAGCTACGTGAGACGTAAAGGAGACAACTCGATTGGTGGTTTCTGAAGGTGCTCTACAAATCTGCGTATCGTACTTGGGGTCCTCAGCCAATAATTGAAAAGTTGGGTAAGAAAACTTAACTAATTAGTGAGTTATGGGGAAAACAAGATTGTCTGAGTTACTATAGGCTATTGCGAATAGTATGCATTCGGTTCAATTCACTTCCGATGTGCCTTCCCTTTTTAAATTCTTGGCTCAAGTTATGTGGGACAACCCATATATCAACTGAGCACTTATTCTGATGTGATAATAGCACAGAAAAGAAAGTGCCACATGCATGGGTCCTTAGTACCAACACGCATCTGTTATTTCAGCGTCAACATAAAACGACACAACATCACAACAGTCAAATAATTCATAACGAGACTTTCATCTTCACTAACACAGCAAGCATGCAACCTGTAGTTTTTGGCACTGAAGACATAGCTAAACATATTTAGTGAAAAGGCAGTTTAAAAGAAATGAAGTCACTAATCTGTCATTACTTTTTATGGCTATGCATAAGAGAGTTTGGCCAACATTAGTGTTAAATACGGTAATACAGTCTTGACATATCAGTGCCCGCATCGCCATGAACAAACTTCAGGAAGCCTGCACAGTTTTGTACTCGTAATTATTCGTGGATGGAAGCAAACAACCTGTGGCTTCACATTTTCCTCTGCTACTGGCATTGTCTGTACTTTTTTTTCAAATGTTTCCACTGGTGACGTATTGAATACATAATTTTCATCAACTGCTGTTTTTTCCCGAAAGATGTAGGCACGCTTCAATTGTATGACCATAGCTGATGTCGCTGCTCATTGGTTTGGAACTTCATTTCAGCATCGCCTACTCGACCATGTGAATTGACCTTGGTTTCACTGCTAAGCCTGAGGGTTTGAGATTGGATCTCTATCACGGCAGCCACATTTTGATGGGGGACAACATGTAAAACCACCTGTGTACCGTGCATTGGGTGGATGTTAAAGAACCCCAGGTGGTCAAAATTAATCTGGAGTCCCCCACTAAGACATGCCTCATAATCGTATTGTGGTTTTGGCACTTAAAACCTTGGAATTTAATAAAAAGTGATGGCACTTCCACAAAGCCCGACTTTCTACCCTACTCTCATCGACAGCACACTAGAAAAGTGCTATTTTCTCAACTTCAACTTTGTTATATTTTTTTCCCATGTGGTAAAGAAATGCATGAGGTCATGGGGAAAAGGAAAACTACCGTATTTGCATGATCCTACCGTGCCCCCGATTGTAACGGGCAGTTTTGTTACCGCCCACATGTAAAAAATATTAACTTGTGTGCTGATTCTACCACACACATCAAGTAATGAAACCTAAGCCCGCCTACCATGTTGAAACAATTTTATGAATAACAGATGAATCTTAGTGGCTAGTTGCTATCGGAGTCTGATGACACCTCGCTTTCACTTTCTACCATCCATAGAAAGTCATCTTCAGTCCCATCTATTGCATTAGAAATGCCACATGTACAGCAAACTGCAAATGACGACCACAAGCCAAAGCAAAAAAAATATGATGTCCGTTTGTTGGCCGTCTAGCTAGCTACCTTGCATTGAGCTTTATTTTTAGTAAGAATCAGATTCATTTTTGATTTTGAGTATTGTTAGTTACGATTGTAATGCGCATGCAAATTTGAACACACTTTTTATTAAAAAGGGTTTGCATTAGAATTAGACATTTGCACTGGCGGGCGGTAAATGGGAGCAGTGAGCGGCATTTCACCTGCTCCTCACCCCTGAGGGTATGAGCGTGCTAGGCACAGGGCCCTCCTAAATGGTTACAGTTTTGATATTATGCTAGGGTCACTTAGGTCACACCTAAATGAGGCTACCAGGCTCGTCTGAATTAACTAGCAGTGAAATGGCTCCAAGCGAACATATGTCTGTTAATGTGTACAGGGGATTAAAAAGAAATGCCCGAGCGTGCGATGTGAGAGCATTGCCATGCTTTCTTAACTGGCAATTCCAAAAAGTTACACACCAGTGTGGCCAAGCCCTTGGGCTACAATACTGCTCGCATGCACAGCTTTCAAGACCTGCTGCTGGTAGAGAGTGACAGGCTGAGAAGCATGTTGTTTCACTGGGGATTGAGTTTCTAAAACCACTGCAGTGCACAGGCTACTTTCAAAAGTTTCAAAATGGTGCGATCGGCACACAACGTGCAAACATGAAGAAGCGATAGATTGTACTAAGTGTCTCTTGCTTGTCTTGTCATTGACACTGAAATGGGCTCACTAAAACTTACACCATGAGTGGTGTATGTCCTGGTATTGATATTCTTTCACATCAAATAGTGCTTGTATGTTTTCAAATTTGGGTTTTTCATGCAAGTAATGTGCACCCATTGAATAGTGCAGTACAATGAGTATAATTGGGCTATCTGCCGCAAACAATATTCAAAAAGTCTTTTCACATTAAAAGAAGGCACCTGGTATAGAGAATGCTATGAAAACATGGAAAAACAAACCGGAACAACCGGAATATTTTTTCAATAGGTGTGGTATCATGTGCTAGATAATTAGCCGCCTTCATTGCGAAGCAGTGATAGGGAAGACATGCCGACAGAGCTGCCCCTAGTACTTCTACTATTGTTAATCCTTCAAAAACCTTGTGTTCTCATTACTCCTGGTATGAACCCAAGTTTGTGCAGGGGGCTCACATAAACATTACTTACAGTGTTCGGCCATAAAGGCAGCTAACTGAACCCTTCAAAACTAGGTCTGTTGTTAATACACCAGTGCATTTGGCCGATGTAAGCATGTCCACAATGTGTGTGAATGAATTGCAGTAACAAGCATTGTGTGAACTTATTTATTTGAAAAAGGAGTAAGCAGAGCAATACAGAGAATGCATACATAGGAACTATGCAATATCTTTCAAATTTTATATATACTGCTATCCCAATGTACCGGCACATTGCAGGAGCAGGTGCAGTATAGAACAACTTTAAACAGAACAACGAAGTAACATTCAACATCATTGGGCATTTCCTTTGCATGCAACACAGTGTGATAGAAAATTCACAGAAGAATTAAATTGACAATGAACGTGTTAATGCATAATGTAATTACCTTACAAAAAGAGAATTTGCAAGAACATACAGTAAAGTCAACAATGAACATGGTTTACACAAATTCATCACAAGGCAATTTTTGCAATGAGCCATGTTAGCTACTCTAAACTGCAACTTTAAATGGCAAAAAAGAAATTTTAAAACAGTTTAAAAAAGCATAAGCAGTTTGATATTCAATGGGTGAGTGCCACATGTAGCTCTGGTTGAAGGCCTCGCTAAGCTTTCACAAGATGAAGCGCCAACAGAGACAGCTCACTAAGAAAGAACAAAGACAGGGCAAAGTGCAGGACGAAGACAGGAGTGCATTGTCCTGTCTTTTCCCTTAGTGTGCTGTGTCTGTGGGCGCTTCATCTTGTGAAAGCTATGAACCAACTAGCCCCACAACATGTTCTACTGCCTCACCGTACAAATTGGTGTTCAGCATTAATATGACCATTAACAATCTTGTAATGGGTGAAAATGCACTCAAGCATGCGCTAGCATCTGAGCATGGCAAGCAATAGATTGCATGCATAAAATTACCACTTATTAATTTCTGTTAAACATAACATTATCCAATAAAATAAGGTAAAAATGCATAATATACATTTATAAAAATAGGGATAACAATACTACTGAAGCAGAGATCATTCTTGAATGCAAAAGAAAAGATACGCATTAAGCAGACACAAAATGCAAAACACATCTTGGCAACCAGAAGTAGCACCTCAATGAAAATGAGGAAAAAGTTGCTAGCACTACTTGCAAGTGTACGCTAATAAAGTTAAATGTACGAACCAGCAATGATGCCACCAAAAATTAACAATGAATCTGCACAGCATGGCAGTCAAATGGAAAATACATCAAGTTGTAGTGGAACATTTGTAAACCCATGAATTTTTTCAGGACCAGAAGAGGACATTCCTCGGAAGTTGGACTACATGGAGTTTGTTTGCCATGCTCCTTCTGAGTACTACAAGGCCCGCAAGTCGCCGTACCCTCTGCAAAATCCTCCAGGTCCCGAATGTGGTTTCATATGGACTAGGATCGGCCCTCAGATCAGGCCCATTCCCACCCAGGAGGAAGTGTTTGGAACAGTGTAGGTGAGCTTTTGTGACTGGCGTGTTTGGCTGTGTTGCTGGAGACATGAGCAAGATGATAGATCTGACTGAACAGTGTTTCATTAAGTTTTTTTTTTTTTTCTGTGCCCAGTGTTTAAGTGAACGACATTATGCTTGAGTGTATTGTATCGAATTTCTGTCTGAGATGTTCTTTTGTGTGTAGATGTAACTGCATTGAACGAGAAAGCCACAGTGGAGTTGCAACATGATGAGCCTGTTATGGTGTAATAGGGTGCAAAAGGATATGAAGTAATAACAAGAAAAATCATCCTGCTGTTACTTCGCATCATTTCTCGTCCTTTTACGCCATGGCAATAGTATAAACCAACTAGCCCAGCAACAAGTAGCGATCCGCAACAAGCTTAGTTGCAGTGCCATTAGTAGGAACTTTGCATTGTTTAGTGCATATTACTCCTGAAGTCACAGGAGGAAAAAAAATAACAAAGTTAGAAACAAAACTGCACATCAGCATACAACTTTCACACACCAGTGTGTCCTTGAAAATAGCAACTTAATTACTGGCCTCTGCGATATGGGCAGCTTATAAATTTTCAGGCAAAGAAAGAAGTGCCAGCAAATTGCCTATAAATGGCACTCCAAATTATGTGGGACATATGGAATTATGTAGAAGAAAACAGATTTTGGTTTGGTTGTTGAAGCAGTGCAAAAAGAAAGTTGTTAGTCGAATGAGTAGGGAAGAAAACTTCACACAACTGCTATTTGCAGTCCACTTCATGTAAAAGGATGCATCATGTGAAGTAGGCCTTCAAAATGCTAATCGCATTATTCCAGCATCTGAAGTGTGCAGAAAGTACAATTCCACAAACACTAAATCTCCAGCAGTCACTACATCCCTGTATTTTCGTCACTTCAGCCCAGATTTTATCTGTGTGCGTGTGAACTTGTGTACTCCTCAAAAGCAGAAAAACAGGAAAGAATTGAAAAAAGAAGCAACACTTCTTTTTAATCACTTTTTAGAGCTCAGTTCTTACGCACTCGTTCTTGCGGCGAGTGTCGGCATTGTCCTACAGTGTGACTGAGCAAACGAGCACAGTGAAAGATGAGAGCAAACGCGGAGCACGGCAGTGGATGAAAAAGGTTGGCAAGGTCGAGGAGGCACAAGAAGAAAAACGGAGAGGAGGGTGCAGTGGAACCATTAGGCGGAAAGTGGAAGAGGGTATGGCGAAAACATGAGAAGAAAAAGTGTGGTGCGGCGACGACGGCTAGAGATAGTGACAAAGTAGTATGTGTCATCTAGGAGGTTTTTCAGCGGCAGCTTCTGTGAATCGCGTGCATACATCACCCACACGCCAACTCTCACAATCTCCAGATTAGCGAGGCAGTTGCACCACACTTCGCTCCGTTTCCCAACTGTCTCATGGGACAGATTGTCTGTGTCAGCCAATATATTTTGGAATCAAAACATATACAGCTGCGCTCAGATTTTGCATTAGGGATTATTGTAATCGTTCGTGAGTTTTTTTACCTTCCACGAGTATTTTACTGCTAGCCAACCTCTTGTTGGAGTCTCCTGCTGGTTCCCTGAGGGAATGCAACACTGCACATCTTCTGCATCTGCTGCGGAGTCGCTCTTCCCATTTGGCCATGAAATGCAAAACCCAATTCTTTGTTTACCATGTTTAGCCTTGCAAGACCTGTCTTCGTGTAATCCCCACTGTGCAACACAAAAATTTGGGAGGAAAAGTTTCACTAAGCGTCAAACGCATGATGGTTGAATTGCGCAAGCTGCTAATAGATAGTACTAGTCCCTGTTCGTTGGCATTAGCGTCATCATCACTGTAGGCTGCCGGATCATGAAGCATAGGTCGCATGCACCTGAACAATGTACTGCCTGTGCTGCAGTACATTGTTCTGCTGCATTGTGCCTTCTGGCTCGTTCCACTGGTGACAGTAAGTAGGCACCTGACTGCATATACTGCAGCCTTCAAGCTCCAGGTGATTGCATGGATAAAATAAGTAGATGCGTGGCTGAGTGGAAGTTTGAAGTGGACAAAAAATGTATGCGTCGCTGGTGGCCTCAGAAAGAACTTGCCACTACCAACCAAACCGGAAGAAATTTTGGGGTAAACAGTGCAAGTTCCCAAGATTTTAGGAAGAAGTTGGGCTTTATGTAGCAGTCTTGAGTGCAATTCGAAGCCTAACAGCCATAAGCCTGCCTCATGTAAACTCTGTTATAAATTTGGCAGTTTCACGCTATGGGTGAGGCATTGACAGTGGCGGCAAGGTTTAGCATTCTGGTTGAACTCCTTGGATAGTATTCTAACCATATGTGAGTGCGACATGTTGGCCTGAGGCAGCAAGAATGTAACTTTTGTTGGGAAGAGGGAACAGCACCCTGGCAGCTGCCAGGTATCGCAAAGTTGGCATGATGAAGAGCACCGCCACTCAAGTTGCAGGCATCGCACCTCGATGGTGCACAAGGTGAGACTGATGAAAAGCCATCAGTGTTAGTCGGTGCTCAGTGAATCATTAGATATTGTCATCTTGACGTTTACTGCGCGTTTTGCTCAGACCTGTGCATACGCATAGCGGCTCGGCAAGACTGCTAGCATGCTTGTAGTTCTGCATGCGCATGCTGCCAGTGCCGTTCTCTAGAATGTGCACCTTGGGCCAGTGGCACAGTCGGCTTGATGTCCGTCATGCTGTATAGCCACCACACCACCTTTACGTTGTGAAAGTTGCGAATACTGTGGCCTGTACCTCATGCAAAGGCCTTCTCTATGGTGCCAAACCTGATGTGAAAGGTTATCCCCCCTGCTTTCTGTCAAAATCTGCAATGTAATTGTTGGTGTTGTATGCACCCAGGCCATTTGGTGAGGAAGAGTTAAAGGAGTATTTTGGAAATTGTAGAAACTCTACCTGCTGCTTCTTACAACTAAAGGGGTACACTTTGCAAGTGCAGGATTAGGAAGATATTTTGTTGAACTGGTGTCATAGCGACTTAATGAGAGAGAAAAATCTGATGATGTTGAGTGGAAGTAAGGTAAATAAGTAAATAAGTTGGAGAGTGCTGCATGCATTTCTTCTGGCTAGACTTCTGTACAACAGCTGCACATTCATGGGAACAGAACAAGCCATTGTGTCGGGATCATAGGTCGGCATACTCGTTTGCCAGTACACTGACTCGTACTTGCTACACTCTCATTTCACAGGCATGAGATAGAGCGTTAGGGAGCGACAAAGGGTGTGAGTGGATGTAAGTATGAATGGGAGTGAGTTCCAGTTGAAATGAGTGTCAGTGATGGTGAGTTTGAGTGCGAGTATGAAAGTGATTGACTCAACAAGTGGGAGTAGGCATTACTGTGTATGTGAGTAAGTGTCAGTAAGTGTGATTGGAAACGACTATGAATGTGTGCACATGAGTATGAGTGAGTATCTTATTCTGCCAACCTACGATCACAAAGTCATGATACATCCACTTCTTGGATACCAGAATAGAAAATGGTTCATAGTAACAAGTACAATAATAAATTATTTAAGGCACTTTAATGCTTGCCAGTAATTTTTCTTCCCTTTTGAGAATTTGGACCATTTCATCTGCTGTTGTCACACTGCAGAATTGCATGTCCAGAAATTTTGTGAAGTGTTGACCTTTTGTATTTCCTGCTTTCACACAATCATCTCATGCCTTTTATGCGTATTGCCTTTCTTGTCGCTGCCATTCCTTATGTCCGGCATCGTATTGTTTTAATCTGAGAGCATTACTTGGCTCGTTGTGCAACACCACTGTCATCAGAAAGCCGTAGCAGAAAAATGGCGTACAGGTGACGTCATCTTCATCTAACTAAAAGAAAAAGTGGGCGTAGAGGATTCAGTCCTTTGCCCCACCACCACTGCTACGGCTCCATAGTCGAGTGCACCAACCACTGCACCAGCGTTTCATTGTGCCACTGTTGCAACAGGCGACAGTGATGAATATCTTCGAGG
This sequence comes from Dermacentor albipictus, assembly GCF_038994185.2. Lineage (NCBI taxonomy): Eukaryota > Metazoa > Arthropoda > Arachnida > Ixodida > Ixodidae > Dermacentor > Dermacentor albipictus. Next base: position 18,881,259 of record NC_091824.1, read on the forward strand.
CTGTGCACATGCTTGGGCTCTGCCTGGTGAGCAATTCACTAGACGGGGTGTGATAGGAGTAGTGCCACTGTCGGCACTATGGAGTCTTCATCATTTGAAGTTGAATCACTCACATCTACATCATCAGGCGAGACTCTCCTGGGGGAACGCACAAACTAGGTAGTAGAGACGCCTGGGAGACCTGCGCAGCTCGGACTCTGAGTTCCAGCTCCGGCTCATCCAACTGGCTGAAGAGGTGTCTGGGACCCAAGACCTCCCAGCCTGCATCTGAGGCAGCGGCACTTGCCCCCTGACCTGCATGTCAGGGGGTGGGTAGAGCACCTTATCTGTTGGACAATAAAGTTTATTCTATCTATCTATCAGGCGAGACAGCAATGCCTGGCTGGAGGCACCAGTTCACTGCCAACAAAGTACGAGACCATCACAACACAGTGAAACGTGCGAAGTGAGCTACTGCAGTGAAACAATGTTCCCCACCCAAGTCCCCGGGAATGCGAAGGGCAGAGTGAGCGGCTGTGGCACACTCGGCAACAAGTAATGCTCTTGCATTTATGCATCTTGAGAATTGCTCAGCTGCCCCCATAGTTTTAATGCAAAAGTGTTCTGGCCTCGCAACGGTGACTTACTGTCAAAAATCTGTAATAGAATTTGCATCACTGCTTGGGCATCATTGATTATTTGTGCCGTATTATCGAGATGAAATTAGGTTACCTCATTGCGTTCTTGTAGTTCATATCGTGAATGTAGCTTTTGCATTGACCTGCAATAGTTCTTCAATCAACTATAATCCTGACCATTTTGCCCCCACCAGATTGGAGCACAGTGCCATAATGGCAATGCAACAATTTGGCTTGAGCTCACTTGTCAGGGTGAGTTTTTACCGGCATTATGAAGTCTGCTTTGTAGCATCCTGCTGTGGTTAGATGGGAAACAAAAAATTTCACGCAAGTTTATTTGGTCAAAACAAGCCTTACAAGTTGCCGGCAATTGGTCACATGCATGCACACTGTCACGATTTGAAGATTTAGGAAAAGCATGCACTAATTATTATTACACAATTTGATCTTGCTTTTATGCTGCATAAGATATCCTACATTGTTGCAAATGTTAGTTGTTACAATCATTACTTTTTGTTTGTGAGTACGCTTAGTGAGAATTCTGCTGTGCCATTTTAGTCTTGTAAGTGACGTCCACATTGCACAGCCCCTCTCTCCTCCCCCACTAAGTGTCGACTCCCTTACAGTAATAAAAACCAACAAACTTAACGTCTGAAGGAGGGAAGACACACATGTCAGAACGACTACATCGTGCTACAGCGTGTGAGCATAATATTTTTATTAAGCACTGCCCAACTTCAAAACCTGGAGGTAGTTAGGTAATGCGGAATCTCCGTAATTCGAACTTTGCAGGATGACGCGTTTAAACATGCCATAGCCTCAGCATTTAACTGAAAGGAAAGGTGAGGTTCTGAATGTTTTCTTTAAAAGAAAAGTAAGACAACTTCGTGGCCTAGGGAAGCCATATGCTGAATTTCTCGTTTTCAAACCTTACGGCATCTTTGGCTGGTCCTTTCTGAATGCTCTCACGGACAGGGTTGTCTTCAACTGGTCAAAAGAGAGTGCTCACCTTGCATTCGGCTGGTTGCTTTTGATCATGCTCCTTCCACATCAAGTGCTCCCCCACAAGAGTGTGTGAGTGCCAGTTTTCCCTCTACACAATTATTTGAAATTTTATCGTCAACTGAAATAAAAGTGTGAAAGGCATGGATAGTCACGAGGCAACTCGAAAACAACCATTAGTAACAGCTAACCAGAGCAGTGATGCAAGACAGAAGATGCCAAAGGCAACCGGTGATGTCATGGGTGCCATTCTGTACATCTGTACTGTTCTCTTTGTCTTTAGTTTAGCTGGCTTGCCATGTCATGGCTTTTATAGGCATTGATCTCTTCTTAAATAGGCATTGTGTTCTGTGGCCACAACTAGGTTATGTGTTTTATATTTTTTGGGCTGACAGTTCACTTGCAATCTGTTCAATTTTGAAACACACTGTGTGTTCTGACTCTTTGGCTGTAATGAAATAGTGAACAATAAAAGGTAGCAACCAACACTGCATGTGTCTGTCTGCAACAACCAGTTTCTTACTTCGGCTGCAAGGTGACACAAGTGAGTGACCTCTTCTTTTTATTCTTTGTTGTTCTCAACATGTGGAATTCATGGATTCAAATACAAGGTTAGAGATGTTGCAAAGAAAGGAGGGGTGTGCAAATATAAGATTTCAAATTTCAAAGGAAATTTAATGAAACCAAGTGCAAATCGAATCGAATATTTCTCGAATATTTTTTGAATATTTTTCGAATATTGAAAGCACACATCGCCTCAGAAGACACTCTAAAAACAGGTAACGCTCGATTATCGTTTACAACCTTCAAAACTAAAGAATCTGTTTTTTCTACAGGTCCAAAATTTAAAGGTACCGACTGCAGCGTAGGTGAAGCCTTTTCGCACTGTGTTCAAAACTGTCGGAAACACCTTGTCTATTTTCCTAGGGCAAAGTCGGTCTTTTTTCATTGTGGTTTAAAACTTTGCATATTTGGCCAAAACATTACATTTTTGATGAAACTTCAGAACCTGTAAAAGAAATATCTGAACAATCAACTCATCCTTGCCACTCATCGCGCTATCCCCCGCCTTCCTCTCGTGCCAAGGTTTCCCTATCGATAATCTATACTAACATTTGCAGCTTCCTGCTGAAATGCAATATTGTATTAAACTTTATAACTTCGTCAGGCAGCAATGTATTTGCATTAACTGAAACGTAGTTGCACAACAATATCACCGACTTGGAGGTTCTGTTTGAGCTGCCCAATTTTCAACTTTTTCACCGAGATCGCAAAGATTCTCAAGGGGGAAGAGTTCTAATTGCAGTCAGCAAGCAGTTGTCTTGTTCTGCCATTAATGTTGCATCAAACTTGGAAATGTTGTGGGTTATTAATTGGTGTGTGTTACAGGCCACCTCACACTAGTCCCAACTTTTCCCGCAAGCTTCGCAATTTTCTAAATCAACTAGTTTCAAAGCACCTTAAAGCACACATCCTCCTATTTGAGGATTTCGATTACCCCAATATTGACTAGAGTAATCAACCTCGGTGCATAGTTGGTCAAGACGAGCTGAAAGACTTCATTGATGTTTGCCTTAATTTTAACTGGACCCAACTTGTATCTGAACCAACGCGCATTTCAGGGGAAGCAGTTAACACTGCTGACCTCATACTGACCACTCATCTTGACAGTTTTAAATACATTATATGCCTCTGAAAAATCAGCGACCCTAAAATAATCCATGCCAATTTCAACTTCTCACCTGTATTAAGCTGAACTTCCCAGAAAACTATTAGGCTATACAATAAGAGAAACTACGAAGCAATCAACACTGAAATAATTTTTTTTTTCAGCCTTTGAAACAACCTTTCATTCCAGAAGTGTATAGGAGAAATGGACACTTTTCAGACATAAAATTATTGAACTAACGAATAAATACATCCCAACATGCAGTGTTTGAAAGCGTACTCGGAAACCCTGGTCTACAAGGACACTGAAAAGACTTGAAAACAAGAAAAATTTGCATTTCATACAGCTAAGCCCCATGTAAATCCACGTGTGGGAAAAGTACTGTGAAGCTGAACATGAATACTTGGCCGTGATTCGAAGGGCTAAGCGCTCATTTTATGAAGTAGAGCTACCAAAAATGATAGTCGATAACCCTAAGAAATTCTGGAAGGTGATGAACCCAAAGGAAATGCACGCTATCGCCCTTACTAACAACACTGGTGTAATCATGACCAACACCAACTGTGCAGACATTTTTAACAATGAATTTTCATCTGTTTTTACTGACGAATCTGAAGCACCATGTTACACATTACCACTTGCTATTACTGCAGCCATGGAAGCCATAGCATTAAGTAGTAGTGGAATTTCGTGTATAATAGATAAAATAAAACATTCCTCTTCCATTGGCATAGATGACATCAATTCAAAAATTTTGAGAACACTAACCTATCCTGTTCCGGTATTTTCTGTTTATTGTTTTTACAATCGCACTCTGAAAGATCCATTCTAGCGGACTGTAAATTGGGGAAGGTCATTCCCGTGCTCGAAACAGATACTACTGATTCACCTCTTAATTATCGGCCCATTTCATTACCAATTATATAACCTGAAAAATCATGGAACATGTCATTTACTCCCAAATCATGGCATTCTTGGATTTCAATAACTTCTTCCATCTGTCGCAGCATAGATTTCGTAAGGGTTTTTCGCGCGAAACTGAACTAGCCATTTTCGCATTTGTCGTAAGGCTATCCGGCTATCGCGGACATGGTCCGAGCACAGCACAGTTGATTTCGTCGGCACGAACTTATCTCTCCTCACCGCACTGCGCTGCAAGCTTCTTGTGCTTCGGGAACCTGTGAAACACCACATCGTCTCGCCCGCGTGTGTTCGCGCAGCCGAATGTTGCACAGAACGAGGGCATGTTGGGCGCCCTTGGCTGTAGGCACTCACGCAGCACAGAAGGAAAGAACAGTTTACGAAAATCGCAAAACAAACGTGAGCGGCGACGGCGGCAAATCTCTCGTAGCGTCGTTCAGTAAAGCGCAGGACGGAAAGAGGCATGCCAGCGCATGCCAGCACGCCGGTCCGGCAGCTCGGTCCCCGCCAGTGACGTCACTCTCGCCGGCTCTCTCCTCTGGTAACCTCCTCACCCGGCGCTCCGGGAAGCGATGGGGGCGTGTCCGCGGGGGTGATTTAGAAAGCGATTTCCGCCCCTTATATTAACAAAACGAAGAAAAAAATTTCGGAACCGTAAATTATTAGGTCTGTTCCTCCCAATCCCAGCAATTCATGGAAATTGAAAACCGCTTCAGCTTCCCTTTAAGCTTTCCCAGCTGAACCTACATCCAAACATCATCACGTGGATTAACGAATTCCTCGCGCATCGCTCTCGGTCTGTCTTCATTAAAAACCAACCCTCGAACCCGCTTCCAGTGACTTCTGTCCATCCTCGGTTCCTTGTTATTCCTCATTTACATTAACGACTTACCCCAGCACGTATCTTGTTGCATCCTACTTGTTCACCGATGATTGCATTATTGCTCAGTGACTAGCCCTTCTGACCAAGAATCCCTTCAGGCAGACCTAAACCATGTGCTAAACTGGTGTTCGCAGTGGATGATGACACTCGACCCCTCGTCCAGACTTACAAATACTTAGGTATCACCATTTCAGAAATTTTATCCTTCACGTGACTAACCTGATATCATAGGCTAATAAAGCACTAGGTTTCTTGAAGTGTCACCTGTGGGAAGCTCCACAACATGTCAGACTACAAGCTTACATTTCACTCAGAACTAAACTGAAATACGCATCGGGTATCTGGAATCCTCATCAAGCATATTTAACAAATGCCATCAAAGCTGTACAAAACCGGGCTACCAAGTTCATTCACTGCTCATACTCGTGCAACGTTAGCATATCATCTCTAAAATTGCAATCAGGTTTGTGTAATCTTTCTGCTCGCCGCCGCATTGCCAGTCTTGTCTTGTATCAAAAGTTCTTTTATTCATCACTAAGACAAGAACCATACATCAGCGCACTCCCACCATGCAGATCCCATCGCATCGGTCACCCTCTTCAAGTTTTACATCCACGAGCTCATACCACCACCTTCGTGAATCCATTTTTTACACGAGCAGCAACTGATGGATTCCTCATCACGTCGGTGCCATAACCTGCCCATCAACATTTCCGACCACTGTTGATGTCTGCATTTTATAAACCCCACCCCTTATGTAACACCCCAAAAGGGGTCTTTAAGGAAAATAAAGTGATGTGAGTGATGTGGTGTGATGAATATCACTAGTTTTGGTTTTGCAAAAATGCAATTTTTTTCACCAAACAAAGGTATGAAATAAAGAAGCAAGTTTATTGCACAGCAAATAATGTACAGGAAAATTATGCTTTATGATCAACAAAATTCTATAGTAGAACACTTTTGCTTGACAGCATCATAACTGCAGTTGTTTATTGTTGCAGGAAAGGAAAGGTAACTGCTTGACAAGTTTGAGGAGCAGCGATAATGCCCTACATTTCGCAATTCCTTCAGACACCAAAAAGCTGCTCACTGGACACACTGTGTCTGATATCTGCAGGTATCTCTTTGCAAGCCAAGCCAATGATGGGCACTATTCTTATGCCGTCACTCACGTGGATTTTCTTTTTGGCCCAAAATTTCATCATGCACATACGTCGGTGAATCGGAAAGTCTGCGCCTACTTTTTTTATTACAAATATACGAGTTATTCTGCATACCTCACACTATTTTTCCACATAGTCCCCACACTGGTTCAGACATGTGTCCTATCGCAGCACTAAGTTTGAGATGCCCCTGTGGTAGAATTCATCCAGCTGACTGTGGAACCACCATCGGACTGTGGAACCGCCGATAGCGTTTTACAAACTCTCAGCACCACCATCTCACACTTCTCAAAGCGAGGTACCTTTCCCCATACATGGGCTGCAGTTCCCTGTGGATTTCGATGGGTGTTTGTCCCTTGCTCCATAGAAAACGAATCACACTTCGTTGCTTATATGCCGTGGATATGTGAAGCACAACCGCCACCTTCAACAACTGACGGCAGTGCCATGCCAGCGGAGCTGCCAGCAGATAAGGCCGCACCAGTCCAAGAAAGGTCCACCGCTGGGAATGGATATGTTAGCTTCACGTTTACAACCATAATTTGGCTAAAAAAAATAGGGGCAAAGGCTTTCTCATTCCCCCACATGTCTCTCAGCCTGTGCTTGTGGCAGGGAAAATTGCTGCTGCAAGCAAGTGGAAATTCCTGCTGCTTTATGAGCTTATCAATGTCTATCTACGGTGCTGACATGGAAGGAGCGCCTTCAAAAGCTTTCACTGTTGAGGACATATCTGGGTTTATTAGTGTTGAACTTTGTCACGCTTCTTCTAAATTAATGTTTTTAATCCAGTTTGCCATTGAAGCATCCTGATGGTATTCAGCTACTTTAAAGTGAGGGTCTAAAAACATTGCCAAGCTTGCTTCTTGGTCAAATTCGCAGTTTGTAAACCATGTTTTTAGGCACTTGGCCAGATTAGTGGCAGACAGAGGTTTCCACCTGTTGGCTGGTCTTGTCCAGACGCATAAAGAGGCATCACAGCATGGGTACTTCAGCTGATAGTGCAGGGTAGCCGTAAGCACCAGCAGGGGCCCCATGACAGTGTCACTTTTTACTTTTTGATATGCTTCACTGCACGGCAGACATGTTTCATCACAATGCATTCTGTGTGCTTTGCTGCACATGTTTTCATCGCAATGAAGCTTACAAAGAATTGACAACAGCAATTTTGGGGGGTTTCTTAAGTATACTTATTGTGAGGAAAAATACATTTGGTGAAAAGGTGCAGAAGAAAAAGGGCAGTGGAGCGCCAACTACCAACTGTTTACCGACAGCCTCAGAAACATCCAGAAAAAAATAGAACTTTCGCCCGTGCACAGAGAGCCAAAGTGTGACGTAGAACAACATGGTCATGATAACATATTTTGAAAAAAGCACATTTCTGCAGAATATGATATGATATATGTAGCGCTCACACAATCAGACCCTTTCTGTGTTGATATAGAATGCTTCAAACAACTCCCTGGCAGTTTGGTCCTTATTTTTGCCAAGAATGAAAACTTGCTCAAAGCATGGCATGCAACAACAGGCTTTACAGTGCGCAGGAAGATGCACATTGTCACACTTACCAGTACTATTTGCATGCTCCCTCAATCTTTCATTAATACAGTGTCCCGTTTGTCCAACGTAGGACTTGCCGCAATCTTAGGGTATTTCATAGACCACTACTTCAACACAGTCCCTGAAAGGTTTGGCATGCTGCTTCTGGCATCCCCGCGGTCCATCGTATGTGATCTAGGGGCGCATTTGATCTAGCTTGTTGGGAGCCGTAAAGACGACCGCAATGCCATATCTGGTAGCCATCTTCTTGAGGTTATGGATCACACGATGCACATAAGGGACTACCTCTGGCTTAACATGCTTCCTTTCTTTGAGTGCATTTTGACACTGGTAGTGCCAGCTTTCAGCCTCTGTAGCAGGGACACAATCACGGAATTTAAGGCAGACTGAGGGTAGCCTACCTTTAAAAGTCTCCCAAGTTGATTGTGAAAACTTGCCTGCATCAAATGCACACATGGCTTGCGCTGAGCTGATTCCAGGCAAAGAAAGGCGATACCATGTGTCACAGTGTGCTGAGTCATATGTAAATGTATTTTGTGCCACAATCAAGTATACCTAGGAAATCTAAGCACCAACTTGCCCACTTTTGGGGGTTCGAATAGCAACTTTTGAATTGAAGTTTCAAATATTCGCTCACCACTACTTGAAAGGTGCATTATTTTCCTGAAATCTGAAACTTGAGGCACTGTGTAAAAAAAAGTTAATCTTTTCATTATAACGATGGTTATCATTGGGGGAAAAGACGGGGAATGCAGGAGATGGAAATTCAAGACGGTGAGCAAAACGTGAACAAGGTGAATGCAGGAGCCAATGTTTCGACAAGTGGACTTGTCGAAACCTTGGCTCCTGCTTTCACCTTGTTCACATTTTGCTCAGTGGTTATCATTGTCATTTTAGTGCCTCTTTCACACAACACATTAATTGGGGAGTTTCTCTTGCATTAACCAGCATGACTTTGGGAACCTTTTGAATGATTTTGTTGAATAATTTGAGTGCTCCATCACTGCTTGCAGAAGACTCTTATTCACAAGAAATTCAAATAGGACAGTGTACATTCATTCTCAGATCAACCCTTAAATGTGCACTAAAATCAAACATTGTTCCCAAAACAGTCTCAAATACAGTGGACTCGGCTTAAATGAAATTCGAAGGGACCGAAATATGTGTACCCTTTATCTGAAGTTTCATTAAGCAAAAGTCACAAAAATTGCTATGAATCACTTTATTCTAAAAGCCTCCAAGTGTTCTGATATTTCTGTGTAGTAAGCAATGACAACGTAGTAATATACAATGTAATGATGATCACAAAGACTATGACAATGTAGTAGTTATAGCTACTACATTGTCGTAGTGTTGTCTGTGACCAAACTCGATGTCCTGTCCATTGTTTTCAAGTTCCTTTAGGACCTTTTCTGTAATCTTGACAGCAGTTTTAGCTTCTGTGGGAAAGAAAACTAAGAACATCTATATCACCATGATTATGCTATCTTTATTGTGTACATACCTTATGGACTCACACGCTTGACCCACATGGGAAATATCTGGAGTGCTATTGAACAAAATGTCTCCTTGGTCTCTGTCATGATTCCCCCTTTTACGTGTTTGCCCAACAAAGGGATAAGCTCACTTTGCATTTGTGGCAATAAATACTAGGTCAGGCTCTTGTCAGCACAAACGACAATCTTTACTCTTGTGGAATGTTCCTTTGAAACGGTGTTTAGCACTGTTTTGCTTTGTAACTTTTAATTTGTTTTTGCTTTGTAATTTTGCTTTGCAGAAAATTACCCTTGTTACTTGAATTAATGTCTTCTTTGTGGCTGCAAAAAGGAAAGTTGATTTTAGCCATGAATGGGACTATGTATAGGATATGGTGTTGTATATGTTTCTCCAGTGTTTCCTCTCTGCCTCCTTATTCTCATTGATATTGTGATAGGTAACATTGTCAACGTCAATTGTCTTCCATTGCTTGTTGTGGGACACACATTACTATCCTTAAGGTTCAGCTTCCACTATAAGTTTAACCCAGTAATAAAGGACCATCCTGGACCTTTCACTCTCTGAAAACGTTGCAGCAAAAACAATGTCGTTTTTTAGTACGCCATCCATATTTTTCGAATTTGGCTGCTCTATGGTGAACTTTTGATCACGAGAGAGATGAAAGGACAACGACAATGGCAAGGCAAATAGCCATCCCATCGTTGCCGTCCTTTAGTTTGCATTGTCACTGCCATCGTGTCATTATCACACATGTGCTCGTATCACATGCGATTAATTGGACATCTCAGCAAGTTTATACCTCACTTATCAATGCAATCATCCTGCAATGTTGACTGCTTAATTTTTTTTTCACCTTTTTCTTGCAATTCTCTTCTTGAGATTTTTTCGTCATCTGTTGCGTTTTTCGTCATGTGTTTGAATTGGGTCCACACTTTTAGCATCCACTTTTTTTTTTTTTTTTTTTTTGCTGGCATGCAGCAATATTGCATAGGCCAAGTTAACTTTCTTACACTGCACCAAACATACCGTATTTTCGCGATTCTAAGCACCCCCCTCTACTTTCGCGAAAAAATTTGGAAAAAAAGTTTGCATGCGAATCTAAGCACCCCCCTATTTGTTAGGAAGAGTTCACTGTAGAAGAGTGATCTGCCAGTAACCAGTCAAGTTTCTCAACTTATTAGCCAGCATTCTCGCAAGCTACCTGTGGTGGGTGCACTGGTAGCTCGTGTTTGTGCCATCAGTTGCAGAGAGAAGGGGACAAGCGTCTGGGGTTTCTTCAGTGCAGGCGGTGCTTTACTGGTGCATTCTTTAGCTCTGTTATGCTGCAATGCTGCTGCCAATATTCCTATCTTGTTCACAGGCCTCCTGCAGCTTCTGCTATTGGCCCAACAATTGTGCAAGAAACTGTAATGCAAATTCTGCAAAAAAACATAATCGATTCAATTCTATTCTTACAAAGCAGACAGTCATTTGGGAAGAGCGGGTTACGTTCCCAATCCACAAGTAGTTTTAATAGCGGACTTCTGAGTGTTTCAATTCCCTGCTGTTGCAGCCTTGACAGATCGCCAAAGGGTATGCCATATTTGTATGCCATACAAAGGGCATTTGTCCATATTTTAATTTCTTGTAGTAGGTATATTAGTAGTATAAGTGGTAGCAGGTCTACTTCCTTTAATTCAATCCTGATGGGAGGGACAAAAAAATGATCTAATTACCTGGCAGGTCAGATTAAATAATATGCAGAGAAAAAGCACAATCAGAAAACACTGCTGATTCATTTGGCAGTATTTGCCCGAATCTAACTTACCCGAATCAAACGTGTGCCCACTTTCTATGCGTCCAAAGTAGAAAACTAACGTAGAAATGACATTAAAGCCCCTAAGTGAAGTATAAATCTAATGCACACCTGATCTTACAGCAAAAAACAAAGGGCCTATATGTGGTGGGCCTATATGTGGTGCACTATAGCTGCCGATTTCTCAAAGCCACCTACACCACACAGCTTAATTGGGATCAGTGGCGTAGCAACAGGGGGGGCCGTGGGCCCCGGGGTGCACGGGGCCAGTAGGGGGAGGGGGGGAGGGTGTCATATACGTCTGAAGACACCCGAAAATTGTTGATATCCTCGCCTTCCTCGACTACACCCGGGGGAGGGTGGGGTTGACAGAAGAGCTAAGGGCCCCGGGTGCCAGGTGACCTAGCTACGCCACTGATTGTGATATCAATTATATGGACACTGCAAGCATATTTTGGCCGCCGGCGTCGCCGTGATGTTTCGTGTAAAGTCCAAGGGCGAGAACACCGTCACTGCGTGTCGTATGCTGTATGTGCGCGTGAAAGCACGCGAGAGAAGCCAACGATCGCGTCTCAATCTCACGCACGCGAACGAAGGAAGCGGAGGGCAAACGCGCCGTTTCCCGTCGCGTGAAAGGTCCTGGGGGGATGTGAGGAATGGAGGGGGAGGCGGCGTTGTGCTCCGGCAGAAACTGCGAATTTCGCGGCCGGGCGCAAGGATAACTGACGATCGAGGCTCAATTTCGCGCTATGGAGGTAAGCGGAGAGGCAGCGCGGGAGGAGGGGAGGGCTTCGACTTTGCCAGCAAGTGCGTACTTTGCACGATCGTGCGCGCCGCATCCGAAATTTAAAGTCAGCTTCGCCGCAATTCATTAGTGTTATGTGATGAAGCATACAAACGACCGCGGAGGCTGTTTTGGTTTCATATCCGACTGCACCGCGCACGCAATTTAAAAAAGAGGGGGGGGGGGGGGGCGTTCTTTTAATGGGGTAAATACCGTAATCCGACATTGTGAACTACGGCTATTACGTGAAAATCTTCCTATGACTGACAGGCCGAAAATAGGTGCTTTTTTACTGGAGATGACGTGTACGTGTTCAACGCATTCTCTGCATGTATATTGAGCTCCGCCGAGACGCTGCATCAGGCGTGCGCGTGGTGATTGCATGGTTAAGTTAGAATTATCCAGCGAAGGCCAGTTTTAGGATCGAAATAATGAAAGTTTGGGCTCATAGAAATGCATGAGCGCCGGCCGGGACCTTCGGTCTTTATTCAGTTAACCGTTGTCGAATTAACGGACGTTTACTATACTTACAATAACGAGAGTACAGCTAAAATTTAAATAAATACCAGTGCTCAGTGTCGCGTGAATTAAATGCAGTCACCTGACGTGACCATAAATGTATACATGTGCCTCACGGTAAAGGCTCATGTTGAAGACGATCCGCAAAAGGCTTTGATGGGCACAACTTTAACCATTGACAAGCCAAGAGCGAGAATGTTCCGAAGTGAGAACAGGTCTCGTATTTTTGTGGGAAAGGCATATTGATCTTTGTTTACTATTGCAGGAGCATTTTTTGTTGATCACCAACCTGAACCTGAGCTATATTACCTATAGATGACACATTTATTGTCGTTAAACTGTACAAGCGTATTCAAATATTTGTTAGTTATAATGTGTACGCTACACAAAATATATGGCTATGGTATTAACTCTGTGATTGCTTATCCGTGCTTCCTTACCTTTTTTATACCAAGTATCGGCAAAATGCAACGCATCTTTATCATAAATGTACAATAAAATGTAAGTGACGATTAACACACAGCCAAGTTTCTAGTTGGCTGTCCTATCTTTTAAAAAGCAAAGCAACTCCAGTAAAGAGATCAACGCAGCCGTTTCACAGCCAGTGCATGTAGTTCTACATTTAAATAATGAAAAAAAAGTTATGCTTATTGTTTAGCAATGCCATTGTATATGGAGTCTTGACCTGGGGTCAACTAAACTTATTTAAATGCACGAAATTGAGTGTGATGGTGGAGAATTAACACATTTTCCCTAAATAAGTGTTAAGTGTGAGGGAGCATATGGGAGGAAAATTATGCCTTGAATGTGTGTGTGTGGGGGGGGGGGGCGGGCAAATTTTAGAAGATGATGATATGTGAGATGGAGGAGGCTCCAGTTTTGAGCGTGAGGGAGGAATACAGGAAATCAGGTCATTTGCCCACCTTTGGCCATGAGTGGCACCCCTTCATGTGACTGGGACATTTGGAACCTAGGGCCCACGACCTTTCTCCTGGCCCCTTCAATTACTATGCTTTTGGTAAATTGACATTGTGACACAAGAAAACAAAATACTTCACCTTTTCTGCCAGAATGGTCCAGTGACTGGCAGATTCGGTGCATGGGCCTTGAGGAACCATTGATAAATGGCTTCCTCCACATCTCTGGGAGATTTGTACTAAACTTGCTTGAGGAAATGGTTGGCTGAGGAAGCTCATAGTTCTCCATCAACTTGTGCACTTTTTTGCTCCTCTTGTGATCCTTCACAAGGCTGTGGTTTGTCTCAAGAGCAATTGCTGTATGTTTACTTTTTGCCGGCTGTGCCCTTTGTTAAAGATGGAGCCATGGCATCATCCATTATTGGGGAAACAAACTCCAATGGCACAGTATTGGGCCAGAGGAAAGTGGCATATACAGACGAAAATGTTGCCACACGTGTGCCACTAGCATGGTGGCTACTGGCTGCACATGTGCATCTACATTTAAAAAAAATGTGGTTCATGTGACCAACTATTATGGAAATGGATCAGGACAAAGCCTCCAGAAAAGCGGGAAGGGTGGAAGTTTTCACTTCCACCTTGGTCCTGTTGGCCTGACTCCATCAGGTGTGTTGATTAGCGCTTCCAGGGAAAAAAAGATTGACCGATGTACGACTTGAATTGAGGCATGCCACACATTTCACTGTATTTTTGTTAACGTTGTAGACTCAACATGGCACCAGCATGGCACCAATAACTTTTGCATCTTGCTCGGGCCTTCTGTCCACCTAATGTTGACTAATGCATACTAGATCTGATTGTTATAACCTGTATCACTACACAGCAACAATGTAATATATAACAGTTCGGAAAGCGAACTGGTCACTTGTCCTCACCTCATTGATCATAACTGCAATTTTGGCAAAAATGCCATTCTGGCCAATCACACGAGAGCAAGGAAATAGTTTGCTTTCCGAACCACTATAAAGTTGCAGGTGCTGCTGCCTCATTTCCAGCAGTGTTTTGCTTTGCTGCAATTGCCGTGCGAGTCTTTTTGAAGGTGCTGCCACCACACTTGAGAAAGTGAACAGCTAATAATGGCACCACAGGGCAGGTGTTTCGGGATAGATTGGGGTCCAGAGAGGCAAAATCAGGACAAAACACCATCCCACAAGTAAGCCGCAGGACAGCGGGACCCCACGGCGGCAAAATCGTGACTTGCTCGCCTAAATCTTGGTGGCTGGTCACCTCAACTTTACCTCTCCTGTGTTTCAAGGGCCAACTTTCCCCCTTTTTGTGAAGACCCACACCCCAGCAACTGCTGCCTTCTTTGTCTACTCTCTTGCTGTGTAGAGCATTTGCAGAAACAGTTCTACATGTTTAGTGTTTCACAAGAATTCGGTGCTGTGGCTGACATGCGAACGCAATTGTGCATGGCATCACTCACTCCTAGCTCCAGTGGCCCCTTTGAGAAGAGTGTGCGGCCGTTTTTTAAAATTTTCAGCTGTTTTTGTGGCTGCACAGGTGTTATACTAACAGTTACAATTGTCAATACATTATCTATGCACTGAAATTATCTGCAAACTTGCAGGAGGCTAGTATGTAAGGTGCCTAGGCTGTGTACCTGTGCATTGCCATTCAATGTGTCATGCATGCACAGCGATATACACAACAGGATACACGACACAGAGGTCGACACAGAAACTTTAGTGCCCTTGAAACCTTTGGGCATGAATGCAGCCCACAGCGGATGCACAGCCCCGACCGTGGAGCTCAAATGAAAGCCCTCACAATGCACGAAGTAGAAAAAGATTCAACCAGAACTAATTTACGATGACTCTGCCGAATGTATGCATGAATGTCACGTATGAGGCATGATAGGCAGCCGAGCTCCTATCTGACACTTTCCCTCTGGACATGCTGCTGCAAAGTCCGCACATATCCAGTGGCATGCACCCAAGTTGGCGTCAAAAAGGTTCATTCAAGAGCAGCACATACCTATGGGAAAGGCTCATATTTTGACTTCGCTATCTACAGGATCGGCCCACATTTTTAATTTTTAGACTGCACTATCTTTTGAATTGGCCAATATTTTTGGTGTGGTTAGATAGCTAGAAAGAAACTGGTCTGACAAAGCAAAGAATGCTATTCAAATTATAATTAGAGGGCACATTGCTTGGCAACTGATTTGTTTTAACTACTAACACTCCATAAATTAAATTTGATGCAGATAGTGATCATCATTCATAATATTAACTGCCATTGTACAAAGCTAGCTGCTTACTTTTCATGGCAGTAGCAGTTTGAAATAATTGTCAAGCTACAGACCAAAATTCGCAGAGCTTGTAGGTGGCACCCACATTTGGCAATCAGCATGCCACAGTGCCAGAAACTGCAGGAACTGACAAACCCAACTGTCATCGCTGATGGCTCTCAGCCTATTTTAAAGCGAAGCTTTCATTGCCTATCTGCCTGGGATTCGGTGTGTCATGTGCAGTGGCATAGCCAGATTTTTCATTGGGGGGGGGGGGGTCACGTTCCAGCTCATCCTGCTCCTTATAGATTTTGTTGAGGGATCAAATCCATGAATAATAACTGCATTGCGATTGTGAAAGATGCTGCAAATGATTTCCTAAATGCTACGCACTGTCAAGACATGTAAAATATGTATTTCTTTATAATTGAATATACTCGTATGTCCCCACAAATTGTGCCAGAAATAACTGATATCAATGCTTCCACCTTTTCTTGTCTATTTAATAAGTAAAGAAAATTTCATATGAACTTCAGGACTATATCAGTTCAAAACCAGCAAAGCAGTGCACGTGTCGCTAATATGAAAAGCATGAAGGCCATGAAATGAACAAGTTGAGGACAAATATTTTAATAAAACTTTGTTGGTCACATTTTTGTACATATGTAATGGCCAGGGAAAAATCTCAATGACGCTGTCCTTTATTCCAATGTATTGGGCCAGTGCAGCTGTCACCGATCGTGTATTGTGAGTAATTGCACCAAAATTCTAGTCGCAACTGAGAGCACATACAAAAAGTTGGAGTTCTGCAAAGTATGCACTAGAAATGCGAAGATACAATGTAACATACAAAGGCAAAGAAACAGCTTGATAAAGGGCAAGGAAGTGTAACTGGAAACAAAGTTCACTGCATGTGTACACAAAACCTTGCAACGAGTTATTTAAATATATGCATAAGTCTCCAATAAATCTATGTATCTAAGCAAAAGTCACTGTATATAATGTATCAAACAAGGCAAATAAACATGTTGCGCAATCACAGATTCACAGAATCCCCCCCTCCCTCTCTTCTCCCAGATGCGTCGCATGACACAGAAAGCGGCATGCTTACTCCCCGCTCTTCTCCCTTGCGCACACCAGTGACATCCACCATCCTCGGCTCACCCATCCCGCCTACCCCCCTACGCTTTCACTCGCACATACAGCATGCAGTGTCGGGTGACGATGTAACCCCCTTGGAATTTATACTACACATGATGGCGACGGCAGGAATGCGCCTGTAGTGTCCGTATAATCACTATCACAATAATATAATACGAGTATCCGGAAAATGAAGAGTTTTGTGGTCCATTACTTTCCGCAAAAGAAGTAAAAAAATCGAACTTTCATCATGCAACAATTCGCTGTGCCGCAACGTCTTTTTTTCTTTTGTGGGGTGGGGGCACCGAAATGGAAAAAAAAAACGCAAAGGAAAGCATGGTGACCACAATCGAATGCCTACTTTGGGCTCCTAATGTGGCTACCGAAGGAATACTGAAGAAAATGTGAGACACTTGGTCCACAGAGAACCATATGCATACTGCTCGGTATCCTACACCTGCGAGACAAAGGACTTACCGAAGAGGTTGCAGTAACATCAACATGAAGGTGATGGCCTCAAGTGAACACAATGCAATCTGTCGGGTCCCCACAGTAATGGCGGCAAGGGACCATTGCTTCTTTTTTTCGTCTGCTGGTCAGAGAGCGTCCAAAACTGTCAGGCCAAAACAGGCGCACCAAGGTGTGCTGCGCGGTGGTCGGGCTAACATAAGCAAAACGCATGCGCTCTGGCTGGCTCTGGCAGCCCATGGGTAGTGAGAACAAAAAAAGTGAAGAGGCTGAATGTGTCCTTGCAAATAAAAATCAAAGTAGAATAAATAAATAAGAACGCAGTTACCTTCGCTGGCTGTAGTGCCTTGACAGGGATGCTTTGGCACAGGTGAAAAAGATGTTGATATTCTTTTCTGTGACATGATGGCACAAATGAACCACTACAACTCTTCGGCTCATTGGACCTCGCTGCGTGCTTTGTCAACTTGTCTTATAGTGTGTTGATTTGGCATGTCGCTGTATGGTTTGATGTACAACTTTAAAAAGTCAATGCACCTTTGGCATCAAATGTTTATAAGCGCATTAAACCCACAGATATCCGGAATATAAAATCTAAAGCATGACTTTGGAAATGTCAATGCACCTTTCGCATCAAAAGTCTACGAGTACTTTATGCCCGTAATGTTTTGGAATTGAAATCCATGCACTCTGTTGATTCATAGGCCTCCACGAAATGCCTCAACGAGCCCGCTCGCCATCCAAATGCCTTTGAAACTTTGTGCTCGGATGGGGCTCCTTGCATTATGCGACTGCAGGTGCATGGGCGTTGCCACGAAATCCAGCCCAAGCTCTCAATGTTTGTGCCGAAATGTCTTTTCGAACATGAAAATGACGTTCTAGACAAAATCCAGAATGATTTCCGGCGCTGGGTTTGTTTTGGTCAGCAGTGCATGACAGCACGAAGAAAATGTGGGGGAGGAAGGCTGAAGCCCCATAAGCCCCTCCCCCCTGGCTACGCCACTGGCCATGTGGGCTGATCCCGGAGACAGCGTGATAGTAAACTGGGTCAATCCCAGAGATGGAATAATGGTATGTGGGCCAATATCAGAGACTGCAATAAAAGACATTGACTTGGTCAGTCGATTGTGACATCAGTGCATGATATATTTTCTTTCGAGGGTTTTAATGTGGTTTATGTCACAGGCATATCCTCGAGGCAGTACAATCAAGTGTTACTAAGGTGTAGCATGTAGACTTGCTTCTTTGCCTTTCTCTAAGTTTGCCAACAATGTTTAGCCACATAGGCATAGTGTGAGGTCTCTCATACAGCTGAAATAAAGAGGGAAAAGCATGAAAACAAGCTGCAGCCTTACCATAGAGGAGTTTGCAGAGGAAGCAGTTGTTAGTAACACCACAAAAGGTGTTTGTTTAATTCAGCATGACTGTAAAGCACATTTACTATTTTCTCAATTAGAAGCTGCAGTCGATTACGTATTTGCAAACAATGTAGGTGTGTTAAACATCAAGTGTTACATTCAACATGCAGTGCCCGAGCAGGCGGCTCCGGCGCGCTTTCAACGGCGGTAATTCCTTTCCAGGCTGCCAGCACGATAACGGCTCTGCGGGCTTGTGACCTTTTCTGGTCACCCCAAACAGCGGAGTTTCCACTCCTAAATGTTTCTTGCTCCGTGACTTATCCCCACAGCACATGGCATCCACACATTTCCCAAACACTTGCTGCTTGTGTTCACTCGTCATGGCTTTGTCTTGAGCTACCCTGTCACCATTAATAACTGGTGTTTTTTCGAGGGCCCCTGACATGGGAGCGGCCCACTGCTCTACTGCCTTGAGGAGCGGTAGCGCACCTCAAGACCTAAATAAAGTTCTCTCTCTCTCTCTTGTCTGTCTGTCCATCTGTCTGTCTGTTTTTGGCAAACCCGCAGGCCCACACCCGGCCATGCTAATAGATGGCAACTGGAGTCGAGATTAAACACTCTTGCTCCAAATGTGCAGGCCATAGCTAAAAAAATATGCAATCTGTATGAGGCAAACATTATCTTTGTTTATATTACAAGGTATTTTCTTCCCTATTGATTTTAGGGTAGTTAGTGGCTGTTCATTCATTGCTTATTCTCCACCAGGGCTTATCATGGCAATAACCAATTTTTCTTGTTCACTTCCTCCTTCCTCCCGTGCCTTCCTTTTGCAAAGAATGCAGCCGCATTTTTTTGCATAAAATGTGGCGCTTAGCCAAGAGGCTTGAAGAATGCCTTCAATGGGTTTCTGTGCATATATACTGTTAATGGTCAAGTAAATGCTGTGATCTTGTATAATATATTTCTTCTTTTTTGCATTTCTTTCACACTATAAACGAAGCCACTGTCAACTGATAAGTACCGTGCTCAATAAATACAACAGAAACACTTCAGCACAAATACAATACATGATGTAGCAGCAAGTGAACAAAAAGGGCTGAGAATTCCATTGCTTTAATTCTAACAAAACTGCATAGCAAGCTTGCCAATGAAGTTCAAGACGACATATGCATTCCTAACTTGAGAACATAAAACACAATCATCTCAAATATCACAGAACCGCATTACCAAGTTTGATGTACTGATTCAAATTTGAATGAGAGATGGAGGCATCTTGAAGCAACATAGGGCTATGAGAGAAACCACAGTTGAGGTTTTCGAACAAATTTTGGCCAATCAGGGTTTTTTAGACTGTGTTCCATTACTCGCCAGAGACGGCTAAATAGAGAGATATGCGTACAGCAGCCATCTTAAATTTCGTTTCAATTCTGATGAAGCTGGCAATAGAAACAACTTTGTAAAGACAGGAACGAAGTCAAAAACGACGCAGGCTACTTTGCTGTCCCAACAAGATGGTTTGAAAGCTCAACAGAAGGTCATCTGCTCACAAGACAAAGTAGTCGCACTTCCTTATGCATTTAATGTAAGGTGCGCTATATTTTTCAAAAGTTTGCACTTCCAAAGTGTTTAAATACAGCAAAAATATATGCATTTCTGATTTTTTCTTCTAAACGCAAAGTGGCACGTCATTGCAGAGATGTCTCCCAGATGGTTCCAGATGTGTTTCATTACTTGGGCTGGAAGCTGTCTTTTTAGCTGTTAATGAACGCTGTCTACAGTGCTGGATGGAATTGTAACGCTCTTACCATGCACTCAAAGCTTGGTACTAATGTGTTCTTGCACTCCACTCCCAGTGGAATGTGGCTGCTTTGACTGGGAATCTAACTTGTGACCCTTTTCTCATCATAAGACCACAGACACTGTGCTGGGTTTCATCAAAATTTGAAGTTTGCATACATGTCACCAATAGTGAACTCAAAGTAATAATATTCAGGTAAAATCTACTGCCTTCTATTAAAAAAAAGATAACACTGCACATCTGCCGACCAATTGTTTAATCAGAAATAAACATTAGTGCAAAGTAGGTGGCAGATTGGGCCATAAGCTGCTGAGATCTTGACACATTGCAATGTGTCAATGGTTTGTTTATACATCCTGCTTTGCACATAATACAGATATGAAAAATTTTCCCAACCACCAACCATTTGTGCAACTAGGAAACGCTTTTCATAAATACCCACTCGATGGTGCCCAGTTTACCATGAAAAGCCATAACATGATGCATCTTCATATATCACTATGAGCTCTTTCAGCCTAGTTCAGGGTAGAATAGTCATTGAGTGTCCTCTAACAGAGGAAGAACACCGCACGGAGCCATTAGTTATGACACAAATGATGTCGCACATGGGCTGCTCTTCATAATGTAATCGGCAGTGCAAGGGTAGAGCTGCAAACAGTCCTTTAAATTATTTTTTGTTCAATCAAGGAACTGCATCATCCGCAGCACCGCCATCTGGTTCCCCACGCTCCTGTGGCAAGGGCACGGCCTTCCGGAAAGCAGATGACTCAATTTCCAGAGTGACAGGGCCATCATTTTGAATATCCACTTGCATCAGTGCTCCAAACTCGCCATCTTTTACCAAGTCCTCCTTGTGCTCTGCCTTGATCTTGTGAAGGAACCTCTCGTAAAACTGCTTCGAACGGTCCCCTTCCATGGCAAGGTGGAAGTCGGGCTTGTTTCCTTTGAGTGTGCCATACAGCGTAAACTGGCTTACACAGAGTACTTCAAACTGTAGGTCTTTCGTTGACAGCTTCCATCGCTTGCCAGCGTCGTCATCAAACAGCTTGAGATTGAGGATCTTGCGTACGATGTAATCGATGTCATCTTCGGTGTCATCACGGTGAATGCCAACTAAAACGCACAGTCCGCGGCCAATGCTGCTTATGAGGCGTCCGTCAACGTGGACTGCTGCTGATCGAACTCGCTGGATGACTGCACGCATTTCAGGAGGCTGGAGCCGGACACAGACGGTTTTTGTTGTTTGTCTGTGGCGGCCTGTAACGGAAGAAACCAGAGAATGTTATCACACTGTGGTGGATCTGTTGCTTCTTGTGCAAGAAACACACGAGTAGAGGAGATATAAAATACACCAAAGCTAATCAATGCTTAACGACTTTCACTTGAACCTAATTGAAATATAACTGCTAACTTATGCAACGTTCGCTACTTTCAGGTAATTTTCCATGTCCGCAGCTAATATCGTGTCGTAGAGGGCACTTAAACAATTCACAGCTTAATTTTACGTACGTTTACAATATTTTACATAGAAACATAGTACCTCCAACTTCTGTCGTGATTTCAGTAACTTTCAAGGAGTGCTACTGATGCTACACACACAAAGAGTAAGAGTTTACAATAGAGCCTTTATCACGTAATACGGGTGTCACACGACGCACTTTCCATCGCGGTCGAGCCCGATCGGGTTAGAATTTCTCTGTCGCAATTAGCTTGTTTGCGCAAGATGCGAGAGGGAGCCAATCGCAGTCGAGAAATTCGATCCCGATCCGGCTCGATCGCAATCGAAAGTGGCCGCGTGACACCGGTGTTAGTTGTTTATCATGGTAGTTTATATTAATTACTTCTCGTGAGGGGTAACAAAGCTAAACACTCTAACCGTAAAACGACATGGACCAATTTTACAATTTTATAGAGTTTCGTACAGTCACACGTTGTTGCACGAATGACAGCTGCTTCCTACAGATCCATTACATTTTGTCCGTTATTTGTTGTCAGAGCATCTGAAGGACATATGCGAGCCGTGCTGCACATCTCGTGTAGCGGCACGTCACGTGCGTAATACAGCGGCTGCCACCACGATCAGCACAGATATTTCAAACGTACCAGTTCCGCTTCTTGGTATCCTGGACCACGGTGGTTCGAGTACAGATCGTACCGAAAGAACCGTAGTACTAGAGCACTGTAACTGTAGTTCGCGTTATTTGCATGCAAAAATAAAATCTAGACGCTGCCATTTTCACCATAGTTGCCACACTTTGTCAATTCATGGCTGAACATAGACCAATAATTATTTGTGATTTACCATTTGGACATAAATGTATGAGTATCTAAACATATGTACGTGTAAAAATAATTTTAATGATCGTATTATAGTATAAGTGTGGTAATGGTGTTGCTTGTGTTGGATTAGTTGGCTGCTTGCATTCGTCTGCTTCACGGACTTCAGTGGCGTTGCGCTGGTTGTGCTGTGTATGCGATGTCAGCTGTTAATTTCCTTCGTTGCAGTTTTAATGCATGTAAAGTTAGCTGCAATCTTGCTTCAGCGTTTATGAGTGTGCAGGGACCCAAGTGACACCGTCAAGCTTTCCATTCTTTTTCACCCTGCGTTAAAGCCCGAAAAGGACGAGAACGAAGCAGGCGACACCAAGCGCATGCGCCAAAGCGTTTTCTCATCCTGATGCAGGAGGAATGCCGAGAACTGACGCGGCGTTGTTGCTTCTGTGTTGAGAGAATTTGACGTATCGTTGGACCTTACGTTCAAGTGCTAAATTTTAGAGTGGCCGTGATTCTGCGTGTGATCGTGGGACGTCTCATCCAGCGCTAGCTGAAGCAGTAAGTACGCGTTTGGCGTAATTCTCTTTGGAAGCTCTTTTCCACGTGATGATGCACGCAGAGCGCGTAGTACGTGCTCGCTACCGGTTCATCAACATCAAGGCCAGCTGATTTCCTGGAAGGTTTAGGCTTAATCACTTCGTTACAAACGCTTTTCACGGCCTTCCCGTTAAGAAGTGAGCTGACCTTCGTGGTGTGGATTTTTATAAACAGGTGTGTTACCCGAGGGATTTGTCGCCGGCGTCTCGCGTGACCTTCGAGGCCCGTCCAAAACTACGGTGCCCGCGACCCTGGCGAGTCGTTTGATGTCTTATCTGCGAGTTCCGCGTCCGTTCTTGTTTGGACGCGTGCCGTGTTTTTCTTTTCGTCAACTCCCGAAGGTCTGGGGCGTGCGCTTGGCCGCATACGATGAGTAATAATCGCCGCCACGATTGCGCTTTCTGTTTCGACGAACGAGTTCGACCTCGTATGCGAGCGTTCGGCGCGTGCCTGTCGCGTAGACGTGTTTTGCTCGCATTCGCAATCGGTTTCGCTATCGCAGACGATGTTACAACACAGGTCGCGCTCGGAGCCGTTGCGCAGGGTGCAGGTTTCTACAGTGTGTCGTCATTTGTGTGGACGATAGCGCGGCCTTCGCGTCTGTTTTCGATCCTTGTGGTTCTACGTGTAGAAAATAAAAATCCAAGGTAACGAGCGCTTATGCAGAACCTCGAGTGAACCTGGCAAAGCGTTTGGAAACCACCGTTGTGCAGTTGTCAGTGTGCGATGTAGCAGTACTTGGTTGCTTTTTTTCAGATTATATTGCCACAGCTTAACGCGTTGGTTGGTTCTTGTTGGTCGGCTGTATACATTTCCGACAAGAACAGAAAGTTGGGCGAGCTTTTATTTCATTTTTGACTAAACAGCGGCGAGAACGACAAAACAACGATCCGGTTTCCTCTCGTGTTTCGTCGTTCGCGTGCTGTTTAGACTTGTTCCCACCGGCTGTGTTGTGTGAGTGGATGACAAAGCTTACAAAGACCTGATTTATCTCTGCATGGTGAGTTGCTCGATATAACCCGGTATTTTTGTTCGTGTCGTGGAGCTCGCGTGACGTGGTAGAATAAAGCATTGTGCGCCCGATGTAAATTGAATGAAGCGATCCTCCTAAGTGCTAAAGAATGACTCCATGGCCGTGTATTGTGTGAAGCGATACTAACCAGTTTGTTAAACCGTCGCACAGTAGCTGCAGCCGCTTCCCAAAGCCATGCAGCCGAAGGGCCCTTGCACGTACTAGCCTCGCACTGCAAGAGCACGAACTGGCAGTAAACAAGAACTGACGTGGTTGTTGAAATATAGGTATTTCCCCCCATATCTCGCCTGGCAAACCTCGCTGGACGCCGGGAACGCGACGAGTCTAGAAAAGGTGGCCGAGTAGGTACTACGTAGTTGTTCGTCCACAGCACACTCGCAGCTTGTACAATGACACCGTTTCGACGAACTCGCGTTGCATAGTTTCCCACCGCGACGGCGGGGGCGCAATCTCTATTGAAGAGGTTGATTGCCAAAGAAATTTAATAAAACAGTGGGGAAGTATTGGTGTTGTTTCACGGAAAAGGAACAAGATGTTGAAAAATGCAAAGGGCATTATAACTGCATCAACCTACCTGTGGACAGCTCAAGTGCCCCGCGGCCAAGGAGGGAAAGCGACGAATATTAGAAATAAGGAGTGGACACAGAAATCGAACAGTCAACTAAAGCGCTAGACCTGGCGCAGTGGCTATGGCTGAGCTACGACCAGTGGCGTAGCCAGAAATTTCGTTCGGTGGGGGGCTCACATCTAGGTACATACATGTAGAAGGAGAATTCGTTTTTCTCAGCAACCGCTGCACCAAACTTGACGATATTTGTTGCATTTAAAAGAAAAACTTAAATTGTAGTGACTGCTGGCTTCGAATTTTTCGTTTACGCTGTCAATACTTTATAAAAAAATTGGCCAAAATCGCAAATTTTTAGAAAACGAAACTATCAAGTTTAGAACTCTGTAACTCAGCAATGAAAAATGATATAATTCTGTGAGTTGCATCTAATAGTACATCTATAGCGTACAAAATTGATATGTTACACATGAATATAAAAAGTGTAGTATTATGGAAATACAGCTTTTACTGAACCCTTGCACACAATGTAACCAATTCACGTAAGATACAGTGAACATACCAAGTTTGTCCGCTTTGACTGTTATAATAGATGCCGTTTACAGAACCGCGATATCTGTTTTTGATACAGAGCCATTAGATTGTTGTCAATGTCGTGCTTCTATTATTTTCGAGCTTTGGAATTTTTCGAAATATTTTAAGCGAAATTCAGGCCCTAAGTCGAAATTCCAACAGACACTAGAATTTCACTTTCTCTCTCAAGTACAATGAATTTCATTAAAAGCGATCCAGGGGTCATCTCAGAAAAGCGCTTCTGCGTTTTACATGCATTTGAGTAGGCCGCGATAGAGTTGGGCTCGAGCTAAAGCTTCCTCTTAAACAATTTGTCGAGAGATCAAATACGTGAATAATAATTGAACTGTCATTGCCAAAGATGCTGCAAACGAGTTCTTGAACGCTACGCACTGTCCAAACAAGTAAAATACGTATTTTTTCATAAAAGAATATACCCGTATGTGCCAAATATTTTGCCCGAAATAACTGATATCAATGCTTCGATGTTTTTGTCTATTTAATAAATAAAGAAAACATCACCCGAACTTTAGAAATATATCAGTTCGAAAGCAGCAGAGCAGTGCATGTCGTTGATATGAAAAATGTAAAGGCCCTAAAATGAACAAGTTGAGGACAAATATGTTAATGAAACTTTGTCATTCAAGAACCGTGTTTACATTCATGTTCATATGCAACGGCCAATTAAAAATCTCAATGACGCTGTCATTTGTTCCAGTGTATTACGCAGGAGCAGCTGTCACTGGTCGTGTATCGTGGGTAATTGCACCGAAATTATAGCCGCAACAGAGAGCACGTATAAAAAGCAGGAGTTCTGCAAAATATACGAGGGCAAGCCAAATGAAAGTGAGCCAATGCGAATATATGAGAAATGGGGTACTTTATTTAAATGTAGTCTCCATGAGCATTTAGACGTTTGTCCCATTGACTAACGAGTCGCGTGATTCCCGTCTCGTAAAACTCCTTGGTTTGCTGCTTTAAAAAGTCGACAACTGACTCTTTCACGTCATCGACCCACACGAATCTGGTTCCCTTGAGCTGTATTTTCGGTTGCCCCAAAATGTGGAAATCGCAAGGCAACAGATCTGAGCTGCGTGGCGTATGTTGCAGCGTTTCCCATGCACTTGAACTTCACCGGTCTTGTATTAACCAGATCAGCGACGTGGGCACGGGCATTGACGTGGAGTAAGATGACTCCATTACTCAATTTTCCCCATCGCTTGTTCTTGATTGCGACACGCAGCCGTTCCGGCGTTTCACCGTATCGGAAACAATTGATAGTCTCTCAAGATTCAGCAAATTCTATCACTAATGGCCCCTGATGATTGAAAAAAAAAAAATTAACAACTGCTTTCCGGTGGAAATGGCATCCTTTGCCTTCTTGGGGTGTGGTGAATTCGAATGTTTCCGCTGTAAACTTTGCCGTCGTATGTCAGGCTCGTAGTAGTGGCACCATGGTTCCTCCCCAATCACAATTGCAGGCAAGAAGTCGTCACCCTTATTGTGACACCGGATTAGACAAGGCAGCGCCGAACTTCTGCGTCTTCTGGCGGTGGTTCAAAATCTTCGGCATTCATTGCGCACAAAAAAGCCGATAACCGAGATGTTCATGAATGATGGCGTGAAACGAACCGTGTCTAATGTTCACACGCTCTGCAAGTTCACCTATGCATATACTCCGTTTTTGTCTCATCAGCTCATGAACCTTTGCCATTTTGTTGGGGGTGATTGCACGATTGCTTTGGCCCGGTCTTGGGGCGTCTTTGCAACTTTGACGTCCTTCTTCGAACCATTTGCTCCAACGCTTCACAGTGGCCAATAATATGCAATGTTCAACGTCCATGGCAGCCATACGACAACTAATTTCTTTTTGGGAAACACCTTCAGCTTCAACTACACCACGCTGTTCAACATTTGGAGTTTCCATTATGTCACGCAACCATGTTCAACATAGTGTATGACAGCATTAACCAACCTTTATCCTCAAACCTGTGTGTCACTTTTGTGAATCAGAGATGCCTGTGGTGCTACGCGCATGCCTCGCACATAATGAACCGAACTATTATTGCGCGGGCTGGGTTGGCTCATTTTCATTTGACTCGCCCTCGGACATTATAGTGCGAAGATACAATGAAATATACAAACGCCAAGATACCGCTTGATAAAGTGATAAAGGGGACCTTGCCAGGACAAACCTCTTTAAATTTTATTCTTTCCTCGAACTATAGAAGAATGGAACCTCATCCCTTTCGGTCATCTGAACTCCCCTGAATCAATCCAGACTCATTAGTATTTCCTAAGCAACATTGCTGTTTTTTGCTATGTTTCATTTCCTAAGTTTTATACCTTGGAATTCTGCCTTTTGTACGCGTATTTTTTATGTACTACCTCGCCCCTCCTGCTTGGGCCACATGGCCTGCAGTATGATGTAAATAAAATAAATAGAAAAGTGTCATTGGAAACAAACTTCACTGCACGTATACACAATAGCTCGCAACAAGATATTTAAATATACGTATAAGTTTCCGATAAATACACGTGTATAAGAAAAAGTCACTATATATAATGCGTCAAACAAGGCAAATAAACATGCTGTGCAACCATACATTCACAGATCCTAGCACCCCCTCCCTCCCCTCTCCCAGATGTATCGCGCGCGACAGGAGGCGGCGCGCTACCTTCTTGCTTTTCTCCCTTGCGCACACAAAACTGAGCCACCATCGTCGGCTCACCCATACCACGCCATACCCTCCCCCCCCCCCCGGCCTTACGCTTTCACTCGCACATGCTGCATGCGGCGCGCGGTCACGATGTTATCCCCCTTGGACTTTATGCGGAACAGGAGGGCGACGGCAGGAATGCGCCTGGATTGTGCATATACCTGCTATCGCAATAATATAATAAGAGTATCCGGCAACTGAGCCGTCCCATGGACCTTTACTTTCCGGAAAAGAAGTAATGAAATCGAACTTTCATCATGCGACCATTCGCAGCGCCGCAACAATGTAGTTCTTTTTTTAACAATACACAAAGGAAAGCATGTTGGCCACAATCGAATGCCTACTTTGGGCACCTAATGTGGCTACCGAAGGGATATCGAAGAAAACGTGAGATGCTTGGTCCACCGAAAACCATACGCATACTGCTCGGTATCCTACACCGGCGAGACAAGACTTTCCGGACAGGTTGCGCTCAAGCGAGCGCGGTGCAATCCGTCGAGTCCCCACAGCGATGGCGGCGAGTGACCATTGTTTCTTTTTCTCGTGTGCTAGGCAGAAAGCGTCCAAAACACTGCCAGGTGAAAATCCACTCGGCCAGAACAAACCTAACACGCACTAAAGTGCGCCGCGCGGTGGTCCGGGCAACACAAGAAAAACGTATGCGCTCTGGCTGGCTCTGGCAGCCGGCGGGTATACGAGAACAAAAAAACTGAAAAGGCTCCATGTGTACGCGCGAATAAAACTCAAAGCAAAAAAAATAATAAAGAACGTAGTTACCTTGGCTGGCTTTAGTGTCTTGACATGGATGCTTTGGCTTATGGGAAAAAAAATGTTGGTATTTTTTTTTTTGTGACATGACGGCGCAAATGAACCACAACAACGCTTCGTCTCATCGGATCTCGCTGCGTGCTCTGTCAACTTGTCTGATATCGTGTTGATTTGGCTTGTCTCGTTGTATGTTCCGATGTAAGACTTTAGAAAAGTCAATGCACCTTTGGCGTCAAATGTTTATAACAGCATTAAACCCACAAAGTTCCGCAACTGAAAAACTAAAGTACAACTTTGGAAATTCCAATTCACCTTTCACATCAAGTTTCTGAGATTTATACCCCTAAAGTTTCGGAATTTACATCGGTGCGCTCCGTAGATGTCGCGGCCTCCGCGAGGTGCCGCGGCGAGCCCGTTCGCCATCAAAACGCCTTTGAAACTTTGTGCTCGCATGGGGCTAATTGGGGTTATGTGATTCCCGGTACATGGGCGTTGCCGCGAAATCCAGCCCGAGTTCGCAATGTTCGCGGTGAAATGTCTTTTCGAGAGTGAAAAAGGCATTCTAGTCAAAATCCAGAATGATTTCCGGCGCCGGGGGTTGCATTGGTCAGCGGTGCATGGACAGCACGAAAAAATTTCGGGAAGGGGCTGAAGCCCCATAAGGCTCCCCCCCCCCCCCCCGCCCCCGGCTACGACGGAGGCGAAATGGTCTTGCCGGCTTAGTTAGTAGCTATGCTGTTTTAAGCACCAGGTCGCCGGATCAAATCCCGGCCAAGGCGGTCGTGGGGGCGAAATGCATAAACGCCCGTTTACCGAGCATTTGGTTGCACGTCAAAGAACCCTAGGTGGTCGAAATCCCAAGTCCTCCCACTATGGCGTGCCTCGTGATCATCGTGGTTTTGGCACGGTAAAACCCCAGAATTTATTAATTTTTTTTCGTTAGATAACTTTAATAACGCTCGCGTACTTACGCTTTATAGGTGCACTTTAAGGGAAACCGAGGAGGTCGGAATCCGGAGCCCTAGACTCCGACGTCTCGTATGGCGCCATAGTGTTGCTTTGGGACGTTAAAGCGGCACTTATTTGAGATTGACGAAGCGTTCTTTCAGAAACTCTTTCATCGGCGATTTGGCCGCAATGGCTGGGTTATTGAAAGAACGAAGATGAAATTTCTATTTCACGAATTTTACCATAGCCTCAGCGCTGTACGTCAGCGTGATTTCACGGATTTCAAGTATCTTGTATTTAGGCCGTTGTGGCACAGTAGACGTTCGTGAAAACTACCAGGTTCAGTCTTTGGCTCTTTTAGAAGGCAACGTAGTCCATCTATATCGATGAAACATCCGGAGGAGGCTTAAACTCGGGCCCACTCCGATGTCGCCTATTCATGTACATGTGAAAGACAGAAATATATTCTGATGTAACCCCTGGTACAGTGAACTTTTAGTAGACCCTACGCCTGGACTGATATTAAAGGGGCCAGGACGCGGTCGTCCAACAGCTCTGAATTTCCATTTGCAACTGAGGGCAGAGGGCCCAATATGGTTATACAAAAGAAAAAAAGAGAAATGTTGCTGTGAGCGTACATTTTAACCAGAAATTTCAATTTGAAATCTCTGCCTCTCAAGTCGACCCACCGACAGCAGTCGCCATTTTCGCTAGGCTGTGTGACGTCAGGAACCGTGGGACGACCGGTCTGTCGTCGGCTTTGAAATGGTTCGGGACGACGCATGGCAGCCGTGCCGTATTTACAGCTCCTGCAATCACTTCTGGTGTTTGCAGTAGGTAAAAGCACGGCCTATGTAATTTTCACTCTAAAATGCCACAACTTCTATTAAAATTCCGCCAAGGGTTATTTCGGAAAAGCAGCCCCGTCTTCTGCGTTGTCAGGATTTGGGGTTCAGTACCATCGCTCGTGATCCGTTGTCAAGATTGGAGTCCGGCATGAATTAGAAGGTAGCTGGCCCATGCCGTCGTCCAACTTATCCACGCTGAGGACGTTGATGAAGGGAAAGTCTGCTTCTCATCGTGAACGAGGAATAAGGGTTTATTTACAGTATTTACATGCAGTTCATCAGTCTAGCATGACTTCGAGAGAAAGTACGTCAGTCTAACACGACTGCTTGAGAGAGTGTCTCAGTCTAACATGACTGCTTAAGAAGAGTAGCCGCGTTTACATGAATGCGACAGTGTCGCATCGCATCGCATTTCTAGCGCATCACATTCATGTAAACAGCAGTAATGCGCTAGGAAGGCGCATCGCATTAATGCGCCAGACGAGGGTAGATTTACGGGCGCGAGTCGACTCTCGCGGAGCATGTAAACGCAGGATCGTCGCATTAGGAATGATGGGAAGGAATTATCCATCAACATGGCGGCGATCCCGGCTGCCCGCTTCGAATTGAATTTGGCGTTGCTTTTGTAAAATGCACTTCGTTCGCAGCAAATGATTGTGTAAACGGCTTTCGCTTAGTCTCAGGCCGCTTCGACGACAGAGTATTGTGGATGCCCTTGTGGTGTTTTCGAGATCGCTTCTCATTTCGAACGAGTCGAAGCCTAACGAAAGAAACATTTGAGATGTCAGCGCGACCTATCGCTAGAGTCGGAAAATAGCCGCAACAACGGCATATGGCCTCTGAGATCCGAAAATCTCGCTGGCCAACTAAAGCTACAAAACACGTGCGCGGCTTTGCGTCCGCTACACTAATAGCGTACGCTATAAATTGCGTACGCTTAACTAAAACTGTCTATTTCTCGGCACTCAACCACCAACGTGCATTCGGCCTACTACCGGAAACCACTTACACAGGAAGTCGGTTGCACTTCCCTTCTACGACACCATGTGGCGCTACGTTCTCGCGAGAGTTAAGGCGCTACATGTAAACGGCGTCGCATCGCCTTTCCCAAATGCGCTTGGAAATGCGATGCGCCACTGTCGCATTCATGTAAACGGTATGAGTGTGTCGAGCATCCGCACAACAGCGGCTTATAAACACTCGGTCCCCCCTTGATTCCAAGGGGACGGAAACGTTCGTCCTCTCCCCGGGACGGCTTGCGTGCGCGCGCACACACGCACACACACACAAACACACACACACACAAACACACACACACGCTCGCGCGCGCGCACACAGGTGCACGGTCCGGAGCCGATCAGAGGGGCTTCGTAGAACTCGGAGCTGACCCGGGTAGCGCGCCCGGGTAGCCATTGTCCTGCGTCTTGGTCGGCGCGTGGGAAGGGGCCGTGGGCCGTTTAGTTACAATGGCGACGAGGTGACGCCGTGGGTAGAAGTTTGCGGCGGCGCTCCAGGAAAAGATGACGCCCGTTGGCGCAACTGGCAGGCAAAACTTGCACGTCATCGGGCCGTTCTTAATAGCGTGTGTCTGAACAGGCTTTAGCAGACGCCGCCAAAATCCGTGACGTCACAGGGCTTATAAACACTCGGTCCCCCCTTGATTCCAAGGGGACGGAAACGTTCGTCCTCTCCCCGGGACGGCTTGCGTGCGCGCGCACACACGCACACACACACAAACACACACACACACAAACACACACACACACGGCGGCGTCTGCTTTAGCAGACGCCGCCAAAATCCGTGACGTCACAGGGAGCTGGTGTAGCAACTTCTAGAATTACTGTATATGCTACCGAAGGTACTATAGGTACTATAGGTATACTATAGCATATACAGTAACTCTAGCAACTTCGAGGCGTCGGCGCCACCTGTCTGTACTTTGTGCGCTGAAACATTTTGTCCGATGTCGCTTCCGTGTTCCTTCTGTATACTTGATGGCTTCTCTGCGCATGTCTGGGTTCTTGTTGGGGTGTAACGCAATAACGACGTCATTTGAGAGCGGAGCCCGTGCCCTCCTTGTGTGGTCTTGTGTGCGTAAAGTTTATAATGAATAAACGCACGCAAATAGGTGCAAGCGAACAAAAACAACGATGATATAGTCCTGTTGTTTCAGAGAAAAGTCAGTGATAGCGGGGCGTTCGTTCATTCGCGCCACGCATACAGCACGCGTAACCAAACCGCTGGCACGTAATGCACAGGTGCGCGTGCCCGCTCCTGTGTGCGTCGGATGGGCGGTACGCCGTAAAAGCGATTGCAGCCTTTGGGGCGTATATTTGTCCCGCATTGATAATCGTCATCTGCCTTGCCTGTGTTTCCTTTCGTATACTCTTAAACAAATGTACACCCTTTGGGGTGTACGTCTGCCACATAACAATAATCGTCATCTGTCTTGCCCGCATTTCCTTTCTTGAAAACGCTGCGCGCTCGTTGCTTTCCTGTCGGGAATGCTCTGTCATGCTCATAACGCGCATGCCGTTCGTAACTTGGATGTACCGGGCTCGCAGCTTTAAAGAAAGTAAATGCGGGCAAGACAGATGACGATTATTGATGTGTGGCAAATATACACCCCAAAGGGTTCAAATGTTTTCGGAGTGCATTTGTCATGAAAGAGTACACTCTTTACAGAAGCTTACACCCATTGGGGCTTATATTGTCCCACAATGACAATCATCTGCCTTGCTTGCGTTTCCTTTCTTGAAAACTCAGCGCTCGCTACTTTCCTGTCGAGAATGCTGTGCCCCGCTGATAACGCGCAATCCGTTCGTGCCTTGGTTGGCCGCGTTAAAGAAAGTAGATGCGGGTAAGACAGGTG
The DNA here is from genome assembly GCF_038994185.2 of Dermacentor albipictus. Classification (NCBI taxonomy): domain Eukaryota; kingdom Metazoa; phylum Arthropoda; class Arachnida; order Ixodida; family Ixodidae; genus Dermacentor; species Dermacentor albipictus. The sequence continues at coordinate 18,914,839 of NC_091824.1, forward strand.
ACGATTACTGTTGTGGGACAAGATAAGCCCCAAAGGGTGTAAACTTTAATAGTGTACAGTGATAGGCACAGTTCGAGCGATCATCGTGAAAACTGGCGTGCAGCCCACTCACTGCACGGCGAAGGCGATCTCTAATTACTCCTGGTTTGTGCCTGCCGACTCCATCCATCGCCTGCAAATGTTCCACTCCTTTCTCGGCCACACGCGACTACGTTTGCCTCACTTGACAGCCACTATATATGTTGTTGTTCCACTGCGGTGATCTATGCATTACACGACCAGCGCAACGCCGTTTTTGTAGCCGTTTTCCCTGTAACTGGTGCCGCTCTCTTCGTGTGTGCTAACGGCCATGTATATTGTTCCGTTTCGTCGCTCATTGCGTGTAGCCTTCTCTCACGTTGTCCGTGATGCCGCGCCCACTGCCACAGAATGTTCTTGCATTTGCTAATTGGCTCGAAGAAATGTCTCGTGGATCAAGTACCGATAGTAATTCCATATCGAGTAGCAGAGAACTGCGGTTTCCATGGGAACAAAGTACGGATAAATTTATAGGCTACACAGATTTCGGCAGAGCATGCGGCGTCCGGAGTAAGCGCTTACACACGGCGCTCAGATTTACTTAGATTGCGCTGTGTGCTCCCTCTTTTTCTTTGTGCTTCTTCTGAGTACTGGTCTTCCGAAATCGGAACTGTATGCTAAACCAGCCAGCCCAAGTTTGCACCTGATCGTAGTGTACATGAGCACGCAGGAAGGAGATAAACTGCGAGGGATGTATTACGTCACGCACGCAGCCAGCCTTGGCTAGCCAACTCTCCGTGAAGCCATTTAACCCCGGCCACGTTTAACCCCGGAGACCAGGTAATGATGCTCAAACCTTCAAGAAAGAACAAGCTTGAAGTTCACTGGGACAGACCCGTTAAAGTGTTGCACAAACTTTCAGATACTAATTATGCTCTGAAAATGCCCGGTCGCAGGAAGGAAGTGAGGATATATGACTGCAATTTGATGAAGCCGTATGTAGAGCGGAGCGGAGTCGTGAACTATACCATCAAAGAGTAGGATGACACTAGTACCAAGTTTAAGGAGTATAGGGCGACCTCTAAGTCTGAAATCGGCCTAGAAGAAGTAGTAAAACATTCGGTAAGCTCGCACGCTCTAAGACCCGAGCAGCTAGATGAGCTAAAAGAGGTGTTAGGGGAATATCTCGACAGATTCAGCGATCGGCCGGGTAGAACCGAACTAATAACGCATGAAATAGAGCTGACATCAACCGAACCCGTAAGATCAAAGCCTTACAGGGTGTCCCCAAGACAGAGAGAAATTATGGAGGCAGAGATACAGCGCATGCTAGAGTTGGGAGTTACTGATCCCGCTGAGAGTGACTACACGTCACCACTAATACTGGTAGAAACCCCTAACAAGGACCCTCGTTCGTGTGTTGACTACAGGAAGTTAAATGCCATCACTAGGGATCAGCTGTACCCGATACCCAACATTGAGGAACGAATTGAAAGAGTTAGCGCTGCTAAATACATTTCAACTATAGTTCTCGTGCGGGGATACTGGCAAGTTCCCCTTTCAGAAAGTGCCAGCCGCTATGCCGCATTAATCTCACCTGTAGGCACTTTTTGCCCTCTCGCACTCAGCTTCGGGCTGAAAGACGCGCCGCTTAGCTTCTCTAAGTTAATGGATATTGTCCTAAAAGACTTGCAGGAGTTCGTCTTTCCATATCTTGATGATGTAGCAATTTTTTCAGACAGCTGGGAACAACACGTATCGCACCTCAAACAGGTGTTCCCACGGTTGAGGGAAGCCGGCTTAACGATGAAAGCGGAAAAATGTAGATTTGGGTGTTCGCAGGTTACTTATCTGGGCCATGTTGTCGTCCAGGGCACGAGACGGCCGGCCGAGCTGGAGATAGCTACGATTGGAAAATTTCCTCACCCGCGCACGAAAACAGGCCTTCGTTCATTTTTGGGACTTGTGGGGTACTATCAACGGTACATTCCGAATTACTCGCAAATGGCAAGTCCATTAACGGACGCCCTCCGAATGGGAGCACTGAGTAGCGTACTCTGGGATGAAGACAAATAGAACGCTTTCCAAAGTTTGAAAACGCTATTGGTTTCTCGTCCTGTGCTTCGCGCGCCAGTCTACACAAAGGAATTCATAGTTCAGTGCGACGCAAGCGACAGAGGTATGGGCGTGGTACTTAGGTCGGCAACGATAACGAGGAGCATCCTATCCTCTATACCAGCCGTAAACTAAATGTAAGAGAGGAAGCCTACAGCGCTTCAGAGAAGGAAGGCGCTTGTTTAGTTTGGGCCACCCACAAGTTGTCGTGTTACTTGTATGGAGTGAAGTTCATCTTCTAGACCGACCACTGTCCTCTGACCTGGCTCAATCAAATGTCACACTAGAATGGCCGCTTGCTCCGATGGAGCCTCACTCTCCAAGAGTACAACTTCTCCGTTAGATATAGGAAGGGAAAGTTGCATGGCAATACGAATGGTTTGAGCAGGCTAATTTGAATTCTGCGTTTGAGGGTCCCGACTAAATTTTAGGGTTACTAGTGTTAATTTTGTTAAAGAATATCCCCTCTCATTTAGCAGAATTCCCTCCATGATTGCTGAATTTGTCAGCACGAAATTGCTTCAAAAATTGGCTTAGCGAAATGCAGCATTTTTTGTTTCTGCACTTGTTTTTTTGAAGCCTAGCGGGTCTAAAGTTAGAGCCAAGGTACGTCATCTCGGCGCAGAGCCGTGTTGTGGGGTTAATTTTACAGTTGCCTGTCCTTGTTAGATGTTTTGGGGCGGTGACATCATTACACAAGTGGTTACTGCGAGCCAAGACATCACCCCCTGGGCACCCGCCGTTCTCTTCGTGCCCAGCGGTTATCAGCGCTGGTCAGTCGAGACTTTCCGGGCCATGGAGGCGCTGTTAAGAACGACCCAGCTGAAGTGCTAGTGTTGCCAGCCAGTTGCGACAACGGGCGTCCACGTTTCCTGGAGTGCCACTGCAAACCTCTAGCCACGGCGTCACGAAATCGCCATTGTGACTGAATGAGTTCGGCGGGCCAACTATTGTTACCGAACCCACCAACGCGGACCTGATCTGCTATGAGTGGGGGAGTTGCCGCGGGAACGTCGTCGGACACCTCTTTCCACGCGCCGACCAAGACGCAAGACAATAGCTACCCAGGCGCACTGCGAGGGTCCGCTCCGAGTTCTACGAAATCCGTGTGATGTCGGTTTCGGACCGTGAACCTGTGTGTGCGTGTGTGTGTGCGTGTGCGTGTGTAAACCGTCCCGCGGAGAGGCGGCGTGTTTACGATGACTGGACGAACGTTTCCGCCACCTTGGAATCGGGGGAGGACCGGTGTGTTTATAAACGGCTGTTGTGCGGATGCTCGACACACTTTCTTAAGCAGTCATGCTAGACAGACTCTCTCTCAAGCAGTCATGTTAGAATGATATAAATCCTGTAAATAAACCCATATGAGAAGCAGTCCTTCCCTTCATCAACGTCCTCAGTGTGGATAAGTTGGACGACGGCATGGGCCAGCTACCTTCTAATTCATGCCGGACTCCTATCTTGACAACGGGTTGCGAACGATGGGATTGAGACCCCAATCATAACACCGTCGATTTCAAGGGTGTTCCAGCTCACTTTATAGCTAGAGTTTAAAAGTATGCCGATGCACTCAGACGACGCGACCAAGTGCATGTTGCTCCCTTTTCTATGTAGTGTGTCACGCTTTTCTTGTGTTTTACTTAATTAGTTAGTCAAGGTTAATTAACCAACTTCTGAAGCAACGAAGCTAAGAAAAAAATTCAAATTAGAAAGTTGCAGAGCAGTTTACAAAACGTCCGAATAAACAGTTTGTGTCTTTCTGTGCATTGAGTATCAGTGTTTTTCAGCTTATTGCGGATGTCCGCTAAACGCACGCACACACAAAAGAAAAAAAACACCACGTGTGCGCGTCGTGATTGCACTGCTCCCAAACGTTCCGCGCACAAACGAACATAGCATTTATCCGCGTGCACTGCGGCTGCGTCTCCTTATCGCTATCATGAACCGCCGCGAGGAAAGCACATTGCTGGCGTAAATCGCACAGCCAACACCTTCGTCACTGCCTATTAACTGTTTCCGTACCACGCCCATTGGGCATCGTTAGTCCGCTAACGAGGGTTCGAAACGCCGGTCTCGAGACTTTCCGCCGCCCACAGAGACACTGCGCTATTAGACGTGAAAGAGCGGTGCTATTGTTTTATTTGCTAAGGAGTTCGCTTTTTACCCCAGGTGGTGATCTTTTAATGGGCTCCAACGTTTTTGCTACCGTCAAAGTAGAAAGCAAGAATGGACGCCCGCAATCGATGGTTTGAGACGTCGCTTTCGAGACCTTCCGCGCTTCTCACGGACACACTGCGCCGGAGGACGTGAAGGAGGACAACCATGTTTTCCAAGCAGCTTGCTTTTCCCCCACAAGGCGTTATTTCTTTAACGCAATCCGAATTTTCGCGATCGTCAAAGTAGAAAGTAAAAATTGCCGCCTCTGGGAGCGGCGCGCGCGCTTCGAAATATCGCAGATCCGGCGATTCCGATGCATTCGCAGGTGGTTTTATTGATGGACCGAGCAGCAACGAATCTGAGGATGGTATACCATTTCGTCGGACTTTGAGAGCGACGGCGACGTAAGCGAGCGCGGAACATCGGCGGCTGCAGCCCGGCACGCCCAAATGTAGTGCTTGCACTTAAATTGTTTTTGTGTGTTCAATTAAAGATTTTGATTTTTTCGGATATAGTGTCTATTAGACGTCAATACATTTTGTATATCATAACTTTTTTTACATTTATTTCTTAGTAGATACAAGCGTGTGCTTACAAAGTTTGTTCAGTTTTATCGCACTATCTTGATTCTGGCAATTTATATCCTTTTTATGACATGCATCTCGTTAATAAAACTTCATGCGTGAAAAGTGCATTCATTCTGCTTTTTGTTTATGTATTACATGAAATACTGAGTTCAGTAGTTCCTTCAGAAAAAAAAAAATATCTGGCGTAACTTGCAAAAACAACCTATTTTCCCCATTGTACGGAAAGAGTTGAGCGGCAGCACGCCCTGCAAGATGCAATGTTCGTTTGTACGCGGACAGTTCGGGAGCGCTGCAATCACGGCGCACAAGCGCTTATGTCACGGTGTAGCTTTTTTAATCTTTTTTTTTATTTCGCGGACATCCGCTGCAAGCTCAAAAACACTAATACTTAATAGATATAAAGTTAGAAGCTGTCTAATCGGACGTTTTGGAAACAGCTCTACAACTTTCTATAGTTGGATTTTTTTTTGCCTAACTTCGTTGCTTCAGTTAATCCTGGCTAATTATCTAATTAGGCTAAATTTAAAAAATAGCGTGACACACTTAGAGTGGATCGGCACATTTTTAAACTCTGGCAGCAGTTAGGTGAAACACCCTGTATACTGCACGCCGCCGCCGTGTGAATCTGTGCCATTCGGCTGAGGGGGCAATTGTCGCGTTGCATTCTCTCTCTCTCTCGTCGCTCACTTTCCCTCGGGTATATCGCGTCTGAACAGCTCTTGGCTCGTGCCAACAAGGTTGGCCTTCGTTATTTTTATTTTATTTTCCATTTCCTCGACGTCGACGTCGTTCCTCGACGTCGATTTGAATAATAAAGCAATCGAGAGTATTTTATGCCATTAAAAAAAAGAAAAAAAAAACGGATGATCCTTTGCATTGCGACTGACACTATTCTTGCGATAGCACGACGTACATTCGTGGGAGAACCGGCCACGGCGTACTGCGGCACGGAGGGGTGGACGTGGATGTTGAAGAGACAGGAGCGCTCTGGTCGAGCCAGAAAAGGCGGAACAAGCGAATGGCGGCCGGCGAGGCCGCCTCCCAAGTTCCCGCACCAGCTCGCCGCCATGGCGTCCTGCGTTTTGACGGCGCCTGCTGGGGCCTAGTTAATTGTTTATCGCCGAATAAACGGACTACGGTATGTTCAAAAGGACCCAAACTCTGAGCGCGGCAAATTCTGGAGACAGCCTGCGCGCCCGAAACACGAGAGAGAGCGAGAGAGAGAGAATCAACTTTTGTGCTGAGCCCTTAGTGACGGTTGGTGCGCGCTGGCACCAGATGGGGTGGAACCTTCTTCTCAGGTCCCATATGCGTCCAGCAGTTCCTGGCCCCTAGCCGCCAGCGCGAGCTGGGTCGGTAGGTCGGGGCTAGACAACAAACAACTATTTGAAATTGGGGACTTGGCACCGGTGTCCCGGCGTTGGGGTGTCGGCGCGAAGTTAAAAAGAAAAAAAAACATGGAACTTTCAAGTTTATTTTCTCATTTAGTAACCAGCCCACTATCGCGAAATTACGAAAATAGAGTTTCGAAAGAATACTTTATCAGTCTTAAACTGATTTAGTGTTCCTCTCGGGTTCATTTTTCTGCTGCGTTGGTCGTCAGAGCGGTAGCGATCGGGCTGCATCTCTTTGGTATGACGGCGCCTTGGCTTTGGTCGCCAGGAAGCGTTCTTGCAGTCTGCACTGTAGCTCGACTCAGCCGAGCGCGTGTATGCGGCAAGTTTATCCGGTGTGCACTTCGGGCGAATCGTGTGTACGTTGTTAGGATCGGCCTGCAGCTCTTTCAGCCCGCTGCACGTGTTCCGATCCAACAGGGATGGTGGCGCACTTCAGAGAACTGCGGATAACCGGCAGCCACATGGCGAGGGGTCATCTCAGGGGAGTTCTCGAGGGGAGCTAGGTAATTGGCGGAACCTCCCCATGCGCTTTTCGAGACACCAGACAATGTGCTACCCGGGCCCGCCACCCGGGACGGCTCCGAGTCCGCGAAGCAGGCTCTGTGCGCAACACGACAACGCCGCCCTGTTCTGCTACAAGGAGGGGAGTTGCCGCGGGAACGCCAACGCAGGCTCCTTCCCACGTGCCGACGAAGTCGCAAGACAATGTGCTACTCGGACGCGCTACCCAGGCCGGCTCAGAGTTCTACGAAGCTCATCTGACGTCGGCTCCGGACCATTGCACCTATGTGTGTGTGTGCGTGCGCGTGTGTGAGCCCTCCTCCTCCAAGTCGAGAGCCCGCCTCCTCCGAAAGGGCTGGTCATCTACAATGACTTCGAACTATGACGTCGAGCGGAGTGCTTATAAGCAGCGATTGTCGGCTGCTAGAGAGTGCTCGTTGTCGGGCTCGAAATGTACTCGTGAGCTGTGTGCTCGTAAGCTGTTTGCTGTATGCTCGTCTTGCGGGCTCCATTTGGGAGTCACGCTAGACTGTCGATGTATCTCATGTTCAACTGCAAATAACATGTAAATAAATCCTGCTCTCCTAAGTCCCGACGAAGAGTCAAGCTCCTTCCTCCAGCTACGACTGCCAAATCTTACATGTGAATGGCAGCGGTGAGATCGGCCTACAGCTCGTAGATCGTCCGACAACTCTAACAAATGGTGGCAGCGGCGAAATCGTCCGACGAATCTTACAACGTCCAGTAAAACGCTAGACCTAGCGCTTTTAAGCTACTGTGGTTCTCGTGAAGAAACCCACAAATGATTTGCGCGTGAGCCTTGTAATTATGTTGCTTTTTTTGCATTGTATTCCTCTTTATCATAAACTGCGACGACCGCTGTCGGGCCTCGTTGAATTTCCTATTATTTAGCGCTACAAGCAAAAAATAATCGTTCTGTGTTTTCCCTACCTTCACGCCACCAATGTTCCAGCGGTCTTTAACTGGTCTCCGCCGCAGATTCAATCACGTTTCCTCTATTATCTTTATTAAAGACTGGAACCTCGGGCAGGGTAACAGCGTCCTGTTACGACTTTGCACCGCTGCGCACCACTATTACGACTTTGAGGTGGTCCCGTAGCGCTCGTCACCCGTTTCGTGACAGAGCGTTGGTAGCGAAGACTCCGAGCCAGGCGTCGGTGAGAATGACGAAAGCCACAGACTTCGGGCCATTTTCGCGGCGCGGCCGCTGCATTACGTCGAAACGTCTGCCGTGTTCGTAGCTTCAGACACCAAAAGAAAAAAAACACCAGGGTTACCCAGGTTGTTTCTCATCCCGCCAAGATCCCCGTCCACATCGATGTTGGTCGGGCACGTTTGCCAGCGTTCAGCGTCGGAGGAGAATTCGCGGTATAGACCGATTGAGGATTCTTCCTTGCCATGGACAGGCAGCAGTTCCTTGGCGCATGGCTCGTGTACGCTGCTGCGCGCGTTTTAAATTCGAAACCTCTCTCGGCGAACATTTGCCACTTTGACAGTATCTGCCTGTCTAGCGCCTACGTCTTGGTGCTCTCGTGGTGGTTTCGTTAACTTGGTGCGCTCCCCGCACACTGCTTCGCATAACATCGATTCCCTCGGGGCGTGGCATCTGCAGGCTTTTTTTTTCTTTTTTTTTCCACTGTGCCTCTGCGGCATCGGTTGAGATGTCAGCAGTGAGCACCGCCATGTGCTCGGTGACGGTGTATGTATTCACGTAGCCGTAAGTGGGTTGCACGAGGTCTGTTTCAGATTGGTTGCCGCGCTCGGTGGAAAGAAGCAGCGCGCATGCTCCCCCCTCCGAAGGCTGAGCGAGTCCTTGCCAAAGTATGCTTTGGCTCCTCGCTCCTCGCCCATCGAGCAGCGCATGCGATCCTCGTCCCCGCGCCCGCCTGCATGCAGAAGCGTCCGTCCGGCTGCAGCTCCGTTGCAGCAGCGCGCGCCGACGCCTGTGCACACGCGCACATTGCGGCGGCTGCGCACATGCATGCGCTGCCGCGCTACCGCGGCACTCCCGTTTCGAGCCGGCTTCGAGGCGGCGAAGGCCACTCCGCAGGAAACGTTGCGCGTGCACGTCACAGCGCCATGTGAAGTGGGCTGGCATGACTTAACATGGCCTTGCCCGCTTTGGCCTCCCTCCTGCGGCACGCCGCTTGCCAACCGTGGGCGCTCTCGCCGAGCTTCTTGGCGCAGCCGCGCTGCGCGTTTTCTTTGTCTTTTTTTTTTGTTTCCGCGCAGTGGGCGCTGTTGAGGGTCCATGCTCGAAGCTTGGCGGCGCAACTCTGCTGATCGTTGAGCGCAGCAGCCGGCTGGAAGCAGACTCTGTGTTACACGGAACGGAGAAAAAAGAAAAAGAACCACTGGCGCTCCGTAGCTTCACGTTGCGTCTTCGTACATTTGTGCAGTCATCGACATTATTCGAGGGAACGAACGAGTGGGCCGGCTGCTGTGCAGCAGATGACGTCCGTACGCAAACTGGGCTGCGGCTTCACGTATTGGCGGTCTACGTATGGTAGCTATTCCTCGATCTCTACCAGGTTTAAACACACACACACACACACACACACACCACTCACACACACACACACACACATATATATATATATATATATATATATATATATATATATATATATATATATATATATATATATATATATATATATATATATATATATATATATATATACGCGCACGCTCCGATTCCGCGGGTCCGAGGACTCCGAGCCGCCGCGCCTCCTCCGGCCCGCTCCGTGTGCCGACGCGCAGCGGCGCGCGTATACGCCCCGCCGGCCCCACAGCTTTGGGGAAGGCGAGACCGCGCGCGCATCAAGGGAGACCCTAGGTAAATCTCTCGAGAAGTCACAAAGAACGTTTATTCAGCTGGGACTCAATACAAACATATGTTTGAACATCACGTCCGAATCTGAAACTAGTTACACAAAACATGGCCGAATGGTCGCTGGTGACCACTAGCGGTGCACCGCGACAGAGAGAGAACAAAGAACAAAGAACCCCAGCAGTAAGAGAGGCTGCCTATCCTTCGGTCAGCGCCTGCCACCGCGCGCCCCACAGCAGAGAAAAGGGAAATAGAAAGAAACGACAGACGAACAGACGGGGGCACGATCGGCAGACGCTGCCTCAGGACATCGAGACGACGGAAGAGTGCGCGCGCTGTCAGGATTGGGGGCTCAATCCCATCGCTCGTGAACCGTTGTCAAGATTGGAGTCCGGCATGAATTCGAAGGTAGCTGGCCCATGCCGTCGTCCAACTTATCCACGCTGAGGACGTTGATGAAGGGAAGAACTGCTTCTCATCGAGAACGAGGAATATGGGTTTATTTACAATATTTATATCAATCTTATATGACTGCTTCAGAGAAAGTGTCAGTCCAACATGACTGCTCAAGAGAAGTGTATCAAGCATTCGCAACACAGCAGTTCTTAAACACTCGGTCCGCCGGCGATACAAGGCGGCGAACTTTCGTGTTTCATCACAAATTCGCCGCCGCCCCGCAGAACAGTTTACGCACACAAAGGCACACACATTCCTATGTCCGGAGCCGACGTCAGAGGGGAGCCTTTCCGGGAAGCTCGGAGCCATTCTGGGTACCTCGTTGTCTTGCGTCCCGGTCGGCGCGTGGGAAGCAACAAAAAACGGCTTTCCCGCGGCAGCTCACGCATGCGTAGCAGATCAGGTCCGCGCTGGGGAGTTCGGGCACAATAGTTCGTCCGCCGAACTCATTCCGTCACAACGGCGATGGGGCTAGAGGATGGCGGCGGTTTTCAGCACAAAGCCCGCTTCATCGAACGCATCCTAGCTGAAGCGACGGAGAGTGGGGGATGCGCGTCTTGTTCCCCAGTCGTAATTGGGTGGCAATCCTGCATTGCAGCTCGCCCTTCTTAACAGCGCCCGCCGAGGCCGGGACCGACTCCGACGAGCCGAAGTAACCATCGGCCGGCGGCGGACAAAGGGGGCCGCCGCCGGCAGAGAGGTACACGTTGTAGGGGTTGAGGGACGGACTTCGGGATGAAAACCAAACTTGGGAGGGTTTATTTTACATTATGTACAGGGAGGTGAGACGCCAGGTAACGGTTGTACAGTCATTACGGGCCGGCAGCAACTCGAACGCTGCGGCCCGCGGCAAGACGTTCGAGAGAGGTGAATAAGGGAATCAGGGCATGTCCTGGTCTCTCTGGAAGGCTTCTTATAAACCCTTCGAGCACTGTAAGTGACGTCATGTTTGACCAATAGGAGAGTCCGCTCAGATGACGCCATTTTCAGCCAATGGTAGGCGCCCGTGCGATGGTGTCATACCCGGCGAAGAGGGTCGGCGCTTGATCCTCCTCTCTTGATCACTTGATCCCGGTGCTGCGGCCCCTCAGCGGTAGCAACTGTCTTCTTCAAAGGCGATGAAGAGGTACGCTTGGGCCTTCCCGGCACGTCTGGCTGTCACGGCGCATTACCGCCGTCTTGGTTTGCACCTGTCTTGTGGCCTTCAACTTGTTTGCCTGGGCGCCCCTCTGGAATGTGCTTTCCTGCTTCTGCATTCCTCAATTACCTGTGCTGCGTTTCGAAGTGGTTTGGGGAACTCGAAGTAATCGCAGGAAACAGCTCCATATCTAACAACGTACGCACCTTCAGACGCCCCGATCTGGTCTCCCCGGGCCCCGTCTTGCGCGCGCTTACCCGGAGTGCACGCAAGCAGGACCCGAATCCCGCCAAAATGTCGGCCAATGGGGAAAGCCTGTTGACCTTCCCGTGGGCGGGATGACAGCAAAGCGATAGTGTTTTATGACCCGCTGCCACCCCGTCCAGGCAGGGAGGAGAGGGACACGGAGCCCCCGGCAACACAACGCAATGGCTCCACACAACTGCCGCGAGAGCCAGAAACCCCACATCATATATATATATGATGTGGATATATATATATATATATATATATATATATATATATATATATATATATATATATATATATATATATATATATATATATATATATATATATATATATATATATATCCTTTCGTTCTTATTCACACGGGAGCGCGTGTCGCAATCCGGAAGCCGAGAAACAGTGCGTTGGCGCTGCAGTCAAAATCGTCCCGCACTGCCCGACGCGCGCTTTTAGAGAGCTTAACTGGTGCGCCAGTCTATTTCTTAAGCATATCTTAAGGTGAGAAATCTCGAAGGTGGGGCTACTCTTACGATTTCTGCTGGGCAAACGTGACTTCATTGCTGCTACGCTCCACTGTCGAGACATATATGCACTCAGGTAAACAGAAACTTTGACTGGTACATCTGTAGTTCGCTACCTGAACACTGATTTCTCGCGCGAGTGATTTCCGCATCATCCGTAATTGCACATAAAATGGCGCAATAGCAATCTCGGGGATCTGGAGAAGGGTGCTTCTTGTTTTTTAGACCACACAGACTTTTTAAAAATCACCTTTAGGAGCTAGCACAATCATTGACATTGATCTGGTACACTCATAGAGGCGGGCATTACTTCCACGAGAAATAAAAAGTGCAGGGTCGATTGATTAACGAAATTCACTAACTATTTGTTAATAAGTTACGTTGCGGCACACAATGCCGTTTACGAATTGTAATCCGTGAGTTCGCAAGACGTATTCACTTGAAACAGATTTTCAGGATTGCACCAGTTTTGAGATATTCATTCCCAAAGTAAAGACGGGGAATGCGGGAGATGTAGATTCAAGACGATGAGCAAAACGTGAACAAGGTGAATGCAGGAGCCAACGTTTCGACAAGTGGACTTGTCTTCTTCAAGGCGACCTATGCTTTCCTCGCCACAGTATATATACGTGGGGTTCATCTAAAGGGGAGCGGCCTACTGAGTACTCTAAAGGGGAGAGACCTACTGAGTCTCTGTCTAAATTCTTAAATCGCCACCTGTCAAACCTAATAACAACACACCTACTGAGTCACTATCTAAATTCTTAAATCATCACCTGTAAAATCTAATAACAACACACCTACTGAGTCACTATCTAAATTCTTAAATCACCGCCTGTCAAACGGAGCTTTAGAATGTATTCGCTATGCTAAACTTCAAGCTATAGGCAACAACACTTAGTTTGATTTCTTGGCGTATCCACCCCCTTTCTTTCCCTTCCTTTGCTTTTTTTTTTTTAGTTGTCAGCCGGCTTGTCAGACGCCCTTGACACGCCGGCCAACACGCGTGTATTGACAGACCGGGGTGGGGGGTGGGGGGGGGGGAGGGGTGCCCTGGCTTTGGCCTTGTACACAGCGTTCCTTTACTCTCAATTCGACACGCTAACACATTGTCCATCGTTTCCTCAACCTCCCGCCTCACACCCTCTCCCCTTTAGAAGAACCCCACCTATATATACTGTGGCGAGGAAAGCGTACCTCACCTGGAAGAAGACAAGTCCACTTGTCGAAACGTTGGCTCCTGCATTCACCTTGTTCACGTTTTGCTCATCGTCATCCCCAAAGTGTACGATGAAATACACGGGCGTCTTCTTCGGTGACTTAAAGGGTGGTTTGCTAAAGAAAGCAAGCGGAACAATAGCACTATCGTGCTCAATATGAGTTGCAACACGGACCCGTCAGTTCTTTCAAGGTTTTTTTTTTTTTTTTTGTCGACAAGGTGCTGTGCCAGTGATCGGAACGGCGTACGCGCCACCGTGCTGTCATGTGGGCACTCTGGCAGCACAGCAACGCCTACACACAATCGAAAGGAACGAAAAAAAAAAACGTGTTATCGTGTTGCAACTCGTATTGAGCGTCATGGCACATATTTAGCGCGAGTTTCACGGCGCATATCTCGATACCAGTGCGATCCTTAGAAGTATTATATCCTTGGGAAATTCGAACGCTGCCCACACCTGGCCCTTATACAAATTACAAAAACAAGTAGTTCTAATCCTCGCTCAGGCTATCACATTTTTTCCCTGTTCTTTGTTTTCTGCACAGAAAATTCTGCCATTTCCCAAACTATACCTTTACAGCATAGGTACGTATGCTACTTTTTAAACTTTATCACAATAAGACATCGTTCCAACTGATCTACTTTCTATTGCTAACAGAACTGTTTTCCGCGAAGTGCATCCTTTTTATTCCAAAGATAAATACTAGCTATGATAAACAAACCGCACTTTTTTATCCTATAATTCTTTTGGAATTCCTTAGACGGTAATGGTAAAGACAATACATCATGGAACTGTTAAGGGCAAACGTAAATAGTTTTTATTTTATGCATAGCCTTCTTTTTTCGATTTGTGAAATCGTAGGATTATCTTTTGCTAGTATAGTAATTTTTATTTCTGTTAGCGGATTTGCAAGCCATTTATCTTCAATGTGCTCTACTTTTTGCTTCTTTTGCTAAGACAGGAGATCCTGCATATACGGTTCTTGAGCCATGGGACCTCCTGCTGTATATGCAATCCGTTTGTAATGTTACATGCAATCTTTTCGAGAAGAAATCTTTGAACATGCACGCTGAGCAGCGCAAGTCAGCACTGTTGCGCACACGGCGTGTCGCACGGATTTTCCGCACTGTGCGAACATGCGTCAACTTGCACAGTGGTGAGTTTTCGAGTGTTTCTCGGTAGTGTTGGTAATTCATCGCAAAAGTCGCCAACTTTATCGAGTCTTCTGTCACCTAGACGGCAGCAGTGCTTTTTTGGAGCCTTAGCTCCAAAAAGCACTGCTGTTCTGTTGGCGTAAATGACCAGTAAGTAAAATTAAAGTTACTTAATGGCTAAATTCAGCGCCTAACCGAACTTTATTCCAAGGTTATATGTGTTCCTACGTCTGTCGCTACTTCTAAAGACATGTCAAGTAGCTCATTATGGCATAGAAGTTACGTAAACAGAGATAAAGTGCCTTAGAAATGCTTGTCAACAACGCTTCGGTCAGCCTTTCCGTGGGACTTTATCCCTTTGTATGTAACCTCTATGCCATAATGAGCTACTTGTTATGTCTTTAGAAGTACCACAGTGTGCTACTCTATCTGTCAGCCCCCTTCCCGATCTAAGTACTTATTGGGGAGCTATCTAGGTGCATCAAAGTTGCGTTTCTGGGCAACGCGTAATCTTGAGGTCTGATACCGTGTCTTAAAAAAAAATATTCGCCGTTCCGCCCGAAAGGCGGAGCACCGATTACAATAGCAGATTGGTAGATAGCTGTACGAAGTAAGGAATAGTAGTTTTATCGGCCGTATAAACTACTAAATATTCGCTTACTAACTAAATTAACAATGATAGAATGTGTAAGCGTGACTGAACGAGAACGTAGAAACAGACACACAGAGACAGCGCAGTCTTTGTGTCTGCTTCTTCCTACGTCCTTGTTCAGTCGCGCTTACACATTCTATCATGGATCCAAACCAACTAGCCCGTCAACGTGTTTTAATTAAATTAACCAGCACGGTGTCACGCGCGCACAGGTAAACATAAACACATCTTGCTCAACGAGCGCGGAAAGTCGCTGTAAAAATTCTGGAGTGAGGAATCGTGGTAGCAGCAAGCGAAGTGACCTTCATGAATGTCTCGCTTCAGCTCGAACGAAACGTCGAAAGCACAGCGCATACGAAGATACCGGCAATACGCGCACTCTGCAAACATCGCAGATCGCTTTGAAGATGGGGCCCGCGCGGGCGCGCTTTAGCCACGTCGCAGATACAATAGCCACGTCGCAGATACACGAGCGCCGGCAACGCGTTCCTACGGCTTCCGCCAAAGCGTCTAGTATGGCGTCCGCGATACGCGTGGCAACGCCGTAGTAGACGCCGTGGTGGTCTCCACTCTGTACTGAGCGGCGGGCGAGGAGGTCATCGAGGCACCCTAGCAGCCGCCGGAGAAGAACGCCCCTCCTCCATCGTCTGACCCCCTGCCTTGCGCGCCACAGGGGAGGGCATGCATCTGGGCGGCGTTTCTCGATCGCGCACGCGAGATTGGTGGGGGTAGAATCATTTATTGCCAATTATATGAATGGTGGGAGCCAAGCCCCCTACATGGCACTTGGGTGCTCCCTGTAAAATTTGTCGGACGATTCCACCGCTGGCATACAGTTGTAGGAGTTGTCGGACGATCTCGTCGCTGCCACCATTTGTAAGGGTTGAAGGTCGTAGAGGGGAACTTGGGAGGAACTAGGTGAGCAGGGCTTATTTACAGTATTTACATTTTAAACAAGTGATACACTTACACAGTCTAGCGTAACTCCCAAATGAAGCATACAGCATACGAGCACGGCGCTCCAAACCCACTGACGAGCACGCAGCTCACGAGCACGACGACTAGCACACTCTAGCAGCCGACAACAGCTGCTTATAAACACTCCGCTGGTCCCTAGTTCCCTATGTGAGAGAACCGTTCGACCAGTCATCGAAGTTGCCCCGCCGGTTCGTAACGTCCAACGTCAACGCAGTCGACCTGCCTTTTTGGAGGAGGAGGGCTCACGCACACACGTACACATTTTGGGTTCCCAGAACCCGAGTTGAGCGGGCTCTCGCTGACACGTGGCTTGCCCCGAGCAGATGCCTCTTAATCCCCGAGCGGACCTCGCACAGTGGCCTCCGCCACTCTCCATTGTCTGGAGTCTTCAAAGACCCGTGAGCAGGCACCGCAAGGCATCTCCTTCCAAGAAATCCGCCTGCTTCAGTCGAACCATGAAGGCGTTGACGATTTCACTAACAATAGTTGGTCCGTCGATACGTTTGGTCATGCGGCGCCGAGGGGTTGTTGACGCGGCACCTCGCGGTCCCTACGAAACGAGTCACCGCTGTCAGGATTGGGAGCTCAATCCCATTGCTCGTAACCCGTTGTCAAGATTGGAGTCCGGCATGAATTCGAAGGTGGCTGGCCCATGCCGTCGTCCAACTTATCCACGCTGAGGACGTTGATGAAGGGAAGGACTGCTTCTCATCGAGAACGAGGAATAATGGTTTATTTACAGTATTTACATGCAGTTCATCAGTCTAGCATGACTGCGAGAGAAAGTGCGTCAGTCTAACACGGCTGCTTGAGAGATTGTCTCAGTCTAACATGACCGCTTAAGAAATTGTGTCGAGCATCCGCACAACAGCGGCTTATAAGCACTCGGTCCCCCCTTGATTCCAAGGGGACGGAAAACGTTCGTCCAATCATTGTAAACAGCCCGCCTCTCCCCGAGACGGGTTACACACACGCACACACACAAACACGCACAGGTGCAATGGTCCAGAGCCGACGTCAGAGCGGCTTCGTAGAACTCGGAGCCGTTCCGAGTAGCGCGCCCGGGTAGCACATTGTCTTGCGTCTTGGTCGGCGCGTGGGAAGGAGCCTTCGTCGGCGCACCCGCGGCAACTCCCCCACCCATAGCAGAACAGGACAGCGTTGTCGTGTTGCGCACAAAGCCTGCTTCGTCGAACTCCTTCAGTCACAACGGCGACGAGGCTAGAGCGTAACGATGGCGGTTTCAGCACAAAGCCTGCTTTGTCGAACGCATCCTAGCTGAAGCGACGGAGAGTGGAGGATGCGCGTATTGTTCCCGACACAAAGTCGACTTAGTCGCGCCGTGGCTAGAGGTAGGCGGCGGAATTCCAAGATGAGGTTGCCACCGCTGGCGTAAATGGCTGGCGAACTAGCACTGCAGCTGGCCGTTCTAAACAGCGCCTCCATCTCCCGGAAAATCTCGACTGTCTAGCGCGGATAGCCGCTGGGCCAAAATTGTGGGCAAGTAACCATCATCGTCATCGCGAGCGACATTTCGCTAAAAATGGAGTGTTTGGGGCCGCAACATACGACTGCCGCCCCCTCCCGAAAAAAAAAATGATAAGCCGCTCCCTGAAGCCCGCGCAAGCGTTTCGCTCGCCCCACGCAACACGCCCCTGTGTCGCACTGATCACGTGCCGCCCCCTTTGTTAGCGGGAAGACAATCGGAGCGGCAACAAAGTGCATTCGACGCCGCAGCAGCAGCGCGCTATCTGTCAGGGCGGCGGCGCGCATGCCGCGGCTGTCTGTCCCTCGCGTCACCGGCAAGGTCGTTGCGGCCTAGGCACGTGGCCTCGGTGCTGTGCGCGGTGCTACGAAGCGGGAGCCCCTTCCACCACGCGGTTGACATCTGTCAAGATGCTGCTGCAGGCATGGGCTCCGAGATTGGAACGCGCGCATGCGCGCTGCCGCCCGATCTCGGATGCCGGCCTGTAAGCGCGGAGTTTTCTTCTGAAATCACTAGACGGACATTTGGCGCTGGAACCGCTCAGCCACTAAGCCGGGGTTTTTAATTTTTTAAATTTTTTTTATGTAAGCAACTATGTGGAGACCATGGGAGTTACACGGATTTTTTGTGCATTCATCGGCGAAGCCCATTGGAGCTTGATGTTGTGTTGAAGTTATACTGCCGTGTAAGCTTGACGGCGTTTCTTTAAGGCGGTCGAGTGATTTAGGTTTACAAATAAAATCATTCCGCGTTTTTCTGGCGCATAAATTATCATGGCATTGTTACGTATGCGTGTCTTTAAATTTAGGCGGTATGCGGTAGAGGACATTCACATTTTTTTAGGCTGGAAGCAGTCATTTCTGTGTGTAATCTCGCTTAAAAAACAAAGACACAAATATTCTATGACAGAAATTAGAGGTTGAACGAGGCTAATCGTTGCCGTACAGTGAATTTGTGATTAAAAGCGACCTTCGGAATCTTTAACACAACAGTCCACGAGGTCGTGCGAAACCAGACGTAAGAAGTCCATATAGGCAGATTCATGCGCTGCCCGCCTTTCTGTGTTGCGGAATGAACGGCCACATATAGTGGCGGCGCGCGTGACCAACCTTTCTTTTATTTTATTTAGGAGTCTCTCGTTTCCGCACTTGTGTCGATCAACGGTACCGTGGCACGTGAATTCATCAGAACGGTCGGTTTTTTTTTTTTTTGCACATACAGAAATATTTCTTTTGCATTCGTGGGGTCAATCTGTAGGCGAGGTTCGATCATCTTTGAGAGACGAGTTAGTAAAGCTTGGTGCTGGCGAATGCCACAGAACAAAAGGAAATTGTACCAGCGCGACTGCTCGGTCACGTGTGTTTTGTTTTCTGCCAGTTCCAGCGCGTGCACCGCCTTTTGAAAGTATGCTGGCCTCCGCGTGAGGCCAGCTGGTGCCTCACCCTCTTTGCATCCAGGAAGAAGACTGATTCACTGAAGGGCTTTAGGCATAGAAATGTAATTACGTCACGTGTACGCAGCCGGCCTTCGAAAGTCAGTAAAGATCATCCTCCTGCCCTCACTCTATCAAAAAAAAAAAAAAAGTGTCCTACACGTGACCCTGGACTCGGATATAGCTCGGCGTACTCGGCCCAGTGCGCTTGGTTCGCTGCACATTTCGATGTGCACTTGTTCGTGCGCTTTGCCCACCGCTACGTGCATATTTCCCCCCTATCTGGTTGCGCAACGTCGGTCGTTTATTGCAACCTGTGCACATTCGCCGACTTCGTTGCAACTGTGGCGAGTGCGGCAGCCGCACGTTGCTGGCGCGCCCGTTGTATTTTCGTTAGAGCGTACGCCGAGCGCGGCAAGCGCATCGGTGTAAGGCAATGAAATTCACCGCGACATCATTGCGTGCTGAACCGACCTGGCTTCAGTTTTATCGCGTTACGTTTCCTCCTGTATATGAATTGTCCCCTTCCTACGTTACTTCAGGCGTACGGGCAGGCAGTAGCGCCAGAACTCTCCCTAGTATTGCCGGCATGCTGCTTCAGGTGCGCGGCTGCGTTGGTGGCGCGTGCGTGTCGCACGAGCGCTCGTTTTGGAGCCCCCCCTCCTTGCGCACGCGTCCCACCTCGGCACGACAGTGCGGCCCAACGGTACACGTGTGTTGACGCGGTAGGCGCTCGGGGCGAGCATTACGAAACGGCCGCCGGACAAAAGCGCTGCCGGCTCCGCGCGGGCTTAGATAACGCGCTGTCGTTTTGTGCGAGGGGAGTGCGTCCGCCCCGAAAGCCGCCTTCGCCGAGATCTCTCGCTCGTTTGTCTGTTTTGTATTGTCCCGCGTTATGGCGTTACTGCCCGCTCGCATAACGGGATGGCTTCGTTCCCCGCTCGTGTTTGGCACCTCTTTGGTTAGCAACGGGAAAGAGGCGCTGTTTCGTCTCACTTTCCGTGTAGGTCGTCGCGCTGTTAACCAAAGGTGCACCAACGTGTCGTTTAGCCACCCTTGCGAAATGTATTTCTCTGTACCTTTACTGCGAAGATGTTTTGCGATAGTGTGTTCTCGCATTGGCTTCCACTTAGCGCAATAAAGGTTTCTCTCTCTCTCGCCGTAGTCTTCACGTGACCGAACATAGCCTCGACGAGAGGACCTTTCTTCCTGCGTTGGGTGACACCCATGCCATCTGGGCATGTTTATGACTCGGATCGTGGCCCCGAGATCTGGCGGCGCGCGGTGCTCGTCTCGGAGGCTGCGCTCGGACGTACCGTTGGCGTCGCTCCTGTATCTTGCGCCTCGGTTTTGTTTGGCGGCTGGCCATCAAAGCAGCCGAGTTTCGGCCTCGCAAGCTGCGGGGAAAAGCAACAGAGGTGGTGGTGGTGGTAGAAACATTTATTGCCAATGATGTGAATGGTGGGGGCGAAGCCCCCTACATGGCACTTGAGTGCTCCCTTACTATGAGGGGGCACCCTTACAAAGCAAAGGAGAGTCCTTGAAGCGCAATCCTTCTTATTGCACTGGAGATGATCCGGCACTGGTCTTGAGCGGAAGTGCAGGTCAGGAGAGTCTCCCAGTAAGACACCGCCACGGCAGGTGATGGGGGATGAGGGAAGGTGGGGCACGTGAGGAGGGTGTGCAGGAAGTCTCCTGGTTTGTCGCAAAGTTTGCATGTTGAGGGGAATTGGTCTGGGTATCTGGCATGTAGTAGTATGGGGTATGGAGCAGTCCGAGTTTGTAGTCGACGCCAGTGTGCGGCCTGCTCTATGGTGAGGGATGGGGCTGGGGGTGTGTATTCCCTTCGTTTGTCCCGGTAGTACGAGAGAATATCACGGAAGGAGAGCAGGCACTCCCCGGCCCGTAGAGGGGGCTCGGCTCCCACTGCCCGGAATGTGAGACCTCGGGCGAAGGAGTGAGCCTCCTCGTTGCCGGGGAGGCCAGCATGTGCTGGCGTCCAGATTAGCGTTATGCGGCGCCGGGGCTGCCAGGAGCGTAGTAAGCGCGCAGCGGTGCGGGATATGTAGCCATTGGCATAGTTGAGAATGGCGGATTTGGAGTCAGTGATAATTTTGGTGGCAGATGAAGAGATGAGAGCAAGCGCGATGGCTGCCTCTTCTGCCTCTGTGGTGGAATTGGTGATGATTGAAATGGAGGTTAGAAGCTTTGCTCGATTGTCGGCTACCGCCAGGGCCATACGGGAGCCTGACGTATATTCCGCTGCGTCCACGTAGACCACCTCATGGTCCTCGCCATACTGTTTGTGGAGGGCCCGAGCCCTTGCCCTTCGGCGGTTCCCGTCTCGCTCAGGGTTCATGTTCTTGGGGACAGGGAGTATGTTGAGGTTAGAGCGGAGGATAGGAGAAAGGGGGACGCTCTCGGTAGGGTGTGTAATAGGGGTTAGGTTTAATTGGGATAACAGAGTGCGGCCAGGCTCTGAGTTAGACAGACGGGATATTTGTGCCGTAAAGGTAGCTTCTCTGAGTTCCTCAAAGGTGTTGTGGACACCGAGTTTGAGGAGTCGGTCATTGGATGTGCTGGGAGGAAGGCGTAGAGCTGCTTTCGTGCAACTCCGTAGGAGCGCGTTTACTCGATCTCTCTCCTTCTGTCGAAGGGGTAGGTAAGGAAGAGCATATGCGGTGCGGCTTATTATGTAAGCCTGGGTGAGGCGAAGCGTGTTTTCCTCGCGTAAGCCAGCCCGGCGGTTCGCTATGCGGCGAATCAGTCGGGTGGTCTGTTGAGCGTGTGTTTGGAGAGTTTTTATGACTTCTCCGTGCGCGCCATGAGAGTGGATAACTAGCCCTAGCACTCGGATTTTTGATACTAGTGGGATGGGGTGAGTACCTAGCGTAAGGGTGATGGAAGGAACGACTGAATCGTGTTGCTTGTGGCGGTATAGAAAGAGCTCCGATTTTGAGGGGGAGCAGGTCAGGCCACGCTCTCGTACATATGTGTCGATGGTGGTTAGTGCCAATTGTAGGTGTTGTTCTATTTCGGCGTTACTGCCTCGGTTTGTCCAGACAGTGATGTCGTCGGCGTAGAGGCTAAAATGGATGTCGGGGATTTTAGCTAGTTGTTGAGGTAGGTGAAGGAGTGCTATATTGAATAATATAGGGGAAAGGACGGCTCCCTGGGGCGTACCTCGTGCCCCGATTGTGATACCTGGGAGGCTGTGGTCACCGAAAGTAAGTGTGGCTGTGCGGTGGCTGAGGAAGTCTCGGATGTAGTTGTACATCCTGGCTCCGACTCCCAAGGTTGTAAGGTTTTGTAGGATAGCTGAGTGTGTAACGTTGTCAAATGCCTTAGTAAGATCTACACCTAGAATAGCTTTGGTGTCGTTGGTTTGAGAGTCTAGAATGTGATGTTTTAGCTGTAGGAAGACGTCCTGTGTGGAAAGCCCAGGACGAAATCCAAACATGCAGGGATCATTGCTTTCTAGGTAACGGCAGAGCCTGGTCTGGAGTACGTGTTCCATCAATTTGCCCACCGAAGATGTCAAAGAGATGGGTCTGAGGTTAGAGGTGAGCAGAGGTTTCCCGGGTTTAGGTATGAAGACGACTTTGGCCTCTTTCCATTGCGATGGGAGGGTGCCCTTTTGCCAGCACCCGTTAAAGTATTCGGTAAGGGCCGTAATGGATTCGGCGTCGAGATTCCGGAGTGCCTTGTTATGTACCCCGTCCGGACCGGGGGTTGAGCACGTGTTAAGTCTCTGTAGTTCAGCCTGAACTTCTGCTTCTGTAATGGGTTGGTCGATGAAGTCGTTAGGGGGGCCTGCATAGTCGGGGTGTGTTAAAGGAGGGTGTGTGGGGAAGTACAGATTTCGAAGTTCTTGAAGGAGTTCCAATGGAGGTGTATCGGAAGTATGTATGAGTTTGGTGAGGTTGTGTCTTTGTGTAGTCTTAGACTGTGTGGAGTCTATTAAGTGTCTAAAGAGGTTCCAGGTCTGAGGTAAACTCATATTGCCATCTAGCTTGTTGCATAGTGATTCCCAGTTTTGTCGTGAAAGAGTCGCTGCGTGTGTCTCTATCTCTTTATTGAGACGGGCGAGGCGGCGTCTAAGTGTCCGGTTCCAACGCTGCCTTTGCCAGCGTCGTTCTAGGCTTGCTTTAGCTTCCCATAAATGTAGAAGGTGGGAGTCAACTGTGTCGCTGGGGTAGTCCTCCCATAGGGGACGAGTTACGAGTCGGACATCACTTTGTAGTTGTTTGGACCATTCGGTGATGTCCTTAATGGGGGCGGAGGTGCGGGCTGCTCTACATGATCGGAAAGAGTCCCACTTCGTGAAAGTGGAGCCTCTGGGAGGTCTGCGGGGTAGTTGAATGTTTAAGAGAATTTCGATGATGCAATGGTCACTACCCAAATTCTCTTGTGTGTTGCACCATGTGGCGTGAGGGAGGCGATGTGCGAACGTAAGGTCTGGCGTAGTGTCTCTACAGACGCTGGTTCCCGTGCGTGTAGGAGAGGTAGGGTCGGTGAGTAGAGAGAGACCGGCTTGTTGCGCTGCTAACCACACACGACGGCCTTTCGGTGTATCATGTAGGTAACCCCAAGCCGTATGCGGGGCATTAAAGTCTCCTGCAACGAGTAAGGGGCACTTGTTTGCTATGCGCTTCGCAAGTGTAAAGAGGCGTTCGAAGTTGCTTTGTAGGCACTTTGGGTGGCTATATACATTTAGGATGAAGAGACTGTTCGCTCGAGCGTGTTGCGGCACAAGCTCAATTAGAAGGTGATCAATGTCTTGAATCGGTAGGGTATGGGAGATGGTGGTGATTGAGCGACTAACTAGAAATGCTACCCGGGAGGGTAGGGGAGATATGGGCAAAATAGGAGTATAGCCAGGGAGGGTAAGTGGGTTGGAGGGTTCCTGCAGGGCAAGGATGTCGGGCCCCGTTGCGCAGGACAGCAGTTGGTGGACCACATGACGCTTCTGGCGAAAGCCCCGGCAGTTCCACTGCCAGAGTGTAAGATTACGGTTTGGAGCTGCCATCATGAGAATCGATAGCAGGGGAAGGAATAACGGGGGGGTGGGAGTCGTGAGCTATGACAGGCATAGGGTTGTCGTTTCCCTCCGTTGCTTTAGCCTTCTTGCGTCTATTTGGGGTGGGGTCCCGCTTCGGGAGGGCGGTTGAGTAAGAATTGAGCTGGGACTCAAGATCGCTACATCGGTCAGAGAAGCCTTGGGTTAGCACGTCTAATCGTTGGTTAAAAGAAGTATTATCTTGCGTTAAGTGGATTACCGCGTTTTTGAGCGTTGCACATTTCTGGTTGATGTGAGTAATAGCGGCCTGCAATTTTGCCTCAAAGCGAGCAGCGAAGGACTCAAGCAGGGTTGGAATGTCGTCTCGTGAGGTAGCGGTGGGGGGAGTGGGTGCTGTGCATGCAGTTGAATTTGCGGAGGGTTCGGTGTCAGCTTCCATTGCTAGCAAATCAGAAGAGGAAGTAGGGTTGGAGTGACTGGGTAAGGTATGGGCGGTGGGTGGGTTGGGGGTGGGAGGCTGGTATGCGGCAGGAGCGGGAGCAGGTGGAATGGGAGATCCAGAGGCAAGAGCACTTATCTGGGTTTCCAGTTTGGCGATATGTTGATGAAGGGCGGCGGCTTCTTTCCGGGCTGCTGTAGCTTCTGCTTTGGCCGCCGCTGCCTCCTCCTGGGATTTTGCAAGGGCGTGTTGCAGATTGGGAGTCGCCGTCATGGATGGCATGTGCTTGTGGGAAGAGAAGGGAGTGTCCCAGGCTTGCTTCAACGGCGCTGTCCAGGCTTGCTTGTGTTGATTGGGCGACAACTGGGGAAAATTGTCCCCGGATGTGATCAATTCTTGATGCCGCGTTTGTGGGTGGCTCGGCTGTTTCCGTGTCTGGTGAAGGTTTCGTCCCTTGCAGGATCCCGTGCCGGTAAGGTGAGGGCCCTCGCACAGAATGCAATTAGGCGTGCAAGGAGGTTCTTGTTGCGGATGTTGTATCCCACAGCGGGGGCAGAGATTGGTCTTGGGGCTTGGGCATACGTCATGGCGGTGACCCGGTTGTCTGCAATTTGTGCAGGCTTCCGGACTGTCGCGGTATTGGGTGCAGCGGTGGATGGCTCCCATGTATTTGATGGAGTTCGGGACTGCGCTTGCGTCGAAGGTGATTAGGATGGAGTGCGTCTTTCCCATGCGTCGGGCTGCTAATATGGTGTGCTCTGGATTTCTTCTGACCAGGTCTTGGTAGAGTTGCATTGGGGTCTCGTCGTCATAGGCGTTTGCGATGACTCCTCTGGTAGCCCCCGGTGGGGGTGCCACGTAAGCTGCGCACGGGTAGGTTCGGTCTCCAATGGTGAGGGAGGTCAGCGTCTTCAGAGTCTCGGCAGTTGGGAAATGTGTTGTTGCCATGGTGAAAGTATTGTTGGTGGGGTGGATGCGAAGGCAGAAGTCGTCCGGTAGAGTGATTTGGAGCTGGGTCTGCACTGCCTTACAGAGTCGAGGTGTTGGGATGTCAAGGAGTCGCACTTCACCTCGCGGGCGAACGACCACTCTAATAGCGTTGGGTGGGAGTGGCGGCAGTTGCTTGCTGCGTTGCACTGTGAGGCGAACCTCCTTGGTTGCAGGTGGTAGGCGGGCCGGCGTCTTGCCGCTGCTAGTTGCGGCTGTGGCGTCGGGTGCCGCGTTCCTGGCGTTCGGGTTTGCTGCCTCGGAGGTAGCGTTGTCTGAGCGTTGAGGTGGTTTCGGCGAATTGGCCGGTCGGGAGGCATAGGCTTTATATATAACTGGTGTCCAATAGTCTGACTGGAGCTCTTGTGCGGTTACGGTGTGTCCTTCAACCGTTACTTCCATGTTAACGGCTGGCGTCGCAGGCGAGTCTGAGTGAGGCTTAGCTCGACGGCTGAGCGTCTCTCCGGAGCTGGGGAGCCGGAGTCCGGCACCTCGGGAGGCCCGGGCGGGGGGCGACGAGCAAAGCTCGCGCCTCGGGAGGCCCGGGCAGGGGGCGACGGGCAAGGTACACGTCGGATAGGTTCGGAGTGCGCGCCGACGGCACGTACGCTCTCTTCGGGCAGATTTCGGGGTCCGGAGAGCGCCGACGGCACGTCCGCTCACTTCGGGTGGCTGTGGTCGACTCCAAGCAACAGAGGAGCGGAGCTAGCCAAGTTTAGCGTGTGTGTCGCGAGTCGCTGAGTGGGGCGTGAACGACCACGAGCCGGGGCACATCAGTGGGAAAAATGGCGCTTCCACTTTTGCGAGGAATTAGTGACGTCGGCAGCTTTGATCTTTCGAGTTGTTTTAGGCAAAGGGACAGCCTGTTCGTAATCTATTCGAGGGCACATTACGTGGCAGGTACTGCTCCTAGAGATAAACCCTATAAAGATAAACTTTAGGCGCTTCAAAGCGGCCGTCGTTCGCTTGTCTGACGCATGGCTTTGAGATGGGCGGTTTGGCGTACTGCCGACTTTTTCAACCGGCAAAGTCACCCGTTCACTGAAGGTTGTTCCTGCCGGGCTACCGCAACTGCAGAAGTGAACCTCCCTCCGTCCGGTGTTCTCGTTACTTTAGAGATGTACGAACGTATTCCAATTCATTATGATGGTATCACGGATGTCAGTGACGCAAATCAGCTTGGTCGCGTTATTACATGGTATGAGGTAGCGCTATTTTATTTTTTTGCTAACGTTGGCGCTGTCGCATCGGCGTGCAGGAGATTGACGGAAGTTTGGAAACGCAGCGGGTATCGAGTGAATTCCACGCGAGTGGGTATGGGCGGCAAACCAGCGACCGAAGCGCACCGAACGGCTCAAGTCCTCGTTTAATTTCCTTGACCTCAATCCATTCTGGCTATGTTTCTTTTTTCTCGTTCATCGACAGCGTGTTGTCGCGGTATTGCGGCAAATATGCGATTTTGGATATCAGTATCAAGCCAACTGTTACTTTTTCAGGCAGGAACGCTGGAAGGTGTTCAGGGATAAAAACTGCTCTAAGCAGCGCTGCATGAGCCCCCGAAAACGCTATGGCGTTCTCGCACGCCGTCATGTATGACGGCGTGCTTTCCCCGCTTTAATTAGTTTTTGGTCCCTTGACGGCCTGCCCATCGGATCATTCGGACGCGGTTTATTTTCGCCGCGCGTCCGTAATTTCACCAAACGCCTCCTCCTCCGTGCAAATGGCTGATTGAAAAGCGTACCTCATACTTCCTTTCTTTTCGTCGTCACCTATGCTGAGGCAGCCTATCCGCTGCTGCGTCTTCGCGCGCATGCTGCCCTTGGGTGGAGGAAGGAAAGCCGAAGCGATGGAAGCGCTGCCAACATGATGCCTCTTGTGCCGCGAATGGGATGTTCGCGTTAGCCAAGGTCGGCTCGTCCTTCGCAAGCTGGCGAACGATTGTCTCCCTCGGCTGCTGCGCTTCGTTAGGACGCGAGAGCCTCCCACGCTCGTTGTGCAACCGCGGCGCGCCTCTGCGACGGTGCTTCGATCGCCACGGTGCCTCCCGTAAAGCGCAGCGCACGGTGTGGGTTAGCGCATGCACTTGACTCCTTCTGCGTGTGTAAGCCGGTTGGCGTGATTTCGCGGCGTACCCACCTAATCTGAGCTTCTGAATTAGGGACAGGACTCTCGGGCGGCACGAAACTACGTACAGTGTGACATCGCGTGTCCTCGTCTGAAAACAGCGTTTCGCGGTGTCACCGCCTCTTGGGCGGGGGGAGCCAAGCTATCCGCGCTCCCTCCCCCCACTCCTCCCCGCACTGTGACTGAGTACTCTGAGAAACGTCGTCTCTGCATTCATCCGCGGGCTTAAATTTTACAAGCTATCAGACGGTGCCATAGAGACGATGTGCTTTCCAAGTCAAAACGCATGCATATACTCAAAAAAGAAGAGACGGTATAATTGTTTTTTTTTTCTTTCGTTCTACTGGAAGCACGTTGCTTTTTTTGTTGCGCGTCGATTTCGCTCCGATGCAGCACACGCCTCAAATTATTTTTATACCTTCACATTACTGCAGCGAACACGCTCAAGTCCAATTAAGATATTTCTGCCCTGGCGTAAAAAAAGAACAAAATAAATCTGCTGATAAAAAAAAAAGTAGGGCGCACATAACCCATTTTCCTCCCTATTAGCGGGCAGAACTTGGAGTGGCGCCCTCTCGCAAGTGACGTCACGGCCAGAACGCCGCTCGCTCGTGTATGCTTGGGGTATGGGTGGCTCGAGCCGTACTTATTGTAGGATATGTCGGGTTCTTTTTGCTGCCGTGATTGAACCGCTGTTCCTTCTTCAAAAGCGCGTGAATCGAGAAAATTTGCGGCTTGGATATCGCAAGCTATGCAGCGTTGAAGTGGTCTACTGGTTTTCCAGTGCATATATGCATCGTGTCTGTCCATAAATTTTGCATAAAAAGAATGTCTGCATATTCTACACGCGAAGTTCTGGATGATGATTTCCTAAACATTTAACGTTCCCTTAGTACTTAGCTATGAGAGACGTTGCATTTTTCATTGAAGAAAAGTCTTGCTATATGGCGTCAAAATTTTATCCGTTTTAGAAGGACACTGCCCAGCGAAGCTGCCATCATGATTCTTTTAACTTTGGTAAGTTTTACTAGTCGAATATGGCCACTTTACTAATGTGTAAAAGAAAGAGTTAGGCACGCATTTTGTATGAAAAAGTTGGCTGCTACTTTCACCGCTTTCTGAAACATGCCCCTATAAAACGAATTGCTCATGGCCGCTAAAACCACGACGCGTCATGGTAGAGTATTTACATAGTTAATTCACAAATACCATAGTAGCAATAACCTGAAAGAAAAGTTTCGTTGTTAACATTGAGAGCAAGCGATGCAATGTTTCATGGTGGCCCTTAGTAGCTTTTTTCGAAAATATGGCACATGCACGCCTTACGCAACGGTAGCAACCGACTGTCGTTGTGGCTATGCACGCGTTGTTCACGAAACCCATCAGTCCAATACAACTTAGAATTGAAACCATGAAGCAGTTTTTTTACAGCGCCTATTGCAATGCCTAAAGTAAACTCGAGGTACTACAGCGCAGCTTATAGGGTGCCTAGAAAAGGAAAATTCAAGCACCTTCTGCCTCACCATGTCTCGATCCAGCGTTGTTTAACCCTACAAACGAATAACTATTCGCTTCGTCAGTACATGAAAAAGAACCTCGCAAACCTTGATGAGGAAGACACCACAAGTCTTACATATTTTACTTGATTTCTTACCCTCCACCGGGGAATTATGATATCGTCAATATGTTCCATACTACTGATGAATGATGATTAGGCTCCATTCTGGCTGCAGCCATACGGCCCAAAAGGCACATTTCACTAAAACATTTGGGCCCGGCAGCCTGTGTCAGTTCGCCAAACAGATCCGTGATGTATATTCCTCAAGCAACAAGCGCCAGTAAATTGGTCAAGTGAGTTGACGTGTAGCCCGGAAAAGGGAATATATATTGATAAAGCTCATTTTCGTATTCTACAAACAGCTGTAAGCCTCATTTAGCTTTACTTCAAATTACCGCCACTTAAGATAGACACGGGAAGAGCCGCCTAATTTTGAGACGCAATTAAAGAAGCAGGTGGTGATGGTAGAATCTAAACTACAGTGTTAAAACCTTGTGTTACTGGCGAACGTTTCTGTGAAGAAATGCAAAAATATGATATTATACGATGAACTACTCGTCCTGAGCAAGCCTGTTTTAGCGGATCAAAATCAAGGTAACTGTTGTAGAAGTCATATGTAGCTAGCGTTTGTGGCATACTTGTTGCACCGCGGCAGCTATGGTATCATAACTGGATTCCTATACGCCATGTTTTTCCGATTGTGGATCCGCGCACGAAAAACCGCAATGGGCTGGTCCGCGCTCCTTCGGCTGGCACTAGCGTTGCCTTTGATAACTGTATTGTCGTCTAAGAAATAACCACTTTGAATGAATTTTCGCGTACAAAGACGTCGTAAAAATATGTTTTAGACGACCGTCATAGGTATACAAGCTTTAAGGAACGAGAGTGAAATAGCGGTAGGGCTGAACAAAGCGCCCGAACCTCAGCAGACGACAGGCGCGAGTCCGTGCCCTGGCGTCACGCGAGCGGCGCTCGCAGCGCCCCTGAAGGTCGTTCTCCGGGCTTCCCACTCCTCCCTGACGCACTCCCAACAGATCCTCTGGAGACGCCTCCAGACCCGCTCTCTCCCATCCCCTCAGCTGCTATCCCACTACTGTGGCACCTCCCCTACATGCTCCCTATGCGGAGACCCTCACGCCACACTCTCCCACATCCTTTTTGGCTGCCCTGCCGATCCTCCCCCGCAGGGACAGCCCGCCATCTCAAGCTGGGAGGACTGGGAGGTCCTGCTCTCGTCTACGGACCCGACATCGCAGGTTACTGCGGTGGCTCGGGCTGCCGACGTCATGAGCAAAAGGAGCATGAACGTTTCGACGTAGTGCGGGACCGTGCGGTGGTCCAGGGACCCAGAAGAGTCCAAACTCACATGCTATGAATAAAGTTTTTCTGTCTGTCTGTCTGTCTCCGGGCTAATAATGTGGAAAGCGTTGTCGAAAAATACTTGATAGCTTCAAATGTATGATGCTGTGGAATTCATTGAATTAAAGAGAACGGTCGTAATTGACGCCCGCCTATACGCTTTGTGCTCGTGCTCAGCCCTCCGAAAGCAATGTCTGGAAACATTAGAAGTGGTTTTCTGTGTTTGCATAACCGCGAGAATGACGACCTCTGTGGCACCGCGAACGCAGCCTGCGCAAGAGCTGTGCCGCAAAGACATATATTGCGCGTCCGCTGTCGCATAGTATGGAACCACCGAATCGTCGTCGATCGCAGAACACGCGTTGCATATAAGTATTGCCTATACATATAGGCACGCGGCACGCTGTGTTCGGCGGCCTTCGCTTTGTTACAGTGGCTAGAAAGTAGCTTTGTCGAACGACGAGGCGCAGTGTTGCCAGAGCCGCCGGCTGACTGCGCCATTCCCACGTTCGCCGCTCGTCGCAGTGAAGGGCGTCCGTGCCTCATTCACATGTCGTCCGTGAATAGATGAAACGGGCGCCCTATATACGCCGATGCCCCTGGGGGCCGCGCCAAACGTCCCCCTCCCCGCTGGGGAAAGAAACGGAGGACGAGGGCCGCACCGGTTGGCGCCCGTCGTCGTGGCTTTGCATCGAACGACGACGGCTGTGCCGCGGGAGCGAAATACGATCGCCTTGCGTGGCGGCGAAGCGAACTGGCTCGGCTGCCGTCCGGCGGAACGAGAGCACGCGCGAGTGTCGTCACTGCGTCGATGCTCTGCCCGTGCGGTCGGAGTGAAAGACGGTGGAAGAAAGCGACGCCGCGGCCTCGAGAAGTATGCCAACGGAAGCGCAGTTTGGGCTCCTGCGAGCCGGACTCCCGTGCAAGAGCCGAGTCGTTGCTTCGCCTTTAAGAGGAAATTTTAGCTCGGGGACTCCTACCTAAATACGTGGGAAAGGAGAAATCGTTCATTCTCTGCAGCCACTCTATCAAATTTCATGAGGTTTGTAGCATTTAAAAGAAAATGTTGAAATCTAGTGACTGTTCCCTGCGAACGTTTTTATTGATGGCGTCATATTGTTAAATAAAAATAGGCAAACATCGACAATTCTCAAAAGGAAAGAAAGAACGAAATTATTATGTTTGCAACTCAGTAACTCGGCATTGAAACACGATATCACAATTCTGCGCATTGCATCTAATAGTACATCTAAAGTGGACAAAATTGATATATTACCCGTGGCTGTAGAAAGCGAAAACCGAGTAATATGTGAGTAGTGCTTTTGCAAAATCCTTCTAAACAATGTAAAAAAACTCACGTAAGATAAAAATTGACATATCAAATTTGTACACTTACGATTATCTAATGTATGCAGTTTACAGGGCTGCGATATCTGTTCTTGGTGCAGAGCTATTAATTTTTAAACTTCGTGCTTCTATTTTTTCAAACTTTAAATTTAAAAAAGAATTTTTTAAAGAAATTGAGGTCTCAAATCAAAATTCCGCTTGCAACGGTCACTAGATCTTAACTTCCTCTTTTAAATGCAACATCTCAGAAAAAGGTTTCTGCGTTTTATATGTATTTGAATAGGTGGCATTGCAGAAACGCTTTTCTGAAAAGTGCCTCGAGCGGCCTGTCGCGCCTCATTTCTGTGTGCATTTGCAGGCTTCTTTCTCGCTCGGGGGAAAAAAAAAAGCATTTTTGTAGCACGTATTGAGCAACAGAAAGCTGTATCGGGAGTCTGGCATATTGCTCTACAATTTTCTCATTGACACTTTTCAGCGGATTAGAATATTTGAGAAATTGATTAATTAATTAAGACTAATTCTCTAATTGGGAGGAATTAAAAAATAACAATCTGAGCATCTCCAAGCGACGGAAAACAACGTTACCTTGGTTCTGTCCAGCTACGTGGCATTTGCATATCTTTAATGTTTCGTTCAAGTTACGTGGGGCACCTGTATATACATAAGGAAGATGCCTAGGAACAAAGAAATTTCTGAGAGTCATCTTCATTATCGCTTCGTCAGTTTTCGCTAAGTATTTTGTGCCGTGACCTGGCTTTTTTTTTCCCCCATCCCCAAAGAAAAGGGGGGGAGGGGAACCGTTAGTGGCTCCTATGCGGTTATCCATCACTTGCTGCAGCTGTGCCAATGGGACTCGCGATGCGAGGCACGACACGCCAAGCGAGGCCAAACTGTGGCAGCCGAATGCAGCGGGCTGCGCGGCTTCGAAACTGGGCGCCCGGTGTGACGAAGGGAAAGGAAGCCGTGATCGATGGACTCGGCGGCATCGTGACGATCGCCGGGCATCGCGCGATGCGAGTCGGCTTCCGAAATCTGACCGCCGACGGTTTCGAGTGACGCGCAGCCGTTCGTCCGCTGTTCGGCGGCGCACCCAGCGCGGCTCGTGGGCAGCGGTGCGTGCCGCCTGTCGTAACTCGTGGCGGGCGCCCGTTTCACTGCGTTCGCGGCTCGCCGAAAGGCGCAGAGCGGAACCTGTAGCGGTGCTCCTCGGCACATTCATTGGCGCACAATTCGTCCTTGCTCGGCTCTGTCGTTCGGGTGGTATTCGTGTGTCTATCCGCGTGACGTATTATTGTCCTTTGCCGTCTATGCTTGCCTGCAATTGTCAACCGATTCCAACTTGCAGGGTGAAGCGCTCCTTGTTTTGGGGTAAACACTACGTGTATCCCTTTGCGCGTTATAGCACTCGCACGTGTGTTCCCGCAGTCAGTCCTGCTTACGGACCCCCGCGATTTGCAGTATAAGGTGAATTATTTAATTGCCGCTTTTGGCAACTGCGATTTTCGCCCTCTTGAAGTAAGTGCAGTATTGCATTTATTCGACCCTGGCGAATTCACCTAGCGGAACGGCAATATTTAGTTAAGAATTATTACTAAATTAAGCAACAACAGCGTTTCCACCCTTGTCGTGAGAGCCGGCTTGGTAATCCGCAAAGGACGCAAAAAGCAAAGACGGGTCGCGACACTGCCCTAAAGTTGCCTTGCCAGAGCGTCATGACGCCTCTAATCGTGTCTGGAAACCTTTGCGAACTATAGTAACTGCACTGATATATATATATATATATATATATATATATATATATATATATATATATATATATATATATATATATATATATATATACGCGTAAGAGTCGTGCGCACCGTCAGCAAATGCCCTACCCGCATGTATACGCTTTGACGTCACTCATAGTGACCCGCGACACTTTGAGCATTATTCCAGGCAACATGTGTTGTTTGTACATTATGTTACTTCAATGGACGAACTAATGTTTAGAGAAATAATAAAACGCGTAAACCCAATGCCTGCGCAGCAAGAGGGATGTACTTCCGCTTCGTCTACTTGCTCCCAAGTTGTGCAGTCGCGTGCGCTGAAAGCGAAACTATAATAGTGAGTTCCACTGGCTGATTCGCAGTGGCCGTCGAACTCTGCGCCGGAGCGATCCGCTACGTCGGACGGCAACAGAATGAAATCTGCGACTGAAACACAGGCACTTCCACGAGAGCAGTTGGCAGGGGGCGCAAGCGCAATCCCGCTTTCGGAAGCGCCCAGTATTCCTCGCGTTTTTTCGTCGCGTTCGATCGGCTCGAACTCGTGCGCGCGCGTTGTGTTTAGAAGTTTCGTTTTAGCCTCCTGCGCTCTAATGGAAGTCACACCGCACGTAGGTCTGCTTCTCTCGTCCGCAGTGATTGTGCGCTGGAAACCTGGGAGACGCAGCGAAGCCGGCGATCATTTCGTTGGCAACACGACGAGACAGCCTCTGGAACTGCATTTCATCAACCAGAGTAAAACCTTTTAAAATGCGAACTTTGTA
Organism: Dermacentor albipictus; assembly: GCF_038994185.2. Classification (NCBI taxonomy): domain Eukaryota; kingdom Metazoa; phylum Arthropoda; class Arachnida; order Ixodida; family Ixodidae; genus Dermacentor; species Dermacentor albipictus. The sequence goes on from NC_091824.1 coordinate 18,949,121, forward strand.
AAAAGAGCCTTTACCTCTTTATCCGAATACTGGCGAACGACGTCATCGACTAAACGCTGTTATGGTTGGCGTCTGGCACCACGTGCAGAAAGGGAGTTCACCCGACCTTCTCTCACCATGCCTCGTCGAAATGAGGCGTGACTGCTCCTGCTACGGTTGGCGTCCCGCACCACGTGCAGAAAGAAATTTATCTCACCCGACCTTCACACACTGCCTCGTCAAAATGAAGCGTGATTTCCTAATTCTCCTTGCAGCAGGCTTTCTGTGCCGGTCACGTGACGTCGACGGAAGCAAAATCCCTCCCACGATTGTAGAGAGCCTATTTAAGGGGCTCCGAACTGTACTTCTGATCACTTCATTCTCTTCTCTTCATTTTTCACCAACCTTTGAATAAACCGTGCAAGTTTCGCACTAGAAATGGTCTCGCCCTTGTTCGGTCGCCATGGTCTACCGGATTCCTGCAGCCCGCCGACAACGCCACGCTACCCAATAAGTGACGTCGGTCGAGCTTCCATAGGCAGGCGCCGCTACAACTCGGCAGCAGTACGATACGCTACCCTGGAGTACGCAACAACGCCCAACTGTCGGTCTCTTGGCCGGTGGGCGAAAGTATCATAAAAGAGGCGTTGGCCGAAACGCGATGTCGAAAGCTTCCTTGAATACGCTAGTTTCTGAAGCTTCTTCGTCGCTTGAGTTGCCGCTGGTCGATTCGGAACTTGAGGTGGATGAATCATCGCTGCCCGCAAGCAGTCAAAGCGCAAGTAGTGCGAAGCACCACTCATTGCTTCCGAGGGACCGCGATTCGCGTTCACGGGCGCGCGCGCCATCCATGGCGGTGCGTCGGCTCTGGGTGGGCTGACACCAAGCGACATACGGTGGACTCCGTCAGTTCTTGCGCAGAGCGTTGTTCCGTGGAGTGAATCTAGCGGCGAAGCTGCTCCCAATCCGCCAGTGAAAGATGCGAGAGGCACCCTCCATCTCCCAACGGAATGGGCTCGCTCCGCAAGGAGCAGAAAAACTACTATCGCAATTGCTCCGAAGCTGCCATTAAAATTCACCATATGTCATTTTCTACCGTATTCCAGCGCACGATCATGCTCTGTGATCCGCTTGCGTCTGCCTCACTGTTCGTGTAGCACTAGTCAGGTGCTTTCGTGCACAGCGCGCAAGATTGTGCGCTGTGCGAAACGAGACAAAACAGCTCGCGCGCGTGACCGTCAGCGGAAGTGCGCCGCACAGCATTTAAGCGAAAAAAAAAAAGCAAGCGGGGCCCGTGACGTATGCGTCACGCGATCCTCCAGCTTCGGCATATGGGGAACGCAGGGAAGGAATTTCGCTTGCGGAGGCTAGACGGGGCAAGTGGAGAGGGCATTATGTTGGCGGTGACGCTCGCATCCCGAAATCATGAGTTGGCGGCACTGAAATATTTCTGTCTCGCTTATTGATGAACGAATTTGAAAAATTCTTGCGGTAGAACGCCCCCAGAGGGCACGAAACAACTTCCAGCGTATAACTGAAATTTGCTATGTGGCCTGGTGAGTGGCCCTTTAAGAGTTGCTAGTTTAACGTTGTAAAAGTTGGGGTCGGGCATGAAATAAATGGTACCTGGCCCATGCCGTTGTCCGACTCATCCACGCTGATGACGTTGTTGAAGGGAGAGACTTGTTCTCATCGAGAACGAGGAATATTTGATTTATTTACAATATCTACATGAAGGGTGGAAAACGTTACGTTTCATCAGTCTAGCATGACTGGAAGAGAATGCACACTGAGCAGCCGCCAACGACTGCTTAAAAACACTGTCCTCCCTAGATCCCTAGGTGAGGGAAAGCTGCCATTCAACCTCCGTCCAATGGGAGAGTCATCGTAGCCGACCCGCCCTTGAGAAGGTAGCTTCACACACTCACTTCCGCACTTAGGTTTCACTGAACACACCGAGGTGAGAGGGTTCTTGTAGACAGGGGTCTTGACCCGAGGAGGCGCCTCTTGATCCCAGAGCTGACCCCTGTTATGATTGGGGGTTCAATCACATTGCTCGTGATCCGTTGTCAAGATTGGAGTCGGGCATGAATTAGAAGGTAGCTGGCCCATGCCGTCGTCCAACTTATCCACGCTGAGGACGTTGATGAAGGGAAGGACTGCTTCTCATCGAGAACGAGGAATATGGGTTTATATACAGTTTATATCAGTCTAACATGACTGTTTGAGAAAGTACTTCAGTCTAACATGACTGCTTGAGAGAGAGTGACCTGAGCAGCCGCACAAGAGCGGTTTTCAAAACACTCGGTCCTCTCCCGATACAAGGTGATGCGAACGTTCCTTTAGTCATCGCAAACTAGCCGCCTCTCTGCGGCACGGTTTACACGCACACACGCATACACACAGGTGCGAAGGTCCGGAACCGACGTCAGAGGGGCTCCGTATAACTCGGAGCCGTTCTGGGTAGCGCGTTGTCTTGCGTCTTGGCCGGTGCGTGGGAAGCAGCGTAAAACAGCGTTCCCGCGGCAACTCGAGCACCCGTAGCAGATCAGGTCCGCGTTGGGGAGTTTGGTAACAATAGTTGGCCCGCCGAACTCATTCCGTCACAACGGCGATGAGGCTAGAGGTTGGTGGCGGTTTCAGCACAAAGCTTGCTTCCTCGAACGCATCCTAGTTGCAGCGACGGAAAGTGGAGGATGCGCGTATTGTTCCCCGACACAAAGTCGATTTAGTCACACTTTGGCTAGAGGTTGGCGGCGACGCTCCCGGAATGTTGCTGCCATAGTCGTAACTGGGTGGCAAACTTGCACTGCAGCTGGCCGTTCTTAACACCCCGCAGTCATTGGCCGCCTCGTCTGTGCATTGACTGTGACGACTTCTGGGGCCCGTGAGATCGCAACGCAAAACACCCTGTTCCAGGAGTTCTCTTGCTCCAAGGAAACCGTGAAGGCAATAGCGAATCAACTAACAATACTCGGCCCGACGAACGTGGCTAGCATGGCGGCGCCGTTGGGCTGTTGAGGCGGCGCATTCTTGTCTTTACAAAGCGAGTCGTCGCAGAGGGCTGGGAAGGGTTCGGAGGTCGCTCTCCGAAAATCGCCAGCCCCCGCAGGCCGATCGTAACAACGTTCAGGATGAAGTCATTTTGTCGGGAATTTCCAGTGCATACAGTAATGATGACACTTTCAAATACTTAGGCCGTGAAGTGTGCTTTATATCCGAGTTGCGTAGCATTCACTATGAGTTACTACTTTTGACGTTAACTTGTATTATCCTGAGTGAGGTGTAATGATTGAAACTGAAAACTAAATCTGACTAACCGCGCTCTAATCAGTTTAGAGGTTAGGAAAAAAGGAAAGAACCTTCTAGGAGGTTTAGCGGAGCCAGAAGGATAAAGCTGAATCAAATCCGTGTGGTGCACGTCCATATATTTTTTTTTATTGGACGAAGCACCGTAGCAAAGAGGAGAGACAATACTACATAGGGCGGAGCGCTTTTTCGTGTGGTCGTTTTTAAAGCGAATATCGTATTTCCCCCCCCCCCCCCTTTATGGCTCTACGTCTCATTTGTATTGTTGGTCGGTGGTCGTGCACGGCATGGAAATCGCTCGTTCCCTTACATTGGATATACATGACTTCTGCTCAATATTGTTCTTGTCGCCAAGTGTCAACAAACTGGTGCCCGAAAAGACGTGCTGCGCGGCGCATGCTGGCGCGCGCACGCATGCGCTGGAGTTTTCCTCTGGCATTCGTGCGGGGCTCGCGCGGCGGCGGCGGAGCACAGGAGAGCGCCACGACTCGTGCGTCACCGCCGCCGTTGTTCCGGAGGCTTCTTCCTGCTTCGCGCCGCCGCTGCTTCCCCCGCGCGGCGGCCTTCTCCGCGCGGCAGAGGAAGGGGGAAAGAGGTGCGACCTCGAACAGCCTCGCCGAGAATTCATGGTCGCCGTTACGCCATGCGCCCGTGGCCTCCGCTCACCCTTGGCTCTCCTGCGCCGCCGCCGTAATCGGCGTGTCACCCGGCTCGCCCTCCCCCGCGCGCGCTGCGGGGAAGCGCCGACGACGAGGCACGCGCGCGCCGCACCACTTCGGCCGTGTCGAACACCCCGTCTCGAACTCCGGGCGTGCTCGCGGCATCAATCGGTTGGCGTTGACAGTCCGCCACGCCATCGGCGGGCGTCGCTTCGATGTGCCGCCATCTTATCGCCTGATAGAAGTTCGCAGTGGCAAAGACCGAGAACAGATGCTCCGTTGAAATGCCGTTTCCTTGGTTTTTTTCTTTAGGAGGCGTTGGTTGCTGATTTACTTATTTATTTATATTGTAATTACTACTACTTTCTTTGTGTGTAACACGAGCGTGGCAACCCCGCTCCTGGCTCGGGAAATACTTACGGTCCGAGACGTCTGGCGACCGCCCAAAGTGCAGTTCCTTTCTTGCTTCGCATATTTAGCGTCTTAGCGATTGAGTGGCCCACGGGCTGGCACCCTGCTAACTTTTACCCTGCCGCGTTTGTATCTAAATCCCGGATTGTGCTCCTTTTCTAGAGCGCACCTGTACAGCGTTTGCGGGACGTGTGGAGTATTTCCTCCTTCCCCTCTGCTTGTGCGCCCCGCTGTGCCGTGCCAACTGCGTGGCATTTGGCTTCGTGCCCGCGTTGTGTCCACAGCGCTGCCCCGCGCGCGCCTCCGTAACTGGGTTACATTGTATCCATTCGTAGATACGATGAAAACTCATTCCCGATTACTGCCTTCACCTGGCGTCACCGCTGCCGGCCCGTGGCGCCCACTTTTTCTCACTTTTGACTTTGTTCGCCCTCGCCGAGCGTTTTAGTGTTGTTTTGCTCGCTGATTGTTATTTGAGACCTCGGCTTGGGTGACCCTTGCGGCTGCTGAGGCTCTCTCGGCAAATGGTGCCGTCCGAAATTGAGAACAGCCCTGGCGAGGCATTCAGTGAGCTCATTCACGGAAGGCGTCGCTGCAGCGAACGGAAGTCGGCCGATGAACAAAAATTGCGTTACAGACTGTGTGTCACCGTTAATTGGCACGGACAAATTCTTCTCATCGTGACCGGTTATGTTGGAGCGTGTGTAGATAGCTATCTCTCTCTCTTTTCGTGCTCAGCCGGTCTTCGCATGACATCCTTTTTGGCCTTAATGCAGTTGTTTATGCATACGATATCGTGCGCTTCTCCGTAACGATACTGCTGCACTTGATCGCTCTGTGTCGTCCCTGTTCGCTGTCTGCTCCCGCGCCGTGTCAATTATTCTTTGCGGCGAGTATAGCTAGCAGCAGCGGCAATAACCTCCCGGGGCAGTATTTCCTTTCTGCGCTGAAGTGTGTCCTAGAATGAACAGCAAGAAATCACTCTTGGCGCAGTAGGCGACTGCGCCCTTTTTTCACTCCTCTGACGGCAATTGCGGAGGAAACCCTGTACAGTGCGCATGTGCTGCAATAGCAATAAGGCGATGACACGTGTGGTAGAGAGCGTTGGCGGTTTTGTCGGACTGCTCGGCACATGTGGCTTTAGTTTTGCTTAGGAATGCCGATTTAGTTATCTGGCTCACGTGCAGCAGGAACGTTTCCGCATCTCTACTGGACGACAAAATGGGAGCGCACTTGAGTGATCCCGCTGCCTTCGAACTCATTCACAGCGAGAGCAGTTGCTCCCGGCCCCGGCTTTGTTCGGGACTCCACCGACCTCGTACGAATTCTCGCACCTTTATGCAATAACGCAACGACTTCGTGACGACAGCGGCGTTAACGGAACGGACGGCCGAACAGCGCAAGTCCATCTTCTATCTCTTCATTGCCGTCGCAGTAGATAAGAAAGAAATGAGTGCCGCGTTTGCGGGGGCCGCAGTGCTTCACGCAAGCAGGCATCGCGCGTGCTGCTGCGCAGTGCAGCAGGGTCGAGCTGCGCGGTGTTTTGGCACTGGCCTCGGCGGTCGACCTTGCGTGGCGTTGTGTGCGGGGAGTCGCCGGGAAACGCTTCTGTGCCGCTGCCAAGGTGATCGCGTACGCGTGCCCTTGTCGAAGTGTGCCCTTTCTCTCCCTCTGCTCTTCGCGTCGGACCTCGGCGGCGGAATCGGGAGGCGCCCCATCGAAGTACGCGCGCCGCGAGACCGGCCTCCGCCGGCAGCGATGACGAGGGAGCGCGACGCGCCCATCCCGTTGCGCGTCGTCGTATAGCGAGGCTCTCGGGGCCTGTGTTGTGTGCCCCCTTCGCGATGACTGGAGCCTTCCCAGGCGCTGCACTTTTCGCGGTGTGCGTCAACAAGTAGCGCCGCGGCCCGAACCGGGGTTGCGGCGCACTTTGGCGACCCGCTCGTGCGGCACAGGCCTTCGGTCGATTGAGTTGGTCGAGTTTTCACTACCCGTGACATTTGCTCCCAGCACGTCCTCCGCTGGAGAGCCGCCTCAAATGCTTTACTTTTTTATTGCGCCTCTGCAGACTGATATGTTGGCGCACTGCTAGGTCGATCTCAAGTTTCTGTTTGCTGATTTGATATATTGTATGTGCGCTCCGTGGTTAACAAATACGCAGGAAGAGATCCCATTGTGAAGCTCTGTGAGGGGACTTGTAGTAGTGACTGATCAAAGACGTACTTAAATCAGCAGCTGGACGAAGGGGTTGTGTGCAGAATTATAATTGTAGTGTAATACAGCATAAGGAGCCCTGCATACCGTTCTGTCCCTGTTATTCCTCGATGCTGTCGTCAGCGCCCCACTCAATGCGCTGTATAGTCGATCTGTATGGCTAAGATACACGAATGTATGAATAAATATTGGCGCAAAGAAATGCACGGGGGCTTTTTCCCCCGCCATAGATCACGCGGTGATCTATGGCGGTAAACAGACTTCAGGTCTGTTTACTACTATAACTGTCGTGCTGGTGGGCTGTCGCCAAACTTTCCAGGCCATAGCGCTCGCACCAGGGTTAAACAGAAGGTAGTGGCACATGCTTCCTGTTGCTGGTTTGTGCCCGTATTCACAAGAAAGTTCTTAAGTTGTTCGTTAGAGCAGATTTCAATGTCGACATACGTTACAGCAGGTGGTCGGTCAATGGCAGACAGCACTTACGAGCGAAAAGCCTTGTGGATTCGGCCCTTGCATTTTAGGTGCAATGTCGTGTGGTTTGTCTATACATTCTGGGTGTCGGAAACTGCAGCGCCAGTGCGCGGCTTCATGTAAGATGTAGCCTCGAGCACTTGGACCTGGTAACATTTACTGCAGCTGGTGCTTGGGCACGTTTGCCTATGCTGCAGTGTACACTTGGCTTAACGTTCATCGGCGATTCGCTTCACGGAGCTTGTTAGCGCGAAAGAAAAATGCGCTCTGTCCGGTCCAACCTTGTTTTCCGTAGTCTTGTTGGCGCTAGGAACTGTTTCAGAGCAAACAAGCGTCTCGTCACGGGAAACACGGCGCGGCACTACAGCTGGCGACTGCCGAAATGAGATCATTTGGAATGTCATCACCGATGGACGAAACGCACGGAAGCAGACATGAGGAAAAAGGAAACTAAGAAACGTGTGTGTTAAGCCGCTCATCTCCCAAGCAACCAGAGTAGACGGCGTGACGCACTAAGTATTTCTCGGCTCTCTCGCTGCGTGGTAATTGACCCTGCTCGAAGCGCTGGAATGCAACATATGAATGGAAGAGCGCTGACACCATCACCAAAAGGCTGGCGGGAGGGGGTGGGGGGATGATGATGTCGCACGCGCTTTTGTCAGGTCTAAATGCCTACGGGAAAGGTCCCACTATGGCAAGCACCTTTTGCGTGGTCTATAACATGCGCAGAGACGATGCCAAGAATTCTGCAATAGAAGAATAGCCCAGTCGTCGAAAGTTCATGGAGGCCAGCGTAGTGACAGCCTGGGATTCGATGAAAACGCTCCTTTGACGGAGTGCTCGTTAATTTACGATGCGCGTGTCACTTCTGGTATTGTATACGTGAGCGGGCCTGCGGGCAAGTTACGCAGAAACATGACGACAGAAATTTGAGGCACCCATGCAGCGAGGCATCTCTGTGGGCGTGGGAATGGGGGAGAGAGAGAGCCATGATGGGAAAGAGTGCCGCACGCTTTCCTAAAGTCTAACAACTCTGCTAATGAAATTAGGCACAACCGAGTAGATGGTTTAAATTCAATTTTAACCGTATTGGTCAGGGTAATCTTGAGGCGGGCCAGCAGTTGCCACCTCCCCTTTTTTATTATTTACTGAAGGGGATTTAAAGACTGTCTATAACCCATTCATTTCAGTCTAGGCTGTGATCATTAAACTTACAGTTCACTAGGACTCCATACGATCCAACGCTAGTCGTAACCACTTGGTGGTCGAACAGTGAGGCTTGGTTGGTCGTATGTAACGACAGTAGTCCTAGGCTCTAGCTAAGGAAAAGTAGAAAGGGGCTGTTTACTCGTCTGTTCAATGCGGCCGCCGTGGCCGGGATTCGATCCCACGAGGTCGCGGGATCGAATCCCGGCCACGGCGGCCGCATTTCGATGGGGGCGAAATGCGAAAACACCCGTGTACTTAGATTTAGGTGCACGTTAAAGAACCCCAGGTGGTCGAAATTTCCGGAGTCCTGCACTACGGCGTGCCTCATAATCAGAAAGTGGTTTTGGCACGTAAAACCCCATATATTATTATTATTATTATTTAATCACTGTTCTTCTGCAAACTCTGCAGCTGACTGTGTACATATTTTTGCTGCAGTATATCGCCGAGTTTTGTTACCTCCAACCGGCCTCCTGCTTCATCAATGCCGATTATCATCGTTAAGTGACTTGATCAACTTCAAGGAGAAAGATCGAATGTTACTGCGTGTTTGTGTCGACGCACCTGTCGTCAGCGACCCACCCAATGAGCAGGATAGTCAAGCGTGGCCGTAAGGACATCTTGACATCATCGAATGAGCTTTGCTATGCATGCAATGACGCACGGAACTGGATGTTGCCGACGGATGCAGAACACGCTCGCGTGCCTTGTAATCTCTCTCTGTCTCGCGAGACAGACAGAGAGAGATTTTGCGCAGAGAATCGATCCGATTGGGTGAATGAGATTATAATGGCGAACGAGAAACGAGCGAGTTTGTGCTCCGGCTTCATGAAGTTGTTGCCAAATATAGAGCTCCTTTTATTCTTCTCTCTGTGGCTGATAACAGCAGCGCAAGGTCCCTTGATTTCTTACACAGACATATGGCGGTGTTCGGATCGTCGCTGTGCTAATGCTAGTGAGCCTCTCGTGCTGGGCAGGCGGCGGCCGCTAGATCCGCGTGCCCCCGTCTCCTCCTGCTGGCGAACTCTATTGAAGGGCGACGACGCGACAGTAACGGCGCGGCAAACTCTACAGTGGCATGAGTGCACCTGATTGACTGACCTCCGACACAACAAGGATCGGAGTGCAGCTTGCGAGATGAACGCGGCGAATGGCTGCATACGGATCGAGCAACATCGAAGCCTGCTGTTGCCTCTGAGGCGCATGCACAGACATCATCACTCTCTGAGTGTGCGACGCGCACAAAACCCCGCACATATTGGTAAGCGCGGTATCTCTGTGGTTACTAACCTCTGGCGTCGAAAAGCACGTTGTCGCAGGGGCAACAGTGAACGGTAAGATTGCTTGTGTACCGTGCATTGGGTGCACGTTAAAGGACCCCAGGTGGGCCAAATTAGTCTGCAGCCCCCCACTATCCGGCGTGTCTCATCATAATCATATCGTGGTTTGGGCACCTAATAGCCGTAATTCAATTTACAAATATGTTTGGAGGGCATGTTAATGACGATAGCGCCGGCATGACGCCGACAGTGTGAAAAAAACGGTCGGACGGGCAGGCGAACAAAAATAAAAAATAAAAAACACCGCTTTGTATCTGCCTCTGACGGATGCCTCTGAGCGCAGTGCGCGTGCACCTCGCGCGGCTGGAGGGTCCCTCGATCCGTCCAGTACAGCGCACTGCCGCGATGTCAGTCTTGCTGCAAATTCCACGCTCAGCTTGACGAAGGCGGGAGCCCAGCTCGTTCGCAGGCACAGTTTCGCGAATACTCGTCACACACACTGCAATTTCGGGCACTCAATCGGGGTTTCATCTCGTGCTTTTGGCGAGCGACCGTGTGGGTCGTCTTCCCAACATGGCCAAGGATGTTTGAAACCACGGGCAGTGCGTCGCGTTCCTTCCCGAGCATTAATTGGCACGGCCCATTTCTAATGTTGGAGGAAACAAGTCGCCCGGATTTTTCATTCACTCGTGCGCGCAAGTCGAGCGTGTGTGACTGCATACACCCACGGGCCGCATGCATGCAGAGGGCACACGATGTGTGTCCGTGCCATTTCTCGTCGACCTTGGTTGCGCCGTCCGAAAGCGGCGAACGCTAGGCGCGGAAAAGACAAGCGAGGAAAAGGCGCTCCTTTTCCTGCATGATTCCCCGCCGCACGCGTCGCCAGTGTCCAGCTCGTCGGCTGCCCCCGCGCGCATTGCTGTTGCTGCACGACCGCCTGCCCCCCGCTGCTGAGACCGGCTACGAAAATAGCGCCCAGCTCTGTGGCTCGAGTCCTTGAGCCTTTTGCTGCCAGTTGCCGGGAAAGGTCAGCACGTCTTGTTTATTCCGTTTGAAAGAAATCTATCGACGCGCCCGGCTGCGTGTGGGCCTTGGCACAAGCCGTTGGTTTCCGTTTGGCTTCCGCGTCCGTTTTTTCTTTTGTGTGTGTGTGTGTGTTTGTGTCTTCTTCGTGCTGGCGGTGGACGCATGTGCGCAAGAATTTGCACGAGGCTTATACTAGGGATGTCGTCTCTGTGACGCCGGAAAGTGCTCCGACTGCTTGCTTCGCGCATGCGACTTTCACTGTGGTGTGCACGCTATGTGCGTACCTATACTACATTGAAAAACTCGTGCCTCGTATGCCCTCTATTCATATATGTGATCCTATATGTTTATGGTACGCAGAATATGAGTCTTTTCCGAGTGTGTCTATATATATATATATATATATATATATATATATATATATATATATATATATATATATATATATATATATATATATATATATATATATATATATATATATATATCTCGGAGATCGCTTCATGGATATTCCATGCTGATTGGTCCATGAAGCGATCACTCCGTTCGACCTTAGTCGCAAAGACTCGTCTTTTCTGGCGCTTGCAGAAAACTCCGAATTGCAAGCTTGTGTACTACGCACTTGTGTTGCTCTTTTCAGTAGCTGTTCTTGATTTGAAAAACGGTTTAATTCTGTGGCTCACGTGGGCCGCAAAAATGCCCGTGTAGTTATAGATTAAGGTGCACGTTAAAGATGGCACCACAAATGACCAAAACTATAGTCAAGTACTCTGCAATATGGCATCGCATATGGCCCCTTGCGCTGAGTCAGGCGTTTAAACTCGTTCATCGATTAAGAACGAATGAATTATTCTTAATTTTGTTTATTACCACCCAGGAGGTATGGCGTGAGGTATGGCATTACATGAGGTGTGGCAGTTCGAGGTAAATTACGTAATGCTTGTTGGGAATAGGTAACGAGAGACTTGATTACGGGTACACTGTACAGTGAGAGAATAAAGCTTTGCATTGCAGTGTCCACAGTTGAAGCAACGTGCACCTGTGTGATCGCGCATATAGTGTGTAAAAACTGCTACGCACGGCATGCAGCACTGTGCGGGGGGCCACCTCGTTGCTATCGCGTTGTAAGCGGGTGTGTATCCGCATTCACCCTGCAGCTGCGCGAGCGTTGCCTCCGTGGCGGCTGTGCGACCAGCGTGGCGTACACGCGGCCTGCTAGTTTCGCCGCGCGCTTGACGCCGGGTTGTGACGGCCACCCCAATTCCACCGCGGAAGTGGCGGGCGTCACCGGCGGCGTCATTGTACCCAGCACCGCCAGCTTCGCTCCCCGACCACAGATGGTCGCACGCGTGTGCACGCAGTCGACAGGGCCGTCTCGTGCGCATGGGACGACAGGGGCGCACGTGCAGCCAGGTGTGCAGGCGCAGAACCCTGCGCGTGTGACGCAAGCGACGCCCGGTGCGATCGTGTCTCGCGTCGCGCACCTCTCCTCTGTCGGTGGGTCACGCTCTGCGTGTTGACGTTTGCTTTTCGGCATGCCTTGTGCACAGTGTACGGCATCAACAGACGTTGCGTGACATTAAATGTGGTGTCACCTGTGTGGTGCGTAAACATAAACACGGTACGATAATAAAATAAGCCTAATTATATGCATCGCATTTAGTTGCAGAAAAAGTAATTAACCGCTTCACAAACGCTTCCCTTCACATAGATTGCAGCATGTGTGTTGGATCTGCGTAATTTCTTTCCAGAAATTGCTTTCCAAGTTTCTTTCTGCCATCGCGTTAAGCGTCGACTCAAAGTGCGCAAACCTCGATCCGTTATCCGTGAAGTGTTGACACGGCGCTCCGGCAGCAACCAGGTAGTTGCTTCAACCCTGCATGCTCGCGTCATTACGGCAATGCAAGGACGTTGGTTGCTGTAACGCACGGTTGCTCGCGTCGTATGCCGAGGCCGCCGGCACAACAAACACACACACACACACACACACACACACACACACACACACACACACACACACACACACACACACACACACACACACACACACACACACACACACACACACACACACACACACACACACACACACACACACACGCACACACACGCACACACACGCACACACACACACGCACGCACACACACTAGCGCTTCCCGATTCGAGAGCGAAGCCCACGTTAAACAAGCACAGCAAAAAGCCACAATGTAAGCAGTTAGTGACGTTTTCCCAGTCTACGATGAACTTGTAAATAACGCCTCGGGCGTTATTTACAAGTGGTATTGAATAATTGGCTAGAATAATTGCAATATAATTCCATGGCTAGAATAATTGCAATATGTGCGTTAAGGTAATTCGTTAAAACTTAATTGGAAATCTTTGTTAATTACTCGATTATGCATTTCAATTTTTGTGACGTAATGTCCGCCTCTTTGAGTAAACTAGCTCATGGACTGGAATTGTGCTATGAGCCACAAGCAATTTCTTTTTTTTTTATTTCTACTGTATTCGCTGAAGCGCCCGGTATGGCCTCTGCTTTGAACATTCGCAATGCGTGTGTATGAAGCTCCGCCATAACGGTTGGCACAGCTCCTAGAATGAGGTCAGCGGCGTTGCGGATGTTCTCAATCGTCGTCCTCCCCTCACTTCCTTTCGTCATCTTCGATTTGATATGATGTATTGTGTTCAGTACAATAAGGTAAACAATTAGATTAACGATAAGATAATAATTAGATAAACAACGACCGCCGAAATGAGAGAAAGTAGGCTCACACGAAATACGGGTTCACTTCGTGGAACGAGGGCCCTCTTTTTTCTTTAACGGTATTAGCGCATTTTTTAAAATTTTGCAAAAAATCACGCATCTGAAAAAAATTCGCTCGCATATGACCCTTAGCGTGTCTCTATTTTTGTGCATATTTCAACTTGCTGTCGCATTCCGTTCTTCAAGAATAGCGTCAGAACATCCGTACCACGCTTGTATATAGTGCTCTCCAGTGGCAGAATAAGTTATGCACTGCAAACACTATAATTAAACGACACCGTTTAAAAATCTATCCGTGTGACTTGCAGCATGACCCTTATGTTAAAAAAAAAAATCAAACTTGCTGCTGCGTTGGGTTCTCCCAGGGCAAAGAAAAATCATGCGTACGTCGTTTTTAAGCGCCTAATTGTACGAAGCTTTACAGTATAGGATAAGTATCCGTAGTGGTGCTGGACCGCTATTCAGAACTTTGATACTGGAAGCCTGATTGACATGTTTTGTTGGCATATCTTCAGCCAAAATGTGTCCTTGCCAGCTTACGCGAAACGTTTGATTTCTTTTCCGCATAAATAGATCTGGTGCTTCGAGCCTTACTGATACCATTGTGATATGCTTCGGGGTAGTCTTCATCGCTTGACACTGATAGGGAATTTAACAGACGATACATGATATCAGGTTCGGCCGTATTGATTTCGCACAAATAAATTTTTCTTTTAGAAAACACTACCCATTATTCACCACAGTTATGCCCCTTCTCCGCCAATTATGGTTTAACTTCTTCGGGACCGTCGTGCTGTTTGTGGCGGTGCGCATCACAGGTGGGATAAGGTGTACTCGTTATAGGGCTAACAAACTAAAGTCACGTAATTAACCTTCTAGCTAATTAAGACCTGGACCACAATAAATGAAATGGCCGGATTGTACATGCATGACATCAGCGTGTAAATTATGAAAATTGCGAATCCACGCGCCTTTTTAGCGCGACGAATCTCCACCTTCGTGCGAAACTGAGGCTCAGACGCTGATGGGCGCACGCAGCCGCGCCTTCGCAGAGACGTCACTGGCTCTGAATACGGTATAGCGTTTAATTAACGCTGCTTCCAAGGGAAACGTACCCATTTCTCCTCTTATGCGCTGCATAAAACGTCATGGGTCAGTGTGTTTTCGGTGAATACGGTGACGTCCGGGGAACGCTGGAGACGGGGTTTCTTCAACACCTGACGGAGTTGTTTCGACTGCTCAGTGTTTCGTTATGTACGTGATCAATAACCACAAAGAAACGCGCGTCTCAATGAAATAAGTGTTTCATCAAGAACTGCGTCGAATAAGCTCTGAATAAACGCACGGGAGCGCAAACCTATAACGAAAGTGCTAAGAAGAAGACTGAAATACTGATATTATGAGTGCCAATATAATTAAATTGTACTTCCGGTCCAGTCATCTTCGGTTCACTTGTCTTAGCGAAGGCACCAGTCGTAGGTAAATTCTCACGGTGCTCGTGTAGGAACGTTGCGCTGCAATGTCTGGGTTGCCGCGAAACGTTTGCTTCGAGCAAGCACCGCCGATAGTGCTCGTGACAACTGAAACAATAATGGGTTGAGGATTGTATAGGTGCCGACGGGCAGCATTTAGTCAACCTTCTTTAAAATATTTTAAACAAGGTTCAGGCCCTAAATCGAAAATCCGGTACAAACAGTCACTAGAATTTAACTTTCTCTCTCAAATGCAACATATTTTATTAAAATCCGTCCAGGGGTTATCTCAGAAAAACGTTTTTGCGTTTTACATTTATTTGAATAGGCCGCATCGGAGTTGGGCCCGAGTTTATGCTTCCTCTTAAACGTGCACTTCGTACTAGTCGAACACAGTCACCAGAACTACACACACGCCTGAGCATGTGCCGATGGTTGAGAGATCGTTAAGTCAGCGTAGACGTCGGATCGGAAAATTATGCAGCCCGACCGAACCTCATTTGTTTTCAGTGCTGCCTTCAATAAATATTAAGCATCCGAGTCAACCAAAGTGCAGATGTTTCGTTCTTTAATTGGGGAAGTTCTAGGCACGCTGGAGCCTGTAGTTTCGCCGACACCTCCTGTCTATGTCTTGCATTATATGCCTCATTACGCGAAAATCTGTGGGCGTGACCGGAAGATGGTACCAAAAATGGTCGATGGCGCAAAGAGTAAGAACACGTCAAAAATGCTCGGGTGGACGTCATATTTCTAAAGTAGGTTCCTTTAAACAAAGTAAATTAACGGCTTTGACAATAAAATTTCATCTCGGTAAGAATCTAACCCGGGCCTCCTGGGTGCGAGACAAGCGCGCTTCCCCGACGCCACGGTGGTTCCGCGGTTCTGGCAGATTAAATGTGTGCCCTCGTGCATCCGTCATTGGACACGTCACGCCGCAGCCATCTTGCTGAGTAACTGTGTGGCCTAATGCATTCTCTTTGGGCACGTGACGGCGCAGCCAATGGTAGGTGGCGCCACGTTACGAGTGTATAAAATGAACGCGTTCATGGCGTTCCGAGGTCTACAAACGGTACAATGATTTCGCATTCCCACACGTAAGCAGTCTTCAGTGTCTCTACCGAATTTTTTAAACTCCCCAATGTGCCGGAAATTGTCAAATCTGACCAATAGTTAAAGTGCAGTCGTCATTTCGTACGCTGCATGGCGTTACTCATGGAATAATTCCAACAGCAACGTTCTACTACGCGCCGGAAACTGCGTATCAAATTCATCGATTTCTTTGGACACGGAAGGAAAGAGTTAAAAGAATGTGTCTGGCGACGAAAGTTGCGTATTGGTGACGCCGACAGTGTACGACGTTTGCCGCGTGTGATCACTTAGCGCTCTGCCTGATTCGTCTTTTCTCGTCATTTTTTTTTTTCCCAGCGAAAGCTGCATATGACTTTGACTGTCGTCAGCTTTTGCTGCCATGCAATCTTCACAGAGTGGAATGGTTGTCTTTTTTTTTTCCCGCCCTTAATTTTGTCTTCGCCTCCTTCGAAAACACGCTGCCGTAACCCTTGGTTCGTAGCCGCCACTCCGGCAGAGTTTTGGGAGGCTGGCGGGACGAGCACGCCGCGGGGCACCCCGTTCAGTCACGCGGCCAGCCGTGCTTCCATGAAGCTTCGCGAAAGGAGCGGGGCAGATGTGCCGGGAACCGGCTCTGAAATGCGCACCAGGGCGCACGTGCCACGGCGGCCGTTACACATCTGACGGCCGGTTGTGTTTACGGCGAGTCTCGCACGTTTCCTTCGCGCCGATACGCGTGGGGGCGTATCCCCCCCCCCCCCCCCCCCCTCGCCGCCGGTCGTTTTCCCTTTCGGCGAGGCCGCACAACAAAGAGCGCTGCCTGGCCGCTTCCTTGCAAACAGCTGAAAGCGGCAGCGCGCGTGCGCTGTTTCTGCACGTCGTCTCGTCAGCTTGTGCAGCAGTGTCCAGTTGCCAACAGTGCAGCAACAGGACCCAGCAACGCGGCTACTAAGCAGAATAGCAGCGGCTTTCACATCTGGTAACAATAGTAGTAATAGTAGAAATGGCAATGGTACTACGTAGTAGTAATGACGGTAACGCAGTGGTAGGCGTACAGGTGCAGAGGTTTAACGTAGCGTACTAACGTCGTGTGCTGCTATACCGTAAAGCATGGGGCGAAGGAAATTAAGCGAAAGAGCGTCACGTGATTGAATTGAAGCCAACGAGTCTGCCAAGCACGTGATCTTATTGACACGTGCAATTGTTTATCTTTATAGGGTGACCGCGTCTAAGAAATGTTATCGCTCAGCGCAGTATGCGCCTGCATGTATCGGAAGTTTCTCGAGTGTTATCGATGGTTCTATCTGCTGTGTGTCCTCACCGAAGCTCGTGTAATCTGACTGCATGTGTGCGGGACGCGAAGGGTGTAGTACTTTATGGAAGACACGCGGGCACCAGCGATTACTGTTGAATCTTCGATAACGGATGTAGAAAAAGCCGGCGCGCTTGACCTGCTGATTAGATATTTTCGAGGATCGCCGACTGTGTTCGCCGCTAGCGTTGTTCTTTGAGTGTAGCCTGTTTTTGCGCGCACAGGTCCGCCTAATAAAACGCAGTGTTTCGTCATTCACAGCTTTGCTGCTTTCTTCACTGTAACTACTACGTACAGTCGCGATCAATTTGAAGGTGATCGCGCAAGCATCGATCGGCGGGCCTTCCAAGCATCATGGCAGCCGATTTCGGAACTGCGAAGATAAAATTTGCGCTGCCTTCTTCCCCTATTATGCTCTTCCAGGCTGCAACCATCACCCCCAAGACCAACTCGCCACATTTTTTGTGTTTGTTTCCCTTTCATGGCAATGATATGTGTGTGTCACTTCCTCATGCATATCGTGGCTAACAATGACGCCTAAAGCTCATAACGCAATCGAAATGAATTCGCAGGTTATACCGTGAACGGTGACGGGAGTGACAGCTTTTCAGAGAGCACCAAAAGACAGAGAGGGGAGCTATCTGATGTTTCCCTCTCGACCGACGGTGATGACGTAACGTGGCGCTGCTCCTAGTTTTGGTCGCCGCTCGAGCGATCACTTTCAAGTTGATCGCGACTGTACGTGACAATATTGCGATAGGTTTCAGTGTCCCGTGTGCACTAAAGCGCCTTGATCTTCAAAAAGTAGCGAAAGGCTTTGATTACACCACCGAGCTACGCGATTGGACGATAACTTCAGCGCGCCCCTGGTTTGTGCCAGGAGCAGCTGGTAGACGACACATCCCTCGGGCGCGTCGTTCTCCGTTCCCAACCGGCGCACACATTTGCGCCCTTTGATATGACGGTAACGGCGCTCCCAGTTGCTGAGTTCTCCTCCGTTTGTTCACGGAAAGGGAAAGAGAAGGCAGCTACCGGATTCGCAAGAGCCACTGATATCCCGGATCGGCCGCCTAATGTTATACAGCCGCTTTATGTAAGAGTTTTGTAGGGCTCGCGCAAATATTTTTCTCTTGGCACGAACCGGGGGCGCTGCCACCAGTTGTCGCTACTTTTCCAAGATTCAGGAGTTTTAGTGGGCACCGTCACGGAGAGAAAGTTACCGGAGTAACAGAAAGCGATCTCGAAGGCTGTGCTTCTGCTGACGCGCCGTAAGCAATTGCGGAGCCACAAACACGTTAATAACGTCTTGTTTCGGACATCACCTAGTGGCGTGGCAGCAACATGCGGCTGAAACCGCACTAACACGTTGCAACGGGGACGATAACTGCCTACGCTACTAGAAACAAGCGAAGTTGCGCAGCCCCGTCGAGAGTAAGCGTGCGCGGAAAGCTTGGCAATGCGCCCGAATACGCATCGATTAAAGCCTATCGGGAACAACCAAACATACTAGGCTGAGACCACCGAGCGCCTTTAGCCGAGACTCCGAGGTCAGGAGTCAGGCCGACGGTTGGAGGCGCGAGAGAGACAGGAGACGGCTTCACGGAAAGTTGGCTTGCGAAGGCTAGGTGCATCACATCATGCTCCTCTCGTACAGCTTTTCTTACTGCATGCCGTGAAGCGTATGCAAATGAACACCGGTATATGGTGGCGCCTTGTGACACTGTTCAGTCAAAGCGCGCGAAGCGGCACATTGCAGTAACCTTACCATCTCCACCTTTGTGCTACCGGAAAAATTTCGACAGTGTCTTATAGGTGCATTTTTTCCGCTTCGAAGAAAGGTGTCGCACAACACTGTTCTTTACCATATTATGGCTGATCACCGCGCCTCCTCCGAGCGCACCGGGGCTCTCTGATACGTCTGCGCATATTTTTTTTTACGCGTACAAAGCTGTTTACAATATATTCAAATACAGCGAACGCTCGCGGAGACGGAAGAGAGCCCAGCCAGGCTGCGTCAACTTTTCGTCGTATTCAAGACCGTTATCGTTCTCTTCTTCGCTTCATCATAACACCACCCCCAGCGGGAAAAGCACCGTTCCGGTACGTCACACGGGACAGTCAGGAAGAGCGTGGTAAGGTTTTAGCCGTGCGACATGAACGACATCAGGGTAGGTGAGGCCAAATGACATGGTAGAGCTGACTGGGACGATCTCATACGTGACATCGGTCACTTGACGGAAGACGCGGGAAGGGCCTTTGTAGAAAGGAAAGAGTTTTTCCGATAGCCCCACTGGACGGGAAGGGGACCAAAGTAGCACAAGGGAACTTGGTGGGATGTGTACGTCACAGTGCCGCTGATTGTAAACGCGCTTTTGATTTTCTTGTGATGCCGACATACAAGCGTCCAAGGGCATTGTAGGGTCGCGACCAAACCACAGGTAAGACAGCAAATAACCGCCAGTTTCGTGGCGTGAAGAACTGTAAGCGAACGTACCGTTAGGTTAGAGCAATGTGCCAGTCACGGTGATCTGGCAAAACGTACATAGCATGGCGGTGATAGTCCGGTTCACTCGCTCAGTCCGGCCATTGGACTTAGGATGGTACGACCAACGTTACTAGACTAGCTTCAGTTTTAAAACTCGGCGCCGTTGCGCGGAACCGCCACCCGCCCGCGCCTTCGTGGCGCTGCAGTCGCGCCCGGCTTCACTTCCTCACTAGCCGGCTACGCGGACGGGCCGGACAAAGCACGCGGTGCAGCGTTCGTGTATCCTGTGGTTCGTTGTTGACGGCGAATTTCAGCAAGCGTGTCATCCTTGGAACTGTAGCCTTCGCCGAGTTTCTTAAGAATATCAGCTGACGATGCCGACGTGCTGCGTACCTGGCTGCATAGGCCGCTATCGGAACGATGTCAACAGTGTGGCGCACCACTTTTTCTGTGCTCCCAGCAATGCGATGCTTCGCTAGGCGTGAAAAAGAGCGATTCCTCGTGCCGACCGCGAACAGTTGTTGTTGTAGCCTGTGATGCGTGTGGCTCCTATCCACGATGTGGCATTGGCCAAGAAATGGGTGGATTATTCGAAATTATTATGGAGCATAAATTTCCCAATAGCTATTGAAATAGCATTGAATAGCGCAGAATTACCTGTTAAATAAAATCAGGAAGGTCATATTGAATGATTAATAATTAATTTAATAGTAAAAACAAAAAGCAAGGAATTTAGCAGGGCATTCGTTTAGATTCCGTAAGGAATGTTCCGACAGCGAAGCATGCATCCCTGAGGCTGAATCCCAAAGTGGACGCTCCGAACGAAAGAAGACCGGGAACACTCTGCGAAATCAACGGCACGCGCTCGTGCCACTGCTCCCGCGGTCGTCATCGTCTTCCACAGCTGGCTGCATGGCAGTTCATCTTTCCAGCGTAGAATTTCGCTTCACTTCTGTCGTCGTAATGGGGAGGCCGCGTTTACGGGAGTATGAGCCATTGCTTAAGGGAGTCTGAGCCACTCATGGTCTTACGTAACGGAAAGATTTAATTTTGAAGAAATTTAATTTCAAAGAATCACAAGCGGCAAATCGCAGGCGATGGCTGCTAACTACGCCGCCGAGAAAACGCGAGACATCGAACGCAAGCAACTGCGGACTGCCCGCATACCATCAGTGACGTCGTTCTCTCTCGCAGCCGATTGTGTGTGCAACCTCATAGCTGAGAAATACTTTAATGAACCCTCGGGATTAACCCAGTGCTAAACACAGGGGCCGCACGTTTCAGCTTCGCTGATTAAACATCTTGAAGGAATGAAAAATCCGGCTTCCTTTTTTTTTTTGTGTGTGTGTGTGGCTTGTGTGTACAAAGACCGGCCTCATTTTTCTTTTTGTAGCGCTTCTTTGGCGTGGTGACAAGCTTCGGTGGGGATGAAGATCATCCTAAAATCACGCACTTTGGCCAGATATTCAGGCTCCTGAGCCTAAACTGCGCGAAACGTTAAGACGACAGGAAGAAGCACACATTTAGAGACGCAGCTTCTGCGCTTCGCTGTATGCGTTTCTTCCTTTCGTGCAGTTTACCCTTCTTTCAGTATTAACGAACTGGTGCGATAAATCTTATTGCTGTAGGTGGATATCGCTTTCTCGTGGTATCATTAATTCGGACAAGGGGAACGCCAGCGAGCGTGAAACACGCACCAACGGCGGCCCGTCCGCACGAGCTCAAGGCTGTGACGAGGCATCTGCAGTGGAGCCCGATGGAACAGCGTTGCCCTCTGGCGGCTGTCACAAAAGTGGCGACAGCGGTTGTATGCGCGCGGGCGGGGAGTTTTACAACTGAAGCTAGTCTAGTAACGTTGGATACGACGTAGCGAGCTTGTGCTTGGTAGAGCAAGACTGCAAAATGGCCCAAAAAAGGAAGGTCAGTGAGTAGCTGTCGTGGGGCACCATCCACTAAAATGATGTAGCGGAGGAGGAAATCCGCGACGTCAGTTGCACAGCTGGTCGGGAGCGTTCGGGCTAGGGCGTAGCGCGTCGCGTAGTCCGTAGCCACAGCGATCCACCTGTTGCCGGACTTGGACTCGGGAAAAGGATCGATAAGATCTAAACCCACTCCAAAGAATGGCTCATTTGGGATGTCGAGTGGTTGAAGATACCCGGCAGGATGCAGACAGAGCGAGCAAGGCTACCAGTTCAAGCGACGGCGGACACGGTCGTAGGGGCGAGTTACACCAAGGTGGCCTGCAACTGGTGCATTATGAAGCTCACCGAGAACGGCAGAGCGAAGGTGTCGAATGGAAGACGCAGAGAAGGACCGTCGACGGGAAGATTACGGCGGTACAAAATGCCCTTCTGAAGGACGAAGCATCGTATGGGCGGTGGGTCAGTATAGCGCAGATTCAACCCGCTCAATGAGGGTCCGCAAAATGTCGTCACGGCGTTGCTCATTGGGCATGTCCAAAAGTTGGGAGGTGGAGAGAACGCTGGCGGAAGCGTCCCTGTTGTAGATGTTGGGCCTGTCAGCGGTGTAATGGGACAAGCAGTCGGCGTCGATGTGCTGTCGCCCTGATTTGTAGACCACCGAAAAGGAATACTCCTGCGGCCGCAGAGCCCATCGTCCAAGCCTCACTGTGGGGTATTTTAAGGATGAAAGCCAAGTGAGAGCTGTTAAGAATGGCGAGCCGCTAAGCAAGATTGCCACCTTGCCACCCGATTACGACAAGGGGTGCAAGACGCGCATTCCGCACCCTCTCCGTCACTGCAGCTAGGAGGCGTTCGAAGAAGCGGCCTTTGTGCTGAAAACCCGCTTCCTTCCTCCAGCCCCATCGACATTGTGACGGGACGAGTTCGGTGTGTGAACAATGGTTTCGGAGTTCCGCAACGTGGACCTGATTTGACACGCATGGACAAGCTGCCGTGGGGAAGCCGTATTTTGGTGCTTCTCATGCTCGTCCAGGCGCAAAACAACGAGCGACCCTCGATCGGCGTCGATACTTCCCGGAACGGCACCCCTTCAACGCCGTTGTTTGGGCTTCGGAATGTGTGTGTCTTTGTGTCTGTAAACTGATCTGCAGAGCAGCGGCGAGTTGGTGATGAGTAAACGAACAGTCGCCGCCTCGTATGGCCGGCGGATCGAGTGTATAAAAACTGTGGTTGTGCGAATGCTGAGGACACTTCTCTTGAGCAGTCATGTTAGACTGATTCACTTCTCTCATGCAGTCATGTTGGACTGATACTCTTTTTCTCAAGCAGTCATGTTAGACTGATTTAATTTCTGTAAATAAACCCTTTTTCCTCGTTCTCGATGAGAAGCAGTTCTTCACTTCATCAACGATCTCAGCGTAAATAACTTGGACGACGGCATGGGCCAGCTACCTTCGAATTCATGCCGTAATCCAATCTTGGCAAAGGACCACGGACGATGGGATTGAGCCCCCAATCCTGACAGAGCGTGATGGTCGGTTACAATACAAAAGGACCGGCCGTTGTTAAGAACGGCCAGCTGCAGTGCAAGTTTGCCAGCCAGTTACGCCAGCGGTGGCAACCTCATCTTGGAATGCCGCCGCCAACCTCTAGCCACAGCGTGGCTAAGTCGACTTTGTGTCCGTATCAATACGCGCATCCTCCACTCTCCGTCGCTTCAGCTAGGATGCGTTGTGACTGAAGGAGTTCGACGAAGCAGGCTTTGTGCGCAACACGACAACGCGGACCTGATCTCTTACGGGCGGGGGAGCTGCCGCGTGAACGCCGATGGAGGCTCCTTCCCACGCACCGACCAAGACGCAAGACAACGCGCTACCCGGAATGGCTCCGAGTTCTACGAAATTCGTGTGGTGTCGGTTTCGGACCGTGAACACGTGTGTGTGTGCATGTGTGTGTGCATGTGTGTGTGTAAACTGTCCTGCGGAGAGGCGGCTAGTTTGCGATGACTAAACGAACGTTCGCGTCTCACCTTGTAGCGCAGGAGGACCGAGTGTTTAAAAACTGCTGTTGTGCGGATGCTCGACACACTTTCTCAAACAGTCATGTTAGACTGATATAAATACTGCAAATAAACCCATATTCCTCGTTCTCGATGAGAAGCAGTCTTTCCCTTCAACGTCCTCAGTGTGGATAAGTTGGACGACGGCATGGGCCAGCTACCTTCGAATTCATGCCGGTAATGTATCAGGCTGCACCACTTAGGTAGCCATACTTTACAGGCCCTACAGCGATCATTCGCACTCTCTGAAGATCCCTGCGCGTGCGATAAACGACTTCTTTGCTCCTAGTGCTCAATTTGTGCTTTTAATAAACGACTCTTAGTAACGTACTATGCAACGATAGAAACTTGGTAACTTTAGGAATTCTTGGATGTGAACGCCGTTTTCGATTAACTGTGATAACGGTTGTTCGTTATTCGGAAACTATTCGAAAAATATTCGATTCGATTCACTTCTGGCACGCTATTCGATTCGTATTCTATGCGGTCTCAAAAACCACTATTCGAACACCCCTAGTAACCAGTAATGATGCTGTGTCATGCTGCTGCTCTGCGATCATGACGACACGACATACGTCACTACGTGTTATTACGTCGGCGTCATCCTGTACGTTCGCGTAGCCCTTTTCGTTAAGCGAGCAGACGCAAGGCTTTTAGCTTCGCGGCACCGGTGCACGGTCCTAAGGTGCGCGCAGAGCGATGTTTGCGTTTCGCCATCTTGAACGGTAAAATGATAATTGCGATAGCCTGTCGGCAAGTGCCCATACATGGTGCAGATACAAAGCGCGCGGGACAGATTGCAGTGTTGGTCCATTGACACATGCGCCATGCGTGCGCTGTTCCCCGAAAACGATGCACCATTCATGAGAGCGTGGCTGTCGCAGTCGACGGAGTCTGCTTAATATTTGAAAGGCCTATAGCAGACGTCGCCAATGGGCGTGTCATATACCGGTGAGTTATAAGAGCTAACTATGAAAAGGCCTAACCTGGCTTACACAGAGCGACAATTTGGGTATTGCCCATGCTCACTTCACAGGGAAAAAAGAAAAGGGGGAGGGGGGGGGGGCGTCACCTTCATGTGCGGCGGTCGTGGCGTCGCTTGCTGTACACGAATTTAGCGCAGGCGCCTGGTTATGGAGACGATAACACTTCGTGTTTAGCACCGTTGACGCATGTTCAATCGTTTTAATTTACAAACAAATCATACTTTAATCGAACGCGTTGCTGCTATGGTTTGTCCATACTAGCTGGTTTACCAAGCGCACACCGACGGGACGGGGAACGTGTGCGCCTGATATTTTACTACCAAACGTAGGCCATCTCTGATGATGCCATTCCCTAAAAACACAGCGTTCTGTTTACTGCGCTATACTGTTATATACAAAGGACGTAAACAGTGACTGACGTGTTCACCGCATATAGAGCAGTAAACAGAACGATGTCGTACGCCAACGTAGCCCTAGCGGAAGCCTTATTAAAAACACAGTTTGAGCATATCTCGCCCTGCTGTCGATTACCGAACCGATGTATGCATTTTTGTCGGCCTGTGGAGCGATTCGGCGCCGTCGTGGTGTATCGCGCATAACGAAGCGCAGTGCTCGGGTGCCGCTGCCCGGAGGCAGGTCGTGGTGGCGGCGCGCGTGCGTGCCATCATCGCCCGTCTGCTGGGGCGGTTCGAGCACTTTTCCTCTGCGCCGGATGTGTGGTGAGACCGCTGCCGGTGTAGTGACTCGTTTGACAGCGTATAGACCGTGCTGTCAAAGGACACCCGTAGGGATTCAATGTGAGTAGTTGATTGGGTTAGATTACATCGGATGATTATTATGATGATTATCATGATTATTGATGACTAAGTGAAGCAGTCCTGTAATTCACAGCGCTGTCTTCTTTTTTTCTAAGTGCTCGTGTCTCCATACCTGCTGGAACCACCACACATTGATCGGTGCGCTGTTAAAGGCCAGAACGGATAATAATATTTGGGGTTTTACGTGCCAAAACCACCTAAATCTAAACACACGGGTGTTTTCGCATTTCGCCCCCATCGAAATGCGGCCGCCGTGGCCGGGATTCGATCCCGCGACCTCGTGCTCAGCAGCCCAACACCATAGCCACTGAGCAACCACGGCGGGGGCCAGAACGGATGCCAAATGTGTGGGGAGTGGGTCCGGCTGATGCTTGATAGGTGTGATTGGGAAACCTTCAGGAGTGGCCTTTGTCCTTCATCATCATGATCATCGTCGTCATCATCGTCATCAGCCGGTTTTATGTCCACTGCCAGGACGAAGGCCTCTCCCTGCGATCTCCATTTACCCCTGTCCTGCGCCAACCGATTCCAGCTAGCGCCCGCGAATTTCTTAATTTCATCACCCCGCTCATTGTCTTGTGCCGTCCTCGACTGCGCTTTCCTTCTCTTAGCACCCATTCTGTAACTCTTGAATTGTCCACCGGTTATCCATCCTACGCATTATATGGCCTGCCCAGCTCCATTTTTTTTCTCTCTCACGTCAATTAGAATATCGGATATCCCCGTTTGTTGTCTAAGCCACACCGCTCTCTCCCTGTCCCTTAACGTTACGCTCAACATTATTCGTGCCTTCGCTCTTTGCGCACTCCTTAACTTGTTCTCGAGCTTGTTTCTCCACTTCCAAATTTCTTCCCCATATGTTAGCACCGGTAGAATGCATTTATTGTATTCCTTTCTTTTCTGTGATAGTGGAAAGCTTCCAGTCAGGATCTGGCAATGTCTGCCGTATGCACTCCAACCCATTTTTATTCTTCTGTAAATTTCCTTCCCATGATCCGGCTCCCCTGTGAGTAATTGACCTAGATAAACGCACTCCTTCACAGATTCTAGAGGCTGACAGGCGATCTTGAAATCTTGTTCCATTTCCAGGCTATTGATCATTATATTTGTTTTCTGCATATTAATCTTGTGGTCTCCCCTTCCCCCCCGCGACGCTCACGGCGCGCACGCTCCGATTCCGCGCGCGCCGGACGACCACCGCGGGTCCGCGCACTCCGAGCGGCCGTGCCTGCTCCGGCCCGCTCCGTGTGCCGACGCGCAGCTGCGCGCGTACGCGTCCCGCCGGCCCCACAGCTTAGGGGAAGGTGAGACCGCGCGCGCAGCAAGGGAGACCCTAGGCAAATCTCTCGAGAAGTCACAAAGAACATCTATTGAGCTGGGACTCAATACAAACATAAGTTTTAACGTCACGTCCGAATCTGAAGCTAATTAAGACAGAAAACATGGCCAAATGGTCGCCGGTGACCACTAACGGCGCACCGCGACAGAGAGAGAACAAAGAAACGAGGAGCAAAGAACCCCAGCAGTAAGAGAGGCTGCCTATCATTCGGTCAGCGCCTGCCACCGCGCGCCCCACAACAGAGAAAAGGGAAATAGAAAGAAACGACAGACGAACAGACGGGGGCACGATCGGCAGACGCTGCAGCCTCAGGACATCGAGACGACGGAAGAGTGCGCGCGCCCGCCGAGGCCGGGAACCCGACGAGCCGAAGTAACCATCCGCCGGCGGCGGACAAAGAGGGCCGCCGCCGGCAGAGAGGAACACGTACGCACCTTCAGACGGCCCGATCTGGTCTCCCCGGGCCCCGTCTTGCGCGCGCTTACCCGGAGTGCACGCAAGCAGGACCCGAATCCCGCCAAAATGTCGGCCAATGGGGAAAGCCTGTTGACCTTCCCGTGGGCGGGATGACAGCAGAGCGACAGTGTTTTGTGACCCGCTGCCACCCCGTCCAGGCAGGGAGGAGAGGGACACGGAGCCCTCGGCAACACAACGCAATGGCTCCACACAACCACCGCGAGAGCCCGAAAAACGTCTCGAGAGCCAGAAACCCCACAATCTTCAACCCCACTTTTGCACTTTCACTGTTAAGGTCCTCAATCACTAGTTGCAATTCGTCCCCAGTGCTGCCGAACAGGACAATGTCATCTGGATGCCGACGGTTGTGGCGATATTTTCCGTTGATCCTTACTCCTAAGCCTTTCCAGTTTAATAGCTTGAATACTTTTTCCAAGCATACACTGACTAGCATTGGAGAGATTGTGTCTTCTTGTCTGACCCCTTTCTTTATAGGTATCTTTCTACTTGTGGAGGATCAAGGTAGTTGTGGAATCTTTGTAGATATTTTCCAAGATATTCACGTATGCCTCCTGTACTCCTTGGTTATGTGTAATGCCTCTATGACTGCTAGTATCTCTACTGAATCAAATGCCTTTTCATAATCTATGAAAGCCATGTAGAGAGGCTAATTGTGCTCTGTCGTTTTCTCCTTTACTTGATTGATGCCATGGATTGATTGATGCCATGGATTGTGGAGTATCACTTCCTGAAGCTAGCCTGTTCTCTCGGTTGACTGAAGTCAAGTGTTTCCCATATTCTATTGGAAACTATATTGGGGAATATTTTATAGAATACTGGAAGTAAGCTAATGGGCCTATAATTTTTCAATTCTTTGTCTGCCTTTTTGTGGATTGCTATAATGTTGGCATTCTTCCGGTTCTCTTGAATCCTTGAAGTCGTGAGATATTTTGTATAAAAGGCCGCAAGCTTTTCAAGCATGATATCACCTTAATCTTTGATTAAATCGACTGTTATTCCACCTTCTCCGGCCTCTTTTCCCCTATTCATGTTCTACAATGCTTTTCGAACTTCATCGCTAATTATATAGAAGGCGCCTCTGTATCCTGTTTATTGCTGCTTCGAATGGAGGTAGCTTGACTGCTCTGGGTACTGTACAGGTCAGTGTGTAATTCTTTCGCTGCGTTTAGTATATCTTAGAAATTGCTGATGGTATTACCTTGCTTACTTTTCGTGCATACATCTTAGCTTGTCCTGTGCCAAGTTTTCTTCTCACTGATTTCATGCTGCGTCCATATTTTATTGCTTCCTCAGTTTATCTCACGTTGTAATTTCGAATATCGCCTACTTTCTACTGGTTGATCAGTTTTGGCAGTTCCGCGAATTCTATCTGATCTCTTGAGTTGGGTACTTTAATGCTTTGTCATTTCTTTATTAGGTCCTTCGTTACTTGGGACAGCTTGCCTACTGGTGGCCTTGGTGCCTTACCTCCCACTAACTGGTACTTCTGAAGCCAGCCTAGTTAACGGTTTCATTCATTACCTGTATGTCATCTTCATCTCTGCATATTTGTTTGCAAGCACCAGCGTGCGTTGGTCTGCTTGTACCCTTACTGCGTCTAATTTGGCCTGTTTCTTCTCGACTAATTTTACTCTTTGTCTCCTGAAATTGAGGTGGATCCTAGGCCTCACTAACCTATGTCCACCGCACCTAACACTTGTTCATCCTGCACTATGCTGGGATCGGCAGGAAGTACGAAATCTATTTCATTTCTCGTCTTTCACTGCACATGAAACGGTTTATGATGGCAGCTTCTCCTTCACGCCCTCGATATCCAGCGAAGCCTCTACACCGCGGAAACCGGCCGCCACTTTGCCGTCGCGGTTCGGTCACGCGCGGAAAACGGCGTCGTCCGCTTGACGTCAACCGCGCCGAGGAGGAGGAGGGCACCGAGAAGAGAAAGGCCCCGGGTCCCGGCCGGCCGGCGTTGCGCCACGGCCGACGCCGCCGACGCTTGCGCCAGCGTGCACGAGGCCCTGGGCTCGTTCGCCGCGGCCCTGACAGTATCGACGTGTTTCGCCGCCGCCAGCGAAGCCCGGGCTGCCTGCCTCTGCAGCGATGCTGCTGGTGCTGCCGCAGTTTCTTTTTCAAGGGCGCCACGTGGCTCGGCCGAGCAGAGAAGCACGGCTGCTGTTGCGATGGGCCGCGCTCGCCTCTCTCTCTCTCCCTGCCCTGCAGCTCTCCTGCGCATCGCGGTCTTCCAGGCCTGCAGTTTTTGTGCGTGGACACGTAGTCCCGTTATAGTTTGTCTGCGACAGCTTTCGGGGTCCACATCGTCACGCTTCTCGCTTTTGTGTTGCTTTGCTTTCTGACGCCGCCCTCAATTAAGAAAGGAGAAGGGGCGAGGTGCGTGCGCGTGTTTATTCCCCACGTCTGTCTGTCTGTCTGTCTGTCTGTCTGTCTGTCTGTCTGTCTGTCTGTCTGTCTAATCTAATCTAATCTAATCTAATCTAGTCTAGTCTAGTCTAGTCTAATTAATCTAATCGAAAAACGCAATCATATTGTGGGTACTAGAAGGTGGATTCTACCTTTCTACGTTCATTCGCGTAGGTCATCTTCCGGCATGAAACACCGCGCTTGACACTTGGTGAATAATTGCCTACGCGACGAAATGTCGCGTGTCAAACTCTGGTATTGCCACACAACATGTGCTCACAGTTGATTCCGGGAGTTCGGGCTAGAATTATTTATTTACTTATTTCATATGTATTATTTAATTTATTTAATGCATTATTGGCATAATGCATTCACCTCGAAGGTTTCCTGAATGCGAAAGCCCTAAAAGCAAAATTAATTTGCGACCACAACTCGCTGCCTGAGTCCTCGTGCATGTTTGGCGTTTATCAAACTCCGTGCCTTGCTTTCAGGCTTCATGCATAGACAAAGAAAGAATCCACTCGTCTGCGGCAACGGCATTTTTAAAACTTGGCGTATACAGGCCGGTGTATTAGAGACAGGAATGAGTGCTGCAGGCAGCACGACACACACTGTAGGGCTCAGTGTTTAATTCCTTCTTTTTCTTATGTTCCTTCTTTGTATCCGCGTTGTGCTTTGCGCTGTTTCATCGCTAGCGACGAACTAACCATGTCCTTCCATGCGCATGCGAACACAGACACACAAACGCCCAACAAACGTTGTGTGACGTCGGGTTCGTGTGACTACGGGGTAGGAAACGTCACTTTAGCGGTCGTCGACGAAATAAATAAATAAATAAATAAATAAATAAATAAATTTTTGATTCACGCGAACAAATGCGACAAGAGAGGTAAGAAAAAAACAGGGAATTGCCGGATATTCTTTCTGCTTGAACCTCATGCCGCGGTGAACTACGCAGAGGCGGCTGGCAACGGCTGACTGTCAGTGCTAGGAGTCGCCTGTCCGTGCGTGCGTCAGTTTTATACCCGTGTCACACGAGCGTTTGGAAGGCCTTCCAACCGATAGTCAGTTGACTCAAAGGTCAAGTTCGAGCTGCTAAACGGGTGGTTCCGAAGGCCGCCGAGTCAATAGTCTATCGAGTCAACAGAGCACCCTACAACTCTATCGAAATCTCGATGGCCTTTGAGCAACGGAAGCAGAAACAGCGCGAACATGTCCTCTCGTTCACAGTGCGCTCATACTCACGGTAAGAAAGAACAAATCAAACCAAAACGCTCTAAAATACTATATATGGGTGTTAGTAATTATTCAATAAAGTGTGTTTGCCACTTGATATGCGCGAACATACTCTCGACAACAGCGACGTGCTTGTGTTCATTCCTTCCTCCACGTTGCCTAGTTCATTCTCCCTCTACTCTATGTGCCTTTTTTTAATGTATAAACAAACACAAAAGTAATTATAGTGCTTTTAAAGTTGTTTAACTTTTCGTGACATGAAAACGAAAATAAAGATCCGCAGCGCCACACAATTTTGCGAGACAAGCCTGAACCAATCAACGGACTTTGAAAAGTGCCGTGTAGCTGCGCGACCACTCCTTTGAGTCGACAGAGATGTGGCGTTTCGAAGGCCGTCGTCTGGAAGCCCTTGCAAATGTGCCCGTGTGACACAGGTATTAGGCAATTCTCGAACGATCACTTTCGGCGATATCACCTTCAGTGCGCGCTCATTGGCTGGTTGAGCAAAACCGAATGGGCTGATTGGCTGGTTTCGCACTGCGTCACACAAAGGGGATACGTATAAAAAAAGGCGCTAGTATCGCCGAAACTGATCGTCCAAAAGTATGTTCCCATATCGAGGTACCGTGAATGGCTAGGGCCTATAATAGAATTGGAACCACGAAAAAAAAAAAAACGAAACCGCCTTTATATGTTTATGACAATACAACAGAATACAAAAGAGAACAACGTGCGACCTGTCACGCTTTACAGAATGGGAATACGGGGCCAAATTCGCGAAGCTTTTCTTTCGTAAGTGCAGTTTATCACTGGCCGGGTGCTTTCGCTATTGGCATGTCCGACATCACTATTGGCTAGCATCTCTTCTCCTTCGAATAGTTCTAGCGTAATAACTTTTCTCCTTTTTCTTCTTTTTTCTTTCTTTTTTGCGAATATGGGCCCGGCTTTATTGCTTGTTATTCAGTAGTAGACAGCAAGAGCCGGGACATTTGACCACCGGCCGCCATCCCGACTGGGTCAAGTCGGGACTTTGAACTTTTACTAAAAGTTGGGACTGTCCCGTTGCACTTGGTATCGTTGGCAACTTTTATTTCAATGACATCTGCTCGCGCCAGTTAATTTTATATCTTTAAAGATGGACTACATTGTATTTTAAGAGAGCCAGAGACTGAACTTATGAAGTTTCAATAACTTTTACTGAGCCGCAGTTGTCCAAATACGAAATAAAAATTTAAATGAATACTTCGAAATCCGTAATGACGCGCGGACGTATACCGGCGCTTAGGTTTTGGCGCATAATTCAAGAAATTGAACGTTGAGTTTCACTTTCTCTTCTAGCAGTGCAGTTATTACGGCGAAATGACAGAAATATACCGTGTATACTCGTGTATGGTCGCACTTTTTCTAAAATCTTGGCTGAGTGCGGCCCATACACGAATCTGGTTCGTCTGCGGTACCTCAACAGTAGCAGAGGGTAAGAGAGGCGCAAATGGCAACGCTGCAGTAGACGACCTCAGAGGCCGGCCCATCGTCCCACACCAGCGCTGCGCCAAAGATCGCTCCCTTCCCTGTAGAAGCTGAATGCCACCGGTCTGATAGGAAACACTGTCAACACAGTCGAGACGACGCGCCACACAAAGAAACAATGGCGCGGCAGCGTCGGCCTGAGCGGCGTCGACGGAAAAGCAGCTAGCGTCATCTAGCGGCAACGGGGCTAACTTCGCTTTCCGGCAGGACGTTTTGAATGTTTTCCCGATATCTTGCCCTCCGAAGTGGGGGTGCGGCCCTTACCCGAGCATATACGGTAGTTTATAGACAGATAAAATACTCTATCTGTCTATAAACTGATTTCTAGTTTCTCTGTTCAGTGTGCCTGTAAGTGATCGTGTGTGCAGCCTGAAGCGCTACTCAGCTTTGTTGAACACAAATGAAGCCAAGTTTATTTCTAGCGTGAGGCACAAAAATACGTGCATACGCTGGCGCCGTACATCGGAGCGCAGCCTTCCTGGTGCTTTCAACGACTCCCACAGTCGGTGCTTGTAGACACAGCGGAACCCCAAACATCGTGCCCGCTATAACGACCCTGCATGGAAATGATCCCAAGCTGAGTTTCAATAGCCAAAGCAGAGTTCAGGACGGTATATTCAGTTAGGCTATATATTCAATTGTTCATGCCTAAGACCATGTAAAAATCATTTAAAAATGGGGATTCTTCGTGGCTCAGACCAACAGACGAATAAATTAATTGTATATTTATTATCTGGATATTCGCTCTCCTTCCCGTTATTCTCCACAGGGATAATAAAGATAGGTTTCCTTAAACTAATTTTTTAGATATAGCATGCCCTATCCGTCTCTTGCATGCGTGGGAACCAACAGGGTAATTAATGAAATAACGCAATTTTTTGGGATACTTGAAAACGCGTGCTAGTAACGTTGTAATTATCTAAAGATAAGATTCACGAGTCGTTAGAAAGTGCGCGGTAATTACCAACAAGCAATCTGCCAAAATTAAATTGGTTTGTAATTAATAGCGTTATCCGACGTACCGAAGAGGCCCGTTCCTCAAGCACTTCATAATAACGCAAACATTTTATATTTAGTAATATTGACTTATGTAGTCCTTCACCTATGTTGGGCGGCTAAGCGCGAAATCGCGGGATCGAATCCCCGCCCACGGCGGCCACATTTCGATGGGGGCGAAATGTGAAAACACCCGCGGTGCTTAGATTTAGCTGCACGTTAAAGAACATCAGGTGGCCCAAATATCCGGAAGCCCTCACTACTGCGTGCCTCATAATCATATCGTATTTTTGGCACAGGAAACCCCATAATTCAATATTTTTTGAGCGCTTGACCTATTAACGCGCATTTCTTCTGCGATAAAAACGGAATTCGTAACGCTGAATATTGGCTCGCAGAAATATATCTGTTCATTTCATATCCGCTTATTTGCTCTTCTATTTGTAACTAAGGAGGGGCCTAGATCGGCGCATGTTACCGATTTAGTGCAAGACTGCAGCCTCTCTAGCAGTTTTCCCTATATTTTTATCCGTTCCGCTCTCCTGCAAGCTGCGGCCTAGCGTGCGCCCGTAAAAACGGCGCGTGCAGCGGTCGGTGGCGCACTGTT
This sequence comes from Dermacentor albipictus, assembly GCF_038994185.2. Lineage (NCBI taxonomy): Eukaryota > Metazoa > Arthropoda > Arachnida > Ixodida > Ixodidae > Dermacentor > Dermacentor albipictus. The sequence goes on from NC_091824.1 coordinate 18,983,163, forward strand.
CCTAAATGTACCGGCTGGCACGCTCCTTTCCTCGTTCTCGGTCGAGTTCGATCAGCGCGGAGGGCACGTGGTCGTGTGCGATCGCGGCGGACGTTGGGAGCGTTGCGAGTCCCGTGGCATATGGCCGGCCGTAGCCGCGCCCGTGCGTGGAATAGACTTGTCTCCAGGTGGCCAGAAATCAATCGGCGCAGCGATAGCGCCGAGGTGGGGGGAGGGTGCGCGCGTGTCCTTCCGGCGTCGGCGATGACGCGGTCGCGGCGACCTTGCGGCGTCGCTAGAGATCAAGGCTGCGCGTCCAAGGTGAAGCCCGCTGCCGAGGGCGAGGGACGCCCTCCGCCGGCGGCCTCGGCAGCCGCCGCCGCCGCTCGCTGGCTGGCTGCTGCACTGCGGCCGCTCGCTCCTCCCTGGGCGCTGGGCTCCACCGTGCAGAGCGGGCCCGCTCGTTGGGGTCGACGCGACAGCGCGCACGGTACCGCAGCACTCGCCGAAGCCGAGTTCCTAACCGCGCATCCGTCTGGAATGGGAGACGAGAAAGGGTAGACTGTTCACGCAGTGGTGGACTGTGGTGGAAAGAAAGAAAGCGACTAAATGTCAGTTGGCTGTAGTGCTTTCCCTTCGGCGGAGGGTTTGCTGACCGCATCAGGGCACTGTTCAGTTCGTGCCGAGCAGCCGGGATGCGAGGCCCGAGTGTTGGTCGCCGCGTGACCACGGCAGCGGTTCCCCGGCGCTCGATAGTGCGTCCCGCATTGGCTCAAATGTGTACTACACCGCAGGGTCAAGCTTTCGATGGTATTCGCAGCACCGTTTTAGTCCGCAGACGCGAGACCGAGGCGTTGTATGCGAGCTCGACACGCAGCCGCGCCGCTCATGGCTGCCGAGAAATGTTACGCGCTCGGTGCGGTTGCCGGAGCTGGGACTGTTGGCTGGCTGCAGCTGGTTACTGCTTGCCGCGTTCGTTGCTGCAGCGGCGGTGGCTTCACAACCGCTGCACTCCTATGCGCAAGTGCGGCGAGTTTGTCGCGGATATATCCATATCTCACCTTACGAGTCGGGGCGCCGTTGCTCGTTGGTCGGCCATGCGGCTAACCCTGCTTTCGTGAAAGGAAGGAGAGGCGCGTATGCCGCCGAGCTAACCGCAGCGTTGTGGCCTAGTTCGGAAGCGGCTTAATTAGGTACACGCGCGCTTTGCCTTGAACAGCTGTATAAGCCCGATAGCGGTGCCACGGTGCACCGCTACGAGAACACTCCTGCCTTTTTGTGACGTACGTCTCTAACGCAAATGCTCGGTACGATCGAACATGATACGTCCTCGTGTTTGTGCGTTCGGCCACTATACCTCTCACTGCAATCGGATCCCGGCTTGCGAATTTGATTTGATGGCGCCAATTTGATGGGATGAATTAAGCATCGGTGATTTCTCGCCCAGTCGGTGTTTAAAAGGGTAGATGCACTCAAACGTTTTTGCGCAATCCTCGATGGAAGCTGTCCAAGTGTGTCGTGATTGCCGCGCCACGCTAAGGCGCGTTGGGGATAGCACGCGATGTGTGCGTGCGTTTGTAGCAGTAAACTCTGTATAAAGCGATTAGACGCCTGTGTTTCGCGTAACCCGAACCAACCATTTTAATGAACAGGCATGTTACAAAATTATGCGACCAGGGACATATCGTTCCTGTAATTACCTTGAGCTGCTCTAAATATTTCTGTGCTGCGTCTATTATTCGGCTGATTGCTTTAAGATTAATTGCGAAGTAAAATTAAAAGTTCGTGTTTTGCGTAGGCCATGTCAAAAAATTTGTTGCGCGTGTATTCTAAACGACCATGACCGTTTGCATAAAGGTACCTTCTGCGTAGTTTATATATTTTTAATTTGAACAAATATTTCTTTAAATGTTTGTATTGGACGCGGGTTGAAGGAAAAGGGGAAGGTTTAATAATTAACGTCACTGCGAATTTGCGCGAATGAAATGGCGCTATCGAGCGTGCTTGTGAATACTTCCGCGTGTTGACCGCAAAACAGGAAGACCGGGCTGACGCGATCATTTTGCTTTGGTCACTGGCACGTCGCTTCTTGTCATTCGCGACCGCGCGATTTCTTTGTCGTCTCTGTCGTGGCTGTCAAGTTCGTCGCCCGCGTCGCCCCTTTGCGGCCCCGCATGTGCGTATTGTCCTTTGCAATGATACGCGGTCGTGTGCCATTATTGCTGGTGCTAGAAGGCGCGGTGACGTCAGTATTGCGCGCTCATGTGGATTTGTTCGTAGCCAGCGAAAATAAGAACGTGAATGGTAACTTCGCGGCATAACAACTGCATCACATGTCTCTGAGCGCGCTCTACAGTATTTCCAGACACAATGATGCTTTAAAATGAAAGCATTTAATTTGCACAATTGATCATAATTAGCCGACGCTTCGCGCTGCAAGAATGTATGGAGTGGCTGCAAGACGACACGCGAGCTGTATACAACCATCTTTGATGCGCCACTTGTTTTAGATGTACGCTATAGAAGCTACGTAAAACACTTTATTGTTGTATACAGGTTGCCTTGGTAGACGTTAGCTTCTCCGTGATCGACCGATTGGACGCTCTTGTTTCGTTGTTCTCTTTCGAGCACACGCGCGGTTTCTGTAGTATTTATTTTTCAGGTGCCCTTTTTCTTTTTTATTTCTTCGGCTTATGTATTTTGCGGTTCCAGAAACAAACGCGCTGCAGTGATCGCCCTGACCTGTGCGTGCTGCTCCGTCTTCGCGAGTCTGGCTTCTCGTGGAGTACACTGCGCAGTTAGAAACGAGCTCTGACTCGGGCTTTTATCATGTGGCCAGCGATAGTCTTGGATTTCGCAGCGAAAGCCTCTTAGTGAAATATCGATTCTTACAAACTGGCTCAAATTTCAGTATCTTGCACCTGATAAGACTCCAGTATACTTCAAGTAGCCACCGGTAATCTGATATGCCTCATCTCTGGATCTGTGCGCTGTGGAGATCCTGGCAACTATAATGCGCTCGAATATTTGGTCGCGAAGCAATATACCCCGAGCGTGATGTACACAAAGTTCTCGAATCGAGCGCGAATCTAGAGTGAATCGAGTTCTCTAAACATCGGTTATTCGCAGGCTCTTAACCTTCATGTAACTGCTTTCTTTTTTTATATTTACAGTTTTGCAATATCGAGGCTTCTGGGTATCTCGGAAGACAGACAGACAGACAAAGAACTTTAATAGCAAGGTCCTGAGACGCTTTGCCCTAGGGCAGAGCTGCGGGCCGCTCCCACGTGGGGACTGGTAGGCCGAGCCTAACCGCATCGAAAAAAAAAATACTTTTCTAGACATGCCATCGAAGTGAGGGCAAGGGGACACCACGAAGAACTGGACGCCATAGAGAAGGCAACGCGTATCGGAAGCAGCAGAGGCAGTGCCCTATCAGCGGCCGGTGACTTGTCTGCAACATGTGTAGTCTCTGTATCGGCGACAGTGTGTCACGCGTGTATTTATTTATTTATTTATTTATTTATTTATTTATTTATTTATAAACACCGCGATCTTATACAAGATCTTAGCAGCGTGGTACACGAAGAAGTAAAATTATGGGGTTTTACGTGCCAAAACCACTTTCTGATTATGAGGCACGCCGTAGTGGAGGACTCCGGAAATTTCGACCACCTGGGTTTCTTCAACGTGCACCTAAATCTAAGTACATGGGTGTTTTCGCATTTCGCCGCCATCGAAATGCGGCCGCCGTGGCCGGGATTCGATCCCGCGACCTCGTGCTCAGCAGCCTAACACCATAGCCAACACGAAGAAGTACAAAAAAAGGGAACAATAAATACAGAACAATGGGAAACTGCACTCAAGTTTCTTCACACAAGCTCTAAAAATAATAATAACCAGTCAACAAGAAACAAAAAAAGTCAAGCTACGTAGTTCAGCAATTTTCAAATCGTACAGTCAAACAGTGACATCAAATCACTCTCAGCAAGCGCAGAATGCTTTTCGTAAAAGATGTCTCGAAAAGTGATAGTGAGTCCTGTGTTGCAGTTTTGTCGGCCAGCTAATTCCAGTCTACTATGGTTCTAGGAAAAAATGAATATTTGAAGCAGTTGACACGTCTAGTAAATGAAGTTACAGCTAGCGAGTGTCTTGTGTCCGGTATAGGATATCGTATAGGGGAGACGTGTCGATGTTGAATTGACCATTTATTAGCTGGGAAAGAAATTTTAAAGGACATACACGATTTCTATCAGTTATAGAAGGCAAGCCGCTCCTAAATAAGAGGTTAATAATTGCAAGCACGCCTCTACGTATTGTAGATCACTTGAACTACTGCTTTTTTTTTGCTTTTTTTGTGTGTGTAAGCTTTCCAGCTTTTCAATATCGCTTTTGCTGAACGGGTCCCATATATTTCCAGCATATTCTAAAACAGGGCGGACAAGTGTTTTGTAAGCCAATAGACGTGCTGTTGGTGTCGAGGATTTTAATACGCGTCTTAGGAAAAACAACTTGCGCCGACAGTTTGCTATTACTGTGTCAAGGTGCTTTGTTATGCACAAGCCAATGTATTTGCATTGCGTTACCTCTGACAAAAAAAAAAGAGTTTTCTGCGCTATAGCGATAGAGTAGTGGCTCCGTTATTGATTATATATATATATATATATATATATATATATATATATATATATATATATATATATATATATATATATATATATATATATATATATATATTGTAACCAACAGTTACAACAGCCGTTCCTACGAAAACTGATTTATGCTGGGCGAACCTGTGCCCGTCAACAAAAACAGACTGACCACTCAACGACAACAAATAACGTCCCTCGAGCTTCGCCCCTTCGAACGTCGTTCTCCTCTTTGCTGTCGCGTGCCAGTCGTCCGATTCTCGCGCACGAGCCGCCGGCCTGTCAGCGCCGGCCGAGCGTGGCCTTGCGCTGCTTTGCTTGACGCTCGCGGTGTGGCGGCTACGCAGTTGGGATATGTCGGTCGTCTTTGTCTTCTCGCAATGCTGGCGGCAATATATATAATATGGCGGGCAGCAGAGATAAGGTGTGAATTCCACCAACGACGAACGGAGAGAGCCGATGGTCTCCGCTGAATCGTTCCTATAAACACCTAAAGTGCGGGGGGCAGTGAGAACAAACTCCTAGTGGCACCTGACGCAGCAGCAATTGCTCGCTTCCTTTTCTTTTTATTTCTCTGCTCTGAATGCTCCCCTGCGTGCTCATTGAATGCAAAGTGTACTGCGTAGCCGAGGCTCGTGCGTATACGTGCACCACGTGGGCTTAGCTTTCGAAGTGCCCGACTGCACAAACGTGTGGGTGGTCCGCGATGTTCAGCAGTGTTTTACGTCACACACGTACGGTCACTTTACAGGTCTGCAAAGAATTAAAAAAAAGTTAAGACTATAATAATAAAAGAGAAAGGGAGAGAGAGAGATGGCAGTGTTGTTACACGAAAGCTTGGAAAATGATTTGCCTTGAAAAATATTTAACCGCAAAAGAAAAAAAAGGGAAGAAAAGAAAGAAAAAGAATAAACAGGGATTGCAGAGAATCACACACGGAAACCGCTGTGCTTCTCAGTCTGGCCCTGTCTTTTCTACACTGAGAAGTTTTGATGATGATGATGATGATGATGATGATAATAATAATAATAATAATAATAATAATAATAATAATAATAATAATAATAATAATAATAATAATAATAATAATAATAATACAGTCAAATGTCGATACAACGAATCTCAAGGGACCGCTCAACATCGTTCGTTATATTACATCGTTCGTTAGTGTCGTCTTGTGTGTCTTCACTGTGTCCGTGTCAGTGCTCTGCTTCACGAGCAAGGTATGATAACGGGATCGTGTGGAGCTTTCGGGGCTGACGTTTGTCGGCGGGATGGGCGGTGTCGGGACCGGCCCATCGTATACACGCTACGTGCGTCGCACTGGCGCCGTCGTGTCCCCGGTGCGCAGCTATGCTCGCGCGCCCCGTGTCGTTCGACGGTGCAGTAAAACGTTGCTGGCACAGTTCGCAGTCGTCTTTAACCACCGTGCAGCACACGGAAAACAAAGGAGAGAAGCTACCGCAGCGCTAACTATAGTAGCTGTTTGTTTCATGGCGAAGAACATGTTTCGTACAGGGTGTTTCAGCGAACACTTTCCAAAAATGCTTTAACTTGTCCTTGGCCGATAGCACAACGATAGTCCATGGGCTCGAAGAGGCGGATAACACTTGCACAAAAAATGGAAATGACCAATCGACTAATTAACAAAGTTCCACTAATTAAGTTTCTAACTAATTACCGTATGCTACATATTTTAATTCACAAATTCTGGCGCGTGAGACTGCAAAGTACATGCACTTGAAAAGAATTGTGGGGATTATACACCATTTACGAGATGTGCGCTGTCAGACTTGCGGTAAGAATGCACTGTAGTTCAACTTACTTTCTTAACAAAACGTCGTCTTATACACTGAAGCACAATACTAACTCGAATGCCAGTGCATTTCTCCGCAAAGTTCGGGAATTATCTCGAAACTGGTGTCACCCTGAGAGTTTGCTCCAACAGGATCCACTGCGCGAGCTCCCCGGCTAGAATTTCTAAATTGCAATATGCGCCATAAGCTAATTCTTTAGAAGCCTAATTAGTGAAACTTTGTTAATTACTCGATTACGCGTTTGAATTTTTCGTGCAAGTAATATCCACTCTTTTGAGTAGACAAGCCCGTGGACTAGAATTGTGCTATCTGCCGCAGGCAATTAAAAAAAAAAAAGTTTTAAAAGTGTTCGCTGAAATGCCCGATATCGTGATAAGTAGTTGACGTCGAAAGCGGCAATTCAAACTCAAAGAGCTTTTCTGAAGGCGGGAAACAGGTAGGGGTGGCGGGTTGGGGTGGCGTGCGCAAGAAGATGATGACGCTCAAATAAGTGCAGATGATAACATCGGTTGACCAACGAAGCGAACGTCTTTAGTAGCACGCAAGCACACGCCTACATCGCTGAACATATCCGCCGATATCCCGCCGGTCCACCTCAGTTTTCCGCTATAATGTGCAGGGATACCAGTACGCGGGGAACCAGCTAATAGCACCTACACTGCGTCCCACGCACAGCAGACGGCGCTGCGGAAGCTACGCAAGAAGTTCGGTCAAGGAAAGTGCTCACTCGGCGGCGTCCGTGCTTCGCTGCGAGCGTGCACGTGAGGCTGCTGCACATCGCGAAGGGCTGCGCGTGAAAAAAACCCGAAAACGAACATGATCTGAAACAACGCACTGGTAGCCGTTTACCAGAGTCTGTTTGTTTCTGAGGATTAAAACTTGTTTCAGTCAATACTGAGTCCATATAAAAAAAAACAGTTGCGCGCTATGGCGGTCTATAACATCGAACTATATCCAAGTGTGAACGAAGCCACTGCAAGAAGTCTCTCTAGCCTCCACTGCGTCGACTGCTATGTATGGAACGGAAATGGTGTTTTTTTCTTTCTTTTTTGAAAGAGCGGCTGGGTTGTCTCCGCCTAACTGCTGACTCGCCCCCACTCGCATCGGACTCATGTCAAGAGGACCTCCTTTACCGGCTGTATTGTTTTGCTCCCTGAAAGAATACAACCGGTAACAGAGGTTCTTCGACACGAGACCGATGCATATGTGGTATTCGCCCCACTAGTGTAGTAGGACATTTGAGTGCAACGCCTTGATTATGCAACGAAACTTGCGTCGAACGTGACCAAGTGCGAATATTGCAATTGCCATTCGGTATGCTAGTGCGTTTTCTATGAACCGAGGGGCGTTTATGGCTGTTCCTAAGTGTTGGTGCATACAAGAACGAAATTGGGGACAGCGCTTTAAAACAACACGGACAGCAGTGACACGGTATCTGCTTATGTATCTTTTTTTCTTTCTTTATCGTCTGTTCTAATTCTGTTTGAACCATATATGAAGGAGGCTCGCTTTGGACTCTAAAGCATGAGACCTTGCATCCTGTAGGCTCGATTATTAGAAAAGCATAATGCTGATGCGGGTGCTGGTTTTGTTTCTTCCAGCGCAACCTCGTCTCTCTTGCTTCCTGAAGTTGGTCGAAGAACTCGCTCGAACAGCGCGCCGACGGGAACAAACGTGAGTGTGCGCATGCCTCTTCTTGTCAATGACGTCATGCCTGGCGTAAACCCATCTCGTGTTGCCGCGCGGAAACGTCCGCTGCTAAAGGTCGCAGAAGGTGACCATCTCTGTCCTTCTCTCTTCGCGGTGCCTGTGCCAGCGAGCGGGCACGTTAGCCAAATAATCAAATCGCGTCTGCTTGATTGTTCGCGCACGGCCTCCGAGACTGCGCGCGCACGGAGTCCTTGCGGACGGGATCTCGAAGACCATGGTTCGTAGAACTTTGTTGTGCCTGGTTTGCCGCGCTTTTCGTGCCGCTGCCGGCACTACGTATAGCGAACCACATAATCTCTGCTGCAGTAAATGTGATCCCTGCTGCCATTCTTTTCTGTCAACGACTACGCTAAAGAAACAGCCAGAAGGTAAATACTTTATGTAGCCGCTGCGAATCCCCTGAGAAAAATTGAAGTGGGTGGCACAGATAGAAGGCTTGCTGATCTAGGTGCAGCACGGGACCATAGTGAGATTGCAAACACAAGAAGGGACGCATCTAGGATGGGTAAATAATTAGATGTACCAGCTGCAGTCAATGTACGTCGAGAGCGTGCAAGTGCTCGTCGTGAGCAACAAGTACGCTTCGTGAATGTGAAAAAACTTCATTTGTCGTCGCCATATTTTCTCCAAGAGAGTGCGTGGAAGCATAATTTAAGATTAGCCAAACATTTTTATCAACTGTCAAAATCCGCAAATAAAAAAGAAAAACGGAAGTCGTTGACATGTGCCTTTCATCCGTTAGAACAACTGTTTCGCATCTAAACATGCCTATGATCCGTCATATCGGGCGGGAAACTTGCTAAAGCGACAACAGTGTATTGAGGGTCTGTGACTGGTCGTCATTCAAACATGTGCGATTGAGCCTTTGCGTGTAGAATTGATCTTGCTTTTTACGATTGTACATTCGTTCTTTTTGTTCGTACAAGTCTGTCCCCAGCCAGATATGTTCATAATTAGACTCATCCACAATAGCGATTCTGCAGAAAAAAAGGTCGCTGTTAAGTTATTAGAATCACATAAATGCGGCTTGCATTCATGTGGTCGTTACATCGTTTGTTCTTGTTTTCCCCTCATTTAGGGTCTGCATGTACCTTTTTGTTTATCACCTGCCACGTCGTGAGACCGCTATAGTTTTCTTTCTTAGCATTTTCCAGACAGTGATACTCGTGTTCCGAATAAGACTCGGTGAATCGCGTGATTCGAACATCAACTTTTTGGTGCCTCGGTCATGTCGATCCTTCTTGGTGACGTGATTACCTGATCAACTTCAGCTTTTTCTAAATTGCGCCAAGTCAGTGGCCGACCTCCGTCCTCTCACAACTTCAGACATGAAATTGTCAGCCCCGCTTACAAGCGTGTCGTTGTGCTCAGTGATGCTCATTGCTCTGACAATAGGGGAGCACAGGCGGGCATATTAGCGAAATGTTGCCTAGATCATTATAGCGACTTGAACGCCGCCAGAGAGACTACGCTTTCCAAATACGGCTTTCAAAACGAAACCCTGTGGGCCTAGTGTGATCACAGGAGTGGCTGCCTGTAGGAGGACGCTTTGGGGAAGCCGGGAACATGGCTGCAACACTCCGGGTGCAGTTGTAGAGGTAGCGTGTTTTCGATACGCAGCTCTTTCGGTGTGGGGCTAATCCATTCATCGCAGTCTCGTATACGCTGTGCGTTGTGGCAAATGTGCGTCGGTCGGGTATCTTGCCAGCGCCTTTCACCTCCTCGTTCAAAGTGTTCCCGCACTCAAGATTTGGGTGGTCGAGGCATGTGCCTGTACTAACGAGAGCAGCGTGGTATACGTCCATAGGGTCTCTTCTCGTTCTCTGCTCGTCTGTTGTACAGACAGCGAATTTTCTGATTACGATGTCACTCCTCGCAAAAGTTGTCTATGATTCGAGTATACTTCGTTTTAACGAGAGTCATAACGATCTACGATGGTGCAGTACTTTAAAGATATACTAAGTGCATAACATTCCTTGGCAAATTACGCTTCCGTAAAGACAGGTAAAACACACAGCGAGCGTGATGCGTTGGTATGTAAGCCGGAAATCACCCAGAAAAGAATTGTTCAGGCTTCAAGTTACTGCGCGGACGTCATGTGAATTGGACGGCGTGTGATTAGTAGTTACTAGTTTATTGGTGAGCAGGGGTTGCTATATTGGAACCAGATGTCTTCTGGAAACTTTTTTTTTTTTGAAGAAACAGGCCTTTGCGAAATTGATGGAGTACGTGACGCCATACTGAATTGCCGGTGCTGATCCAGGTGCGCGAAAAGTCCTTTGACCACGAAATGGGGCCTAAACTATTACCTAGGCTTGCTGTTTCTAGTGTCCCTTTAAGCTTTTAGCGACGGAAAATTGATGGCGCCGTTATGATGTCGTACAGGGCGGTTTTCGAGAGATTATACTGCAACTGTTTCAAGCGCCACTGTAAGTCATCGTCATCCACTTAACAAGCAACATGCCGCCACACTTCTCCTCGTTCGCACTCTGTCTTACAGAAAGACCTTCATGGGGCTTGGCCTTGTAGTCAAACGGTTTAACGGGGGACACTGCAATCGGTCTTCGAGGCTGCATGGTTGCATGCAAACTGGCGTGAAACATTGTTGTTAGTGTGCGCCGTCTTTGCGGCTCGTAATGTGGGAGGCAGTTTCCTTTTTTTTTTAAAGTCTCTGTCGAGCGTTGCATAGCCGACACACGTCGGGCAGCTGGAAGGAAGGCGGTTCTGCAGGGGCCACCCTCCAATAAGCGGTGCACGACGTGCCACGAGCCGAGACTTGGCAGCGGCTCCTGTGCCGCGTCACCGTTGCGCCGCGGTGCCCGTGGGCGGAGCTGCCGAGCGCAGGCGCGCGCTGTGTAGCGCCGTGGCTTTCCGCGCGAGAAATTTGCAGGGGCGAAAGAGGAAAACTGAGCCAGCAGCTTGCTCGCCGCTCGTTGTCGTTTTGCTTGAGACATTGGATGGCCAGCACAGCGGTGGCAGAACTGGACGGTCAACTTCTACACATAGCAGGCGCAATGTGGGAATGCTACTTCCGAGTGCGCGCCTACCTCCGAGACTTACAGCACCTCCGTTGATTTTCTTCGTTTACTCCGGTGTCTTGTCACACAATGCGCTAATCGGAGTTTGTAGTATGGCGTCAGACAACCATTCTTAAGTGAGAAAAGAAGAATGGAAAGGAAAATAAGGAAGTGGTCATTTCCTCCGATTAGCTGAATCCATACCCAGTGGCCCGATTGGCCCGGCATGTTGACGATGTTGGTGTTTGCAGCGCGGCCGCCGCGGGCGATGATCGCGACCTTCGGCGGTGTTAAGAACGGCCCGCTGAGGTGCAAGTTTTGCCAGCCAGTTGCGACAGCGGCGTCAACTTTTCTGGAACGCCACCGCAACCCTTTAGCTACACGCCATCACTGAGTCTACTGTGTCCGCATTACAATGCGCCACGTCCGCCATCTCCACCGACGTCGGTGGGGACGCCCTCTCCCATTTGAAGCCCTTTTTCACGCAGTAACTGATTCGTACGATTCGAAAAAATGTAAGGGTACTGCAGTGACAAAAATTTCGAAACTGCAGCCTCGGTCACTAGCTCCCCGAATGGTCCATTGGTTTTGACTTTGGCCATGGGCAGACAAACGCTGCCTTCTTCTACAACCTTTTTGATACATGCTACTTTTCCAGTGAAGTCATCTACCGCCACATAAGGCGGATGGACAATGTCCATCGTGGCGGCACTGTCTCTTAGCACCCTGCATGGTTTGTCATTAACTTGCAGGTCGTGAAGATATGGGCTTAGAAGTTCCATATTCTTGTCTTTCTCATCCACGTAGGAGAAAACTACGCTATGCTTTCCGCAGTTTACAGCTATATGTCCCAGTTTGTGGCATTTATAGCAGCGGATTTGTCTGAAAGATTCGAATTTTCTTTTTTGCTCTTTTGGTATTGTTTCCCCGTTTGATTTCTCCACGTTCTTTTCTGAGGGATTTTCTCCCACGTCTACAGGCTCCGGCCGTCTAGTCTGCGAACCCTTTTTGAACGGAAATGGTTTCGCGGTCTACTTCGACCGTCCCAATTTCCGTCCTCGGCGTTCAACTTTCTATGCGTTGCGTACTCTTCGGCTAATTCCGCCGCCCTTTCCAAAGAGTTTACGTTTCCTCTGTCTTGCACCCACAAACTCACAGATGAAGTTGCTTTTGTAAAACTGCTCTAGACACATGCATTCAATGATCATGTCTCTGCTGTCGTACGCTTCCGCGCTTTTAAGCCACTCGACTAGGCTGGCCTTTAAGCTATATGCAAACTCGGGATATCCCTCGCTATCTTTCTTGCCTGTGCTCCTAAACCTTTGCCGAAAAGCTTCAGCTGAAAGGCGGTATTTCTTCAGGAGACTAGCCTTAACTTTCGCATAATCACATGCATCCTGTGCACCGAGTCTGGCGATTACGTCGGCCGCCTCACACTGCAACATAGACAGCACCCGCTGTGGCCATGTACTCGGATCGAAGTTCATCTTCTCGCAAGTCCTTTCAAAAGTGCAAAGGAACAAGCCTATGTCTGTCCCGACCTCAAATGGCTTTATTAGCCTGTCCATGCGGTATGATTCTGCATCACTTGATCGTCCCAGAGCGCCTTCACTTCCTTGAGACAACTCCAAGCGTTTGCTTTGAAGTTCAAGTTGCATTTTTCTTAACTCGCGATCTTTATCGCGTTCCTCTTTCTCTTCTCTCTCTCTGTTCCGGTTCTCTTTTTTTTTCAGAAGTTCCAACCCCACTTCAATTTCTTCCTCACTGGCCTGTTCGGAAATTAGCTCCAATTATTGCGCTTTTAGCATTTCTTTGCGTAGATCTAGGCCCAGTTCCTCACCATCAATCAACAACTCGTCTCTCAGCAGTGTCCTTAAAGGGAAGCTGAAGCGGTTTTCAATTTCCATGAATTGCTGGGATTGGGAAGAACAGACCTAATAATTTACGGTTCCGAAATTTTTTTCTTCGTTTTGTTAATATAAGGGGCGGAAATCGCTTTCTAAATCACCCCCGCGGACACGCCCCCATCGCTTCCCGGAGCGCCGGGTGAGGAGGTTACCAGAGGAGAGAACCGGCGAGAGTGACGTCAGTGGCGGGGACCGAGGTGCCGGACCGGCGTGCTGGCATGCGCTGGCATGCCTCTTTCCGTCCTGCGCTTTACTGAACGACGCTACGAGAGATTTGCCGCCGCCGCCGCCGCCGCTCACGTTTGTTTTGCGATTTTCGTAAACTGTTCTTTCCTTCTGTGCTGCGTGAGTGTCTACAGCCAAGGGCGCCCAACATGCCCTCGTTCTGTGCAGCAATCGGCTGCGCGAACACACGCGGGCCAGACGATGTGGTGTTTCACAGGTTCCCGAAGCACAAGAAGCTTGCAGCGCAGTGCAGTGAGGAGAGATAAGTTCGTGCCGACGAAATCAACTGTGCTGTGCTCGGACCATTTCCGCGATAGCCGGATAGCCTTACGACAAATGCGGAAACGCGTTGTTGCTAGCGTTGCTATACTCCGTTTCATACATCAGGTGCAACGCTGTGGAGGCTTGAGATACTTCTTGCAGTGGCTGCGTTCGCACTTAGAAAAAGTTCGGTGTTTCTTGACCCGATTTTTGAGAAAAATTTTCATATATAAGCTCAGTTCTGAATGAAAAAAAAGAATTTACCCATAGAAACAATCCGTGTACTTATACGGCTGCTAACACGTTCTTTTAAATCAATTTTCTTTTCGGCATTCTTTAATTGCAGCCCGTCGCGGCAGCTTCACGTGCATGCTCGCGCGAGCAAATGCCGCTGGCACGCTGTGAACCATAGACGGAAACGCGCGCAGTAATAAATTTTGGTAACCGGACTTCGTGCGTAGCTTCCACAGCGTTGCACCTGAGGTATAAAATGGAGTATAGGCTTGCCTAGTGACATTCGACGTACGGTTGCAGTTATCATGTTTACCACACGGCGGTGCTAAAACTGCCTAATATCTTTATGTCAACACTAGCACGGAGCGCGCATACCGATTCTTGATCGAGCCACAATCGCAAAGTCGTCGAACCATATTCTGAATATTGCACATATAATCCCCCTGACCATCTCGATCTGGATGTGTATGATAAGCAACTTACATGACTGTACCTCGCAGCACTGCATGTGCGCGCTTTGAAACGCGGCACTTATGTTCGCGATCGTGTATCAACGCTCAGAAAACCACGGGACTTCAGACAAGCAGCGGCAAGGTGCTTGACATCGCGGAATTGTACCCATGTTTACAATCTAATGAGAAGTTAGTGCTTCGGCATTCTTCCAGCAGCAAGTTCCCAGTGACACTTTAGCGCATTTTTTCTCCCGTCATTGGAACGTGCAGCTACATGAAAAAAAAAAAAGCATACGTAACAGCTAAGACTTCCAGCGCGCGAGAAGGTGTACACATCGCTCTCGCTTTTGGCACACTCAACATCGTCGTTGCCGCCGTTGCCGCCATCGTTTTCCGTATCGGCTGTCGGTTCGAACATGTACGGCGAAAATACAAGCTGTCAGAGACAGCGAGAACGTTCCATAATGCTTACAACTCAGCTATGCAGCCAGAACAGAACAGCGTGCTACGCTCTCAAACGGCGGCGCCGACCGGCGACTGCCACCACTGACGTCACAGCGGCTCCGACCAATCACGGGAAACAGCGGCGTTCGCGCGATACCCTGAGGCGCTGGTGCGCGTTTTCATGAAAAAACAGCCGCTTGCGCTTGTTTCCGCCCTTTTTGAACGAGATATTCGTGTTCAGGGGACTCAAAACTGTAGAACGCCGCAGAGAACTCATTTTTTTCGAAAAGTGTTTCAGCTTCCCTTTAACTCCATGATTGCTGCTTTACTGCCTTGGTCCTGCTCGCTAAATCTACCTAGGAAAACACAACTTAGCTAACACTCAACAATATAGCTTCCCTACTGTTCTAAACAGAACAACCACAACATGAAGCCTAGAGAGTCAAAGCAAGAACCAAGCACTCACCGCAGACACAGCGCCACGTCGCAAAGTCGGTCTCACCGCTGTCAGCCTGTTGTCGGGATTGGGAGGTCAATCCCGCCGTTCGTAACCAGTTATCAAGATTGGAGTCGAGCATGAATTAGATGGTAGCTGGCCCATGCCGTCGTCCAATTTATCCACGCTGAGGACGTTGTTGAAGGGAAGAACTGCTTCTAATCGAGAACGAGAAATATGGGTTTATTTGCAGTATCTGCATAATGACGTTGCAGTTCATCAGTTTAGCATTACTGCGAGAGAAAGCACACTGAGCGGCCGCACAACAGCGGTTTATAAACACTCGGACCTTCCTCGATCCGTAGGTGAGGGAAACGTTGGATCAGTAGACGAGCCACCTTTTGAGCGGGAAGGTTTCCGCACTGGTTTCACGGACCCAACCGAGGGAAGACGGACTTCTCTGAACTCGGGGATTACGTCAGGAACGTTGCGTGGGAAGGGGCCTCCAAAGACGTTCCCTCGGGACCTCCCTTCCTCACGGCAGACTGGGTCGGCGGTGGCGTGTTCAGTCACAAAACCTGGTTCGTCGAACTCATCTCGGCAATCCCGCGACGGAGAGTCGAGGACGCGGCGCATTGTACTCCGGACACAGTAGACTTAGTGACGCCGTTTGGCTAGTGGATGATGGTGGCTTTCCAGGAAAAGTCGACGCCGCTCTCGCACCTGGCTGATAAAACTTGCACCTCAGCAGGCCGTTCTTAACACCGCACAGCACAGTAGCACTTGCAGCACTGTAAACATGTGCTCAAGTTACAGCCGCTTGTCCAATTCTCTTGCCCTTTAAAATTGCAACAGTGCCCTCGTCGCCCTCCGCTGCGATTGCCTTGTGAGGTCGGCATTCTAAAATAAGTTCTTCTATTATAGGTCTTTTGTAAAAGCGCGGTATCGCGATTGTGAGCGATCGTCTCTGTAGATCGTAGAGAGGAGAGTCACAGAAAAGGTGTTGAAGAGTCTCCTCGCTACGACAGTCATCACACGAGGCGTCGTCGGTCCATCCGATTCGGAATTCAAAAGACTTAGTAAAGGCCACCCGTAGCCGTATTCGACAAAGAAGGGTAGCTTCGCGACGGCAGAGTCCAGCTGCAATTCAAAAGCGTAGAGGAGACTCTAGGTTGTGTAACGGGTTGTTTTGAAAACTTGCTAGGTCCCACAAGAACATGATATCGCGGTTGAGCATTCGAAGTTCTCTTGCGGCATCTGGCCTTGATAACGGTATCGGCTCCTCTTTGTCACCTTGAAGGACCGACGGAGCAGCGTTATCGGCGTGTTCGTTCCCTATGACGCCGCACTGACTTGGAAGCCACTGAAATGTCTCGGGGTGTCCTTTCTCAGTACAGGTATGGATTAGTTCTCTTATCTCGAATACCAGTTGTTCGTGTGGCCCACGCCGCAGGGCCGATATCAAAGACTGCAGTGCTGCCTTCGAGCCGCTGAATATTGACGATCTTCGAGGTTGTTCTTGGCTGACGAGATGAAGTGAGCTGCAAGTTCCGCAGCCGTCAGTGTCGTTGGGTGACGCGTCTTGAAACTGATGATGGTGGCTTTCGCTGGGAGAACCACTGCTCCAGTGAAACAGTGGAGAGTTGCCGATCCAGCAATATAAATATGTATGTGGTCGCCATACCTCTCGTGCAAAAGGAGCACAGTTGTTTGAGAGCAGGTGATGACAGCTCAGACTTTTGCCCGTTTCCTGGTACGGTGAGGTGAACTGCAGCTCGAGTCAAACACCATGGAAATTTCGATGGCTTAGTTGCGGGGGTGAAGCCTTATGGAAGGCGGGTGTAATAATCCGAAATCGTAATACAAAATGATGTCTGTGGTCTTTCTGATGGTAGTGTTGCCAGATGATGAGAACGGGCACGGGCAAAGTGCCTAATGTGCGCTCTCAACACTTCCACCGCAATGTGTGTTAGTATGCATGGGTTGGTGTCGGGCGATTACAATAGTCGCCACTCTCGATGTGCATTTTGGCAGGCCAAGACAAACCCTGAGAGCCCGAACTTGAATAGTCTGTAGAGCACGAAGATTTGTCTGGCAAGTGTTGGTCAGCACGGGCAAACTGTATCTCAAGAAGCCCAGAAAAAGAGTCGTGTACAATTCCATCATCGCATGCACTGACATTCCCCAAGTCTTTCCGCCTCAAGTCTTTTCATTGTGCGTATTGTGCAGATTCCGAGGGTGCATCTGCGACTCATGAGTGGCACTGTTCCTTCGATGCTACCCGACACTCCAGCTGAAGAGAACTCGCCGCAGAAAGTGCAAGCAAGACTTCGACGGGATGCCGGTCGCTAAAATGATCCTGAAAAGACAGCGAGCCAAACTTGCGAACGCGCTTCTTGCAGATAGGATGCGAATGAAAAATGACGCGTGTTGAACAAGTGAAGGATGAGTATTTGCACGCAGGTGATGTTGTGAACTTGTCGAAAGACGGTCGGCAGAATGATTCTGTGTGAGAAGCTTGAAAACGTTTTGGCAAGTACGACAACAAATATCAACTGCCGGATAGCAGAATAAAATTCAGATTCAAGTGCAGCGGCCGCGCCATTCGCGAGAAAACGACTGCTGTGTGCACTGCAGCTGGCAGACTTCCTTTCACCCAGTCTTCTGGACTGGTCGCTTGTTAGCAGCGCAAACTTGAACTCACGCACAGCATCAGCAAGCTAATCGATTGCTCGCCTGCACAGGAGCAAGAACTTTGTTCCTGAGTGTAGACCAAAAAAGAAAAAGCACCTTATTCTACGCAGCATGTATTGTGAGCGCTGTGATATATATATATGCAGTGCCGTGTTTCATTTCAGGCTATAGTTTGCCGTAAAAGCTTGGCGCTGCTGGTTTACGCGTGCTACTATGCTATCACGTTCGATGGTCGTATACGTATAGTATACGACCATCGAGCGTCCGCACTATTATTTTGCATGCTACAAGCTGCTACTATAATTGTACACCATACAGTTAATCTTACATAATCAAATATGGTAAGAAATAGCTATATTTTTTTCTTCAGAAAAGCAAGTTCATTTTAGTGGCAAAAAGGCTGCTTATTTATTCTGCAAACGTGTACAGCTCGACACCAATTACCGTACGTCTCTTTTGTATATAGCGCCCATACGGGCAAAGAACTAAAGCCAGGAAGTAACTTTGTGCGAATATCAATAATTGTTGCCTAAATATCACCTGAAAAAAAAAAAACCGATTTCCTTAACCTAATCAATCAGCTTCCTGACCCCTACATACTCGTGGGTGATTTTAATGCCCACAACGTGATGTGCGGAGATGCGCTATGCGACGCAAGAGGTCGAATAATTGAAAATTTTCTTTTGACCTCTAGTGGCCTGCCTGCTTAATAAGAAGGAGCCGACGTATTACAGTGTCCAACACAACACATATTCAGCAATAGATCTAACAATCGGTTCCTCTTCTATTCTGCCTCACCTAGAATAGTCCGTGATCAATTAATTGTATGGAAGTGGCCACTTCGCTGTAATTTTAAACCCGAAAACTCTGCATGAGGACCCTCCGCATATTCCTCGATGGAAATTAGCATCGGTGGATTGGGAGCATTTTAAAGAATTATCTTATTTACCACCAGATTTTATAAATAATTTTACTATAGATGATGCCGTTGCATATCTTACCGCTTTTATTATTGATTCAGCCGAGAAGTTTATCCCGCAGACGAATGGTGGTTCACTAAGAAGACGTGTTCCCTGGTGGAACGAAAACTGTCGAGAGGCGCGAAAGAGACAGAACAAGGCGTGGGGTGTATTGCGCAGATCGCCTAATGCCGAAAATCTAATTAACTTTGAACAAATTAAATCACTGGGAAGGCGGACACGATGTCAAGCAAAGAGAGAAAGCTGGGTGAGCTTCTCTCCGCCATTAATTCATACACACAGGAGGCAAATAAAAGTATGGAATGGCTTGAGAAAGCTACAACGGCAACAAATCCATCCGTTGCCTCTGGTGAACGACCAAGGGGATACTTTGCAAGACCAGGCAGACTCTCTTGGGAAACACTTAGAGCGTGTGTCGAGCTCAATACACTATTCCGAATCTTTTCTTAAATACGAAGAAATAAAAGAACTTAAGCCATTCGTACGTAAATGTAGACACGACGAAGCGTATATCCGGGCGTTCAGTATTGCCGAGTAGTGAGCTGCTTTGATCTCATGCAAGAGTACTGCACCGGGACCTGACCGAGTCATGTATGACATGATCAAAAACTTGCACACCGACACACAAATTACACTACTTGCACTCTTCAACACTATTTGGGCTGCCGGAAACCTTTTACTCGCATGGAAAGAAGCAATTGTGGTCCCTGTTTTGAAGCAGGGGAAAGACCCATCCCTGGCGGCAAGCTATCGCCCGTTAGCTCTTACATGCTGCCTGTGTAAGCTTTTTGAAAAAATGGTTAATCGCAGACTCACACATTTCCTTGAACTCAACAATATACCCGATTCCTATCAGTGCGGCTTCAGAGAAGGCCGGTCGACAACAAATAATCTTGTACGCATTGAAGGATATATTCGTGATGCATTTGTAGATGAAAAATGTTTCTTATCAATATTCCTTGACATGGAGAAGGCGTATGCCACAACATGGTGTTACGGGATCTTGCGAGACTCGTCGGGAATGGGCATCTGTGGAAATGTGCTGAAAATTTTTGAAAGCTATTTGTTGAATCGTATCATTCGCGTGAAAATCGGCAACGTATTGTCGCGACCTTTCACACAAGAAAGAGGTGTACCCCAGGGAGGCGTGCTTAGTTGTACGCTCTTTATCGTGAAGATGAACACGCTTCGTGCTTCATTACCACCTGCCACTCTTTATTCCGTCTACAAGGACGACATTCAAATCGGCTTCAAATCCTGTAACCTCGCAGTATGCGAGAGGTAGGTGCAGCAGGGCTTGAACAAGGTTTCCAAGGGGGCAGACAAAAACGGATTTAAAATCAACCCCCACAAAAGATATTGTGTTCTTTTTACTAGAAAGAGAGGCCTGGTTCTAGATCCTTGTGTTCAACTGTGTGGACATCAAATACCTATCAACAAAGAACACAAATTTCTAGGTGTATTATACTTGACTCCAAGCTTACTTTTATTCAGCACATTCAATATCTTAAAGAAAAATGTCTAAGGACAATGAACTTCCTTAATATTCTATCCCACACAACATGGGGTAGCGACAGGAAATGTCTGATGATTGTTTATAAGAGCCTACTTCGATCACGATTGGACTATGGCCTCGTTGTATATAACTCTACCGCTCCGAGCGCACTAAAGATCCTAGATGCTGTCCACCATCTAGGCATCCGCGTAGCCACTGGCGCTTTCAGAACAAGCCCTATTGAAAGCTTATACGCGGAATCAAATGAATGGTCACTCCATCTGCAGAGAACTTACATCAGCCTTACATATTTCCTGAAAATACACTCCAATCATCAACATCCATGTTTTAGCTTTGTTAACGATATGACGCGTACTGCACTTTTCCATAATCTTCCCTCTCGCTTCGTGTGAGGAAGCTTAGTTATGAAATGCACGTCCCACTCTAGCTTCGCCTAATGCGTCCAACCAAGCTGTTACCACCTTGGGAGTGGCAGGTGATAGAATGTGACATATCGTTTTTAGAAGCAACGAAACACTCACCAGAAATCGAAATCCGAACGCATTTCCTAGAACTCCAGCACAAGCACTCCTGTGCAGAGTTCTGCACAGACGCTTCGAAGTCAAATGCCGGGATGTCCTATGCTGCCGTCGGCCCATCCTTCTCAGAATCCGATGTACTGCACCCGGAAGCAAGTATCTTTACGGCCGAGGCCTGCGCATTACTGTCGGCTGTGAAGCACGTAAAAAAATAAAAACTTCAAAAATCAGCGATATATAAAGACTTCCTAAGCGTCGTCAAGGCTTTGGTGTCACTCTATACACACAAAAATCCAGTACTTAATGAACTCTATTCCGTCTTCTGTAAACCATACATATCTAACCAGCATATCGTTATATGCTGGGTGCCTGGCCATAGGAGCATCGAGGGTAACGTTCTCGCAGACGAAATGGCCACGTCAGTCGCATCGCAAGCAGTTGACCCTACCGCTGAGGTGCTTGCCACAGATCCGAGGCCTTTCTTACGAAAGAAACTGCGAAACCATGGCAACACATGTGGGACGCGGAAACAAATAATAAGCTCCACCTGACAAAGCCACAGTTAGGATTCTGGTCCTCTACTACAAAATCGCGACGAACATATGTCCTATTCTGTCGCCTCAGAATAGGACACACATTTGGCATCCATAATTTTCTACTCACTGGAAGTGAACCTCCAACCTGTGGTAGATGCGGGGAGAGGCTGACCGTACTCCACGTCCTCCTGGAGTGTCGGGAAGCCGAATCTGAGAGAAAGAGACATTTTTACTTAGCACACCAGCAGCATATTCCTCCTCATCCTGCAATGTTTCTCGGTCCAGAACCGCTTTTTAATACAGACACAGTCCTAGGTTTACTCAGAGATGTGGTCTTACAACTTATTAGTCCCATACATTCGTAGCGCTTCCTCTCTTTAGAGGACGCCGCTGGGATAGTCGTAATGTAGAACACATGCCTCCAGGCCCTTGTGTTTCAAGGGCTCTGGTGAGGCAGCTGTGCTGTAGATAACTTTTGCATCTTACATGTTCTGTATATTGGCACGCGCTAGTTACGCGAGCTGTCGAGAAAGAAGAAGTGTGCGTGGTAGCTGCTGCGAAAAACGAACTGTAAACGGCCGTTCGCTTAGAACTGTCTGACTGGCTTTTCCTCTCGTGACAAACTGGTGGACGTGCTGGGTACGCATCCATCGTATGCCTACGGGTCCTCAACCAGAAGCTACCGACGCCAGTACCTCGGGGACGGCAGAAATCTATCGAAGCAGCCGTCGCCTCCAAGGTCTTCCACCGCAATACAGCCCCCTGGCAAGCTCCGTGAGGAAGATGTCAACAACTACCGCAAGCCAAACCGAGGGGATGCCAAATGCTGCCGTACCATGCATTCTCAGCGCGCCTCGCACGCCTAACCCGTTCCATGGCGACGCCTTTGAGGACGTTGAAGACTGGTTGGACCATTTCAACCGGGTCGCCGCCTTTAACGACTGGGACGATCGCCGTAAGTTGCAGAACGTCTACTTTTCCCTTTTAGACGCGGCGAGAGTGTGGTACGAAAACCACGAAGCCTCGTTTACCAGCTGGCAGGAGTTTTACCGACTGCTTTGCGAAGCCTTCAGCACTCCCGAAAGGAAAGAAAGAGCCGAACAGGCACTGTCTTCGAGGTTCCAAATGCCAAACGAAACCGTCGCCATGTTCGTCGAAGACATGACGCGATTATTCCGTCGGGCCGATCCACTAATGCCAGAAGACAAGAAGGTGCGTTTGTTAATGCGAGGCGTAAAAGAACAGCTTTTCGCGGGCCTCGTGCGCAATCCTCCTACAACAGTCTCTCAGTTCATTCGTGAGGCAACAGTCATGGAACGTATGCTTCGGCAGCGGCTCTCGCAGTATGAACGCCAGACCACCATGACTGCTGCATGCTCTCTCGTACCTGCAAATGATGACAGGGAGTCCCTTACGGAGCTAATACGACAAATCGTTCGAGAAGAACTGCAGAAGTCCTATGCATCAGCTCCGGCACCTTCCAGTGCCGCGGTTCTTACGGATGTCATTCGGGAAGAAATCGGCAAAGTCGTTCATCCCTCGCCACCAACACGACCCGAACCTCCCACGTTCTCGTACGCGGATGCTCTTCGGGCTTCCGCGCCGTCGACGGGCCGTTTTTCGCAGCCGCCTGCTGGGATTTCTCGACGCTCCCCAAGTCCGATCCACCGCACGAACCCGCAAGCACCTTTTCATCCTGGTCCGCGCAAATCTACAGTATGGCGCGCCCCCGACAACAGTCCGTTGTGCTATCACTGCGGGGAGGCTGGTCACATGTATCGCGACTGCCAGTACCGACGGATTGGTCTGCGGGGATACCATCCGGACGCCCGTTGCCCGCGCTATGGCGAACGCCCGCACGACATCGAGCAATACCTAGAAAGTAACCGGCTTCCTCCTGCCCAACAGCGAAGACAGTCACGGTCGCCTTCACCTCGTCGGTACGCGTCACCAAACCGTGCCCGACCCGCCTTTGATTCCGCTGGAGTCAACGGTGGAAGCCCGCGCCGGGGAAACTGAAAACGGCGACCTCCGGGGGTGAGGCCGCTGTCATGCGAACCGTCAAATATCCTCCGCCGACGCCATCCCCTCGCGACGTACCGCTGACGCCTTCATTCGAAACTGCAAAAAGAACTTCTGCTGTTATTACTGCTTCAATCGACGGTTATCCGGTAACTGCACTTGTCGATACGGGAGCTGACTACTCGGTTATGAGTGCCTCACTGGCCACTCGGCTACGCAAGGTGCTGACAGCGTGGGACGGCCCACATCTGATTACGGCCGGAGGACACCTCGTGTCACCCATTGGACGATGCACCGCCCGACTTGCAATTTCTACTTCGACTTTCGTAGCGTCTTTCCTTGTGCTGCCCAAGTGTTCTCGACTAGTTATACTGGGCATGGATTTTCTCCAGGAGTATGGGGCGATCATTAACCTTCGTGACTTGTTCGTGACTTTTTCTAACTACGTTTCTTCGGATTCGAGTGTGGAGGATGAACATCATCGCGCGGCTTTACGCGTGGTCGATGACTGCGTGACGTTACCGCCTCGAAGTAGCATCTTCGTCCTCGTTGAATGCCCCCAAGAACAACTAGGAATAGGCATTGCCGAAGGTAACCTCGCCATATTGCTGGATCGCGAAGTCGGCGTCGCACGAGGTCTCGTAGAGCTCCAACATAGGCAAACCACGATTCTAGTTACCAACTTCAGTGGCGAATACAAGCACTTTGCGAGGCATACCACCATGGCCTACTTTGAAACGGTGGCCGATTCCAACGCCTGTGCTTCGGTAACGACAATCTCGATTCCGGAACCCAGCGATGTGGACTTGACCAGTCACATCAACGTCAACCCACAGCTAGACCAAAATGAGAAGCAGAGGCTCCTCACTCTGCTATCGTCATTTAGCGACTGTTTCGCCACCACGTCGAAGGTCAAACAGACTCCTTTAATCAAACACAGAATCATCACTGAACCGACCGTCCAACCTGTTCGCCAACACGCTTATCGCGTGTCGCAAAGAGAACAGGATGCTATTCGTCATCAAGTTAAACAAATGCTCGACGATGATGTCATTCAACCATCGACAAGTCCTTGGTCTTCACCTGTTGTATTAGTTAAAAAGAAAGATGGTTCACTACGCTTCTGTGTCGATTACCGCAAACTGAACAAGGTCACGAAAAAAGACGTTTACCCACTTCCTCGAATTGACGACTCCTTGGATCGCCTGCGACATGCCCGTTACTTTTCTTCAATGGATCTGCGTAGTGGGTACTGGCAAATTGAAGTTGACGAACGGGACCAGGAAAAAACGGCGTTTATAACACCCGACGGTCTCTATCAATTTAAGGTCCTCCCTTTTGGATTGTGTTCCGCTCCGGCGACATTTCAACGCATGATGGACACAGTTTTATCTGACCTCAAGTGGAACTCGTGTTTAGTCTACTTAGACGATGTAGTTGTTTTTTCCACCACGTTTGAACAACACATCCAGCGGCTTGAGGCGGTTCTTCAAGCTATCCGCACCGCCGGCCTCTCCCTGAAGCCCGAAAAATGTCACTTTGGCTACGAGGAGCTCAAATTTCTAGGTCATATTGTCAGCAGCACCGGTGTGCGCCCTGACCCTGACAAAGCCATGGCAGTCGCTCTGTTCCCGATACCGAAGACAAAACACGATGTCCGCCGATTTTTAGGGCTTTGCGCGTATTACCGGCGTTTTGTACCCAATTTTTGTGAAATTGCCGAACCTTTGCAACGACTCATCAAGAACGACGTCACATTTGTTTGGGGCCCTGCACAATCCGACGCCTTCCACGACCTTCAGCAACGTCTACAGACACCACCGATCCTTGGTCACTTTGACACCGAGGCTGACACAGAAGTGCATACTGATGCTAGTAACGTTGGTCTCGGAGCGACACTCGTACAGTTTCAAGCTGGTGTTGAGCGCGTTATTGCGTATGCCAGCCGAACCTTGTCTGCTGCTGAAAAAAACTACTCAGCAACTGAAAAAGAATGTCTGGCAGTCATATGGTCTCTCCAGAAGTTCCGCCCATACCTGTACGGACGCCCCTTCCGTGTCGTCAGCGACCACCACTCTCTCTGCTGGCTGGCGAATCTCAAAGATCCTTCAGGCCGTCTCGCAAGATGGAGCCTTCGGCTGCAGGAATTTGATGTGACCATCGTCTATAAGTCTGGCCAGAAACACACTGACGCCGACTGTCTCTCTCGCGCCCCCGTCGAACCCGCACCACTAGATACTGACGACGATTCGGGTTTTCTTTGTACTCTTCCGTCTTTAAACCTTGCTCAACAGCAACGCCACGATTCCGAGCTCCAGCCCTTGATTGAATACCTTGAAGGAAGCCGCCCACAACCCCCACGGCAGTTCGCGCGTCACTTGTCATCTTTCTGCCTACGTGGCGACATCCTATACAAGCAGAACTTTCACCCTACGGCAACCGCTTTCCTGCTCGTTGTTCCCGCTACTCTCCGCGACGACGTTATACGTGCATGCCACGACGAACCAACGTCTGGGCATCTTGGTTTCACGCGTACTCTCGCGAGGATCAAGCAGAAGTACTATTGGCAAAAACTCACAAAAACCGTGAAGCAGTACGTCAGAAGTTGTCGAGATTGCCAGCGTCGCAAAGTTCCACCTCTGAAACCAGCCGGTCTGCTTCAGCCTGTCCGACCTCCTTGCTCACCTTTTGAACAAGTTGGGATGGATTTACTCGGCCCATTTCCCAAGTCTTCGGCTGATAACCGCTGGATCGTCGTCGCCACCGATTACCTCACTCGATACTGCGAAACACAAGCCGTTCAGCGAGCTACTGCTTCAGATGTTGCTAACTTCTTCATCAAAAATATCGTCCTTCGACATGGTGCTCCCGCTGTCGTCATCACAGACCGTGGTACGGCCTTCACTGCCCAGTTGGTCCGAAATATCCTGCAGCTGAGCGGGACAACGCACCGTACGGCAACTGCGTATCACCCGCAGACTAACGGTTTAACTGAGCGTCTCAACAAAACGATCGCGGATATGCTTTCCATGTATGTTGCCACGGACCATAAGAATTGGGACGAACTGCTCCCGTATGTGACATTCGCGTACAACACTGCCCTGCAATAAACCACCGGGTTTCCTCCTTTTCGTCTGGTCTACGGACGCGACGTCACCACTATGCTCGACGTGATGCTCCTACCAACTTCGTCGCAACATACCGCACCAGATACAGACGCCTTTGTTCAGCGTGTTCAGCGCGGCACCTTGCGCGGCAACGAATTCTATCCCGACAACGTCAAGATGCTCGTCGATACAACCTATGTCATCGAGACGTCACATACAACCCGGGAGATCTTGTATGGGTTTGGACCCCTATACGTCAAAGAGGCCGGTCAGAAAAATTATTGCGCCGATACTTTGGACCCTACATTGTTTTGCGTCCTGGACCCTGTTGTTTTGCGTCCTCTAAGTCCTGTTAACTACGAAGTTATTCCAGCCGACAGTTCGCACCACTCCCGTAGACCACGTTCCTCTGACATTGTTCACGTTACCAGGATGAAGCCCTACCATTCGCGCTGACTCTCATCCACAAACTTTGTGATTCGGCCCCTGTCGTCTCGTCCGTTGTCTTTCTCATTTCTTTTATTTTTTCCTTGTGGCATTTAACATCTCCCCAACTTTATTTATTTATTTATTTGTTTTTTTTGTTTTTTTTGGAGGGAGGGGTAATGGCACGCGCTAGTTACGCGAGCTGTCGAGAAAGAAGAAGTGTGCGTGGTAGCTGCTGCGAAAAACGAACTGTAAACGGCCGTTCGCTTAGAACTGTCTGACTGGCTTTTCCTCTCGTGACAATATCATATCCTTCCGCAATGCAGTGTAATAGTATTCATCATTAGTGATCGCCATAATCTTATTGCACGTAGATTTCACGCACTTTACAGCGACTATTTTTAGCGCCCTTCACAGCCTGTTAAGAACGGCTAGCTGCACTGCAAGTTTGCCACCCAGTTACAACTATGGCGGCAACATTCCGGTAGCGTCGCCGCCAACTTCTAGCCACAGCGTGACTAAATCGACTTTGTGTCGGGGAACAATACGGGCATCCCCCACTCTCCGTCGCTTTTAGCTAGGATGCGTTTGATGAAGCAGGCTTTGTGCTGAAACCGCCACCAACCTCTAGCCTCATCGCCGTTGTGACGGAATGAGTTCGGCGGGCCAACTATTGTTCCCAAACTCCCAACGCGGACCTGATCTGCTACGGGTGCGCGAGTTGCCGCGGGGACGCCGTTTTGCGCTGCTTCCCACGCACCGATCAAGACGCAAGACAACGCGCTACCCGGAATGGCTCCGAGTTCTACGGGGCCCCTCTGACGTCGGCTCCGGACCTTCGCACGTGTGTGCATTCGTGTGTGTAGAGCGTCCCGCGGGGAGCGGCTAGTTTGCGATGACTAAACGAACGTTCGCATCACCTTGTATCGGGAGAGGACCGAGTGTTTAAAAACCGCTGTTGTGCGGCTGCTCAGGTCACTCTCTCTCATGCAGTCATGTTAGACTGATGTACTTTCTCAAACAGTCATGTTAGACTGATATAAATACTGTAAATAAACCCATATTCCTCGTTCTCGATGAGAAGCAGTCCTTCCCTTCATCAACGTCCTCAGTGTGGATCAGTTGGACGACGGCATGGGCCAGCTACCTTCTAATTCATGCCCGACTCCAATCTTGACAACGGATCAAGAGCGATGGGATTGAGCCCCCAATCCTGACAAGCCATGTCACATCAATTTCACAGAACTCATCATTCCACCGCGAAATCACTAACACTGTCCTGGTGCTCTTTGGCCATACCTGGCCCTTGCGCCACTAAACAACACACATTCATTCATTCATTCATTCATTCATTCATTCATTCATTCATTCATTCATTCATTCATTTGTTCGGCTGTGTTTTACATTTCTTCAGGCCAAGTCACTTTCATTACGCATTTCGTCGTATAATGCCCCCTGCGCGAAGTGCGTTCGCATAGTTATAGCACCCATATATCCCTATTCGTAAACCGGATTTCAACTCTAGCTCTCCCTTTAGAAGAACTGGTGAAGGGGTATTTCGCCCGTGCAGAATTGGTGTTGCTCTTCGTCGACATAATTTTATTGTGTTTACCGAACAAAACAGCGTTAAGAGCCCTATATTTTTGCCTCTCAATCCGGTAAGCAAACGATCGACGCACTAGACAAGTCCTCGCAAATGACTATAGCTTCGCTGCATTCAGAAATCTGTAACTGTCTATGATGTCACTGTGAAGGGGGTTTTCAGATTCAATACAGTAAGTGCGCCGCATATCCACTGCAATACGGCCGTAGCAGCACACGACGCGCGCCGCTTGTGACAGGCATCTGACCGCAGCGCCACGTTTGTCGTCGTGAGGCGGAGCTGCGCCCTTAGCCATCCAGCCCCTGCAGCCATGATGAAACACAGAACGCTACGGGGATACAATAGGTACGAGTTGCTCCTGTTCTTTTGGAAAGGTGTAATGCTTCGAGGACTTGCTTTTGGAAATGTGGTTGTTTGCTTGAAATCAGGGGTGCAATCAGGACTCATTTCAGATGACCCATATGCGAAAAAGCTAGAACTTGTTTTTTCCACTTACGGTTTAACAAACTACATAACACAACCAACCAGGATTGCTACGCATAGTGCAACTGTACTATGTATTTGTGCTTCGAATGTAAACCCATGCGAATCAAAAATTGGGGTTCTTTCCCATGACTTAAGCGATCACCTCCCTGTATTTTTTGCTTCATTTGCCCCCCCCCCCCCCCCACAAAAAAACAGCCAACCAACTAAACAGCTGACAACTGAGCGACTAATAAAAACGTTTTTTCATATAGTTAAAGAAATTGATTGGCACGACGTCTATTGCAAAGAAAATGTAAACAATGTGTATGATACATTCGTAAAGTTGCTTCGCGCTTGCCATGATGCTGCATTTCCAGTAACAATATCTCCTAGAAATAAAAAAACAAACAAAGGAAGCCATGGGTTACCTCAGATTTATATTATCGTATCAAAGTAAAGAATAAGTTATATCATGACTTTCTGAGCACGCGGGCGGGCCTGATAAATTCGAGCTACACAAAAAATACGGAAACGCCTTAACGTCCCACCCGAAAAAAGCCAAGAACCAATATTACGAGAAAACGTTTGAAATAATTTATAACAACCAAAGAAAGATATGGGCCATGGTGAACTCATATGGGTCATGGTGAGCTTACCATAAATGGAGAAACGCTGCGCGAGGAAAGATTGGCTGATGCTATGAATACTCACTTTATTAACGCCGGTTCCTTTGTATCTTCTTGTGAAACAGAATGCGATGATGGCGCTCTCAGTGCAAATACAATCTTTCAATCTATCTACGTGCAGCCTACGGACCCGGTAGAAATATCAAATGTAATAAAACAATTAAAGAATAATGTAGCGCTAGGGATTGATGAAGTATGCCCAGCTGAAATAAAATTAGTTGCGCCGTTAATTTGTGGGGTACTTAGTCACATCGTTAATCTTTCTCTGGAAAAAGGCATTTTTCCGAGCCAGTTAAAGACGGCGAAAGTTACTGCGATCTATAAAGCGGGTGGTGTAGACAACTTATCTAACTATCGTCCCATATTTGTACTTCCCACAATATCAACAATTTTTGAAGCCGTTATTTATGAAAGACTCCTGGTATTCTTTGAAAAACATTGGCTAATAGCCGAAAATTAATATGGTTTTCGAAAGTACAAATCAATTGAGCAGGCTCTGGTAAATATCAAAGACAATATCATCGAAAATATGGAGAATAGGGAATATACGCTTGGTCGGTTTCTAGACCTCAGGAAAGCCTTTGACTCTATACAATTGGATTTATTACTAAATAAATTATCTTCTCAGAAGCTACTTATCTGATCGTTTTCAACTTGTAAAAAGAATAACGGAGCATTTTCAAGAGAAATGAAAATAAAACAATGAGTCCCTCAGGGCTCCATACTAGGGCCACTATTATTTATGATTCTTATAAATGATATTGTCTCTATCCCTGGTACTTCTGACGTCATCATATATGCAGATGACACAAA
Source organism: Dermacentor albipictus (assembly GCF_038994185.2). Classification (NCBI taxonomy): domain Eukaryota; kingdom Metazoa; phylum Arthropoda; class Arachnida; order Ixodida; family Ixodidae; genus Dermacentor; species Dermacentor albipictus. The sequence continues at coordinate 19,013,660 of NC_091824.1, forward strand.
TATATATTTTTCCTCCCATAACCTTGCAGTAGTTGAACGCGATGCCAATGCATATCTTTTTCATCTATCCGGATGCTAAAACGGAAAAAGCTTACATTAAACGCCTCCAAAAATACATATATGATATTTCGTCCTGCCAACAAACCATTGTACGGAAACGTAATGCTAAAATTTGAAAAACGCCTAATTAAACATGTTGAAAAACAAATTTCTCGGGGTATGGTTTCAAGACAAACTAAGTTGGACTACATATATAAATGATCTCATTTGAGACTTAGCACGTACAGCTGGATGTTTCTACAGGATAGCCCACCTTATACCACTCTGGCTAAAGCGAACTCTTTATTATTCTCTTTTCTATTCCAAACTTACACATGGTTTACAACAAATTACAACAAGCTTGTAATATTTCAAAAAAAGATTTTACGGTCTTTTGAAAATGATTATTGTAAAGTGCAAGGTTTAAGAACGACTCCCTTATTTATGAAACATGGTATACTGCGGGCAGAACAGTTGTATTATTTCAAGCTATTTCAGTTAATACATAAAAACAAACCCTACACAAAAGGCGAAATAATTACTAGCTATTGGTCCTAGCTATTGTCTAAGATTCCAAAAACGACGCACTCCCGAAATATGAACTGAATACGGACCACAGAAAATGGAATATCAGGTAGCCGATGTATTAAACAAGGTCGAAGAAAAATTGAATTTCAGTACCACTGTAAATATTTTCAAAAATAACATAAAAATTTAATAATGATTTCTGAATTAAAATACACTCAGCAATAATATTTGCTGTGGTTCTTCATCCACTTACTATTTGATTTTTTTTGTGTGTGTTCGTAGATATACAAATGAGTGCAATACGTACGTGTGTATACAAACATCGTATGCTGTATGAATATAGTTGCATAATAAAATAAAACATGCACGCGAAATGTATGTTTAATGTATATATGTACTTCATACAGTATGTAAGTAATGTAGACAGGCATAGACATTGATACTGTTCTTATAAAAATGTAAAATAGTTATATTCTGTGTCATTACCTTGTTTATTTTGTGTGATGAAAGCGTTACTGTCATCTTTGCCTAAAACCGCTTGCCATACTGTAAAGGGTAAGATGCCTTTGTCAGGCATTTTAAGCCTTTAGCCTCTGCCCCTCTCGCATGCTCTGTATTAGGTCTGTTGAAAATAAAGCATTCCTCCTTAGACTCGATGACAAGCAAAGCTCAGTGGGTCGCCTCGCATTGGGCGCTCACAAGAAGACTGCAAATAAGGCCATGCAGGTTGATATGGCTGGACAGGTTTTGAAGCGAGAGAAGCTCGCAGTAAAATTGATTATGAAGAACGACTGAAGAACATGGAAGAAAGTCAATAGGCTGGGAGAGTGTTGGTGTATTTGTACAGAAAAAAAACATTGATTCACAGTGGAGAAAAATAACTAGGAAGCTTACCAGCAAGCATGCGGCCTGTAGGGTGAGCAACACAGCAACAAAGAACGTCAAGCGGAAAGTCAGAGAGGCTGAAATAATCTCATGGGTGGCGGCAATGGAAAATAAACCTGCCATGAGTAACTACTTAAGAGGAAAAAACGAAATCAGAAAGAAGCAATTTATAACTCAAAGGGAAGCTCATTACTTTTCTAAGCGAGATGCGGATGCCTTAGAATACGCACCTATGAAGTGAGATATAAGAAGGAAGAAGAAGGAAGAGGGAGCATGTTCTTGCTGCGGTAAAGCTAGGGAAACGATGGAGCATGTTTTATTAGAATGTGAAGGTATCTGCCCAGCGGTCTATTTAGGCATCACTGGTCTCATTGAAGCCCTTGGGTTCAGCGGGAGCAGGGGAAAAGTAAACATGTCCGCAGTAGGGATTAGTAAGAGGCGATTGGAGGATCGGTGGAAGAAAAGTAGGGGAAACGATAAAAAACTGGAGACGTACAAAAGCAACGTTCACAATAGGGGGTCAGAAAATTTGGTTATGGGAATTCATCGTGGTTTTTTTTCTTTCTTTTTTCTTTTTTAACCTAGGTAGTACATTCGGCAGTATAATAGCAGGAGTATAATAGCAATAGCAAATGTTTTCAGGAACGACTGCCTGGACGCAGTTCGTATGCCTGTCTACTGATGTGGTTCTGGCCTGGTTATGAATATTTGCTTCACGCCGCGATTTTCATGCACCGTGGTGTCTCCATAAACGCGGGGATGACTTGGGCGATGCTGACATCGCACACGGTGAATGTACACGGGAGCCAGCCGATTAAGCCGCTCTTCAGCCGCGCGGTTCCGCAAATTCCGTGACGAGAAACTGCGTTTTCTGCAGCAGCTGTCGTCACTGAAAGCGTTGTACTTCAACTTTCGGTCACGTTCAGCTAGAGCGCCCGTCGCATATCATGGCAGCTTTTGTCCTTGTATGACCTGCCATTTTCCCTTCCAGATGTCCCATTCGCCTTTTACCATTGGGACACGTCCCGCTCTCACCTCTTTTTCCACGTGTAACATTTGAAGGCGTTACCCTCGGCGGCGTGCCTCGGCAGGACAAATCGCGAGCTCTATACGGTATTGTCCGGTGGACTGGAAGGCGGCGCTCGAGAGAGGCTCGCATTTCGTCGACTTAGGGAGCGAACGTCGCTCGCCTCTGGTGCTCCTGTGCTGGAGATTGATTGGCCCAATTTGTGTGTCGACGGGGCACCCGTGGCGGTTGGCAGTCATTTGCTCCAAACTCGGTCGCTCTGCGCGGATCCCAAGAGAAATTCCTCTGCTTGTATCGAGGGGCAAAGAAGCCGCAAAACTGACACATTCTTGTACTCGAATTTCGCTTCTGCGAATGCGCGAAGACATCTATTTCAAGGTGGGGGGGGAAGCTGAGCTTCTCTCTGCCCCCTGTAGAAAGCCTTCGAAGATGACTATTATGATCTCCGCTCATCGAGCGCGGAATTCTTCACTCGAGGATTGCATATCCGCCTGCTTTTTCAACTCGCCCCCCCCCCCCCCCCCCCGCTCCCCAAGGAACAAAAAAAGTTTGGAAGACGCTTAAGCTTCGTCTTTAAGTGTGCAACAGGCTAACATTCAAAGATGCCTGACTGCTTCTCACGCTTCCTGGCAAATGCAGCTTATGTAACCGTAATGTTCACCGGGAAATGCTGGTGACGTAAACCATGCACGAAGGGGAGCTTTGTGGTGGTTTTTTTTTTTTGATGGTGTGCAAAGAACCGAGAGGGCCGCGCCGCTGCTACTAAGACAGACCTCAAATGGCAGCTGGAAATCGCTGTCGCGTTAAAAGGTGTTCGTGTTTGAGTTTCCGTAATAGAATTATATTTTCTCGTATATGCAAATTACAATCCTACGCTATCATATCTGTAGGTTGTATGTAAGTCGTATTTTACGATTTTTCTGCGTATTTTACCTTGAGAAATTCAGTTACTGCAGTAATTTCCTTGCGCCACATGGGGACCCTGCGGGGTTGGGTATGCGCGGTTCGAAATTACTTTTTACCAAGGCGACGTCCGACGCGGGACGCCGGCGTACGATTTTCTGCGACACGGAGCCCTTAACGCTCTCGCGATAAAAAAGCGACGGCGCTTCGCAAGTGCATGCGGTGCCCCCAACAGCGCTCCGTGTGAAAGCGGCTTTCCTTTTTCGCAAACGTGCGTGCATGCAAAGTGTGCCAGGTTTGTGGGTCATGGCGCAAACGCGGGCTGTCGTGGCGGCGCCGATGCTGCTACGCGTTCTTCGTACACAGGCAGGGCCGGCCGCCTAACGAAGGTTCAAAGTTCGAGATGAGAAACGGGGTCTCGCGGTGGGATGAGACTCGAGCGTCACCTCACAGTAAGCGGAAAGGGCCCCGGGAGGCGGGGGGGGGGGGGGGGGGGGAGGGCTGTCCAAGGTTCGTTTAGTTCCGGGCACTTCTTCGTCCTTCGGGTCGCCAATTTTGTTACTCGCGTCGAAACCGTCACTTCCGCTGGTCCGCACTGGCCCCTTCGCGTCGTACCCAATATTCTGCGGCTCTTCTGGACGCGCTTGTGTTCTTCCGTCGTGGATGCAGTTCAGAACAGCTCGAGAGCAACAACCGCTTTCGAAAGGGACGTCGGTGCGCGTCCCCTGGCGCTTTCAATTTACAGTTGACGAATAGTATTTATGTCGGCGAGGGTTGATAATGAGTTAGCGAGCAGCTGCGCTTGATGTGGGAAATGCTAATTTAAACGTTTCTTTTCTTTTTTCCATTGGAGAGCTTGACCTACAGGAGGGGTACCGACCATTTATTGCTGACGAGGTCTCGCAAAACCTCGCCGGCGAGGCGCCGGTGCAGCATTGTTTGTGTTAATCCAGAGAAGAACGTCGTCGCCATTAAAAGGTCGCCTTTCGACTGCAACTATAGGCCAGGCGGTAACTCAGTCTCCCCCTAGGAACGATGTGATACGTATCTCCATGTGCGTCGTACTTCGCCTCTGTGGTTGTCAGGGGGCCGGCAACGTCACTGTTGTGCTGCTCGCACTTGCCGATGTACTTGTGCGACTATATTTGGCGAAATGGGCGAGACGTCGCCAAGAAATGGAACCGATAGGGTTGTGGCACACCGGAGGAACAGATATACACGAATGTCGTGAAACTTTGGCGTTCGTGGCGACGGTCGGCCACTTTGATGCTCCCGCGGCGCAGCCTGGCGTGCGCCGGCGGTATGGTGTCCCGTCGTTGGCATTATGGACTCCCAGGAATTACGCCATATACTAATTCGAGTTCACCATCTTGTCCGCTCAGATTGCCCCAGTGGCTTGGGTGGCTACAGTCCTTTTGATTGGCTCAAACCGCCAGCACGGTGGAATTCGACAGTTACACGGAATTTGACGGTGCCGAGAATGATAACATTCCGGAATAATGACGATGGTGTGTTAGTCAGGTAACCTGACAGAGAGGGCGCCACGTGGTATCTCCCAAATACACCATATGTTTCTGCGAAGACTAAGCAATTTTTTAATATCTGCAAGGCGGATACATTTCGAAGAAATTATCAGGATGTCACTTATTCCGAGATAATAATGTCCGAACTTTGCGAAGAAATACACTGATGGTTCAGTTACGTTTCTGCTTCAATGCATACAACGGCGTTTTATTAAAAAAGTCGAGCGACTGTGCATTTTTACCGCAGGTTTGATGGCGCATATCTCGGAAATGGTGTCCCTCCACGGCATATATGCCTTGCAGTATCACTGGCTTCAATTTGTAAATTGTAACATGCGCCGTAAGGTAATTACTTAGACGCTTAATTTGTGACTTTCTGTTAATAGTCGATCATGAATTTCTATTTCTTGTGGAAGTAAGGTCTGCCTCTTCGAGTCCAGCTCAAGGACTACTAGACCGGTGCCATCTGACACAGGCGATTGTGAAGGATTGCTTAGTCTTCGCTGAAGCACCCGATATGGTTCTATCATCGATAGGTCAGTGTGAAAAGCTAGATTCACCAACTTCGTTGTAGGGAAAATCAGTAAACCTACCTAACTGCATTTTTTTTCATTCTAAAACGTAACGTAGTCCTTTGTTACTGATAAACACTTACGATTTTATGGTGTTACGATTTAACGCTTAGAAACGGACAAAACGCGAAGGGTAGCGTTAAGCAATCCTATATCATGCTGCCCTACTTTCACAATGCTTCCATGTTTGCGTCGTTTTCTCCGTTACGATAACTCTTAGTCAAAGCATATATTTAGACACATTGATCGCAAATATATTCATTTAGCTTAATTTGCTCATTTGTCTCTTTTGTATCTGTGGTTCGCGGTAACAAGTTCATCTGGTTTTCAGATAATTTCTTACTTATATTGCAAAAGAAATGTTCCGCGTATTGTGTTTTCCGTGTATAGTTAATACTGCACAAATCTTCCAGATATCACTTACAAGTCACCACCTCGGATCCATTCACGTTACTTTACCGGGGTAACGTGTGTAGGGAACGACGATGAAATCGACAACACTGATGGCACGTTTACAACTGAGTAGTGGGTATACCACGACATTCTGCCAAAGCATGTTCGATGGCTATTTCTACGAGCTATGTATATGCTTGAGTAGTCGTGAATGTGAGCGCCTTGATCGGCCAAGTATCACCCCATCCAGCTATCATTCTTTCCTTTTGGATACAGTTAATGGCTGGCTTTCTATTCGCCGCACCTATGATTCTCTTTCCTTTCTGTTCTTTTTTGACACTGTGCCTGTGAGTAAACGTTCACCATCATTTTGTGTGTCCCTGTATACAACGCTTGCGTAATGCTTACCGATTCATTTTCCTATTATTGCGAGTAACCGTTGCTTCCTGCAGAAATAGTTGAACACCGTAGCCGTCCATCTTAGTTCGTATTGTTCGGTAAATTCTTCGAAACAGATTTTTTTCAAGGATTCTTCCGCCCTTCGAAGCACACCACGTGTATGCCTCCCTGTAGTTTCCCAGTTGTACTTTCTCCGTTCGCACTTCCAACTTCCAACTGTCCAAATTGAAAAATTAGAAGAGCGCGAAAAAGGACATGGACAAGGCTGGACAACACAACCAGTCGTCAGTCTTGTCCGTGTCCCTTTTTATTTTACCATATACCGCGAAGGCCCAGCAGCAAGTCTTGTTATTCCACCTAGCCTTTGGATATGTGTTATAGACTTGCCTGCCGCTGTAGTCCACGGGCTATGGCGTTGCGCTGCTGACCTCTCGAGGTCTTGGGTGCGATCTAATATTCCACAAAATGTTGCGGTCTACGTTGTCATACGCTCTTGTGATGTCTAAAAAGGCCATATTGTCAGGATTGGGGGCTCAATCCCATCGCTCGTGATCCGTTGTCAAGATTGGAGTCCGGCATGAATTCGAAGGTAGCTGGCCCATGCCGTCGTCCAACTTATCCACGCTGAGGACGCTGATGAAGGGAAGTACTGCTTCTTATCGAGAACGAGGAATATGCGTCTATTTACAGTATTTATATCAGTCTAACATGACTGTTTGAGAAAGTACATCAGTCTAACATGACTGCTTGAGAGAGAGTGACCTGAGCAGCCGCACAACAGCGGTTTTTAAACATTCGGTCCTCGGTCACAAGGTGATGCGAACGTTCGTTTAGTCATCCGAAACTAGCCGCCTCTCCGCGGCACGGTTTACACACACACACGCATACACACAGGGGCGATGGTCCGGAGCCGACGTCAGAGGGGCTTCGTTGAACTCGGGAGCCGTTCCGGGTAGCGCGTTGTCTTGCGTCTCGGTCGGTGCGTGGGAAGGAGTGTCCGTCGGCGTTCCCGCGGCATCTCTCCCGCCCGTAGATCAGGTCCGCTTTGTCGTGTTGCGCACAAAGCCTGCTTCATCGAACTCCTTCAGTCACAACGCATCCTGGCTGAAGCGACGGAGAGTGGAGGATGTGCGTATTGATATTGTCACGTGGTAGTGACGGTGAAGAAAGAAGCAATACGGTGGAAAACAAAACTAGCTTTTATTGGGCGAACCTGTGCCCACAAAAACAGGCTACACTTATAGCACACACAACGATAGCGGCGAACACGGTCGGCGATCGTCGGAAAAAACTGATCAGCGGGTCAAGCGCGTCGGCTTTTATAGAGCAGTCATCGAATGTTCCAGACTAATCGTTCGGACCCGCATGCCTTCCACAAAGTTCTACACCATTCGCGTCAAGTGATGCAATCAGATAACATAACGTTCAGCGACAACAGACAGCAGATAGAAGCATCGATAACGTTCCAGAAACTTCGGTACATACAGGCGCGCCCCACGCTGTGCGATTACTTTTGTTAGGCTGCGAAACGTGGTTGCCCGATAAAGATAAGTATACGTGTCAATACCCCCCTCTTAAAAAGCATCGACCCGATGCTGCAAAGAAACGAAGGTAATCAACAAAAGCACTCGTAGCAAAGAAAAGAACAAAAATGGCGAAGTTTGTCAGCGTCCGTAAAAGGGTTTAAGGCGCACCACGTGGACCACTTCAGATCGTGCGCGGCGCCGCTGTGAATGCGAAATGCCGTCTGGCACGACCTCATAGTCCAGAGCGCCAATGCGTCGGATGACCTTGTAGGGTCCGAAATAGCGTCGGAGTAGTTTCTCACTGAGTCCTCGTCGGCGTATCGGGGTCCATACCCAAACACGGTCGCCGGGCTGCTACTCAACGAAGCGTAGTCGGAGGTTGTAGTATCGGCTGTCGGTCCTCTGTTGGTCCTTGATCCGCAGGCGGGCGAGCTGTCGGGCTTCTTCGGCGCGCTGGAGATAGCTAGCGACGTCAACATTCTCTTCGTCAATGACGTGGGGCAGCATGGCGTCGAGCGTCGTCGTCGGGTTCCTGCCGTAAACCAGCTTAAACGGCGTGATCTGTGTTGTTTCTTGCACCGCCGTGTTGTAAGCGAAGGTTACATACGGCAGGACCGCGTCCCACGTCTTGTGCTCAACGTCGACGTACATCGCTAGCATGTCGGCGAGGGTCTTATTCAGGCGCTCCGTGAGACCATTCGTTTGCGGATGGTAGGCAGTTGTCCTCCTGTGGCTTGTCTGGCTATATTGCAGAATGGCTTGGGTAAGCTCTGCTGTAAAAGCCGTTCCTCTGTCGGTAATGAGGACTTTTGGGGCGCCATGTCGCAGCAGGATGTTCTCGACGAAAAATTTCGCCACCTCGGCTGCGCTGCCTTTCGGTAGAGCTTTTGTTTCAGCGAAGCGGGTGAGATAGTCCGTCGCCACGACGATCCACTTATTCCCGGATGTTGACGTCGGAAACGGCCCCAACAAATCCATCCCAATCTGCTCGAATGGTCGACGAGGAGGTTCGATCGGTTGTAGTAACCCTGCTGGCCTTGTCGGTGGTGTCTTGCGTCGTTGACAGTCTCGGCATGTCTTAACGTAACGGGCGACGTCGGCGGTCAGACGCGGCCAGTAATACCTTTCCTGTATTCTCGACAGCGTCCGGGAGAATCCGAGGTGCCCAGCGGTTGGATCGTCGTGTAAGGCGTGCAGTACTTCTGGACGCAGCGCCGACGGAACAACAAGAAGGTAGTTGGCGCGGACTGGTGAAAAGTTTTTCTTCACGAGTAGGTTGTTTTGAAGCGTGAACGAAGATAGTCCACGCTTAAATGCCCTAGGGACAACGTCGGTGTGCCTTTCCAAATACTCGACAAGGGCTTTTAGCTCCGGGTCCCCTCGTTGTTGATCAGCGAAGTCTTCCGCGCTTATTATTCCAAGGAAGGCGTCGTCATCCTCGTTATCTTGCGGCGGCGGGTCAATGTGGGCGCGTGATAGGCAATCGGCATCTGAGTGTTTTCGTCCGGACTTGTATGTTACAGTAATGTCGTATTCTTGTAGTCTGAGGCTCCACCGTGCCAGCCGTCCTGAAGGGTCCTTTAAGTTAGCTAGCCAACACAACGCGTGATGGTCGCTGACCACTCTGAATGGCCTGCCATATAGGTAGGGGCGAAATTTCGCTGTAGCCCAAACGATGGCGAGGCATTCCTTTTCCGTTGTGGAATAATTGCCTTCCGCTTTTGACAAGGACCGGCTAGCGTAAGCTATCACGTGTTCATGTCCATCTTTTCTCTGGACTAGGACGGCACCGAGGCCTAGGCTACTGGCGTCAGTGTGAATTTCGGTATCGGCGTGCTCGTCGAAGTGCGCAAGTACGGGCGGAGTCTGCATGCGTCGTTTGAGTTCTTCAAATGCGTCGGCCTGCGGCGTTTCCCACTTGAACTCAATGTCACATTTAGTTAGCTGTGTCAGCGGCTCAGCGATGCGTGAAAAGTCCTTGACAAATCGCCTGTAGTAAGCACACATGCCAAGAAATCTACGCACTGCCTTCTTGTCGGTGGGCTGCGGGAACTTTGCGATGGCAGCTGTCTTCTGCGGGTCGGGGCGGACTCCAGACTTGCTGATGACGTGGCCTAGGAACAGAAGCTCATCGTAGGCGAAGCGGCACTTTTCTGGCTTCAGAGTGAGCCCTGATGACTTGATGGCCTCGAGTACTGCTGCAAGCCGCCTAAGGTGATCGTTGAAATTTTCGGCGAAGACAACGACGTCATCCAAGTAAACGAGACAGGTCTGCCACTTCAATCCTGCTAAAACCGTGTCCATGACGCGCTGGAACGTTGCAGGTGCCGAGCACAGTCCAAATGGCATAACCTTGAACTCGTAGAGGCCGTCTGGGGTGATGAAGGCGGTCTTTTCGCGATCTCTTTCGTCGACTTCTATTTGCCAATAGCCAGACTTGAGGTCCATCGACGAGAAGTATTTAGCGTTGCAGAGTCGATCCAATGCGTCGTCTATCCGTGGGAGGGGGTATACATCCTTCTTCGTGATCTTGTTCAGACGACGATAATCGACACAGAAACATAGGGTTCCGTCCTTTTTCTTTACCAGGACAACAGGGGATGCCCACGGGCTTTTCGACGGCTGGATGATGTCGTCGCGCAGCATTTCGTCGACTTGTTCTCTTATAGCTTCACGTTCCCGCGTCGAAACTCGGTAAGGGCTCTGGCGTAGTGGTCGAGCGCATTCTTCGGTTATTATGCGATGCTTTGCGACTGGTGTTTGTCGAATCCTCGATGACGTCGAAAAGCAGCTTTTCTATCGTCGAAGCAGACTTCTGAGCTGTTGCTGCTTAATCACGGGGAGACTTGGACTTATGTCGAAGTCTGGCTCGGGAACTACAGTCGTCGGGGTAGATGCGACAGAATCCGAGAGGACAAAGGCATCGCTGGTTTCCACAATTTCCTCGATGTATGCGATGGTCGTGCCCTTGTTGATGTGCTTGAACTCCTTGCTGAAGTTTGTCAGCAACACTTTCGTGTTTCCTCCGTGCAGTCGAGCGATCCCTCTTGCGACGCAAATTTCACGGTCGAGCAGAAGACGTTGGTCGCCTTCGATGACGCCTTCTACGTCAGCGGGTGTTTCGGTGCCGACCAAAATAACAATGCTGGAGTGAGGCGGGATGCTCACTTGATCTTCAAGCACACTCAAGGCATGGTGACTACGAGGGCTCTCCGGCGGTATCGCTTTATCTTCCGACAGCGTTATTGACTGTGACTTCAGGTCGATGATGGCGCCGTGTTGGTTCAGGAAGTCCATACCGAGAATGACGTCTCGTGAACACTGTTGGAGGATAACGAAAGTGGCAGGGTAAGTTCGGTCATGAATGGTTATTCTTGCCGTGCAGATTCCAGTCGGCGTGATGAGGTGTCCTCCTGCGGTGCGAATTTGAGGGCCTTCCCATGCAGTCTTAACCTTCTTCAGCTGGGCGGCGATGTGTCCACTCATGACGGAGTAATCAGCCCCTGTGTCCACTAAGGCGGTAACCGCGTGTCCGTCGAGAAGCACGTCGAGGTCGGTGGTTCTTTGTCTGGCGTTGCAGTTGGGTCTTGGCGTCGGATCACGGCGGCGTCGTGTTAAACTGAAGCTTGAACGTCGCGTCGTCAAGTCGTCTTTCGTCGGTGTAGTTTTGGCTTCCTGACTTCGTTGGGACGGCGGCGTGTCGTCATTAGGTCGTCGAGATGGTTGCTTCGTCGTCTTCGTCGGCGGCGGAGGATCTTCGTCAGTTCGACGAACAGCAACCGCACCTCCATCGGTTGCTGCTTTTAGTTTTCCGGATATGGGCTGACGGACCGGCCGCGGGCTGGGCCAGTGTATGGTCGGCGCTGCGGCGACAGGTAGCGGCCTGGTGACGGCGAACGGGAAGCTCGTCGATGGCTCCACTGAGTGGCGGCGAGGTAGTCGGCGATATCGCGAGGTCGTTCGCCAATCTGTGGCCGCGGCGCGTTAACGGCGAAACCTCGCAGTCCCATCTCCCGGTATGGGCATCGGCGGTACACATGGCCGGCTTCCCCGCAGTGGTAGCAGAGCGGGCGGTGGTCAGGAGCGCGCCAAACGTCTGTCTTCCTCGGGTAGGTGCACTGGGCGACGGGTGGTCGTGCTGGCGGCGGCGGCGGCGGCGGACGACGAAACTGCGGCGTGACAGGGCCCTGGCGCGGTCGCGGAGGGGGGCCTTGACGGCGTGCGACGGCGGCGTAGGTCATTGCTTGCGGCTCGGGCTGCGGCGATTCAGGGGCTACTCCAAGTTGTTGTTGGAGTTCCTCACGCACGACATCGGCAATCGAAGCCACCTGAGGCTGTGATGATGGGAACAGCTTTTGTAGCTCCTCCCGCACGACAGCTCGGATAGTCTCGCGCAGGTCGTCGGTGGCCAGTGACTGACGTCCGGCGTAGTTTGTCGCGTTCGTGCGGCGGTCGAATTGCCGGTTTCGCATCTCGAGTGTCTTCTCGATGCTGGTTGCCTCGCGAAGGAACTCTTCTACGGTCTTCGGTGGGATTCGTACCATTGCGCCGAAAAGTTCTTCCTTCACACCACGCATGAGAAGGCGGACTTTCTTCTCCTCGGGCATATCCGGGTCGGCGTGGCGGAAGAGACGCTTCATTTCCTCCGTGAAGATGGCAACGTTCTCGTTCGGTAGTTGCACTCGGGCGTCCAGCATGGCTTCGGCCCTTTCCTTGCGCACGACGCTTGTAAAGGTGCGCATGAAGCCGGTACGGAACAGGTCCCATGTTGTCAATGTCGACTCCCTGTTCTCGAACCACGTTCTGGCGGCGTCTTCTAGGGCGAAGTATACGTGCCGCAACTTGTCGTCGGAGTCGCAGTTGTTGAAAGTCGCGATTCGCTCGTACGTCTCCAGCCAGTATTCCGGGTCCTCAATTGCTGCTCCATGGAAAGTTGGTGGGTCCCGAGGTTGCTGTAGGTTAACGGGGGACACTGGGGCAGCCATTTGGGTTGTCTTGATCACTATCTTCTTTGTCGTTTCAGGCAGAAGTCCGTGCTCTGGGGGCAGTCTTTGCAGTCTGCGGCTAGCACGCTGGTCTTCGGCGATGTTAGTTTTGTCCTCGGGCTTTGGGCTTGGATCGCGACTTTGCGGGGGCGTTCGGTACATGAACGCACTAGCACCTCCACCAGATGTCACGTGGTAGTGACGGTGAAGAAAGAAGCAATACGGTGGAAAACAAAACTAGCTTTTATTAGGCGAACCTGTGCCCACAAAAACAGGCTACACTTATAGCACACACAACGATAGCGGCGAACACGGTCGGCGATCGTCGGAAAAAACTGATCAGCGGGTCAAGCGCGTCGGCTTTTATAGAGCAGTCATCGAATGTTCCAGACTAATCGTTCGGACCCGCATGCCTTCCACAAAGTTCTACACCATTCGCGTCAAGTGATGCAATCAGATAACATAACGTTCAGCGACAACAGACAGCAGATAGAAGCATCGATAACGTTCCAGAAACTTCGGTACATACAGGCGCGCCCCACGCTGTGCGATTACTTTTGTTAGGCTGCGAAACGTGGTTGCCCGATAAAGATAAGTATACGTGTCAATATCGACACAAAGTCGACTTAGTCACGCCGTGGCTAGAGGTTGGCGGCGACGCTCCCGGAATGTTGCCTCCACAGTCGCAACTGGTTGGCAAAACTTGCACTGCAGCTGGCCGTTCTTAACAATATTTAACGGTCTGCTTTCTACTCTTGATATTTCAATACACTGAGTAAGAACAAATAAGTTAGCATCCAAACGCCTACCTATTCTGAAGCCATTCTGAAGTTCTCCCAAAATGCTATTATTCTCTGCCCATGCTTGCAGCTTTTATTTGATTGCCTGCATTGCTAACCTGTATATTACCAATTTAATGGTCAACAGTCTATACGAGTGAATTCTATTTTTCTCTCCCTTACCATTACAAATTAAATTCATTCTAGTTTTTATTCATGTTATTTATTTGTCCATACTGCAGCGCAGTAAGTGCTATAGCAGGAGTGGATTAAGAGGGGAAAGTTATACAGAGAAGATTACGATACAACGATGAGAGTGATGTGCTAGGGCCATTCATCCTGTACGGCAAATACAAAACTTCGGGGTGAGCATGAGCGAATAGACCCAGGTAATGAGTTCCACTTTTCTATGGAACGAGGCAAAAAGCTGAATATAAACATATTAGTGGGCGTATTAGTAGTATTTATTAGATTTTGGAAAGTCTAATGGAAGAAATAATGGTGCTGTGCGAGAAATCTAACGATGCTATGCGGCGACGTGAATAGAGCGAAGTTAAATTCAAGAACCGAAATGCAGAAGAGGGTGAAAAGTCATGATCATAACGGTGACATATAAATCTCGCAGCTTTTTTCTGGATTGCTTCTAGCCTGTTTGTTATTCTTCAATGTTTTAAAGTTTTCTCCACTGCTTTCACCAGAGCTTCCTTACTTTTTGGTCCTAGTTCAATAATCAGCCTAACGGGAACCTCGTCTAGCCCTGTGGCTGTGCGCTTAGGAATTTTCTCTTCGGCCTTCTTCCTGGTGAAATTTGTCAGCACCAGCTCCTCTTCCATCTGGTTCTCTTTCGTGCTCTTTTTTTCTTCAAATCTTCGCTAGCCAATGGACTGGCGCGCGCCATCTAGTGAGTGGCTGTTTGCCCCACCCAGGTTTCCCCTCTTCAGTCAGGGACGTTTGACCCTCCCTCTGTCCATATTATTATTATTATTATTATTATTATTATTATTATTATTATTATTATTATTATTATTATTATTATTATTATCGTCATCACAATCATCGACGATTCCTTCGTATTGGCTTCATCCAAGCTTTTCTGTCAGAGCCTCTTCTAAGCTTTCTCTATTTTTTGCTTTGTGTTGCGCACTGCTGATATACAACGTGGCGACAGTACAGCCCATCGTCTTTTCTTAAAGGGACACTAAAGGTTACCAGAAAGTCAAGTTAAAGTGGTAGAGCAATGTTCTAGAACGTCTAAGGCGTCAATATAATCGCGAACAGAGCTTTAGTAACCGAGAAATTGAGGTAAATGCATGACACGATTTGAGACCCCCCAGCGACATTCCGGTACTAAACCGATGACGAAAGGTCTCCCCGTAATTTATGTTACTAATACCCAACTGCTAGTACTAAAAATATCATTTCATTCGATTATAAGACGGAAGAAAATGCTACTTGTCTACGTCTACTCGATTCTAACAAAAAATAAGATTTTGACGTTACCCTTCAGTAGTATGGGTGGTCGAAAGGTTTCGTTTTCGCTCGACTCTGCGCCGCGCACGCTTTGGAGTTTCAGTACTTTCGTTATCGCGTCGTGCTGTGAGGGTTCTGCTGGCTCGCGAAACTTTCATTTGGAACAAGCAGCGAGAATGCCACGTCCATGTGATGTCGTGGGAAGCCCTCGTTGCTTTCCCGCTCCGGAGAGCCGGTGTCGAGGCCGCCGTCGTAGTACGCAACGACGCCGGCAGTGCGAGCCCTCAGCAGCAGGTCGCGCTCGTCGGTGCTCAAATCGCTGAAGTTGAGCCCACCATCGCGAGCCAATCTGTCGGTGTCAGGGTCCATTGCGACGAGCGTCGAAGTTTGCGTCATAGAATGAAATACCAGCTTATGGGCGTCTTGCGCTGGAGCTTGAGATATAGTAGCGGCGCCTGGTGGCGGTGCGGGAAACGACATCTGGCTCGGCTGTGGCGAAGCACGTTTCTGGGCCGAGTTTTGCGTCGATTCGCACTTTTTTATGCCCTGTTGCGAGTGCGGAAAGGCTCGTCACTTTTCACAGACCACGCCGACCACGCTGCGAGCTCGCCGCAGCCTATAGTTTAACGAAAACGGACTTTCCGTGTGCCGTGGGACGTAATGTGGGACGTAATTAGACAGTTTTAGTACTGCGTACGTAGCGTACGCAACGGCGTTGCGTACGTAAGATAGCTGCGTTCTGCAAACTGCGCATGTGCAGAACGCAACACAAACGCTACGAGATGCGTACGCGGCCGCTGCGTACGCACGCATCCGATTCTTGCGTGCGTACGTAGGGAGCCTTGCGTGCTGCTCTCGTGGTTCTCGTTCGTTCGGGAGAGCGCGAGACAAGAGTTTCGAAAAATGGCGGTGTCGAAGGCGACCAGCGGAAGACTGTTCTTTTCCGTGGCGTACGACTTGGCTTTGCTGCGCGAAGTAAACGCGCAGAACCCTTTCCAGGATCCTGCAAAATGGGAATGTATAACAAAAAATATGAATTTTGCTTTTACGAAAGCCTTCAGCGTGCGCTGTTTGCGCGAAAGGCTCGACCTACTCTTGGCGCAGTTCATCGGAAATGACCATGCCAGCCCCAGAAAGCAAGTGTTTGGTCTTTATTTTTCTCTATGTGATTCGTGCATTTCATCCGCATTAAAAGTATTCTCCTAAAGGCATAAATATAGTTCGACGAAGCGGGAACGCGCCCACACGTTACATCTAGTTAGTCAGATCAACAGCGTCTAGTTTGGCCGACGGTTCGATGTACTGGTGGACACGGCCAATGCGCTCCGACGCGCCCGGCGTCTAACGCTCGCCCTCTTACGTACGTAGGCATTTCGCAGTACTAAAAGCCCCAACGCGACACGCGCTCCTACGTTCCGCAAAGCCCTTGCGTGCTGCGTACGTATCGTCATGACGCAGTACTAAAACTGTCTATTAGTTTCTCCTTCCGCTAGCCACCATACTCCCACTTTCGCTCTGCTGTCGGCTCTGTCTTGGCTCTTTTTCTGGCCGCGCGTTTGCGTTTTGCGCAGAAAAGCCGTAGCGCCGTCTGCGGACGCCGTTCTACTCACCGATGGCGCAACGTCACTATGAGACCATGATGTCAGTTCTCCTCGATCGGAGGGCGGGCGATTTGAACTGCGCTAGAGGTAGGCGGACGCTTCAGAACGCATTTTCTCTTAAAATAAGTCTCTCATTGCCACGAAACAAGCGTTTCGAGGTTTCTGTGATGGTATTTCAACAGTCCACGTTGACTTAATAGTAACCTTTAGTGTCCCTTTAAGAATACACGTGTAGGCGTTGTTGCTTACTTATTTGTGCGGCTGTCCTCATGTCTGATTAAAACATTAAGTGTGTTGTGCTACCGGTGCGCGATAAAGGGACTGACAACCAATTTTCATGGTACCCCCCCCCCCCTTTATTCTTTAGTGCAATGGAAAGCTTACCGGTCAGCGCCTAATTATGAAGTGGTAACTTGGAAAACGCTGTGCAACATTTTCCATCAGAATTTTTCGATCTGCAGTGAGGTGAGCGCGATAGCGATTATGCGCCGGCATTAGTGGGAGGCAGGCGACAGGTGTGGCTATATCTGTGAGAAAGTACTCCTTTGTTTATCAAGTCGATATTCATGCGATTAATGTTTTCCGGAGCGTGTTGCCGCAGCCGTGCGTGCGCTTTTGATTTTTCATGCATAAAATAAAGCGCGAGTGTCTAAGTAATATACCACCTGGAATTTTCAGCAATAATATTGCGTACTAAAGAACAGTCGACTTACGTACAGTAATCTCATGGAATACATCCGAAGTACCAATATCTCACCGCCTGGCCTCGCCACTTACTGTTTTTTGAGGCTTTCTTTGCCAATTTAGGATTATAATTGCTACTTAAAGCGCCAACAGCGTGCTGGATTCTATCACTATTAATCGTGGTCACTTCATTTCCAGCAACATATTCTGGCCAGTTGTCAGTCCCTTTGAGCGTGCTTCCCCCAGGGCACGAATACATGGCGGAGAAGCGTCCTCAGCAGCCGAGCTTGGTCGGTGCCGGCTCTCGACCTTCCGGGCGCTTCTCTCCGAAGCGGCGGGCGGACGAAGAGCCGCTTCAAGCAAAGTTTTATTCATTCATTCATTCTCCGCCGCGTTATGCAAGCCGGGCTGACGAAGGCGCCACGCCGTCGCGCGGTGACCCGTCTCGCCTCCTGGCTTTGGTCCAGGGAGTGACGTCGGTCGTGGTCAAGTGCAGACTTGTTGTTTTTCGAGGCCGTCGTTTACGCTGGCGTCCGCGTCGTGGGCGTCGCTTAACGTCCCGATGGTCGCGAAGTCGCAGCGCTTGATGGTGCATCGTTTGGAGCGGCTGCGCGTGACAGAGCTCCCGTTCCTGCTGGCTGGAGCGGAGGTCGTGCTCTGCAGCGAGGACCAATTTGCAGCGCCCGTTCAATTGGCTGTGTCGCAGTCGTATAACGAGCGCGTTGTGTGCGAGCAGGAGCGCCTGTCATCCAGTCCCTCTTGCGGTCCCGCCGGGAGCCTAGCCTCAAGCAATTAGGCGAGCTCACGTTACTGCTCTCGCTGCATCCCTTCCTTTGGCCAGCGGTTGCTTTCAAGTTCTTCTCCAAGTCGAATAAGTTATCCCGTCCATGAGGCGTGTCGCCACAACTTGGGCGACATGATCGCTACAGGATGGAGCCGTGCGGCGCAGCATGCAGGGGGAAAGTATACAATAGCGCTGTAATTGGTGGTCACCGAATACCGCCTCTGTAGAAAAAGCCTCGCGCTTACGGGGCTTCTATATATTGTCAACATTCCACGGCTGTTTTGCCGTTGGCATAGTCTTACTGAAATAACGGATTTGTCGGGACCGCAACGGTGCTGCAGCTGTTGCCTTGTCCGAACTGCAGATTGTGCCTTATGTGTCTCAAGCCTAATGGGGACCGCGCTCTCCTAAAGTGCGGGCAATGCGCGCTCAATAATTGACTTCTGAGAACAGTGCTTTGGCCTGAAATTCCGCCGGATTCCGTTTCACACCTCCGCTATCAGCAGTCGGTTGTATAAGTTTTTCGTGCAGTATCCCGCGTGATTGCGCAAGCTGTTTGTGCAGTGTGTTCTCTCCTTTGTGCCGTTCGTTGCTGTTTCTCGGCGGCGGCACGGCCTGGGCGTTCCAGACGCGAAGACAATGTAGAGGAGGCGAAAGCGAAGCGCCGGCTGGCGAGACAGCAAAGCGGCACTTGCATGCTGCGAAGAGCTTGTGTGCACGTTCACCGTGTCCCGTTCAAGACGACCTGCTCGCGTGGCCAACGTTCCCGCTGGCCCCGCGAGTGCGCGATGCCGACCCGCCAGCTGCGTCCTCGGCTACACTATACTCTGGGTGGACGGTTTCTCGGCGCATTTGTATAGCGGGCGTCGAACCCGCCTCCCGCTCGCGTCGAGCGACGCGCCGCACAGTGCACGCAACAACCACCACCACCCCGGGGTCCGCGAACGGCGGGAGGGTCGCCGCCAGCTGCCGAGCGGACCGCGAGACACGACGCAGCTGCGGCGGCGCCGCGGGTGCGCGTTGTGTGCGCACGCTCCGGGCTTGACCGCGCAACGTGGAAAATAACCGGGGCCCTCCCGGCGTGCGTACAAACCCGGCACTGGCGACCGCGTGCGAGCCGCGGGCCACATCGGTGCGTTGCCCCCCGCGAGCGGTTGCCGCTCAGGTGGGCCGGCGGGCGCGGCCTCGTACGTAACGATCGGGGCCCCGCGTGTCTGAGAATCCAGTGAGTGTGGTCCACTCCCGATGGGCAGCGAAGCTCGGCGCCGTGAGTGGGTCTGTCCGAGAAAGCGGGCGTGTTGGCGCATAAATATCTAGTGCAAATCCCATGCAGCAGCCAAAGGAGCGCTAACTTGCTGGGAATGATCAGTGAGAACACTGTTGGACGCTAGAGAGATTCGCAAGCGTCGGGTCTTCAGAGTTGCGCAAGCCAGATCTGTCGTAGCTCGTGCGTATCGTTGGCTTCGTGCGAAACTGGGCATTTCCCCGTCGCGAGCTCACCTCGCGCCAGTGAGTGGATCCATCGCTGCCGCTTCTCGGGCACGTCAGTCACCGGGGCAGCGCGACTGGCGGAAGCAAGAGACAAAGCGTGCAGCGGTGGCGGAAGCCCGGCGACCGCCGCTGGTGACCCGCCGGCCCGACCTGCCCTGCGCGGCCGCACTCGCCCTCTCCGCGTGAACTGCGCGGAGCCCCGTGTGGTGCGCTACGCTCGCGCCGCCAGGTGTGCGCAGGCGGACGCGCCGTTTCTGGACGCTTCCCTTCCTTAGTAGAAGCGAGCAGTTGGGGGGGGGGGGGGGGGGGGGGGCGTGCATTTTCCGAGATTTATTAGCGAGGTATTCTGCTGGGCTAGTTTGTGCAAATCGACGGTTAAGTCCTGCATAACGTTTGCACGAGGACGACATATTTACGAGTTCGTATCCATTGTAAAGATAGCGTTTGGTTACGTAAATGATGATGAAGCTAATTACGCTAACACAACGAAATAAAGCGACGTTCTCTCTCCAATTCCGCCACTTGTCCTACCCAGTGCTGAATTATAGGCGATGCCCAAATCCACGCCCCAGTGACAGTCGCTTCTGAGTAACGGAAATAGATCTCAAAGGCTATGCATTTGCGGGAAACACGTCACGAACTCGGTGTATGTTTCTCTATAGCTACGCGTAGTATAAACGCCGTCAATGAGAGCAGACGCTGCCCTGACGCAGACAAATCACCTTGTCGAAGTGCTGCCTTTCCAGCCTCCCTTGTTTCACCCACTATTTATAGCTCTAGGTTTGGCTCTACGGTTTTCCTTTTCGCACTGCCGAGGGTTTCGCGTTGGTCAGTACTCTGCCACACTCAAGCTCGTCCACGTCTGCAGGAAGTAACATCGAGGGTTGTTTGTAGCTTGCGGTGTCCCTCCATCGAGCGATTCGGACAGGTAAGCGTCAGCCGGACATCCAGAATCCGGCTTTTCGTCGCCAACCAACGGCCGCATCGTTCATAAGGGATAGATTAAGGTGTGGTGCTCCAAAAATCCACCAACAAAGGCATGCGGGCCGCTATCGGGCAAATTCCGTAGGCGGATATAGGACATGCTAGGAGTGATCATCGGGGAGCTAGCATCTTTCGCTAAATTATACACTATATAGATGGTCGATTTCAGCAACATTCATTCTTTCCCTTCTACAACGGTATACAGCGTAAAAGGCTGTCTTCTACACTTTCATCCGATGGCTGGAAGCGCGACGAACGTTAGTCGCAACCGCGTGTGATCTCAACTTCGCGGAAGGAGCAGCGCTTCCTTCGTCTAGTGGTCTGCAAGCTGTTTCGTATAGTGGGCAGCGTCTTCTTCTCTCTCCCTCCCTATTGTTCCGTGCGAGCTTAGCCTCCACTCTCTGGAGATCGTGCTTGTTTCATGTCGTCCAGAGGGTAACATGTGCGCGGGTCTATAGCAGCCGAATCGGTGTCACGCCGACCAGCGTCACAGTTGGCGCTCCCCGCCGCGCAGTCCATGCGCCATGGCTCCGCAGCTCCCAGTTACGCTCCGTGGCCTGTCGCGTTCAGCGCCCGAGTGATGGCGCACCACCGGGAAGCGTGCTCACGAAAGGCGTGCCGGACTTTCACCGGGCCTCTCTCGGCCGGAGCGCATGTGACGCGGCCTTCATCGCGCGCGCGCGTCGACAGCGGCCACGAATTGAGGCTGCTTTGACGACGAAACGAGGAAGCGGCCCCGTAGCTGGACGAATCGGGACAAGGCTCCGCAGCTGTGTTTGTCCCATACCACCACCCCCCCCCCCCCGGGCTCTGTTTCTCGTCTCGGGGAAGGAAGGGGACTCGGCGTTTCGAGGCCTCGTTCCCGTTTCGGCGGCTTCCTCGATGTGTCACCCGGGGCCCCCAGCTGGAGCTTCCTCGTTTGCCGCCGGACACGCTCTTCTCGGACCCTCTGTGTGGACAGCGGGCGCGCCACGGCTCTCCTATGCGCTCGCGTAAACGACAGTGGCCTTGCGTGCGGGAGGGTCCTCGGCGCGCCTTCGCTCTTGAGGCTGCACGAAATTTTGACTGGTGTACGTAAGCTATTGTCTAGCAGTGTTCTCCTTGGCGGAATGGTTATGGACTCGGCTGCGATGACTGCAGCTGCCGGCTTCACTTATCCGGCACTGCGGAGAACTCGGTATCGCCGCGATATTTAGGGTTCGACCTCCGTCTCCACCAGCTCTGAATAGTTACTTCCCCTTGTAAGAAATGACACAAACAAAGGTGACACATACGACTAGATGACAGGAAAGGTGCTTCGTCTAGCCCAGCGCTCGTGTTTGTCCTTCTCTCGCTATTCCTTCGTCCTCTTTATAGCTTTCTTTCCGCAACTCGGTGCTTCGCCCTGTAGAGATTACGCCATTCGTCTACTCTTGTGTGTCGAATGCTTTCTTCTTTTTTTGTGTGTGTGTGTATTTCTACTAAGATGAACCCGTTCGAAGTAAGCCAACAACTAGTCATTTCCTCTTTGCTTTTCTGGCACCTCGTGTGGACGCCACTTATTTTCCGCTTATTTGCCTGATCCGACCATACATGCTGCAAGTTCGGAATAACAAATAACACTCGTACCGATACACACCGCACGTATCTCGTCCATCACTGCGTCGCACCCTTCTGAATGACCGAGCCCACTTGCTTCCTACATCAGTTTGTCCTTCTGGGACCGAGTGCGTGTTATGGGTGCGTTTTGAAGGCGCCCGGAAACGAGGCTTCGTGCGGCAGATGAAACGTCGGTGTATAACTTCAGAGCACCGCGCATGGCCCACATCACGGTTCGTAGCTATTCTTGGAGCCCTTGTAAACCATGGGATTTCACAGTGCCAAACTGGAGGCATTGGAAAGTTTACATTTCATAAAGTGTTTGGAAAGCCTGGTACTCCATTATCCGTAATGTGTAGCAGAATGTTTGGCACCTATACGTATACAACGCGCACCAAGGTTGGTGATATCCAAAAGTCAAGCCAATTCAATCAGCTGCATCTTTTGTGGGAGCGAGAGATAGAGCCATTTCGCCTGTGCCTGTCTCGTTTGTTTGCAATAAAAATAGTTTGCTTGTTGTTGGTGGCATAGATGTTTTGTAAAGCACCCAACGTAAAGCTCCTGCACACTTCTTGAGAATCAGTTGTAATGACTGTTGCCGTAGGCTGTGTGAGGGCTAATATGACACGGCTAGTTCCTCTGCTTCACGTGCATCTGGTACGGTGGCGCTGACGAGGAGATTCGCCTTCGTCGTCACCACAACGGCTTTGGCTCTTCTGCCACGGTACGCGGCTGCATCTGTGTCGACCACCTCCTGGAGGAACCCGTAAACCCTGCCCAGGGGCTTGGCTCTTGCTTCGCGCCGCCCTCGGTGGTGCTAGGCAGGGTGCATTCTGTAAGCGATGCATCATGACGTGACGTCGCCAATCTTTTGGGTAATTTAGCATCTGTAGGGCAGTTCCACTTGATTCGTTTAAGAACTTTCAGTTCTGTTCGGGTCATAGACAGGCGCATTTCCTGACTGTAGAGGTGACACTGTATTACTTTTTCAACCGTGTTCTGGAGACCCATACGGAATAGGCTCTCTGTGGACTTGCTCATATGAGACCAAGGGTTTGCTTTGTGGCTTTTCGAATGACTGTGTTTAGTTTGCTTTTGTCGGTTTTCGTCAGTACCACCACGTACGGCGCTGCACACCCTGTAGAGAGGATGAAGTCTCGAACGAGGCGGATGGTGTCGCTCTCTTTCATGCCTCGATGTCTGTTTGTTATTCTACGAATAATGTGTAAGAATTACTGCGTCGTTTTGGTGAGGCGTTTGAGCACCTGGTCGCATTGTACATCAGCTTGTATGAAGTGTCCAAGGATTGTGAGTGTTTTGCAGGGCTTTAGAACCTGTATGATCCTTATGCTGTCTTCATCCTTCTTGGTGCGACGCCGCCGCCGACCACAAGAAGATCTCACTTCCGAGGCAAGCAGACAAGTCCGTTCTCCTTTGCATGTTTATTTACCGTATCCGCTGCCTGCAGCGGAGTTGCACAATGTCTTGCACCCCCCCAGCGAGTCCGTATCCGACCATAGGGTCACCTCACTTGCATATAGTGCATGGCGTAGGTTGGGTATGCTCCCCAGCCGCACGGGAGACCCAGGAGCGCGAAGTTGAAGCGAAGCGGGAAG
Source organism: Dermacentor albipictus (assembly GCF_038994185.2). Taxonomy (NCBI): domain Eukaryota; kingdom Metazoa; phylum Arthropoda; class Arachnida; order Ixodida; family Ixodidae; genus Dermacentor; species Dermacentor albipictus. Next base: position 19,037,427 of record NC_091824.1, read on the forward strand.
AGAACCGAGTCTTGGGGAGTGGCTCTGCTTCCGAGTGTGATGGAGTCCGAGGCTATATCCTCGATCTTGAGTATGTCTATGCGGTGAGATAGAAAACTAACAACGTAATTGTGTGTTCTCTTCCCGCATCCTGTGTTGTTGAGATTTCCGAAGAATCGCCTCGTAGGCCACGCTACCAAATGCCTCCTCCAGGTCTAGCGCGAGATTGCCCGTCGTGAGGGCGCGTCGCAGGGACGTGTATCTCCTCCTTCAATTGAATTAGCACGTCCTGGGTCTCAAGATGTCGTCTAAAGCCAAACATGGTTAAGTTAACTGGTTAAGTGAACTGACATGAGGATCTCAAGTGGAAGATGCATATTCAAGCTTAGGCCTAACTATAGTGTTTTATAAAGCGAACGTATTTAAGTTGGTGGAAGCTATAGACTCAAATTACGTTTGATATAACCGAGAGTACGACTAGGCATTACTACTTATGTGCACGCGGTGTACTACTTGTGTACACACTCGCACGGCGGTACACGCGGTGCACGTGTGTCATGATAAGTATACGGCGAGGAACTCCCATTGCCTTACATTTATTAATATTAAGTTTGTTTAACCGTGTCAGACCATGGATTTATATTCCTTAGGTCCGAATGAAGTGTTAAATGGTCATTAGCAGTTAACATTTCACGATAAATAACGCACTCATCCGCGAACAGTGTTATGTACGAACAATTGTTGTTAGGCAGATCGTTAATGTATACAAGAAAGAGCAAGGGTCCCAGAACTTACCCTTGCGGTATTCTGGATGTCACAGGACAGAGTTATGGTCGTTAGCTGCTTTTATGAACTGCGTGCGGCCAAACGAGAAGCAATGTACTCATTTTAGTACGCGAAGGTCTAAATTGAGTGTGCGTAGTTCAAAGAGTAGTAATTTATGATGTACCGAATCGAATGCTTTCGCAAAATCTATGAAGATGCACTCTATGAAGAAAGAATGATCCAAAGTGATAAATAACTCGTTAGTTTAGACCTTATAACTGGCATCCTGAGGGTAAAAATATATACGGGAGCAAATATTCAGAACAGCATGAGGCCTGCTGTTGCAAAAGCCCGGAAACGACTTCGCATCGTAATGGTAATGTATTTTCCCATCAAGATCCATAGAAAACGTCCACCTTCGCTAGAATTCTAAACGGGTGGAGCCGCAAACGGATCATCAGTCGATATAAGCCGGAGACGTTTAGAGTGTTTGTAGAAAAAACGCAGCGAAAAATATTGATAAAGCCGGAGTCGTTACAGGCGTAGTTAACTGTACAATGTAAAGATCGGGGATTTAATCAAGGGAGAGAAAAATATCAGGGAGAGTTAAGCAAAATGCTCGACTGCGATAGATGTGGCAAAACCTGATTATATCAACCACGCTCTGGGCGACTATTTGTCGACGCCTCGCATATGCGCCGAGTTATGTAGCTGCACGGGCCGGGCATGGCGTGCAGCTACATGGGTGATCGCGCATGGCGCGCTCTGCAGGGCAGGAACCACCCGAGTTCACCTTCAGTCACTTTCCCAGCAGCAGAGTTATTTCGTCGAAAAGCGGCACTTGACGCGCGAGGGAGCGACCGGCTCTTCGGCCGGAAAGCGCGCGGTGCCCTCGCTGCGCGCGTTTGGCGGTGGCGCGTAGCGGACGCCTTCCCTCCGGAAGCCGTTTGTGCCGCCGAGGCGGCAAAAGGTATCGGGTTCTCGAATTAGCCGGAGAGGGCGGCCCTTGGCGGGGATTCTCGGGCCAGCAATAAACAAATGCTCTGGACAGCGGCCTGGTCGGCGGAGTATTGCGCCAGCTCCCCCTCCATCTGGGTCAAGGCGACGAGAATTTACGGCCACCGCACGCTTTCTCCTCGGCGCGCGATGCGCTCCGTTCGCACCTCGCGCCGTCCGGCGGCTGCCCGCGTCGCGCGGTGCCACGTGCAGGGAGCCTCAAGGACCCTGCTGCGCCGCTTCGCGAGCTTTCGGCTCGTGTGCCGCTTGCCGGGCTCGGAGGCGAGCAGCCCGCGCCCTCGTAAAGTTGGGAACCTCGACTGTTTCACCTGAACGGAGGGCGGGCCCCGGCCGTCTACGAGACCGGCGAATTGCAGAATGAGGTCCCGTATTCGAGGTTCCGACCTTGACGGGCGTCCCCACTGCCGATCACTCGCGCACTGTCGTATAGGTCTCGTGGCGCCGTGGCAGTCGGGACCACACACCGCGTCCGCCAATTCGATTAGCGAGGTCCGAAAGTCAAAATAGACTTGCCACACGTGAACTAATCTGGGCTTCTGATGCCCAAGTGCTGTTGGTCTCTATTTTCTTCTTGTCCTTGTGAAATGTTCGTTCCGTCTGTGACAGTTATCGGAGAGACGTTGACTGTTCTTCACGTGGCGTTCTCTTTCCTACTGCGTTCCCCCCACCTTTTTTTTTTTTTTTTGCTTCCCGGATGTAAGAACGTTGGTGAACTACGCTGTGGCTTTACGCAACCATGAGGGCGCCATATAGTGTTGACTGCGTTGCGGCATTGCTGCAAACATACCTGGCGTTGCAGTAATGGCCGATTTTTCGGACAACGGAAGATATGGACATGGTAGAAGAATGCCAGTAAACTTGAAAAAGAGCAGGGAGGTGGCCAGCCACCTTCCTGTCGCTTTGCCTATGTCTGCCTCACGATTTTTTTTTTGCATTTTTCAAGCTTGCTGGCATTCTCCTAGCATAACCATGTACCAACTAGCGCAACAGGCCACTCCAACGAACTTAATATAGACGCTGCGGCAAGCATCTCTAACGGCCGCTGCGTACAGTGGACAAACGAGGCGAAGTCTCTGCACACGTGCATCTGTTGGAAGGCCTCATTACAAAACGGTCTGCCTGCGCATATACGAAACCGTAACTCTACGACGTATCACGGGAACGCGAGTCGCCTCTGAACTATGACGCGTCTTCGGAGCGCTGTTTGCAGCTGAGGGCTTGATTTGGTGCTCCAGTATGGTTAGAAATTAGCGCGCTCTCTTCCTTGATTGGAGTACGCCGACGTGGTGACCCCCCAGCCCATTCTTATTCTTCTGATTATTTCTGTCTCATGATCCGGATCCGCCGTCACTACCTGGCCTAAGTAGATGTATTCCCTTACTACTTCCAGTGCCTCGCTGCCTATTGTAAATTGCTGTTCTCTTCCGAGACTGTTAAATATTACTTTAGTTTTCTGCAGATTAATTTTTAAACCCACTCTTCTGCTTTGCCTCTCCAGGTCAGTGAGCATGCATTGCAATTGGTCCCCTGAGTTACTAAGCAAGGCAATATCATCAGCGAATCACAAGTTGCTAAGGTATTCTCCATTAACTGTTATCCCCAATTCTTCCCAATCCAGGTCTCTGAATACCTACTGTAAACACGCTGTGAATAGCATTGGAGAGATCGTATCTCCCTGTCTGACGCCTTTCTTTATTGGGATTTTGTTGCTTTCTTTATGGAGGACTACGGTGGCTGTGGAGCCGCTATAGATATCTTTAAGTATTTTTACATACGGCTCGTCGTCATGGTGGCCAGCGTGAGGCGAAATCTCGCTCTTCCCACCTGTTCCGACAGAGGAGAGAGCGGTTCGGGAAGCGCGGCCCACCTGGCCCCGCCGCCGGTCGATGCCGTTGACGAATGGCATCCGGCAGTGCGGGGGCCGACGGGGCCTGGCACACGCGCAACCGTCGCGTCGGCCGCGCGCGGCGCACGCTCGCGAGGCCCAGCGACGCTTGAGGATGGGCCGAGCACCGCACGGGGAGCTCTGCGACGAGGAAGGATTGACGCAGCTTCAGCAGGTGTGACGGCAGAAGCAAAAGGAGCGTAGCCGGTATTCTAGCTGAGACGGGCGTAGTGTAATGCGTAGAACCTTACAGATTGCCGGAGGTTTTAGTGGTGCGGAATGGGTCGTAAAGGGAAGGTAAACGCAGTCGACAATGACTCGGAACTAGGCCAAGTGAAAAAAAAAATGAGAAAGAGGCGAACTATATATGCTGTTGCGCACCACTTTACGCAGTCAGGGTGGCACCGACTGAGGTGTTTCGCCCGAGCAACGTGGTACGGTCCAGCACGGCAGCAGGCACTGCTTCTCGTTTCCGTCGCCTGCCCGAGGAAATCGGCGCAGCGCTGCCATCTTGCAGAAGTGACGGAGAAAGCGCGCTGCCAACGGCTGCGAGATGAGCGAAGCGTCGCTCTCCCATTGTGCCGTCTGCGTGCAGGTGCCTTCTCCACTGCCCGCCGCGGGTGCGCACTGATTTACAGCTTCTGCCGGGCGCAGGTACATCACCCTTTCCGCGCCGTTTCGTCTTCGAGGAAAGAAGGAACGGGGCGGCGGAGGCCTCCTCTCCCGCCGTGTTTCTCGACTGTGCGTGGACGACGCCGCTGCTGCACCGAAGGAAAGCCGTCGACGGCGACGGCGACCCCGCGTTCCCGACAGGTCTCGCCCAGGAGGGGAGCGCAGGCGTGAGTGACGACGATGTGCCCCGTCTGCTGTCCCCCCGCGTGCGGAGGTGCGAAGAGGGCCTCGAGAAAGAAACGAGCGGAATGGCGATGCAAATGCTCTTCGCCATTGGGGGCACCTTTTTCGATGAGCTCCGCGGTGGATTGACCGACACCGTGTTCGACAGGCATCTCCCCTTTGAAGTTCTATTAGCTGGAAACGTCACCGTGAGCGCCGGAAGCTAGGAAAGCCAGAGAAGACGAAAAAAGAAACACATTGTGGTCTGACGTTTCAGCTCTAGCTGCTCGTGACGTCTTGGATTTTGAGAGCGTCTCCTCGGGCGTGGTCCGTTCATAACGAGGATTACAGTGTACTATAGAACAGTTTTGTATTTTCCGTGCAGGAATGACCCAAGCACGGTAAGATAACTTGAGGTCTGTGACGTCATACCGGCGCACCCGCACTGCGGTTACGGCGTGAAGTTCGAAAGAGCAACTTTCGCTCGCTATTCTCTTCGCTGGTAAGCAACGCTTGTAGCCAAATAAACAGAAACGGAGTCCTGAAAGAATACTTTACCGTTCTAGCAGCCTTTTGGGACCCGTTGTGGTTTAAAGCATTCGCTGTTAAATTTTGAATACCTCTGTCTGCGGCTTGCAACCGCTCCACTTGTCCGATTGTCGTGCAGTCAATGTGCGCCCTCTTTTGTCAGGCAGGCGGGATGAAATGCGACGACTGCCGTGCGCGCAGCGCAGTCTTCGTGTGCTGGAAGCAGGCACCATGCGGCCTCCACGATCGCCACGTGGTAGATCTGGCCTCCCGTAAATCAAATGCCAGGGTGTGAACATGACATAGCCAAGTCGCAGGCCGTCGAAACTCCTTAGGCCCTGATAAAGTACGTGTGAATGTCGCCACGTGAATAATTTCAACCTACGTCGCAGTGGGTACTCGTTCTAGTTGTCGTTTACAACTTTGCTGTCCAACCGCCTTCACAGCGTGGGTTGGAGACAATTTTTTGAAACCCAAATGGACATGTCTAGTCAAGCACCACTGGCGCTTCAAGTACATTAGGTCTCAAGCCTTTTCCTTCTAGGCAACTGCAGGCTTTAAACTTGTTTGCTTATCTTCGGAATATTGGCTTGCTTGACAACGTTTACGAAATTCTGTATATATGCACACTATAGTCGGATACAACTTTAGAAAAAAGGGGAGGCCCCGCCCAGATGACCGAAGCAGCGAAGTCACCGGCCGTCCGGCGCATGACGTCGGTCCAGAGTGCGCGCCCATTGGTGGATAATTGTGTGCATCCGCCTCGGAGGAGTAAACGCCCCCTTTTTTCTAAAGTTGTATCTGACTATAGAATGGCTCGTTTTCGCGTCGCCTTCATTTTCAATGGAACACACTAAAAATATTTCTGCATGTAAGTACCGAGTCCGGTTTTTTCACACTTTCGCTCCTCTCCCTTTCTCTCTCTCTCTCGAGGTAACACCGGCGACGGAGCGTTTGCGTGGCTGCGCACAGTGAAGTACAACTTCGAAGCGCTTATATTAAAGCGAGCGAGGCGGTAGCATGCTGCTCATTCGAGTGCGATTGGCTGGCAAATGAGCCTCGTTAAATGCGAACACCCTGAGTTTTAGAAAGCTCCGGGCGCAGTTGGCCTCGATCTCTTGAGTACAGTGTCGTGGGCACACGAGTCCACCTTCTTCATACGTCTACGCTGTGGTATTCAGCCAACACGGATTCTGCAGTATGTAGTATTTGGGTGCAGCCATAGGCGGAGTGCAGATGCCGGTTGAAGACAGTTTGGGTCTGTACTCCCACCTCGGTGCGGGGCGCGTGTTCGCCATCCGTTCCACAAGCTTACCGATCACCCATGTTAAGGAAATCGGAGAAAGGGGCTTCTGTGGCAGGGTTTGCTTTTTTTTCCTCTCTTTCTTCTCTAGTGGCGTCGCGCGAATAGATCTTTTTTTTTTTTTTAATGTCGTGCATCATTCGATGCATGCAGCAATGAAGGCAGTGGCTAGAATATAAGGCTGATATTTCGTCAACTGTTGCAATTGCTTATAGGCCCTGGAGTTATCCGGCTCCTTCAGCGTCAGTCTTACTTGGTGGTTCGCGAATGGAGCACGAATTTTGTTTGCGAATGCCTTATATCTGCTGGCCGATACGAATGCTTAAGGATCTCTCAGGCTTATGTGCCAGAAAGAAAGAGAAAATATATTGAAAAGACGGGGAAATCTATAGGATTCAGGTGTAGCCCGTGCAGTGTAACAAGAGACTGTAGCGAAAAGGTTTTCCGCCGCGGTTCAAGTTTTAGACCCGCCTAATGGTTTTATTTAGTGCTTGGTTATTCGCACGGCCCTGTAATTTATTGCATCAGGTCTGCCAGTGACTGCCTGCATTATTTGTGCTTTATATGTCTGTCTATCGAGAAATATTGAGTGAAGAAGCGACATACGAGTACATTTTTCCGTTGTGTACGTTGTGTACATTTGCGAAGCCTCTACATGTGTTTCCCGTAGGTGAAGGAGGTCCATGTCTTGCAAGGGGTTGTGGGGTAATTTTCTGTAGGTTTCTGCTGCTTTCTTCCTGTCTTAATGTATGTCTGTCGTCCTGGAGAGTGGTTGTTTGGGTGCATTCATTCGTCAACGATCGGTGCTTCTCCCAGTCCCGCCGTGTTTTCAGAAGGGCTTTGCCTTAAGGCAAGGGGTCGCTGCCGAAGTCGTCGGACCATGTGTCCGAGCTTTTTGGTGGGTGCCTTAGGGAAGAAAGGCCTGGCGATGTATTTGGTTGCTACGTACCACCGATTTCGGGCGTTCTAGGCCTGAATTTTTGGAGCATCACCTTAGCAAGAGCTGCCCCCTGTTACGTTTCGCCTACGACGCGCGGTAAAGCCAGCGCGGATGCAACGTACGCCGGAGCTTCGTTCAAAGCGGCGGACATTTTGGCCCGTTCGGAGCGGCCGCGACGCATCCCCGCCGAGCGCGTCCCGGCATGTTCAGTGCCACGCGTCTTTGTGTGTGCGTGTGTGTGTGTGTGCCCACGCTTGTCAAAGCGCGGCAGCCGGGGAGAGGAGCTCCCCCAGTGTGAAGCGAGGAGGTCTGACCGGCGCCGGCCCGGCTGATGCGTCACCTCCTTGTCCCAACGTGTCTCTCAATCCGTCCGTCGCCGCTGTCACGTGGTGTCATCTCGTGACCTTCCTTCTTGCCCGCGACGCCAAGAGTATAAGAGCAGCTGCCCCCGGACGCCAGGAGAGAGGCTCCGATTTCTTCTGTTGAGTAACGTGCTCTCCCGTCTCTCTACTTCGGTCGACCTGACCGCCCGCTCTTTGCGATGCTAGAATAAACAAGTTGTTCTGTCAGCAGTTGCCTCATGCTTTGCTGGGACCTTCGGATGCTTCCAGTGTGCCCCAGGCCGCCAGGCCAACGCTACCCTTGGGGCTTGCGACCCATTTGCAACAACGGGCGCCAACGGTCCGGTTGCAACAACGGGTGTCAGCACTGAGGTTCCAACAGCTGGTGGCAGCGCTGAGGTTCCAACAGCCGGTGCCATCGGTGCGGATGAAATAGCTGGTTGCCAGCGGTGAGATCGCGACAACGGAGGCCAGCAGCGAAGATATGCGGTTGACTGTATGCTGAGCAGCACAACGACCATCCGGGAGCAGTGCAACGAGCCCTGTGTGATGACTGGTTGCCTGCAGCGGAACGACTGCGCTGAATTCTTGGCTGCGAGGTTTGGTGAGTGCGGGACTTTCTTCTTCTGAGTTTTGCCAGGCTTTTGTTAGTGTCAGAAACAGAGCTGGTAATTGTGGTTGTCGTTGCTGCCGGGTTAGTTTGCGGCAAGGCAATAGTAGGCAGTAGAGAAAGCAGCATTCAGAGCAGCCATGGATTTGAAGTCGTTGCGCAAACCGAAATTGTTGGAGCTTGCAAGAGAGTTGGGTCTGGATGTCTCAGACAAACTCAGAAAACCAGAACTGCTAAGGGCTATTCTTGAGTTAGGAGCTGAGAATGACGAGCTGTCGGAATGCCTTGAGACCATTGAGGAGAGGGAGACGGCAAAAAGACAGGAACGCGAACTTAAAGAACAGCAACAGCGAGAGAAGCAAGAGAAAGATGAGCGTGAACGTAAAGAACAGATAGAACGAGAGCAACGGGAGAAAAAAGAAGAGCGCGATCATGCTTTGTAAATGAAGCGTCTCGAGTTAGAGATGGAACGCGCTCGTAATGGAAGTCAGGCACACGGTGCAGGAGAACGGGTATTGTTCAAAATGACTGACCTAATGCGGCCGTTTAAGCTTGGAGAGGACATTGGTTTGTTCCTGGTTAACTTTGAGCGAACGTGCGAGAAGCAGGGGTTCTCTCGGGAAACGTGGCCACAGCGCTTGCTCACTTTGGTACCCGGCGAGGCGGCCGACGTAGTCGCTCGCTTGGAGAGAAGAGGCAGAGGATTTCGACAAAGTGAAATCGAGTCTGCTAAAAAAGTACAGGCTGTCAGCGGAGGCGTTCCGTCGGAAGTTTCGAGAAAATGAGAAAGGCAAAAGTGAGTCGTATACAGAGTTTGCCTACAGGCTTATGTCAAACATGCAGGAGTGGCTCAAAGAAGAGAAAGCGTTTGGTGACCACGAGAAAGTTCTGCAGTGTTTCGGGCTGGAACAGTTTTATAGTCGGTTACCTGAGAACGTGCGGTACTGGGTCTTGGACAGGCAAGACGTTAGTACGGTGGCTAGAGCTGCTGAGCTAGCCGAAGAGTTTGTGACGCGTTGGGCTCGCGGAGCTAAGGACGGTCAAAAGGGTGAATTTGGCTCCAAGTTTGAGAGGCCGAAGTTCACGCCCATGAGAGCAAAGGTGGACACACGTAGTGCGGATGCGAGTGAAAGCAGTCCGACCGAACGTAAGGAGACGGCGGCAGCCGAAGCCGAACGCAGAAAGCGGTTCGAGGCGAGGCAAGCGCGCGTGTGTTATACGTGCCAGAAGCCGGGTCACTTTTCGGCGCAGTGTCCAGAAACAAAAACAAAAGTCGTGTTTTTGTCATTATGCAGCACTGACGAGAACATGAAGCTTCTCGAGCCTTACATGCGAGACCTCCTCGTAAACGGGAAAGAGTGCCGAGTGCTTCGCGATTCCGCAGCTACGATGGATGTAGTTCACCCCTCTTACGTAGAACCCGATATGTTCACGGGCGAGTGCGCATGGATCAAGCAAGCCGTGGAAGCTCACAGCGTGTGTCTGCCCGTAGCAAAAGTGCTTATTGAAGGACCTTTCGGAGCACTTGAGACGGAGGCGGCAGTGTCATCTATGCTGCCCCCCCCAGTACCCGTACCTATTTTCGAACAGGTCCGATCACCTCCTGCGCGAGAAGGGGCTTTTGTTTGGTGAGGCTAGCGTTCAGGCCTTAACCAGATCGAAGGTTCGGGAGCTCGCTGCAAAGGCGGTAGTTGCGGGGCCGACGTTGTCGAACGATGAGAAAGGGTCAGAGGCGCAGCAAGCTGATATTCAGAGCACGCCCGAACTGAATAAAATTGAGCCTGTAGCGTTGAAGGCACCAGATACTGGAGAGGAAATGCCCGACACGGGAAAGTTAGAAGAGCTATCTGAAGATTTGCTCATCGCGCCTACGTCAGACGGACTTAATAGGTTGCTAAAAGTCAGCCGGTCGGCTTTGATAGCCGAGCAAAAGAAGGATGGCAGCCTAGAAAACATACGCTGCATTGTCAAGGAAGGTATCGCCAAGAAAAATGCTCGCTTTGTGGAAAGAGGTGGGGTCCTGTACCGGAAGTATGTAGACCGCAGGGGAGTGGAGTTCGATCAGCTGATCGTGCCTCAGTGCTACCGTCAGGATCTGTTGCGCTTGTCGCATGGGGGTTCGTGGTCCGGACACCTAGGAGTTAAGAAAACTAAGGATCGTCTCTTGCAAGAGTACTATTGGCCAGGGTGTTTTCGGGACGCAGACCACTTTGTGAAGACATGTGACACCTGTCAGCGGGTGGGCAAACCAGGGGACAAATCGAGGGCGCCGTTGAAGTTGGTACTTATCATTACGGAGCCTTTTAGACGGCTCGTTATTGATACAGTGGGACCTCTGCCGGTAACAGCCACGGGGTACAGACACATTTTGACTGTGATCTGCCCAGCGACAAAGTTCCCTGAAGCAGTGCCGCTTAAAGAACTCAGCTCAGTTGAGATAGTCAATGCACTACTGTCCATATTTGCGCGAGTTGGTTTTCCTGCGGAAATCCAATCAGATCAGGGCACAGTGTTTACTAGCGCTTTGACGACAGCCTTTCTCGAAAGGTGTGGGGTAAAGCTGCTACACAGCTCAGTGCACCACCCCCAGTCGAATTCCGTTGAGAAGCTCCACTCCGTCATGAAGCGCGTGTGGTGAGCATTGTGTTTTGAACATCAAACTGACTGGGAGCTGTGTCTGCCTGGGGCGATGTTTGCATTACGGACCGCGCCGCATGCGGCTACGGGGTTTTCGCCAGCTGAGCTGGTGTACGGTCGCTCGCTTCGGTCTCCGCTTCGCATGCTTGGAGAATCGTGGGAAGGCAGGGGCGACGACCCAGTCGTGGTGGAGTACGTGCTTAAGCTCCTCGAACGCTTAAGAAGGGCACAGGAGTTGTCAGGTGAAGCAATGGCAAAGGCGCAGCAGAAGGCCAAAGTTTATTATGATTGGACAGCCAGGGCCCGTCGTTTTGAGGTGGGCGATGAGGTCATGATATTGCGCACATCGCTAAAAAACAAACTCGACGTGCAGTGGGAGGGCCCAGCACGAATTGTTCAAAAACTGTCGGACCTTAACTACGTGGTGAGTCTGCCAGGAAAACGGAAAGCACAGCAAGTTTACCACTGTAATCTGCTCAAACCCTATAAGCAACGGGAAGCAGTAGTGTGTATGATGGTAAACGCTCCCGAAGAGCTTCCGGTCGAGCTTCCGGGACTAGGCTCAGTGACGAACAGGGAAGACACCGATCAAGTCATTAGTGACTTAATCAGTAAAGCACCGCTGTCGCCTGAGCAGAAAACCGAACTGCGCCAGCTCTTACAAGAGTTTCAAGGTCAGTTCTCTGAGAGGCCTGGTAGGACTTCTGTCCTCACCCATGATATAGAACTTACCTCCCCAGAGCCAGTACGATCCAAGGCGTACCGGGTGTCACCCCGCAACACGATATTATGGAGGCTGAGGTAAAGAAGATGCTACAGCTCGGTGTTATTGAGGCGGGTGAGAGTGATTATACCTCCCCTTTGATTTTAGTTGAGGTACCGGGCAAGGAACCTCGTCCTTGTGTCGACTACCGCAGGCTAAATTCCATAACTAAAGATCAAATTTATCCGATCCCTAACATCGAGGAGCGCCTTGAGAAAGTTAGTAGCGCTCAGTTTATTTCCACCCTAGATCTTGTCAGGGGTTATTGGCAGGTTCCACTTACAGAAGAGGCTAGTAGGTATGCGGCGTTCATTTCACCAATGGGAACATTCCGTCCTAAAGTGTTGAGTTTTGGTCTGAAGAACGCGCCATACTGTTTTTCAAGCCTCATGGATAAGGTGTTGCGGGGACAGCAAGAATTCGCTTTACCGTATTTAGACGACGTAGCGATATTCTCCGCATCCTGGTCTGAGCATATGGCACACTTGCGGGCAGTGCTAACCCGCCTGCGCGAAGCGGGCTTGACAGTCAAGGCTCCCAAGTGCCAGTTAGCACAGGCCGAGGTTGTCTACCTTGGTCACGTGATTGGTCGGGGTCGTCGCCGCCCGTCTGAAATAAAGGTGGCCGCTGTGCGAGACTTTCCGCAACCGCGCACGAAGACCGATATTCGGTCGTTCTTAGGTGTCGCCGGCTACTATCAGAGGTACATCCCCAGGTACTCTGATATCGCGGCTCCCCTGACGGATGCTCTAAGAAAGACAGAGCCGCAAACAGTCGTCTGGGACGAGACAAAGGAAAGAGCTTTTAGCGCCCTAAAGAGCGCCCTAACAAGCCAGCCTGTGCTACGATCGCCCGACTACACCAAAGGGTTCGTTGTTCAGTGCGATGCTAGTGAGCGAGGCATGGGCGTTGTACTGTGCCAACGGGAAAATGGAGAAGTAGAACACCCCGTCCTGTATGCTAGTCGTAAGCTGACCAGTCGTGAGCAGGCGTACAGCGCCACCGAGAAAGAGTGTGCGTGTCTCGTGTGGGCCGTTCAGAAATTGTCATGCTACCTAGCCGGCTCGAGGTTTATCATTGAGACGGATCACTGCCCTCTCCAATGGCTGCAGACCATCTCTCCCAAAAATGGCCGCCTCCTGCGCTGGAGCCTCGCTTTGCAACAATATTCCTTTGAGGTGCGTTACAAAAAGGGGAGTCTCAACGGTAACGCCGATGGCTTAAGTCGAAGCCCCTAACGAGGGAATCCGCCTCAAAATTGTTTGTTATTGATGTTTTTCTTCCTGAGGCAGGATTTTTTAACATATTGCTTTTGTGTAGTGTTTCAAAGTGATGATGTGCTTTCTAGTGCAATTTGCCGATTTGTGGACGCGTTCTGAGTGCTGCTATAGACTACTGTAAGGAACTAGGCAGTAGGTATAAAAGGGGAAAGAGCCTGGCATGGCTTAGAGAGGGTTGTGCCGTGCTTGCTGACTGAGCGGCTGAGTTTCGGCGCAGTTCTAACGCTTGCTGGGGAAGAGAACAAAAATGGCAACTCTCCTGAAGTCACTTCGCAGTGTCCTGTGTGAACCTGAACGTGAGAACGAGGCCTTCTCGGTGCGCTGCGCTCAAGAAACGCCGAGGGACGACCGACTTCGGTTATGAGCATCATCGAGCGACATCCCTCCGGACAGCGGATGCAGTCCCCTGACCATCGGGATCTCCCTCCCCCGGCGGGGCGGTCTGTTACGTTTCGCCTACGACGCGCGGTAAAGCCAGCGCGGATGCAACGTACGCCGGAGCTTCGTTCAAAGCGGCGGACATTTTGGCCCGTTCGGAGCGGCCGCGACGCATCCCCGCCGAGCGCGTCCCGGCATGTTCAGTGCCACGTGTCTTTGTGTGTGCGTGTGTGTGTGTGTGCCCACGCTTGTCAAAGCGCGGCAGCCGGGGAGAGGAGCTCCCCCAGTGTGAAGCGAGGAGGTCTGACCGGCGCCGGCCCGGCTGATGCGTCACCTCCTTGTCCCAACGTGTCTCTCAATCCGTCCGTCGCCGCTGTCACGTGGTGTCATCTCGTGACCTTCCTTCTTGCCCGCGACGCCAAGAGTATAAGAGCAGCTGCCCCCGGACGCCAGGAGAGAGGCTCCGATTTCTTCTGTTGAGTAACGTGCTCTCCCGTCTCTCTACTTCGGTCGACCCGCTCTTTGCGATGCTAGAATAAACAAGTTGTTCTGTTAGCAGTTGCCTCATGCTTTGCTGGGACCTTCGGATGCTTCCAGTGTGCCCCAGGCCGCCAGGCCAACGCTACCCTTGGGGCTTGCGACCCATTTGCAACAACGGGCGCCAACGGTCCGGTTGCAACAACGGGTGTCAGCACTGAGGTTCCAACAGCTGGTGGCAGCGCTGAGGTTCCAACAGCCGGTGCCATCGGTGCGGATCAAATACCCCCCACACTCCCCCTCTTGTTTGCTAACCTTCACTAATACACTCGGCTCCCGTCAATCCGACCCTTGCGGGACCGCAATAGTTGGTCGAATTATCTGAAAGGTGGAATTAACAAAGGGCGACAAAATGAACGACTTTAAACATTTTTTTCATTGCTCGAAGTAGTCGTTATCGGCGCACTATACTTTAGTGCAGCATTACAACAACTATACATGTCATCGTCGGCCAGTGATCCACTAACCTCAACAGTGTCGTCGGCGCTTTAAAAAAATCCTGAAACAGGGTAAACCTAAGTAGTCATCACCACTGCAGGACCGGCGCCCTGGTGTCATCACCGTCCTCACCCATAGGAAAGCTGTAGCGCCTTCTGCTGAATTTCTTCTGTTTTCGAGCTTTAGTCACCGCTACGCGCATGATTGTGCGCCGCTGGTGATTGAATTCACAAAGCGGCATGCTTTCGCGTTCGAACTATCCGAGTTTCTCTCCCATAGCAATATAAGGTTTCTCGCCCGACTTTCCAGCATGTTCGAACGAAGCGAAAAGTCGAAGATGTGTCCGACGTCACGATTGGCGGGTGTGTCTGCTCTTGCGAACATCTTTCGCGTAAGAACTTCCTCCTCGCGAATGCGGGCCTTGGTCTGCAGTGTTCACGAGAGGAAAACGGGCGTCTTCCAGCGCTCGCTCGCCTTGCTTGCCCGTGGAAGATTCATATGGGCACAGACACTGAAGAGATGTGCGCCCTTTGGTTAAACGGACCATCGTGTGACGCTCCAGGCGCTGCCGTTCGCTCCTTCCAGTGTGCCGGATACGTGCGCCCTTGTTTCTCCGCTATTCTGCACAAAGCACAGGACGGCATAGCTGCAGGGAACAACCCTCACTCGTCACCTGCATGCTGCTGGGACACGTCGTGGCTCTTCGAAGTCGCTGACGGTTCAGCGAGCCAACCGGCGCGGTGCTTTCCGCGGTGCGCGCGCCTTGCTTTACCACCGCCGAACTTAGACGGGACAAAGTGAAATACACGCGGGAAGAAACGCCGATAACGCCGCCGTTTGTATCGTGTGTATTTTGCTTTTTATACCATCTCACCAGGGGCAGGTTTCTGCGTCCCGTGCTTTCGACTTCCGTATACATATAGTCTGGCCGATTTGCGCTCAGCTTCTCGCCTGCGCGCGTATGCAAGCGTGACTTGTCCCACTTGCGCTCGGCACGGAACGGAGGAACCGCATCGATCGGCCTCTTCTCACCTGCCTCCTTGGTGCGCTGCTTCGGACGCGTGCCGTGTGTGTACGCGGCGCCCTCCTCGGCGAGCGAGAGGCGCCGCTGCGTTTCCCCTCCGGACTTTCGCGGCGTCCGCTCGATGCCGGCCTCGGGTTGTTTTCCCTTCGGCCACCGCGGTGCCGAGTCCGCCGGCCAGCGTTTTGCGGAGCGCGAGGGGGCGGAATTTTCTCTGCTCGCGCACTGGTGCTTCGGCACCAGGGATCCAGACGCGAGGCTGTTATTGCCGGCGAAGAGTGTCGTCGATGTTGGCTGTGATGTCGCCTGAGCAGGGGCTCGAAGCGCTCTTTCCTCCTGCATGCAGTTCTCTCGGGACCCACGTCCTCCTCTCTGGCCGCGGGGCAGCCGCGGTATTCCGCGTTTCTTCTCCGTTACTTGCTTGCTTGCTTTCGCAGATAGATAATTCCCCTGTTTCATCTGCAGCAGCTGTACTTGGGACGCGTGACTGCTGTGGATAGAAAGGAGGCAAGACAACAGCCACGCGTCGTCCTGCCTCGCTTCTGTCCCGTCCTCGGGCGAATCGAGCGGCGGATGGAGCGCGAGGTGCTCGCCACGCGTTGGGGACGGGACAGGACGACGCATGGCTGTTGTCTTGCCTCCTTTCTAGCCACAGCAGTCACGCGTCCCAAGTACAGCTGCTGCAGACGAAACTTTGGAATTATCTATCTGCGAAAGCAAGCAAGCAATTAAAGGCCAACTGCAACGAAGATATTTGCTTTTGCTAAATTCGTTATGGCCTACACTACTACACTACTGAAGCGGTCTTAATTGCCATAGCTGCATGCAGGGCTGGTAGTACGTTGTACAAGTTTCTTATTAGCAGCCTTTGAACAACGCCTGAGCAGACGACGCATGCACCTGGGGGTTAGCGGATATGACGTAAGTCTTCTCAGCATGTCGCCTCCAAGATTTCGCAGCGCGTCCCTGGCAGCTGCGCGCGCTTCCGATCATGCCTCACTTCCGGCGAGTGGTACTGCGGAGACTCTTTTCGAGGCGCATCTACTGGTATTTCAAACGTCCAATTTCGCACCGAGGTTGCAGCGGTACACCTCTGCACTAAGTGCTTTTGAGTGGTCCGAAATTTCGTTGCTGTTGGCCTTTGAGGCTGCACGCATACGCCACAGAAATCGGTCAGCAGCTGTCATCGCGGTTCCGTGTTCTTCCTCTGCGAGGCCGCATCGGGAGCTCGTTTGATAAGCTTCGCCGCGGGGGAGGGAAAGGGAAAGCGGAACACCGAGTGGGCAATGGGTGTGGCAGCTGAGCCCCATTATTGGCCACCACGTGACATTCGGAAGCTCATCATCCACCGTTCGGGACGAAGTGCACCTCCAGTGCAGCTCACATCGCCCGCGCTTCCACGCAGCTTCGAAGGACACCAAATAGCGACACTAAAGAATTAACCAGTTTGCATTGTCAAAGCTTCATTTCGGAACTATGTATTTCCACTGGACTGACGGAAAAGGCTCGATTATGTAGTAGAGAAGTAAAGGCCAACTTCATCTCCCTTTCTGTTTCGTGCAGAAAGCCTAGCGTCACATCACGCAGCGAAATGTCTTGTAGCCTGCTGTGTTCATACTCTTTGATTCCTCTACGTAGCGCAAGGCCGACCTCCTCTGCCGAAAAAGTTCTGGCGGTATATATGACGTCATGCATAGCGAGCTGGTGCGTAGACTTAAAAAGACAACGCGTACGTCGCCAGTCTCGTCTTTGTTTTTCACGTATTATATCAAAGTCTCTTCTCGTGTTGGAGGATCACTAGAGATGGAGAAACTGTAATTAATCAGTTTAGACTGACATTTTAGACTGATATCAGTTTAGACTGATATTGTGATATCATTTTGAACACTGTATTGTTGTTGCTCATTATGTGCTATGCGGTTGATTATTTGAATAGAAAATGGTCGCAGTTTCATTTTTTTGGATTTCTCGCCGACACGCAGGTGTGTCAATGTGATGCCATGGATTGTATTTTCTCGTACTTGATCCTTTGTACCGCAGTTCTTGAAACTCTCTGTAGTCGAGTCTCCTGCACCTTTCGAGTTCAGTGTTTAAAAAAAGGGGGGGGGGGGCGCCGTCAGAATCGGTGATGTCATGGCGTGCTTGTGTGGGGACGCCGGGTAGCCACCTGTGCTTCTTGCCTCTTCTCTGGCTTATCAAGCCTCCTCTGACGGTTTGCTAATATTGTACTAACAATAATTTACTAACGCAGCTCAACTCGCATTTCACTTTAATCTGCCTTATCTTAAAGGCGTCCATTTCGTTACGGCAGATGTGCAATTTATTTTTACCGTCTAATTTCGTGTCCATGTTGAGAGTCCCTTTCGATGTCAATCAGTTTGTTCGCATGGCGAAATAATATTTGCCGTCGCTCGAACCCTAGCTAGCCGCTGTGCCTGAGGCCTTCCTCAAGTATGTTCACTTTCGTGCGTCCGTCTCTTTCGCTCCGGGCAAGTGCCTCGTGGTGTTTATTTCAGCTGCCCGGATCATCCCCGTTATGAAGCGCTTGAGCTGCATGCAGCTGTGCTAATAATATCGGTGTCATTTCACCTCCATTTTGATGATTTATTTTATCCGCTTGCCATTGACTACTACTACTACTGCTGCTAACAACAACAACAACAACAACAACAGCAACAACAACAACAACAACAACAACAACAACAATAATAATAATAATAATAAAGATAATAATACTTCATTATTTATTTATTTATTTATTTATTTATTTATTTATTTATTTATTTATTTATTGGACCCAGGAACAACCATAAGGTCTAAGTGCTGGCGCATGCATACATTACAAAAAAAAAAAAAGAATCGATGCAAGTAAAAAACACGACGTATAAAAAAAAAACGTTGAAGAGTGTACATACACAAGGCGCATGGTGAATGCAAAAGAAAAACGAGGAGAAGGGCAGTCGAACAATGTGTGAAACTATGGCACAACATCGCAGAACTCGGAAAAGAACACACTGATGACAGCGAGCTGTGAAAAATATCGAGATATTGAATATAAGCGTTATAAAGACTTAGTATTCTGTGGACCACCGAGTATTAGTGATGACAGGCAGAAACATGGAAATGTCTGTGTTCTCTAGTGATTTTGTGCTGAATACGAAATATCGTACAACTGAGGAGTTCGGGGCAGGTGAGAATACCGTGACGGAGTTTGAAAAGGAGCAGAAGATTGGCGCGGTTACGTCGGCAGCGAATTGTAAGGGCGATGACAAGATCCAGTGTCCGTGTTAGCAAAGCGGTGATGATATACGCGTAGAAAGTTTTTTTCTGCACCCGATCTATAATGTCACTGTTGGATCTAGAAGTACCATTCGAGACGACCGACGTGTATTCGAGTTAAAGAAGACAGGCTGCTGTGTACAACTTGCGGAACGGTGTCCGAAATTGAAATTCCTGAATAGTCTGCAAACAGAGCCAAGAGAGCGCATACCCAGCACAGCAACGCGTTTAGTGTGGGCAGAAGAGTGTGTAAGGTTGTATAAAAAGCGCACCGACATATTTGATCTCACAGACCTTATACACAATGGTATAGGATCTACAGAATAAGAGAAAGAAATGGCTTGCTGTTTCGCGTGTGAAATTCATGACTTTGGTCTTAGCAGCATTGGTGAGGATATAATGCTTGCGCAATTTAGAAAAGAAAGCAGGTCAGACTGCAGGATGCGACAGTCATCAAAAGTATGAGTTTTCTTTAAAATGTTCTTGTCGTCGGCATATAGAAGGAATGCAAAAGTCCGAATAGTGAAAAGAACGTCATTAATAATTAAAAAAAATAGTGGTCGTAATCCTTGAGGGACACGGTTGCCACGTAAAAGAAAGACGTTTGGCCATCGACGTTAGCATAACGCGATCTGTCAAGAACATAACTGCGCAAGAGATTGACAATTCAACAGCCAACATAAAACAAAATTGTAAGCTTTATCAGAAACAGTGCGGGGCTGACTACATCAAAATCTTTGCTGAGGTCACAGTAAACGGCGTCAGCTTGCCCCCTTTGAAGTACCGGCGCGGAGATCTGTGTCATGAAGCTTGAGAGATATGTGATCGTGGAGCGGCCGGTGAGAAATCGATGCTAATACGGAATTTTAGTTCACGACATATTGTCTATATTAATGTGAAGAGCAAGCTCAAAAATCTTTAGACGTGGCACGGAGAAAATTCGAGACATCGATTTTACAGCCAGAGTTAAAAACAGGAAGAACACGAGCATTTTTCCACATGTGAGGGAACATACAGACAGACAATGAACTTTTATCGAGGTCCTGAGGGACTAGCCGGCGGAGACACGTTGGAGCCCCCGGCTCGCCGCTGGCTGCTCCCATGTCGGAATCGGGAGGCCAAGCCTCTCCGCTCTTTCACGGGCCCTCTGGACGGCCATGGACTGGAGCTTGAGTTGGTTACTAGATATGGCCTCGTCCCAGTCCCGTTCGCTGGTGAGGGACGTATCCCGTAACGCAGGACACTGCCAGAGCATATGAGATCGAGTGCTAACCTCCTCCCCACAATCCGGGCACTATGGGTAATTTCTGGGTAAATCCTGCTTAAGAAACCTCGCGAGGGTTATGACCTCGTCTGAAGCATCCTGAGCGTGATCGATTGAGATCTGCAAAGATTCGGGTGTGGAGGCAGGAAGCGCCTGCGTTCCTCTTTATAGTGGGAGACGATCTCGTGAAAGGTTAATGAGAGGTCGCTGTGGCCGAGCTCCTCCAGATCCAGTGTAGCCCCACCGCCGTCGCGGCGCGTTAATTTTCGCGCACGGCGGTGAGCAGTCTCATTGGGCTTCGGGCGGCCCGGCAGCACGTTGTCGCCCATGTGAGCTGGGAACCATATAATATAATGCACGGGGTCACAATTAGTTCTGGACTTGTTTTTCAGAATCACCTCCACCTGTCTCGCAACCATTCCCGAAGCGAAAGCCCTGACGGCCGCGCGTGAGTCAGTGTAGATATACGGCCTTTGTGAATCCTGCATCGCCAGCGCCACCGCCACCTGTTCTGCCACGTCGGCCGTCACAGCGCCTACCGAGGGCGCAGATAGGAGCTCGCCCTTTTCGCTGACCGCCGTGACCGTGAATTTACCGGAGCGCCCATATTGAGCTGCGTCCACGAATGTGAGGGAAAGCGGAAGTATTCAAAAAGTTATTAAATATAGATGTCAGTACTGGGTCGAATATACTTTTATAATTACGGAGGGGATGCCATTAGGGCCGTTGGATATATGGAATGCTTTAAGCGCTTAAGACACTCGCTGATGAGCTGTTCATTGACAATAAACTGCGATTTGATTGATGATAACACATCACGAGGTGTAGGAACCGTCGTGTGCTGCTGACTGCATGACACCAGCGTTGAAACCTAAAGCTTTGTATATGATGCATGGGCAACAAAAGAATCCGCGACTACTTGGACTTGTACCCCTCTAGAGTCAAGCAGGCGACCCTATAGAGATAAACCTAGTGGCCCTTCGCTGGATCACCTCGAGTTGATTAATATCATTTATCGTGTAGCGGTCCCAAACTACCGATGCATATTCTAATTTTTATCTGTCATATGCAATCACAATCGAACAACAACAACAACTATCAAAAGTGGGCCTACCTAAGCGAAACGAGAGTTTCGAGTTGCAGTACTTTGCAGCATGAGACATGAGAGAGCAGTCAAGGAAAATTGACAAAGTTAACTGTTTGAATACAGCATTTAAACGTTAAAAAGCTTCTATTTTCCACAGTTCTGCGCCTATCGAAGGGGGAAACATGTTGCACGTGCAAATTATTGAAGAGGACTGGAGGGGAATATTCGCGAATGCGCTTCCCGTGTATAGCTGCCTCACACACCAGCAATGACGGAACGTTGACATTTCGTCCCGTGTTTCGAAGCGGGTGTTCGGGTATGAAAACACGCTGTGGCATGGGTTCTGAGGTGTAAGCAACGGGTGACAGATTTAAACGTATACTTTTATGACAACGTTATGGGATTAAACAGTCGACAGCACGTGCCCCGGGCCCGTTTGTTTTCTTCGGTGGTGTGCGTGTGTATTTCCTCGTAATATGTCAAATGTGCACCAACCAGGCCCTCGGCGAGTACGTCTAAGTTGCAGACCTTTTATCGGACACAGTCTGCGGCTGCTGATTAATTTCGCTCCACCGATGCGACCAAAGGTGTCCTAACATGCGTGCAACGCATTTAAAATGCTAATTACATTGGTAGTTCTGATTTTTGAGGCGGCCCTTGCGTGCACACATACTTGTCCACGCAGTGCCTGCAAGCGATCGACGACCGCAAGCTTGAATGATATATTGCTAGCAGAGACGTGCATGCAGAGGTGATCGGAGCGAATGTTGCCTGGCGTATAGGTGCGCCTCGAAACGGGTGCGTGTGTATGCCTGCATGGCGCATGCCGTCGACCGTGCGATTCCGTGACCGAAGATGCATGCTTCGTGACGACGTCGCGAGGTTGGAGGAACAAACGAGTGCTTCGTTTTACTCCATTTGGAAATACTGGAGGCCAACTTGACAACCAAGTACGAGGGGCAGTACATGTTGTACAGAGCGATGGTAAACAATAATGGATTACACCAGAACACCAAAGTGGAATAATTGTGTACTATATATATATATATATATATATATATATATATATATATATATATATATATATATATATATATATAGAGAGAGAGAGAGAGAGAGAGAGAGTTATTGTTCGCGGACAAAAAAAAATTTTTGAAATGCCTTAGTTCTCGTCAAAATTCTTTGCAAAAGATGAGTTCCACTGTGCCTTGAAGTGCAGGGGCGAAGGTAAAGCAGTTCAGTTATGTTGGTATTACCAGCCAATATATTCTGACGAAATTTTAGATGACTGAGGTTTTTTTCGGGATTGTTATGAATAAGGTTAATTTTTTGCTCATGAGTGTACTTAGGGATTCTTATCTCTTATGTTTATTGAAGATCAGTCTAATGGCCTTTCGCTGGATCATCTCGAGCTGATAAAATATCCTTTGCCGTACAGTAGCAGCCCCAAATTACCCATGCGTATTCTGATTTTAATCTCGCATATGTGTTCACAGCAAGCAGTCGAACGTGTTTCCCCCTGATCCAGCATTTCTGTCGCGCAAGCTAGCGGCACCATCTGGTAGGTGATAGTTTCTGTTCCACTCAGCGCATTGCGTCGGATAATATCAGATACTAAGTCATCGTAAGCGGAGTTACTGGCTGATGCGAATTGCTATATTATTTTTTTAAATTTTAGTAGCGTTCTATGCTGTAGGAATCTCCTCTCATTCACCCGTTTTCACAACGTTTTTAGATCTAAAGACGCTGCGTTTTCATTCATCAATATTACGTTTGGCAAGTTACGTACTGTGGGTGCTGTATGGAGACTGGCATCGCGGAATTCAAAAAGTAGCGCAAGTGATTCGTGAATTGAGATGTGTTCCAGTGAGTAGCTGTCGCAAGAACCGCACTTGTATTTGAACATTGAGAGGAATATAATTTGTACTAAATTCTTGGGAGTGGGTGTCACGCGGTAGAAGTTCTCTGGTGGTACGGTAATTAGCTTACCGAATTAGAGGCGAGGTGATTGATATCACTGTCTTTGAATATGGGATATAGCTAGTTGTCATGAGTGTTAAACGGAGTTGAGACTAATGTATGTGTAAGAAATTACTCCAATAAAAAGGTAGACACAGAAAAGGTTTAATCATCCCGCTCCCCGCTTTCGTGCCTGAGGAACTCTTTCTCGGCTTGCATGTGTGCGTCGCAAGTACGCGAGCATTCACCACGCCATTCGACGTCTGTCCGCGGCGCAGTGGCGAAAAACCATTGCTGCGATGTCATTCGTTTGCGTTGACAGGTTGTGACACCAAAACGACGCTCCGCTTTTTAAGCGGGTCGCCCGAGAACCATTGCCGCTTTGCGTTCTAGGCGAGCTCAGCGGCGCACGGCTTTCCGCTCGGCTTCTTCCTCCTCCCGCTTTGTCTTTGCGGCTGCTCTGTACGCTTTTGAAAGCGGCGCTCCGATTGGTCCACCGACTCTGGCCAATGGAAGAGTGCCGCCGGCAGCGCGCCGCCGGAGTGCCGCGCGCTCGCGCCGCAGCCGGCTCCCGCTGGTGCTGCCGCGCTTCGGCGAGCGGCGCTAACGGCAGTGGCCAAGATGGCGGCGCCCTGAGCAACGGCAGTCGGCGACGCAACGCTTGGCCGTGCCGGTCGAGCGCCCACAAAGGCGGCGAGGAGATCGGACGGTGCAGTGCGCGCACGCCAGAGCGCGACGGCCTATTTTTGTTTGCCTTTTCATCGACTGGCCCACGGCGTGCACGAGACGGGTGCGAAGGTGTCCCGTGTGATCTCGGCGATTGTTTGGCTCGGATCTTTTCTCCTCCCTTGCTCGCGAAGACGGCCGATCTGTGCGCTACGCCCGAGTGAAGGCCGTCGGCAATCGCGCGCTCCGGATTTGTGGATTTAACCTTCCCCGCAACGCTCTTCTACGATTGATCCGCCGACTGCCTCTAACCTGCAGCGACACTCGCCGACCCTCCAACGCCGGTAAGTCGAGAGGCGCGGCAGCGTTCACGTACCGTGGAGCAATTTAGATTCGCCGCTAATCTTAATTGCGCCCACGATGCCCTTGTAGTGAACACTTGAGCCCTCCGCGTTTTGGTTGTTCGTTTAAGCGTTCTTTCTTTTTTTTTTCTTTTTGTTCCCTTGTCCGCTCACCTAGGGAGGTATAGGGGCTCCTAAGTGACGCGGCTGGTAGCAGGCTATCGTCACTGTCAACTTGGCGTTTTAACCAGAGGAGCGTTCGACGCAGAATCTCCGCGAAGAGCGAATAGGAAAATAAGTTTATTTTGCGGCAGCGGCTACAGCTTTTTCAGCTGTAGGCCAGCTTGCGAGGGTTTGACAGGATGACTGGGCGAATCCAGACATCGCTGGTCTCCCGATGTGCATCATCAACATCTCAATATTCCACGACGGAAGCCGCATATCTTGGTAAATGGGCATATGAGGGTACTCTCCGTGGACGCCCGCTCGCGCGTTTGCTCGACGACGTTTGTATCAAAGCATCGCAAGACTGTGTAATCGCACCAACAGATAGGTATTGCAATCGCAGGGCAACGAAAAGGGCTGGCCAATACTCCTGGTTTGGAATTACAATACTTATCCTTTCCGTTAATTACTGCGCGCATTCCGACTGGCTCTAAGATTACTGCTTATTGCACGGTCTTCCTTTGTAACGCTCCTGACCTTTGCTTCAATGAGATAATTACAATTTGACTGTACGATAGTTTCACTAGTCTGTGCAGCTGGTTAATGTAGCCGCAGGGGTGTAGTGACACGCGCTGTTGATGCGGAATCGTATCGGTATATCTGCTA
The DNA here is from genome assembly GCF_038994185.2 of Dermacentor albipictus. Lineage (NCBI taxonomy): Eukaryota > Metazoa > Arthropoda > Arachnida > Ixodida > Ixodidae > Dermacentor > Dermacentor albipictus. The sequence continues at coordinate 19,062,110 of NC_091824.1, forward strand.
GAACTCGCTATAGCATCGTCACGATTCCTGGCAGGAATCTGTCACGCGTGCTATTGGTGCTGTTCTTTGTGCGCCACGCCCGAGGTTGCAGGTTCGATCCTCCGCCCATATCTGCATGCCGCGCCATCTGCGCTGCCTGGATCGAAGATGAGAATTTAATTGCTGTCGTTTGTGTTTAACGCTTTTTCTTTCTGCTCAGCGCGAGCCTCGAGTTGGCACTCTAGGCATCGTATGTCGTTCATATTTGCTTGAAGCGCTGGTGGGGCTGCACCTTGACACATTCTGTCGGGCGTAGCTCACCGCACTCTGCGCACGATTTGTTAACGTCCGTCGGCCGATGTGCACTAATTGGCGTTGAAAGAGCACGAGTAGCCCTTTTGCTTCAACAATGCTGCTGTAATTGCGTTCTGGTGGGATACCGTGTTGCCTTAATGGTTGCTGCCGATCAGTGTTTGTTGTCACCGCAGCTAAAAAGTCCCCTTGAACCTGGACTGATAATTCATTTGTTACTGCTCCTCGCTCCCGATATATCCCTCGTCAGGCCAGTGTCATTGAGCCATGGACATTTGCGCTGTGAATCAAGGGTCGGCAGTTTTTGGTCCTGAACTGCTGCCTCGTTGCTATCGGGTACGTTGGCGCGTTTTCACAATCGGGCACCGGTGACTCAGAGGCCAGCAAAAAACACGGGAGAGTCACCTGAGGGTGCCTTTATTATATATATTTGTCGTAGGAAACGCTTGTATGTTTGCGCTTGTGTGTTTGAGTGATCGCCGTACTCTTGCAAATGCATCATTGTGCCTATCGATGACATGCGGATGCTAAAAGAGGTTTCCTATAAAAGCACAGTTCGCTCGAGCGATTCCGTGCAGCTAACCAGAGAAGAAAACCAGAATTACGACTCCATCACTGATGCCGACAGGATGACTGCGTCTGGGAAGTATTAGTATAGTGCACAATGGGCGAGCCCTGCTCTAGAAGATATAGCCGGCTTTCGTTACTGATTGGCTAACGCGAGCTGCAGCCTTCACTGCGCTGCACCTAGTTGGTGAGAGGTAGTGTAGTTGACACTAGGGTTGTATGCAGCATGTGCGGTAGTTGACCATAACACAAGCTTTTGTGAGGGAAGTAACGAGAGATAGCCTGGCTCAGACGCATTGCAGTAATTCGAGAAAGAATTCGGCACTGTGACGCAAACGTTTGGTGGCTCGTCAACAACACTTAGAAGAGTGCACTGATCGGTACGATTATGTTGCAGAAGCCAGACGTGGCGCTTGCGCATCGACGAGCGTTCAGCACTGCCATTGCTGGCTCTTTCTCGCCGGCCAGAATATTGCGCCGCTCCGAATGCGGGAGGCGTCACTCTGTCTAATGCCGATAAACGCACATAAATGTGGCGTGTTCCATGTTCTCGAGCAGAGGAACCTTGCCGTAAAAATATGTTGTCCCGAAACGGAGATCCGGGAACCTTCCGCAGTGCGTATACGGCAGAAATCTCGGCCGCAACTCCGACACGTCCCGAGACGTTCGCACAGGCTGCGTCGTGGGTAGCAGTGGTCCGGATTGTTTCTGTGCGCTGCGGTTTACACTGTTCCTTTCCGACAGCCAAAGCCTCCATGCTTCCACTGCTGCGTAAGTACAGGTGTAGTTGTTCTGAAGGGTGAGGGGGATATCTCTTGGTGAGCTGCCGTGGCTAAGTAGAAACCCGTCGTTTCTCTTTCCCGAGCGCTCCAAGGCTGCGTGGGCCGTGCCACGTTCTCGCCCGTACGAGGCATGCACCCGTGTGCGCCTCTTTTTTTTCTGAACTGCTCAGCACTGCTTGCGCGATACAAGAGCGCGTCCCGCTCGTTCCTCCGGCATTGGTGGGCGCACATAACCGAGCGAGCGTGCCACGTGTGCTTCTAGGCGCCCGCAGCACGAAAGGAGGCGCGAAACTGGCGGCGCCTTCGCCTGGTGTCACGGCCGGTGGAAGCCGACGAGGCTGCAGCCCCCTTCGGCCTCGCGACCTGCTCACCCGACTGCGGACCGGGGCTGTCGCATTCGATCGCGCACTGCACGCAACAGCGAGCGGCGTGCACAGCTTTCGGGGCGCGTCCAAGCGGAGCGAGCAGCAGCGCGAATTCGGGGGGGGGGGGGGGGGGGGGCAGATTCGTCGGGGGGTCTCGGCAGATTCGTCGTCCAGATGCGCGGCCGAAACGGCGCAAAAATAGCCGCCCGGCGATGCGGGCGGCCTCTCCGATCTGACCCAGTGCGAGGTCGCATTTTTCAACCGCCGCTCGAGTTGGGTCAGCGTCCTCTCCGCCTGGGTGAGAAAGTCTGCTCGAATATGCGTGCGCTGCTTGTGGGGGTGAGAGGACGACGTCACTCGTGTGCGCCATCTGTTGTGCCATGCTCGCTGGCGCAGGTGTTGTATGCCCCGTTTTCTCTCGCAATTTGAGGCGCCTGTGTCGGCCACTCGGGGGGTCGTCACGTTCGGATGTCCAAGACGCATCTCGACCGTCCCGTCCATTGAACCTGGCCGCATTTGCGAATTGCTCGCTCCTTGCTTGTGGCCTGGTTTGTTTCCGTTTTGACTCCTGGGGGAAAGAGAAGGCCCTTTGCGTTCTGACGCTAAGCGCATCTCGCGGACCTCAAAAGAACAACACGACGACGTCACCGGTCGCTTATCTCGCACGCAGCTGGTTTAGAGCCGAGGGCATGCAGATACCTCCGCGCGTAATTCTGCCCTCGATTACCTTGTAAAAAAGATAAATGAACGGCCATGCATCTTTCGCGAGCGCCCACGATTTACGAGTTCGCTGCCTTCCCCTGAGCACACGCAAATACGTTTTCTGTTTTGCTTTCCCGCTACTCTGAAATGTATTTTTTTTCTTCCTACCTTCTTTCCCACAGGAAAAAGAAGAAAGAAACTGGAGCAAAAGTAAAAGGCTGAGCAGCCTGACAGACGCCCTTTCGAGAGCTTAGTCAAGCGACACGTCAGGCTTTATCGACTGCTTATTGTTTTTTTTTTCTCTTAACCCCTCCCTGTTCTGTTTAAAACTGAACTTGGTTGATTGATTTAATATAATACACGCACGTTTTCTGCCTTATTTTCTCGTATAAAGCTAAACATATTTGGTGACCAAATTGACACCCCTGCCACGGCTGCGTCTGAGGAACAGAAACAGGACTCGCAACGCTTGACCTCGTTTTTCTTGCGCCCCTTGTCCCTGCTTCGCGCTGTACCACGCAATCTAAAACAGAAAACCAACTATCCCAAACCATCACCCTTCTAAGGACTCGGAGACCATGTTTTTATCTAATTGCATGCGCCAGAAGCGAATGATGAGCTGGAAATACGTCATAGACAGCATGTTTTGGGCACCACTCTTATTGTGTTGTCCTCCCCGTTTTTGTTGTGCACGTCCATGCTTGTGTTCATGAATCTCCATACCAAGTCGCTTAGCTTTCTGTCGTTCTAATTAGCTTGTGTCCGTGACACACGGTGATGATGATGCTTATTATTTATTAGCATCCCCTTCAGAAAAAATTGTCACCCAGCCTGCTTGAGCTAATTAGAGAATCTATAAACGCTTTTCAATGTGTATCTCCTTAATCTTCTTTCTTCCTTAAAATCTATGCGTCTTAAGGCCCATCCACACGACGGACCAAGTCCGCGGACCGCTCGGTCACGTGATGCGACGTCACGGCCCGGCGCAGAGCACATCCACACGGCGGACCGCCATAGCAGACGGCAGAGCAGACCAACCAGCCAGAGTGTTATCATTGTTATCATTCCGGCTCGAGTCCCACAAAGCCGGGAACTGCTCAACGAGGTATACAAAATGAAAAAAAACCTCCTCGTCACTCCAAGAGGGCACGGTGTTTAAATAATATATCTGCTGCAGGCACGTGTAGGCGGAACGGTGGACATGAAACGACTGGCTTGACTGGCTTTTGCTGAGCCGAAAACTAGACTGGATTTGGCTGAAGACACTCTGTTGCCGGACAACATTCGTTGGCTACGCCAAAATCGCTGTGGTTAGCATGCGGTCCGCCGCCAAAACGGAAGCGGGAAAAGCCTCGGCGATTTGTTGGACCGCGAGGGCCGCGGTCTTGCGCGGTCCAACGGCGGTACGCACGAACTGGTGACGTCCTATCACGTGATGCCCGGACCGCGGTCCAAAAGAGCAATTTGGTCCGTCGTGTGGATCGGCCTTTACGGATCCGGTCGTATCAATCTCTTCCCTGCTTTTTTTCTTTCCCACCAATAGCGTCTGTTGCTTATGTCGACTGCCGACCGGCTTATGCTACCGTCCACATTAATGTACATCGCTTCTGGAAGTTGTACGTTACGTACGATCTTCGCTGGGTGAGAATGCCTTCGCATTCCATTACGATGTGCCGAGTGCTCTCCGGATTTTTGCTGCAGCAGACACATGCTTCATCTTGTTGCGAATATTTGTTCCGGTGTGTTTTTGACCTTAGGCAACCAGCTCGTATTCCAAATAGAAAGTCACTGCCCTTTGTGTTGTCGTCGTACAGATTTTGCTTACTAATGTCGTGCCATTCTTGTAAGTATCCGACGTCTTGCCTTGTTTCCATCCTTTGCACCCAATTCGCTGTCTCTGTTTCTCTCACTTTCTTTCTGATGACTTCCGGTTGTCTACCTACAATTCCAGTTACCCTCTACCTGGCCACCAACTTTCGCACCGGTTCCTCAATTGTGTGTCCGCACTTTTGAGATACCTGCCAACTTCAGTCGCTCATTTTATGGCGATAGCAATTATATGGACATCCCCGAGTGAATTTTTGTCGTCGCCGTCGCCACGAGGTTCCGCATATGTTGACGTATGTGTGTGCCATATCCTGTCTCGTGCTATGCGGTGTGTGCGGTTTACACTGCAACACCATCCTATTCTCAAGTCGCTCGTACCAGGTCTTACATTCCTGGCAAAATTATTTATCAGGATTTTGAGAATGGCAGCCCACAAAGAAATGTCACGATACAAACACCGGCAGCGCATGCCTTTTATCTTAAATCTTCTCACACTTATATAAATGTAGGAAATGATAACAGAGCTCAAACCTTAAAATGATGCAATTTCGTTGGCGCCGCTGTGCACTACTTCCGGGATCGGCTCAAGTCGCTTAGAAAGATGTTGGCTTCAATTGATCAACATAAGTGAAATTTCCCGATGGCAGGATTCCAACAGAGGACCTCTAGCACAGCATCAGGTTTTTACTTAGGCTACGTTTACTTCAATTCATACTGGCACTACAGCTGCGAGTCTTACACTTGGCGTAATATTCTAACATGGTGAATTCGAAAGAAGCCCAACCCATATGTCACCCTGCAATGCTCATTTGTGGTTTTGGCGTATGCTCCCAAAGCCAACCGGCCTACCGATCTTCGGTGAACTTCCAGCCCCCGACAAGATGTCTGAGCTCACAATGACATTTGCCAGGCGTCAGCTCTGTGTCGCACTTTACCAACGCACGAAATGCGCTTCAGCGCCGCCTGGCGCGATCAAGGGGAGCGTCGTGGCGCACGCAAACCGGAGCAATACTGGCTTCTAAGGGATTCTGCTAGTACCACCTTGAATGTACCAATATAATTCGGCGCGTGGTATAAAGGTGCGAATACCCTGTATCAAAGTATTCCGTCTCTGGTTATCACGTCCTTAAGCAGAGCGAGCTTGCACGCAGGATTATCGCACCCGGCGTCCGCAGAGCGTTTTGCGAGCACCGCATTATCCGCGGTAGCTCAGCGAATGTGGCGCTTTGGGCACGAGGTAGGGAGTTTGATCACCGGCCTGGGTGGGCCGCGTTACGACGGGGCCGTAACGCACAAACGTTCGCTTATTGTGCTTTGGGTATGCGAACAAGAATTCCCAGGCCTTGAAGTGAGCCAGGACCACGGCGCCTCTCGTATGCGCGATTTGTTTTTTCAACCCTAAGGGTACAGTCTTTTTACGGGGTTCGTCATGGTTGCGTCATGCTACGGTGCACGAAATATTGGGTGGAGGTCTGAATCGAAGATGCTTGAGGTGGTAAAAAAAAAAAATACACTTGCGATTGTGACTGTTGTTAAGTTGGTGACAGGACGTATACGGTTGAAATAAAATTTTAAACGTCGTACTCAAGCATTCGTACCTGAGTGGTTGTTAGCTGTTCGTTCTGCTCCTAGCACCTTCTTAGCCTCAGATTACTGCGCTTGAACTCTGGCTGTCTGATGGAGGTCGGGCCGTCGCCCTTCTGGCTCCATTGCACCACGCTGCGCCACTTTGCAGCCTCGTTGTGCGGGAAAGTGCACTTGCAACACGCCGCGTGATTTGGGGGCTTTTCCCCGTTAAGCCCAAAGCCCATGAGCGCGATCTTGTGCGCGACAGCGACGAGCGACGGATCGGGCCGTCGCGCGAACAGATCGCTCGGTTCTGCAAATCTAGAATTCGTCGCTCGTCGCCCGGAAGTGCTATGAGCGACTAGCCAATAGCGCGAAGCCGGAACTGGATGTACGTAACTCAAGTACTTCCGATTGTCGGACGGAACGAGCAAACGATTGAATTCTTATACGTGCAAGGATAAGAACCTACTGTAAGACTTTCAGAAATATTTTATGCTGCTTTTTACAGTAAAACACATCAACTCAAGTTAATGAAGCACGCGTCACGCTAGCTTCAGCGCCTATATTGCTGCCCTCATACCGGCAACACTGGGGAGACGTCGCTCGAAGTCATCGTTGCATGGGGTACGACTTGTATAGGCGACGAGCGAACGCTACAGCCATCTCCATCGCGTCGCTTGTCGCTGTTGCGTGCAAGATCGCTTGCATGAGGTTTACATTTTACTCATGCGCTTGTTCGTGCTGCCCAGCGCATGGAACAAAATGAAAAAAAAAGAAAAGCAAGGAGAGAAGTCTATGCGTGAAAGCTAATCTTGCCGCTTACAAGAAAAGTGCTGCGGATGTGTTGATTCGCACGGCAAATCTGAACACGTTCTGTCGAGGTGCAGCTTGTACAAATGAGCGTCTGACCACCAAGCGTGTCTCCTGCCGACGCGTCGATCTCGTCACCCTGTCTTATTGTTTCCCCTCTTCTCTTATCTGTGCTCAAAGCGTTTAAAGACGTAGATTAGCGTCGGCGGGACGTGACATGGCCGTCCGATGAACGAATATGAGCGAGTATGCTCCACTCGCGTGCGGTTTCAACTAAAGGTCATCGTCGTTCGCCATTCTTTTCAGAGCGCTGCGCGGTGTTAGATATGGAGCTGTTTCCTGCGATTGCTTCGAGTTCCCCAAACCACTTCGAATCGCAGCACAGCTAATTGAGGAATGCCGAAGCAGGAAAGCACATTCCAGAGGAGCGGCCGAGCAAACAAGTTTAAGGCAACAAGTTCACCTGCCAACAAGTTCGTGCGCCGCCGGGATTAGCAGGTGGGCCTCCGACAATGGAGCATGAGCAGCCCTCCCCTTATCCTCGTTAGAAGTGCATTGCCAGTCTGCGAGGCAAGACCGCAGAGAGCCGCCAGGTGTGACACCGCGACACGGGCGCCTACCATTGGCTGAAAGTGGCGTCATCGGAGCGGACTCTCCTATTGGTCAAACATGACGTGACTTACAGTGCGCGGAGGGTTTATAAGAAGCCTTCTAGAGAGACCTGAGCATTCTGGGACATGCCCTGATTCCCTGATTCACCTCTCTCGAACTTCTTGCCGCGGGCCGCAGCGTCCGAGTTGCTACCGGCCCGTAATGTCTGTACGACTGTTACCTGACGTCTCACCTCCCTGTACATAATGTAGAATAAATCCTCCCAAGTTTGGTTTTCATCCCGAAGTCCGGCCTCCAACCCCTACATCTGGTTGGCAGCGGTAGGATCGCCTCCGAATGCATCAGCTGGTGGCAGCGCTACGTATCAACCTTCGTCGAGAGAGATCCTAAGGAACCGGGAAGAGCGAAGAAGAGAGAGCCTTCGTCGAAAGAGGTCCGAAGAAACTGGGAGTAGCGAAGAAGGAGCGAGCCTTCGACCCAGGGAGTCCGGAGGAACTGGGAACAGCGGACGGATGAACCGGATGGCAGGGTGCTGCAACCGTAAGTGAGCGTGTGGTTTTTTTCCTTATGATTCGCCAGACTCAAAGGTTGTGTGTTCAATTTTGATAGTTCTGGGAATCGGGAGTTTGATGCATTGTGTGTTTGCACAAATTAATTAAGGAAAACAGTTTTAACCACCTGTCGGGGCAGCTGCCATGGATCTTAGAAGGTTGACGAGGTTAGACTTGTTGTTGGTGTGCGACGATTTGGGAGTTGAGGCGGACGAACGGATGGAAACGCCAGCTATCATAAAGGCGATTAACGATAGTGGCAATGATGATGAAAGCATTAAGCTTGCTTGGGAGGTGATACAGGAGCCACGGGAGCGTGTGCGTCGTGTACGTTTGCGGGAGCGTCGTGAACTTAAGAGTGAGAGTAAGCGTGAACAACGTGAGAAGGCACGCGAACGTGAGAATCAACGTAAGCTTGAGCGAGAGGAAAAGTATGAGAGAGAGAAGGCAGCACTGATCAAAGCGATACAGGATTGTGATCAGTTATTGGCACAGAGACAACGGCTGTCTGAGAATTCTGTAGATAGTACAGAGCGAAAGAATGAGGAAGTGTCTAGCGGACTTTCGCCAGAAGCCGACGAGAAGAGTAGTGCCTGTGAGATTGGCTGCAGATTCTTAAGTGAAGGGAAAAGGCTAGCTGCTGACGATGCCTTAGTGGCAATAGAGGCCGTTAAAGGCCAGAGTGAGAGCGACGAGGTGCTGTGCCAACAGATGACTGTGGAGACAGCTAGGCCAGCTGCGAACAAATTGGCACAGTTACCGCGTGTGTGCGTCGCTAGTAAGGTTAGCGAGGTTGCTAGCGAGGAAAAGGGTACTGTTGACGCGACAGACGCGAGCACCCATGTAGAGCCAGATCTGCGTGCAGAAGTGAAGTGCGAGCTGGACGATGCAGTTGAGAATAGCTCTCGGGGTGGCGAGCTCCGTAGCTCACGAGAGAACAACTGCATTGTTCAGGGATCGGTGCGGCTCTCCGCCAGTCTAGATAGCCTAGATAGGGATGATTCCGTTATTAATCATTCGGACTGTGCGCGTGAGACAGCGATCGATACCGACGGGCTGTGTGCCGATGCAAAGCGTGAGCTGGGCAATGTAGCAGAGGGCAGTTCGCAAGAGTGCGAGTTGTCTAACTCGAGTAAAGCCTGCTGCATTGTGCCAGAGTCGGTTGGGCTGTCCGCCAGTCGAGGCAGAGAGAGTGTTGATTTAAGTGAGAATCACTCAGACTGTGCGGGTAAGAGACCGATCCGGGCCGACGAAATGTGTACCGGCCAGCACGAGGCACGAGAAGGCGACATGAAGGCGAGTGCAAAGAGAAAGCGCCGTAAAAAGAAGCGCGGTAAAGACCGAAAGTCGGTAATTAATGTAGCGCCGCCAAAAATGGCGAGAAACCCAAAAGGGCAGGGCGCGAGGAAGAAGGTGCGGTCGTCTAGGACGATGTTGACGCATCCAGAACGTTCGAGCCACCGGTCAAAGGGGGACCGCGAAGAATGTTCTGCACGGACGCGGACAAAGGGCACGAGGCTGTTAAACTCCTCGTCGTTCCGTAGTTCTTTTCATAGCTCAGCGGGCAGTTCGAAGAAACGCAAGGTGGCAGGACGAGACCAGGTGGGGAGTAGCGACGCGGTCAATCGAGTTTGTGTTGAAAGCGGGACGCGGGGACGCAAATTGGCAATAGACCGTAACGTCTCGGGGCAGCTGATAGTGAGCCAGCCCTTTTGTTGTTCCTCCGTTGCCAGAGTAGCTTGTAAACTTCGACCACCCCGGGTCCGGCTGAAAGTATGAGTCAGTCGTAAGCAATCGGGAACGGGAAGCCAAGAGAGCTTCCGTAGAAGTGAAAAGTGTCTTGTTTTTTATTTTGAGCATCGGAAAGTTTTTCGCGAATTGAGACTGGGATTTCTTTCAACGTGTAAGGTATGAGCTTTGTTTATGTTTTGGTTTGAGAAAGCTCCGAGATTTGAAAGATGCGTTTTATGTAAACATGTAGTCTCGCGAGATGCTCATTAATAAGTAGATAGGCTTTTTTTGTGTGTGTGGGAGTAACCTGAAGGTCAAGGTTATCGTCGAAAGGCCTATGGTAAAGCGCGTGTGTTATTTAACCTTCTTTCTTTTTAAGTTTTGAATTTTCTAAGGTTAAGCGCGTAGATTTTCAGTGAGTGCATGATTTGCACGGAGAAGCGTTCTTAGTTCCTTTAGCGCGTGTCCTGTGTGGACGGAAGGAAGCAGATTTATTATGTGTATTATGTGTTGAGGGCAGCCGTATTCTGACTTCTTTAGTGAACGTGCGTGGAAAGAGTTAGTAGAAGACGCATCATTTTAAGAGTTCTGCGGAGTGTGTAAGTCCCGCGAGTTTAATTGTTCGTTTACGTCACGTGTCCTGTAGGACTTTCAGGGAAGAAACGTGAGTAAGCGTAAATGAAAAGTTTGCCTACAACGCAAGTACGCGTTTTGTTTAGTGACCACAAGGTTAGTGCGCTTGTGATTACGTACTTGTGAGGTTGACCAGATTGTTCAGTGGCACCAATACGTGCGATAAGTACGCCACTGCGATAGATTGGAAACATGCTGTTCGTGTAGTTAGGCCACTTAAGTTATGTTCGGCTGTTTTCATTTGTTGTTTGCATCGTCGGCGACCTTTTTGTTTTGCAACAACAATAGTGGTCTGGTCTTGTCGGCAATCGAGGAGAAATGGATAGCTGTTTGGAAGGGTGGTTGGAACTGTTGTCAAAATTGGGGAACTAAAAGATCAGGGTTGATTTTGACTCAGTAATAGCCTGGCGAGTCAGGGGTGAAGAGCCTGCGCTTACGCGTGGTGCAGCGCTGTGTTGTTTGGTTTGTTTGACGTATGTTCTCCAGGGCCCAGGATCCCGAGGGTTGTCAAACGAGGCTCGACCCCAGTACCCTGCAGCTTCTTTCAGCGTTCCTCATGGCCAGCGAATTGAGTTCACCGGCCATTCAGAACTACCGGGGCGAGGACGAGCTGTTAGATATGGAGCTGTTTCCTGCGATTACTTCGAGTTCCCCAAACCACTTCGAATCGCAGCACAGCTAATTGAGGAATGCCGAAGCAGGAAAGCACATTCCAGAGGAGCGGCCGAGCAAACAAGTTTAAGGCAACAAGTTCACCTGCCAACAAGTTCGTGCGCCGCCGGGATTAGCAGGTGGGCCTCCGACAATGGAGCATGAGCAGCCCTCCCCTTATCCTCGTTAGAAGTGCATTGCCAGTCTGCGAGGCAAGACCGCAGAGAGCCGCCAGGTGTGACACCGCGACACGGGCGCCTACCATTGGGTGAAAGTGGCGTCATCGGAGCGGACTCTCCTATTGGTCAAACATGACGTGACTTACAGTGCTCGGAGGGTTTATAAGAAGCCTTCTAGAGAGACCTGAGCATTCTGGGACATGCCCTGATTCCCTGATTCACCTCTCTCGAACTTCTTGCCGCGGGCCGCAGCGTCCGAGTTGCTACCGGCCCGTAATGTCTGTACGACTGTTACCTGACATCTCACCTCCCTGTACATAATGTAGAATAAATCCTCCCAAGTTTGGTTTTCATCCCGAAGTCCGGCCTCCAACCCCTACAGCGGGATGAAAGGCGGCGATAGCGAGGAGAGCGCGAGGAGGAATGCGGAGGAGGAGGCTACAGTGAAGGCATGAGGCGAAAAGCGGGGGAGGAGGGTATGTTTAAGATGGTGGAGGAATGCAGAGTGCCGCACGAGACTACGAGATGGCACCACAGCATGTGTAATCTGACTGTATGTGCGACGCAAATTGTGCAGTACTTTCTGGACGCCACGCGGGCACCGGCGATTGCACTGGAACCTTCGACGAGTGCGCTTGACCCGCAGATGAGATTTTTGACGATCGCCGACTCTGCTCGCCGCTGTCGTTGTGCTTTAGTGTTACTTGTTTTGGTTACGAGCGTTTTTGTTTTTCACCCCTATGGAAATGCGGCCGCGATAGAACCTGCGACCCTCTAGCTCAGCAGTGCAACTGAGCCACCGCGGCAGGTATACCGATATGTATTCCATGGCCTCCTCTTCGGTAAAAGGGGCGTACATTGTTGCCACTGCACAAGGGTAATTTAGCAATTCAACTCAAATTATTTTTCTCTTTAGTGTTTGTTTAAATCGAGCATCTGTAAATATTTGTGCCTATGGAACTGATTCATTCGCAGAGCAACCGTGGTTGAGCAAGCTGCTTGGTGATACTGAAAAACCCGGCTCTTAGACATGTCTTGGTAGTGCATGCCACTATGAGAGGCCTTCACTTTGGTCGTAAACTCCCCGCATTACACCAGAGGTTAGGAAACCCATGGCTGGACTTCTTGGAAACAAAACACGGTGATCAGCAACGTTCCGCCTTGATGGAATGGTGGAACGCAGGGTAACGATGGAATACGATGCAAGCTACAGAACTTTCCTGCAACATTACTGCTGTTGCAGTATGCGACATGGCCCGAAACTTGTACAGATGTGAGCTATAGGTAGTTATCATGGCAAAAAAACAGTGCTCAGACGGCATAACGACGGGTTAAGGACGTAGGACGTGTAAGGTAACTGTCCTGAAAAAGAGTAGAAAATGACTACAACCAGGACGTGCATTAGGTGGCGATTGTTTTCTTTAGACTCTATTCATTGTTCATCACGCGTCGCAGCGAGTGTCCGTCCGCTATAGCATTGACTAGCATCGCGCCATATGACATGGCGCGATGCTAGCCAATGACGGAAGCGCAAGAGTGAAAAATTAAACGAATCTTTACAGTATACATGCCGGGGCGTTCTAATTTACTACGGAGCCCACCGCGTCTTTTCAGCTTTTAGATGCCACCCATCGGTCGTTTGCGACCACCGTGCAGGTGTCGCTGAGGTTTGTCCAATCGCACTGGTGCCGCGCGGTGAATGTTTCGGCGCCCGAAAGCGCCCACTTTTGTCTCGCGATGCAGCAGAACCCCCAAGTGCCCGTCTTCCACCGACGTTGCGCACGACCTCGGCTGCGTGCCGCTTGCCTAACGCGTGTCGCAAGCCACGTGACCGGTTTGTGCGGCAGCTTTCCCGCAGCGCCGCCCGGTCGCGCGGTGGGGCCGCATGTGCGGGGCGTCCACCACCATCGCGAGCGGGTCAGCGGCGGCGGCGGTCGGCGTGAGGGGTCAGCCCCGGTGCAAGGGGGCGCGCTGCACCGCTTCGATCTGGGTTTCGGTGTAACTGGGTTGTCCGTCGTGCATGCGGAGCGAGGACGCTCGCTCGTTTTGGGCCAGGGAGCATTGCGGCGGCGGCGGCACGAGCGTGCTCCTCGCCTGACGCGCTGGTCGCTCGCGGACAAAGCACCGCAGCTCCCGGATGGCACGTTAGCCACGAATTAAGCGCGGCCCGCGTTGAGGACCTGCGCAGGCACGCGCCGAAAGCCACGAAGCGTGCGTCTTTGTTGGCTCCCCGTTGCTGGATCGCCGTTATGTACGGCGGTCGTCTCGGTGACGTTGTCATCCTGCTACGGGGAAGCTGCCAGAGTGTCGCAGTGCAGCAGCCATCGGTCAGCGGCCTAGTGCCGGCTCCTTTCGTCACCGTCTTATGCGGACGGTGTCTTCTGTGCCGCCCCTCCCGACCTCCGGCGAGCAGGGCTTGCCGTCGCGCGAGAAAGTTGCAAGGACAGCTCCTAGTCGGCACACCCGGTGGCGGTCACTGGTCGCACAGGCGTGCGGTGTATGGGCGTGCAGGCGTGTGCTGCACAGAGTGCGAGCAGCAAATGTTTCCGGAGGAACAGACTTGCTTCGCTGTGTGACGTCGAGCTGGCACACCGTCACCGCGCGTCGGCCGGCGCGTGCCTGTATTGTGCGCGTATGCTTATCGCGCAGGAAGCGGGTGCGCGATTGTCCCGTTTCACCTATAGCGGCCTCGGCGCTACTGTTTTGCGGCAGCGTTCATTGCTTCCCTCCCGCTGAACTGTGCGTTGCCCCCGCGCCTTCCCTCTGTAGAGCAGTAAATATGTAAATGAAACGGGGCCCACTTTTGTGCTTTTGGGCCCAAGTAGTGCGAGAGAGGCGGCTGTATGCGCACGAGCACGTGTACTGCGGTGATACGAAGACAAACGTTTCTAGAAGCCCTAGTGACGCTTTTCGCTCGCTATCGTCACATGAGGATTTGCACGATTGTGCGTGTGGAGGTCGCCATCTACGAGTGACCGCGAGTAAAGCAAGCGTCCCGGCCGCTTCCTGAATAGCGTTCTTATTTTTCGTCATATTCCGCTACGCTGCGGGATTCTGCCGATAAAAGCGTAGGCCCACGCTTACACTGCCGCTTCGGGACTTGTTTATATACTCGCTGACAATTATTAACTTAAGGATTCAGTACAAACCCCGCCCACAAAAACCGCACAGCGTCTGCCCCGGGCGTGTGCCGTTCGCTGTAGGTGATGGGGGGGCGGTTGAAGATGGACCCCAAACTCACAATTAAGTTAGAATGACTTTAAATTTAAAGCTTGGGTGTATGTACAACTTTCCTTAAAGTTTAACAGCGGTGTTTTGCCGCTGCGTTCTTAGGCGGGTAATGATTGTAAGCCCAGAACGCCTGGAGCCGCCAGAGTAAGTCGCGCGCCCCGTCGTCGAAACCCCGCTACTGCCACAAGCCACGCATGTGGACCGCGGAAGGACACACCGCGCTCGCTTTGGTGCGCTTGGCCTCGCTGCGCGGATATGTCTGCCGACCCCTCGGGCTGCGTGGGGCTGACCGAGCAGCGCTCATTACGGTTGTCTGGTGCGTGGGTGGGCTCGCTGTCCGCTGCTTCGCGCCTGGCACGACGAGTGGTTGTTCGTGGTCGCCTCTCATTCGTTCTCGTGTCGCTGTCCACCTGCAGATGCTCTGAATTCGCGTGTAGAGCTCGCCCTGCACTTTCACTTGCTCGAGGCGTGTCTCCCGTTTCCTTCTATAGTTGTTGGTCTTCTTTATCGGCCTCGAGGCAGCTCGTATGAGGCTCTCTGAAGCACTCGCCGTTCGCGTGGAAGAGGCGTCGAGAGCCGTCGCGTACTCTATGCAGGGCGCGGTGTCAGTGCGGCAGCGCAGTGCCATTATAGACGTAAGGAACTCGCTTATGACCCACAGCCTGCTGGTTGTGCTCCTTCACCGGCTCTCATAGGGCTTCCGGTGGGAAGAGCGTAGCCGCGCGGCTCTCGTTGATGTGGGCACCGCTCGTCATCATAAGAGAGAGGATTAGGGGACGGAAGCGTTGGGCCCCCCTAATGTGAAACCATGTATATGTCGATGTGCCCGAGCTGCAAGTTCCGCCGCGCTTCGTCGAACCGCCTCGCCGCGTCATAGCGAGACAGCAAGTGCCGCAAACGCCGGGGATATCGAGCATCTGAGCAGGCGAGCAATCGTGCCATCGCTGATGGAACGCCGCCCCGTATACGGGCACCTTGCGACGCTTGAGCGCTGCTCGCGAGTCCGCGGCGGCTTGTGTATATCCGTGCATGGCCGGATAACCCGGGCACGAACCCGTCCCTCCTAAATGTCGAGACCGCGTCGTCGTACAGTGGCGCGCCCTTTCACATTCGCTCGTTTCCGCGCTCTTTTCGTGTCTGCACGTCCGTCGCACGGGCTGTCCGCGGCGGGGGGTCAGCCGCGGCCGTTTGACTGTTGGCGCCCCCTCTCGCCCTGCCGACGACGGTGGCCGCCGCGTTGATGCGGAGCAGTGCGGGCCACGCGTGTGTGGCCCAGTGCCCTGCCCGAATTGTGCGCCGCCACCGCGTCTGTGCAGCGGGGGCCTTCCTTCTCCATTCCCGAGGAACGGCTCCGTTTGCGGAATCCGACCGCGACGTCTCACTGTCGCGGGCCACATGCGTGGCTCCTCCTGGAGCACCTCCCCTTTTTGTTTGCGACCCTTTTCGCGAAGTGAACCTGATGGACGCCTTGCCGCACGGCTGCGCGCATTCCCGCGGCCCGCCCGCTGTATTTCTGTCTTTCGCGTCAAGTCTTTGTTCGCGTCTGTGTCGCGCGTGCCGATCTGGTTTGCGTCCTGGATGACGGCGAAGAACGCGGGCGCGTAGTGGCAATTGGAGCGTGAATACGCGCGCGCCCGTTCGAGCGCAGACGAAAGGCGCCCTCCGAGTGGCCATCGCGCTTCGACCGGCTGGCGTGAATTGCCAGGTAGCGCGCTCACTTCGCCTGCGGTCGCCATACAGCCGACGACAACTTTCTGTGGCGGCAGAGCCAAAGCTCGGTCGCACGTGCGGAGCTTTTGCCGTTGTGTTACCGCGCCAAGTAGTGCCGGCGTTTTGCCGTTGTTGTATTTTTGGTTTACGTTACTAGGAAAACCAGACGTGGACACCAGAAAGCCAGAACTAGGAGGAGCAGGTAACCGAAATGCGAGCAGGCTTCTTAATTGTTACGAAATAAACCTTGAACAAAAGATTAGAATAATTATTGGTACGATTTCTTTTACGCTACTTAGCTTCCAGTTGCTTGCATTCGCCGACTACATGCGGGTGCGCAGTTTAAAGGAAATGTGCGCTTTCGGCGCCGTAGCTTAGGCTGCGCTGCCACGGAAAGTTGTCGCCGGGTCTCCTGTGGCGCGGAGGTGTGGACGGCTCCTTTCAGGCTCGTGTGCTAAACACGTGCTCACCGCTTCGCTTAGGCGACGCAGACATTGCCCACTCTGCAGGCGGCCAAGCTCAACTGCTATCCCGCGGGGGCAACTATCGCGCCGTGGCTTGAGGACCCCTGTTATAGACCGACGAAGTACTGCAGGTAACACTTTGCGGGTAACAACTTTTACCGTAACTTATTTTGTTTCCCTCCTTTATAGTTATATTTGCTTCGGTTTTCCATGTATTTATAATCCTTCACTGGTGAGTAATGCTGTAGTAGGAGCGCCCGTCTAGTTAAGCGCCCTTTCTTTTGATGAACAAAGCTGCGTAACGTGCATTGACATGGCAGATACTTGCCAACTTTGTGAATACTAGGATGTGGACATCGTTTTACATTATTTGTGAGAACGGCTATTCAATATTCGTAAAGTATTCGATGTGCTATTCGATATCAAGAATTACTATTTCGCCCCCCCCCCTCCCCTAGTAATTTTTGTTGGCACGAAATGCGGCGAAGCGAGCAAGCCTATGTCTTCCTGTTCGCGACAAATTAGTTTGTTTCCTAAAATCGCAGATTGGATGCGGCGGCCACGACAATTCCCCGTGCGGCATTCCCTCTAGAGCGTGCGCGCAACGCTGTGAGGAAGCGCGATCGCGTGGATTGTACGAGAGTGCAGTGGAAAGGAGAGGTTCTGCGCTTCGCTCGCAGATGGCGCTACTAGTCGTGCAGCGTGCGCATGAGAGACTGTTCTGACCAGCGCCAGCCAGCGCGTTCTATGACAGCGCTGGAAGGTTTGGCCAACGCCACTTATACATAGCACAAGGCCTGTTCACTGCGATCCATGACGTCTTGCTACTGGCCCGAAATGTTCATTGCCAAGGCTGGCATGACGAAAACGATGACATCAAAATCATCGCGGCTCACTCGGGAGCATACTCATTCGATTCTATGGCAGTCTGGCCAGTAGCATGACGCCAGTAGCATATGTGGTGTTGGCTTGGCCCGTTTCGTCGGCTGCACGTTGTGTTGCATCTCTGGCGGTCGCTTAGGTATTACTACACTGTAGTTGGGGCGTTTCAGCTAATGTAATCGAAATGTGCAGGTATTTATTTTGCAGCGGCAGTGGGTTGTCGCGCCGTTTCGAGTTGAATCAGTGCTTCTGGTCTAGGATAATCTTAGCGCATTTCCGTATGCGAAAAATAAATAAAACACGCACTGATACCATCATCATCAGCAGCAGCAGCAGCCTACATTTATGTCAACTGGGGCACGACGAAGGTCCAACTGCCCATGTCCAGTTACCTCTGTCTGATATATTAGGCACTGATGTATTTTCCCCTAAGTCTCGTGCAGTTTAGACATATCTTATATATAGACATATATATTATATATTGACGTTGCCATGGACTGTGTGCTTATGAGCACCGCCTTATGAACTCATCCGGCACATTGTACTTCTCAATGCATACAGCGTTTCCGAAGCATTTCCAGTAAGTACGCTAGTGACGCAGGGAATGCGACGCTATGCTTAGCATTTGCTGCATTTCGAGCACATTTTAATTGATAGTTTCGTCACTTGGAAATGGTCGTGTAAGATAGCTGCTGAACTTTTACTGCGCGTTAAACTCGGCTCCATTGGCCATCGGGCAGTCAGCTGTGTGTGTGTATGTGTGTGTGCGTGCGTGTGCGTGTGTGTGTGTGCGTGCGTGTGTGTGTGTGTGTGTGTCTGTGTGTGTGTGTGTGTGTGTGTGTGTGTGTGTGTGTGTGTGTGTGTGTGTGTGTGTGTGTGTGTGTGAGAGAGAGCGAGTGACGCGCGTTTAGGGTATTATTGCTCGATTTATGAGAAAACAGATGAGCTCCGAATTTTTTGCAGGTGACAGTGTATGTATGTCTACGGAATACATAACATAGTGACTCGGATTCAGACACGACATCGCCATCATGTTTGTACGCTTAAGTGCACTCTTGCCTGGCACGTACGTTTTTACACGTGCAGCGCAAGTCTTGACGCTGCGGGTAGCTTTGTTGGACATAATTTTCACCTACTACGTCAGACATTTACGGCAAAAAAATACTGAAGATGTGAGCCCGCATTCCTTATAGTTGTAGTAGCATTGCGCGATGTAAATGTCTTGTTTGCTTAGACAACACATAAAGACATTTGCCGTGGGCCTTGACATAAGGGCAAGTCAGTAGTGTCAGGACCCCTTGATACAAAATGACAACTGTCACGGAGTGGCAAGAAAAAGGACAAGAATTATATAAATTGCAAAAGTAAGTACTAGCTAGAGTACCTGCATTCGAAAGGGAAATTCCCTCGCGGCATTTACCAACGTCTGAAATACACAAGCAACATGTAGACCTAACAGTTTCGCATGATACAAATAACGAAGGCAAATGCAGTCGACTATAGGCACGTCGTACAATTTGGCGTCGCGATTCGGCGTCCAGCTGCTTGTGCTGCAGACCACATGTAATTCCAACGTGGCACAATGTGGCTTCCGATAGGACGTGCGGTGCCTCTGAATGGTGGCGACTGTTGGAATCTGGTGGGAACCTTACTGGATTTGCATAACAGCGGATCGTGCGTCTCATGCAGACGCGTACGTCAAAAATCACCCGATCCGTCGCGTGGCGCATCGGAAAAATGTCTGCTCGAACTGTTCAACCTGCTAGAACCTTCGTAAACCCATTCGTAACTGGCTGAATGGTGCGATTCGTCGGTCGGTTATAGCGCACATACGTTTCTCGATACAGACATGCCGTATGTCTCCCGCTTTATTATTGTGCGAACGTGGCTGCGACTGCAGATATTCGTGGGGAAGTTGGTAGTTTTAATACTTGCAGGGGTCCTGAACCACTTTCTATCCAAGTGGAGAAAGGTACTTACATTGAAAATAGGCTATTTCAGAATTACTTTCGCAAAAAAGTACTTCAATGCGTTCAGCAGAAGCGGAGTTGTTGGCAATCAAACACGGCTTCCGCTGTGCTCCCGTTCCTTCTTCAATGCCTCGCACTGCGAAGGCTACGGCGTAGCGGGGCGTGCCCACGAGGCTCCGGCTTCCAAACGTCACCGTGGCGCGCAGTTCAGATTTCATTTTGGACGCTCACGTAGAGGCCACGACTCCCGCCTTTGGTGCCTGCGACGAAGCCAAACGCGGTTGTCCTCGGCAAGCCGCGGAGCGCTTAGCCATTGTACTCGTGGCGGCACCCCGCGGCGGCCACGGTATCTACGCCATACGTAGCGTACCGCAGCTACCAGTAGCAGCCGATTACGAAGTAAGTCTTCCACAAGAGGGCGAGGAGCAGGCTTTTGTTGAAAAAGAGCCTTTGGGAGAAAGGTGGCTTCGCGATCCGCTCGTGGACTCCACGCATCGCGTGCGACAGCACAACTCGGCCGAGACGTTCACAGCGACGTATGCGTTACTCGCGGGCTATGCCGTTTCGCCGAACCCGACGGGTGGTTCGGGGCGCCTCTAAAGGAAAAAAAAATGGCTCGCTCGATTGCATGCAAAGTGCACTGGCGGCACGCGCGCCGGCCGCATTGCGTACTCTGGCCGTCGGCCACACTGTAGCGCCGCGCCCACCCCGGCGCGTGCACAAGGTCTCTCTGCGGGGCGTGCGTATCCGCGAAAAGAATGTTCGACGGATGCGTGTCGTGCACCCCGTGTAAAAGCGCCAGTGCGCGTTTTTCTCGCCGTCCCGCGCGGCGCTGATTTACGGCGCCTCCCGTTTCCTTGCCAGCGAGGCGCTCCTTTGCCGTACAGCGTGGTCGTGCGGAATGCGTGCCCGGCTGCACTGCGTGGACCCCTCTCGGCCCACGCCGTGCCCGCGAAGAGTTTAGGCTAGCGGACGCAAGCGGCTTGCGCGCGCAAGAACGAAGGGCGGCTAGTGCTGCGCATGCGCGCACCCTGACGTAGAGGCTCACGCGCAGTACCGCGGCCCCTAGTTCCTGCGTCCCCTAGCCTAACGCTCTCTAGTATCAGTTTGTCCCCATCTTCTTAGCGTTTGCGGATACCGGGTCCCCCGAGAAGTGCACGGCAGATGATGATGATGATATATCGGCATCGAACATGTCAAGTGGCTTCACATGTTCTACCGAGATTACGCACGAGGCAACCTTTTAAATCAAGAGAGCAAGCAACGTGCTTAAGTAGTTGTTAGCCGTATATACGTGTAGGCCCTGTGCATGAGAAAATGTATTTTTGCATTCCTGTGGACGCGGGACGGAATGGCACTGCCTAGTGAGATTTCTGTGCATCCTAAAAATAGGTCAGAATTAGTCCGGAGCTTTCCGTCTCAAGGAATCTCTCGTTGGCACTGCGTTGCAGCGCCGTGATAAACGCAATCGGTCGCTCGAGGTGCACGTTTCACGATGCACGGCACCTGACGTTCGCAGGTCGTGTTCATCCACAGCTTGCCAGTTGAATAATTTACGCCTGCGTTCGTCCCTTGGCAGCGTATGTATCGCAGGCAGTGCGCTGCTGCGTTAACTGTCCGCGTGTTCATTGAGCGGAAAGGGCAGCGCGGTGTACCAGCCGCGCGTCCGACGCGCACGGCACCGGCCCGTGCCTCGGTCCTTGCCCGTCCGTCATCGTTCGTGACTCCTCGTGGTCCGCAGTGTGCGCCGGTGAACGCCGTGCGGCCGGGCCCATTGGGGACGGGCCCTCGCGCGCATGCATCGACGACCGCGGTTTCCCAACTGCGCGGGCGCTTATGGGAGCGGGCGGCCTTTACCTGGCGGCCCCTCGGCGCGTTGTTCTCAATTCCCTGGGAGAGCGCGGTCAACTTGCGCGGGGCCCGGCGTCCTCCGCACCGTCAGGCCGGGCCCCGAATGACGGTGATTCATCGACTTTTTGTCTCTCGTGTAACCGTCGGGTTCATGACCTGGCGGGCGGCGTTGCCCACTCGGGTGCGCTTAATTGCGTCGCATATTCGTTCATTTATGTATAGCGTCATCCATTCTTTGTCACCTCCGTCCGTCAAGGCGTGCCGTGCAGGGCATATCTTCATTGAACCAGCGCATACAGGCGAGCAGAAGCAGCGGGTGGAAACATTGACATTGTTACGTTAAAAATCTCCTAGTGGTCAAAAATAATCCGGAGTCGCCTGCTACGGCGCGCCTGATAATCAAATCGTGGTTTTGGCACGTTACAGCCCAGAATTCAAATCGGTTGACAGAGTTGTAACAGTCGGCGACGGCTCAGGCATGGTAAAGGATCCCTAAAAAGCCACACCAAGTTTGGACATTTTCATTTACCAATATTGTATTTCTCGCCCTAACCTCGGCGTTTAACGTCATTGTGACGTCACAGATTTTGTCTTATTTTGTGTTTCTTGGAAATATTTCGAAAATCGTTATACGTCGAATATTTGCCTTCCTTAGAACGCGGTGTAATCCTTCTTTATCGATAAACTAGAAACTAGCTCCGAGCAGACACGGTCACAGTCCATTACAGCGAGGTGGAAAGCTGAGCGAATTGGAATCGATGTATTCTTTGGATCAGCGCGGAAAACGACGGCAACACAAGAGGCAAGGACACAGGACGAGCGCTGTGTCCACCGCCGCGAGCCAAACGACCTCGGAGGCCATGGTCCCGGCAAGCTAGTGCGGGATGTTCAAGATGGCGTCGCCACCAGTATTTCGTGTCTACGTCGCTTCTTGCTTTCCAGCTAGGCCTCCATTCAGGCTAGGAGTTACGTTTCCGGCATTTTGTAAGCGTCTACCAAACCAGCCTATCCTATGCGTTTCTCTTTCAAGTGCAAGCACGCGCGAGCAGGTGGAGACAGAGAAAGGAGCGAGGCGACGCTATAACAACGGATAACTTGTTTCGACGCATTATTTGCTAGACACAGAGATGCAAACGAAATAGAAGGTAAAGCCCAATGAAACGAACCAGAGATGAACCACGCGTGTCAAAACCGAGCCCATCAAAAGCGAAAAGTACCAGGGGAACATTTGCTGCTTTTTCTTCTCGTCAGCTCTGCAGTGCCCATGAAAACGGAAGATCACCTTTTTATCGCACAGGGGTACGGAAGTGTTATTCATACCGGTGTCACCGCGCTTTTGATTCTCGTGGGCCTTTTTCTTGTCAGCTTATTCCGTTGCTTCGATAAAACATGAATGTTTGCCTATTTCGGGGCGCAGCCTCATTGATTGCAGAGAAAAGCAAGATGGCCAGAAGCTACCTTTTTGCCGTTGTAATTGTGTTGTTTATGTATTTCGTTAAGCAACGACTGGCCTGACTGACATAAATTTGCAATTATGAAAGTGGAACCGAGTGGACAATAAGGCTAGCCAGTTGAACAAAATGGCCACAGTTTGATTGAATATTCTGTGGTCTTATGCTTTTAGTTCACGGCGTGGTGCAGTCGTGAAAGGCGCTCGGACGGCGAAAAAAAAAAAAAAACGTCAGCACCGGCTTTCATATAGCTACCTTCGTAAGTCTATGCGAAATTCCATGAATGTAGGGAATGCAAGCTACTGGGACATCCTCCTGTTTTTTCGGTCGCTTTTCTTTGCCTCGAAGTTTCCTTTCATCGAACTTGCGCGACTGATGTCGGGAGAGCAGTGAGATAACCTGCGTCGACAGGTCCTGTAGTAGGAAGCTGTGGCCGACGCTGTGTTGGCAAGTCTCGAAAAGGGCTGACTTGAACCGCGAGGTTACAGTGGGCAGCGGAACGATACGGCCGCAGAGGCTTCTCACCTTACGGCTCGTATATGCGTCCTCTCTGGTCCACCGACCATTCCTTGGTTTATCTCGCGCGCCTCGTCTCGGCTGTGGGCAGCAGGGCTCGCCACGAAAGCCTCTCGCCGTCATGACACCCCCCCTTCTTTAGACCCATGGCATCGCCGCCGCGCCCGAGATGTCGCCATTCGTTTCAGCTGTCAGCGCGCGCAGTGGAGCGAGGCGAGCAAGCTCTGGGCTGACACACTTTGCTCGTTCTCCTCCTCCTCCGTGGTCGGCCTAACCCCCAAGAACACGCATTGTTCGACAGAATCTCCACTCGGTCGTGGCCTGGCCCGATCCCAATGCGTGCACGCCGCGCCGTGGACAGCACCTTCTCGGAGAGCGAGGAGGTGGGCCGTTGTTCGTGCTCCACTGGAGAGCTTTCACTCTCGTTTTTAACCGCTCTCTATACATACACACCGAATCCAGAGGAGACGTGGTTTCGCTACTGCCACTGGCGCGATGAAGTTCTACAACGGAGTTCATAGCTCTGGTCTAGCTGGTGCGTACTGCGCGTCACAGCGTGGCCTCCGAAATTTGCGCGCGCCAGCTCGCGCGCATGTCTCTGAGGCCATGTTCACAGAAACGAACCGACAGAGGCAGCAAAAAGGCGACGCTCCATCTTGTCTGCTCCTTTCCGCCCATTACATTGCGCGCTTCAGTAATAGCAAGTAGAAGTTAACTCCCTGAATACTTACATTCTGGTTTCGTCTAGACAGTTTGGTTACTGACATCGTACTTAACAGTATGAACGACGGCGACACGCCATAACTGGAGCGAGCCCAATCGTGCCAGATTTTGCAAACGCCATTTCTGCGGCGACACGTGGTGTATATACCATCTTAGGACGAATCTGCTTGCCCAAGGATTCTGTTGTTTCTATGTATGCCCGTCTTTTTATCGCTGCTGAGGTGTAAAGTATGACGTAGCAACTATAGCCCGAATGAATCTCTTGGTCAATTTCAGACACCGCTCTCGTCACATATTCGCTGAAGTGACGCGTTAGCGTCAGGTCGGACATTCCGAAAAGCTAGTACGGTCCGCTTCGCGTCCTCGTGAGTTAGCGAATTACGCTTATGCGATACAAAAAAGGCCGCTATTTATCAGAGGCATGGCCGGAGGAAATGCAACAATAAGGGACGCACGAGGTTCCCGCACCAACTTGCGGTCGGTAACGTAATGAATTTGGGCTGCGCCTGCTAGGTTTCGGTTAATTGCTTAT
Organism: Dermacentor albipictus; assembly: GCF_038994185.2. Classification (NCBI taxonomy): domain Eukaryota; kingdom Metazoa; phylum Arthropoda; class Arachnida; order Ixodida; family Ixodidae; genus Dermacentor; species Dermacentor albipictus. The sequence goes on from NC_091824.1 coordinate 19,086,710, forward strand.
CGGCATAAAAAAGCCCCGCACTCGATCAGGCGCGTTTCGATACCCCTCGTTCACAAAACAGCCGAGACGGTACATTAAGAATCCGTGACTTCACACTGACGTATATACCGGTGCGGAGGCTTCGGCGCGGAATTCGAGAGAGGGATTTTTCAACGTTCCCAAGCTTGCAGTTCCGAGTTAGGGAAGGGTAGTTTGGCTTTCGTAATGCTCCGGCAATTTATCAAAACGTGGATGCATGAGTAGTTGGTTCATGATTCAAGCTTTTGAATGGCGCGAAAGAAACGACGGCAGAAGTGCTGTGCTGTGAAACGGAAGGAAAATAGTTCTGTGATAATTACCACCGCAATTTACTGATTTACTAGTGTAAGCAATTTACCGTTGCTTCTTCGTGTCCCTTTACGAGAAGGACTCGCGCCGGCACTGTCCTTGTGTATATAGGCGGCCGCTGGTGAGATTCCCGGCGCTCTGCCTTTTCTCGGCAGTTGTTGCCAGAGCAGGGCCCACGAATATATAGGCTGGACCTGCTGCTGCGTGGCGGCGAGGAATAAGTTGGACTTGCGACACTTGACGATTCACTGTATGCCAGCGCGATGTGAACGTCTATTCTCTTTGTGTCCCGCTTGTGCGCCAGTAAACAAACCGTGAATCCGGCGAGCAACTTGCCCGTTTCGAGCATTACTTTTTGGGAAACAAACGGTGACTAGGTTCAGCGCGTGTCCATCGAACCCGTGGAATACTTGGACTGAAAGAGTGTACACAACACACGATTTACGTTTAGGCAACGATTACTCGCGATGCGCGGATTCTTATTTGACAAGTTGATTTGTAGCGAGCAGCTTTCCCGTTGAAGAGGCATTTACGTGTCGTTCAACACTCTTGCACCCCGGGCATCTTCGTTTGGCCACCACTAGAGTTACGGTGTTATGGCTTGCCCTAGGCCGCATTCGCATGACTCTAGCCACTGTATGCGGCTTCTCGAAGGCAGTTTGGCGTTCCATTTCGTGTTGCTCGAGGGTACCTTACCCGCTTGTCCCTAATAAATGAGTGCATACCCGGGTTTCTTTTCTACAAAACCGCGTCCCGCGAACTTTTGGGGTCGAGTGCGCTTGCACAACTGGACGAGCGAAGCGTGCCGCGAGTTCGCAGCTGCGATCGACGGGCGGCCGCGATTCTCGCGGGAGTCTCTCTCCTCGCAGGAGCGCGGGGTTGCCTTGGCTGCAGCGGCAGCAGCTGTCCGCGCCAGTTGCTGCAGCGCCGGTTGCGGCGGCGACCTGTGCGGGTTGTTGCGCGACGTCCGCGCGTGCCCGATTCGTGGGGTTGCGCGGCCCGCCCGGCGAGGTTTCTGGGCTAGCCGGACGGGGAGGACCTTTCGAAACCGCGGCCGGCCGCTGCATGCTGGTCCCCAGCTGTTCGAAAGCGCAGCTTCCTTCCGGTGGCCCCACTTCCTCGAGGGCCTTTCCTTGGCGTCTTGTCGGGGGCGCTCACCTTGCACGCGCAGCGGTGGCGAGCCCGGAAGTGCCGGCCTTTCGCTGCCGCCTTTGGACGCTTTTTTTTGTTCCTTCGTTGTTCCTTTATTCTTTTTTTTTCCGGCACGTCGTGCTGCGGAGGTGCTTCGAGCGGTGGTTAGGCTGTTTTAGGCTGCGCAAGCTTTTGTGGTCGTGTTCCGGCGCACGCGGACCTGTAGAATATGCCAGGCGGCAATTAAGGTTGTGTAGCACGCTCGTCAACTTTGGCAAATATAGGTTCTCCGGAATCGGCTGGTATACGTTATGTCCGGTTGGCAAAGCATTACGGGTTCGTTGTCCCCCACGGTGCTTTATTAGTCATCCGCTATATTCCTCTGTATATAAGTCACGCCCATGAATTGGGCCAAATTTGGCACGTATCAGAGTAGCCTGGAACATGTACGACGAAGACCGCGTCCACATCGCTGCGAGTCCAGCGTGGATCTGTACAGTCAGCGCAGTGCATTAGAGCTGCGTTGTTGGCTTCAGTGTAATTTGTAAAATGCACGCGGCCGGGCCAGCGGCAGTACCGTGCGCGCTCGAGAACTTCTGGAGGCGGGCTGTGCCATTCCGCTTATAGCGAACCCCCTCCATTTCTTTCTCTCCCGCAGAGAGAACGCAGAAATGAATGCGGCAGTTTCGACTCCAATTTTTCTTGGCCTGCGTACAGGAGCGCGCGCGCGTTGTGTATACGGGCTCCGTGGAAATGTGTCAGGGCCCTCGAGAAACTGCCGCGCTGGATGGTGTGCCCGCGCGCGCAGCCGCTGCGTGGAGGAAGCTCTCGCGTTCGACACCTAATTGTTTGGCGAAGTGCCCGGCTTTTCTTTCGCCGCCGCGGCCACATTGACGACCTCGTTTCGGCTCCGCGTGCGCGCGAGTCCAAGTGCAGTTTACACCCGCGCCGCGTGAATTGGGTCGCGCGCTGTGCCGCGGTGACGACTCGCATGCAGCCGTGCGCGAACAGCGCGACGTGAGCTTTCGTGTTCCCAACTTTTTTCACTCCGGTAATAGAAATACTTTTTTTCCTTCCTCGCCTTCCCCGGCGTTCGTAGCCAGTTTACCGTCCTGTGTTCGAAGTCGAATTGAAGCGGTTTCTTCGATGCGTGCTGCTTTTTCTTTGGGAGCATATAGCTTGTATTGAAGCGGGCGCTAGACTTGTACTTCACTGTATTATCGAAATTAATACGAGGGAAATAAATGTAGTTAGCCGATAATTCTGACAACTGCACCTTTTAACGTGTATTAATATTCAGTCAATCAATCAATCAATCTATTTTATTAACGTGCCCAACGAACATGGTCTTGGTACTGGTGCAAGGGAGGAATGGTACAGCGCACGCACACAGATACATGTACAGGTCGGTCCACTGTCAGAGGGAGCACGCGAGCGTGTGGCTCTTGCTCCGCGCGGCGCCTGCACGGGAAGCGACGCAGGGGGGCGGGCCACGATGTGCCGCTTGTCGTCTGCATCGTTTCGCCTGCGCGCGGCGTGAGGCGCGGTTGCGACGAGCGCGATTTAAAGGAGCAAAGTTGCGCTCGACTTGGCAGCCATCTGGTTGCTGAGGCCATAGAAATGGTCGAACTTTCAGAACACAGGCGACACGGAAGCTCTGTTTTTCTGTAAGAAGCTTCGCGTTTGCGCGTCATCGTGTACGACAGGCCGAAACACATTCACTTCGTGGATGGAGCGATTGGACTCAACAAAACGAGTCGCAACACAGTTTGATTTCGGCGCTGGTGGGCGCAGCATGTTTCAATGATGTCTGACTACGGCGCGCTCTGTCTGTCGAGTTGCTGGAAGATACGAAACGGTGTAAAGCTACCGTTCGCGAATCAGGATACGTGAACATGTATACAGTCATTAGAAAGTATCGCTCTTTTGTCCCAAAATGATTGTGAGGGAGTAGCACAACGTATATAAGCAAATGCATACAGAACAACCCGCTGTTAGCGATGTTGTTGATAATGCGTTTCCGTCCGCAGAATGCTCGCGCGAGACGCAGCACAGCGGCGTTATTTGGTAATGTGGAAGCTTGGGCGGTTTGGTTATTAAATAACGACATGTTTGCACAGCGCAAAAGACGACGACTGAAGGGAGAACACAACACAGACGATGACTTCAACTGATCTTTATTTGCGACATCGCCAGAACTATGTACATGAGCAAAAGAAATAAAAAAAGCAACTTTTGCATTAAGTCACACGTGAACCCCTATTGTGTTGTGTTCTTCCTTCAGTCCTTGTCTTGTGTGCTGTGCAAACACGTCGTTATTTGGTTTGTCCGGAATTCCGTTCTCCGAAACAAAGTTCCGCCGCTGATTATTAAAGCGAAGCTGCGTATGGCTGTCCAATTCGTCCGTCCGTCAGTCGCCTGTACGCCGAAAGCGCCTCCGGCGCTACCCCATGCGCATGCGCGAAAAGAAGAGTAGAGAGGCGCGCGATTGGCTGCGCCGGTAGTGACGCAGTTGCTCTCCATCGCAGCAGAGGCAGTGTGGCCAGGTTTGGCTATATATAGCCAAATTGAGCTACAGAAAGAAGTGTTTGGCGTCGACTTGGGCGAGTTGGCTGCGTGGCTATATTTGGGCTACTGAAAATCTGTGACTTGGCTTTGTTTGGGCTATAAGTGGCGCCTTAATCCACTCTCCAGAGATGACTCTCATCGAGTAGAAATCTCGAAGGCTATCTTTTAACTGGCTGAGGCGTCTGTGTGGCTGTGCGTGCGAGCGCGAAATGCCCCCCCCCCCCTCCCTTCCTCAGTGCATCGTTCTCTGAGCCGATGGTTTTTATCCTTGACACACTTAAATTTACACCGCGCTTCACCATGCTAACATTTACGCCAGCAGCGTCGTCTGATCTTCGTCTTATCCCGACCAGCGATCACCGGGCATCGGGATGAGCCTGGGAGTGGAGGGTGTTTCACAGTACACTGTATACTAACATGGCTATGCTCAGAAACGGGGAGCAATGGACTCTGGCGATCGTGGCGCCAGCGTGAGAGAAGGGAAACACAGGTAGATGACACGCACCAGTGTGTCCATCGCGAAGGCGTCTGGTTGAAGTATCGCGCTGGGCACAGCTTTGGGCCTACTCCGCGTTTGTCATCATCATTTATTGGTTCTTAAAGACCCCTGGAAGGGACATCACATAAGGGGGGCGGAACATTCAAACAACAACGTAGGCCACTGTCAAGCATTGTCAGAATCAGTGATCAGCAGGATATATACAGAATATAAAGTACAAAAACCCTTTAAATAAGCATTAACAAGTATAAAAATAGCAACAGTAAAGTAAACAGAGGCAAACAGAAGCAGGCAAGAATTTTCACACCATTTTTTCAAATAGGATGTCAGCAACTGCCGGAACTTATTTACCATATGGTCTGGTAATCAATTCCATTCTTCAATTGCAAGCGGCAGGAATGACTTGTTAAATGCGTTAGAGGAGCCGTGCAGACGTAGAATGCTCATGGAGTTGAAAAGACGGCGTGATGTTCGGAGAGGTTGAAGCAGAAGAGAGTCCCGAAGCGAAGGAAAGCAGAAGTATAGTTTATGAAATAATGACAAACGGGCGATGTTTCGTCTGTGCGTCAGAGGCTCGATGTCAAGCGATAATTTTATATTGGTAACACTGGAATGGGTGTCGTAGTCGGATGAAATATATCGGGCTACACGGTTAAGAATAGCTTCTTATCACGGTAAGCTTAATTGTCATTTTCCTTGGCGTGCGAGAGGAACATTAACGCGATAGCTTAAGGGACCCGTGTCACAGAAAATCCAGCGTCGGCGCCGTTGTGTGTGTGAGAAAAATGATCCCGAACCCCGTAGGCCCTTCGGCTGGTGCATATGCGTGAATGAAGTAATTGAATTTCTCACAGTAAAACGCGTCCGAAAATTCGTAAAGTACAACTTGCACTCAACCTGTAGGCATGGTAGGGTCGAATTGTAATTTGAATATACGAGAAAACATGTTTGTTACGTGGAACCTCGAACACAAACCCTCTTTTCAGCTGCCGTTCGGCGTACTATTAGGAGGGTGATGGTTTGGACTAGTTGGTTTTTCCATGAGACTTTGTGGTGCAGTGCTAAGCGGGACAGGGGACACAAGAAAAAACGAGAACAAGCGGTTACTGCCAAGTATAGGAGCGGCGCAGCCCGCTCGGTCCCTTGCAACACCATCCAGATGGCACGCGCCTCCGCGGCAGCGGCGGCGCCTGCCGTGATAGTGGGTTGAAAAAAAAAAGAGCCAGAAAGTTCGCCTTCGTGCATATCGGTCGCCTCCAGCGTTTGTAGGTAAATATTACGGTTACATAAGCTGCAGTGGCCGGGAAGCGTGGGAAGCAGTCGGGGATCTTTTAATGCTTTCGCGTTCCACTCTTAAAGGTGAAGATTAAAGGGACCGAGAACCAATTTTCGTGCTGCCTATTTCTTAATGCAATGGAAAGCTTACCAGTCAAAGTATCTAATCAAGAAGGGGTAACGCGGGAAGCGCCATGGAGCATTTCTTATGAGATTTTTTTAAATCTCCAGTGAGGATGTAGTCATTCACTGAAAGCAGTAATCGGTGAGCGCCGTAGCGATTACACGCCGGCATTAGTGGGAAGCAGACGACAAGTCCGGCCGTAACTGTGACAAAGTATTTCGTCTAGCTATTCAACGTTCCTGCAATTCATGTTTTCCGAAGTGTTAAGTATTTCGGCAGTAATAGCTACGTTTTTTCATTTTTTCCTTTCCAACTTCTTTGGTATCTAACTCTTTCCCTACCATGGAGAAAATAGGGGTATTTTGTAGGTTTCGCCAGATTTTTTTTCTGAAATAAATGCTGCACTAAATATTTTACGTAATACATAAACAAAAAGCAGAATGGATGCACTTTTCACGCATAAAAGCTTTTTTTAACGAGATGCATATCATGAAAAGGACAAATTGCGAGAATCAAGATTGTGGAATAAAATTGAACAAAGTTTGTAAAGACGCGCTTGTGTTTACTAAGAAAAATATGTGACAAAAACTATGAGATATACAAAATGTATTACCGTCTAATGGGCACTATCTCCGAAAAAAATCAAAATTTTTCATTGACCAGGTAGGCATCCCACTACAATAATTTAACTGTAAGCACTACAGCAGGGCGGGCCGGGCTGTTTTATATGGTCGTTGTTCTGTGCGCATCGTGAATGCACGGCCAGACTTTTCTTTCAAGAGGGAAGCGAGCCTTCCTTGCTTTTATTGCTTTCTCTTTCACTGACGCCCCGCGCACTCCGAGCTGTGCGCGAAAGAACGGGCCTGCTCCCTCCGTTCGGTTCCTGGAAGTGACGACGCTTCGAGATGTCGGGTGTTGTTTCCCGGGCCTGGGCGTGGCGACAGGGATGGAAACCGCGGTTGGAAAAGCGCGGGACGGGCAGACTCGCCCCACCGGCCCTAGAGCCCGGACCACTTTTTTACGGGGCTAAAACGGAACGTTTTGTGTATTTTTGACTTGCTTAATTCTTTGACCTTATTAGTGTAATTAAAGTTTGTTTTAAATGTTCAATTGCGTTCGACGGGTTATCTAGCTGGACAGCGGACGCTTTGATCCCGTCCAGTGCGATCCGCGAGGCCAGCATAGTCGTCACTATCAGAGTCCGACGAATGGGCAGCATCCTGAGACTCGCTGCTGCTCGATCGATCGATAAAATCAGCCGCAGACCTACGGGAATCGCGACATCTGCGATCTTCGAAGCGCACGCACCGTTCCCGGAGGCGGCCATCTTTGCTTTCTACTTAGACGATCGCGGAACTTCGGAGCGCATTCAAAAATTACCGCCTGGCGTGAAAAAATCTAACTCCTTAGAAAACATAAGTGTGGTTCTCCTCGTTCGTGTCCAATGGCGCGGTGTGTCCGTGAGCGGCGCGGAAGGTCTCGAAAGCGGCGTTACAAACTATCGTTATCGGCATAACTATATATGTCCAATGGCCGCGGTACAGAAAGAGTTAAACAGTCAAAGCGAAACCAATCGGATTGAAAACGGAACGACGATTTTACACGTGACACGCAGTTCAGCGTGTTGGCGTAGCCACGCGTGCGCTTTTGATTTCCGAAGCATATATAGAATAAAGCGCGAGTCTCTATTATTATAGCAACTGCAATTTTAAGCAATAGTTATGTTGTACTTAAAGGGACGCTAAAAAGAAAATTTATTTCTTCTGCATCAGTAAATTAGCGTTCTACAACAACAAAAAACGCCACTCTTACAACGTTAAGACGTTTGGTGAGCCAGAAAAGGCGCAAGAACGAAATACGGAGCTGTGACGTCTTGGATTTTGATTGCATCTTCTAGGGCTTACTAATTATATATAGCGGTACAGAATGACTACATTGTGTTCTAAAGGAACCAAATATTAAAGATGGCAAGTTTCGGAAACCTTTGTTCAGCCAACGCGGCCCAAATGCGAAAACATACTTTGGAATTCCTGACGTCACGCTGACGTACCGGCGCTTGGGTTTCGGCGCGAAATTCAAATACTGATACTTGAAATTCATTTTCTTATCAAATAATCAAAGCATTTTTTTAAATGACTGCCTGCAGGGTTCTGAAACAATGCTTCATTAGTCTAAACTGATTTATTGTTACATCTGGAGTACCAATATTTAATTGCAGGCCTCACCACTTACTGGCCTTTTGAGATTTTCTTTGCCAATTTAAAATTATAATCCCTGCTTCAATAGCGAGCAGCGTGCCTGGTTCTATCACTAGAAATCATGCTCATTTCATTTCCATCATCGTCTTATACAACACATTCTGGCCCGTTGTCAGTCGCTTTAAGCTTCCTCCAAGTTTTTTGTTCGTGCTTACATTCGATATTCATTTCGACAGGTTCTCCCTCAGCGGCGATTCGTTGGAACTTGAGTTTCCGGGCCCAACAAAAGAATGTTCTTTGTGCAAGCATGATGTCGCTTTTGTGGATGTCAAGGGTCGACCATCAGTAGTACACTCTTAAACAAATGTAGACCCTTTGGGGTGTATATTTGCCACACAACAATAATCTTCATCTTTCTTGCTTGCGTTTCCTTCTTTGAAAACGCTGCGCTCGCTACTTTCCTGTCGAGAATGCTCTGTCATGCTGATAACGGGCACGCCGTTCGTGTCTTGGAAGTACCGGGCTCGCCGCGTTAAAGAAATTAAATGCGGACAAGGCAGATGACGGTTATCGTTGTGTGACAAAAGGGTGTAATTTTCTTTAGGAGTGGACCATCACAGCGTCACGGACTTTTTCTTACGACGGCTTGCGCAAAAATGGATTACAGTAGTCGAATGTGAAAATGTATATACAAATTAAAATGGCTATATTTGCTACAAATTTGTTTTGCTCTTTTTGGGCTTGGCTAGCTTTGGGCTACGCCTCCTTGTCTGACCTGGCAACACTGAGCAGACCCGCACGCAGCAGTTTCTGTCCGGCTCCGATATAGGTAGGCCACGCGTCATACGTACTCCTCAAGGGCAGGCAGGTTTCGATCAGCAACGAATCGACCAAAACCGGGAACGACCTCGTTTACGCCGTGCCGATGCTGCAGCCCGGGCGCAAGAACAGGCTCGTGCACCCAGCGCAAGCAGTAACTGCGTACCGAGGATCCGGCAGCCTATCAAACCGTCGTTTAATGAACCGTCGGGATTGACCCAGTGATAAAAACCGGGGCCGCACGTTTCAGCTTCGCTGGTTGACCGTCTGTGCGGAGTGCTTGGGCGGTGATGTTTCTTTTTTTCGTTCTACGCCACCGCAGTAGAAGTCGGTGTACTTTGTTTTCTACGTCTCGCGGCTGGCACTGCCGGACATGTTTCTCCTCGAAGCGGGCCTTTTCGACGTGCACGGCAGGGCGGCCACAAGGCGAAGGTGCGGTTTGGCAGCAGACGACGCGCCGCGTGCGCCGCCCCTGCGCCGCTTCGCGCATGCGCTTGTCCTTCGCCGCTTCCCGTGCATGGAGCTGCGCGGAGCGTGAGTGTTCCTATATTGAGGGCAGAGTGTTCTAATTGAGGGCGAGCTCCGCCACTAAAGCCGGCGCCGCCGTCGGCGTGACGTGGTATGAGGGATCACGTGGACACAGCCGCCGCGTCGGCTGCTTCGGAAGCGCCGAAGAAAGCTGAAAACGAGAGTTTCCAAGTCCCACCTGCGCTGCAGTTGTGATGAAGTTCGGAGGTTTTTCCCGCTTCGGGTGTCAGCTTGACAACACTTGAAAGCAGTATAACAGGTAGTGGCTGCCTTTCAAGGTAGTGCAGCAAGGCAGGCCTCTGCTCGATGGCGCAGGTGCCGGACGTACGCAACGAAGCCCGGTATCAGCGTTCACACGTACCCACAGGATAAGAAGCTGCGTGAAGCTTGGATCGCGAAACTTAGAACCGGCAAACAGCCGTCGGCTACAATTCGGGTGTGCAGTAAGCACTTCCTCTAGGAAGATTTCTACTACGGCGCCGGGGCTGCGATGTTCAGTGAGTATAGCAGAAAGAGCGCACTGACTCTCGTCTATGAACTTGTTGATGCTAGATGCTGGCAAATTAACTGGAACGGAAAGGGAATGATAAGAAACACATTAAATAAAGGCATGGTATCTGCTCATGTATGGGTTACCACATAACAATGAATTAAGGAAAAAAAATCGCGGGAAATCACTCGCTGGGAATACCGATAAACATACAGTGCGATGCAACTTGAGAAGTACTGATATTGAAACGTCCACGAATTTAGATAAAAAAAACCCGATCCAATCGTCCCGACGGCATATGAAAAGTCGCCATAGGCGTCGAAATCCCTAGTTATAACGAAGTTATTTTTTAACAGCTCTGATAGCGTCCACGCAACCATGGTTGCTTCTGTACAGTGAAATGATCATGCTGCGGCCTAACGCTCACGGCAAAGGTGCGAAAACGCGCTCGCAGCGAACGCGAAACATTGTGCGCGGACATGCACGCAAGAGGCGCAGTCGAATGAGATCTGTCGGCCTTTTCGCACTAGTGAAGCGCATTACTCGTACTGAGCAGACCGGCGCACTAAGGGCTCCCGCCACCCATCGGCAGCAGGCCTACGCCCGCTACGTCCCTGAGCCATTGCGGCCTAGTGATTACTTGCTGAAAGTATTACAATTATCGCGGGGGAACAGTGCGACTTGAGCATCTTGTCAGACAATACCGACGAGACAAAGAGGCGGATGAAGTTCCCTCGCGTCATGTTGGCTACTGTTATGCCTCTACCTCTCACTTTCTCTTGTAAATATACTTGTAAATAACATTTTTCTGCAACAAGATCGGAAGAAACGCCACAAGTTTGGAAAATTCACAGTGGAGAGCTGAAGAGGGCAAGTGAGGTCTTTGTAATTGCCATAAAAGGCTAACAGCTAGCATACTCTTTTGACGCTGAATGTTTTAGGAATTCTTTTCTTCCTTTTGATACGAGAGAATGGAATAGCTTGGACCTTTCCGTTATTATCCTGACATCCTTTGATCAATTTTTTTAAATGAAGTCCACAGTCACGTAGTTAGCGAATAGCGTGTATGTTTTTCTTTGATTTTTGCTTTGTGTTTTGAAATGGTGCAATGCTTGTGTTTTCATAATTGGTTTAAATTACTTGTTTTTTATGTTTTTTATGTTCCTAGAACTTACGCTTCATGGTATATTACTCATTTTGTTGCTTGAAAATTGTTTCTTAATTTATTATGACATTCACATTTTCTTGTGCTGTAACTTGTGTACAAACTACTATATAATATTTGAAATTCTGTTCTTGTACGTGCCCCTCCTCCTATAATCGTGTATAGGATTGGCAGTATGTGAAATAAATGACTAAAATAAAATATAGACGCATGAACATACGGAGGCAAAAGAAATGAACTAGTTGCACAAGTTTGTCTGTTCTGCTCTTGTGGCGGCGTGACAGCGACTGAACATGTTTGTGCATGTTTGTAACGCTGAATACCGTAATTATTTTAACTATAATTTATATTTGCAACAGCTTGTGCCTGGTGTATATGGTATCTTTTTTTTTTCAACTTCGTTTTCAGAGTTTCCCGATAAATTCGTTGATGTGGTCGCAGATATTGTAGCGTATACTGTGGTAAAAAAACCGCGATGCGAAGACGGAGTGAAAAACTGGAAAAAGAGAGCCCCCCCCCCCCCCCCCACGTTTATGCGTGCACATTCGAAAGAAAGGGTGCACCGCTGGTGGTTTCTCCCCAGTTGTTTCTGTTTACGCTTCTTATTGCCCCGCCCACGAACGTTCCTGCGGGCGCAGGCGTTCTGCCAAAAGTCGGGCCAGAGCTCTGCACGTGCACATAAAAGGGCGCCGCTACACCACGCGGCGGCGTTCACCGATCGCCCGCTCTTCGCGTGGCCCAACAAAGCACTCGTGGTTTCCCCGTGGCACGGGAATGTTGCCGGCGCTTCACCCGAGGCGGCGGCCTTTAGCCGATATGCGAGGAGCGACTGTCGGGCGACGCCGCGCACGGCTTATTTACCGACGCGACGAGGAGTGTCGGCAACGACGTGCGGAGCAAGCTCATCGGATGGATCTGTGCCTCTGGCGGGCATTATAGCGCCAAGCGAGGCTGTTTCTGCTGGCTACACTGTGCGTGGGTGGAACTTGCATACACGTTTGCCGTATTCGCCGAAGAGCGCAGGCAGCGGTGGTGCCGAGTCAACGTGGATGCTGACAGTGACGGCAAATTAGAAGGTCGGCGTGAGAAGGAGACGACGAAGGTTTTCCCAGAACTTTGGTGAAAGCCGGCGGGGCCTGGAGAGCTTTACCTTCTTGCGAGCTTCTCCAACGGTCCTCGGTGAAACACTGGGTCTGGTACGCTTGCTTCCTCCTATCCAGGATCAGCTTGGGGGCGACGTGTGTGCTTTGTGTTGTGAAGTCGGGGGTCCGAGCGGCCACGAAGGTTCCATGGCTGGTGACGTGCCAGGTGCCGCAAGAAAGAGAAGTCCAGAGAGACGTCCCAGCGATGAGAAAACAAGTTTTATGTACAAATTTACATGATGATCGTTTGCAAGGATGGCTCCGTGTTTCTCAGAGCACACTAATGTCAAAATCTCTACATGTCCTAGCACCCCCTCACAACACTCAAGCTCTCCTGTTTAAGCAGTTGATTTCCCTCTTTCGCTCGACGAGGGAATTCAATGTCCTTCTTCGCGGCCAGTTGGAACTGTCGCACAATCTGCAACAACCCTCCCATGGGGCCACACCACCTCGCCGGACTCCGCCTCTGCTGCCCAGCCTTGGAAACACCGTCGATGCAATGAAGATGCAATTTCACGTGAAACCGAAGTCGGCGCTGTTCCACAAAGTCGTCAGCGCAGGCTCTTTGCAGGAATTGGCAGGATGAACATGGACGATGACCCCTCGTCTCGGTCTTAAGCTCCACGTCGTTGAACGGACGAAGACGTGACACATATTCGCTTGTCAATTATCTTCACGTGACGCTGGTTTCGTCGTTATCTCTGTGGCGTCGAAAAGACGAAGCGTGAATGGCATTCCATAGCTGCAGGCTGGCCGGTGTGCATCCTTTGTCCTCAAGGTCCGCCTGGCACAACAGTGTCAACCTTCTCATCGGAGGCGTCGTGCTGCGCCGATGCGACCAACCGGACTGGTTGATTACCCGTTTCGAATGATCGAGGGTAGACGGAGAGCATTTAAGACGCGCCCTGAGCGGGTGGCGTGTGCTCTCCGAGAGCGATGTATTCTGCTCCGACATGTAACGCATGCCACGAGAACGATGCACTGCGCTCCGTGCTCCGGCCAGTATGAGTATGCCCCCCCCCACACACACACGTGAACAAACCCCTTAATTGTTCTAATCTTCCAGCCTCCCGGCATACGTACTCATCACCAAGTTTGCAACTCTCGTCGTGAAAGTTACCCTCCGTGTGACACCCCCGTACCGTAGGCCAGCTACCCGTTCCGGGACGCACCGGTGGCACATGCCAGAGAGCGATCCTCAGTGTGACGCCCGATTCCGAGACCACGACACCCTCGGGTCCCACAATACACGTAAGATCAGGCACTACGTACCACATACGTATATGCCGAAAAGTGCGTGAAGCTCCACAAGAATGCTCATTGCATCAAAACGAAGATGAGGAGTAGTATAATGTACTTGATCGTTACCAAGTAAGAACAACCTAGCAGGAACATATTGCGATGTCGTTTGAAATAAACTTTCAGCGCGGAAGTTCAACGCTCGTCCCGATTCCTTGTGTTTCGTGTTGCACTTTTTGAAAAATTTCGCCCGCTGTGTGTTGCGGCTCCGTCCGCAGAGCTTCTGTTTATTTGGGGTCGTGCGTGTGGGCCGCATTGTAGATGCACAATAAACAACCTTCTTCTCGTTGTTGGTTGCTTTACAGCATATACCCGTAGCTTTGGGTTTGCTACTCGGAACTCGGAAACATATATTACGTTTTCAGTGCATTCGAATTACGTTTCATACGGCCGCTGCGTCATCGCAGACTGTTGGCCTTGAACAACAGCCTCTTGCACACTCATCGTTAGGTTATTCGCACCGCCTAGCCTATACCCATTGTCTACGAAGCTTTCACATTGCAAGCATGTGTCATGAGGAAATAACAAACATCGACCCAGTATGTCACACTGCAAGTGGGTGAGAGGGATAGCTGGATAGGCTCTAACCTATAGCGACACACTTGGCATGCTATTTCAAATGTACAATACGGCGATGAGAGAGGGAAGACAGTGAACGAGGAAAAAAGAAAGGTTGACACTCACTTAGCCTTCACCCTCTTTAGCGTAAGGCCTGCGTGCTCCCCGAGGCATTTATAGCTTTACTTGACATTTTCATTCGAATGCGTTGTTACTTCCTATTATTTGTTTGTTCGTTTTTCCTCACCAAAGGTCGTGTGTCCGAGTGCCTTAACTCCACCTTAATTAACTTTGCCTGAATTAACTTCGCCGTAATTAACACCAAATGTCGCGGGTTCGACTCCCACCAAAGGTCGAGGGTTCGCTCCTACCAAAGGTTGGAGGTTCGAATGCCTTAATTACCGTATTTGCACGATTCTAACGCGCACCTTTTTGGCTAGAAAGGTGAGTTCACATTCGCATGAGCGTTACAGTCGTAACTAATTCTACTCAACATCAAAAAACAAAACAGATTCTTACAAAAAAAAAAATATTGCCGACGATTACGATACTCCCTAAAGCGAAATTTGAGCGCAGCTCTATGCGTGTTTTCGTTTCGCGGGACAATCTTCTGTAATATGGGTATACAGTTTGTATTAGAGAACGCTGTGAGTAGCGCGCTTTGTTTCCATACAGACGACGCGCTCTAGTAATATCTTGATGAGGGCTAGTTGGTTCATATTTAGAACTGAGGTTAAACAGCGCGAATAAAACAAGCACACAAGGAAACAAATGCCACAGGCAAGCGCTGGCGGTCAACTGGAAGCTTATTTGAAATTCACCAGCCATTTATACCTTTTTCGGCATAGGCATGCGCACATCCAGTCGCAAAAACATCTGCAAATCACCAACATCATAATCGTTCATCCAAAAATGCTATTTCTTTTCCGGACAAGGCAAGAGAGGGAGTGCTTACACATTTATCCCCTTCCTTTCTAATCTGACAAGCCTCTGCTACTGTGGCGCAATGTATGGTAGCCACCTTCGCCCGTCTTGCGCCGGCGCAACGCTGTCCCCTTCTCACGCTTTCGTTCCGCACCAACGACGAGAGCGGCGCGTCGTCACGTCGTGCCGCCAGCGTCTAGCGCGGCGGCAACAGCCAAGAGAGCGTCGTCACGTCGAGCCTTACTCGTCCCCTGCGGGAGCGTGCAGTAATCCCCGTCACACAACGCGGACTGGTGACGCCGCGGACGAGCGTAGCACTACCCGCCTCACGCTTCCTTCTTGTTTTTATGCGAAGCATATTACGAGAGCTCAACCCAGCTCCTCAGGCGCGGCGGTGTCGCCATGAAACCACGTGACACCGTGACGTCACGACAGAGGAGAAGTGGCTTTGGCTCAACTCTTGCAAGACGGGCTGGGTGGGAATCGAACCAGGGTCTCCGGAGTGTGGGACGGAGACGCTACCACTGAGCCACGAGTACGATGCTTCAAAGCGGTACAAAAGCGCCTCTAGTGAATGCGGTGTTGCCTTAGAAGCGAGCTGTTTCTAAGGCGTGCGTCTCTTGCTCAGGCGCACATTTCGTTGCCGCGCCGAACGCTGCTTTGCTCGACGCTCACCGCGTCCAATGCGGGGCGCGTAGTCGCTGCCCTGTAGCAAATTGTCTTACACCCCTTGGCGGGTCGACGGGAACGCTGTCGCGTTCCACTCTTGAAGGCGAAGCAGTAATGCATGAGTTGTTTCTTCGTCTAGCCGAACCAAATATAGCCAAGCAACAGCAGTTCACCAGGCTAAACAGTGGTTCAACAACTAAAATAAAGGCTAGTATGCTTCGCATCCTGGGCTTAACCTTACCTAAGCCACAGCCATTTTTTTTTCTTTTTAGAAATTAGCTTTTTACGACAGATCCGGCTTCCGCGTAGATCGCCCGTTACAAAGGGCACAGCTCCAGGATCGTCACCATCGTCATGACTGAACTAGTTGGAAAGTGGAGCTACGTATGCATGGTAACGGCAATAAAGAATATTCTCCATTATTGACCCTTGCATGGCGCCTTGTGCTCACCGTGTTTGACATCATCGAATAATATAGCTTTCTAAGCGTTAAGTTAGAAAATGGAGGTGTCACTTACTTGCCATGAAATGAAATATCTGTGACCTGCATTTCCTTCACTCCCTGGCAGATATCTTTTGTTGCCCGTTTTCCAGGAATCATCCGGCCTGCCGGCACGAAATTTTGTAGATTATTCTGGCCGTGGCCACGGTTTCGAGTCCCAATGCTTCACTTGATCTGAATGCTCGGCTCGTATGTTTGGAAATGAAAGGAATTACACTTCATTCTAAATGTGTGCCCAATCGTTTTCCTGGCTTGCGTCTCGCGGACAATCCTTGCGACGTGCTCGCCTCTGAAGAGTGTGTGTGCGTGCGTGCGTGCGTGCGTGCGTGTGTGCGTGTGTGTGTGTGTGTGTGTGTGTGTGTGTGTGTGTGTGTGTGTGTGTGTGTGTGTGTGTGTGTGAGATCGCCGGTTATCGAAGACAAAAGCGTGTGCGGCGGCCAGGTGCCCGAGAGGGAGGAGGTTGACGGAAGGTCTCTCTCTCTCTCCGAGGCAGCGCGTGAGCGCTCGCGTCTCCTTGGCCCGGGCGCGCGGAGGCGGCGTCGGCCCCGACCTCCTCTGCGGGTCGCGCGCGCGGCGGACGGAGGTCGCTGCGCCGCCGTATAACGGGGCCGCTGCTCTGCCACCGGCCTCCACCGCGCGCACCACCTCACGACGCACTGCTGCCTCTCACAGCTCCGTCCCGGATTTTATCGACGGGTCCCGACCCGAACCGCTGCCGGGGGCAGCCATCTTTCCAGGGTTCGGACCCGGCGAAGAGCCGGGATCTGCGGGCCTGGGTGCGCAGAACTGCGCAAGCGTCCTTGACAACGCTATTAGGCTGCTTGTGGGCCGATCGTATATAGTCTTGAGCCGTGTTCTCGCATGTATATCGGTCGCATCTGTTTGACTCGCGGGCTTCGACGTTCAAAGCAGTAGTGGGGCTCCGTAGTATTTTTCGCTGCCTCGAGTACCTTGACGTGCAGCCAGATCGATGGACACGCCAGCGTTTTTGTATTCCGCCCCGTTGAAGTCGCGGCTGGTGTATACAATCGAACCCGCTACTTTGTGGATTTGTCAGGTGGTCCGTGCATTTGCGCTGTTTAAGGCCGATCCACACGACGGACCAAATTGCTCTTTTGGACCGCGGTCCGCGCATCACGTGATAGGACGCCACCAGTTCGTGCGTACCGCCGTTGGCCCGCGCAAGACCGCGGCCCTCGCGGTCCAACAAATCGGCGAGGCTTTTCCCGCTTCCGTTTTGGCGGCGGACCACATGCAAACCGCAGCGATTTTGGCTTAGCCAACTAATATTGTCCGGCAACAGAGTATCTTCAGCCAAATCCAATATAGGTTTTGGCTCAGCAAAAGCCAGTCAAGCCAGTCGTTTCATGTCCGCCGTTCCGCCTACCCGTGCGTGCAGAAGATATATTTTTTAAACACCGTGTCCTCTTGGAGTGACGAGGAGGTTTCATTTTGTATACCTCGTTGAGCAGTTCCCGGCTTTGTGGGACTCGAGCCGGAATGATAACAATGATAACACTCTGGCCGAGGGTGTAGCTGGTTGGTCTGCTCTGCCGTCTGCTATGGCGGTCCACCGTGTGGATGTGCTCTGCGCCGGACCGGGCCGCGCCGGGCCGTGACGTCGCATCACGTGACCGAGTGACCCGCGGACTTGGTCCGTCGTGTGGATCGGCCTTTACCGTGCGAAGGTAGCGACCTCCCCCGCTCCCCCCCCCCCTCCTGCATAGAGTATATCGGCCTTAACTGTGAAAGGAATTGATCAGGTGACTGCAGCCGCTGTAGTCGCATGACTTGCGCTATTGGTTTATGGTGCGAAGCACGCGTAATCAGCATTCGAAGCACAGTTAAGTTGTACGTGCAGTCATTGCCTATATAAGAGACTCATCTGATGGTCGGCATGCAGTGACCGTTCGTCCTCTGTCGTGTCACGGATGATATATTACGCATAAAGGACGTGCCGGGAAATGTTCGCCATAGGCGTCGCACTTTTTTTCCGCGCCGATGGTCTGCCCATCGTCGTTGCAAACGCGCGCTGCACCACCGTGGAAGTGCTTACTGTACTGCAAGAGATTTTAGAGCTGGAATACCCGCGGGAAAAAACGAAAGAAAGCTCGCTGATAACATATATGATCCTCCGAGGGGAATTTCTAATGAACACTTTCTTCCCATTCCACTCGCACGGCCGATATTGAGATTCATTGCGAATTTGCGGCAGAATTTAAAATTTTCGCCACTTCTACGCCTCGAAAATTTTTGCCGTCAAGCGTAAATTCGTCGCGTGTAGGCCTTCGAGTATAGGCCTCCTTTTGTTCTTGCTTAATTTTGAGCTAACGCTGAAATAAATGGGTATCTTTTCATGGCCTCGGTGCATTCGCGTACAGAACCTCAGGTGGTCAACGTCCGTGAAAAAATTATCAGCAGTATTTTACGCGCCACTCATAAGCAGCACGATCGATAATCCACGTTTGGTTGTGAAGTGACGATGCCCTCTTGTGCAGCGACATATACCACTGTGTATCAACAGGTTCCATTTACATTTTTGGTTCTGCAAACGGAATGACTGTGCACAACGCATCTTGCCAATTGCGCTCTTTCACGGGAGTAACTGTGACCGAGGCAAGCTCAGCCGCGGAAATTTATCATGTGCACGGGTGGGACTATTGCGCCAATTGAGCCATTTTGATACAAACGCAAATTCCAGCGCCAGACACAGAAAATTGACGGAAATCGCGCCACGCTGCGCCGCGATAACGGCTCCGGCAGTGGCCGCAAAACAGCGAGCGGATTCGTTCTAAAAGACTGCTGCCGTTCACGCACAACGCGCTGGTCTTTTCGGCGATGCCGGCAAGTGGCCGGCACGCGCGCGGCCATGCACTCCCAGCTGTCACCGCTGCAGGCGGAGCGGCCAGGGCGGGGCTATTTGGAGTGCACCGTAGAGTGCGGCCGAGTGGGCAGCGCTCTCCCTATAGCCGAGGCGCACAACAGCAAAAAATAGCCTAAAGGCCGATTTACGCTCGAGCGTAAATCGACCCTTAGTGCGCTTTGTAGCTAGCTACAAAGCGCACTTATATATACTACGCGCTTCGTGTTTGGTTTATTCTGTGATTCGTCGTGGTTTCGAAGTCCGCTGCCACCCCCCCCCCCCCCGTTCCATTATTCCACCAAAATTCAGATTGACCTGCTCCAAATTGCTCCAAAATGACTTTGGGCAGTCCCACCCCTCCATGTCTTATACATGCACTAGTACGACCGGCATCGGAAGACGTGTGAAACGTTTTAAAAACGGTTTGACAAGCACTTGATAGGATTGGCCTCTCTGTAAGGGCCTCTCCTGCAAAAGAACGCGGCATTCTGAAATGTGGAGCGTCCAGTTTTGGTTGATTGTCGCTGCGAACCGAGACCTGCGTTTTCTTATTCCTAGACACGGCACCAGCGTAAACGTAAGCACGCGCACGAAAACCAGTTGATGACCAGCTAGCGCTGCTATCAACGTGTTCAATGCCAGGGCGCACCTACCGATATACTTAACTTCTGGAGCGCATGCATCGTCGTGTCACTGCGAGCTAGTAAGCAACCACGACGCACAACAAAAATCTGGCAAGTCAAAAAAGCAGCATGCATATACGCCATACCTGGCATGTTTGTGGGCGCCTCCCTGGCACAGAGAGACGCATTCTTATTCACAAAGAACCCTTTCAAAGCCAACTGTTCCGCGTGGTTCTTCGCCTTGTCTGTACGATCTGTGCCTCCCGAAGATGTGCCTATGCTATTGGAATGCGGTGGCCGCGTTCGGCAATCGAACCGGTAACCTAGATATAGCCTAGCTACAAGGCATGCCCAACTATATAGTCCAGTAGTTGGTTCTTTTAACACATGCGCTTGCGCGTTAAATATCCCCGCACCAAAGATTGCTGTACCAAGTGATTTTCCGACATTATTGTAGGTCACGTCACACACATTTGATACGCTCAAAAATTTTACAATAGCACATCCCCAGTGAACCAGTTTAAACAAATTATGCGTTGCTTTCTTAAAGGAGTATACTTACGTGACGTATATCCATTGACCATTTGCTGCGTTATATGGTCTTCGAAACCTCGGAAAAATCACTGGCAAATGTCGAAGCGCTCCACATATCTCATTGTAATGCTTGTCTTCGAGGACGAGTTTCGCTGTACCCCTGGATGGGTTGAATGCGCGTCATGCCGACAGCGTGCCGGCTCGCTCCGTTCCTGCGCCAGTTAAGTGCACGTGCAGCAAACGAGCGCGTGTATAGTGCTCTCCTTGCGGGGCCGTGTCGTTGTCGTACCTGCGTGGAACACTAATTGCTGCACGACGTCGGCACGTTTTGCTATAGAATAATGCATAGTCACAAATTAAGAGTTTCCTCGCCTGTGTTTGTCGAGCCCGATCCGTTTCCACGCGGGAAGCGTGTGGTATAGAGTTTCTGTAATTTAGAAGATGTGTGCCAGCACTTTCGAGGAGCAAAATAAGTTGAGCCGTAACACAGAAACAAGCCGCGCACTATTATACCGCGACGGGTTGACGACGCCGCCTCGAATGTTTCGTTGGCAAGGATGGACTACACGTATTCCGAGGAGCCGCAGACCGAACTGGGAGAGCACCCAGAACGTTTACTGCGTCACAGCGTCATGGGCGCGAAATTCACGCTATGGAACTTTGTAATACGATTTAGCGGGAAAAGTTGTAATCAGTTTACAGTCTGGCGCGTACACTGCTTCTCTTTATATAACGCCCCCTCGAGGCATCATGCCTGCCGATATCCTCGCTGGGCGTCCCGCGGCGCGCATTGGTGTAGCGGCGCGTCAACTGGTCCGCCTTTCGCAACGCGGCGGTGCAGTGCCCGTGCCGGGTCGGCCGGCGCCGCGCCCCGGCGGCGTGGGTGCGCGCTGGCCCGGTCGCCGGCGTCCTTCCCGTGCGCTGCCCCGGTTTGCGCCGCGTCACCCCCCGGATGCCGATTGACTGCCCTCGCGAACGCCCGGTCATTCTTTCTCCACGCTCGGGTCGGATGCACGCCTCTCCGGGCACCGGGGATCTTTCTGCCCTGACTATTACTTGTTATAATTATTATTATTTCAGTGTTTGCTGCTGCTACTATTATTATTATTATTATTATTATTATTATTATTATTATTATTATTATTATTATTATTACTACCATGTCCGAGACAGAAAATATTCGCGTGCCCGCTATAAAGCATATGAATCTGCGCAATCCCTCCAGATATGTTGTACCTCGAACGAGAGCTAATTGTCGTCAACGGGAAAGACAATGTTGTATTCCATATTTGTTTTTACCCGCCCTGGTTGCTCAGTGGCTATGGTGCTGGGCTGCTGAGCACGAGGTCGTGGGATCGAATCCCGGCCACGGCGGCCGTATTACGATGGGGGCGAAATGCGAAAACACCCGTGTACTTAGATTTAGGTGCACGTTAAAGAACCCCAGGTGGTCTAAATTTCCGGAGTCCTCCACTACGGCGTGCCTCATAACCAGAAAGTGGTCGTGGCACGTAAAACCCCATAATTTAATTTTTGTTTTGTTTAACGAACTCCCGACTTGAGCGCTCGAGCAACGACGTTTATCCGGTTTAAAGAACGCCTTAAAAGAAACGTTATAAAAAGAAATATCATTCGTACGAACCTGACTTCTATGTGCATCTGACCATTGCGGTTGCTTTGAACATTGTCCAGTTCGCGGCTTCATTCAGTGCATACTCGTGTAGTAGTGGGACGCGTTTTCTTTGACGATGACCTTTAGCACCTTTGTCGCTCCATGTTGTGCGTCTTTTGGTACATTATATTTCTGTGCGTGTTATTGAAAGGTTTGAACACGTTTAGCTTATATTTTGGACCATTAATTGTGCTCGAGAACCTGTCGATGGTAGTTCGACCCGCCGCAGTGGCTTAGCGGCTATGGTGTTGCGCCGCTAAGCACGAGGTCGCAGTGCGGTCGCGGGCGCGGCATTTCAGTGGGGGCGAAATGCAAAAACGCCCTTGACCGGTGCATTGTGGTGGCGCACGTTAAGGAACCCCCGGCGATCAGTCCCCCACTGCGGCATGCCTCGTAATCAAATCCTGTTTTGGGGGCACGTAACACCTCAGAATTAATTCAATGAAATTTTGCCTCTATGCCATACAAGCCTTCGGAAGGCTTCGCTAACACTGGCAAGAAGTGCGTGTACTGAAGAGCTCACAAAAAAATTTGGACCCTTAGTATGATACGCAGATTTGTAAAGCACCTTCAGAAACCACCGATCGAGATGTTTCCTTTACGCTACGTCTCACGTAGTCTTTTTTTTTTTTTTCGCGTTGCCAAGAAATCCCGCGAAATATGAAAAAGGCCACGTGACGGAGCGTTTGCGCGGTCGTATTGTGCTGCTCTCAAGCGTGCGTTCGGTGAACCAAATGGGCTGCATCGTGACTGGCGACGAGGAAGCGGCAGGGTGCTCTTTAACTCATCGGCAGCGCTCGGCCAGCAGCACGCATTTTTGCCGTCATCCGACGGCAGTTGACCTTCACCGGCACGATACCACTGCGCAAGCGCTCCGTCACGTGGCTTTTTTCATATTTCGCGGGCTTTCTTTGCAACCTGGAAAAAAGGACTACGTGAGACGTATCGTACTGGAAACAACTCAATAGGTGGTTTCTGAAGGTGCTCTACAAATCTGCGTATCATAGTTGGGGTACTCAGCCAATAATGAAAAAGTTGGGTGATTAAACTTAATTACTTAGTGAGTTATGGGGAAAACAAAAAATTGTCTGAGTTACTGTGTGCTATTGCGAATAGTCGTAGTTGTAGGGAGCACCTTGACACTTCGTCGGCACAGGCGTGCAGGGTTTATTTACAGTATTTACATTTTAAGCAAGAGATACATTCGACAGTCTAGCGTGGCTCCCAAATGGAGCACGCAAGACGAGCATACAGCACACAGCTTACGAGCACATTGACGAGTACATTGACGAGCACATTGACGAGCACACCTAGCAGCCGACAAACAGCCGCTTATAAACACTCCGTTCTCCGTAGATCCCTAGGTGAGGGAAAAACGACAGTTCATAGCCGATTCGCAGCGTCAAACGTCAACGCAGTCGACCCGCCGGTTCTCCATTATCTTGAGTCTTGAAAGGCGCGTTGGTTCCCCGAGCTGGCCCCCGCAGCGTGGCCACCGGTTGTCCATTGTCTTGCGTCCTGTAGTCGCCACGAGTGTCAGCAGACTGTGACGAATCCTGGGGTCCACGTACCGCAAAGCACCCTCTTGTTAGGGAAGCTCTTCTTGATGCAGAGACCATGTCGGCTGTGGCGGGTTCAGTAACAATAGTTTGTTCGCCGATCGCGTTTAGTCAACGGCGCCGAGGGGGTGTTGAAGCGGCACCTCGAGGTCCCTACGAAATGAGTCACCGCAGCAATTGTGATAGGCATCTATGGTTCTCTTCGGGGAAGCTCGCAACACTCGTAGCAGCAGCTGGCTGAGGAAACTTGCATGTTGCCACCTCGGCATGCCATTCCTAACAGCCTTCGATTATACTGTGCTTCGCATTGGGCCTTGTGTCTCAGTGTTCTATATGTGATAGAACATCCGGTATAAAACGAATTCGGGATGAAGCTTGCCGTATGTCCTTGGCAGCTATTTTCGAAAGTTGCTTGTTTTACTTCACACTCAGTGCGCCTTCACACCCAGTGCGTGACAGACGTGAGATGTCGCGTTTTTTGTGTGCACATCCAGTTCGTAGCAGCGGTGTTTGCCGCCATACACCATATTCATTTCGTGTCATCATTCGTGCATATATGCGTCCTCTACTGTAACGTCTCCGGGTTCTTCGAGCAAGAAAAATGAACAAGCGGTTAGTGGCACCGAGCCGGT
Organism: Dermacentor albipictus; assembly: GCF_038994185.2. Taxonomy (NCBI): domain Eukaryota; kingdom Metazoa; phylum Arthropoda; class Arachnida; order Ixodida; family Ixodidae; genus Dermacentor; species Dermacentor albipictus. Next base: position 19,110,811 of record NC_091824.1, read on the forward strand.
GTCGGAGGGTGTCGCAAGAAATCAGTCGCCTCTCGATTTTGTCATCTTTCGCCAACCGAGTCTGGTCGTATTCGACCACCACCGCAGGGCATATAACAAGATATGCCAAGTACTGTTGGGTTTAGTGGAAAACGGAGAGTCGGGCGCCGTACCTCCGAGTGTTTCGACCCAGTACCCCGACCAATTAATTGCATCGCCACCACCGCCCGTTTATCCTGTTTCGGGTGTAGCGTATAGGCGAAACGTGGGATGAGTGACAGCACTCGTGCGAGCAAGCGCGACTTGTCTGTCGGATGTGGAGGGCGTTGCGATCGTGCTTGCATGCTTGCCTGTTTACTAAATCTTTTTAAATGCGGTGGTTCGCTGTGCGATGCTCCACGAGTGGCAATAGCTAGCTGTTAAGGGCTTCGTCCCTTGGTTATGCACTTTTTAATTGGAAACTAGAACCAGAAGGAGTAATTGAAGTCATATACGTATCTGGTTTCGCGTTCTGCGCTGTTTCTGCCCAAGCATTAACGTATAACGTCGGATGCGCAACGGCAACGTTGAGATGTGAAGTTTCGTGTTTTTTTTTTTTTCAATACATCTTGTCATCAAATAGTTTGGACCAGCAGCCAATGGTCACTCGCGGGTCCAGCACAAAATGCATGTTTTGGTGCATATGTAGGAAAACGTCCAAGACAATGATATTCTCCGGAGCATGCACGTTCTTTCGAAGTCACCCAGAAACGTAAGAGCGTGTGAAATGTGTCGTGCTTTATGCGTGAATGATGTGAACACAGCATAGTATAGCCACGCAATAGGCAAGCAAACTGAGCGTGTCGCTTTCTTCGTGCAGAGACCATGCCGTGCCCCCCGGCGCAGCTGTGGCCCCTGGTCGGCCAGCCGACCCGTGGTGGGTGCTGAGCCGCAGCGCCGCCGCCGCCGCCACGGCTGCCCCCTGCAGGCCCCTGCCGGCCGCAGGCACGGACGGAGGAGGCCGACCGTCGTCGGGGCGCCTTGCCGCTGCTGCCGCCGCCGCGGCCGCCGCCGCTGCCGCCGCCGCTGGTGAGTCGCCGCTGCACGGGCGGTAGACGTACGCGCGCGCACAGAGATACGTGGGGTGTGTGTGTTCCAGTATATGGCCAGTGCTGTGTATAGACAATTTACCTTGACTGCTAAGAAGACAGCTTCGAGCCCTTGTGGAATGCATCTGGAACCGTCTGGAAGACGACGATGGTCGTGGGGATGATTATTAAATGGCATCCCCTTTGAAAGGGGCAGTAAAAATAGTCACCTAACCTAGTCAAAGTGCCTCGAGTGGCCAGTCGAGCTGTAATTTTGAGCGTATTCGCGGGTTTCTTTCACGTTATGAGAACAAAGACAAACTGCGCAAAAAAAAGGACAAGACAGAGAAAGAACCGCACGACACCGGCGCGTGTGGTTCTTTCTCTGTCTTGTCCTTTTTTTGCGCAGTTTTTCTTTGTTCTCATAATGCCATACCAACTAGCCCCTCACCGTACGCTTCTAGATTTCTTTCACGCTCGGAAAAACACCTTTATGTAGCACGTATTTAGCAACAGAAAGCTGTATCGGCAGTTTTTCATTTCGCACTACAAGTTTAAGCATGAAATGATTTAGCTCCCGTTGTCGGCGACCTTCGAGAGACTCGGAGACAAAAGCCAGAGCCGTTATCGGGGCACTCGAGAAGAGAACGGAGCGAACCGTTGTCAGATGGGAAGAGGACTTGGCACCTTTGAAGGCACCGCGTCCATGAGCATACATATCTCATCAACCCATCATCATCCGATACATTGACCCGGTTCTCCCCCACAACCCGGGTTGACTGGGTGGGGGGACTTGGTTCGGGCCAACGGTCCTTCCCGGACAAGGGGGCTGTTGTGGTGCAGCAACACAAAGTTACCGCTGTTAGATATGGAGCTGTTTCCTGCGATTACTTCGAGTTCCCCAAACCACTTCGAGTCGCAGCACAGCTAATTGAGGAATGCCGAAGCAGGAAAGCACATTCCAGAGGAGCGGCCGAGCAAACAAGTTTAAGGCAACAAGTTCACGTGCCAACAAGTTCGTGCGCCGCCGGGATTAGCAGGTGGGCCTCGGACAATGGAGCATGAGCAGCCCTCCCCTTCTCCTCGTTAGAAGTGCATTGCCAGTCTGCGAGGCAAGACCACAGAGAGCCGCCAGGTGTGACACCGCGACACGGGCGCCTACCATTGGCTGAAAGTGGCGTCATCGGAGCGGACTCTCCCATTGGTCAAACATGACGTGATTTACAGTGCTCGAAGGGTTTATAAGAAGCCTTCCAGAGAGACCTGAGCATTCTGGGACAGTCCCTGATTCCCTGATTCACCTCTCTCGAACTTCTTGCCGCGGGCCGCAGCGTCCGAGTTGCTGCCGGCCCGTAATGACTGTACGACTGGTACTTGACGCTCACCTCTCTGTATGTAATGTAGAATAAATACTCCCAAGTTTTGGGTTTTCATCCCGGAGTCCCGTCCTTCAACCCCTACATCTGGTGGCAGCGGTGGGATCGCCTCCGAATGCATCAGCTGGTGGCAGCGCTACGGATAAACCTTCGTCGAGAGAGATCCTAAGGAACCGGGAAGAGCGAAGAAGAGAGAGCCTTCGTCGAAAGAGGTCCGAAGAAACTGGGAGTTGCGAAGAAGGAGCGAGCCTTCGACCCAGGGAGTCCAGAGGAACCGGGAACAGCGGACGAATGAACCGGATGGCAGGGTGCTGCAACCGTAAGTGAGCGCGTGGTTTTTTTCCTTATGATTCGCCAGACTCAAATGTTGTGTGTTCATTTTGATATTTCTGGGAATCGGGAGTTTGATGCATTGTGTGTTTGCACAAATTAATTAAGGAAAACAGTTTTAACCACCTGTCGGGTCAGCTGCCATGGATCTTAGAAGGTTGACGAGGTTGGACTTGTTGTTGGTGTGCGACGATTTGGGAGTTGAGGCGGACGAACGGATGAAAACGCCAGCTATCATAAAGGCGATTAACGATAGTGGCAATGATGACAAAAGCATTGAGCTTGCTTGGGAGGTGATACAGGAGCCATGGGAGCGAGAGCGTCGTGTACGTTTGCGGGAGCGTCGTGAACTTAGGAGTAAGCGTCAGCGTGAAGAACGCGAGAATGAACGGAAGCATGAGCTTCAAGAACTTACTCTTAGGTGTGAGCGTCACGGACGTGAGAATGAACGCGAACTTGAGCGTGAACAAAAGTATGAGAGAGAGAAGGCAGCACTGATCAAAGAGATACAGTATTGTGATCAGTTATTGGCACAGAGAGAACGGCTGTCTGAGAATTCTGTAGGTAGTACAGAGCGAAAGAATGAGCAAGTGTCTAGTGGTTTTTCGCCAGAAGCCGACGAAAAGAGTAGTGCCTGTGAGATTAGCTGCAGATTCATAAGTGAAGGGAAAAGGCTAGCTGCTAACGATGCCTTAGTGGCAATAGAGGCCGTTAAAGGCCAGAGTGAGAGCGACGAGGTGCTGTGCCAACAGATGACTGTGGAGACAGCTAGGCCAGCTGCGAACAAATTGGCACAGTTACCGCGTGTGTGCGTCGCTGGTAAGGTTAGCGAGGTTGCTAGCGAGGAAAAGGGTACTGTTGACGCGACAGACGCGGGCACCCATGTAGAGCCAGATGTGCGTGCAGAAGTGAAGTGCGAGCTGAGCGGTGCAGTTGAGGGTAATTCTCAGGATTGCGAGCTGCGTAGCTCAAGAGAATACAACTGCATTGTTCAGGGATCGGTGCGGCTCTCCGCCAGTCTAGATTGCCTAGATAGGGATGATTCAGTTGTTAATCATTCGGACTGTGCGCGTTAGACAGCGATCGATACCGACGGGCTGTGTGCCGATGCACAGCGTGAGCTGGGCAATGTAGTAGAGGGCAGTTCGCAAGAGTGCGAGTTGTCTTACTCGAGTAAAGCCTGCTGCATTGTGCCAGAGTCGGTTGAGCTGTCCGCCAGTCGAGGCAGAGAGAGAGTTGATTTAAGTGAGAATCACTCAGATTGTGCGGGTAAGAGACCGATCCGGGCCGACGAAATGTGTACCGGCCAGCACGAGGCACGAGGCGACATGAAAGCGAGTGCAAAGAGAAAGCGCCGTAAAAAGAAGCGCGGTAAAGACCGAAAGTCGGTAAATAATGTAGCGCCGCCAAAAATGGCGAGAAACCCAAATGGGCAGGGCGCGAGGAGAAGAAAGGTGCGGTCGTCACTGACGATGTTGACGCATCCTAAACGTTCGAGCCACAGGTCAAAGGGGGACCGCGAAGAATGTTCTGCACGGACGCGGACAAAGGGCACGAGGCAGTTAAGCTCCTCGTCGTTCCGTAGTTCTTTTCACAGCTCAGCGTGCAGTTCGAAGAAACGCAAGGTGGCAGGACGAGACCAGGTGGGGAGTAGCGACGCGGTCAATCGAGTTCGTGTTGAAAGCGGGGCGCCAGGACGCAAATTGGCAGGAGACCGTAACGTCTTGGGGGAGCTGATAGTGAATCAGCCCTTTTGTTGTCTCTCGGCAGCCAGAGTAGCTTTGAAACTTCGCCCACCGCGGGTCAGGCTGAAAGTATGAGTCAGTCGTAAGCAATCGGGAACGGGAGGCCAAGAGCGCTTCCGTAGAAATGAAGTGTTTGTTTTTTATTTTTGAGCATCGGAAAATTTCGCGATTTGAGACTAGAGTTTCTTTCAATGTGTAAGGTTTGAGCTTTGTTTATGTTTTGGTTTGAGAAAGCTCCGAGATTTGAAAGATGCGTTTTATGTAAACATGTAGTCTCGCGAGATGCTCATTAATAAGTAGATAGGCTTTTTTTTGTGTGTGTGCGAGTAACCTGAAGGTCAAGGTTATCGTCGAAAGGCCTATGGTAACGCGCGTGTGTGTTATTTAACCTTCTTTCTTTTTAAGTGTTTTTGAATTTTGTAAGCTTAAGTGCGTAGGTTTTTAGTAAGTGCATGATTTGCACGGAGAAGCGTTCTTAGTTCCATTAGCGTGTGTCCTGTGTGGACGGAAGGAAGCAGACTTTATGACTGGGTTGCTCGTGTGTTGAGGGCAGCCGTATTCTGGCTTGTCTTATAAGTACGCGTGGAACGAGTTAGTAAAAGACGCATTATTTTAAGGGTTCTGCGGAGTGTGTAAGTCCCGCAAGTTTAATTGTTCGTTTATGTCACGTGTCCTGTAGGACTTTCAGGGAAGAAACGTGAGTAAGCGTAAGTGAAAAGTTTGCCTACAACGCAAGTACGCGTTTTGTTTATTGACCACAAGGCTAGTGCGCTTGTGATTACGTACTTGTGAGGTTGACCAGATTGTTCAGTGGCACCATTACGTGCGATAAGTACGCCACTGCGATAGATTGGAAACATGCTGTTCGTGTGGTTAGGCCACTTAAGTTATGTTCGGCTGTTTTCATTTGTTGTTTGCATCGTCAACGACCTTTTTGTTTTGCAACAACAATAGTAGTCTGGTCTTGTCGGCAATCGAGGAGAAATGCATAGCTGTTTGGAGGGGTGGTTACAACTGTTTTGTCAAAATTGGGGAACTAAAAGATCAGGGTTGATTTTGACTCAGTAATAGCCTGGCGAGTCAGGGGTGAAGAGCCTGCGCTTACGCGTGGTGCAGCGCTGTGTTGTTTGGTTTGTTTGACGTATGTTCTCCAGGGCCCAGGATCCCGAGGGTTGTCAAACGAGGCTCGACCCCAGTACCCTGCAGCTTCTTTCAGCGTTCCTCATGGCCAGCGAATTGAGTTCACCGGCCATTCAGAACAACCGGGGCGAGGACGAGCTGTTAGATATGGAGCTGTTTCCTGCGATTACTTCGAGTTCCCCAAACCACTTCGAGTCGCAGCACAGCTAATTGAGGAATGCCGAAGCAGGAAAGCACATTCCAGAGGAGCGGCCGAGCAAACAAGTTTAAGGCAACAAGTTCACGTGCCAACAAGTTCGTGCGCCGCCGGGATTAGCAGGTGGGCCTCTGACAATGGAGCATGAGCAGCCCTCCCCTTCTCCTCGTTAGAAGTGCATTGCCAGTCTGCGAGGCAAGACCACAGAGAGCCGCCAGGTGTGACACCACGACACGGGCGCCTACCATTGGCTGAAAGTGGCGTCATCGGAGCGGACTCTCCCATTGGTCAAACATGACGTGATTTACAGTGCTCGAAGGGTTTATAAGAAGCCTTCCAGAGAGACCTGAGCATTCTGGGACAGTCCCTGATTCCCTGATTCACCTCTCTCGAACTTCTTGCCGCGGGCCGCAGCGTCCGAGTTGCTGCCGGCCCGTAATGACTGTACGACTGGTACTTGACGCTCACCTCTCTGTATGTAATGTAGAATAAATACTCCCAAGTTTTGGGTTTTCATCCCGGAGTCCCGTCCTTCAACCCCTACACCGCACGCAACACACAAACAGCCGTGTTGGTCGTACAGGACTCGAGCTTGACTGACCTTCGGACTGCCTCGGCGCAAAAGAGGCCAAGGCATAGAAGAGAACGGAGCGAGAACGAAACGAGAACATCCGGGCAACCAGTCAAAACGTAAGGAAGTGCGGTCTCTTGCCCCCAACCCTTTGTACAGGACCGCATTACATGCGCTAGTTACTGCCAAAACATGTTGCAAGAATATTGCTTCCGATTTCTGCTTAATGTTTGTTCGCAATCTCATTCAAGCTGTAACTTCTATAGTACGCTGAAGTTTAATTTGTAATTTGCAATAGCGACGTTCAAAAGGCGGATAACAGGGCAGCATACACCTGATTGTGATCTTTCGGCGCTGAGACAGGGTTGTCTGTGATCTTTTCAACGCCAGCAGTTCGTGAGTTCCTCAGCGCGGGTTTTGCACCGTCTCGAGAGATGGCGCCACGCTGTGTGACCAAGTCGGCAACGTCTAGCGCGCCGCGGATGGTTGTTTGGCCTAGTGGAGACTTACGATCAGGTTCAGTTCAAGACAAGTTCATCTCGGCTCAGCAAGCTTTCAGGCCTGCGTTACGTCGTTGCCGCATAAGCTTCTGCATCGTTCTTCATTTCAGTGAGGTCACCGTCACAAATGCTTAAGCCGAGCAATGCAGCGCTATGAAAGGAGAGGTAGGAAGTTTTTTCCGGAAACCGATCGCTTATCGATTGATACGCTAGAGCAGGAGGCTGCTCGACCGTGCCGCTAACGGCAGGAGTATGCGGCCGTTCGCGAAGGTAACAACACCGCCATGGACGTGGTCACCTGCCTAAGGGTGCGCATTTGCAACCGACCATTTCGACGCGACAAGAAAAAGTAGCGATGTAGATGAAATGCGGTTGAAGGCTGCGGCACAGCCAAAAACACCATATATGGGCGCAATTGTTTCCTGACGCTGGCTCTGACAGGAAACAGTTGCGTCCATATGGACCGGTGCACAGTATGGCGTGGTGCAGGGTGGTGTGGTGTGATGGGGTGCGCCGTTGTGAACATTCACTACACCCATTTTAAGATTGTGGCTAATATCCTCTCCAACCAGTCGGCTTCGCCCGTAGCATTTCATGCTTACATCTACTCTCAATTACGGGAGAGGCAGCAATTTTTCTCAGTTACACTTTTAATCTAAATATAACATTTGAGAAGCTTATTTATTAATTAAGACTAATTATGTAATTAGGCGGAATGCAAGAGGTAATTTGGGCATCTCCAAGCGACGACAAACAGCATTACCTTGGTTTTGTCCAGCCACGTCCCATTTGCGTATTTTTAAGTCTTGATGCATGATAGTTGGGACAGCCTGTATATATACGTATGAGCGTGCTAAAATCATGCGTGAATCTTGGCTGCATGTAAACGCTTCGCACAGTCACTGCAGTCCACCGCCGGGCTGCCCAGATGTGTGCGAGCAGCTACGCAGTCGTGCTTTAGTCATGCAGCGGTTGGATGCAGCGTCATCGACCCCGCACAAATGGCTTCATGCCGTGCGTAAAGCGACAGGAGTCGCAGCGACTGTTCGGGAGAGAGCAGACGAGCCTGCTCTAGAGTTCCCCTCGTGCGTCAATTCCCGTAGTCAGTGTGGACACCGGCCGCCACAGTGCAATTCGCTCCAGCATACAAGTACGAGGTTGCCTTCTGCACGAGCATATAGAGCGGCAACGCAGCCATGGCTACGATCCTCTTGGCGCCCTCTGCAGAGGTGTTCACTACCTGTAGGCGCCCTGTTTTACCAGCATCAGTTGGCCATTCAGTCCACAAAAGGACCGGCATCATTTGCGGTGGGCGCAGTCAAACTCGCCGTGAGATGGGCCTCAACTTCCGAGGCGACGAGGCGGAACACGTTATCTGCACTTCACCTACGGCTTACCGAGTGCGCACGTTCCAAGTGCGAAGCTCTCGAACGCAAATAGCGCTCTGCTCCTCCTCAATCTCTCTCTTCCCGAGAAATCGCGGCCTCGGGGAACTTGGATGCTGGCAGGAGGGGTCTCGGGTTTACCGTACGGATCCGCCCAGCCGGGACATAGTGTTGACGCATTCGCGTGGTTGCCGGAATGAAGAGGATACGAGTCACTCGTGTGTGGAAGCAGCGGTGATGTGTTAGCGCCTACTGTTATCGGTAGGCGCGCTGATGTTTTGCCGGGACGATGAACGCACAAGCAGCGCCAGGTCGCTGGACTTTCGCGACATTGGCCGCGCTGCGTCAGCTTCGAAGGCTGTGTCATAAGGGAATGTTGACGTACGGCTGGGCTAAGAGAACGTTTCTCTGCGCGTGTGCTCTTGAGCGCATTATGCGTTCTCACTGAACTGAATGTCTAAGAACGTTACGCGCAGGTACCGAAAAGCGCGCTCATTCAGTGCCGAGCGTTCTGGCCGTTTTCGCATAACGTGTGCATATGCTTTCGGGCTTCCGCTGCGAATTGCCCTGGGCGCTGTTGCGGACGGCCCTCTGAGCGGAAACGCCGACGGGCATCTCGCGCGCGCGGCGAGTGCAACGCTGCGACGCCTGCGTCTCTCGCGGGATACGTGAGCGGATCGCGCGGGGACCTTGCGCCGGTCGGCCGCAATCGGGCGCCATCGCGAAATCGAGGAAGCACGGGAAAAAAAGCTCGGCGAAGGAAGCGGGCGACACCTCTCAACCTTGCGCGTATATATGTGTAGATATATCGGGCGGTTATCGAATTCGATGCGTCTGACCGCGATCGCCGGTCTCCTATCTCGCACGATTGGCGCCGTCCGTGGTTGCTCGTTGCGTATACATACACGCTCATTGAGGATTGTCGCGAGGTCGTCGATGTGTGCGCGACGCCGTGACCTGGGCGAGGGAGCGCGCGTCGTGTGACGTCGATGGCGGATTGTGCCGCCGGTGCACGCTCGGCGACGTTGCATCTCGCAATCAGCCGGTTCGGTTGGCGCCTTTCGGCCTGGTTCACATCTCTCAGCCGGAGCGCGGTCCGGCGGCGGCCGCGCTCTTTTTCTCTCGAGGAAGGGAACGAAACGGGCCCAAGGTTGGCCGTGTGCGCCGCCGGCGGCCGCCTTTTTTTGTGCGCCCCGCTTTTTCAGCGCGCGCGTGCTGAACGTCCTCGTGTTGGACTTCCGCGCAGGACCGGCTACACAAAATGTAAAGAAAAGAAGAAAAGGAATTGTGGGGTTTAATATCCAGTAACTGACGTTATACCAACACCAGCACCCGTTCTCACTCTTATACCTTTACTCGTATTCTTTTTTTTTTATTTCTTCCCGATTGGATTTTACTTGCAAAAAATGCTTTCGTGTCAACACACCCTTCAATACGTCACTTTCAGTAGGCTTTACGCCCCCAAAACATCCGCGGGGTGGGCATTCCCTCCCCTGTATATTTTTATTTCGTTTACGCACAAGGGGCAAGCGAATTGCCGTAGTGGGCGCTCCGCATTGATTTCGCTCACACGGGCTTCTTAATCGTGCACTTAAACCACGGCAGAGTATCGTTTGAAATGCGAAGCCTTTCTTAGCGAACACTTGCCACTTTGACAGTATACTATCTATCTAGCTGCCTACGACTTGGTGCTGTCATGGTCGCTTCGTTAACTTGGTATTTACCAAGATTGGCGTCATGACAAGACTGTATGACGAACGTAAAGGATAGGTCATGACATGCGTAACATGTAGGTCCTGAAACAGGCGCCTACGTCTTGGTGCTCTCGTGGTCGTTTCTTTAACTTGGTATACGCTCCTCGCACACTGGTTCGCATAACATCGATGCGGCCGGACGTGCCGGGAATCGAACCGACGACATCGGTCTCAGCAGCGCAATGCCATAGCCATTGAGATGGCGTGGTGGGACAGGACTGCTGCTGCATGGCATTGTAACGTTTAATTTATTTATTATTGAGCCATGGAGCTGGTTGAAAAAAAAGATACATGGATGAGTGCAAGAAAGCAAAATTAACCCGTTCCATCTTGCCCAGCTTCCAGTTGTTCGCAAGAAGCCAAAGCGTGTCCTAAGGTTTCCTTTCATTTAGTTTTCTTTGGTGATATTGCAGTGTATAATTTCGTCAGTTTGGCTGGCATATTCTTTCAAGACTTCATTTCTCATTCGTTTCATTGGAAAAGGTTAAAAGAAAAGCTGCTTTCCTAGTTTCAATTGCCCGCCGTCAATGACGAAGCCAAGGTTTGTTTTTCGTAGGCGGTGGTGGGTGGAGGTTGATATGTGCTTCCGCACGTCGTTTTATGGCAGGTATCGTGTAACATAAAAATTCCGATGGGGTAGCACGTGCCCTACGTACATTTAGTGTACCTACCCCCTGTTACGGTTCGCTTTGTGTGACAATGAGTGGAAGAAATGCCAAGCGCCTGCGACAAGGCGCGCCTAATCATCCCGCTCGTCAACGCGAACAGACCTGACCGTCGGGTGTGTGCGACGGGCGTACGCGCGGAATGTGCAAGTCGTACAACCCGTCTACGCCAAGGAGTGGGTTCCCGCCGGTGTCCCTCTGTTTGGGTTGCCCCGACGTGTCCTCACAGGGCCCTAGGACGAGGATGCCCGGCTGGGGCAGGGCATAAGAAAGCCACCGAGCGTCCGCGTGTGGTCACATCTTCTCTGCCCTTGCGGGCAGGTGCACGCACGCCGAACGTTTTTGCATTTTCTTATCTTGCGGTGCGCTGCTCTGTCGTAATGATCTATTATACGTCTGCTATTTGTTCCTACATCACGTCGTCTTCCCTGCCGAACCTTCTCCTATGGTGAACCTGGTTCGAGCTCCCAGCAGGCGATGTTGAAGGTCGCAAAATCCCGTCCTCCTAAGACCCCGCCCCACCCGCTCTTACTGCAGCGGTGTTTTGGGTGGAGTGGGGCGAGAGGGGTGAACAACCTAGCTAGCAGATACAGCGCAGAGAGCGTCTAAAACACAGTTGCCTTCTAATAACACCTGTCTTTCTTTCTTTATCAAACTCATGACTAGCTCAGAACGTCCTGTTGTCAGGCTCGCGTACTGTGGCACTCGGTTAGAAGTAATGCGGAGTTATCCGTTGCTTCCAAGAAAAACTACTCTCGGACACCGCCGGATTATGAGACGTAGCTTTTGCAGTGTCAGCTTTACGGGGGGTCGTTCGCAGCGAATCCCACCGCGAGTTGCTGCATGTCACAGGTTACGTCGTTGAGGAATAACCTTTGGCAGGAACTGTGCATGCCAGGCTGGTTTTCTTCGCACTCGCTTGTTGTTTTAGCCCAAATATCCTGCATTTCGGGTCAGAAAAACTCTGAACACAGTTTCAACAGTGCCATTCGAAGTGCAGGCTTATCGTTTTGCGTGTACAACAAATGTCCTTCTTTCTTTAAAACGATAGCATTATAGTCGAACTTCGCCAACTTTTAATTATCTAACAGAATATGAGGGCCGATCCCAAAGGCAGTGCAGTCTGTTGAGCGCGGGTTTTATCTTTCTTGGCTGCCAGCGTTCTGTACGCGCGCTGACAACTGGGACGCTAAAGGAGGGGCTCCGGAAGTAGTGTGGTGGCAGTAGACGGGGCTCGCGTCGTCTGCGCGTTTCTTTTTTTTTTTAATTATTGTCTAATCGATGCTAGATCTACTCGATCGGAGAGGGGCCGCCCTCAGCACTAATGGAGGGGGGAGATGGGGTGGCAGTGGCCCCTTCCAAAAGAACCTGTGGATGCTGCTCCGCCCAACTTGTACCCCCCTTTTGCCGGAGCCCCTGTCGTCCAGCGCGGTGGTTCCCGCGTTCACGAGCGTGGCAGACGATACCTTCTTGAGGCCAGCTTCGCTCTGTGATCGACTGCGACTGTCAAAACCCGTTGTTAGGCGACTTGTTGCTTTCGATGCTACAGTTTCTGTACAGATTATTTCTACTCGTGAAATAAACGCAGTCGGTAGTGGGCGCTTGTTTGCGTATACAGCGAACTTCGGCCAGTACGTGCCCCGGGGAGCAGTGTCCACGCGTCCTTTTCCCACGGCGTGCCGAGCGGGCCCCGGGGCGCCGCTTTCGGCTCGTTTCTCCCTAGGGCGACGGCCGGCGCTCCCTAGTTGCCGGGGCGAAAGTTGCCAGTCCGCTTTTGGGGTCAGCCCCTCGCCCCCCTTTCCGGCCTCCTCCTCTGTTTTGCCTGGGTCGCCGCCGTTACCCCCCCCCCCCCCCCCCTTTCGCGCCCGACCAGGAAGGAAGGCGGCGGCAGTGAGATCCGACCACCAACCGACGACGTTGCTGCTGCGGTGTGCGGGCTGCCGTCTGTGCGCGAGGCGGGGGAGAAGCGCTTTCGTAACTGTGCTGGTGCGGACGCGTGTTGTTGTGCGTGCCTTCTTCGCCGCCTGTCGGGCCCGTTTTGGTTTTGTTGTTTTTCGTTGCGCTGCCCTCGCGCGCGCACCTTGCGACGGCGTCCACGTTTGGTTCCACGCCCAGGCCACGAGCTTCGTCGGATGTAGGACCCGCGTTTGGTGCTTGCCCCCTATTTCTTTCACCCCGTAGTACCTGCGCTCCGGTTCTGCGACTGGCACAGCCCGACGTCCTCGTTACGCGCCGGGCCCTCGAGAAACTGCTGGAAAGCGCCGAGTTCCGGAGTCGCCCGGTCGCATCGGCTGTGCGCGAGCGCGGTCGCCACGCGCCGTCTGCGCAGGCACGGCGAGTCGGCAGCCCTCCCCCGCCGCCATCGCAGCTGCGCTGACGTCGGCCGAGCACAGCCGGCTGCTGCGCCGTTGGTCGCCCCGACCTGTTGCCGGTGCCGCGATCGCCTCCAGTGCTGCGCGACCACCATGAACCGCCGCGTCACCGCCGTCTGACTCGGCGCACCCGACAGCAGACTACGCGCTGCCTATCGCCCGAGTCGCCACTCCTGCCACGGGGTCGCAACCCGCAATCATCGTCGTCGCCATGGTTCTGCGCTCCCAGAACGACTCGAACGGTTTGTGTCATTCCATCGACTCGCTTCTACGCACTTACGCGAGGCCCCGACCGGGACCGCCGTGCTCGCGGCTTAGCGTCGCCCTGCGTCCCGGTAGTTACGCGCCCGGGGCGAGCTTCTCTCGCGTCGCAAGCGTTGCTCAGCCTGGGCTCCTTTCTGGTTTGCGTAAAGGCTCACTCACACTAAGCCAACACGACACCGATTTCGGTCGGCCGACAGCGTTTTTTTTTTACCTTCGTGTCGGCGCCTCTGTCGCGCTGTACCGACGCCGAGACCTCCGCCGACCTTCGGCAGATTGTCGGCGTCGGTACAGCGTGACAGAGGTGCCAACACGAAGGTAAACAACGCTGTCGCTGACAGTCGGCATACCGAAATCAGTATCATGTTGGCCTAGCGTGAGTGTGCCTTAAGCGTTTTTACGAAATGGTCGCTTGCGGCCCGCAGGCAGTGACGCACTACGAGAACAGCCCCGTAGTTCGTTGAATACGCGCCCCTGCGTACGTTTTATTTGGCCCCAGATGGGCAGGTTGCTTCGGCCGCGACGCGTTTTCCTCAGCGGCAGGAAGGCCATCGCCTCTTTCTGCGAGACCCCACGCGTGTTCTCTCGGACCTTCGCAGGCGCGGTGTCGCGCGGACCTTGTCGCTGGCACTCGGCGAGTGCTGAGCCGACGCGTCCGTCACTATTTTTCGCGTTACGAGAGCTTCGGAGTCGCGGGCGCCGTCGACCCTGTCGAGTTTACGACTGCCGAGCCAGTTCCCGTCCGTTGCGGCCGCTTGCGCAAGCCGCAGTCAAAGAAACGAGGATAAACGATGCTCTTGCCGGTCATGTCCGACAGCTGGCGCATGCAGATTGGTGTTGCCGTATCAGTGCAACAGCATGAGAACCGTGTAGGTTGCGATGTGTAATAGCGAGGAGACACCCTAGGATATGAAATGTACTTTCTTTTAATGCGAAGGGTCGGTTATCACATCAGCGCATTTATGTAGTCGGCGTAACCGCTTTTCGAAGAGCTCCGAGGTTCATTTTTCCACATTTTTCTTTTATATACCTACTTGTTTGCTTGCCAGCTGTCTGCTCTTATGATACTTCTTGATCCATGTTTGAATGAAATAATGAAGGTATTTATTGCCTTTCGTAATGTGCTCAGAACAATGTGATTGAAAATGTTTCAAGTTGTTTCTGACGCGTCTTCTTGAGCTATCATCACTTCATTCTTCAAGGTAACAGTATTCCAGGAACATTCTTTTTTTCCATCGTAACGCCATTCATTGAGGGCGAGCAGTCTCGCTTCGTATAATTTTCGTTATTGGTCCTACTAAGTTGCGGCTATCCTTCGGTAATCCGTATGAGCCGTGCTTTGATTCCCAGCTTATTTTGAATCGTTATGCAATGCGCATATATTCCGCGGCGGGAACCAAGCAAAATAATTGTGAACACTCGTAGGGAGCCCCTAGCTCTTTTAATGTCCCAAGAGGCGTCTTTCAGAAAGTCACGCAACTTTGCCTTTATTTTATGTTTGAAGTGCTTTTTAAGAGGCGAATTTTTTATGTTTATAGAGGGAAATGAGGTTCGCCATAAGTTAACGGCCGTTCTGCTTAGTGGTTGACGATCGCACGAATTGGTCAGCAGGCCTACTGCATAGGCAGTTTTCACGGAAGTATTGTCGGACTCGTGGTAGGTACTTTCTTGCGGTGAGCGCCATTTCTTTCACCTGTCGCGTTCAACGACCCTTAAGGGCAAATCATGGCGCCTGTGATATTGTTGTTGGTTGTTGTTTGAGGTCATCTGCGGGCTTTCGTTAGCTTAAGTCCAACGAACGGCATTGTTTATCGTGAAAATAAGTTCGCGCTTTCAGCGTCTTCGAACCCGACTGTGCATAGGTTTGCTCCCGGCGATAAACTGCGAGTGCGAATATGATTTATTGATGTACTTTCTGTTTTCAATAGCTTGAGGACGATGCTCCGCTGGCGGTGTTCATGGTAAAAGTAGAGAATATTTTAAGGTGGTACCCCCCCCCCCCCCCCCCCAAAAAAAAAGTTCTTTAACTGGAAGGCCGGGATATAAATAACTTCTTTTTTCGTGACTAAGCATGTCTTATTTAATGAATTATTTAATCTGCGGAAAATGGGTCATTTTTTTTGGGGGGGGGCGGGGGCAAGCAGTCTTCGTCATAAAATGTGGTAAAATTGTTAGACGCGCCACTAGTGATAAGTAACTAATGAATTGCTGAATTGAGTAAAGCTATGGCATTTATATTGCTACGTATGAAATCTGTGCAATTAACTAGGATAAATGCAGTGTGATAAATATTAAGGTATTATTGTTCGAAAAACTAAACAAAGTAGTAAAAATTTCCAATTAGTACCAAATTGATTTGCAAGATGAGTTCTAAATGCAAATATATTGCGTCAATTTCTTTTGTACTAGTTCGTTGCACACATCTCTGTGTGGCGCTACGATACCACGCACTAGTCTCATTTTGTTCGTGTCGCTGCTCGGTGGCCACATAAAGGAAAAAAGAAAGTGTTTTGAATAACATTTATGTAAAATAAATAGTGCTGATTTTTGGTTTCGCAATATGAGGGTATGGTTTGGAAAACTCACTGTAACTCCGAAATTAATGGTGTTAAGAAAATAATTTCTTTTGCAACATGTTGCTGAATGTTTGGGCATACATAAAACGAAAAACAAAAGATCTTGTGAAAAAAATAAATGGCTTTTGACGATGGCCTACCGCATTAAACCAAAATCGCACGTATTCATTTCAGCAACCGAAGATCTTAGTATAACGCTTGCTCGTCCTCTTACGCCAGGCTAACTGTAGTGGCACGCCTTCCAGCTTCAGACTGGCCCCTCTAAGTTTGAAACGTCGGACACGAAAAAAAGCAGCAATGTAACGCTCGAGAGACGGACGCGAAACTACGGCACTGCCGATCAAACTCTCGCCGATGGCTACATGCATCAGTTAGGGGAAGCTTGGGCGCGCCTCGATTCCAACGCCTTCGTCGAGGTTTGTGGCAACGCGTATGACAGCGCGTCTCCTTGGTAAGTAGGATGTGTGCATCTCGAATGAAAACACCGTCTTCACGCGTTTCAACAGTGAAGTTGAGTGAGCGTGTCCCTAACTAAGCAGCCTTTCCCAGCAGCGGCGCCACATATGCTTCCCGACGTGTTGCTCGCGTTGGCAGCGTGTGTTGGCAACCTTTGACGAGACGCTCCGCTATTGGCAAATATTGAGCCGCTCCGTTCTTCATAACATGTATGCTTTCCGCGGGCTTTTGGTATAACCGTTTGCAGCGCAACAAATCGTTAATTCGTATTGAAGCATCGGTCATCGTGTAGCAGTCACACGTGCCATTTTCAATGGTGAATACGAGCCCCCAAATGAGGTGGCGTGCCGCGAGGCTGTAGACAAGAAGCAACGGTAAGTGTTTGTCGTCCTGCAGGTACGCGTATCGCATTAGTATAACCTGTGTGGCATGTGCTCAGTCGTGCCCAATCAGAGTGAAATAAGTTCTTCCAGGCTGCCGATGCCTTCTGTGCGCCTCTTCTTTGTGGTTGTGCCTTTGCGCTGTGCATCATGACCTTGAGTGAGCACCAACCAGCCAAGCAACATGTCCTTCTTGCCAGGAAATCTCGACCACGGTGTTACTTAGCGTGGACGAGATCCACTTGCTAGGCAGGAGCGTGCGCTAACTTTTGCGATCAAGCAGAACTTGTGCAAATCCGCGACGTCCGTGCGATAATTAAGTTCAGATCATGTGCCCAAAGGAGGGAAAGCACAAAAAGAAACATGTCAACAGGGGCTGTTGCATTTCAGATACCACTATGCTAGATTCCGTGCGGCGCATTACGATACCAAATACCAAAGACTGTTTCCGCAAGTTCTTGCCTAAGGAGAACTTCTGGGTCACTTGAGCTGAGACAGCCGTTTGTGTATGCCTGCTTATCAAGCGACCATGAAAGCGTTCACGTCCGGTCGTAGCACTGAGCAAGAATTCTGTTCGACAGGCGAAGTAAGACGAAACCTGTGTGCCGGCCGCTCGTGGATGCCAACGAACGACGTCGATTTTATCGCTGAGCCTGTAACGTTGAGCCACCTTTTTAGAGAAACGACAGCGCTTTGCGATCGGGGCCATAGCTTTGATGAGCTGCGGCTGGCGATTGGGTCTGACGGCGCAATTTATTTATTTATTTATTTATTTATTTATTTATTTATTTATTTATTTATTTATTTATTACCATCAAGGTCACCGAAGACTTAAAGGAATGGTTACAGGGCAGGTATGTAAAATGAAAGGGGAATTTACAGCAAGATATCGGTGCATATTAGGAATTTCGCATGGTTATACAATGCTAGCTAATGTCTGACGAAACAGTTGGTTATCATTAACAGTTACGAACTTATACGTTAGTTGGGCGCAACCTTCAGGAAGGTGTTCCAGAGACAAAAACAATACCGATAGAGTGACTTGAGTATTTCAGGATTCGATGCCAACTTTATGACAGTCGTTGACGAGGACGAATCCCGACATCCTAAAATAAGTTTGTCGTGAAGAAAGCGTATATAGGATTGTGGTATAATTGGTGAAAAAGACTAACTAGATATCTTACGGCGCAGCGCAAGAGAAGGAATGCCAACACTTGTTTTCGTTGAAGTTATACACTGGCGGTGAGGTTGGGAAGAACGATGCGAACCGGTTGATTCTGCACAGGTTCGAGTGGAGCACTCAAGTTCACACGGGGTTCCGACAATGTATACTTACGCTTATAGAGTGCGTCGATGCTTTGTAAAGCAGGAAAGACGGCGCGTTGCCAAACTTAAGGCACCCCAGCGTTCGAATGGCATTATTATGCATTGAATGTTAAGTGCACGAGATGAGTTAGGTGTGTAAAAATATTATCCGAGTACTTATACGAGTTGGCAAATTCAATAAATTATCTAATGAAAATATTTGTTCTCTCTCTTGTTCAAACCTCATGTTGACGGGCTGTGAGAGCCTGTAGACGTGCGTATAACTATACGCAAGTCGGATGTGGTATTTAGGTCGGATTATAAGTCGAAGCGGTCGTCGTCATCAGTACACAGCAGGCGACGAGTGCTGTTAACGCGGCCGCGCGCAGGTTTTGCCTGGATTTTTGTGCGTTTGTCTTGTCCGCCCTCTGACAGTTCACGCAGGTTGAAGCCCTTATTTCAAGTTCACTTTTCAGTCGCGACCCGGGGTATCGTGTACCATGCCGAGGCCGTTAGAAAAATCTTCGCAATATCTAGCCGGAGCTACTCGGGGGAACGGAAAATGATGTTTCATTCGTTTTCAATTTTATCACTCGCGCACACCTACGTTTCGAGTTAGTGACCATGGTCGTCTAAACAAGCAGGCCCTGTTAGAAAAGACGTTGCGAAACATTGGTGTTTCATTTAGCCTTGCGTGCAGAAATGCTAGGTGAAAGGTCGGTATTTCTTGCCTTCGCTTGAAGCTTCGCCGCACTGCTTCTCTAACAGGTGTTTTGTTTTATGGCCGGTCTATGTACAGTGCAGTCCGCTGTTAAAGCTGCATTGAAGAGCTACATTGAGTTTAATCTGGTGAAGTACTTTTGTCAAGACGAAATATGCATTTATTTAGCGAAAGAAGGCTGGGTATTAGCGCGGGAAATAGAAAAGAAGAAATTCATCGTTTTTTTCTTGGTTTTTTGTTTTCTTTTCAATTTGGCGCTCGGTCCTGAATGTGGTCACGTCAGTACGGCTTCACAGATTTCAAACCTTTCTTGCTCGCTCTAGGGGGCCGTGTCTTTTCAGATGCGGAAATCGGAACCCACCAGGTGTTCCTTTAGAATGAACTGCAATCCTTTTTTATCGGTACACGATAAACTCGTACCCAGCGGACGCTATCGTGGTGTCACTAGGCATACGGGAACCACACGCTCCCCTTTCGTTCTTGCGTCATCTCTGTGCTTACCGTGACTCCACTCGCGGTGAGCCTGACGTCTCTTGTATTCCGGAAGTGCAGTCCACCCTTCCAGGTTGGGATTTCCCCGTGTAGCGTCCCTCGGTTAAAAGGAACAATCGTCTCGCATTGTGGGGGCCGGTGCGGAAGACGTCGGCAGAGGCCGCGTCGACTTGGGTGCCAGCACGCCACCCACTGCGAGCCGCCTTCCGTGGAGGTGGGCGCTTCCGGACTGGCAGCGGGAGGAAATGAGCCCGCGTGTGCACACTTCGTACATCCACTCTAGGACGACCGGACAATGTTTGCCACTCTGCAAACGACAGGTCCTCGGCGACCTTGTCGCGCGCGTAGAGAGGACAAACGATTGTGGGGACTCACGGCGAGAACAGGCGCACTAACAGTTGTTGTTTGGCTCTCACAAGGCCGATGCGAAGAGACTACATTTGACTGAAGAGCGCAAAGAACACAAGAAAGGAAGACCGCACAGGACGAGCGTTATCTCAAACTGAAGTTTATTCTCGGAAAAACACGCCTACTTATCAGTCGGCACAGATCAAAAGCAGTGTATACATCATTGCGCAAGCGCGCTCCTGTTCGCGAAAGTTGCGTACTTTAATCGTGACACGGCTGTATGCTCATAAGAACACGAAATACCAATGGCTCCGAGAGCGTAAGAGATAGAAACCAGCTCTGACTCGGGTTTTTATCATGCGGCCATTGATAGTGTTCGATTTTGCAGCGAAAAACGATTTGTCTAGATGTGCTATTTCACTTGTGTGAAGGTTAATCGATGGCTGGTCGACACACGTGGAACCATATTTTTGAGCGTAGGAAGCCTCTACGACCTCCCTGGTTCTCCTAAATCGGTGCCCAAAAGCCAGCCAGCCCTCGATTAACATTCTCGCAAGCGAAATACCATATCTCGACAAAACGTTTTTCCCTGCGAAATCCAACACTATCAATGGCCACATGATAAAAGCCCGAGTCATAGCTGGTTTCTGTGTCAAACGCTCTCGGAGCCTTTGGTCTTTTGTGTATTTATGAGCATACAGCCGTGTTAGGCCGCTCATCTCTCGAACACGCAGAATGGACGGCGGAGGGCTGCATGATTGTTTTTTATATACTTTTGAAGTGCCGCGAGTTGCCCGTGCGTTTTGTGAATAGGGAAGCGTCTAACCCCCCAGCGCCTCAGGCGGCAATCGTTTCTGTGGTTGAGGGGTCGGACGGCCCGCGTGGTGTTGGGTGACGAGCCGAGGCGCGCGCCGCCGCGGGGGGCGCGGTGCAGAGGGGAAAACGGACTCGGAGAAAATGCTTTTGCGCGGGCTTTGTTGACATTCCGCCGATGGTCATAATAGGGCCACGCGGACAAAGCTCGAGCGGGACGGTTGTATACGCGACGTTGTGGCGCCGGCTCTTGAGTCCCCTGCTAATTAGAGACGCAGCTGCCAGCAAGGTTGACCACGTCTGGCGCGTACGGAGCGGGGGGGTTCACCCCCCTACGCATTCGGACGGCAGCCACGTGCATCTTGTTTTGAGCGCTGGGGAGAGCCCGCTTTGTGTCGTGTTACAGCATGCAGTGCGCGCCGTAGAGAGGGGCGCGGCGTCGTTTGAAGAGCACCCGAGTCCGGATGCCGCCAGCGGTAATTAGTTTTCTACCAGGAAAAACCTTGAGGGGGGCTACGGTACGCGGTGTTGGGACACCAGCGCCCGAGCCACCCTTGCTGGCTAGAAACGCCGCTGAGGTGCGAGATGGCCTCAATAAATCATGCAGGCCTGGCGTGTTTGACGAGGCCGTCACTGACCACGTGGAAATAGGAGGGGGAGAAGAAGATGTGGGAAGAGGGAAAACAGGGTAGTTTTCCAATAGACTCACTTATGAGAGTAAGCCCATCCCTTTGGGTTGTGGCTTAAGAAACTGTCAACTCTCATTGGCAATTGCTTCCGTGGGATGGGCTAACGACCCTACCGCCCTTTTTCTTTGTCTCTTTCCCCTATAACAACCGAGACGAGGTGCTTGTTCCTCAGTCTAGGCTGTAATCACTAAACCTGATAGAACAGTAAGACTCCGTACGATGCAACGCTAGTCTGGGCCGTAACCACTTAGTGGTAGAACAGTGAGACTCGGTTGGTCGTATGTAATGACAGTTGTCCTAGGCTCTAACTTAAGAAAAAGTAGAAGAGTAAGGCGCTGTTTACTTGTGTGTTTTGTATCAGTGTTCTTTTGCTAACTCTGTATTTGACTGTGTAAATATTTCCGTTACAATATATCTTCAAGTTTTGTTACCTCCAACCTGCCTCCTGCTTCATCGACGCCGATAAACACCTTGAAGAGACTTTGGTCGACTTCAAGGAGAAAAGAACAAATCATCACGAAGAAACTTAACTGGCGCAGTCGACAGGATCGGCGAGCTCTACAACATCGAATCCTGGACCAGTGGTGAAGGGATCAAGTCATCCAACGAGCACCTCCTGCACCTTTGAGAAGATCCCACAGCAGCCAAGCCCGGCACCGTGGAGGAGATCCGAAAACAACAGTGCATTCAGCAAAGGGTGAGCAGGATTTCTTGCGTCTTTCTCAAGTTGGCATGGCAGTTGATGTGTAGAGCAAATGGTGAGGACACGCGGGGGCGCAGAGACAATGGAGTCTAATGGAGTTGAGGGTGTGACGGTGGCGGAAATGGATCGGAATCGAGAGTTATCAAATGACGATAGGCTAAATTCCGATAAGTCAAATGAAATGAGAGAACCCAGTCAGAGCCAGGAATTTTCGCAGCAGGCATCTCCGCCTTTGCAAATTCCGAATGATACAAGAACGCTTGAGCTTGAAATTCAAAGGCTCAATGCTCAGACTACCTGTATACAGCTTCAGATTGAGTACGAAAGGCTGTTGCAGGCAAGGACGAATGCTGAACGTCTCAATGGCACGTCGTCCAGCGCTGAGTCGGACCGAGGCGATCGGAGGCGAATGGGCTTCAACTCCGTCGAGCAATGCGCAAAAGTGCTGAAAGGGTTCCGCCTGCCGTGTGACGCGGATGTACCCTTATGGTTTGAGGAGGTAGAGAGACTTTTTGCTACTTACGGGGTACCGTATGAGAGTCGCGTGCATTTAGTCATGCCAGCTCTAACTGAGCGCGTTCGCTACCTACTGCGTAACCTCAACCAGGAAGAGAGTACAGATTACGAGTCAGTTAAACAGGCAGTGTTGATGGAACTGAAGCTTTCTCCTGCAGAGTATCTGCAAAGGTTTGAGAGAGCAGTGAAGCGGAAGGAGGAAACGTGGTCACAGTTCGCGTCGCGAGTGAAAACGTATTTTTCCTACTACCTTCAAGTAAGAGGAGCCGACACTGTAGAAGTGATGGCAGAACTCATGGTCGCGGATCGTATAAAAGCGGGCCTTAGTATAGAGGGTCTTGAGTACGTGAGGCTACGAGAAGGCGAGGAATGGTTTAAGCCGCCTGAGATTGCCAAAGTACTGCAAACTTTGGAACAAGCGAAAGGCAAAGGATATGCCTCAAAGCCATCAGCGGCAGGGATGGGGCAAAAGCCGACGCGAGTGGCGAAAAGCGCCCTAAAGTGCCACGTAGGTCACAGCTCAGGCCATTTCGCTAAGGATTGCCCGAAGTCTAGTGACAAGGGAAACCAGCCAAAGAAGGCTACCGAGCCAAGGCCGAGGGCACAAAGGGTGGTGATAGTCGACGAGACGGGAAGTGGGACACCTGATGGAGTCCTTACTGCAAAGGTAGAGGCCTTGAAACACAAAGGTGAAGGCATGACTAACCTACAGTTGATCCCGATCTCATGCGGAACCGTATCTACAGATGCGATTCTAGATACGGGGAGTGAAATAACTGTCATACGCGAGAGTCTGCTTCCGCAATGTATTGTGGAGCCTTCAGGCACGATACGATTGGTGTCTGCATTTGGTAAAACTATTGAGGCAAAGCTAGCAACGTTGCCGGTAAAGTTAAATAGCCCGCAAATGGCAGCGGAACCTCAGAACGTTGACCTACTCTGCGCGTTGACTAATGAGCTCGTCGAGGGCACAGATTGTTTGTTGACCAAGGAAGATTGGGAACATTTATTCAAGGCCAGCAGCTCTCTGGAATCCATTGTAGCACCGGCCGAGCCTGCTCAGAGGATAGAGCGATCAAATGAGAAAGCCGAGGCAGTAGCCTGCAATGTTACTTTGGAGGAGGAAGGTGTTTCTGGAGAAGTTGAGCTAATTGATGAAGAGAGGGATGCGTCAATAAGCCAGAGAGAAGAGTTCCGCAGATGGCAGCTAGCTGACGCTACCTTAAAGAAAGGTTGGGAAGATGCTCGGAGTGGGAAATCCGGCATGTTCGTCTCTGATGGACTCTTACACCACTGGGACTCAATAGTAGGCACCCGAGTGAGACAACTAGTTGTTCCCAAAGACAAGCGCAGTGAGGTGATGCGTTTAGCTCATGAGTCACTATGCGGAGGGCACCTAGGGCCAAGGAAAACTAAAGTGCGTATTAGGTGTAATTTTTTTTGGCCTGGCATGGAGAAGGAGGTATTAGAGCATTGTCGTTCGTGCCATGATTGTCAAATTCGCTCTGACAGGCGTCGCACGGACAGAGTACCTATAACTCCTCCCACTAGGCCAAATCACCCTTTTCAAATTGTCAGTACAGACATCATTGGACCCTTAGACAGACCGTCAGCGAAAGGTCACAGGTACGCGCTTTGCTTGGTGAACATTTGCACAGGGTGGCCAGAGGTTGTCCCACTGCGTTCTTTGACAGCTAAGGCGACTTGCGACGCGTTGATTGAAATTTTCAGTCGCACTGGCGTTCCGGAAATGATCTGTTCCGACCAGGGCACTAATTTCAAATCACAGCTCACACAGTCGATGCTCGAGAAATTAGGTTGCGCACCAAGATTCTCAACCCCAGAACACGAAGAGAAAATAGCTGCAATTAAGAATGTGGCGACACCACGCACTAAAAAGGAGCTACGCAGCCTGCTAGGACTGTGCGGCTACTATCGCGAGTGCGTCCGAGAATGTGCAGAGGTGGCGAGCCCGCTCACGCGGTTAACAAAGAAGGGGGTACCCAATAGCATACCCTGGTCAGAGGAAGCTCAGACGGCGTTTAAGACACTGAAACAGTCCCTGTGCGAGGCCGTGGCGCTCAGCACTCCAGACCCATCTGAGCCCTACTGGCTTTTCACAGACGCGTCAGCTACGGCGGCGGGCGCTTGTTTGGCGCAAATGACAGCCGAGGGAAAGGAGGGGCCTATTGCCTTTGCCAGCCACCGCTTCACGCCGACTCAGACGCGATGGTCGACAATTGAGAGGGAAGCGTTTGCTATTATATGGGCCTTAAAGAAGTTTGACTACTGGCTTTTTGGTGCCGAGATAAACGTTGTTTCCGACCACAATCCATTGTCGTACCTTACAACTTCGACTCCACACGGGGCAAAATTGACAAGATGGGCACTGGCTTTACAGCGATATCACGCGTCAGTGCGACATCGGAAGGGTGTCAGTAATGGTAACGCGGATGCTTTGTCCAGGCTTCACAACAGCTCATGGAAGCCAGCGTAATACTATACTGCCATGCCAACTGGATGGGCGTGAATGTTCCTGCTCACTTGGCGCTGTATATTGCGGACTTTGTGAGTGCCGATTCAAGACCCAGAGACACTAGAGTGCTCTTACAGTTTGGAACTGCAATCGTGTGCTTGATAGTTTGATGACATGTATTGTGTATTTCTTTTTACTCTCTTCTTGCTTTGTTATATGAAAGTGTTTGTTGTTGTGATGTAATTAGGCTAGGGTGTGGTTAGAATGTTCATTACGTAATCGCGGCAGTGATTTATCGTATCACTGAGCGAAAATCAGCCCAGTATACTCTTTAGGGGGAACGTGTTAGGCCGCTCATCTCTCGAACACGCAGAATGGACGGCGGAGGGCTGCATGATTGTTTTTTATATACTTTTGAAGTGCCGCGAGTTGCCCGTGCGTTTTGTGAATAGGGAAGCGTCTAACCCCCCAGCGCCTCAGGCGGCAATCGTTTCTGTGGTTGAGGGGTCGGACGGCCCGCGTGGTGTTGGGTGACGAGCCGAGGCGCGCGCCGCCGCGGGGGGCGCGGTGCAGAGGGGAAAACGGACTCGGAGAAAATGCTTTTGCGCGGGCTTTGTTGACATTCCGCCGATGGTCATAATAGGGCCACGCGGACAAAGCTCGAGCGGGACGGTTGTATACGCGACGTTGTGGCGCCGGCTCTTGAGTCCCCTGCTAATTAGAGACGCAGCTGCCAGCAAGGTTGACCACGTCTGGCGCGTACGGAGCGGGGGGGTTCACCCCCCTACGCATTCGGACGGCAGCCACGTGCATCTTGTTTTGAGCGCTGGGGAGAGCCCGCTTTGTGTCGTGTTACAGCATGCAGTGCGCGCCGTAGAGAGGGGCGCGGCGTCGTTTGAAGAGCACCCGAGTCCGGATGCCGCCAGCGGTAATTAGTTTTCTACCAGGAAAAACCTTGAGGGGGGCTACGGTACGCGGTGTTGGGACACCAGCGCCCGAGCCACCCTTGCTGGCTAGAAACGCCGCTGAGGTGCGAGATGGCCTCAATAAATCATGCAGGCCTGGCGTGTTTGACGAGGCCGTCACTGACCACGTGGAAATAGGAGGGGGAGAAGAAGATGTGGGAAGAGGGAAAACAGGGTAGTTTTCCAATAGACTCACTTATGAGAGTAAGCCCATCCCTTTGGGTTGTGGCTTAAGAAACTGTCAACTCTCATTGGCAATTGCTTCCGTGGGATGGGCTAACGACCCTACCGCCCTTTTTCTTTGTCTCTTTCCCCTATAACAACCGAGACGAGGTGCTTGTTCCTCAGTCTAGGCTGTAATCACTAAACCTGATAGAACAGTAAGACTCCGTACGATGCAACGCTAGTCTGGGCCGTAACCACTTAGTGGTAGAACAGTGAGACTCGGTTGGTCGTATGTAATGACAGTTGTCCTAGGCTCTAACTTAAGAAAAAGTAGAAGAGTAAGGCGCTGTTTACTTGTGTGTTTTGTATCAGTGTTCTTTTGCTAACTCTGTATTTGACTGTGTAAATATTTCCGTTACAATATATCTTCAAGTTTTGTTACCTCCAACCTGCCTCCTGCTTCATCGACGCCGATAAACACCTTGAAGAGACTTTGGTCGACTTCAAGGAGAAAAGAACAAATCATCACGAAGAAACTTAACTAGCCGTGTCACGATTAGATTTTACAACCTTCGCGAACATTTTTGAGGGGATAGGAGCGCGCTTGCTCAATGATGTACATTGCTTTTGATTTGTGTTGACTGATAAATAGGCGTGTTTTTCCGAGAATAAACTTTAGTTTGAGATAACGCTCGTCCTGTGTGGTCTTCCTTTATTGTGTGTGTGTGTGTGTGTGCGTGTGCGTGTGTGTGTGTGTGTGTGTGTGTGTGTGTGTGTGTGTGTGTGTGTGTGTGTGTGTGTGTGTGTGTGTGTGTGTGTCTTTTTTTTGGGCTCCAAGTGAAACGTGAATTTTCACAAACTCGCTCAAATTTCACTTCTCGTAGACAAGAGGTCTGCACGCGTTGCTAATTCGGGCTCAGTTGTACGCGACCGAGCCCTAAGAGGGCATCGAACTGCGCATGGTCTTTCTTTTTTTTATCTATTCATGATACCTTTAGGAACAATGTCACATTTGCGAGTAATAGACGAGAGAAATGCTAGATTAAAGGATACGCACAATAAACATCCGCGCCGAACTGCGAGACAAAAAAAAAAGATTCGTAAATGCGGCGGTATAGATTATTGTGCTGAGTACTAAGGATGCTTTTACCAATCTGGAAGTCGGTTTTTCTTGGCATCTAATTGTTTTATTGTGGCTTCGCGAAACTGTCTGCCGCTGCGTGTGTATCACCCTCGGGGCCCATCAGTCGATCGTCGCCCCGCTCTCTTATCGACCGAAAACACTCTGAAGTGGCACCGTATATGTAAGCTTGTTTTCGTGCCGCAGATCTCGCGCACCGCGGGTCCCACATTTGCGTGGACAGTTCTTGATCGGAAGGACGCGCTTCAATCATCTGCAGCGTTTGAGGCGCCGAAGTTGAGGCGCGAGAAAGAACAGTCGCAAGTGGCCAGAAATGTATCGCATGGGGAGCAGAATCTCGGCATTTTCCCCCTTTTCTGGCTCGTGTGGAGAGAGCGCGTTCACTTTGCGCCAGCCACTTTTGTGCAACGGTGCCCTTGCATGCGTATACGTATGTAGAATCTCGTGGACTGCTCCTGCTTACGGCCGTTTCTCACTCGCACTGTACGCCTCTTACGATTGCTTCCTTGGCGGGTTATAAGCCTATCATTCGTTCCGATTTCTAAACAACCCAAAACACTTTGTCTGTACAGACTCCGCGCACTCTGCTCGCGAGAAAAGTTTACGCTCGCTTCTCCAGCTTTTCGGTCTTCGAGCTCCAAAGTTATTGAGTCTACGGAGGCGGGCACCCGCGCGGGCGTGGTGGATATGGCGAGAAATTTCAGGTTAAAGCGCGACACGCGTCAGAACCATCCGTGTGCTTCGCCAACGCGACCTACTAGTCGCGTGGTGCAGCCGTTTCGCGTGACTCAGTCGCGTAGTCGCTGCGGCCTCCGAGTGACCCATGGGAACTTGCGCAACACCCAACGACTCCGCTGCTTGCGCCGATTGTGGTCGCTTCGTGGCGCCGGCTGAGGGTTCTCGGGTGCAGTACACAGCGCGGCTCTTGCTCGGCCTCGCCCGCACACCGCCCCTGTTGCGAACCGTTATTCCAGTACCTCGTGCCTGGGCTTTTCAACACTCCGTTCCGAATGCGGCCGTACGACATCGCGATGGGCAGCCGAGTCCCTATCGTCCGCCGAGTCGGACTGCTGTGGAAGGGAACGCCGTGACAGCAGCTTGTCACCGCCGCACGGTTCGCCCGTGCGCGCTTGGTGCCAAGGGCGTTCGTGCGTTGTTCGCGGGCTGGCTGTAGCGAGGACAGTTCCGTCCTGCCGAGCCCGATCTGCAAGCGATTGTCTGTCGGCGTCCTCTGTCAGATTATCGATTCCGCTGCCGGCTCGTTCTTGAAAAACTGACGGACCATAAACTACAACGAGCGGGTCGATGCAAATCGATTCCAAAGTGCGTCTCCTCGAAGAAGCAGAGCAGGAGAGAACCTGTTCGGCCTTGGCTTTATATGGAACATCGGAAGACCAGAAAGCTGCTTGGTAAGTGTGGCGTAGCTAGGCCCGAATGGAAGAGCAGAACACTTGGAGCAATTATTCAATCAAATTAGCTGAGCTATGCGAACTTTCTCGCGCATTGCGGATTTCCGTGGAACTCACTTTTAAGCTTTCTTCCGCTCGAGCTCTCGACCGATTCGACACGGCACTCATGTCCGATTCCTGCACCAGTGTTGTTTCCAACTCCGCAGCCGAACGGTGCACTCTTAAAACGGTTTGCATATACTTCAGGGATTATCGTGCCCCACAGCAGGGCCGGTATTTTGTAGCGATGCCTTTTCCGATGCTATGCTTTTTCCTGCTTTTCGCGCTTGGCCAGTGGTCAGAGCGATGGTCTGCCCACATTATCAACGGGATCAGGCGGCCGTGTGTGGTGGATGATAAGAATAGCATAGAATAAGGCATAAGGCATCGCTACAAAATAGCGGCCCAGTAGCTATAACGGCCGCATTTACTTCCAGGTCATGCATCAACGGCGTGCCAGTTTCGTGCAGCAATAGAGTGTTTTAGTTGAGCGTGTTTACGCTCCGCTAAGCACCTAAGCGGAGCGGAAGCGTGAATGCGCATGCGCCGTCCGCTTAGTCGTAAGCGGGCTAGCGGAGCGAGGAACACGGTCCGATTAGAAGCTGCCTGAGCGGAGCGCTTTGGCTAGCGTTGCCGTCAGAAAGGATTGAATTGGATGCAGAAAACAAGCGCGCTGGCTATCACGTGGCGTTCCCCAAGACGGCACTTTATTTTCCATTGAATAAAATCGACTGGTAACACATTACAAGCGCACGTCTAGATACTTCATGGAGAAATAAGTTATATATATACACGTTTTACTGTATAAGAGTGATCAATAGGTGTATTTATTTTCTTTCATTACCCTGAATTTGGCCAGGTGGCGCTGCAACTACGAAAGGTCCGCTCCGCTACGCTGAACGTACAACAAAAACGTGAAAATTGCCCACCGCTGCGCTGTGGCTTATCTGCTGAGTGTTTACGGGAAGCGGGGTGGGTCAGCCAGCATGGGAACGATTGGTAGTGCGTGGATTTGCCTAAACCTCGTCCTTCTGGCTTCAGGCGGCTTCGTGACTATGTGAACTCGTCATTTTCAACAAATTACTGCGCAGTGAATCATTAAACAAACATTGTCAAAGTTGTCCCACGGCAGGATGCGAAACCATTACGCCACGACACATGCATCCACAAGCGGCGTAGAATAATACCCTTATGAATTTCTCGCGGCAGGCCACCTCGATTTGGCCACCTCAACAGATTAACCGCGTCAATTATTAGCGATTGTGCGTATTCGCAGAGTCTTCTGCACTTAGAGGCGTGTAGGTTGAGCGGAAATGAATGCAGATAGAGCATAATAAGCAAAGCCGCAGGAACATCCGAATCCACTAGCATGAGGATAAGACAAATTCATACACTGCGTCACTGCCGCGGTGGCTGAACGATTGCAGCGCCCGAGTTCCCTCTATGTCGTGCGCGTCGTCAGTGTGGCAGGACTTTCTCGGCGGGAAGGCAGCGAGCGCAGGGTTTTAAAGAACGGAGACGCAAGCAAGGCAGATGACTGTTATTGTTGTGGGACAAGGTGAGCCGCAAAGGGTGCGCATGTTTTTAAAGTGTGTGTGCTCGAACGCTCCTTGCACATGGTGCGTCGACACGTGGCATCGAATCCAGGCCGGCACGCGCGGTCCCGAAGGCTCGGTGAAGTGTTGCCGTGGCGAGGCTGCTGCGTCGCGTTTTGTGCGCCAGCGGACCTTGACCGCTCTTTTTCCTCGCCCGAGCTCGTGCCTGCGCTTGCCGTGCTACGCCTCGCCGTCCTCCTCAAGCTGTGGGGTCCTTAAGGGGAAACGCTAAATCATTCTAGGCTGCGCGTGATTCAGCCCTCTTTTCGCTAATTTCGCGATAACAGGTCGATCATTAGTGATGGGAATGAATTGGGCATTTGGGCCGTTGCGGCTCACCTAGTGTTATCCGCACTCGCCAGGTTCGCTCCTGGGGTCATTTAGAACACAGTGCCGGGGATCTCTGCCGCCCAAATACCAGCGAGCTCCGGGCAGACGTCGTCGCAGTCCGTGACGCCACGGGGAGCTTGTGCGGCCAACTTCGATGCGGCGCCGCCACCCGCGTTTCGCTCTTTTTTGACTTGCCGCGTTAAAGAACCCAAGTTATTCCGGAGTCCCTCGCAATCAGATTGTGGTTTTGACTCGTAAAATCCCATAATTTGAGACTTGCTTTTTATGCGTTGCATATTGCAATCACTCAGTTCAGCCCTTGGGCACGGCCGGGCAGCCACCATTGACCTTGAGCGCAACCACGTGACGTGACGTCACGACAGTCGGAGGAAAAGCTGGGCCCCAACTCGCGCGGTCGCGCGCGGCCGCAGCCACCACCTGACTCCCGCTCCTCTCGCTAGGGGCGCTGCGCCGGCGCGTGACGTCACGGAGGAAAAGCTGGTTGCTATCATCATCATCTGGGCCCCAACTGGCGCGGTCGCGCTATGGTGGCTAGAGCCCTCTAGCCACCATTGTCGCGCGCGGCCGCGCAATATGCAACGCATTCTTGGCTTAACGAAGCTAAGCCTGGCCATTTTTTTTTTCTATTATAGAGGGGCACGTTTGTAATTAGTGGCGTCCAGAACTCTGTGACGTGTATCCTACTTCTGCAAACGCTTCCGTCACGTGCAACTAGCAGAAAGCATAGCCTTCGAGATCTGTATTTGTTATCCAGAGGGCGCGTGGATTTGGACACCACGTGTGCAACTTAAATGTGTGTTTTTTTTCTCTCTCTTTTTGTTGTTCGTCCCGGAACTACAGAGTGGGTTACGACGGAGTCCGCAGCGGAGCTCTGCGTATTAATTTTGACAGACCGGGGATCATTGTAGCGTGCACGCGTAGCACTGCACACGAACGCTTCTGCATCTCGCGCCCCAGTCGAAACGCCAATACAGCGGCCGGGAATCGAGCCCACGACCTCGCGCTCTGGAGCACAGGCGCCATATTACCACTGAGCTACCGTGGTAGTCATTCCGCTGCCGACAAGGCCAAATATAGCACGGTATTTATATCCGCCTGAGATCCGGCGCACGAGGCTGCGTGTTGCCAATAGCTGCACTCAACAACGCGCTGTGTGACCGAGGAAAAGCCGGAAAAAACGTGTAATGTTTCTCGGAATATGGCAGTTCTGAGAAACTCGAGAGGGGGGGGGGGCGATAAAATGGGGAGTTTTCGCCGCGGTTGCTTTGAATAAGAAAAATTGACGCCTGCGACGGTTTCTGCAGAGCTGTATAGTAGTATACCAGAAGGAAGCGCAGTTTTCAACTGGTCCTCTACGCAATGTGCAGATAATAATGACGTCTTTTTGCAGGTTTTCTTAGTGTGTGCTTGGCTGTGTGCCTGGGGTATCACGAAACAACGATTAAAGCGCATCGCAGCTAAAAATCGAGAAATTTTGAAGCTGAAACGTAGCGACGTAAGGAGTACGTTTACTAACGAACGATTGGAGCATCGCCTTTCACACGCGTCAGACGTCATTTCGAACACGGCGTCCGATGTCACGTGTGACCCGCGTTCTCCCGACGACGGGACGTGCGTTTGCTGCAGAAGGCGAAGCAGAGCGCTGCGATATATGTGCAACGCATGCTCGTGTCCCTGCGTGAATCGAGTCAGGTTCAGTGACGCGCTTCGCGAGATGCTTGTCGGTAACGGCGAGTGCTCTCAAACCGTCGTGCTCATTAGCACGTGTCGACGCGCAACCGCAGTCGCGCAAACTTTGCTCCGCGAGGGTGTTTGCGCTCCTGCCACTCGGGCCCCCGGCGCATGATCGCGGTGAATGGAATACTGCGTGTGGACCTCATCCGCTGCGCCGAGCGTGTCTCGCGCGACGACAGTGCGTGGGTGCCGTGCACACCGAGAACGTCGTGCGCGCACCTCCCCGAGCACCGTCGTTGGGCGGCAGGGTCTCTGGCAGTGCGCGGGAGTACTCTGTCGCCTCGGAGAGACTCTTCCGCGGCCGCAGAGATCGCGCCGCTGCGATCTCGGAGGCCAGTGATGTGGTTCTCTGGCGCCGAGACGGCGGATGAGCACAGCGGCGCCGAGGAACGCGTGGGCGTCCGCGCGGCTGTTTCCGAGAGACGTGCCAAGGCCTCGACCGAACGAGTCGCGCAGGCAGCGCCGCCGCCTCGTCGTCGCCCGTGCGTCCACGCGCTTGTCCCCGGGCCTTCGGTGCGTGCGGCGCTGGGGCCGGCGTCGGGGCTTTCCAGTGAGCCTCGCGCGAGCGGAGCGCTCCAGAGGTCGCGTGTCCGGCTGACGGCGGCCATCCTGCACGTGTGCCACCGGCGGCGAGCGCTTTCTGGAGCATGTGCCGGAGCTGCCTTTGTTCGCGAATCGTGCTCGCGCGGCAGGAAGCGAGGGGGAGCCGGTCGGTGACGGGCGGCCCATCCGCGCGCGCTCCTTGGCGCGGTCCTTGGCACGCCGCTTTGAGGGCCGTGCGAGGACGGCGCCGACCTCTTCTCGGCTGGCGGCCTTCGCGCGGCGCTGCCTCTCGTCCCTTTATTAACGGCGTCCTCTGCCGGCGGGCCTCTCAAGTGGGCCACCGCTTGCCAAGTCTGCACTTCCTGTGTCACCCCCGGTGGCGCGGTCGGCTTGGGCCGCCCGTGAGGACGCGAAGCAGAGCGCGTCCTGGTGCACCCGAGGTCCGGCGAGCCCATTTGTAGTAGGCCTATCCGACCGATAGTTGAGTAGAACTTGTTGTTGGGCGAGTTGGTAGGTATTAGCGAACATTGTTTTCACTGCGCGAGCAAACGAACCACAAGGACAGCGAGGGACAAGGACGGGTGCGCCCGTCCTTGTCCCTCGCTGTCCTTGTGTTTCGTTTGCTCGCGCAGTTAAAACAATGTTCGCTAATACCTATCCGACCGAGTTGGTTCTCTCGTTACGGTCTCGCTCGCTAATTCGTGGAACCCTCTGGGTTCTTTCGCCAAAACTCTCGTTCCGTGCGTAAAGAAACGCGGAGACGCACCCGACCGTTCTACGGTTTGCCCCTCGCCTGCACGAGCGCCGTCCGCGCCATCGGTCGGCCCCGCGCGCTTCGCGAGGCGTCAGCCTCCCAGCGACTTCCGCTCGGCCTTGTGGCCGCACGCTGCTGTCGAGAGCCTCGTCCTCGATGCGAAGACGGACGAGCCTTCGTCTCGCCCGTGTCGTCGGCAGATCGCGCTAGCTCGCGGCCGTCACCTGGCGGCTAGAGCCAAGACTGCAGCTGCCTCGTCGTGTAGTCAACAGAGACTGGTACCTTGCTCGGTGCAGCATTACGCGCTTTTGGAGAGCTGCAGACTTTTTTTTTTGTGTGTGTGTGTGCAATGCATTCTATTTTAACCGTTGCGGTATATAATACCCCTGTCACACTGGGAGTTTTCATGTCATTCGAATCGAACGGCATTCGGTGCAACGAATGTCATTTGCCTGCGGAGGTGCTACACTAGAAAAATTAATGTCATTCGGTGGCGATATCAATGGCGATCATTCCGAAAAAAAAAACGTGGCAACTAAAGTAGAACAAGGTAGGTATAAAGTGCTTGCATAAGCAATCCATATATTTAAACATATTTTTGGGACGTCACTTCACTGAAAAAAAAAATATTTTAGTAATGCCTATAAAAAAAAGTTATTCTATTTCAGACTATGTGGCCACTATAAGCCAAAACAAGGCTTAGCCACCTGAGTAGCCGATAAATTGAAAACAAACAAAATGGCTGACATGGCGACGCTGGACGGCGACGCTAAGTTGCAGCAGGTGAAGCGATTAGTTGCTGCGTACTTTGCATTACGAGCAAAGCGTAATAATCGGAGGAAGCGATTAGACGTTCTATGGCCGACGAGCAGGGTGGCGGCGGCCAGACGCTGCTGAGCTTGAGAGTAACAACATTTTTCGACAGCCTACCGCACATATTTTGTCTCTTTAAAGTAGCAAAACCATTAAAACACGCAAACGTTACTATTTCTGTACGAGTATGGTTTTCAATTTGCAAATACTGTGTCCTGCTTTGCTTTGTTTTTGGGGCTGAGAGTACACATTCGCGACGAGTGCGAAGCCGAATGAGTTTCTCAAACTCATTCGATTGCGGAAGTCATTCGGTGCTAATGACATTAAATATCGCTGTGTAGCAACCGAATAATGTCATTCGATGCTAATGCCATGCGGTTCGAATGACATTAAAACACCCAGTGTGACAGGGGTATTAGACGGCTATGGCGGTTGAATGCTGAGCTCAAGGTGGCGTGTTCGAACTCGGCCTCGGCGGCCGCATTTCTGTAGGAGCGAAATGCGAAAACGCTCGTGTATTTTGAAATTTACTGGCACTTTAACGAACCCCAGCTGGTAAAAATTAATCCGGAGTCTCCCAGTTCGGCGTGCCTAATAAGATCGGGATTTGGAAGCGTAACACTTCGGAAGTTAATTTTGAAATGACGTCATTTCAATAGTAGGATAGTAGGATTCGAACCAGAGTTGCCCCAGAACAAAAGCCCGCTGCTCTACCCGCCAACCTTACCGGCTCGAACTAGTGAAGGAGGAAGAATGTTACAGGGGTTAAACTAAATAGGCCCTCCGTGGCTGCCGGACCTCGCGAGGTATCGTTTGTTTCGGTAGACTTGGTGACGCCCTCGTCACGAGCGCTTTCGCCACCCGCTCTCATGTGTGCTCTCCCTACATTCGGCGGCTAGAAATTACGCGGTGGTGGCTTATTTCCCGTGAGCCTCTCCTTTATACAGGCTTCGAAAGTGTCACAAGACGCTCCCTTTTAGCATTCTCCCTTCCTTCGTGTGTAGCTGCTGTTATGCTGATGTCACGGATGGTACGCACAGTGTTGCTAGCGGAAGTCGCGGATCTAGTCGTTAAAATTTGCAGCAAA
The DNA here is from genome assembly GCF_038994185.2 of Dermacentor albipictus. Classification (NCBI taxonomy): domain Eukaryota; kingdom Metazoa; phylum Arthropoda; class Arachnida; order Ixodida; family Ixodidae; genus Dermacentor; species Dermacentor albipictus. The sequence goes on from NC_091824.1 coordinate 19,146,223, forward strand.
TGGTGTACAGTAGTGTTCCTGTATATGCTTCCTGCGGGCGCATGTATACAGTAACTCTAGTGTACAACTCTCAGTCGCGCCGTCTGGTTGTGGCCAGCGGAACGTACGTTACAATGTTTTATCTGTGGAACCACATTCTTGTTCACGCTGGGCTTCGTGTGGTGAAAAAACAACAAAAAAAGCACACCGGAGTATGCGGCGCTCGCGAGGAACCCTGTTCATCTTAGCAAGGTGCATTGAGGCGCGCACACACGTGATTTGTTTTACATGGGAAGTGCGTTGCTCTCGGTGGGCGCCTGCTGTTCAACTGTTTCGAAATTTCAGCTACGCTAGGTGAGTTTTCCGATGACCGAACTTGTAAGCCGCACTCTCGCCTCCGCCGTGCTCGCAGCCCGGGCCGCGGTTGTCCTCCGCGCAGTGTGGTCGGCCCCGAACCGGGAGCGATTGCGGACGTGCCGAGCACGCGCTCGTAAAACTTGGCGCCGACCAATGGAAATGCGTGGCCGGCCTCGGCGCGGGACCCGCCGGTTGACGCTCGTCGTCGGGGGAGGGCGACTGACGCAACGCCGAGGACGACGGGGAGGCCGGCTCGCGTGACGCACGGCCGCGCTGTGAATGGCTTCCTGTCTCGCGTTTCCTTGAAGCGGGCCTTGCGCTGGGCCGCCCGCGCTACGCAGCGCTTGCAGGGTTCGCCGGGCAGCTGTCGGAACCTTACGAGAACCCCACTGCTTGATCTAATATTGCAGTTGTCGCGTGCCTCGCCAAGGTTGTCGACAGCAGTGAATATGGAACGGCTGTCACATTTCCCCCCGTTATTGAAGCGGCGCCAGAGAGGCCATTCTACGTGTTCCGGTTTTGCCGCCGTCCCCAATTGTTTGGCGAGCGCCGCGTTCGGCCGCCAACCGACTCGGTATTTCTGTGGAACTGGTTTCTGTTAGAATACTTATTGCTGGCCGCCTGCCTTTTTCTTTACACCTGCAGTCGCTCTGGCGGGCCAAGGTTCTCGACCGCACGGGCGTTATGTACTATATAGTTTACGGCTCTTCCTTATCAGCCTTTTAGTTTCGCTCCGCTAGTCTGGGCGAGGGTGCACAGATTGTTTCGGCGACGAACTGGGAGCGCAGCTGCGTTCGTTGGCCTCGCCTGACGTCAGGCCTCTTCCTGACCTGTGGAGTGACGCTAGGGACAGGCCTAGGGAACCCGCCTCGCGAGCGAGAGAGATAAACGGGGCGGCCGCCGAAGAGCGCGAGGGTGTGCACCGCACGCCCCGCGTGTTGAGCTTTTGGCGAACTTCCGCATCTCTTTCGTGCTGCTGCGGCCGCTCTTCTCTATCTGCGTGTTGTTCTCGCTCGCATCGGCCGCCACTGACGCCGCCGTCGCTGTTTCGCGAGCCCGCGACGAGGTGGCGCTGAATGTCGGGCGAGCGAGCGCAGGCGAGCGAGCGGCGGCCAGGCCTCTGACCCCGTTTCGTTGTCAGTCATTCGCGCGCGCGGAAGGACGGCCGTGCATTGTGTTAGGCCTGTGCGCGTTCTTTTCTGGCCTCTCTGCGTGCTTTTATGTCTGGCTACTGCTTATATGCCTCTGTTTTGTTGGCTCTCTCACTGGGCTCGCCTGCGTATCTTTCGGGGCCGCTGGTAATTGTTATCGGTGTCCCGTAATTATCGGCCCGCTTTGGCCTTCCCTCGCGCGCGTCGGAATGTGTGACGAGGTCGACTCTGGGCGGCCGGTGGTTCACCCCGACACTCTTTGATCCGCTCTGAATTCGCGCCCGGCGCGCGCGTCCATCAGCGGCGGCCCCCTTGCCGAGGCTGCTTGGCCGCTGGGGGGTGTCTTGGCGTCGCCGTGTTGCTGCCGCCAACTACGCAGAGTGCGTGCGCGGCTTCGAAGGTGCGACGCTTCTCGCCTACTCGTTTTTTTTTGTTTGTTTTTTTAACAGCGAAGCTATATATATCTAGGCTTCCGTTTTTTTTTTTTTTTGCTGGTGTGTAGACGAGGTTCGCGTAGACCAAGAAATCGATATAGCTAAGTCCAATGTGTGCGCCTCTTTACTGTGACGTGAACATCGTCTAGCGACGTTATGAGCAGCTGGCGTTCAATCATTGTATAGTAATCAACATGTATTAAATCAATGTAGTCATCGCTATACAAAGCTTCGCTTGTCATCCACTTTCACAGAGTGGAATGACACTGAATTTTGTCTTTGCCCTGGTCTGCTTTCCACGCCTTCCACCATTTTAGATGTGCTGGTTCAGGCCCCAATTGTAACATACGGCATTCGCGATATTCGGCCATTCACCAGCAACATAAGCTTCGAACATGGTCAACATCTCACATAGACTTGCTTCGTGAAAAGATACCACGAGGGGCTTGACGGAGACGTACTACTGCGGAGTCGATTTAACCGTGCCCCTTTGGGTAATTACTGAAGTACTAAAGCGTCAAACAGACGACTCAAGAAGAGACACGGACGAGCGCTCGTCCGTGCGCTTAAGTACTTCAGTAACATGCACCAACTAGCCCAACAAAATGTTCCCCTCTGGGTAGGTTCCCGAAGTGCTCCTTTGAGTGCAACTCTTACGCGCATTGCAAACAGCCTACAACGCCTTGCGAGTGACTCAGATGGGCGCTCGTGAGCAGAACTCCTCTCGGCTGCAGGTGCGAGTCCCCAGTTGCTGTGCATGTCGAGTCATCCATACACATCTCGACAAGATCGAGTCCGGCCGCGTGATGGACCTGGCTCGTGGTCATGTTGTGGCTCACGTCGGCGGTTGACACTTCCTTCCCAGCCTACCCACGAGCGCCACGCACTAGAAGAGCCGAATGTGAGGGCGAACGCGTCTCGCGGCAGAACGAAAAGCGCAACCCCCTGCTCTGCGCTGCGTACCCTCGTTGTGTGCAACGGACCATTCTTGGACGGCGGTGGTTGGCACCCATTTCGCCGCGAAGGCACGCTCATCGGCGGCGGCTCGACGAACGGGGCACACCGGGCCGTCGGCCCCGCAGAAGCGGCCGCTATGACAACCGCCGCGCATGACCCGGCCGCGGATGGCGAGGGGCTGCGCTGTTGCCTCTTTCGGGGGGCTTCCCCGCCTGGCGTTGGCGCACCCGCGAGAAGCCCCGTTTCTCTGGGTTAATGCGCGTCGGGTGGCATCCGTTTTGAGCGGGGCCGCGGGAGGTCTCTTTGTGTGCCCCGGCCAGAGCTTCGGTGTGCCGCTCGGGCGCACCTTCTACGACCCGATGCAGGGTGGTCGCTCCACTAAGGCATCAGCGCGCACCCGGTCGCGGAAAACTCCTGTGGAAGGTGCTGTAGTTTTCTCGAAACCCTGCCATCGCGGACTTGGCAGCTCCGGCCGAACGCGTCATCCTCCTTGTTCAAACAACACGGGTTACCGGTGATGATGGTGTAATGCGGCTTCACCCTTTGCAACGGGTAGGTATGTCAATTGCACGCCCTAGCGTTGAAAAAAAAATAAAATCGAAAAAAAGGAAACCCTACATATGCAGTGAACATACACGACCCACAAGTAAGTGGGGAGGGAAACTAAGGGCCACAGTGGTGTACACAACTGCACAGCCCATAAGTACAGCGAGTCGTACAGGGAGCGCCGCGTCGCGAGCTTTATGCCCGCTCTGCGCAGTCACACGATGTGTTTGCCACATCGACGTTTCGTATTTTCTTTACGTTGGTCGCGCTTGTGAATACGTTCCTCGGTTGGTTTGTGTCACTTCACCACGTTCGCTCGTCTTGATAGCTCGTTAACGCGGTCTCTCGGTTTTCGTGTTTAGGATATTTTGATCAACTTATTTTGTTTTGCACATCGCCGCATTTTCGCTCCTGCTTTGCTTCCACTAGAACCTCGCTAGACGCGTTTCACCATGGAGGAAAGAAACGAAATAGGAGAGGCCCTGACGTCACGTTTTTGGAGCCGGAAATACGACCATGTTGGTGTGCCATCTCCCTTGCGCCTCCAATCAGCTCGCTGAAGAGGATAGGCGCGAGCTTTGAACTTGCATTCCTACGAACCGCCGGAGGTGTGTGCTGCCTGCGCGCGTCAAAACAAAGCCTACGAAACTTCTGTAGCAGTTTTAGTGAAGCAGACGTGTTCCTATGCCTTTCCGTGGCACGTTGAAGAAGACGACGAAGACCCGCGCCGTGATTACTTGAGTGTCTGTGTAGCTTGGCTGACACTCACACTCGCAGACCCTAGACACAACTTTCAAGCTTACACACCACGCTCCAAAGTGAGCTTGTCTCGCGAACAGAATGTGTTGCGAGAAAAATACGGACCGGAAAACCTTATCTCACTTTTCAAAGGCCGAAAGCAGCAGCGAGCGCTTCAGGAGCGTGGTTGTTGTGGCAACGTTGACATTTGGGGTACCAGTCCCACTGCTCCTTTGCGAAAAAGAGCATACTTTCTCGAACACGTCCCTGTTGGGGCCTCTCCTATACGCTTTCCTTCCTCCATGCTTTTCAGGCTGCACTAGACAGACAGACATTGTAAAGTTTGTTCTTTGTATTGAAGAGGTTACAGATAGCTTGCCAGAGAGGGAAATTTATGAGAATTTCACATCATATCGTCACATTCACTATCGCCTTTCTCCACTAATGCCGCAGCTTCCGCTTGCTAATCCCTACGGCGGCGGCTTTTAAATTCCGGTGATTCTTCGATCTCTGTGCTTGCCTCGCCTGCTTGTAACCTCAGAGAAGTGCGCTCTATTGAAGTATGCGCCTCCGTGGCTTGCGTGCGGCGTCTTGACGGTGCGTGCACCCGACGCAGTGGCGTTCCGCCTTTGGGCGTGAGGTCGCGCGTTCGATTCCCAGCTGCCACGGTCGCATTTCGTGCAGAAGGGGTACCGCGCCTTCGGGCACGTTAGAACCAAAAGTGATCAGACTGAATCCGAAGCCGTCCGCTATAAGACGTCCCTCACATCGCGCTGGCGCTTTCGGGGCGTCAAACTAATCGTGTGGCAGAGTTTTCGCGTGTCTAAGGAAACGAGGCGGATGCCAGCAAGCTACCTTTCTCCTGCGCCTATCGTCGGCCTCTAGGACCCGCGGCTCGTGTTGACACATGCTCGGTCCCGAAAGAAACGTCCCAGAACCTGCTCTTTATTCGTCTTGCACCAGTATTGTACCAGCTGAGGGAGTGTAGCGCCAGCTGGCCCGCATTGCTCCATCGCTTGCGTCCGGACCGTCGAGCCGGGCGAACGTGCCGACGAGAGCGCCACCCTGGGGGGTCCGAGCGACCGACACGCTGGCCCGGCCGAACGCATGCATTTTGCGGGCCGTCTCGGGGGCGGCTGGGACGGAGTCGCAACGCTGACGCGCGGGCTTTGTTCACGTGCATCGGCTTCTTCCGCCGCTGCTCGCATTATGCCAGCGTCGCATAGCGTGGTGCACTTTCCTGTGATGAGGGCAGCGCTTTGGGCTTTCTCTTTGGTGACGCTTTTTGTTTGTTTGTTCACCGCCTCTGAATGCGCTGCACGCGCAAACCCGGGTTTCCCTGCAGAGGCTCCTGCTATTTTGTTTTTCCCACGACCGCAAGAGAGGGACGCCATTTACGTAAGGTTCTTTTATCACTGAGCCACGTCGGAGAGCACCTTAGACAGCGAGAGAAAGCAGTTCCGTAGGTTCATTTTATTGTTGGTTTTGTTGTTTCTTTGTTATCTGCACGAGATGTGCTATCACGTTGGTGCGTTTCTCTAATGCGCTACTGGCCGCTGTTGGATCAAAACGAAAGAGGGAACAGGCGGCTTTACGACCTCGCACTCCGCAGCTTTCGTGCGCGACGGATAAATAATCCTTGCGTGTCAGCATAATCCGTCCAAGTCGTCTGCCGATGGCGAACGGAAAGCGCGAAAGTGTGCTCCGTGGCGCGCGACTGTGCGCCCTCGCTGCGTATCTGATCTCTGCTTCGTGTGGCTGCTGGTACTGTATGCCTAGTAACTGTGCCTCTCTGTTGCAGGCAGCTGGTGTTCTCACCGGCAGTGATGTCACGCATCTCCTTCGTGCACGCTCGTGTCTCTTGATATCCGCGGCGCCGTTCTTTTGTCTCGTCTTCCGCGCCTGGCGCTCTGTATGTCGTCCGCTTACCTGTCACCTCCGGCATCCGCCGGCTTTCAGTCGCCGAAACGCACGCGCGGCGTCACACCGCGCCAGGAGACCGCGCGGGCCCCCGAAGTCCGTGTCTGCCGCGTAATTGGCGGCGAGGGGGCGACGACGATGATGGTCGTCCCCGGTGGACCACACACCGCGCCGTTGCTAATTGGGATCGATCGGACCCCACGCATCCGGCCGCCTCCGGCGCTGCGCCGGCCACGCCACCGTGCGGAGCGGCGAGCACTAGGTACGCGAATCTGTCGCGGGGCGAGCTGCCTGCCCACTACGCTCTCGAGTCTGGTGAGGACTTGTGGCCCCGCCACCGGCTGCGCTTCTTTGAGCCGCGGCATCTGACTGCCCACCGACGTTGCAGGCCCGGTCGTGAACAGCAGCCCACTGTTCCGTCGGGATTGGCAATGTTGAGTGCGGCATTGTGTTCGTCGCCAATCACACGCCAGACGAGCGGGCTGTAGCGTCGCACCCATCATTCCGTACCGGTTTCCGTACAAATGTGTACCGACAGCGGGGTCGTCCTACATTGAGCAAGCATCGCGGCGAAACACCGCTGCTCGAAGTGCCTCCCGCGAACGGTGTCGTGTCCGCGCACATTGGAAGCTCGCGCTCTGATAGGCGCCGAGAGCGAACTTCTGGCGACAGTACGTTGCGCGGGGTCCGCTTTACCCCGCTCGCATTGGAAAGCCTGCCTGCGAGGCGCGCCCGCGGTGGAGGAGTCCGCTGGCGAGTCGCTTTGTTCGCGTCGCCTGCCGGATGGACACGAGGTCGCCTCCGGGCGCGATCGTTGGGGACCACGGTACAGCGCAACCTAATCCAACCGGTCGCTTCCGCGATACTGGCACCGCCGTGTGGCGCCCCGTCACCTTGCCCCTGGAGGAGAGCGCGCGAGAGATGCGCGCCGAGAACGTGGGAGAGGCGGCATCCGCCGGGTTCGTTGAACTCTCCGAGCGCCCAGGGGCGTCGCCTGGATGCCTCCCAAGAGGCCGGCTACTTTTAATAATTGAAAAGTGCTTCTTCCCTCGCGCATTGTGCGCGGGTGGAGAGCGCGCGCGCTCGCTCCACTTCTCCAGTGGCCCACTTTGTGCGGCCTTTTGTTTTGGGGCCTCCTCTCGCGCCCGTGTTGTGCGCGACCCGGCCGTGTCCGAGCCGGGATCGAACCGGCGGCGGCGAGGAGGTCTTTCTCGCCCTCGGTCGGCGGTGGTCAGCTCGTGGTCGTCTCCTCGGCGGCCCCCTTATCTGGCGGCCGGGTCGATTGCCGCCGCCTCGTCCCGAAAGTGGTCCGCCTGCCGCGCTCTCCTTTTCTGCGCCGCGTGCGGTTCGTTGGCCGCCGACTGCATGACCCTGCTCGCGGCCCGAGCGTTTGCGGCCCGCGTTGCGAGCGCACGTGGCGCCCGGTGCGGCGGTCTCGTGGTGCGGCGTGGATTGCCCGCTGCTGTCTTCCCATGGTCTGCCTATGGACCCTGCTCAGAGGTGAGTGTTGCCGTCGCGCGGTCGACGAAGCCGAGCTCTCCGCCAGTGGCGTGTCGCACAACACGAACGCTGGCCCAAGTGTCTTGTCCGGATCTCTGCCAATACCGGTGCCCGGTCAACTCGCGTTCGCGTGCACTGCTGCTTGCGGCGACAGCTAATGCGAGTGTCGGGTTTTGCCCGGGACCCATTCGGATATTTCCTCGCGCCGCCTACGCCCCGAGCGGGGCTCGTGCCGACCACGGTCACAGAGCGACGGAAGTCGGGACGACAGAAAGCACCGTCCTGTCGGCGCGTTTGCAACGTCCACCGCGCCGAGCACGTGCCCGCAGTGTGTTCGTGTGCGTGACACGCAGCCTCGCTTGTCGGGGGCCACCGCGTATAGCCACGAAGGCGTGCGATCAGCCCGGTTTCGGAGCGGGCCGTCGGCGAGCGCTGGGGCCTCGCGGCTGGGAACGGGGCGCTTCCTTCTCCGAACGGGTCGACGACCTCTGGCTCCCGTATGTGTGCGGACCGCTGACCGAGTAACGCCGCGAACGAGCCAATCGGTGGTGCCAGCATCTGGATGTGGTAATGAGTGAACCTCGCTGGTCTCGTGGCCGCTTGACCGAGACGGCCCAGCCCGGACGTTTGATGGACGCGAGCGGGTACCGCGGACGTCGGCGGCCTCCCGTGATCGACGCTCCCTCGCCGCCTTCTCTCCCTCGCTTGAACGGGCCGAGTGGGCGTTGACCTGCGGGTCAGCCGAGGCCGTCCATTATTACCGCTGGCCTGCTTACTCATTGTCGTCGTCGATGTGTGCTCCACTTGTCGCCAACCCGGCTACTCCTCCGTTCTTCGTGACGGTTCTTTCTCGCTTCAGCTCTTGCGTTTCGAGAATTCGGTGTCAACGGAAACAGTGTGGTCCTTTGGGCATCGGTATGAAGCCGCAAGTCACTGAAAGGGTGTCTTTACAAGGTTTCGGAGCGCGATGATTCATGGTGTGTTCTCGAGTATTTCCTCCGTTTTTGAATTCCTTTCTGCAAGCGGCGACGATGTGTGCCTCTTCCTAGCTGAGCGCGCGTGTACTGCGTGTCCCTGCGACCTGGAAACCGCGCACATTGGCCGCAGCAGCCCGTTTCGGTAGCACGATTTTGTGGCGCCCTCGCGGGAATTAACAGGAAAGAGAGAGGGCGGCATCCGTGGTTGGATGCACGTGCGCTGGTACCGATTGCAGAAACGGGGTGACCCAGTTGTCAACCCTTTTGGGCTCGTTGACGGTCAGTGGCTCCCTCGCGAGAGCGCTACTTTTGGTGCGCATGCTCGTCCTGTGACAGCTCGCCGATTTGTGCTCGAGCACCGCTGTGCGCGCGCATGGTTCAAACCTAACTGGAAAAAGGGAGCGGCAAAAGGGCTTGCCATAACAAAGTTATGAGTGGCTCTTTGGTTAAGGGAAGGATGGTTCGTGGCCGTTAGTGTTTCTTTCTTCCTTTCTGTGGAGGGGGGGTAAAAGAACGAAACAAGTTTGCCGTCTCATGCTTTTGGCATATATCGTCTGTACGATGTATTTTTTGGGATCGCTGCTGGACGCACTTCCCGTGCATTCTGGACTCAAAGTTGCCAACGCCAGCGCAGACACTTTGTAGCACCCGGCGCACTTGGCGCTTCCGGTGAGCTCGTTGAAAAGAGTGACCGCGGCACTGGCAGGACTCGCACGATCTCTCCGCGCACGCCTCGTTCGTTGCAGGGCAGTGCGTTCGAAGATGCGGAAGGCTCGTGGAATCATTCCGAACGGGCTGCTCGTACGTCACCAATGACTGTGACAACGGCCGGCAACGTCGTGGGCATTTATGTTTCCTTTGACGGCTCGGCGCGCCCGTGGTTCGATAACCGTGAAGCTTGGCGTCGAAATTCTGCGACCGGGCCAGCCCTCTTGTCCCGGAACCAGAAGAGCTTGGGTGAAATGTATGGGTGAGGAAAAGTTTAGGCATGACAGCAGAGGCCGACTTCTGTAGTTTGAGGGAGTTCGGAAGAACTACTGGCCCTGTAATCCAGCGATCGGTTCTGTAACACCGACGGACTGGTCGCCGCGTGAGCCCCTCCCTGTCTCGCACCACAGCGCAGTCGGCGCTCTCTGGCAGCCTTCAAGCGCCGTAAAAGAACGGCGATTAAGCAAAAATAAATGCAGCGAACGATAGCGAGTCATGAACGCACGCGTGTTCCGCTGTTCTGTTGGCATCCCCGCAAACGCTTGGAACCGCTGCACCAGTGCGTGCTTTGCAGGACCTCGGGTAACATTTTCAGCGATGCTCGAACCTGGTGACTGCATCTTGAATTCCGGTTTAAAGAAAAATGGCACCACCCCCAGTCGTATCATTTCGAGGAAATAGAATAACAGAAGTTCAAGTCCCGTGGTCGCTCACTTGTGATCGAGGGCTGCTTCATTGTGTGTCCACAATTTGTACATGAGTTGTTGTTTTGACGATCACCCTTATAGCAAGACGGATCATTCAACCGTGTCTTGTAGGACGGCGGGAAAGGCGAATAAATTTAAAGACGGGTTTGGAGTTAGCGTGCTAGCTCCTCCTTACGACACGAGGTTTCGTCGGAATCTGCCCAGGCCTAGATAACTGTTTATGCATGCAGAAGGTCGCGTTGCATTCGAATGGAATAAAAAACCCAGCCTAGTTAGTATCGATAAGTTGTGAACGAAAAGAACGCAAAAGTGAAAATATTTTGAAATCCGTGTCGCCAACCGGCGTACGTGCGCTTAGTTCGGACGCTGTTAAAGGGCCCCTGAAACGGTTCGGACAAGTTTTGTAGACGCGTAGGGTTAAGTATAACATTCGCACCACAATTTAAGTGAAGCGTTACGTATTAATGGAGCTACAAGCGATTAGAAGTTACCCTCCTCCCTAGCCATGCTTTTCCTCCTCAACTCGTTCGCCGAGCGAGCGGGGCTAAGCTCCGCCTTCACTGGTACTGCGTCACAATGCGACGTCACATCGCCCACTTCCGGTTGTTTTGGAGCCCGCCCCCGCTCGCGCGAAACCTCTCCGCTAGCCGCTTGGCTGTCGACCCCAAGCGAGAGCTATCGAAGCAGCGTGCGTTGCGAGCATTCTGTTGTAGCGCCGAACGTGTCTGGTATTCCGTTAACCACAGGCAAGCTGGTCATTTCGGCAAATGACTGGAGGCATAAACTCAAGCTGATGAAGGAACTTTGGCGTAGACGTACGTGAGCGGCCTGATCGGTCTGCACGGTCCAGACACTTGTTGGCGCAGCACTTAACCAGCCAAACAAAGCGCTAATATTGCTCTAAACAAGTGTAAAACATTTTAAACATTTATAAAAACAACGTGTTGATGATTACACTCCTGCGAAAAATACGCACCAGCAGCAAAGAAGAATACGCTTCGTTGTTGCTACTGTGTATGGTTGAGCTCTATGCCACCAGGTGGCTGCACCGTGCAGACCATTCACATTTGCCCTTCTGCTCATCTCGGCTCATCCCGTTACGGCACAGTCAAGCGGCCAGACCCTGTCCCCTTGCGCTTACGTTTGCCCTAATACGGGACTCGCGAAATGCTATTGCGTTAGTAATCTTCCGGTGTAAAGTGACGGCCACAAACGCGCAAATCCTGGCGCCGATCTGATAGCGGCAGTCCGATGCGCAGCAGCCAGTTCGCTCGTACGCTGCCTTGCAGAGGGACACGATGTCGCAGCTTGACATATTGCCAGTCGCTACGTTTGCAGTCCACAAGGCAACAAAGTCGAATCATAGTGCTCGCGAAAAGACTGAGACCAACTCTGACCACGGAGCTCTCGTCAAAATGGAGTACGTTGTAACACAAGCAGACGACACTTGCTGTGTACCGGAAGTGCTTAAGTGTTCTGAGAAATTGTTCTTGTGCATTCTCTTTATGCTACTTTCTTTTTTATAAAAACAAATTAACTAACATTCCAACTATTACGAAGATCATTTGTTTACCATAAAGTTGGAAAAATTATCGATCACGCGCCCTGGTCAGCCAATCGGATAGCTCGCCCCACTGACGTCATATGGGTGATTTCGTTCATATCGGTAGGGGCGGCTTAAAATTCCACCGAGCAGTGCGCTGCGATCGGCAGCGATGTGCATTTTTAAAACCTTATAATAAATTACACGCTTTGGGCAGAGCACTTAAATGTGTCAATTAATGATCAGAAGGGCCTACTCTAACGACTCAGTACGTTTGTAGAAAATCGTCAAAAGCGTTTCAGGGTCCCTTTGAGAATGGCCAGCTGCCGTGCAGGATTGCCAGCCACTTACGACAATGACGGCTACCTCCCGGCGCTGTTAAGAATGTCCAGCTGCAGTGCAAGATTGCCACCCGCTTACGACTATGACGGCCAACATACCGGGAGCTTCGCCGCCAACTTCTAGCCACAGCGTGACTAAATCGACTTTGTGACGGAATGAGTTCGGCGGGCCAACTATTGTTCCCAAACTCCCCAACGCGCTACCCGGAACCGCTCCGAGTTCTACGGGGCCCCTCTGACGTCGGCTCCGGACATTGGAACGTGTGTGCCTTTGTGTGCGTAGGCCGTCCTGCGGGAGGCGGCTAGTTTTGCGATGACGAAACGAACATTCGCCGCCTTGTATCGTCGTCGGACCGAGTGTTTAAAAACTGTTGTTGTGCGGATGCTCGACACACTTCTCTTGAGCAGTCATGTTGGACTGACACTCGCTCTCAAGTAGTCATGTTAGACTGAGGTACTTTCTCAAACAGTCATGTTAGACTGATATAAATATTGTAAATAAACACATATTCCTCGTTCTCGATGAGGAATATGGAATATATGGAGGAATATGATCCCACAACCTTCGGATCGTTCCCCACTTGCGGCAAGTGTTTTCATCCACTTTAATTTCCATTAATCTATCGTTTCTTTATTTCATTTGTCGAGCACAAGTAATTTCCCCAATGTTGTCCTTGGTGTCAGTGTTTGTTGGCGTTTTATGATACGAGTAATCACAACCGGGCCCCTCGGTTTCTTCTCGCTTGTTGTTCTTAGGGTCTCCTTAAGAGGTACGCCAGGCTTTTTCATTCGTACATTGCCCGAAGAGCGGCGCTTGCAGCCCCGCAGGCGTATTACGGGCGCTGCAAGTGCGGTGCACACGAAACGCGGTCGTGCCTCCCTTCCGTTGCGAATGGGCGACCGCAGTCGAGTCACGTCTTTCGCCGGTCGCGCACTTGTGAGAACCTCAATATAGATGGCGCAAGACAAAAATAAGTGGAGCTGTACCACTGCCAGTTAACTACCTTTCAACAATACACACACACACACACACACACACACACACACACACACACACACACACACACACACACACACACACACACACACACACACAAAACGCCGCTCTTGCCGTGAGAGGCGGTTTGGTAAGCCGGAAGAGACGCAAGGACGAAAGACAGGCTGCTCCATCTAGCCGCGCACGCGCGAAGTCTCCATCCTTATGCGTGGCCTCCGAGATGGGACCGGTGGCGCGACGCTGCGTGCTAACGTAGAGCTACTGTATATGCTTTGGTAGCATATACAGTAACTCTATGCTAACTTTGATCGTCGTCAAGCCCGCGATCGTGGTCGACCGTACACAGCTTCGGGCTGCTGTACTCGAGGACCCGGCTTCGATAGCGACCAGCACCGACGTATGTGGAGCCTCTTTCAATGCTATAGCATTATCAGGCTGCTTCACGCACTTACCTGGGGCTGTCTAGCTGTGTTTGTATCTAACTGGTTTCCTGTCTGCCCGGGTCACTGGTTTAATCCGCGGTCGAATGGTTAGCGCATCCGGCTGCTGTGATGAAGTAACGCGGCTCGAAAACAACCATCAGATCAATTTGGTTCACTAAGTGTGTTCCAATGTATACATACGTGCCTCTCTTCAACGAAGCTCTTTCGCGCTGAAATGGATCACTGTAGATGCGGGACTGGGTAGGCACCGCTGCTCGAAGAAACTCTTTGACGCCGACTTGGAGTCACTGAGTATGCGCCGCTATTCAATGAACGCCTCTGATGCGAGCTTGGGTAACTAGGTATGTGCTACTGGGGATGTGCCACCCCACAATAACAACAACAACTAAAAGATCACTTCAGTTTTTCCGACGCTGAGCGGAATGGAAACCACGTCAGAAGGGTTCATCGAGGACTACAACCCGAGGCAGGCCGCGCCAGGAGTGCGCTCCGTGCCGCTCGTTAATGAACCTCTCGCCAAGTTGAGTCACTGAGCGCGCGGCAAGACAGCGGTCGCAGGAGCTGGCGCGCTTCTTGGCAGGCAGTGCCGCTGGATGGCGCAGCGTGTCCAGAAACAAGCGCGAGGAACGCCGAATTCGTTCGCGCACACCGGCGCTCCATGCATTTCGGAGGCGACGTGCAGGCTTCGCGGCGGCGACGCTAGGAGGCGCTGGATGTTCTTCGGGAAGCGCATGTGCTGCGGCGGCGCACGCCGCACGCACAACTCGTTTGTACGGTGGTAATACGCTGTGTTGCTCTATTGATTCAGCGCTAACGCATTAGTGTCGACAGTCATCGTGAGATGGGTTCAGCCGCAATGTCTCACGAGAAAGAACGCCAGGCTATAAACACGATACAAACTCCAAAGTGGGGGAAACAGACTGAGAGATTAGATTGTGGGGTTTTACGTGCCAAAACCACTTCCTGATTAAGAGGCACGCCGTAGTGGGGGACTCCGGAAATTTCGACTACCTGGGCTTCTTTAACGTGCACCTAAATCTAAGTACTACACGGGTGTTTTCGCATTTCGGCCCCATCGGAATGCGGCCGCCGTGGCCGGGATTCCATCGCGCGACCTCGTGCTTTGCAGCCACAAAACCATAGCCACTGAGCAACCATGGCGGCTGAAACAGACTAAGAACGCTAATCGCATTAACAGTATCGAAATAATGCTTGATCAGTTCAACCGAACTCAGTGCCAGTGCAGCGACTGCTCCGTATGTCTTTGCTACAATTCGCGCCTGTCATTATATAGCCATAGCGCAGAGAGGAAGAGATAAGGTGCGCTCGGGAGGAGGAAAGCCTCTCTTTGACGCCCTTGTTTTGGGAACGGTTTTTTTTTTTTAAGAATTTTCAACAGCGAGAGCTCAAACCAGGTTGACCATAGGAGACGGTTCCCCAGGGAAAACGACGTGATGTCAGAACAAATAGCAGGAGTTTGATACATCGTTATGACTGAGCGGTGCGCTGCAAGAAAAAAAAAAAAATAGAAGAACGTTCGGCGTGCTTGCACCTGCCCGCAAGGGCATAGAAGTGACCACACGTGGCCGCTCGCGGGCTTTGTTATGCCCTCCACCGTCCTGGCATGCTCATTCTCTGCTGCCCCGTGGTGGAAGGCCCTGTCGGGGCTACCCACACAGAGGGACACGGGAGGGAATCCAGTCCTTGCCGTAGACGGGTTGAGCATCGTAAAGAGGGGTGTAGGACTCGCACGTACCGCGCATTCGCCCGTCGCACACACCCGGCGGACGGGTCTGTTCGTGTTTACGATCGGGACGATTAGGCACGCGTGGCCCAGGCGTTTGTCCCTTTCATTGCCGCGCAGTGCGAACCGTAACACGGACGGGAACCCCACGACGCAGAAAGCGGCGGACCGGGTCCCAGTGACTGTGCTGCAGTCGCCGACGGCTCGCGCACCGCAAAGATGCGCCCTTGTGTGCACTCCGCGTGTGGCGGAGCACGTGCGTCGCGCGCCGCTGGAGTGCCTTGTGCAGCGCATTAGCCTTGAAAAGCTTGTCGTGCCTGTTTGTAGACCGAGGGCTGTTTTGGGCCAAACTGGGATCACGATGTACGTTGGCTGTTCTGGGCTCATGCTGGACGCCCTTGAATGGGCCATTCAAGGGCATCTTGTCACCTCTCATCGGTTGCTGCGCGCCCTCAGAACGCCAGTGCGATGTGATGCGACAGCATGTGTGTCCCCCTCCATGCCTTGGCAAGCACGCTGATTGTTTCAGTAGAAACCCAGCTCTGATTTCTCCCGTCGGCTTAAACATCGGGCCGAATTGAACGGCGCCTCGGTGAAGATTGTATTTCGCGCGTCGCCTTTTGTTGCCGACGCTTAACGGGGTCCGCCGATCATCGCGCGTCGTGGCGGTGCCTTGTTTTGCCGGATGGTATGCTCTCATCGGTCGACGGCTCCGCTCGCCGGGTTTGTTGCCCCCACCACGGTTGCGCCGGGAATTTCTTTTTTCTGCTTCCTTTGCTCTCTCTCTCCGCAGCCAGGTCGGGGCATGCGCTGATGCGGCCGCTTCCCGCGTCGTCGCCCGCGCAGCAACCTCCTCGCAAGGGCCGCGCGGGCTTTGGCCTCGGACGGAGAAGCGAATGCGGCTGGGCGCGCCCTGTTTTCTTCGGCGGCCGTGTTGCTGGCTTCGCCTCCGTGCCCTCGCGGTCATCTTCGGCGCAGGCTGTCGCCTAAACTGTGGTCTTTCACGGCCCGAACGAAACGCCGTGGAAAATCGTTTTCTTCTTTGGGTTGTATAACGAGACGTTCCATAGTTAGAAAGGAATCATTCTGGAACCCAAAGATTGAAAAAAAAAGTACATTTAAAAAAAAAAAATCTCATGAAGCCCACACACAGCGCACTCCGGCCTGTTGAGGGGGATTACATCGAGAGGCGGTCATTGCTTGCAAGACAAATCAACTACTTATGTACAGTCATTGAATGACGTTAATTATTCACTTCAGGGGACATCTTGTAATGGCAAAATTGGAGCCGATTAGTAGGGAAGTCATGCTTGCTTTAGTAGACACGTTGACGGCAGATAGCCCTTAATTTGAGCAAAAAAAAAATATGCATGGTGCGGCGTCCTGCTTACCTGGAGTGTTGCGGAGAGCTGCCTTTTCTTTCCCACTGGTCAATTTAATCGGCTGTTTTCGTCGTCCAAGACGCGAGTCTCCCGTGACGAAATGCCGGAACTGCTTAATGACTTGTTGCTGAGGTCGCGGGATGGCGGAGAAAGGTACGCTAGACGTATACTTGATACCAGCTGCTTTACTTCGGAGTTGCGCCTCGACAAATGGCGCCGTTCCACAGTGAGGTTGTCATCCTGTGGTACGGCACCCGACCGGTATTAATACGTTTTCAGGACTCGTGCACTCTCGCGAGCTAGGCTGCTATAGACTTTTTGTGCCCCGACCGGCAGCAGAATTTGTGAATCTTGGCAAACACCACTGGCGACGGCGTGAGAATAAGGTTCTCCCATTACTCGTGCGCGATGATTATGAGTTAGTAACAAAGTTGGCCAAACATGTGAATTCGTGGCGGCGCTGTGCAAGCTGCGCGCGCAGTGGAGAGCGCATGACGCCGCTCACGTGGCCTCGGAGATCGCACCGGCGGACGACCGCTTTGCGATCACGCAGGCCACGCGCGCCCCGTGTCGTCGTGCCAGCTCGGCCCCGAGCGGCTGCCGTCAGCGGCCGGCGTTTGTCGCTTCCGCCTTTCGGTCGCGCGCATTGATTGGTCCGGTGCCAGGATTTCACCGCTTGACCCGGCGGCCCTGTTTGCCCGTGTCGCGAACCCTCGCTCCGCGCCTTCAGGCGAATCGGCCTGCGAACCGGGTCACCGTGTGCGCCGCCGAAGCTGCGGGTTCCATGCGGGCCGGAACGAGGCGTGTTTGTTGCCCTCGGCCGACGTCCTTCCGCGCTTGACCCATCGGGACCACGACGGCTTTCTCTCATTCAGCAACGTTGTTCCGCGAGTGTGCGTTCTTCGCTGCTTTCTTGCCATTGCACAGTGTGAGCAGTCTTGTGTTCTTACACGCTCCAGTGCCCGGTTTTCTGGCGTACAGCCCGAAAATCGTTGTGTGTGCTTCCTTCGATTTTCCTTCAATTTTCTGCCATTTCACAAAGTAGGGCAGTAAACCAGATGTCTCTCTTCGGGTTAACCTCTTCCCGCCTCTTTCTCTCTCGTGGTCTCGTGTGACTCCTCCAGGCTCGCGCAATGTAGTCCAGCCTTGCGCTGCGTACTTTCGCTTCCATAGGTTGCCGAGAGTGTCGCTGATGAATGCGTTATTCAGCGCGCTCGTTCGATGGTTGATTGATTACCTGTTTATGCCCACGCCAATCCTGGCCACGCGCCGCGAGCTTGCGCCTGACGCTGTTGTCGCCTGCCTAGCGGGAAGATATAACATAACGATGGCATTCGGGGCAGCTTGATTGCAGACGCAATGGTTGGTTATTTATACCGTATCGAAGATGCATCGTGTCAGTGTGGTATGCGCTACACGGTGCTAGGGCGTTTCCCTCATCTGCTTTCCACATTATAGTGCTCAGCGATTGAAAAGCGATACTCGCAGAGCATCGCAGCCGACACTTTTATGCGCCACCGTTGGACGCTGGGGACATTGAGCGGATGTACTTTTGTGTCTCACGAAAACGAGTCATTCTAATGCGTCGTGTCGCAACTCCCTTCTCCCCCCCCCCCCCACCCCCACACCCGTCAGCGATCACCCAGCGCGCACCCGTGTCGCTCGAATCACCCATGCGGTCCGAGTATCGCGTTTCAGTCGCCGAGCACCGTGCCTCGAGCGACGTGTTTTGTGTTCCTGTCGGTGATCACAAATTTTCCATTTTCGCCAGCGAGCTCTCCGGTCCCTGGAGGAGTTCTCGGAGTGCCGTCTTCAGTGGCTGGCGAACGTTGCTTGTCGTAAGCGCCTGTCCGTTACGAGCGCGGTGTGAAAGGCGCGTGCGTGAAATGCGCGCGCGGTCAACACCCGTCGTGGCGTGCGTGCAGGTGCGACTTTATCGGCCGGATGTCACGACCGCTGGCCGCGGTTGCAGCGCGCGCTCGGAGGATCGGCTGCTTCCGGTCTTGCGTCGCGCCCTTACGAGCACGCCGGATGTCGGCGAGGCCGCCACCTGGCTGCTGCCACAGCTCTGGCAGCCGGCATTGTTGACTGATGCAGGCGGTGCACTGCTCTACGGTCGTGCTGGACGTGTGCTTCACCTCTCTCATTTGTTGGACCTTGCCCCGGACAAGTGCCACACGTGGCGCGGTGGCCAGACCGTGAGCAGTTTCGTCGTGGCTCGCTTTCCCGATCCAGCGAGGGAGGGCGTTCGTCTTCGCCTTCTTTCGCCCTCCCCGCGCGCCGCGGCTATCATTCATTACCCTTTCCAGGCGGGCCTCCTCCTCTGCGAGCAACTTTCGTTTTTTACGCCCATGCGTGTTCGCTGCGGCCTTCCCCGGGTCGGTGTGCACCCTCTCCCAGGCGTCATCCGCCGCTCAGCGTGCGCGTTCCGTGGACGGGGTTCCTTGCGGCGCCCCTTGCTCGGGCAGCACCCAGCCAGTCTGTTCGGTGCCGCCACCGGGCGGGAGCCATTGGCCTCGGCGGCGGGGAAAGGAAGTGCCGCGAGGGTGTAACGACCAGGGTCCCGTTCGTTTGCCCCGTCCGAGGAGGAGGGCCCCGGTGCGTCACGCTCGCCCCTCCCGGGTTCGTTACCGCGTTCTTTCGCGCCTACTTCTCCGGACGAATGGCGCCATTAACGCCCTCCTGTCTTGACACTGCTTGACCGCTGAGTTCAAGGACCAGTCTCGGCTACCCCCCTCTTTCCACCGACCTGCCCCCCGCTGGACGTCCTCCAGGCGCGAGCTTATATGATGTAGTTTAAGTGTACGCGACGTGCTGCTTATCCTCCTATAAGGCACGACGTCGCCGCAGCAGCGTCTATGTCGTGTGTGGATGGCGCGAGTGCGTACCCCTACCAGAGAAGAAATTATTGCTTAAATTAAGGGAGATGCTAAGTGACGCCTTCAACTACAAGCTTCTACGCATCCGTGTTCTTGCCATTTTCGAAAACTCCAAAATGGCTTCCCTGCAGCACATCGGAAAATCATTCACCATGGCGACGCGGCAATGCTTGAGATAAATAACTTGCGGTGTCTGTCTTTAGTAGGCGTGCGCCTTCTAGTCGACGCCGTTGAGGTTCGATCCAGTGGCGGCAAGCACCAATGTCGCACCTTGACGTTCTTTAGTTGGAAAGGTTGCATTCTGGAACCAAAGTTGAAAAAGAAAAGTGTGTGCTTTAATCTCATAAAGCCTACACGCAGCGCACTTCTGGCGAGCACCTTGCCTGAAGCCGGCCGTGTTTTTTTCCACCGCGGCCGCGCAACGTATCCTTCGCTGTGCATGGTAGCCTACATTCCGAAGTTTGGCAATGGATAACTAACAGAAAAAAAAAAATCGCCTTATCTCACAATTCCGCAGTGGGCTAGATGGTTATACATAATTGAAACTGTTTTGAAATTAAATGGTCAACAAACGTCCTCCACTTTTCCGTGTATGTGTTGCGCCCGTATGCCGTGTTTTTTCTCACTTAAGTCCTGTTCCTTCGTCGCTTTGCGCAACGTTTTTAGTTATCGAAGTATGTTAGGCAAAATGGCGATTGAGGCCGGTAGGGTGACGACGTAATGTGTGTGAACTCTGCTGCGAAGCGTTCTGCCGTGAGAGATAGGGGACTCGCATCGGTATTAGGTGTAATTATTGGACAGAGGTGAAAGGCTGCGGGCGTCTGTCCATTTTTCAGTGGGCGCCTGCACTTCCCCGTAGCCATGGATGTCCCGCGTTCAGCACACACAAAGATGGTGACGCTAGAAAAAGTAGAGAGAACAATGACCTTACGGATGCCGGAATTATTGCATTTGCGTTGCAGTCGATTTCTGTGTACGGGCGCCCGTCGTGCGTGCAGGCTGTTTCTGCTCTCGGGAAATCCTGTGGGCACAGTCATCCTCGACCTTCGCAGCCCAGTGACGTCGAAATGGGGCGCTCCGCGCGCGCTCTCCGTACCGCAGCGGCGGCGCTGCGCGAACTGACCGCGTCCTCCGCCGCTTCCCCGTGGCGCCGCTGTCGCGACGTGGAGAGGAGGCGCTGCCGCGGCGATGGCGGCCGCGCGGGGAGCGTCAGTCGACGGGTCGAATTGTGTGTGCTGCGAGGATTGTGCGCGCTCGTCCTCGCATGCGGCCGTGCCGCCGGTGTCGGGCGGTTGGGGGAAGCGGTGTGCGGTGTGTTGTGCCCCTTTTGTGTGCTGCGCGCCCGCGGTGCTCTCATCGAAAGCAAAGTGGCAGCCATACTCGCCCAGAGGAGATGGGGACGCCAGCTGGCGAGGATTGGCTCGTGCCGTGAGTACAGCATTTGCGACGCCCTTGTAGCGCCCGGCGTGCGGGATCGAGTGTCGCCTGGCGCTGCAGGAGCCGAGCCTGGCTTCGGTGACCAGGCTTGGCGATTGCATTACATGACGACGCACGCGTACCACGCATTGGGGTGCGCGCAAGCGCTTTTGTCTCCGGGGCGGTGGTGAGCGATCTCGAGACGCCACCTCGTCAACTACAGTGACGGTTGCGAGGTGGCGCGCATTTTGCGCTCCCGCTTGTTTACTGCTGCCTTGTTCGTCGATGATCGTTCTTTGTGCACTACATCGGACACGCGGCGTGCATGTAGCATTGTTAGTCCACTGAGAACTTGCGACGCTCGCGTTGCTCGATGCCTCTGGCAACCCCGTGCATTTAGAGTCCTATGCGGTTGAGCATGGCAAAGCAAGTGTGACTCGAACGCGTTGGTCGTATCCCAACCGCGTCGCCTACGCTGTGGTGGTCGGGCCGTTCGGGTGGCGCGCGATATATCGGAGCACGCGCTGCGCCGACACGCTTCCACGAGCACGGTTATTTTTTTTTTTCCGCAATTGTTGGCAGTGCCGCGCGTGTTGCGGTGTACACGGTTTATTTTGTTACCTGGCCCGGCTGGGCCCCTCGCAGATGAGCACGCGCTTAGCGAGTCGAGCGCTAGCCGCGGCAGCTGTCAACACCGACTCGTCCGCGCATTGCCCCGCAAAATCGGAAGCCGCGTGTGGACTCGACTGAAGGCCCACGTAGTACGCCGTCACGGCCAGTATTTTCCTTCTGTTGCTCTTGCGTGGCCTCACGTCCAACAACGCGCTAGAAATCCGTTCTGCTTGGCGGTGGTAAAACGCGTGGCATCATATTGCTTCTTGGGGGCCCATTGTTTCAGATATCCAGAGGCTCGGTTAACAATGCTTATTTTGACCCCTTCTATTTCGATTCCTACTGCGAACTTATCTGCAGTTGTTGGGAAACCATCGTATCTGTCTTGTCCTTCAGTGCCTTCGCATTGGGGAAGTCCGGGCTAAAAACGGTTGGCCCGGTCTAACAACCATCGGCTGCGTCGATGGCTGCTACCAGGGTCCTGCTACTACGTGTGACTCGGGGAGGCACTCCTTTACTTGGGTCAGGATCATTTCAACGAAGATCCTCTGGAAGTACCGCAACAATTCCTATGCGTGCAGGTCAAGTCGTTTGTGTATAAAATTTTAATCATTGCGCTTGGAGGATATGAAAGTTCTTGTTGGAGAAGCGTGTTGTGGTGACAGCACTCATCACATCCACAGCTTCTGTCTTCGCCCTGCATCCACGAGTTCTGAGCATAGTGCAGCTGTACCAGGCATATTTTTGTCTCTCGTCGCGTCACATGGTTTCTTGCACGTCCCCGCTGCCGATCGCGGCGCAAATTGTAACGCCAGAGACTGCGACTCCTGGTGCGACGACATTCCTCCGTTTTTTCGGTCAATTGCCACGCTTGCCGTGTCGCAGCATGTGTGCTCTGCTGAAGCGTAACGAGCGTTGCTTGTGTGGTCGCTGCTTGCCGCTGGGGGTCGCGAATGGATGTTTGCAACGCCTTCGCGCCGTGAGGTGCGACCGAGGACGCGCTTTGCGCAAATTACGTAACGCTTCCTCGCAAAACGGGACAGGTTTCGTGAGCAAGGCTGTGACGTCGCTCGAATTGTTGGCAAGTGAATGCGGCTCGCACGCCCAACGTGTGGGCTCTTTCTGGCACATTGACGCACCTCTCCCACACCGCGCAGTGAGCCGCGTGGTTCGAACCGCACGTTTCCATCGCCGATTCCAGCGCGGCTCCGCATGTTTTTTTTTTTCTTTCTTTTCCCCACTGCTTGCCATGGTAGCCGTCTTGGTAGCAGCTGTGCATAATTGTTGCATGGAAGACGCAGCTCAGTCGTCGCTTCTGTGTTGTTCAGGCATGCGCGATGGCCTCCCTGTGCCTCCTCCCGTACGATGCGAAGGGCAGCGGAACGTGGTATCGCTCGGCAAGCGAGCTTCCTTTCCGCGGTTTCCTGTTTTCCTTTTGCGACCAGCGCTGCCTTGCTTGTCGCGTTTCCTTCGTAGAACCTACTCGAGAGAGGAGGATTACGCTGTCGAAACTGACGGCGGACTCGCTGTTTCATTTCGTTCGCCCTGCTGTTCTGATTCGGCATGTATCGGGACAGACTTGGCCTATTGCGACCCCGCGTAATAACACACGTGTCAGCCATGACTCAGCGTCAACGTAAAAAAAGAAAAAAAAACGGAGTGCCCTGTTCCTGCTTGGAAGGAAAGATCAACGTCCCAAAACTCGGCTCCGGGTTGACAAAGGACAATTCCTTTCAGTGCGACGGCGGCGATTGCCTTCTCACCATAACCTCACCCTTGCCGGCCTTGTCTGAGTGCAGTCGTTTCCACTTTTTGAGTCGCTGGGAAAGGTTCATGCTTGTTTTTCGAACGAAGTGGGGGTGCGCCACGTGCAAACGCTGTCGCATGGTATCACCGCGATGCACTAAGATGCGGATACACTGCTGCCGCATTTATTTAAAATATGGTTTACCGTATTTACACGATTCTACCCCGCCCCTGGTTGTAATGCTCAAATATATTACCGCGCAAATGTAAAAGAAAAAGACTGCCGATTCCAGCGCGCACATGTAGTAACGAAACCTGAGTCGAAGCGTACCGCATTGAAATAACTTTATGAACGTACAAAGGTATAATGTTTTAAAAACAGCGCTACCGACACATAAAAGAGAATGGGACACACACGGCGCTGACTTTAAACTGCGTTTATTATTGAAACACGATTGCTTTTCGGGGCCTTACGTCAAGCTTACGCGTGTGCTCAACCTCAATGACAGCACTGGTCGTTCCCAAAACACTGCCTCGTGGTCGCGGATGAGACCGTTGTTCACCCCTGTTCAATGAGCCTTTTTTTTTCCTTCGAAGATGCGGCTACGGAAGGCTGGCTAACACAGCCACTATCATTTCTCTTTATGTGAAATGCTTCCGCTATACTGACTGCAGCACAAGAGAAGTGGCCGAAGCATTTGGCATAATCTCAGTGTCTGACGCTGTTCGTTCTTCAGCGCATCCTTACGACAGCGTTGGGTAAGACGTCGTGTCCGAAAGTATCCATTTCTGTGCACGGCCGTCCTTTGGTTACAGAGACGACGTTGCGAAGCCCCATCGGTCCCCATCCCCGAAGGGCGTTGCGCAAGCAGCCCCGCGTCATTCGTGGTCGGCATTCCCCGTTTCGCCGCCGCGCGTGTCATTGCAGCGACGGTCGGCGTGGAGGAAACGCATTCGCCAACACTGGCGAGGGCGCCGCCGCTGCCCCCCTTGCGTAACTACGGCCGCGGTGGTGAAAAACAGCCGGATTAGAGGCATGTTTTGCGCCAGCGAGGCAGGGGGCCATCTGCCTACTTGCAACCTGCCGCCGTGCGAGACCGCTGCAACCACCGCCGTCTGTTGGCGCGGTGAAATAATTTCCCGCTTGTTTTCCAGAGCTGCTTCTGGCGTAGCGCCCATCGCGTTGTCCGCCGTGCGTACCAAAGCGAAGCGTAGAGTCTACACGCAGTACGCGTCGTGGATTCCTGCGACGCCAGAGGAGCGTGACCTCGCGACTGTCGATGTCGTCCCGGCGAGCTGTCCACCAGAGTTCCCGGGGTGGGCGCGGCCTCGCGATGTCAGCGGCTCGCGTCTGCTCCTACTATCGTGCGCCGGAACATCGATAGCAAAAGGTGGGAAACCGCGTCAAAACGTCCCGGCGGGGTTTGCTCACCTTTGTAGAGGAACATATCGATTTGCGCGGGACACGTGCGTCCCGTCACTTTGGGGGCATCGCCGGCGTGTTCGGTGTGTGGCAGTAGAGCCGTGGCCTCCGCCCGAGGCCGTAGTAGAACCGTAAAATTTTCTGCTAAAATTACGAGAGGCAACTCTGGCGCTGCAATCGCGCGGCCAGCATGGGATCGGTGGCTAGTACGTGGATTTGCCTGATCTTCGCCTTCGTACGTTCTTGCGGCTTTGTTTACTGCGCTTTATCTGCGTGTATTGGTCTAAATGTCCGAGCAATCTCACTTTTCTAAACGCAAAGTGCGATAAGCCTCGGCGCATATACACAATCATTACTACTTGTTGCATTTATAATGCAACAGTTTGTTGGAGGCAGCCAATTTGAAGTCATAAGGCCTTTCGAATACTGAAGGATTTAGGCAAATTCACGTACTGTCCATCATTCCCATGCTAGCTGCACTGCCGTGTTTCCAGCTCCGGTACACACTAGCGCCAGAGTTCACTGTGGTAAACTCTTCCAAGTAGAGCAGGCACTGCCGTGTATCGCTGCCTAGCACAAATAGTCAACATGCGTGGGACAAGTCGCACTGCAGCTGGGGCATTGGACATCTTTCACGACCCGCTAGCTAGCTCCACGTGTTTGTGACTGGCGTTTTTTGCTGTGCGCTTTGCTTCTCACACTGTTGGGTTATAGTTGCTTCAAGCTTGCACATTGAAAATGGCTGGTGCTCCCATAATCGAGAGTAGACGTTAAGCGTGAAGTGGCAACCGGCAAAGCAGATTGGTTGGAGATGGTACTACCCACAATCTTAAAATGGGTGCAGTGCATGTTCGCAACGGCACACCTCACCGCGCTGTGAGCTGGTCCACATGGACGCTGCCCAACTAGAAGAAAGTCTCCTGCATCTCTTGAGGCGACGCAATCCTGCACTGTGGAACTTGCAGACTGCTGGCGTTCAAACAGAACAGGCAACCACGTCTCAACACCAAAATATGACAATGAAGCGTATGGTGCCCTGTATTTGCATATTGAACATCGCTATTTGAAATGACAAATAAAACTTCAGCATACTAGAAGTTAAAGCTTGAGTGATATCGTGAACAAACATAAGGAAGATCTCGGAAGCAATATTTAAAAAAAATTGTTTGGACAGTAATTAGCGTATGTAATGCAGTCCTGTACAAAGGGTTGGGGGCCATTTTCTTAAATGCACAGACAACCGCTCAGAAAATCAAGATAACCCTACTGATGGAATGATTCCCTATCAATAATACTGGCTAAAACAAGCCATGTTTTTCTCATTAAATGTGGATTTATATCCCCACGCAGCAAGAATGTGAAGCTGCATAAGGGGTCCACCACGTGGCCTTCTACTAGTGTACACAGTTCCTGGTCTCTTTATTAGTATTGAAATGCGGTATACTTTGTGTCATGATAAGTTTTTCCTGACTTACAATGTGCAGATAAGCCTTCGTTTGTAATGAGCAAAAAAGTGGCGCTGCCTTCGCCTTTGTTTTCGATGAGTTGGGTCGGCTCGTCTATTGACATAACAATGACGGGGCCAGCCAGCTATGATGCAGGCGTGTACTTGCGGAAAAACGTGGTACAAATATAAGAAATGTCTGTACAACAGCGCAAACTTATTGCACCAGCTTTTTATATTCAAGAGGGGTTGAAAAAGTCAAAATGTAGGTGGTTAACCACAGTTGCACTCGCTCCCATGAAAGAACGATAGGCAGCTTTCACAATTTGCTAGGAGGACTATCGACATCGCTCTCACTTCTCAGCTTTGCTGGAGGAGGGACTCTTGCTTTTTCAGAGGCTACTCAGATCGAAAAATGCTGCTTACTAAATATCCACATGCTTTGGAAGTAACCACTGCAGGTGTAAAGACTACCGACGGTGAGCTTTGCGTTGTGGCGTAAAAAACTAGGTCCTTACATATTAGTTGCCAGTCCCTTTAAGTTTGACTGGTTGCCCAGATGTTCTCATTTGAGTGTCTGGATAACGGCTCTGGCTTTTGTCACTTGAAGGTTGTCGACAACGGGAGCTATAGGCATTTCATGCTTAATATCGCGCAACACAGATGTCGTGCTTGACCTGTCTGCATGGTTGCAATGCTGTATTTGTTTTGAGTATGCCATTAGAGAATAAGCTCAGACCGTGTGCATGTAAGGAATGCCATGCACTCGTTCTGCTCAAAGCATCCACTCGTGTGAAACGAATTGAGAAGACCAGTGCTAGTCGATCTAGTTCAGGAACTGGCCGGCAAATCAAATAGACTGCAAGCGCTGACCAAAGCTGACTGCCTGTAGCATTATCCACCGAAGATTGCTCAGATTCGGGAGTGAATGTGGGCACAACCGGACTAGAGCAGGCGCATGTCACTTCTGCCCTATGAGAACTTCTGATTCAAGTTCTGTGTATAAACCTCGGCATTCCACGGCAGTGACTATGCAGTAGTCGCCATATCTTCATGGTCACGATGGGTGTAGTGCATGCTCGCAACGGCACACCGCACTATGCCATACTGTGCACTGGTCCACATGTACGCTGCCCACCTAGAAGAAAACCGGCTGAAGGCGGCACGACAGAGCACGCTGCCCAGCTAGATGAAGAAAATTGCCTGAAGGCGGTACCAAGCAGCGCGGTACCTCCTTCAGGTGATTTTCTTTTCTGTGGTAGGCGTGGTGTGGTGTGCCATTGCAAACATGCACTGCACCTATCATGACTGTAAAGATATGGCTACTACTGCATAGTCACTGCCACAGGGTGCCAATGTTTATAAGCTTATTAAAGACCCAGGACCATCCCATTCGGCAGCAGCAGCTTGCGGCCATGTGTATACCCATTTGACACTTGCACTGTTGCTGTACAGGACAGTGTGCTTCTACCAAGTTTGTTGTCTCTTTCACACCTTTTCCTGCCATAGCTGCTGCTGCTGCTGTTCTTAGTGCTTACCTTTCTTAAACTGTACATTACTGGCCCCTTGACTCTGCTTATCGAGTTGTACGTAATCTTGCTGGTTTGAATCTTGCACTACTTGCTTAGCATGGCAAAATAAATAAGTCATTTGAGGATTTCAAGCGAACAGTCGTGCAGTAATTCCGTGATTTCCGAAAAAGCCTAGAAGATCTAAGAAAGGACCTCAGGAAAATAAAGACCAGCCTGAACTTAATAAGTGAGTGCTACAAGATAATAAAGGTGTCCGTATGTCAAATTGATACGGAAATTCAAACCTTGAAAGAACATGTTAAGGTATTCAAGGACGAGCGTGATGCTATATGTGCGGGGCTGAAGCAGCATGAGACGAGACTTCTACAAAGTGAACAGCACTCAAGATACAATAATGTAAGAAGTCAGGAAGAAATTGCCAAAAAACTAGGGCAAGCTATAGACATGCCCCTTGGCGACTCTGACATTGAAATCTGTCACCGCGTTAGAACATCAGGCAATGCTACTGCCCCTAACATTGTTATTCAGTTTGCACAAAGTTCATTGTGCCTCTTTTCTAGAGTAGGCTAAAAAGCAAAGGCTATCTACTGATGACTTAGGCTTTCCATCAAAAATGCCTGTATTTGTAAACGAGTATTTGTGCCCTGCCAGGAAGCAACTATTAGGTGCCGCGAATGGGAAAAAGAAAAAATTGCCAGTGGCAGTATGCATGGAGAAGAAACGGCAAGATATCTGTTCGCAAATCAGCTGGGATGGCTGCTTTTCTAATATATAGCCTGGATGACTTGTCTAACATTGTGTAGGGTAACTTCTTTTCGTGTTTGTTCCTTTTACTTGTGTGTTATGTTACAGTTCTGGGTTTTTTATTAAGTGATGTCAACGTCTTGATGAAAGCAAAAAGACCATCACTGTCATTTTTTCACCAGAACGTTCGTTTTGTGGTAAAGAGAAAAGATGAAATGGAAACGCTCCTGGAAAGCATAAGTGTATCTTTCACAGCAATAATGCTAACAAAAACATGATACACCAACACATCACAGGTGTTTGCCCTCCCGTCTGTCAATGCTTTTATAGAAATCGTGGAGACCAATGCGCAGGTGCTGTGGCTATTCTTGTAAAGGAAGGCATCATATGTGAAACTGCGGACGATTTCTGCATTGTCAACCCAGATATTGAAGTATTTACACTGCGCTACCGCGGCAACCTTTCTTGCATCATCTACCACTTGCCCTTGGTGATTTTAATTGGTTTCTGAGTTGCACTGGCAAACTTTTCAATCATGTTGTAGAAGGGAATTTTAACCTTTTTCTTGGGGGTGACGGTAACGTGGACATCCTTATGCGCACACACTTATAGGCAAGAATTGTAGGTCCTGATGATTGTGAACAGTCTGAGCAATGTAATTACAGCGCCAACACATGTTGCTCACGAAACTGCCACGCTGTTAGAGCTCTCTATTGCAAATCCCTACTTTGGTGACATAATAGCAGATGTTATTTATATAGATATCAGTGACCATTGCGGGTGTATTTATGTTAATTAACAATATTATTGATAGTGTTAATTAGCAGTACCTGCACATTAATGAAAGTGAGCACACCAATTCGTCATGTTCAATATATAACACCACATTCTCTAGATTTTCGCAGCCCCGTTAGTCTGCAGCAGTGGAACAACCTTCTAAATTCAAACAGTGAAATTGCATACTCCGCTTTCATCCCTACTTCTAAAAAGATATACCACGAACATCTTCGGTGGAAAAAGTTTAAAAAACCTTCGAAAGCTTGTAAACCTTAGGTTACGTATGAACTATTATATATGATCGAGCATAATAATGCGCTGTGTGCCCATTTTGTTAAACGTAAAAAGCCAGCTAGTTTTGAAGAATATAGGTCATGCCGAAATCAGCTCACAAGAAACTGAGAATAGCTAAAAACGTATATCTGCATAACTTATTTTCAGAACCTTCAACTACGCGATCATATGTGACATGGAGAAATTTAAACTCCCCGTTACGGCCAGTTAAATCCCACATTCTTCCTGATAACTTTCAACATCAAGGTAAACGGCTATCTGGTGCAACACTAGCTGATGCTCTTAACAACTTCTTTGTTGAACAAGTAACAGGCAAAAAATATGACACAGCAATGTTTATTACTGCTACATTGGATGCTAACTAGAGTTGGAAGGGAAAAGAGCACTTCGAGATTTTAAAGACTGGGCTGTTGCAAACGGTTTGCGAATAAATGCCATCAGGACAAAAGTTGTGTTTAGGCAGAGGCAAAAAATTTGTGAGTTCAATAAGAAATAAAATAGATACTGATAATTTAGAAATTGTTAGCACGGTCTCTACGTTAGGTGTAACATTCTCTACAGACCTATGCTTGAACAATCACATGGAAGACGTCAGTAAAAAGGTCTCTACTGTGGGAACGATAGCACTTTTGAAATTTTTTCTTCGCATTAAAATTAAGATATTACTTTACAGTGCTCTAGTATTTTCAGTTTTGCAATCCTGTAACCTCGTTTGGGGCACTACGAGGAAAAACCTTGAAATTGCATTTGCTTTAGGAAAGAGCAGCACGACGCATTACTAATATTCCTTGCTCATTTACTACAAAAAAATGTGTTTGTAAAGTTTGACATTTTACTGTATTCTTTCTGTACAACTATTGTTTAATTTAGAGCTACAAGTCATATTTTATGTCTAATGAATCTATTGTGTATTCTATCTAGCAGATCTGAATGTAAACTGTAGCATCCGTGGTACTAAGCATGAAGAAGAATGGCACATTCATACGCCGCAAGCCAATTACGATAAGCAGTCGTTAACATGCACTATGCCCATTCTACTTAATAAACTCGCAAAGGAAGAGTGTGATCCTTTGTGTAATCTGAATCGTGCAATAAGACAATTGTCAGTTATGCCAGACATATGACTAGTGTTGTATATAATATTCGTTCACTTACATTGTAGTCACGCACGTGTGTTACCACAGAACATGTACTTATGTGTATATAGATCTATGTGCATAATATATATCTATACCTATAAATATTTGTATGTGTGTATCTATGTAAACAGGTTTTTCTTTTTGTTCGAAAGTGTATTTTGTTCCAAGCATAACTTTAGTTTTAAGTCTCATTTTTGTGATGTTCTACAGTGCTCTGCAGTCAACTGTATAAGGGGGCAGGACCCTCGTCAAGCTGTACCTCACCTTTTAGCCCTGTTTCCTCTTTTTCTAGGTGAAAATAAAATAAGTCATTGATTGATTTGATGATCGTGACAGCAAACATATAATCCCAGCTTCTAGACACTGCTAGCAAAAGTTCTTGCGCTGTGTGCCGGTAATATTGTTTCCTTTTTGCGGATTAAGATCGAGTTTGCTTGATAATTACGTTCTCTTAACCACTGTAGTCCACATTAGTGGCTTTTAGTGCCACCGAGGTGTGTTGACTGCCTGTCTGACGGTATTTATTTCTCTTCGCATTCACTGTAATGAGTACGTCTTCAAAAATGAATGTTCCTGCTTCGCGTTCATTCAGGTATGCGTGCAGTGTACGCAGTGAATGAACTCAACGATTGAGGTCGGCACAATACGTTTGGCGGAGGCATAATCAAAAATAATGCATAGGTATTGTTGCTAGTATCATTTGCTGCGCGGTATCATTGCCGCAAGGACGATTCTAGCAGGGAGTCAAGTTTGCTTCTGAAGCCAGCTGTCGCGAAAATTGGAGCTGCAGTGAAACTGCTTCAGACTCGAGTTACGACGAATTAGCGGTGACTCCGATGCCACCTCTATGCACACGCGCGGCCCGTGGTCTGCAGAGCACTGCGTGAGCGAGCGAAGCGATGTCAGTGTTCGTTTTGCAGTGCGGCGTGTCAGTAGCCAAGCGCTGTTGGTCAGAACGCATTCACGCCTGTCCCTCTGCTCGTTCCTTCTCCCCCACTCGGCCTGTCCTCGCCGACCGTGAACGGCCGCGTGGTGATCGATCCCCGCGACCCTTGTTCCCTCGCTGGCTGCGCCGAGACCATCCGCCTTCTCTCTCTCCCTCTTCCCTGGTTCGGCGCACCATCGCGGCAGCCTTTTGTCCCCCCTCCTGCGTTTCGGTGGTTGATCCTGGCCTTCGTTGAAAGGCAGTCAGCGCGCACGCGTTGTGAACGTTCGATGGCGTTGTCATGATATTGGCGTCGTCGGCTAATCTGCGTTCCGCTTCTGTAGCGCCCTGTGTCTCGCCGGAGGCGGCCCCCTTTTCACCGCATGCAAAGTGGCCCGGCGCAACAACGTGCCTCGTAGCACCTTGTGGATAGCCACTTCCAAGGTCGCCTGTGGTTGACCCCTGCTGCCTCCTCGCCGGGGGCACCGCTCGAGCGCTGACGTGCGCGGTTTCCCCCGATGGCAAATGAGGAGCACGGCACTTCTACGAGCGCCCCTGAACGGTTCAAAGCAAGCGCTGTGCCTCGGGCGTGTTTCCATTGCCGAAAGTTGTATGCTGCTGTTACGGGTAGCACGTGGCGAAACGGCTATCCGGCGCAGCCACGACTGCTGCGTTGTCGTCACGTGGAGAACGAACACGTCAAAAGGCAGTGCAAGTGCGATTGATATGGCACGTCACATTGTCACAGTATTGTACGGTATTTGCCTGCACCGCCCTGATTGGCTTGATCGCTCGTCACTGGACACCGCGAGCGCAAAAGTAGAACCGTTTTGATGAATAGCGTCATTTTTCATCAGAAGGACAGCGGGCGCGTGTTGTGAGAAAGAACGAGGCTGATTTGCTAGATTATACCACGCTTTTCCTTTCTCCGCTCTTGCGCGCCTTCTCGCGTTCCCACGTTGTGCCTTAGCCGCGTGGAGAGGCCGACCTCGGGGTCAAACTGCGGCCGTGTTTTCGGGGGCGGTCGGGGTGTGCGGAGAGCCCCGCGGCCCCCCCCCCCCCCCCGTCTAAACATGTCGCCGCTGCGACAGATGGCGTCCCCTGCAGCTCGCTCGTCGAGGGGCCTCGGGCGGGGAACCTTGGCTGCTCGGTCGGCCGAGCCGGTCGCCGGTTCGATGCGGGGCGGCCTTGACCCCAGCCGCCGGCGCCACGGCCGGTCCCTTGCCCGC
Source organism: Dermacentor albipictus (assembly GCF_038994185.2). Classification (NCBI taxonomy): domain Eukaryota; kingdom Metazoa; phylum Arthropoda; class Arachnida; order Ixodida; family Ixodidae; genus Dermacentor; species Dermacentor albipictus. The sequence continues at coordinate 19,178,807 of NC_091824.1, forward strand.
GGCCCCTCCCCCGTCGTTCGCCGCGCGCACCCCTCGCGTCTTCCTCTGTGCGATTGTTTCTGCGTGCGCTGCTGCTGTCGGCTTAAGCCTCGATGAAAGGCTTGGTGCGCCTGGCCTCGTGGCGAGGGCGAACGTTACGTCGGGGCAGCAATCGCTTCTGGACGTCCGATTCTGCAGAGTATCGACAACCGCGGTTCGTTCAAGACGACGGGAGTCATTCGTTTCGCGCATGGCCTGGTGACACTAGATCAACAGAAATTTGGACAAGTTGACGTACAGTCGCGGTCCATGTAAGCTGCAACACGGTGCCCGTATTCCGAGGAGCCCCAACACTGTACGGTGGCGCTGACATGGAAAAATTTGAGAACTAAGCGCCGCTCCCATTACTGTTATTTATTAAAGATATGTTTCGTATGTAGGCGCCGCCGTTCTGCATTGGAGCCTCATCGAACACGCGCACCGTGTTTCATTGAACGCGATTGTACGTTCGTCTCGGAAGAGAAACGCCAGCAGGAAAATTGAGAAAGAATGACACTGCGCAGGTCTTATTCGTTAATTTGTTTTCAAGACGGTGACACTATGGTGGGGCTTCAAAAGCGGCTTACGTACGCAAACCGCATGCAGCCCATAGAAGGACTTTGACGCTTTTAGACCTTTCCGACACCTCGAATTGGCTTCAACGACAAAATTCCTCGAATCTGCGAAGAGGACCTTTGGCTCTTCACAGCGAATGACGTCTTCGCGGATTGCCTCGCCCAAGGTCAGCCTATCTGAAGGGCATCACTCGGCCGCACTGGTTCCTGCTGGCGTCACAGATGTGAGGGATATCTCGAGAGTGTACGTTTATTTATGCTAAGCGAACGACTAGAGTATCCCGGCTGTGTGCTTGGCTGTGCCGCGCTAGAATGCACGGTCCTGCCGGCGCGAGGAGATCTGCACGAACGTAGACATCTTGGCGATGTTCGCGCCGTTGTTCCTGGCAGTTTTGCTTGGGTTAAAAGTGCCCGTTGAGCTAGGATTTGCGCTAGCGGTTCGTTAGCGCCTGTCGTGTACAAAATAAATCTTAGTGGTCACCTGGAAACTTGAATGAAAGTACACGGTGGACGCTTAACCGCGCATGCGCCTCGGTGGTGTTCCGTCGAATTGTGGCGTTCACTGCAGCGTTTTCGACTCGTGCTCCGAGCGGCTTTCCTCGGTCTCCCTGCGTCTGATTAGGCCCGTTGCGTGCGCGGTGTATTAGGTGCGCGAGTCCGGCGTTGCCTCGCGAGCAGTTCGTGCAGCGGCGTTCGCGCCGTGTGCAAATTGCGGGTATCCTGCAGTAGATTCCATCCGAGCCCGGTGGCCAGTGTTGCGCCGGCGGGCGGCGTTCCCGGCGGGTCGTGCATCGGCCGCGTGCGGTCGGGGGACGGCGACGACCCCGTCGTGCGGTGACCGGCGCGCCGTTTGAACCTGGCCGGTCGTGTTTGTCGGTGGCGCAACGCGAGGCCGGGACGCACGGAAGGGGGAAGCTCTCCCCCCCCTCTCTCTCTGCCGAGCTCGATGTGCGCTCGGGAGCATCTTCGCCGGCGTGAATCGGAAGCAGCTGTGTCGTGCGTAACCTCCGGCCGAAGGTGGGAAAAGCGCCGCTCGCCGAGTTCGCGTAGGCATTCTCTCCCAAACACGAACGGTGATAACTGAGCCGGAGCTGTGGTCGACGCGGGCTGCATCGGGAGCGTTATTCACTTTGCTCCTTCCACCCCTGGCTTCGTGAAATTTTCCGCCAGTTGTACTGCTCACTGTGGCCCGACTACGGTGTAGTATTCGTTGGCCGCAACTGGGAGGAACTCGCCTAGTGGCCGTGTGACGCGCCTACCGTATTTTCGCGATTCTAAGCACCCCCCCCCCCCCCCCATATTTGTTACGAAGAGCGCGTAGCCAAGACCGCCAAGCACGCTTGCTCGCTCTGTCATCGAGCCGGAGCCGTCGGCGTCCCGAGGTGGAACGGCGTCCGCGGCGCGATCTTGCCGCGCAGCCGGACTGCAGAGCCGCGCGGACTCGTGAGTGGCAGTGATAGTGACTAAGCATCCGACACAAGCGGTGGGCTCACTGTCTGGACCGATTTTTCTTTTGGATGTTTGAAAAATAAAATGTTATTTCTCGCACCCGTCTCGTCGTGATGTCGCAGCGAAAAGGGAGAGGGGGGTCATTCCAGATTTGTCGAATCTAAGCACCCCCCCTCACTTTGGGCATCGCGATTATGAAAAAAAAAGGGGGTGCTTAGAATCGAGTAAATACGGTATTTATCGGCGGTCGCGAAGTGTTTCTTCGTCGAGACCCCACAGTTTCGGAACGCGTTTCATTGTAGGAGCCACGTATGGCATCGTTGTCTCGGTCCCTTTTTTTTTTAGTGTATTATTCAGATTAGTCGCATGGCGGAAGGCGCCGTTGCGAGTTTTCCGCTTAGAAGTGCAAAGTTTGTGTCGTTTTCGTCTGGGGTTGCCTGCTTCGATACACTTTGCCTTTATGCGCGCGTTTTGTGCCACGCCGATCGGTATGTAACGCGCGTTCTTTAAGATATTTTAGGCATGCGCGTCGAGCTTCGTGCACGTACGTGCCGGTACATTCAGCACCCTGATTTCCACGTTACAGAAATAAGGAAACGAAAGAAAGCAGAGGGAGAATATAAAGAATTGGGGAAAGGGGTGTTGGGTGGAGGCCGCACCAGCACTTGGATGTGACGGTAGCACCTTCAAGCAGGCTAAGCAGGGCAGCTCGAGTTTCTTTTCTCCGGATCTCGACGCCGCGTCTGGGAGCGTTTCTTTCTCTCCACACAGGGTCGTTTCCCGTTCCTGACTGCCACGCAATGTAGGTCACGCCTCGTGGGCGAGCGAACAAGTTCGCTGCAGGGGAGCTGTTCAAACTGCCCGGCAGAGGAAGATCGCGCCGGTCGGCTGGCTCGGCGCGCGAAGGCCGTTGCTCCTTTGCGTGTGGCCGGAGCGCCGTGGCGCCTCGCTTTTGTCCGTGCCCGCTCGGTCGGGGCGCGGCGATAAACGCCGGGACTCTTGGCGTCGGGGGAAGGGGACCCCCTTTTGTGTCATCCCCGCGCTCCTTGATTCCGCTTCTTACGAGGGGAGGAAACAGCGAGCGCGGAAACTGGGTCAGATTCGGATGCGCCCGCCCGTTTTTTCTTGGCTGCTGGAATTGTGTGCATTTTCTTCTCCTCCGCCTTGTTTCCGCTCGCGAGGAGCTGTCGGTGTTGTTGCCGCCGAGCGATGTGTCCTTCGCGGCGTTCAAAACGCGAGGGCCCCTCCCCCTCCCTGCAGCGTTAGCGCGGTGGCGCTCGTGGATTTTTCGCGCGCCTCGGAATCGAACCTGCCACAGCGCGCCACGCTCTCCGTTTCCTGGAAGCGGCGCAGGGCAAAGGTGGTCCTTCCACGTGTGCGCGATTACCAAGGGCGCGGGCCTCGCCGATCCTGCGAGAGTTGCGCGAGCGTGCCGTCGCCAAATGCGGCGCATTCGCGTGCGATTAAACTGCGCGCGGGCCGGAAAAGTGTCTCGCCGAATGCGGCGTCCATAGGCAGGTTGCGAACGTAGTTCCCGCGCCTACAAGGGCGCCCCTCGCGGCGGCGAGCGCGGAACCGGCAGGATACGACCGGCCCGCTTGCGTTCGGAAAGCCTGTCTCTGCACTGTATCGCGCGTAGCTGTTGCCTTTTCTGAGCAATGCCGAAGTGCAACCCGAGCTGTTGAGTAGTGGGCTGCAACAGCACGTACACCAACTCACCAGGAACAAAGTTTTACAGGTTTCCAAGCCGACCGTATGAAGCAGAACGGCGTCAACACTGGATAGCGCTCGTCAGACGGCATAAGCTGTTTTATGTTCCGGCGTTATGTCAAGTGCGTTATAACGCTGAATTCTTTGCTTTTACAGCAATGATGGCAGCAACGGGACCCCTGCAGTCAGTGGCGTAGCTAGGTCGTCTGGCACCCGGGGCCCATAGGTCTTCTGTCCCCTCCCCCCCTCCCCCGGTTTATTCGAGGAAGGTGAGGTTATCAACAATTTCCGTGTGTCTCCAGACGTATATGACACCCCCACACAGGCCCCTTGGACCCCCCCCGTTGCTACGCCACTGCCTGCAGTGCGTACCAGGATATGCAGCAAACAAAGTAGTTTGTTCCCACACTGTACTGCAGTAAAGCTGTGGAACTCTTTCCCAATCCTCTCCCATTCAAACAGCGTTAGGGCTTGCTGAGAGATTTGAGGAGGGGTTGCAGCCGGCTGAGCTGGCATACGCCCTTCTGCGCCCAGCATATTATCAACGAAGGGGCAGTTGAGATAACCAAAATTTTTGACAACGTGGTTTATTGGAACATCCTTTGCACGCACTGAAAAAATCGCAACATAAGAGTATCGCACTTCCAGTAACTTGGGCGAAAATATTTTCCCAGCGTAGTCTAACACAACTGGTAAGTTCATCCCCTTTTTTCTGTGTTTGGGGAGAGCAACGTTAGAATACCTCTGGTAGGTCTTACGAGTCGTTCGTACGCTCCACGTTCCTGGATGAGATGTTTTGGATTCGTATTTGCCGTCCTGTATGTACAGGGAAACTACCGCGGCGTCCTTGCACTTCCCTGCGATGCCAGCACGGCAATCGCAGCTCCCCGCTAGGATTTGTCTGCTGTCGCCGATCTTCAAGAATCAATGTCGCCTATAATTTCATGCGTCCACACCGTAGATAACGAAGTAACTTACGCTGAGCTTCACGCATCTCGCTGGTGCATTATTTTTCGTTTGAAGAATAAACCTAGCAGTCACTTCCGATTAGTGCGAGTTCAACACTTCCCTCACGTCGTAGACGTGCCCCACTTCAAATAGACGACTTCCTTTCTCTAAATTCTTTTCACGAAAAAAGCTATGAAGATCTTGTAATTCCCGAAACCCGGTTAAAATTAATATCGGCACGCTGTTTAGCGCCATCGCTACCGTTTGGCAGGACGCCAAACACGCAGCGCGGGCTGCTGACGCCGTGAGTTATCCTACCACATTCGCGCAACTATTCGTCAGATGGCGCTAGGGGTCGGAAAGACAGGGCGCCGCCTATGCACTTGCAACCTGCCCATAGCGGAGGCGCCCGTGTGGGCCACCACTCGGTATACTCGGCGTCGCTCGCTGCTGCCGCGGCAGGCGACCGTGTGGTGACCTTTTCTCTCTGTTGCAGCTGCGCGCGGTGAGGTGCTGCCGGAGTCGTCCAGCAGCATGGCCATTCCCCGCCTGCCCACCCCGCCTCCGCAGAGCGAGGTCAACACGCCCGTGGCCGAGAGCTGGTGCTACACCCAGGTGAGCGGCTCTTCCGCGTCGGCACAGCGTCGGGCGGGCCCTGTGGCCGAGCACACCGCTTGCACCCCCGCTGCGCCACGCGGCGTCGGTCGAACGCTCGGCTGGGAAGCCTTGCCGGCCAGCAGCTGTCGTTTCCTACGTCATCGGCATAGTCTTCTGTTAAACGCTTCACATTAACGTTCGTCATCTCCAGTAACCATCGGTGATGCCATATTTTAATGTTACGATGCTGAGAACGAGAGAGTGCCCGGTGGGTCGCAGTGTAGTCGAGGACAGAGTAGCTGGTGGGGCCTGTTACGACTTTGCACCGCTTCCACCACTATTACGACTTTGAGGTGGTCCCGTAGCGCTCGTCACCCGTTTCGTGACGGAGCGTTGGTAGCGAAGACTCCGAGTCAGGCGTCAGTGAGAATAACGAAAGGGACTTTATACATTATATACAGGTCATTATACAGGACAAGATCGGATCGGCACGGGGGCCGAGAGCGCACAGAAAACGCGACTGTTCCCGCACGGCGACGTCCGGCGAAAACGCGTGACACATCTCACTCCACTCGAAAGCGGCACTCAGCTCCCGGTGGGTCGGCGGATCCGGTTTTCCAGGCGGCCGCGTCGCGGCTTATAATGCCCCGAGAAACCATTGTCACTCAAACGGTCCAATACAAAGCCAGCACTCGACGGTCGTCCGAGAGGTCCAACCAGCGGCCGCGCTGCCCCCCCCCCCCCCGTTGAAAGTTGGCGGGCGCGGTGACCTCCAGGCAAAGGGAGGTACGGCGCCGGGCTGTTTGGCACTTGGTTCACGTTTGGACATGTCGCTCGCCGATGCTTCTCCGCAGGACACCGCTGTCTGACGGCTCAACATCTTGACTTGTCAAGGGAGAATTAGGGCGCTGTGCCTTTCGGCGCAGCCCCGGATTTGTCCAAAGGGCGTTCGCAGGATAAATTCTGCATCTTGTAGATTCGGGATCCGGGCCACACGGTCACACGGTCGCGGTGGGACCTACGGCCACTGCTGCGCCGTTCTCTGGCCTTCGAGTTGAGGGCCTTAGGCTATCCGGTGGTTTTGTGGTACCGCTTGACCACCACTTTTGACACACCCAAAGCCGCGTTCCACTTGGCGCGCATTTCCGAACGGTCGCATAAAAGGTTTGCTTATTGTGGATTGGATAAATTGGAAAACGGGACGCACGACATTTTGTGGTCAGTGCTCCTTGCAGATTGCATCCTAGCGCTCCGTGTGTTTCGTCCCGTAAACATGACGCCAGACCGGCCTTCATTTGCACATGTGTCGAGCAGGCGAGAGGCAAAGAGCGTTAATAAATTGTCTCGTTACTGCTAGTTTCTTTAGCTGGTTACTCAGGGAAGCACACACGCACACAAAATATTTATTTATTTGCATACCCTCAAGACCCGAAGGCATTAGACGGGAGTGGTGAGTACATGTGCAGTCGTTCGCAATCTTCTCGAAATTAGTTGGCTACAGACATGACATTTCTGGCTTTTTTGTTTTTCTGAGCTAAATGGAGGCCGTGGACCTCGGAAGGCCTAGAAAAATGTTGGAAAGCCTTAAGAGTGCATTCGACAATTCACCATAATAGCTTTCGTACGAACTTGTTTCGCCGTGTACCCCATGATGTGCATGTGTATCGATGCAGAAGTCAGTGGCGTGGGAGCAGAAGAACGTGGCCCTGCCTCTCGACGCGATTGCTCAGTCTTCTGCCATGCTATCACGCATTACGAGCCGGAGCAGCGCCCATTTATTCGTAAAGTTCCGACTGAAATTTTCGTGATTTAGGCTAGTCACCGGCCGTACTGGTCTCCGGAGTCCGTGTGGAAGGGTACTCATTGGCAAATTCCCGGTTCTTTCCGCATGTGACCTCCGAATCGTGTATCTCACGACTTGTCGCATTCGAGCGTGTCTCCAGTGCGTTATCGTTGAATCCAATGCCTCGCACGGGCAAGTGTGGCAGAAGACTTGGTTTCGCGTTTCTTTTTCCCCCCACTGTTTCATGGTGGCACGGCGTGGAAACGGGAGTGCGATTGACGTGTGACGACCTGTAGCGCTCGGCTTGCGAGTCTTACCCGTGACCCGCCACTTCCGTCCGCACGTTTACCGTAACGGGCCACGCACTTTCGCCGTCTGCTCGGTCCAGTACCCGGACGCCAGTGCTTCGGCGATTGCACGCACCGGGTCCGTCTTTCGGTCAGCGCGTTTTCGACGAATGAGATCACCCGGTATTTTTCGCGTGTCCGGACCGGGCGAACGGAAGTTGTTTAGAACGCGGTTTCCGTTTTGAAACCGGGTCGTGCCCACGGCCACAGAGAAGCTGCGAAGTGATTGCTGCTCGCCCCTGCGCGCTTCGCGGTCGCCCCGTTTTGGTTCGTGCCCGCCGCAGAGACTCTGGCGCTGACCACTGGGTCGATTCCCTACGGCATTCAGATAGTGAGGGAATTCATAAACGCCCGTATGCGGAAGTCTCTATGCTCCTTAAAGAACCCGGTCGCAATGGAGGCGAAATGCAAGAACGCTCTTCTACTTGGATTTGGGTGTACGTGAAGGAGCCCCAGGTGGACAAAGTTAACCCGCAACCCCGGACCCGCTACGCCATCCCTCGATGTCATATCGTAGAACTCCAGAATTAAAATAATTAAGCACGTCCTGGCGATTGATAGATTATCGGAAGCCTTCCAGTGCGGCGTAATTTTTCGCCTCCTTGTATGAGTCACCACCCAGTCCGTTCGCGAGTTGGGGTGTTTTTGAACCGCCTCGACCGTCGTTCGGCGTGACTCTTGTGCAGAGTTGGCCTCAATGAAACAAACAGTTGCTTTGATGTCGCCCGTCGACCTGGCATGCGCGGTATGAGCGGTGCTTGGGGTCACGCGTCTCTCACCGCGCGCGTGCTCCCGGGTCGGCTGTTCCCGCCCCGACTGTGAATGCAGAAATGTGGCCGGAACTTAACGCGGCACAATGGAAAAAGAAGCCGGTATCAAGTCGACGTATTCTATTTTATGGTGAATCGCCGGCAAGTGCGATGGAAACGGGTCACCCGTGGTCGCGCCCGCGCACAAAAGGTTCGCGTCCCGACACCGCTGCGTGCGAGACCCCCCCGTCTTGTTGGAGGGGTTGGGGGAGCAGGTCACGCGGTCGTCCCTTCCACCCTGCCCGCCTGCATTCTGCGCGGAGTGAACAGCGACCTCGTCGGCCGATTGTTGTGTGTGAACGGCCTTTCGGCAGCGCCTGTTCCCCTCCCCCGTGGCAACAGCGGCGAGAGAGAGGAAGCGCGGGCGAGGGCACTGCTCCGGCGCTTCCTTTTGGTTGCCTCCCCCTCACGGTCAAATGTTTTGTCGCGCCCAGACATCCGCCCCGCCGCTCGTCTTGCGTGCGCGGCCCGCTGTTTTCACTGCGTCCTCCTCTCTCTCGGGCGCCGAGGGAAGCCGGTGCACTGCTAGCTGCTCTCTCTCTTCGGTCGACCAGGAGTTGTACACTGCTTCGTGGGGTGGTGCGCGAGCTTCGTCGTATTATAAACGATGCCCCCTGGCTGCATGCACTAGAGGGGCGCTCAGGACCAGCGTCTCTGCGAGAGGGTCTTGTCCGCACGTCGTGCACGGTGGAGGCGCCCCCTAGAGCGCAGCAGAGACTCGTTTGCGCCGCATCTGTTTGCAAGGCGCGGTCGGAATGGGCGTATCGACCAGCTAGGGATGTGCCTCTTCGCTGCTCGTTGAAGCTACAGAGAGAGAGTGCGTTCGCTGGCGGCGTACCAGTCGGTTGAGACCACGACGCAGCTGTTCGCTGCTAGAAAAGCGGCTGCTTCTGAGTAGTGTCGTATCAACAAAGTTCACATAGCAGAAGGCGCACACGACACACGGTTGTGGCACTCGTGTGCCACCACCGCCTGTAAGGTTCTTCCGAGAGGTTGTGAGAAGCGTACAGTAATCAAATTTTGGATTACAAATTAGTTCAGCGTGCCTGTACTTATGTCCCTCCTCCCGTCTTGTATTCTGGTGTTAAGCTTAGCTCCATCGCTGCCGTGTAGGTGGGGTGACGTCATCCAAGGAGGCCTCGGAGGAAGCCTTGAGTAAGGTGGTCGGAACACCCTAGCTTGCGGTAGTACCTTCTGCGAGTAACATTTCGAACCGATGCTCACAGGTGGCCAGAGGTGCGTTAGCGCGCCCCCATCCGCTCGAGCGCTTTGGGTCACGCAAGACCTGACCTTGTGGTTGGCCCCCGTGGGCCATTAGGGACTCGCGAAATGGGTCAGCCGAAGAGGTCTTCCTTTTTTCGGCGCTCCCCCTCTTGTTTCCGCTTTCTCATGTCCGTGAACGGCCCAGGGCCGCGCGGTTCCGCCTTCCTATCTGGCTGCATCGAACCGCCGCGCTGGCCTTGCCGCCGCCGGGGCAGAGCGCACGTGTTTGTCGTCTCGGTGCTGTTCGGGGCTCCGCCGATCGATGCAGCATCCGCGACTCACGCCGCGCCGCCAACCTGGACGTGTATGCGTGTCTTTTTATTTTTTTTATTCCTTGCACCTCTTACTACGACGGGGGTTACAATGAGAGGGACTCTAAAGCGAATTGTTATGCCAACTTGAATTAATAAGTTGCACTTCAATACCGGAGCTGGTGAGCGAGAAATTGCGCTGTACCTCCAAAGACTGGTCGACAATTAACGAATATTCTGCATTATGAAAACTCGGAAGTTAATGCAAATCGAGTATTGTGGAAGGATAGTCCGTGCACGCACGAATAAAATAAAAAAAAACAAGAAAGCGCACTCCCCCGATTGGAATCCTTTGTATCCCTTCAGGCTGTTGACACTCGCCGTGTGGCAACTCTGCTGTGCGCATGCGTGGTGGCCGTCGCGAGCTCCTCGGCGTATCTTCGTCGTTGACCATCTCGGCGAAGCAAGCGTGGGTGTTATCGGGCGTTGTCCCCTCGGGCCTTCGCTTATTTCCGTGCAGCACCGGCAGGACAATTGCACTCGGGAGCCACTAGAACCAAGCGTACTTTTCTGGGAGGTTTAGACGACGCGGTGCGAACGTTCGGCTTGCGTAGGCAAACGAAGTTTGGGATTTCGGGTGCGCAACCCGCTTGAGTCAACTCTGCGTCGTGCATTCCCCCTGGAAAGCCGCCGTTGCAGCCCCGTGTCGCGAGAGCGGTGGTCTTCAGGTCGCTGCGGCAGTGTGTGCCCGTTTCGGTTCGACACTGTGAGCGTGCAGTTTGTGTCCGTGTGTTCACGCCCGCGGCTGCCTCCGCAGTGGCGAAGTGGGCGCTTGCTGGCGGTACATCTTGAATGGCAGCAGTTGGGCGCTCGGCGAAGACGAGGAGTGAAAGAAAGGGAGACGCGCGGGCGCTCGCGTGTCCTTTTTCTCTCGCTCTGTTGGCCTCGCCTTTACCAAGCGCCCAGCTACTGCCATCCGTTCTGGAGCAGCGTTCGTGTCTTTGGGCGGAGAAGGCGGCCGCGTCTGTCACGGAGCGCGCGGATGAAAAACGGCATCTTTGACTGCAAGGTCGCGAACCTCGGAGGAGCATAAATTCTCACGCGGGTCCTGGCCGGGAGGGGGAATCCCTGGATGGGGCCGAGAAGGCGGAGAGCCCCGCTTTCTTGGGCGCATCAACTACGCTCGGTCCTCTCTCTCTCTCTCTCTCTCTCTGAGCTTTTTGAGTGGAGGTAGAAAAAGAAAAGGGCCTTGGCTGAGCGGCGGGCCCACATGGTGAGCAGGGTGAACCGCATCAGCTGGATTGATCTGTACGCCTTGTTTTCCTGCAGGGCGTAACCGCTCAAGGACACGAGTAGGGGGATAAGGAGTTGAACAAAAGGCAGCGCTCAGAGACCCGGGCACTGTGTCTACAGGTTCTTCACCGGGTGTTTTCTCTCTCTTTTTTTTGTCTTTTTTTGCAAGGATTTCCAAGGCCAGCCAAACTGATTGTATGGATGGTGGACTTTTTGTGTGTTCATTCTGCATTCTGTAGATGGATTATTCTCTTGGCAGTTTGACACTTGGTCATTAGGCACATCATCTGTATGCAGGTTTTCATGTGTTGAGATGGAAGGCTAGAGTTCACATTGCCTTCCATTCTTGCCTATCTTTTGAAAGAAATGGTTGTAGATGGCATCCAAATCGTGACAAACCATTGTTACCACAGGTTTGGTATCTCAGATATATGGCATCTTCTTTGCTGTAGCTGTATGGCTGGGGCCGTGTTACATACACTTACGTGTTTTTTCAAGGTAAATAGTTTTAGATTTCTGTTAAAAACGGCACATTAATAGGTTGCCATACGAACAGAGAGCACAACTACGTGTCCTTTGTTTTCTTTGACCGTTTACACACATCTGTCAGGCTACTTTGGCAGAAACTCGCTTTGGCAAAAACTAGCAGAAACTCGCAATTTTGGGTGGTATCCAGGAGCCATGAGCTACATGCTACTTCAATATAGCGACACAATTTGCATTGCAAATTTGCAAGTTAGCTCGTAAATGAATACACCTGCTTGTCCTATAAATTACTGTAGCAATCTATGTAATACCCTCTCCAAGAGGGCCTTTAGGGTATTTGAATAAATAAATAAATAATCGTCCTGCCACATTTCTTTTGTCTGTCATGTTCACGCTAACATTATTCCTTGAAGAACACCGACACACACAAAATAAAATATTGGATAGCAGCCGTCACTATATGTTCAAGCTTGCAAAATAGAGTAATAATTGGCACTTTGCTAAGTTTTATGTCTTTGTGCTCTGAGAATAATGGTGTATAGAAGCCATCCGAACCCTGGAGAAAGAAAAGCTTTATATACTTCCTGTCTGTGTTAAAATATGTGGGATCAGTGTTTACAAACATAGCTCAGGCATCATATGGCTGCCAGTGCTTCGTAGTACTTTTTTTCTTCAGCATAATCATGGACTGTGCCTTATGTGTTCTGTGTACTATTTTATGGCTGACAGCTCCACCATAGGCGTAACAGTAGCGCGAGGTTTTTATGTGCCATATGTGCCTCCTGGCATGTGCTGAAACTATTTTTGGCCTGACTGGGTGCATGAAAGAGGCAGCAGAGACTTGTATATTGTAGCTGAATATGTTCAGAAAGAATGTAGTATAGTGCTTTGCTTCAAGCTTTCCTTTATTTAATTTACTCAGATTGCTCTAGGCCTCTCCCCCCTTTTCTTGCTAAACTTTGTTTTATGTCGGAGGGAAAAAAAATGTTAACGGAGTCAGTATGCCAAAGAGAGATATACAACAAAGTAAATCTAAAAATGTTTTTTGCCAATATCCGGCGGGTAACAAATGTGTGTTTATAATGAACACTGGATATAACAAAAGCATTTTCATATGGGTTGCGACTTTGTTGTAAGTGGTTTTTTTACTATATCAGTAAGAAGTATCTGTAAGAAGTATGTAAGAAGCCTTCTCTTCCTCTCTTTCGCTCAGGTGAAAGTGATCAAGTTTTCCTACATGTGGACCATCAACAACTTCAGCTTCTGCCGGGAAGAGATGGGGGAAGTGCTCAAGAGCTCGACATTTTCTGCGGGGGCCAATGACAAGCTCAAATGGTACGTTTGCACCACCCTTGCCCAACCTCCTCCCACCGTGTTGGGTATTGTGGGAGTTCTGCAGGCACCACTCGCATTCATGACCAAAACATTTTGTGTGACGTACTGTAAGTGAAGAGATTTTATGTAATGTTATAGTTGTAACATATAAAGGTGTTATTTTATAGATGGTTTCACAGATAAACCAGTTCACGAGGAAATGCGATGTCTATGCCCACACTGCTTGTGTGGGCGTGCCTGCTAAGTGTGAAATGGGGACCATAGCAAGGTGTTCCACATTGCCTGTTACAGCTGTCACAGAGCAACTGCTTCATCAATGGTATAGTAACCACAGTGGCTGACATTCTTCTTTTAAAAAGAAATGTGATTTAGTTTAGCGAGGTCTCGGTTCCTGATGCAAAAACAAGAATGGTACTTGCTGTTGCTCCTGTGGATAGATTTAGATTATAGTGTGTATTGAAAGCAGAATTACTTTTTCCTTTTAAGCTCTTTGCTAAACTGGCACAGATTTTTTAACCCATTTCAGCTGCTTATTCTGCAGTGCTTTGATTCAAAAGGCCTCCACTTTAGCTATGGTTGCCTATAGTTTGGCGGTCTATACTTTGATTTGTATTTCTCAAAATCAACTTGACACCGCGAATGACATCTAGAACTGTACAGCTCTTTTCTGTGGCAAGCTTGTGTGGAAATGGGCTCACAGTTTCATATAAAAATCACCTGTAGGAACTCTGGGCTTGGCAATTGTTTGGCTTCCACAGGGATGATGGGTACAACATGAATTTGTGCAACCACTTCAGTCACGAATTGTGACTGAGGGTTCAGAAGACATTCAGATATATTTCTGGAAATAAGGCTCAAGTTTTGCAGAAAAATAGTTTGACCTGTAGCATAGATATTTGTTGCACCAGGGATATTGACCTCTTATTTTGGATGTGTTATAGTACCATGAGAAGAACTGAAACATTTGTTGCATATAGATGCACTGTTTTGTTTAGTTGAGGGCCCTCTGGTGGAAGAAAAGACAAAAGCAGTGATGCAGTCCAAAACATTGCACTTCTTCCGAGTCTGGTAATGCACCTCTAGAAATTCCATTCTGAATTACATTGCATTCCACAGTGGCTTATGGCATTCATGCTAAGCAGAGGATTACATTTACATGCAATGTTATGTTCAGGATTTCTATTTTGTCGTCACCATTCGAAACACCTAAATGCACCAAGTTGTTTCCTTATGGAGACACTGACTGTAGCTTCAGCCGTTCTTGTGGCTTTATTTATAAATCATATTTTCCTAAATGCAGATAGACAGTCAGTTTCTGTGCTCATGCATAATCATTGCAAATTATAATGTAATATTTTGTTTAAAATGATCAATTTGCAATGTCGCAAAGTTGCTTTGAGTCGGAAGGATACAGGTCATGCAAGTCCACCTACTTACTGTACAGCATTTCGATTCCCGCTTAACTGCTATACTTTGAGCTCCTGTACGCCCTGGCACCGTAGATTCCTCTAGTAGTCTTTGTAGGTACAGGTGATGCACGATGATGTGCCACACATTCAACAGGCAGTGACCGCTCTGCCCTGCCAACAGGTGCCTAAGAGTGAATCCTAAGGGGCTGGACGAGGAGAGCAAGGACTACCTGTCCCTGTACCTGCTGCTGGTGTCCTGCAACAAGAGTGAGGTCCGTGCCAAGTTCAAGTTTTCCATCCTCAACGCCAAGCGGGAAGAGACCAAGGCCATGGGTGAGCACTGTCACTCACCCTTGCCCCCCCCCCCCCCCCCCCCCCCTTTGGGAGGCATCTGGCAGCATGTTGACTCACAGCTGATGTCTAACCTCTTCACAATGCATGAAGCTTTACGGTGGAGTACTGGCTCATATTTTCATAGTTGTAGGGGCTCTACCATGCACTTCTTGCATGAAAAAGGATGACACTTGGCAAGACATGAAGCTTTTGAATGAGTAAATGTGTCAACTTGACACCGAAGTAGGTCTCAAAGTGACAGTACCATGGACATCATTACGATGTCATGCCTGAGGTCAAAGTTTTGTGTTGAACAGCAAGGCAAGGTTGTGATATCGTTGGCCATAAAAAAAAAAGAAGCATACACGCATTCTTTCTAGCTTGCATATGCCAGTATTTGCAGAAATGGAGCAAGCCAGTGCTTCCCAAGGTTGGGGTGCATCCACATACCTGCCAACTTTCCCAAATTTTCCATAAAATTTATGAATTTGAACTCGTTATAAGATATTCTGAATGTTGTTTTAAGTTTACTGTAAAATAAATTCCATTCCAAAAAATAGATTAGCTGTTCAAACTAATTTGTTGTTTCTCTTTAGTTCCCTGTAAGGCGGTGTGAAATATTTTACACCAACTTACCATATTTACTCGCATAATGAGTGCACTCACGTAATGATTGCACCCCTGAATTTTGTCATCAAAATTCAATTTTTTTGCTTTCCCGTGTATGACCGCACCCTGAACTTGTCGCAGCGATGTGTCGTGTGCCAAGTCTAGCTAATGATGATTGCGCTTGCCATCTGTCGTATGCTACGCGAACAACTCTTGAAGACGTACCAAGCGGTCAGCACGCACCCAACATTCTTAAGCAGATGCCCCATTTCATTGCTTTCATCACTTTCCACACTTCCATGAAAAAATAAGCTACAACCAAACTTGGCTCAGCTTTATTATTTGTAGGCTTCATAATGGTTTTGGTCAACAAGAACAACATAAAGGGTACCTTTCGATTATTCTTGTCTGCACTCATGGGCACGCAACAAATCGCGAGCGGCAACGATAGTGGCCACGTTTACACTATGTTGGAAGTGTACCCTATTCATACGCCAACACTTGTAACGCAGCTAAGATATTCACCCTCCCTTAGCAGAAACGTGCCGTATTAGGATAGTAGTGAAGACAAATGCCGCAGTTCCCGCAGCATGCCCGCCATATGTTTCTGTGGCACTGGTACCTAAGCGCGCCCGTCTCTGTTTCTGTCCCCTCAAAGTGGATATGGCTAAGTTATTGTCACAAACTTGCCGATATTAACTATATTGTTCATTACTGATATGGAAGAAACTGTTTCAATGCACTTAATGTACTCGCGAGAAGAAAAATAATCGCGTTCGGTGCGTTTGGCTTGCTCCGCCAGCTGCGATTTTAGTTTTGGTGTCCCACACTAACAGCGGCAGCCGCCTGCTTGTCATCCCACAGCAAATGCGGGATGAAAAAATAAAACATTTCTGATCATGGGAAATTTAACCCGCGTAATGATCGCACCCCTGAATTTGCATCAACATTTTTTTGACAAGAAAGTTCTATCATTATGCAAGTAAATACGGTATATGGACACTACAGGATGACAACTTTTCCTTTTTGATAAAGATCCTCCACCTTCTCTATTTTCACACAACTCATTTGCAGTAGTCATTCGTCATAGTCTAAAATTTCTCTAATGTCCCTATCGAAATTTTCTTTCTGTATTTTGATGTGGAATTGCCACCTGTTTATAAGATGTAAATGTTAATAATGTGGTAAGCAAAATTGGTGGCTGCACCCTTTCTCTGCTTGGACGTCCATTCCAAACATTTTGACCTGCACGTCACGGCTTTCAACACGGTTTCGCACCGAAAGCTTATTCATAAATTAAATCATCACTTACAGCGCATACATAGACGGAGGACAAAAAAGGCGACGCAGACAAGCGCTTGTCTACGTCGCCTTTTTTGTCCTCCGTCTATGTATGCACTGTAAGTGACGATTTATACCATGGAATACCAACTAGCCCGTACTCAAACCTTGCTTCATAAATTAAGTTTCATAATAACATATGGCAAGCTGATGATAGCCTGGATCGAGGCCTACTTGTCAAACCGGCGTCAACTTGTTTCTTTTAATGATGCCCACTCCCACAACATCCCAGTTGAGTCCCGTGCCCCCCAGGGATCTGTTCTTGGACCGCTTTTGTTTCTTTTTATAAATGATATTTTCTGGGATCTTTCTGTCCACGTTAAGTTATGCGCTGATGGCTGTGTCCTTTATGAAAAAATAAATGCCATTGAGGATCAAATTGGGCTAAATGACAACCTTCAAAAAGAAAAAGGTTTTCTGACACATGGCAAATGGCAATAAATCTTGATAATACTGTATATATGAGAATAACACTTAAAAATAACTTTCTCCATTATTAGTATGATATTACTGATCGTGCACTTTCTGAAGTCGCATGCTACAAGTATCTGGGCCTCTGGATTTCTAATAACCTTTCTTGGAGTAAACATATTGATACTTTTTATTCTGATACTTTTTGATTCTTTTTAAGGCGGGCATTCTGGTATGCTACCCCTGAAACTCGCTCACTTGCTTATAAAGCTATTGTATGACCAGTCTTAAAATATGCTGTTATAATCTGGGACCCCTTCACTAAAACTAACGTTTGCAAATTGGAAAATGTTCAAAAAAAAAAAAAGATAGCAGTGAGATTTATCTAATTCCCATGGACGTACATCCATCATGAACCTTTTAAGAAAAAACGGTTTACTGTGTGTTACTAATAGGAATCGTATTTGTCGCTTTAAATTCTTTTTCCAGTCAGTAAATGGGCACTGCGATGTTGACACTTTGCAAATAATTAGTTATTCCATTGGTTATGCTACATGCATGTGACATTCTCACTCGGTAAAACCATTATTTGCAAGAACTAACTGTTACAAAGATTTCTATTTTCTTAGAACCCTAACTGACTGGTACAACCTTACTGATACAGTGTAGTAACACAGAATTCATGGTTATTGTTTGAGGAGCGTATTCAGTGATTAGTTATTTTTGTTTTGGGTGTGCATGTTGAGTCATGTTCGGTGCTTGTAATTACTGGATTGAAATTAATTTTCTGTTACGGTCTTGCACGCAATGAAATTGGTGAGCAATTTTCTGCTATGTACAAGTGTTGTTGAAGCCTTTGCCTGAATGTATTTCATTTCTATCTCAATGTGTTACTGTACAATTGTGTACACCCACCTGCAGTGGTCTTGCATTCAAGACCGCAGTATATATAAATAAATAAATAAATGAATAAATAAATAAATAAATAAGATTACATGTTGAAGCATGACATTGTCGCGAGAAATAACATTCACTGCACATGTAATGCTTTCTCATCGAATTTGTACCTTCAACTTTGCACCAGGGGGTCACAATAAGAATCTTTTTCCAGAAATTATTTGAAGCTGTGCGATAAGTGCTTTGTCACTTTTTGGTTCTATGTTACGAGTGTTGATTTGTGTGTGGCTATAAGCAAGAGATTCTGTGCCGCGAGAACATTTCCAGGCGCTCAACTGACGTAGTATTGACTGTGGGGTTGCTTTGCTGATGGTTATTTTGTGCGTCATCTGTTCCTGCAGAGAGTCAAAGGGCGTACCGCTTTGTTCAAGGCAAGGATTGGGGCTTCAAGAAGTTTATTCGAAGAGACTTCTTGCTCGACGAGGCCAACGGACTCCTTCCTGACGACAAGCTTACTCTCTACTGCGAGGTGTGCAGACTACATCATTTGTTGCACGGCTTATCACCATTCACCCATGCTGCTGACATGATAATCTCAGAGCTGTTGTTTATTACAGTTGCTGGAAGTTATCACACACAAATATAGTTATAAATGATTTTTCTAAAACATGCCTACATATCAAATTATTTTTCTTTTGAGCTGTCTTGCAATGCACACCATGCCCATTCGGTGCCCGGAAACGAGCTTAATTGTGATCTCTTCTCCTGCAGCTTGAATAAACCACCTCATCCATTTTGTCTTCACATCAAGATTGTAGTTAATCTCCATGATTGAAGCTGTGCAAAATTGAGCAGCTCAATTTATAAGGTGCATCCGCAATCATCATTCCAGCATCATTAGAATCTCCTTCCTTGAGCATATAGCATAGGCACTGATCCATCGCACTTTTTTTTCTCCTTCACAAGCACATATATAAGTCACGGTCCATTTTTCTTGTGCTTCAGTCCCTGCCACTTAAGATTTAGCTGCATCTCGTTGCACGCTGTCCTTTGATCCGCCTCGCTGGCTCATACAATTCTTGTGGCGAAATTGGTTCAGTACCCGACATAGCAGCCTTTCTTGTGAAGTAGCGGCGGCATGCATTTTCTTCAACATGTATAATGATGTCTGTTCAGTCCTGCTTTTGTTCCATGTGCCAGTTGCTTTCTTTCCTGTATGTAGCACAAAGATGCAGATTTTTTCCCCCTTGTTTCCTCTATCTTGCTGCTCCACCTTTCCTAGACCTACCACCTGTGTATATTTTCTCATGTTTTATAAGTTGCTGTACTGTGTTGCGCCAGTGCCTGTGTGTTACTGTAAACTCCCCCTTACTCAAGGCTTGCTTCGTGGGGCCTGTGAGGTGCGTCTGGGCTCAGCTGTGGGCACACTTTTCCTTGGAAATGTTGTGCACTTGTTGCTATGCATTTCCATGCCATGCACTTTGAAGCTTTGAAGCAGGTTGGCATGCTCATGTGCCTGCCTATTGATGCGCAAATATTCGCACATCCACTTATAAGAGCCTGCGTCTTCAATGTACATTCTTTTGGTGTTACGCCTATTTAGAGGAATAGCACCCTAAAGTGTGCTCTTTTGGCTGACCTCTCCTTTTTCTCTTTATTCAAACCTCTTCCGTCTTTTTCTCATCTTACTGTGTAATTCTGGCTAGCAGTAATTTACGGTTGCCACTTCATCAGTTTCTGTTCTAAGTGTTTTCCAGTCGTATGCTGTTCTCTGATCACCTGAACAGTTGGCAAGAGCTTGTCTAGGCATGCGTGCATGAACTATGTAGGCTTCTGATCAGATGCATACATTTCCATGGTCTCTTCGTGTTCCTATTAAAGGGAGTCTCATTGTAGAGGCACTGAAGATTAGTTGTTCAACGAGCGCTCGCTTTGCATAGATGCAGCAATATTCTGTTCTGTATACATGTAAATGTGGCAAATTGGAGAAATCAGTTTTGTTTGCATTAATGTTCTCCTGTTTTTCCCTCTTATCCACATTCAAGGTGAGCGTTGTTGCAGACTCTGTGAACATCTCTGGGCAGAATAACGCCATCCAGTTCAAGGTCCCCGAGTGCCGGTTGTCTGATGACTTTGGGCACCTCTTTGAGAGCCAGAAGTTTAGCGACGTCATCCTGAGCGTCAACGGCCGGGAATTCTATGCGCACAAGGCCATCCTTGCTGGTAAGGCTTACTTCTGTGGTTCACACTGCTTTGCTTGTGGCAACAAATTAATTTCGCACATTGGTGCATGTTCATTTTGAAAAATGCATTGCAAAAGGGCCAGAAGAAACGGAATACAGGCCTGTGCTGTGATCACTTGTTCATTGGCGCCCTTGTCCCTGATCACACTCCGTATTCTTAGTCTCATTGAACTTTTCCTGGAGGTGCCACACTGCTTTCTTACCTGGTACGCTGCTGTGGAGTTGTCGCACGGTGCATTCGCAATTGAGATTGAGAAGATGATCAGAAATTTGCACATTTCATGGCAAGACCATGTCTTCACCATGTCATGTGTAAATCCCCTGTATGCAGCTGGACTGATCTTAATCGGGGCTTACTTAGTGCAAATTTCCAAGCTGTGTGACTGTCGTATAGCATTGTGGTGTGCAGTTGATTCTGCAGGTTGTACAGGCTTCATTATTTTTTAAGTATATTTTTATTAATCCCCCCCAGTTCTTCTTTGGGTGTTGTAATTTTAGGTGCGGGTTCTACAAGTATATGGTTTCCCGTTATATGTGGACAAATAGAGTATTTATTGTTGCTTCCATGGTTCGTATCGTCATGCTAAGGTGCTGACGCGCCATCGGGAGATCTGCAGAAGGCCTTTTCCTGGCCTGTCGACGGCACTCTGCCTCCATTTCTGTTGCATAAATGTAATCCCTTCTTTTTCGCTGATATCTGTATGTATGCTTATAACAAATATTGGATATCATGAACATATTTTCATGGCCAATATGACATTATAACAAGGTTCAATTGTATCGACGAGGCTTCTTTGGAAACAAAACAAACATCAGAAGCTAGGCAACATGTGCTTAAAAACAGTGGCAAAGACATAAATAGCTTCAGTAGAGCAAAGAAAACCTCATTAGATACAACATTCAGATAAACAGTAGGCAAAAAAAAAATGCCCTCACAGTCTAAAACCCAATTTATTCATTGTGCTCTCTACATGTCATTGCTTACTGTACACACATAGACTGTTACAGCTATCATGCACTGCAATTTTAAAAAAGATGAATATACACAAATAAAACCAATTGCTTGTTTTTCGAAGTTCAGGTAAGAAACTGCCAGTAATGTTTTATTTGTCGACAATCATTTAGACAATAACAAGTAATTATCCAACTTGTTAATTGTTCTAATCATGCCGACATCACCTAGGGAGTTGTAGATTGCCGTAACAGACATCAAAACGAGCCGTTTCTAGTGAACGCACGCAGCACGTTTACTTTTTGCAGCAAAGAAAGAAAGCCCGCAAAATATGAAAAATGCCACGTGACTGCGTAATCGTGAACATCAAACAGCAGCACCATCAAACAGTCTCAGTGGGAAAGCAAGCTGTCTTGTTGCTGGGCCCAGTGGCAGCAGTAACTGCACCTGTGTTCCTCAAACGACGTGTGAACAACTCTCGGCGATTATTGCATATCAAGGAAGTTTACTGCCCTAAGCAGCGAACCTAAGATGAACAGCTTGCTTTCCCACAGACTGTTTGATGGCGCTTCTTTTGCATGCGCACGGGTAGGCAGTTGCATGGCATATTTTTTTTATTGTGGGCTTCCTTTGTTTGCCCGAAAAGGTACATACATGTGTGCCTTTACCCATTGGAAACACCTCATTATGACGTCTGTTACGATAATCTACAACTGCCTAATTGTTGTCTTTGCAATTAGAATAAAAAGTTAAGTAATTAATTAAATAATTGGATGTCAAGGAATTAAAAATTACTGATGGTTTCTCCACAATATTGTAAACATTTACTTGGTCTTATTCACGTAGTATGACCTATGTTTTCTAAAGCTATACTGGCTGGGACAGCCTGTAAGGTCACAGAAGTGCAAACATGATGTTGGCAACCATAGCAAATCCAACAATTGGTGGTAAAGTCCAAAAATGAGAACACATTAACGTAAAGGTAAATGAAGATAATTAATAGGGCGAAAGCAATGCTTCTGCCTTGCAAGGTTAGTGTACAATGCCCCTTTGTAAACAGACTTACTTCGAAAGCCGTACCAAGAATAGCAGTATTACTTAAATCTTGGAGTTGGTACTGCCCGATACTGTTCAGCAATTTATTCCGAATGAACAAATTTAGTTAATTGAATGGCAGTTGCATTAATGTGCTGTTGATGTTATTGTAGAGAGTGTACCAACGCCGCTGGCTGTTCTGCTGTTGCTGACCTAGTGTAGTTTGAGGGAAACCTTTCTCTCGGCCTCTGACGTGCTCTCCCTTGTGCGTGCAGCCCGCTCTCCGGTATTTGCGGCCATGTTTGAGCACGAGATGGAAGAGAAGAAGCAGAATCGAGTGGAAATCACGGACATGGACCACGAGGTGCTGCGGGAAATGCTGCGGTTCATCTACACTGGCCGAGCACCCAACCTTGACAAGATGGCCGACGACCTCCTGGCTGCCGCCGACAAGGTGAGGCCCATCTTGCCTATATGTGCCTCACTGGGTGTAGAGTGCATCCACACTCCGAAAGCCAGTTTACACCTTTTCGGGCACGCCTTTGCCCAGCGACATTTGTGTGCCTTTTCTTTTTAACTCTGCGCACTTGGTACTTCCAGGTCATGGACGGCAGGCACATTATCGGCATGACATAACATTCTTGACAGAAAAGTAGCGAGTGCAGAATTTTTGAGAAAGGAAAGGGAAGCACGACAGATGACGATTCCTGTTGTGGGACACAGTTATGCTCTATAGGGTGTGAGTGAAATGACTTTGAGTGTATACAGTTGAATCCCGCCACAACGAATACCGCCACAACGAAATTTCCGCGACAACGAATAATTTTTTATTCCCCGCGAGTATCCTATAAGAATTAATGGCCTAAATTTCTCTGCACAACGAACCATTTTTGCAGAGCGTTTCCGCTTCAACGAAATTTTCGCGTTCAAAATCGAAACCGAAACTAGTTTTATTGGCGAGAAGTCCAAGTCAAATCCAAAGCCACATTAAGCATGAAATCACGTGATTGCAGTTCCGCCATTTTGGCTTTGTGTCGTGGTCGCATTGTTCACTCGCTGCCTTTCTCTTCGACAACGACGAGTTTTCATCCGCAGGACACGATGGCAACGCAAGTGAAAAAACGCAAAACTCTTTCCCTTGAGCAAAAAGCTCAAATAATCGCCCAAGCAGAAAGCGGAAGGAAGAAAGCGGCAATTGCTGAAGACTTCGGAATTCCTGCAAGTTCGCTGTCAACGATTCTAGGCAATAAGGACAGCGTGAGAATGGCACTTGCTTCAGGCACATCCTCGAAGCACAAAAAGGTGACGCGGCCCCTCCATGAAGAGTTGGACAAAGCAGTGCATGCGTGGTTTGTGGAAGCACGAGCCAGCAACGTCCCCCTGTCCGGAAGCATCGTCCAGCAGAAAGCCTTGAACTATGCATGCCTACTTGGCATTGATGATTTTAAAGCCAGCATTGGCTGGCTAAACCGTTTCAAGGCCCGCCATAACATCGTTGGAAAAGTGTTGTGCGGCGAGTCAATGTCAGCAGACGTGGACGGAGCAGCTGCTTGGCAGGCGAGTAACATCAGGCGTTACTCACCTAACACCAGGCGTTACAGACGACGACGAAGAGGCGTCACCGGCTCCGGGGATCGCGGCCGCCTGGAAAACGCTGGGAGAAATAGGAACCGTGCCGCCTAATCTCGAGCTCGACGAATACATCGGCGCTGACGCTTGTGTTGTTGTTCGCGATGTGAGTGATGAGCAGATCATAAAAGCTGCCCGGAATGATAAGGACTCTTCCGATGAAGAAGACGACGACGTACAGGAAGCGCCGGCTGCGGCAACCACCGTACAGGTGATGGACGCTTTTGATGTCATCAGGAATTTCGTTGCTGTCCGAGACGACGATGTTGCAATGGGTTTGCTGACCGAGTGCGAAAATCGCGTGACGGCGTTGCTCGCCGTGAAGCGTAAGCAAACCAAGCTTACAGATTTTTGGCATTAAACGCCTTTGCTGCTGCTTGGGCAATTCCTTCTGCGTTTCACGTCAAATTTTTGCGATAACGAAGTTCCGCGAGAACGAATTTTTTTTCGTGCACCGTGAATTTCGTTATAGCGGGATTCAACTGTACCGCATTGTGCAGCAGTGCATTACCTTTAGGTGTTCTCGTTGCTCTGTTGAAGGGCCATATTTTTTCCCAAGTTTGGAAAATTGTCCTGGCCTAGGTCACAATACAGTGTACATGTTTTGAATTTCTGAATCACTAGCTTTCCACTTCTTCACTGGTTTTCAACTAATATGCACAGGTAGTTCAAGTTGGTTCAAAAGTTATTTGTGCTGTATATTTTTGAAGGTTTAGCATGTGCACACCTTGAACTAGACAAGAAGACTGTTTCATCTGAAAGGCAAAGCATAAATTCCAATAGCAAATAGGTAGACAGCTATACGAAGTAGCTATACCATGGCAGCTTTGTTGGCCGTATAAACTTGTAAACATTCGATTACTGACTAAATTAACAAGCATGGCGTTGCGCACACTCACTGTTGGAACGCTGGAGTGAGCAAGCCCTGCAGCAGCAGCGGTCGAATTGACCTTCGTGCTGCCTCTTGCTTCAACGCGAACTAAGCGGCGAGAACACCGCACACGAACCTCTCGGCACTCGGTGCACCGTGTCCCCCATCGCAGATTGCTTTCAATGTAGGGTATGAGCGGCCATGTTACACACGTCTGCCGGCGGAGTAGAACGCCCTACCTCCCCTCCCTCGTTGTCTTGCTTGCACAGGATTGAGCCACCATCGTCGGCTCAGCCTCTCACATACAGCATGTGGCACGTGGCAACAATGTTATAGCCCTTGGACTTTCTATGGCACATCATGGCAACGCCGATGGCAAGGATAAAATTGCGATCGCAGTAAAAGGTAGACTCGGGACACGACTTCTTTTATTGTCCCCTCTAAGGTGTGTGCACGTTAAACCTGCGAATACAAACCAACTGGCACAGTGACATGTTCTGTCCTCCTTTTTTTTGTGTGTGTGTTCAAGCAACAATAGTGACACTTGAGGTGTGTTCTCTCCCTGCTATGCATGCAGTACGCCCTGGAACGGTTAAAAGTCATGTGTGAGGAGGCCCTGTGCTCGAACCTGTCTGTCGAAACAGCCGCAGAGGTGCTCATTCTGGCTGACATGCACAGTGCGGACCAGCTGAAGGCTCATGCAATTGACTTCATCAACACGTGAGCATCTCAGCTGACCTCCTTGGCAGTGAATTGCAAGTGCATTAGTTTTGTGTGCTTACCTCATGGCCGTTGTCATGAACAGCAACCACATGCACGTCTCAACTTATAACCTGAGTACAAGGTCCGTAGGGGCTAAAGTGTTGGAGTATTGAGGTTACGAGTGAAGAGGTAGCCATGTATATATCACATGCACCTACGCTAGTGCTGCTTGACTAGAAATGTGTGTTGTCTTACCGGTCTCTCGTTGCAATTTCTACTAGTATGGGAGGCAGGTAGCCACAGTGTGTGCAGTAGCATAATTTTTCTTTTAATCTGGGCGAAATGACTACTCTCCAACGTACAGAACCTCTGTTGGCCAGTGTTAGCTAGCCAGCGCCACTCACAGCTGTAGAACATCCTTTTTCACCCGATGGCGTCACGTAACATGTGACACCATTGGGTGTGGCGCTGGATAGTACTCCTAGGGCTGTATCTAGTAAACCTAAATGCCCAGTTTAGTGGGCGAATTGATAGCGTCGCCATAGCACCATTGGTAATGCGGTTGAATCTGCTTGGTATGTGCTCTGGAAAGCTTTGTCACGAAAACCACAAAAGCTTTACTGTTTTCTAATAGTACATTTTTGCTACTGAATGGTCGCAAACTTGGGCAGTGTTTTTCATGCTTTTGTGGCCTTGCCCTTACTAAGGATGAGCCTATATTATGGCAGTGTAAATTCAGCAACAAGGCCAACTTGCTTTACTTGGAGTTGAACTCTTCCAAGAACTCCTTACTCAAGTTATAGTACCGCATTTTGTTTTAAACTGTTACATTCTGATTAAGATGGTTATATGAAGTGACCATGTGTGTGTGTAGCCATTTTGGTTAGTTCTGGCGTGAGTGCGTGCGGGTGCTGACTGTGGTGGTTGCGGCCTGTGTGGCTCTTGCCAGCAGGCATGCCACGGATGTGATGGAGACTGCGGGCTGGAAGACCATGATCCACCGGCAGCCGCACCTGATTGCCGAGGCCTTCCGGGCACTGGCCACCCAGCAGATCCCGCCCATAGGGCCACCCCGAAAGCGCATCAAGCAGTCCTAGGGATCACCACTATAGTGCAGGTGAGGTTTCTGTTGCCTGCACTTGGCAGCTGCCTAGAAGTGTGAGTTCCGAATAAAGTAAAAAAATGTGGCACTGAAGCAAGAAAGAACTTAAGGATGAGCCTGTGCCAACAGCCTTATTCATGGTGACTAGTAGGAAAGGTTGGTCCTAACTTGTCTGCTCAATGCTTGTGTCCTGTTCTCTTTTTTATTTCCGTGTCTGCTTCTGCGCAAAATCTTTAACATAGTTTGTGTTGGGAATGCAAAGTGCAGGTGGCTGCTATCCTGTCGCAAAATAGTTTATGTGTCAAACAGGAACAGCCATTAACACTGTTCAAAGTGAGGGTGCCCTCCCCCCTTCTTCAGGGACCACCCGATCCCCCTTTTTCTTGCTTTTAAGCTTTGTGATGTGCTGCACATCTTAATCCTCGTCACAGGAATCAATTCCTGTTGAAAACTTGCAGAACGCTTTGGACAGTCAGCAAGGCTAAGGAAGCTCTTTTCACAAGTGCATGCCATTTATTCTCGCCATATGGCATAGTCTTGATTTTGCAAGTGGTGCTGTTGAAGTCCTTTTTGGAAACGGGCATTAGGCAGTAGGCTACAAATTCTGTACACAGTCTTACACTTGTGCTATGTTGACATGGCACATATCTTTTCATGAAAAAAAAAAAAAACATGGGAGGCTGCTTTTAATTTTTGCCTTTAAAAGTGTAATGCAATAGCATTCAAAGGTTCCTAACTGATTTTCGCACTTCCCGGCAACTGTAGCTTATGTAAATGTAATGTTTACCGGGAAATGCTGGTGGTGAACACTGTGCACGAAGGTGAGCTTTCTGGTAGAAGTGCGGAATCTTGCATGGGCTGCAATGCAGCAGAGTTGAGCGGCCACGTGGAGCTGTTGCAAGGAACCAGGCGCGCTGCTCTGTGGCCTCCGGGATTCGCGCATGCTGGCACTTTCAGGTCTCTGCTATGGTGGTTGGTTGACAAATGGTAGAAACGCTGGAAAAGGGGTTTGTGCTTGAGTTTCTGCGTCAAAGGAGTATTTTTCTTGTATGACAAATGGTAGAAACGCTGGAAAAGGGGTTTGTGCTTGAGTTTCTGCATCAAAGGAGTATTTTTCTTGTATATTCAAATTGCAATCCGACGCTTCTATGCCTGTAGGTTGTGTGCAAGTCGATTATGATTTTGCCGACTTATTTTTTCTTCGAGAGAGTAGTTCAGTAACTTTTTTGCACTACACGGAGAGTCTCCGTGGTTGGGTTTGCATGGTTCGGAATGATTTTTGTCATGTCGACGGTCAGTGTAGGACGCCGACGCCAGATTTTCTGCGACACGGAGCCCTTAACGATATTGCATTAAAAAAGAAAGTGCCAAAGCACAAAAATAAAACAGTGCTAACTACAAATTGTCGGGTTAATTGTGTTGAGTGCATTATATGAGGAAAGGATGTCAGAACAGACAAAATTTTAAATGCAAGAAAAATGGTAACAACAACAATGGGGAGAGAGAGAGAGAGATAGCACTTTATTTACACCCGTCAGAGAGTATGGGTGATCGGGTGAGACGCAGCTCTCCCTATCACCGTCTACCTCCCCCCTAGACGTCGGCCGGAATCAGTTGACTTCCGGCGGCGGCCTGGGCTTGACGGATGGCCTGTTTTTGGGCTTGCTCTTCCTGGCTATGGAGGGAGGATTCCCATGACTCTCTGTTTCCATGTAGGCCGTTTAGGGCTGGGCAAGCCCAAAGCATGTGATTTAGCGTTGCTATGCCTTCACAGTTTTTACATTTTGGAGAGTGCACCTCAGGATGCCATTTGTGCAGAATATACGGGTTTGGGAAGGTACCTGTCTGCAGTTTTCGCCATATTACCTCTTCCTGCTTTGTGAGAGATCTATGGGGGGGAGGCAGAGTTCTCCTCCCCATTCTGTAGTGTTCTAGAACTTCTCTGTATGTGGTTAACTCTCGCTTTTTGGACAGGAAGTAATCTGCCTGCGCTGGGGCCCGGTGTGTGAGTCCTCGGGCGACCTCATTGGCGATCTCGTTCCCTGTGAGTCCACTATGAGCGGGTGCCCATATTATCCTAATTAGGTCGTTAG
This sequence comes from Dermacentor albipictus, assembly GCF_038994185.2. NCBI lineage: Eukaryota > Metazoa > Arthropoda > Arachnida > Ixodida > Ixodidae > Dermacentor > Dermacentor albipictus. The sequence goes on from NC_091824.1 coordinate 19,207,298, forward strand.
GTACGTTCTCCTTGCCTGCTTGCAGAATTTTGCCGGCCTCTTTGGAAACCTTACCTTTGTCATAGGCTTTGATTGCAGTTTTAGAATCGGTGATGACTATTCTAGTTGATGGGTATGTGATTGCCAGGGCAATCGCCGCCATCTCTGCCTCATCTGGTGAAGAGTGTCGTACGCTACAGCTAGAGACTAGCTCGCCTTTGTCGCTCACTACTACTGCAGCATAATGCCCTTCTGGGTATTCTGCCGCATCGGTGTACACTACCCCTTGTTTTTGGAGGAGGGAGCCTTGGAGTCTTTGGACCCTGCTTCTCCTGCGTTCCTTGTTGTGTATGGGGTGCATGTTTCTTGGGATAGGGGTTATTCTTAACTTGTTAGCAATTTCTTTGGGGATGACGGTTATCCTATCACGTGATTCTGGGTTTTGATAGCCCAGGTTTCTGAGAATGGATCGGCCCGTTTTGCTGCCAGTTAGTCTGATATATTGTGCCGTGAGTTTCGCCTCGCACATTTCCTCTAGGGTGTTCGACACTCCTAGGTTCAGAATCATCTCGGTTGATGTGCATGCTGGTAAACCTAGTGCTGTTTTGACACCTTTCCTGATGAGAATGTCTACCTTGTCTCTCTCTGCACAACAATGGGGAGGTAATGAGAAAAGCTGTTAGTCCCAAAGATACGAAATTTTTTGTCATGCAGTGCAATAAAAGCAAGGACGCAAGCAATTTTTTCATCTAAATGGCAAAAGCCTCGCTGATCTCCAAAGCTTGCATATTACAGTATACTCTAAGCAATGCACATTTGGTGAGCTTTGCCTGCAGTTTTACTCACTGCAAGGTTGGGGCTCTGCTTTTTTCTTTTTCTTTCCAGTGCTGCTCCTGCACTAGTGGGTGGACAAGTTCGAGGTGTAGTCAGCCTGCTGTCCTCGTGGAATGCAGGATGTGACTTTTTTGAACACCACACTACATTGGCTAGTCGTCGACAAGACATCACAGCAATGCCTTCCCCCCAGTTTACCTTCAGAGACATGGGCAGAGTTCTTCTGCTTCCAGCGTTGAAAACCTCTTGACAGTCAATTTCCTAGGATCTCGCTGTGGGTACCATGGTCTGCAGTATTGCGCTGGAGTAGCGTCGGAGCCAGAGCTTAGGGCACTGTGCTCTGCAGTGCACTCGCAAATATCCTGTCTAGTACGACATCTACAGCAAAACTGTTTGTGCGCGTTTCCATTCCCTTGGCTACCCACCACGGATGCAACAGACAAAGAGTGCATTGGCACGTGACCATTCTTTTGGACTAACTCTGCAGCTGCAGACTCTGGCCCACAACATTGAGGAAGAGGCTGAAGAAGAAAGCCCCACTTCGGAAAAGTGTGAAGCAGAAGAACTTTCACCCACAAGTGCTGGAGTACAACCCCCACCCCTCTCTCTCAGATGAAACCATGCGCACAACATTGGATAGCGTTGCCACTCTGCAAGGTATCATCCCGCCTCGGGTGTTTGGAGCTGGTGACAGGGATGTTAGGTGTTGCAGCTGACTTTTAGCCCCTCGGGAAAGTGTCAACCTCACCAACATCATCTGTGTTGACGTGCCAGTGAGCATTTGTGCGTGTGTGTGTGCACGTGAATTTTTTGTTGAAAGAACTGAAGTCTGCAACTGGCGAATGAATGTTGGAAGACTGTTCATGTGACGTGAGAATGTGGGCATCCCGTCTCACAGAAGCTCCCTGCATTCACGTGTAAAGAAACTTGAAAAACACCAAAACTAGGAAGAAAAAAAGACACTTGTGAAGAAGGACCTTTGTTTATTTCTCATGCATGAGATACGACTCCTGTACTTTCCTTTGTTTTTACTGTGTGGTGTGTGTGCGTGTGTGTGTGCACGTTTTACATTCGTGTGTTCCTCCTACAATTGTCACAAAGCAAGTGTTGTTGTGAGGAAAAGTAATTTATGCAAACACATGAGTTGGTGGTGGGTGGCCTCTGAGCTTATGTGGAAAGAAGTCCTCGAGCATTCTTGCAGTTTTTTTTTTCTCTGTTGGTTCCTAGAAGAGGACATGACAAGGGTGCAGATGCCTATGAGGATACATTTCGTCTAAATGCATGCATTAGATGAGCCATTCCATTCTTGTATCCAGGTGCCACACTCATTATGCAAAGCCATCAGGGCGTCCTGAGGTTCACAAGAAAATGTCATGCGGTAGAAGATATAGTGGCAGTTTAGTGTACGCGGATGGGTTTATGTGTAGTAAAGATGTTAGCTTATCTATTTAGTTGCCTAATCAGCGGACAGCCACATCTGTCACATGCAGTTCTGCTTGGAATTGCCACCCCTTCTTGACAAGATTTTGATCCTGGGACCTTGGCAAATAATGTCGGAGCTTGCTGAAAAATGATTGTGTTGATAAAGTGCTTTGTGAGCAGTGCTGAAAAGATTAGTTGAAACCTCTGTATGGGAGCAGTTGTCGCAAGTTACACTGCAAGAAAAATTTAGTCACTGGGGAGGTCCGGCCCATTTGTGATGACAGCGAGCATCTTTATTGTGAAGCTTTAGGTTGCAAAGCCTTCCTGGTTCCACCCACCACCTCATGATAGTCAATCCTGTACATAGCAAACAAACTTTTTGTTTATTCATGAACTTGCCAATCACCGATGAACGGACAAAACGGGGTTTGTTCATTTATCCTACACAATGGCTGCCACACAAGCGTGAAATGGTCGTGTTCTGCTGTGAAGACAAAGTTAAGGAAACCTACACCAAAGCTTAGCAACCCTCTTCTCAACCTGTGTGCATAGGAAGTCTTTTTGCGAATGCACACAGACAAGCATTTAAGGAAATGTGCAGCATAGCATCAGAGCGTGTGTGTGTGTGTGTGTGCGTGCAAATGTTTTTTTTTATTTTTTAGGATTTTCATTTTGGTTTCAGTGATTCGAGATGTTGTAGTACTCATCATAAGTTAAGATGAATGTTTTGCACGATTAGAACAGTGTTGCAGCACTTTTTTTTTTAATCAATCACCCTGTTAATAAAAGAAATGCAAACCCTCATGCCATGTTGAGTATTTTTCTCGTATTAGATTGGCTGTAGCTTCTTGCAATGAACTTGCATACACAATGTCATTAGTGTGGCTGTCTGAAATGCCTCTTATCTAGTTTATTCTTTAATACAAGAATGGAGATCGTCTTATCAATTCGGCATATGCCTTACGAGGAAGCTTTAGCTCGGGCCCAACTCCGACGCGGCCTATACAAATGCATGTAAAACGCAAAAACGTTTTTATGAGATAACCCCTGGACCGATTTTATTGAACTTTGTTGCATTTGAAAGAGAAAGTTGAACCAAGAGTCACTAGATTTTAAGTTTTTCTTTTACATGCATCAAACCTCGCAAATTTGGTGCAGTGGTTGCCGAGAAAAACGAATTCTCCTTTTACATGTATTTAGATAGGAGCACTCGAGCTAAAGCGTCCTCTTATGACATGTAAAGGTACTATCATGAGAGGACATTGCTGGAATACAATTTTTTTTTAATCCGAGATAAATTTTTTCAATATAGCTTTTGTGAGCAAATTTCTTATTTACGTGTTCAACAATATAAAACAATGAAAGTTGGAAAAAGAAGTATACAATTTGGAAATACATTTAGGATTCAGTCCACTACAGATGCTGTTCTGAAACCATCTGTTAGAGTAGGTGCTGTGAACATCTATATATATATATATATTCTTGAAGGCATCACTATTTCATGAAATTGCTCTTAGAAAGTTGCATAACAAAGGTAACGATTTCTTGTAAACTGACACTTCAATTGCGGATTTTTTACACTTTGTGTTCCCTGTAATGTGCAGTTTCAGAATTGGAACAGATGTAAAACTTGCACTTAAGTGTCTAAATTTCGAAGGTTTTCGTGAACTTTTGTGAAATGTGAAAACTGTGCTTGCATTGGGCACATATGTACTATATATACACTTTATATTCAACACCCGTCGTGGTTGCTCAGTGGCTATGATGTTAGGCTGCTGAGCACGAGGTCGCGGGATCGAATTTCGGCCACGGCGGCCGCATTCCGATGGGGGTGAAATGCGAAAACACCCGTGTACTTAGATTTAGGTGCACGTTAAAGAACCCCAGGTGGTCGAAATTTCCGGAGTCCTCCACTACGGCGTGCCTCATAATCAGAACGTGGTTTTGGCACGTAACACCCCATAATTCATACTTTATATTCAGCAAATTACATTCCAGTAAGTTCAGCCGTTGCGTTTCTGCTTTGATGCAAGGTAATGTATCAAGCCATAGAGGTTCGTGCATTACTATAGAGGCAACTGTGGTGCTGGTGTCTACAGGAGCTGCGATCAGGGCGGTTTAGCCAGTACGGCAATTGCACATTGACAAGTGCTATAGAGTGCCCTTATGAATTTCTCACTGGCTAGTCAGCGCAGTGGACGCTTGGTGCGTTTCCGTTCGGACGGGCTAAGCCTCTGCAAATAGTAGCAATCGTGTGTGTTTGCAGAATATTCTGCTCTTAGAAAAGTATGCATTTCTCTGAAATTGAGAACAATGAAGGCAGATAAAGCATATTACTTTAGAGATTGAAGTAAGTAAGTAAATAATAAAGCCACAGGAACGTCTGAATCCACAAGCACGAAGATTAGACAACTGTGCACTAACAAACATTCTTATGGCGGCTGAACGATGGCAGCGCCAGAGTTCCATCTAGTAATTATTCAGTGTGACGTATTCTGAAACGTTCGCCGCCGCGAAAGTTTCGCCCTGGCCACGCCTCCGCCGTTGCGGCGCGCTCTGAATGGCTGCTTTGACAAAACCGGAAATTCAGGTGGCGCAAGTGAATTTCCGGTTTTGTCAAAGCAGCCATTCAGCGCGCGCCGCAACGGCGGAGGCGTGGCCAGGGCGAAACTTTCGCGGCGGCGAACGTTTCAGAATGCGTCCCTGGTAAGCCTATCGACATTTTCAATGGCCGATCTAGAGCCCCTCCATCGACATGCCACCCCCGCTTTTGCTGAAGTAGCACCAACCTATGATGTGCTCTGCCGTTCGCTGATTCGTTGCTTGCACCAGCTGCGCTTCCTGAATATCGGAAGCGTGCAGACGTGCTTTGCATCGGCTCCGTGATTTCAAATTTTCCAACCGTCCAAAATCTTCTGGTGCCACTGGGATCAGCGGAACATATTTATAAACATCAAGGGGATTCTACGGAACCGAACTTCGGTGAGCCGCAGTTTTAAGACCAACGAGAACCCTATTCATTCGGCCACGCCGACGGTAGGGTTAGCCCTAACACCGAACGCTGGCGCGCGGGAGCTTGGAGACCCGCAAGCAGCCACCGTCTCTACGGTGAGCTGTGGGGGTGACCCAGCCCGGAACGCTACGATCGCGGGAAATCCAGGCACCATTGCCCACCAACCCACCGACACCGAAACCATGGAAGTCGTATCCGAGAGTCACCCGAGACCCCTGCCTGACGAGGCCTTGCCTGGGCCGTCTCCCGTCCTCTCGGAGCAGCTCCACAATCAAGAATCTCAGTGGCAAACGGTCGTTTCCCTTCATCGGAAACGCGGTCTTCAAAAACAACAATCCACTGGTGAGCAAGACCCAGTCGGGCAAACCCCGCCATCGAAAGCCACACCGTTAGGGCTAGCTCTAACCCAGGCGCCAGCCGCCGCCGCGAAAGCCACGTCGCAAGCTACCTGCGAAGAGCGCGGAGCCGGAACACCTATTTCTGAAGACGCGGCTGCAAGGAGCAGGCCTCGCCGACGCGCGCCTCCACTCCCGCGCACTGACATGAAAATCATTATACGCCCGACCCCGGGCCTCATAGTTCGAAAACTACAGACCCACCAGGTGGCCAAGGCGATCGTCCAAGCCACCGGAGGTGCGCCGACCTGCAAGGGGGATGATTTCATCGTCCGCCTGCGACATGGCTCGAACATCATCACCGTGAGCACCCCTCACGAGGCCACGGCAGCCACCCTCATGAAAATTATAAGCCTCACCTTTAACGGACGATCACACCCTGTGAAGGTGTATCTATCAGCACCCGAGGGCCTGCTTAAAGGTGTCGTACACGGCATCGACGCAGGCACCGGCGAAGAAGAGCTTATGGCGAATCTTCGGGTCCGCACACATGGAGTCCGCATCGTGCGGGCCCGTATGCTTGGACAATCCCAGACAGCCCTACTCCACTTCGAGGGACCCCAGGTGCCTAGATTTGTGTATTACTACGGAGGGGAGATGCCTTGCCGAGACTACCAGCCGACAAGGCAGTTATGCTCCATCTGTAGAATCACCGGACACCGACCAGACGTCTGCCCGAACCCAACGGTTCGTGCGTGCAACGTTTGCAACCACATTAACCCATACGCCGGACACACTTGTGTTCCGAAGTGCGCCCTGTGCGGAGGGGCCCATCTCACCGCCGCAACAGAGTGCAACAACAAGCTCAAGCGCATTCCACCCAGATGGAAGTCTACCTCCACCACCACACCCAAAACCCAACGACAGCTTCGCCCGGTCACTCAGTCGACCAAGGCGGCTGACCTTCGCCCGCGATGGTTCAGCTCCGAGCGGGAAGACTCCGACTACTCGGAGTCTCCGAGCATCTACGGATCAGTCCGGTTCCAACCCAAGGTCCAGGTCCCGCTCCTGCTCTCGCCCCCGGTCTCACTTTCGGTCGCCCAGACGGCGATCTCGGTCGACGCCCAAACAAGCACAGCAGGCAGCACCAGCCACCGCGGCACTCAAAGACAAGGGGCCCCAGCAACACCACCGAAAGACCAAGGAAGCCTCACTCAAGAGGACTACCACCAAAGAACACGAGGTAAGCTGGGCAGCAGTAGCCTCCCCCTCGTATAAAAAACCACAGACGCCACCATCTGTTAAATTGGAACAGGAACTCGCCACCATGCGCGCACAGATACAAACACTCACACAAGAAAACAGACAACTCAAACAACAAGTGATACAACTCACACAAATACCACAAGAGATGGCTCCGCACAAAGACATCATTGACCTACAAACCCATGTCGATGCCATCCGCACCCAGATGCAAGCCTTCATGGACGCTACACGCGCCCAGTTGGAACAAATAACACAGACTGCAATACAACGCACAGATGCAGCAATAAAACACATGGAATCCACTGTAGATAGCAAGCTTAGGAACCAGCTTCACTCCATAAAACTACGAAAGACGCTACGACAGAACCAACGTTACTAGACTAGCTTCAGTTTTAAAACTCGGCGCCGTTGCGCGGAACCGCCACCCGCCCGCGCCTTCGTGGCGCTGCAGTCGCGCCCGGCTTCACTTCCTCACTAGCCGGCTACGCGGGCGGGCCGGACGAAGCGCGCGGTGCAGCGTATTGTGTGGTTCGTTGTTGAAGGCGAATTTCAGCAAGCATGTAATCCGCGAAACTGTAGCTTTCGCCGAGTTTGTTGAGAATATAAGCAGACGATGCCGACGTGCTGCGCACCTGGCTGCATAGGCGGCTATCGGAACGATGTCGACAGTTCGGCGCGCTGCTTTTTCTGTGCCGCCAGCAATGCGACGCTTCGCTCGGCGTGGAACAGAGCGATTCTGTTGTTGTTGTTGTTGTTGTTGTCCTGAGTGGCCGTGGCACATACCCACAGTGGGGGATTGGCCAAGAATCGGGCGGTTTAATTAGGTGCCTAAAATAATAATGATAACAAGGGAGTTAACAATTTAGGCGTGTGAGTTTAAAAGTAAACGTTTTGTGTTTGGAGAAAAAAAGAAATAATCAGATGAAAACCGGGTATAAGATAACAATAATAATAATAATAATTAATAAAAGATAAGAAATAAAAGAAAGCTATGGTTGGGAGGGAGAACGATCAATCTAACATGGAAATCGATTAGTTTCAATGAGGTAATTTTGGATCGCCAAGCAAACATTTCTGTTGCTGAACCCAACAATGGAGGCTCCAAAAGATAGGATCACAGGCACTGATAAACTCAGACCAATAGAGCGAAGCGGGATTTCGAGTAGTCGTTTTCTTATAATAGAAAAACGTCTGCAAGACAACAAGAAATGGTCGATTGTCTCCGCTTCGCCACAGAATGAGCATAGTGGTGAGGGGACCAGACCAGACCAGTGGAGGTAGAAGTTCAATGCAGGTATACGGCAGCGCAGCTTCGTGATGGACACTTCAATTTTCCGTGTTCGGCAAAAATCTCTGTTCCAAGGGTGCAGGAGATGTCCGTACTCCACAGAGTTAGTAATTTCGGAGCCTGATACTGACTGTATAATGATACTCCTGCGAAATCTAGCTGCAGTTACATAAGCAGTCAAAGGGCAGCAAGGAAGAATCGGGCCACTTATCGATGCCTTGGCTAGAGAGTCTGCAATTTCATTAATGATTAGTCCTTTATGGCCGGGCACCCAAATCAAACGCACGCTTCTCAAGTAACCAGGTACCAATGATTGAAATGTCCTCATCACGCGAGAATCACTAGAAGCAGTAAGGGATGAGCACAATGATAAAGAATCAGTAACTATCACGGCTGACGTAATTGATGGTCCTAATTTGCGTAATGCTAGCACCACGGCCATGAATTCGGCTATTCCTTGTGCCGACCGGCACACGCGCTCGTGCCACTGCTCCTAGGTTCATCGTCGTCTTCCACAGCTGGCTGCGTTGCCGTTCATCATTCCAGCGTAGAATTTCACTTCTGTCATCGTAATGGGGAGGCCGCGTTTACGGTGGGAGGGGCCATTGCTTAAGGCAGTATGAGCCACTCATTGTCTTACGTAACGGATAGATTTAATTTCTGAAGAAACTTAATTTTGAATAATCGCAAATCGGGCGAAGGCAGCTAATCACGCCTCCGAGCAAACTCGAGACGTCGAACGCAAGCGACAACGGCGGACTACGGGCATATCGTCAGTGACGTCGTTCTCTCCGTCGCAGCCGATTGTGTGTGTTACCGCATAATTCAGAAATACTTTAATGAATCCTCTAGATTAACCCAGTGATAAACACTGGCCGCACGTTTCAGCTTCGCTGGTTAACCATCTTCACGGAGTAGAAGAGCAGATGATATTTTTTTGTGTGTGTGTGTGGCTTGTGTGTTCAAAGACTGACCTCATCTTTCTTTTTGTTGCGCTTCTTTGGCGTGGCGAGAAGCCTCGGTGGGGATGAAGATCATCCTAATCACACCCTTTGGCCAAATGTTCAGGCTTCTGAGCCTAAACTGCGCGAAACGTTAACACGGCAGGAAAAAACACAGCTTCCGCGCTTCGCTCTATGCGTTTCTTTCTTTCGTGCAGTTTACCCTTATTACAGTATGAACCAACTTGCCCGATAAATCTTATTGCTGTAGGTGGATACCGCTTTCTCATGGTATCACTAATTCGGACAAGGGAGAACGCTAGCGAGCGTGAAACACGCGCAAACTGCCCGTCCGCACGGGCTGAAGGCTGCGGCGAGGCGTCTGCAGTGGAGCCCGATGGAACGGCGCTGCCATCTGGCGGCTGTCACAGAAGTGGCGACACCGGCTGTAAGCGCGCGGGCGGAGAGTTTTACAACTGAAGCTAGTCTAGTAACGTTGGACAGAACCTTTACAAGGCCACACCTGTAGCAGCACCGAACCAAATCGTAACATCACCGACCACAACGTCCAACAATGCCTAGACGATACAGGCAAGTCAAAGAAAACTTAGAAATTTGGCAATGGAACTGCCGTGGGTACCGGAGGAAGAAAGGGCTGCTGACACAATTGATCGCCCATTCCTCAAAGCCACCGGGGGTCATAGCCCTACAAGAGCCCGGTACCCGACCAACACTACATGGCTACGAAGAATACCACACAAGTCAAGACGACAAGTGGAAGGTAGCCACACTAGTAGACAGAAACATCACAACCATACAACACAAACCCACAGACGACGTGGACATACTACATGTACTTCTCGAAATAATATACAAAGGCAATCAGAAACAGAGCGCCTTCATCCTCAACATTTATTGCCCCTCCCCCCCCCCCCCCCAGCCAAAGCCGGGCAAACAGGAAAACTCTTTGGGGACAACCTCCGCCTCGCTAAAGACAGTCCCCTGGTAATCATAGGCGACTTCAACGCGCTCAGAACACGCTATGGGGGTACCAGAGGCAGGATTGGAAGGGTCTCCAGCTACAAACACTAATTGAACAATGTCACATCACACTCATCACAGACCCGAACATAGCGACGCGGGAAGGCAACAGCGTAACACGCGACACCACTCCCGACCTCGCCTTCATCACTCAAACAACGCGAGCCGAATGGCTCAACACACTCGAAAACCTAGGCAGCGATCACTACATACTAAACATAACACTACAGACTGGACGCCTACGCAGGCAGATCGGCACAGCTAAACTCACTGACTGGCGAAAAATCAGGGAAGCCCAAGAACAGGATGCCGACACAATCACGAACCTGGAAGACTGGTGCGACAATCTCCGTCGACATAAACAACGCCACACAAAGGAAATCGCCAGAACGGAAGAGACCCAAGAGGCGGATCCCCACTTACTACACCTGTGGGATGCCAAAAGGGGCCTTACCCGCCGCTGGAAAAAACAGAAATATAACAGGAAACTGAAGACGCGCATAGCACAAATAACAGCGGAAGCAGAAGAATATGCCATGCAACTCGCCTCAGCGAACTGGTATAGATTCTGTGACTCCTTCGGTGGCACGCTGGACACAGCCAAAACGTGGCACATCCTCAAAGCCATCCTGGACCCCACCAAAACCAAAGGAGAAGGACACAGGGCTCTGGAACGGTTACTACACACCTACCCAGGGAGCCAACAAGACCTCATCGATGCCATCAAGACCAAGTGCTACGGAGATCCCACTCCCACACAACCATGTAGAACACCCTACACAGGACAACCCATCCAACTAATGGACGAACCTATCACCGAAAACGAATTGAGAGAAGTCATCGCAGCCACCACCCGTAACACAGCGGCGGGCACGGACCAAATCACGAATTCGATGATCAGAAACCTGAGCGACAAGTCTATCTCCGCGCTCACGGCCTTTCTCAACCAACACTGGGAACAAGGTACGGTACCGGCGATGTGGAAACATGCACGAATAATCATGATCCCTAAACCGGGCAAGAAATTGGCAATTGAAAACCTCAGACCCATATCGCTCACGTCCTGCCTCGGCAAGGTGTACGAAAAAATTATAAACACGCGACTACAGAGACACTTGGAAGATAACAAACACCTGCCGGACACCATGTTCGGTTTCCGCGCAGGCCTGTCCACACAAGATGTGCTACTTCAAATCAAGGAAGAAGTCCTCAGTAACGTTTCCCGCAGCGGCGAACACGTCATCCTAGCAATCGACATCAAAGGGGCTTTCGACAACGTCAGCCACCAAGGAATCCTAGAAGGGCTGGCCAACACCAACTGCGACGAGCGAACGTACAAGTATGTTCAGAGCTTCCTGAGCCACCGCACGGCGGAGCTGAAGATGGGAGAGATCCAGACTCCAGTGTACATCCCTCCCTACAAGGGCACACCGCAAGGTGCTGTCATCTCTCCCACGCTGTTCAACGTCGCCATGATCGGTCTCGCAAGCAAACTGCAGGACGTAGCAGGTCTGCGGCACGCAATCTACGCAGACGATATAACGCTCTGGACCACAACAGGGTCCCTCGTTGAAAAAGAAGAACGGCTGCAAACTGCAGCAAATCTCATTCAAGATTACGTCGGCCAACGGGGTCTACAATGCTCCCCCGAGAAATGTGAGCTCCTACGAGTCTGGCGAGGTCGGGGTAACCACACAGTCCCCACAGACCCAACAAGAAGACTCGAGGTACGCCTCAACGGGGCCCTCATACCAGAGAAGCCATTGCTGAGGGTGCTGGGCATGTGGCTGCAGTCCAACCAGCGGGCCACACACACCTTTACACTCCTTAAAACCAGTGTCAAGGCGGTATCACGCATGATCTCCCGCGTAACATCCAAGAACGGAGGCATGAAGGAAAGGGACACCCTCCGACTGGTCATTGGCGTGGTGGTGAGCAGAATCACATACAGCCTGCCTTACTACCACCTCACACAGTCCGAGACAAAGCAGGCCGACACACTTTTGAGGATGGCTTTGAAGACCGCTCTCCGCCTGCCGATGTGTACATCGACTGAAAAATTATTGGCGCTAGGGTTGCACAACACCCTCAGCGAACTGACAGAAGCCCATTACGTCTCGCAACAACATAGACTTGCGCGGACTCGCACGGGCCGGCAGGTCCTACAAACCTTGGGGTTACCAGCAATAACAACACGAACCCAAGAAACCTGCTTGATACCTCGTCACGTCCAGGACAGGTTTCACGGTGCCCCGATACCACGCAACATGGACCCTAACCTACACTCCGGCAGGAGGAGAGCAAGGGCCCAGTACATGGAGAAAGCGTTCAGGTTCAGTACAACGGCCCGTTTTACGGACGCCGCCATGTATAGGACGAACAACAAGGGCGCAGTTGCAGTGGCATGCGACCACCGAGGCCACGTTACCTCCGCGGCATCGACCCGCCCCTGCACGATTACGGAAGCCGAAGAGCTGGCCATCGCGTTACCCATCCGCGAGGGCCTACACGCAAACCAACCATTGACGATCCTCACGGATTCCCAGCAGGCCTGTCGCAACTTCCTACAGGGTAGAATAGCAAGACCTGCTGCCCAAGTCCTAGCCGGAAAACTCAAGGAGGACTCTGAGGACTTCACCACCCAAACCATCATCTGGATACCGGGCCACACTGGCATCACGGGCAACCTGCAAGCCGACAGAGCAGCTCGAGGATTCGTACATAACCGAGCACTCATCACGCCGGCTGCAGCAGACCTGGACCCTGTCGACCTCGAGTATTCAGCCATCGTGAACTACCACAGAGGGCGTCGCTTGCGATATCCACCACCCCATCGAAACCTAACGACAGAAGAAGCCGCTGCCTGGCGTAGGCTCCAGACAGGCACTTACACGAACGTACACATATTACATCGGATACACCCCACAGCCTACAGGGACGAATGCCCATGGTGTGGGGCCACACCAACCCTATACCACATTACGTGGGAGCAGTGGCGTAGCCAGAAATTTTGTTCGGGGGGGGCTACGCCACTGGCTCAATATATATATATATATATATATATATATATATATATATATATATATATATATATATATATATATATATATATATATTTGCAGGTTGCAGCTCAGCCTCCTCCTTAAGAGGAAGCTTTAGCTCGGGTGCTCCTATTTAGCAGAAGCTTGATGTGGGTGAGTTGGTTATGCATACTTGATGAAATGAGCGCTACGAATACGCGGACGAAAGAACACATGTACGACAGACAAGGCGCTACTTCCAACTAAATGTTTTTTGAAGAAACAGAACTTTAAATAGATGCAACCATGAATGGCCCAACGTGACATCACCGCCTCCCTATCTCTTCAGAAAAGCTATCTCTTTTTCAGTAAGCGTCACTGAAGGGGAACTAATGCACGTGCCCTCGGCCTTAGCAATGTAAAAGGCTTCCAATATCTCCCGTTCTAGTCTATCTCTAGACCATGCCAGAAACACCGGGTTTCTGGCATGGTCTAGAGATAGACTAGAACGGGAGATATTGGAAGCCTTTTACATTGCTAAGGCCGAGGGCACGTGCATTAGTTCCCCTTCAGTGACGCTTACTGAAAAAGAGATAGCTTTTCTGAAGAGATAGGGAGGCGGTGATGTCACGTTGGGCCATTCATGGTTGCATCTATTTAAAGTTCTGTTTCTTCAAAAAACATTTAGTTGGAAGTAGCGCCTTGTCTGTCGTACATGTGTTCTTTCGTCCGCGTATTCGTAGCGCTCATTTCATCAAGCTCCTATTTAATACATGTAGAAGGGGAATTCGTTTTTCCCAGCAACCACTTCACCAAATTTGAGGAGGTTTATTGCATTTAAAAGAAAAGTTTAATTCTAGTGACTACTGGCTTCAAATTTTTCATTTAGGTGGTCAATTATTTATTAAAAATTGGCCAAAACTGAAAATTTTCAGGAAACGAAACTATCAAGTTTAAAACTCCGTGACTCAACAATGAAAAATGATATCACAATTCTGTGAATTGCATCTAATAGTACATCTACAGCGGACAAAATAGAAATGTTACATATGAATCTCAAAAAAATTTAGCATTGTGGAAATACGGCTTTTGCAGAACCCTTGTACACAACGTAACCAATTCACGTGGGATACAAATTGACACAGCAAACTTGTCCGCTTTGACTGTTATAATAAATGCCGTTTACAGAACCACCATATCTGTTCTTCATGCATAGCTATTAGTTTGTAAACGTTGTGCTTCTATTTTTTCTAACTTTCGAATTTTCCAAAACATATTAAACAACATTCAGGCCCTAAATCGAAGTTCTGTTTCCAACAGACACTAGGATTTAACCTTCTCTCTCAAATGCAACCAATTTCAATAAAAGCGATTAGCAGGGTTATCTCAGAAAAGCGTTTCTGCGTTTTACAAGTATTTGAATAGGCCGCGTCGGATTGAGCCAGAGCTAAAGCTTCCTCTTAAACAATTTATCGAGGGATCGAATACATGAATAATAACTGCATTGTCATTGCCAAAGATGCTGCAAAAGAATTCTTGAAAGCTACGCACTGTAAATACAAGTAAAATATGTATTTTTTCATAAAATATTATGCTCGTATGTGCCAAAAATTGTGCCCAACATAACTGACGTCAATGCTTCCATGTTTTTTGTCTATTTATTAAGTAAAGAAAATATCACACGAACTTCAGAACTATATCAGTTCGAAACCAGGAAAGCAGTGCATGCCGCTGATATGAAAAATTAAAAGGCAATGAACTGAACAAGTTGAGGACAAATATGTTAATGAAACTTTGTCATTCAAGAACCATGCTTACATTCTTGTATATATGCAATGGCCAGTGAAAAATCTCATTGACGCTGTCGTTTGTTCCAATGTATTACGCAGGAGTAGCTGTCCCTTGTCGTGTATCGTGAGTAATTGCACCGAAGTTATAGTCGCGACAGAGAGCACGTATAAAAACCAGGAGTTCTGCAAGATATATGAGGGCAAGTCAAATGAATGAGCCAACAACGGGGTACTTTATTCAAAAGTAATCTTCATGAGAATTTAGACATTTGTCCTATTGACTAACGAGTTGCGTGATTCCCGTCTTATAAAACTCCTTGGGTTGCTGCTTCAAAAAGTCTGTATCTGGTTCCCTTGAGCTGTTTTTTCGGTTGCCCCAAAATGTAAAAGTCGCAAGGTGACAGGTCTGAGCTGTATGGCGGATGTTGCAGCGTTTCCCACTTGAACTTTGCCAGTTTTGTATTAACCACATAAGCGACGTGGGGACAGGCATTGTCGTGGAACAAGATGACCCCATTCGTCAATTTTCCACGTTGTTCGTTCTTGATTGCGACACGCTGCCGTTCTGGCGTTTCACAATATCGGAAACAATTGATAGCCTCTCAAGATTTAACAAATTCTATCAGTAATGGACCCTGTCGATCGAAACACAAAGTCAACAACACCTTTCCAGCGGAAATGATAACCTTTACGTTCTTTGGGCGTGGTAAATTCGAATGTTTTCACTGTAAGCTTTGCCGTCGTGTTTCAGACTCGTAGTAGTGGCACCAAGGTTCGTCCCCGATCAGAATATATATATATATATATAGTCGTCATGCTCATTGTGATACCCGATCAGATGAGTCAAGGCAGCGCGAAACTTCTCCGTCTTCTCGCGATGGATAAAAATCTTGGGGATCCATTGCGCACCAAAGAGCCGATAACCGAGAAGCTCATGAATTATGGCGTGAACCGAACCGTGACTGATGTTCAGACGGTCTGCCAGTTCATCGATGCTTATCCTCCGTTCTTGTTTCAGCAGCTCATGAACCTTTAAAATTGTGTGGGGGGTGATTGCTGTCAGGATTGGGGGCTCAATCCCATCGTCCGTGGTCCTTTGCCAAGATTGGAGTACGGCATGAATTCGAAGGTAGCTGGCCCATGCCGTTGTCCAACTTATTTACGCTGAGATCGTTGATGAAGTGAAGAACTGTTTCTCATCGAGAACGAGGAAAAGGGTTTATTTACAGAAATTAAATCAGTCTAACATGACTGCTTGAGAAAAAGAGTATCAGTCCAACATGACTGCATGAGAGAAGTGACTCAGTCTAACATGACTGCTCAAGAGAAGTGTCCTCAGCATTCGCACAACCACAGTTTTTATACACTCGGTCCGCCGGTCATACGACGCGGCGACTGTTCGTTTACTCATCACCAACTCGCCGCTGCTCTGCAGATCAGTTTACAGACACAAAGGCACACACATTCCGAAGCCCAAACGACGGCGTTGGCGGGGTGCCGTTCCGGGAATTATCTGCGCCGATCGAGGGTCGCTCGTTGTTTTGCGCCACGCCGAAGCGTGAGACGCACCAAAATACGTCGTCCCCACGGCAGCTTGTCCATGCGTGTCAAATCAGCTCCGCGTTGGGGAACTCCGGAATCATTGTTCACACACGCCGAACTAGTTCCGTCACAATGTCGATGGGGCGGGTGGAAGGCGGCGGATTCCAGCGCAAAGGCCGCTTCTTCGAACGCCTCCCAGCTGCAGCGACGGAGAGGGGGAGGTGCGCGTCGTGTCGCCCTGTCGTAACTGTGTGGCAATCTTGTTTCGCAGCTCGCCATTCTTAACATTGCACGATGGTTTTGGCCCGGTCTTGGAATGTCTTTGCAACGTCCTTTGAACCGTTTGCTCCAACGCTTCACAGTGGTCAATGAAATGCAGTGTTCAACGTACACGGCAGTCATATGGTGAATAATTTCTGTTTTGGAAACACCTTCAGCTGTCAAAAACTTCGCGACACCGAGCTGTTCAACTTTTGAAGTTTCCATTATGTGACACAACCATATTCAACCCAGTGTGTGAGAGCATTAAAGAACATTTATCTTCACACCTGCGTGTCACTTTTGTAAATGAAACATGCCGTTCTCCTACGCACATGCCTCGCAGATAATGAACCGAACCATTATTGCGCGGTTAGGGTAGGCTCACTTCCATTTCACTCGCCCTCGCACATTAGACATGCAAAGATACAATGGGATATACGAATGCGAAAATACGGCTTGATAAAGGACAAAAAAGTGTCACTGGAAACAAAGTTCACTGCATGTATACACAAAACCTCGCGACAAGATATTTAAGTATACGTATAAGTCTCCAATGTGTCCATGTATGTAAGAAGAAGTAACTGTATATAATGCGTCAAACAAGGCAAATAAACATGTTGCACAATCATAGATTCACAGAATCCTAGATTCCGCCCCCATTCCATCCACTCCCCCCGATGTATTGCGCGCGACGGAAGGCGGCGCGCTTGCTCCCCGCTTTCCTCCTTTGCACACACAAGACTGAGCCACCATCGTAGGCTCACCTATTCAACCTCCCCTCCTACGCTTTCACTCGCACATACAGTATGCAGCGCGTGGTCACGATGTTATCACCCTTGGACTTTATACGAAACATGAGGGCGATGGCAGGAATGCGCCTGGAGTGTCCATATAATTGCTTTCGCAATAATATAATAAACGTATCCGGCAACTGAAGCGTCCCGTCACCCATTACTTTCCGCAAAAGAAGTATCAAAATCGAACTTTTACCATGCGACAATTCGCTGCGCCGCAACAATGTATTTTTTTTTCTGTGAGGCGGAGGCACCGAAATGAAAAAAAAAAAAAAACGCATAGGAAAGTATGTTGGCCAGAATCTAATGCCTACTTCGGGCACGTAATGGGGCTACGGAAGGAATACCGAAGAAAACATGAGACGCTTGGTCCACTGAGAACCATACGCATACTGCTCAGTATCCTACAGCGGCGAAACAAGACTTTCCGGATAGGTTCCGCTCAAGGAATGCGGTGCAATCCTTCGAGTCCCCACAGTGATGGCGGCGAGCGACCATTGTTTTTTTTGTCGTCTGCTAGCCAGAAAGCGTCCAAAACTCTGTCCGGTGAAAATCCACTCGGCCAGAGCAAACCGAACGCGCACCGAAGTGCACCGCACGGTGGTCGGGGCCATACGAGAAAAACGTATGCGCTCTGGCTGGATCTGGCAGCCCGCGGGTAGGGTAGCAAGAACAAAAAAAAAAAAGAAGAGGCTCAATGTGCTCTCGCGAATAAAAGTCAAAGTAGAAAAAATAAATAAGAACGTAGTTACTTTGGCTGGCTTTAGTGTCTTGACATGGATGTTCTGGCGTAGGTTAAAAAAAATTTTCATATTTTTTTATGTGACATGACGGCACAAATGAACCACCCCAACGCTTCGTCTCATTGGACCTCGCTGCCTGCTTTGTCAACTTGTCTGCTAGTGTGTTGATCTGGCTTGTCTCGTTGTATGTTCCGATGTAAGACTTTAGAAAAATCAATAGACCTTTGGCGTCAAATGTTTATAACAACATTAAACCTACAAAGTTCCGCAATTGAAAATCTAAAGCACAACTTTGGAAATGTCAATGCACCTTTCACATCAAGAGCTTATGAGATATATACCCATAAAGTGTCGCAATTGATATCCATGCGCTCCATAGATTCCGTGGCCTCAGTGAGATGCCGCGGCGAGCCCACTCACCATCAAAGTGCCCTTGAAACTTTGTGCTCGGATGGGACTGCTTGGCGTTATGTGACTCCCGGTGTATGGGCGTTGCCACGAAATCCAGCCCGAGTTTGCAATCTTCGCGGTTAAATGTCTTTTCGAGCTTCAAAAAGACGTTCTAGACAAAATCCAGAGTGATTTCCCGCGCCGGGGGACGCTTTGGTCGGCGGTGCATGGACAGCACGAAAAAATTTCGGGGGGGGGGGGGCTGAAGCCCCATAAGCCACCCCCCCCCCTGGCTACGCCCCTATGTGGGAGTGCACACAACACAACATAGAACACCCAGACACGAACACAACGAGGGAGCAATGGGAGGCACTGCTGTCCAGCTCGGCCCTCGACGACCAGCTCAAGCTGATTAAGAGAGCTGATAAGATGGCAAGAGCCAGCGGAGCCCTGGACTAAGGGCCCCGACCATTAGCGGTTTTTCTGATTATTCTTTTAATAAAGTTTATCTATCTATCTATCCTGAATATCCCCGATAATTCCTGTACCTCTACACAGCAGATGCATCGCTTCTGCTCTCAGCCAAAAGCTGAATCACCTTTTGCATGACACTAGAGACTGAGGACATGAGTATTGAGGAGGAGGTTAGCTTGGTGGTACTTATGCTCCAATCCAATTCCGAATTTACTATTCAAATACATGCAAGGCACAGAAGCACCGTATTTTCTAATGAATAATGTGGCCACAATTATAACGTGTGGGGCGATTTCGTCACTGAAAAAGGAAACGGCATATTACGTTTACAGTACAACCTCGATCATACGTTTCAAAACATAATGCCAGAAAAACGTATTAACTGAGAAACGTGCCATCCGAAGTGACTAAATTGACAAGACTGACAAGACTGTAGCATACATCTACGTAGTGCGAATCGTTACGCACGAGACGCCATAGAGTTTCTCACTACATTACCTAGAGGGAAATCTGGCGCTGCTGCGCTGTGGTATGTATGGGAATGCCGGTATATTGTGGATTCGGATTGGCATCGTTCTCGTAGAGACAGGACAACTTGAAGACGCGCTTGGCAAGTACCGTTCCGTCTGTCACAATGATTCACTTTCTACTAAAACAGCACGTGAAAAGCTGTTTTAGCTTTATTATTACGCGAAAACATGTTTTATTTAACTATGAGAACTTTTTATTGTGTGTACAACTACATGTTACATAAAAAATATCAGCGGGCCGCTAAAGTTGGAGGACAGACGACAAGGTTCGCGCTCGCTTTGAAACAGTTGGTCGTCTGTTCTTGCTTTTCTTCGCTTGGTCATGCATCGTGGGTGAGTAAAGATGTAATATGCGTTAATGGAAACATTTTATGAAGATTTTACTTTGAAAACGCGTTGTTTGCGTAGCCATATCCACGTTTTAGACGAAGCCTCTTACAACACGAGCCAACAAGAGCCTCGCACGGTGCCCCCTTAAGAAACTTCCATAGACGGTGGCGCCAGATTACCCTCTAGGTGTTATAGTGAGAAACTCTATGCGAGACGCCGACGCGCGTCGAGCTGGTAGGGCTTCGGTGGCCCTAGACACCTTTTGTTGCTTTCCTAACGCATAGTGTTTTGACGGCGACGAGAAATCGAAACGAAATCGAGCTGGTGGGAACAACTCCCCCTCGCGTTACAACACCGCTGGGAACAACGCTCACATCGCGGCACCTTCAGTTGGGAACGGTGGCTGGCGCGTTTCGATTGTCGCCTACTAAAAGCGTGCAGTACGTTTCCAACGGCACTACGCCCCACGCACTGTAAAACAGGTGAAGATGCTTATCGCGTTAGGGTTGGCGGTGATAGCTGTGAACGTGGCGTTCCGCGACGCCGAAAGAGATTTGCTGACGCCACAGACTGAACGCCGGCGTTTTCACGTGATACGCGCGGGCGAGTATAGTGTGTGCAGCGGTGCTCGATGGATGGATGATTGAGGCTCAATTAACCCTTTGAATCGGGCGGCGGCGGCGCGCGCCACCTAGCCTTGAATGGTACTATATGCATGCATACCTATATGTATTTACTCCTTTACTTTTGCGTTGATATTAACCACCAATCAGATAGCCTCAGTTTGGTTATTTCTACTCGTTCAAAGTCTATTTTACTTTCACTGTCTTGAAAACCCAAAGCTTTGAAGAGTTCCCCGTTACATTCGACTGCAGTATGAAGTTGTTTACAAGCAAGTATCAGGTGTTCAGCCGTTTCCTCCACCTGTCCACACGCCCCGCACAACGAATCTATCTCCTGGTATATGGCTCGGTATGTTTTAGTCCGCAGTACACCTGTCCTGGCTTCAAACAACAATGAGCTTCCCTTAGCGTTATCGTAAATATTTTCTTTAGCCATTTCTTGCTTAAATGTCCTGTATGTCTCTAATGCCGATTTGGTTTGCATCTCTGTTTTCCACATACCCCTCTCTGTCTCCTTAACCTTTTTCTTGACGGATGATTCCTTACCTGTCCCCCCACTGCTGCCCAAGTATTTGCTTGTCAATTTTCTAGTTCGCTTTCTCCACCTTGTGTCAACATTCCTCGTTTATAAGTAACTGAAAACCTTCCTAGCCCACCGCACTTCCCCCATTTTTCTCAATCGCTCCTCAATTGCTACCTTGCTACTAGCCTTTCTGCTCTCGAAAGAAGACCATCCCAGATACCTCTGTACCCCAAGATTCGGTGTCTTGCCATGTGCTCCCAGAACGAGCCTACCCACACCACGTTGCCCAGTTTCCAGCTGTTGCCGGGTCTCTGCTCTCATACGAACTGCATTGGCAAAAGTCAGGCCTGGAACCATTACCCCCTTCCATATCCCTCGTACTACCTCGTACCTATTGTAGTTCCACAGTGCCCTACTCTTCACAATCGCTGCACTTCTGTTACCTTTAGTCGTTAGATATTTTTCCTACTCTGTCAGCTCGATCGCGCGCGCCTCGCGCCTCCTCTTGTTTACACGGGATATAGCGGCCTGAAAGCGTATCGTACTATCGTGGTCTGCAGCAGGGAACGGCGGCGCGTTAGGATTATCGCGGCGCGAGAAATGGTGCGACTTTGCGTGCGATCTGTCGTAAGGCGCGTCGTGTGCGACTTGCCGCATACGACGATTCGGGACACGTGATGCGAGTGGCGCGTAGCTCCGCCCAGAACCGGGTGGACGATTTTGCACAGAAAGTGAAAGGAAACGTGTTTGCACAGCTCTCTCATTTTAAGCAAACGATAACGATATAAACACGTCTGTACGAACACCGTAGATACAGTGTGCTAGAATAAAGGTATTCTAGCACACTGTACCGCAGACGTGCTTCCTCAGGGCCGCGCTCCCACGGTCGGCTCCGTCGACAGCCGCCGATGGCTAGGAGCCGGAAGGCCCAGCTCGCCGGGCTGTCGAATCCCGAGACCGGTGGCGCTTGCGACACGGCCGCATGCAGCTCGTAACGAAGTTGGTTAACACAACGTGCACACAATTACGTCACGCTTAAATAGCAATACATTTGATCGGTCTTCGCAAATTCCTCGTGTTCGCCCGGCCAACATGCTTTCTGCAACTGCTGAAGGAGTTTCCGGGTCAGGTTTCGTCGATAGCGGTGCCGCCGGGTCTGTTCTTCGTAGCGATTTGTGCTCGCCGCTCCGAACTGTAAAAACACCTTATCTTGGTCCGATTTTGCGCGGTGCTAAGAATGCATTCATTCACCCCGACGGACAATACACTGCTCGTGTTTTCATCGACGGCATTCGCCACCACATCGAAATTATTGTGCTTCCTACGTGTATTCACGTCTAATGAATACATTGTTGCGCCAAAAAAAGGAAAATAAAGACTTGGGAGGGAGAGTATGAAACGACAGATCGAGCGCTGAACTTCAACTGATTGTATTCTTACCAGTAGGGGCAAACTCCCCGGTTTCGGTGGCAGAGGTAATTGGCGCCATCTCTGTATTGGGCGAACCCGAAAATTCGCTTCTCTTGCATGGCCTCGGGGATCGTCGCGCGCACGCGCGCCGATCCAGGTGGCCGAGTCCTTCCCCCCAACTCATCTCCAATCGCCCTCCCTCGTTACTCCCTCGCAACTCCCTCACCTTCGACTGTCTCCGCGCGCACGCCAAGGTCGATTCAAATAGGTCGCGAAGCTTCGGGCGAAAAGCGGTTCAGTACAGATTGTCACCGACATCAGCATGGGGTGTTATCGGAGCAGCGATCGAAGCGCGACTATGTTTGCAGGGAACAAACATTGGGAAAGAAAAACGCGTTTTTTAATTCAAACGAGACACAGATTCATTCAACGAAAATAAAATTCCTAGTCAATTTTATATATTCGTGATGAGTTAAATAAATAAGTTTAATTTTATTATTATTAATAAATGCATTTCCTTTCAGCGCCCATCGCTACAGGGGGCGTTGACGCCACTATCACTCGCAGTGCAATGCACGTCTTGAAATGGGCAGAAAGGCGCACTCGTATCACCTGTTGAAATGCGCCCCCCTCATAATTTGTGCTTTCTTGCTTGTCGAAGTTTGTCTGAATTTGGTGACGCGGGTAGCTTCATTGCTTCTTAATCTGTTCAGTCAAAAGTAGTGAGTTACGACCGCCAGATAATTGTGCAGTTGTTTTGTGTAGTCGTGCGACTGCGCTGGCCGACGGACTTGGCATCCGACAATAGGATCAGCTCTTTACACCTAAAGCTTTCGTCGGCCTCCAAAGAAAGTATGTTCTGCGCAGGGATGCGATTTCGACAACCGTACGGCTGGCCTTTTCCTGCATCGCTTTCCACTCTGAAAGCTCGAAACGCCCATCAAGTCGAATGGCGGGGCATTTGAATATATAGCTCCAAAGGAAGAACAACAAAACAAATTTCGCGCCTTCGAAAACAAAATGACGTCACTTCTGCTTTTAACGGACATGGCGTCACGTTATTTTTTCTTCCGCCAGAAGTGTTCCCACCACATACAGATGGCGCTAAGCCCCATGCGCGAACCGGTAGAGTCACTGGGAAAAATTTTTTCCAGTGACTCTGAACCGGCGATGGACCGCCATGTTTTGAACGTATGGGCTCCAATGGAAGCTTCGCTACCAGGTATATTTACCTTGCGGACGCCGTGCGGCCCCGCCGACCCAGCGCCAGCTCAGCCCGCTGCTTGACGTTTCATGTCTCGTTATCTGCTTTTATCGCGAAGCGTGTGCTGCTGTGCGTTGACCGGCGTGGATAGTTTCGTCGGTTTCGTGGTCCTCGGTAGCCGTGTGCTTGTGCTCCGCGATGTTTCACCCGTTTCACGACTCGTACCGCTCGTGCATAGTGCAGTGGTACACAAATGCCTCAAAAACAAGCCCTGCAAGGTTGCTCCGGGCGCCTAGAGACAACACGTGCGCGCTCACACCCAAGGACATCAGAAGGCACATGCAGTACATGAACACAGCCCTGTCCATGTGTGTGCTCCATGGGGCTCCGGAAGTCGTTGCGCCTTGATTGTGCTACACTTGCCTCTTCCCGCTAGAGAAAGCTGACAAATAGATGTTCTTCCTCATTGTCACCTGGTCCATGACTTGTGTTTTTCTGTGCCAAGTCTCATTCTGGAACTTCAGTAACTTGCCCAGCTTTCCATAGTGCCCTCAGTGCTTTTTCTGTGTGTCACGTTCTACAAACGTATTAACAGCTGAAAAATTACTGTTCGTGTTTGTGTACTATCTCAGTAACCGCCGATGGGAAAACGGCGCGAACAACCTACATGTGTAGGCATGATACGCTCTTTTTTCTTCTGGAAAGCGTGAGCATTGCAAGTGTGCTACATGCAGATTTTTTGCAGTTCGTGTTTATTATACAAAGGAGTGCCCAGTAGGTACGACTTAGTGCCTTAAGTGACGTAATTTTATTGCTAAGCATTGCATTCGGGTCGAAAGAAAAGTCGTGTTGTTGGCTTATTTTATCTGGTCTTTGATTCAGGAATAAGCCTTTCTGCGAATGTTTTCCATGTGCTGCTGCAAAAGCCGACTACCTTCTGTTTCCCTTGCCACTGTTACTCAAGTTGTGGCCAAGTGCAAAATAATGTGATAATGTTGATACAACGCCCGTCGCACATTTAACGTACTGTCTAATGTGCTTTTTCTGGCGTTTTGACTTTTTCTCAACGCGGCTTATGCTTGGACACAGTCCAGCCAACTTGCGTGGCGCCGAGAAAACAACTGGCGCACCAAACCTAGTAGCGACTTTCTTCAAGTTGTGGGAAAGCTTGTGGACGTATGGCACCACTGCGGCTTAATTTGCATCGTTTTCGGTCGGGCCTAGGCGTATGCCTTTTTCTCTGCACCTTCTGGAGCAATATTTTTGACACCGCCCCAACGACCGAGCTCGGGTAGCCGGCTGTGTGTAGCCTCGCCAATTGCATATCAAAGCTAGCCTGCATCGCGTGAGGACACGACTTCATGAGATCAGATTCAAGGCAAAGAGTGGCTATTCCTATTTTAACTAACTTTGAGTGTGCCGAGTCGGACGGTAGCAATTTCTCCTGGGCACGTTGGCTATACTGCCAACATTCTTGTCAAAAACTAAAGACATATCTAAAAACTGAACAGTGCCATGGGAAGGGATTTCATGTGTAAATAGCATGCCCTTCCAATGTAGTCTAAAAAAATCTAAGACCTGGCTAATGCAATGGTCAACGGTAAGATCATGGTTACTTTTCAAAAGAATTAAAAAAAAATCATCGACATATCTAAAAGCCTTAAGGTAGAACCTATCGTCAAAGGAACTGTGCAGGTCGCGAACAATTGACGCCAAGAAAATGTCACACAGCACAGGAGCGACGCAGGACCCAATGCATATTCCTTGCCGTGTAACATCCAATTCGTCGTTAAAAGAAATAAAAGTGGACTTTAAATAAAATTGCAATAAAACCACTGAATTGCCAATGGACATGCCCACTAGATTCTGAATATCTACTGGGCCGTTGCGGTCATTGCAAGAGGCACACATTTCCTGTTGAGGCACTGAGTACAACAAATCAACTACGTCTACAGAAAAGGCGTGTGCGTTAGAGACGTTTCCTTTCGGGAATTGAATTACATCTCTAGAGCTCTTAGTCGTGAAAGGATCAGCCACTTACACCGATGTCAAGTTCTTTAAAAGAAACTGGCTAAGTAAGTGCTGCCAAGAACCTTTCTCGCTTACGATGGCACGGAACAGAGTCTCTATTTTCCTTTTTGGCGCAACAATGTATTCATTAGATCCCAACCAACTCACCCAGCAACAAGTTAAAGTTGTATTCATGAACTTATCCTGGGCTGGGACTTCCTACATTCTGCTTCGGCCGTCATTTCATGTAGAGAGAAAGTTGTAGATATCACGGATACAGCGCTCGCACCTATCACGGACACTTCATCTTCATGCTTGAATTTGGCTGTCGCTGTAGATTATACGTCCTACGTCCTGGTCACGAAGACGTTGTAGCCGTCACATCCAACCACATCACCAACGGAGACGCCCTAGTCGATCACCCCTTCTCCCCGCTGTACTTCTCGCGGAATTCTCATTGCCACTTGCCTCGTCCGATTTTTCACGTGACCGCGCTCTTCTCTCGGCCTGCAACAAAACCCCAGACCCTGTGATGTTGCCCAAAGGGATGACTGTGCCAACGCTTGCCTACCCTCAACCCATCCCTATCATCACGCTTCTTCATCGCCAGCACCAACTTAAGGTTTGGATTATTCTTTCGCTCTTCCAGCTGTCATCGATTATAACTTAACAGCTGCTCAGTCCGAAGCCTTACTGGCTCTCTTGGCGAAGCACAAGGCCTGTTTCGACAGCTGTTCCTTTGTGTTGAGCCAGACTTCTGTGGCCACACGCCGCATCGAAACCGATGGTTCTGATACTATACAACGCCGCTCTTATCGTGTATCGCCGTCCGAGCGGAAGGTCATTGAAGGACAGGTTGCTGACATGCTTGCGCGAAAGATAATATGGCCTTCATCTAGCTCCTATGCTTCTCCTGTGGTTCCGGTAAAGAAAAAAAGATGAGTCCGTTCGCTATTGCGCCGATTATCGAGCGCTAAATAAGATCACACGCAAGGACGTATATTCCATACCTCAAATTGACGGCTCTTTGGACACTCTACAGAGGGCGGAGTATTTCTCCAGCCTTGATCTTCGATCAGGATATGGACAAATTCTGATGAACGAGACAGACAAAGAAAAGAATTTGTTGGCTACACCGGGTGGACCTTATGAATTTAACGTGATGCCTTTTGGCTTTTGTAACGCTCCAGCCACATTTGAGCGAATGATAGACAATGTTCTTCGTCGACTAAAATGGGAGACCTGCCTCTGTTATCTGGATGATATTGTCATCTCCTCCAACTTCAGCCAAAATCTTCAATGATTACACGAAGTTCTCAAGTATCTTGCGAATGCTGATCTCCAGATCATCAACAACAAAAGAATGCACATTTGCAAGCAAAATTATAAAACTATTGGGTCCCAT
Organism: Dermacentor albipictus; assembly: GCF_038994185.2. Taxonomy (NCBI): domain Eukaryota; kingdom Metazoa; phylum Arthropoda; class Arachnida; order Ixodida; family Ixodidae; genus Dermacentor; species Dermacentor albipictus. The sequence continues at coordinate 19,234,466 of NC_091824.1, forward strand.
GGATCGTCTCAAAGGATGACATGCATCCAGCCAGACCCTGAAAACATTTACGTAGATTCCTCGGCTTGGCGTCCTAGTTTTGCCCACAACTTCGCTGCAATAGCGGCTCCTCTACACAAGCTAGTTGTTACCGGTGCCGCTTTCACATGGACTGAAGACTACGAGTCGGCTCTTCAAGCTCTCGAGCACCATCCTTACTTCCGGCCCAATTATTCTCCCCTTCGATGACAGAGTTCCCACCATAGTTCATATGGACGCAAGCGCACAATGTATTAGAGCACTCCTTCTGCAACGTATATACCACGGCCTCTAAAGAGCAAGTTATAGTATACGCCAGCCGAACACTTTCTCCAGCTGAGCGGAACTACACTATCACAGAGCAAGAGTGTCTGGCTATTGTTTGGTCGATTCAGAAATTTCGTCCATACCTTTACGGCCGCCACTTCACCATCGTCACCGACCACCATGCTCTGTGTTGGCTGTTATCAATGAAAAACAACATGTCAGGACGCTGGATACTTGGCGAAGCCCAAGGACTGTTTCGACAGCTGTTCCCCTGTGTTGAGGAATATGACTTTACAATAACATACAAGTCTTGGCGAAAATCATCACGATGCAGACCCATCGTCTCGCTGCATACTCTCGCTCTTTTCCTATAACGCGCCGTCGTCTTACCCATCACGTCGTTCCGACGCCACACCTGCCTCATACCAGCTCTCGGTACGCTACTGCTTACGTAACGTGAAAGCGTATAGCGTTAATGCCATACGCTTTCATCACGCCCCGATTTCGTCTTGCTTCAGCGGGCCGACTCCTACTGCCGAACTCTCTTGGATCGCCTTAGTGGATTCACCGACCCACCCAACAGTCGCTTGCGACGCCAGCTTTGACAATTCCGCCTACAAGATGGCGTGCTACACCGCTACGTTTACCACCTGACAAGTAGCCAGCGGGTTTCAGTCCTACCTCGCTGTCTTCGCCTTCGAGTATGAGAGGCATTTCACGACGACACATGGGTGGCCACTTAGGCTTCCACAAGACCTACGACCCGCTGACCCCCACGTCCACCCCCACGCCCACCCCCACCACCACCACCACAATCATCATCATCATCATCATCATCATCAAGACCATCATCAAGACCCGCTGTTTCTGGCCTGGCCTATCTACAACGGTGGCCAAATACTTTGCCTCTTGTGCGTCATGTCAGCACCGCAGACGCTCGAAATTCCCTCCTGCCGGTTTACTACAACCTCTCCCTCGCCCGGACGCACCTTTTGAATTTGTTGGCATTGATTTATATGGTCTCTTGCCTTTGACACCATCCGGTCACCGTTGGATTGTCACTTCGGTCGACCATTTAACAACATATGCTGAGACTGCACCTCTTCAATCGGGTACCGCTTCTGAGGTCGCTGACTTTTTCTTGCGCTCAATCGTTTTGCGCCACGGGACTCCTCACGTTCTACTGAGTGACCGTGGGAAGGTGTTTATTTCCCGAATTCTATAGGAAGTTCTTCGGGCCGCTGATACCATGCACAAATCTACTTCTACCTATCAACCGCAAACCAACGGCCTTATTGAGCGCTTCCAACGCACACTGTCTATTATTTCCATGTACGTCCATCTTGACCACACTGACTGGGATAAAATTCATCTTTTTGTGACGTTCGCATATAACGCTTGTTACGTCTCAACACGGCCAAATGCGTTAATTTGACGATTGCCACGAGGCGGCCCCACACATCCATCAGCGCCTATCCAGGACTCAACGCAGCGTTGACGCCGACTGTTGACGGGTCCATAAAAGACCCCTACCGCTACCTAACAGCCTGAACTAATGATGAAGACGGCCAACGTCAAATGCTACCGTGGGAACGACTTCACCCTTGGATTCCCAGGTTACTATCCTGTCCCCTGTTCCATATACCATCGGAGGTGAGAATGCTTCGGAGGTGGGGGTGCTGAGGAACGATGATTCGACGATTGTGATTGGCTGCCATACAGTCATCAGATTCCCTAGTCGAGTCACCTAGGGAAGATGACGGTATTAAAAGTGGAAACTTGTCGTGAAGTGGGGCCGACGTGTCCTGATGTGAACTCGGACGTTTAACTTGCTCCTGCATGGAGTGGGCTTCCGTAACTGAAGCTCTGTAACTAATGTCAAATAAACCTTTTTTCCTTCATTCCTACTACTGGACGCATTCCTCGATGGGCTTGGTGGATTGCTTGGCCTAATGCCAGCTCGAGTCGTAGCAAACTGGTAAGCAGCGGTAAGATCAAAAAGGAAGTCCTAACGATCTGGGATTGGCAGACCTGTTAACGTGGCTCCGGGAGACACGAACTTCAGAAGATCGAGCAAAACTACGGACGCAAGAGCGACTTCTGCAGATCCGAGATCGGCAGACCTTCTCTTCGTGGCTCAGGAGGCACAACCGTCGCAGCAACGGCGTGGAGTCATGGACGACTCAAGGAATCTGGAAGGAAGAGCAGCAGTTGGCAGTTCCATGTTCCAGCCCGAAATTCGTACGGCGATTGACGAAGTGGGTTTCGATGAGGACGAGCTCACGGATGCCTCACGAAAAGGAAGAGAAAGAGCGCGAGAGGATAGAAAGAGCGTAAAAGAAGGAGCGCGAGAGGAAGGAAAAAGCGGAAGGGATGGAGCGTGAGCGGAAAGGAAGAGCAGAAGAGAAGGAGCACGAGAAGGAAGAGAAGGAAAGACAGGTAGAAGCAGCGCGAGAAGAGGCAGCATCAAATGGAGCTCGCGAAAATAAAACTAGAGGAAGCGACAATAGCGCGCAGTGCGGATGTGGCACCGGCACAAACGGAAAGCGTGAAAATGACGAGTTTGATTCTCTCGCACGAAACAGGGGATGACATCGGTCTCTACTTGATTAATTTCGAACGAATTTGTGAGAAACAATCATTTCACCAAGACACGTGGCCGGAGCGGTTGCTGGCGTTGTTGCTGGGATAAGCCTCGCAAATCGTAGCCCGACTGAGCGCAGCCGAAGCAGGCGCGTACAGTTCAGTCAAGTCGGGCTTGCTCGCAAGGTACAAGCTTTCCACAGAGGAATTTCGGAGGAGATTTTGTTAGGAAAGAAAGAAGCCCAACGAAAGCTTTGCTGAGTTTGAGTGTAGCCTGAAGGATAATTTTTCAGAGTGGGTGAGAGGAGCACAGGCAGATAACGACAGTATGCTGTCATATTTAATCTGCTTAGAGCACTTTTACGAGACCCTGACCGATAATCCAGTTGCAGCGGTAGCGTAGAGGTAGAGCATCCGCCTCGCGTGCAAGAGGACCGTGGTTCGAATCCCGGTTCCGCGCAATTTTCCACCGGATTAAAAAAAAACAACCCGCGTGTAATGATAACATTGCATAAACAGGCCTGGAGTGCGGCCTGATCCCGGTGACCAGAACCGGCAACGGACTCCCTCACCAGAGCAGGATTGGCCACCCTGGTGCAGTACTTGGGCACAACCTCCTATATGACTACAACAATCAAGCCCCGGCTCTCAGTCCCCAGCAGCTGCGAAGCAACTGACCACGGCGGCGGTCAGACCTGCGATGCAGCAGAGGGTGCTACTAATCCCTGGTTTCGGACAGGCCGCCATTGGAATGTGAACCTGGCAACTTTTAACGCTAGAACGTTATCTAGTGAGGCAAGTCTAGCACTGCAAGAATCAGATGTATGCGCTAAGAGATAAAGCCGGCAATATCATTACTAATATGGATGAGATAGTTCAAGTAGCTGAGGAGTTCTATAGAGATTTGTACAGTACCAGTGACACCCACGACGATAATGGAAGAGAGAATAATCTAGAGGAGGTTCAAATCCCACAAGTAACGCCGGAAGAAGTAAAGAAAGCCTTGGGAGCTATGCAAAGGGGGAAGGCCGCTGGGGAGGATCATGTAACAGCAGATTTGTTGAAGGATGGTGGGCAGATTGTTCTAGAGAAACTGGCCACCCTGTATACGCAATGCCTCATGACCTCGAGGGTACCGGAATCTTGGAAGAACGCTAACATAATCCTAATCCATAAGAAAGGGGACGCAAAAGACTTGAAAAATTATAGACCGATCAGCTTACTGTCAGTTGCCTACGAACTATTTACTAAGGTAATCGCAAATAGAATCAGGAACACCTTAGACTTCTGTCAAACAAAGGACCAGGCAGGATTCCGCATAAGCTACTCAACAATAGACGATGTTCACACTATCAATCAGGTGATAGAGAAATGTGAGGAATATAACCAACCCTTATGTATAACTTTCATTGATTACGAGAAAGCGTTTGATGCAGTCGAAACCTCAGCAGTCATGGAGGCATTACGGAAACAGGGTGTAGACGAGCCGTATGTAAAAATACTGAAAGATATATATATAGCGGCTCCACAGCCACCGTAGTCCTCCATAAAGAAAGCAACAAAATTCCAATAGAGAAAGGCGTCAGGCAGGGAGATACGATCTCTCCAATGCTATTCAAAGCGTGTTTAGAGGAGATATTCAGAGACCTGGATTGGGAAGAATTGGGGATAAAAGTTAATGGAGACTACCTTAGTAACTTGCGATTTGCTGATGATATTGCCTTGCTTAGTAACTTAGGGGACCAACTGAAATACATGCTCACTGACCTTGAGAGGCAAAGCAGAAGGTGTTAAGAACGGCCAGCTGCAGTGAAAGTTTTGCCGCCCAGTTGCGACTGTGGCGGCAACATTCCAGGAGCGTCGCCGCACACCTCTAGCCACGGCGTGACTAAGTCGACGGTGTGTGAACAATACGTGCGTCCTCGACTCTCCGTCGCCGGAGCCGAATTTGACGAAGTCGCCATTATGACTAAACGGGCTCGGCGGACCAACTATTGTTACTGAGCCGCGGGAACGTCTACTGACAACCCTTCCCACGCGCCGACCAAGACGCCAGACAATGGGCGGCCGGCGGGCGCGGTGCAGCTCGGGGAATAAATGCCCCTACGGTGCCGGGTCGTCTCCCCAACGGTGCGTCGTATCCCCTACGGTGCCTAGTCTCCCCTACGGTGCCAGGTCAACTCACCTACGGTGCTTGGACGGCCGTTTCCGTCACCTGGGTATCGGGGGAGGACCGAGTGTTTATAAACTGCTGTTGTGCGGCTGCTCAGGACACTCTCTCTCAAGCAGTCATGTTAGACTGATGTACTTTCTCAAACAGTCATGTTACACCGATATAAATCCTGTAAATAAACCCATATCCCTCGTTCTCGATGAGAAGCAGTCCTTCCTTTTATCAACGTCCTCAGCGTGGATAAGTTGGACGACGGCATGGGCCAGCTACCTTCTAATTCATGCCCGACTCCAATCTTCACAACGGATCACGAGCGATGGGATTGAACCCCAATCATAACAAAGGGTGGGTCTAAAAATTAATCTGCAGAAAACTAAAGTAATGTGTAACAGTCTCGGGAGAGAACAGCAGTTTACGATAGGTAGGGAGGCACTGGAAGTGGTAAGGCCTCGGAATACATCTACTTAGGACAGGTAGTGACCGCGGATCCGGGTCATGCGACTGAAATAATCCGAAGAATAAGAATGGGCTGGGGTGAATTCGGCAGGCATTCTCAGATCATAAAAAGCAGGTTGCCATTATCTCTCAAGAGAAAAGTGTATAACAGCTGTGTCTTACCAGTACTCACTTACGGGGCAGAAACCTGGAGGCTTACGAAAAGGTTCTACTTAAATTGAGGACGACGCAACGAGTTATGGAAAGAATATTGACACGCATAACGTTAAGGGATAAGAAAAGAGCAGGTTGGGTGAGGGAACAAACGCGAGTTAATGACATCCTAGTTGAAATCAAGAAAAAGAAATGGGCATGGGCAGGACATGAAATGAGGAAGGACGATAACCGTTTGTCACTTATGGTTACGGACTGGATTCCAAGGGAAGGGAAGCGTAGCAGGGGACGGCAGAAAGTTAGGTGGGCGGATGAGATTAAAAAGTTTGCAGGGACAACATGGCCACAATTAGTACATCACCGGGGTTGTTGGAGAAGTATGGGAGAGGCCTTTGCCCTGCTGTGGACGTAACCAGGCCGATGTTGTTAATGATGATGATGATGGAGGCAACACACCTTTTTAGCCTCTGATTCACCTAGACGGCACCTCCGGACTGACTCACCTGGAGGAAATTGGCAGTCGCCTTTTCCTGCCTCTCTCTCTCCTCAAACCTTCGTCTTTTTCTCTCTCACAGTTTTTGGCGTTTCCTGTCTTCTTCTATCTTGCATTTACTTCCTTTCACCTGGGCGGCAAGGGTTGACCCTGTGTGGCTATCCTACCTTGGGTACACCATATTTGGTTATAGTGACGGCGTACGACTGGTGTCGTGCAGACTTGTAGGCAAGCTCTGTTGCGACCCTTCGTTGGGCTCCGTAGTGGGCGGTCGGCGCTGTTGCCGAACATACACATTTTTCTTATGGCAGCGCAAGCTTCCGTTGTCTATGATCGGCGCCTGAAAAGATGCCGCACCGAAGCACCGTTACATTTCTCCTTTCGGAGCAACGCTCCATCATTTCCTAAATACTACGTACTCCACAGCGAAAACAACATACCAGCAAGAAAGCTCTCTCCATTCCTGGTGGCCAAGTGCCTGAAAGACAAAATCGGACCGACGTACAAAGCCTAAAAAATGTCTAGTTCTCCTCCTAGAACTAAATGACAAAGACCAAGCAGTATTGTCCAGTACTGTCCAGTACTGTCCAGTACTGTCCAGTATTGTCCAGTACTGGCGACCCGACAGTGACAATTTCAGCACACAGAACACTAAATAGAAGCAGGGATGTGATATCTGAGGAAGACTTTCTTAGCTTGGGCGATGAGGAAATGCTGGAAGTTTTCCATGAAGAAAACGTTACCAAAGTGCGAAGAATCGTCATCCGCAGAAATGACTAAGTCTCGACAAAGCACGTTGTACTCACCTTTGGAGCAAGCATAATGCCTACCTCGCTGAACGCAGGATACGTAAAAGTAAATATCAGACCATATATCCCAAATCCATGACGATGTTTCATATGCCAAAGGTTTGGACATGGTTTACATGCATGTCGAGGTGCAGTCGACGCCAAACCCGGTGCCCCGGTGCAGTCGACGCCGAAAGACAAGGGTTCTCTCAAGCGCAGAAATAGGGACAAAGTCCCTATGATTACGATAAATAAGAAAACGATAACTGTGGTATCCTGTGTTAACTTCTGGTTTCGGTCTTTACATCAGGGCGCCACTCAGCGCCAAACGCTGTAAGTTGCCTCCTGTAAGTCGCCTCCTCAGAAATAAACATTCATTCTTTGTCTGGTCCCCGATTGGAATAGTCCGGCTCTTTCTTGCGGCGCTGCGCGCCCCGGCCGTTTAGGCCTCATGCCGTAAACCTTTCGTCCGGCCGCCCCGTCGAAGCTACAACAAACTGGCGACGAGGTAAACCGCTCACTTTACTTTTTACGTCCCCTTGCCTTTCTACTTCTGCTGTTCCCCTGCTTCCGGCATACAAGACGCTACGTCCACTTCGACGTCGTCCACCGCAGCTCCACCGCCTTTGTTCTCCGTGCCCAGCATGGCGTTCGCACCACCCATGCCGCCTTTCCTTGCATTACCCGGTACTCCTTCGGTACCGTGGCTCCCATGGAAACGTTCTTTTTGCAGGTTTCTTCAGGCGACCGGATGCGAAGCATTACAAAACGAGAGGAAGAAGGCCATTTTACTGAACAACTTAGGCTTCGAGGGGCAGCGTCTCTACTATGACCTCGCATCGCAAACGGACCAGACGGCCGCTACGTTCGAAGACATTCTTCGCATCTTCGACCAGCACTACGAAGACAGCTCAAATCCCCTGGTGCACCGCATTATCTTCCGGGACAGGAAGCAACTACCTGGGGAAACCTTCCAGGACTTCGTCACCGCGCTACAAAGGCTAGCGCCTGCTTGTGCGTTCGGCGCTTGGCACGACGAGTCTCTTCGCGACCAAATTCTCCAAGGCGTCGCATCAAAAAATGTACGAGAACGGCTACTATACGAAGGATCGTCCCTCACGCTCAAGAAAGCCGAGGAAATCGGACGAAGCGTGGAGCAAGTTGACAAGGAACTTCAAGTCTTCGGCAGCTCGGCTGTTCAGCGCGTCTCGACGTAACGCCAAGATGGCGTCGCCAGCCATCTCCTTCCTCGCCCGGGCGCGCAAGATGGCGGTCACTGTCCCCCTTCTCCCTCGACCCGGTGACTTCAAGATGGCGATCAACGGCGTGGCGGGCAGTCGCAGCGAGCGGCCGGCCGACGTGACGCCCGGCCCGAACTCTGCGAAGCCACTGGAGAATTCGCACCCCATTGTTACCGATGTGGTTCACCTCGCCCCATCGCATCCGATCCAGCCTGTCCGGCAAAGCACGTCACCTGCCGTGCGTGCGAAAAAGTGGGACATTACGCTTCGGTTTGCCGTTCGAGGAACCGAACGCTGTGACAGTCTCCTGCTCGAACGCAGCTTGTTTCCGTTACCGCTGATACAGAATCAGCCTCTACAGTCCCGTTTGTGCTTACAATTCAAGCACCGAATTTCCGTCCGGCAACGATTCGCGCCGAAGTCCTCATTGCGAATATTACACTCAAGTTGCTCGTGGACACAGGAGCTACGGTGTCGCTGATGAACAGCTCCCTATACGAAGAACATTTCAAGGTTTTTCCATTATATCCTTCGAGTCTTCGACTGAAGAGTTATTCGCAGCAAGAAATTCTGCATTCAGGGCGTTTCTCCGTGCTCGTCAAGTATCGCAACAACGCTGCAGTAGCGACATTTCACGTATCGAACCAAGGCACTTCTCTTCTGGGCTTAGATGCCATTCAAGCTCTGGGCATTGACATTCAAGGGTCTTCGCTCACATGTCAAGTACAGGACTTCCAGCTGACGCAAGCGTTCAGCCTCCGTCTCTTCCGCACAACGGTCCAACAGAGTTCGCCCATCTGTTCTCAGGGCAATTGGGACTTGTAAAGGGCTTCGTCCACGACGTTCGCCTCAGACCTTCAGTGCAACCAGTCTCAGCGAAACTGCGTCCTCTACCTCTGGTTCTCCGGGAGCAAGTCTCCGCCGAGCTGCAACGCCTGGAATCAGCTGATGTCATCGAACGAGTCACTGCGTCCGAGTGGATTTCTCCGCTCGTCGTCGTTCGAAAGAAGGACAATTCCATTCGACTTTGCGTTGATCTTCGAGACCCCAACAAGGCTATCATCATCGACGCCTTTCCACTACCGAGAGCTGACGAACTGCTGCATCGACTCGCTGGTGCTACTGTCTTTAGTAAGTTCGACTTGCAGTCCGCTTATCATCAGGTTTTATTATCCGAGAAAAGCCGTGAGCTTACTACTTTTATAACTCATGACGGTCTTTTCCGCTTCAAGCGTGTGTGTTTCGGTTTGGCATCTGCGCCATCCGCTTTCCAGCAGATCATGTCATCTGTTCTGAAGGACTGTCCAGGCACCTTGTGCTACCTTGACGATGTGCTTGTATGGGGTCACACTCAACGTGACCACGACAGAAATTTGCAAACAGTCCTCTCTAGGATAAGTAATGCAGGCATGCAGCTTAACCACAAGTGCGTATTCAGTGTCCCAGAATTAACTTTCCTAGGACATAAAATTTCCGTGAACGGTATTTCGCTGATGGATAGTAAAATTCAGGCAATCGTGGAGGCACCACAGCCTAAGGACAAGAAGGCTCTACGTTCATTTCTGGGCCTCACGGGATATTATGCTAAATTTATCCCGCAGTATGCCGACGTAGTGGAACCGCTAAGGAAACTTCTAAGGCAAGGACAAGCCTTTGTCTGGGATCGGGATACTGAATGCAGCTTTCAGGCTATTAAAGACGTACTTGCATCACGCCCGGTGTACGCATGTTTCAACCGCATCTGCCTATTGTTGTGACGGTTGATGCTTCTGACGTTGGCATAGGAGCTGTCCTACAGCAAAAATGCGGAAATGAGCTCTTTACAGTAGCTTTTGCTTCTCGTACGTTATCTTCCGCAGAACTACGGTACTCCGTAGGCGAACGGGAAGCATTGGCATGTCTGTTTGCGTGTGAACATTGGCATGTTTACTTGTGGGGTCGACAGTTCACTCTACGAACTGATCACCAAGCTCTAGTCGCATTGCTATCTTCAAAGGGTCCTGGACAGCGACCGTTAAGAATTTCAAGGTGGAATGCAAGATTGCTGTATTACAATTTCTCCATTCAGTACTGTAAAGGTGACCATAATGTCATTGCGGACGCATTGTCACGCCTACCTGTCCCTCCCGAATGTGAAATAGTGTAGAAATAGGAAATAGTGTCTTTAGTTTCATTTTGTATTACAAAGGAGGAATTCCAAGCAGCCACACAGGCAGATCCAGTGTGCCAAGCATTAAAAGACAAAATAGTAAAAGGATGGAGAACTGCGGCGGACCTTCCGCCAGAGTTACAGGCGTATGCTGCTGTACAGTCCGAATTGTCCTACATGGATAATCTGCTTCTCCGAGGTGAACGTATCGTTCCTCCTGCTTCCTCGCGTCAGACACTCATGTCTATTGCTCATGAAGGTCACTTAGGAATCACTAAAACCAAGCTCAGATTGAGAGGCATGTGCTGGTGGCCTCACATAGATGGGCAAGTTGAGGAACTTGTGGGAAACTGCTTTGTGTGCCAACAAGCAGATAAATCTGCCAAACCATCCTTTGCCCCATTACAACCTGTAGCATGGCCATTAAGACCATGGGAAAAGTTAGCCATAGACATAATAGGCCCTCTTGATCGTGCTCCACAGTATGCTCGTTTTGCTTTGGTCATGGTTGACTATCATTCCAAGTGGCCCGAAGTTGCTTTTATGCCTTCCGTCACATCCGAAGCCATCATGCACAGTCTCATGTCCATATTCAGTACGGAAGGATTTCCGGTGCTATAGTGTCCGATAATCGACCATAGTTTGTTTCTGCACAGTTCGAAAACTTCCTAAAGGAAAGAGGCATTAATCATTTCTTGTCCTCTCTTTACTACCCATGCACGTGCACAGGCCAATAACCAGGTAGAAAGATTCAACCGTGTCCTTAAAGAATTCATACAGATTGCTATTTTGGAACAGCGAGACCTCAGTCTTGCGGCGGTCTTAGAATACTTGGCAATTTACAGGTTTACTCCACATATGACTACCGTTGTGTCTCCAGCTATGCTGCTCCATAGTCGACAACCACGAACTCGGCTGGACGTTGCAAACATGCTTCCAATTCATCCTGAATTTGCTTCTCCAAAGTTGCGCCAGGAAGTGCAGAGTAAAGTACGTGAAAAACAGGAAAATACTAAAAAGTATGTGGGTCGTCGTCGCGCAACTAAATGTCCTCAGTTTCAGCCAGGCGATCTGGTTAGGGTATGTACTTCACGTAAATCTGGTCCTAAATACTCCGGTCCGTTCAAGATTTACCGCCAAGTAGGCCTAAGTACTTTCCAGCTCGAAAATGGCAAGCGTTGGAACACGTCTGGTGAAGTACTCGGTACGTCAGGGTGCAACAAATGAAAGGAGTCATTTGAATGACGGGACATCGTTTGACTATAGTCTTCCACCTTTTCTTCCAGTTCCTACTGGTACTCATTTTCCTGCTGCAACCCCTTTGCAACCACTTGTCTCACTACCACCACCGGGTTCACCCCGTGCAGAAAAGTCTCCTGAATGTCCGTGCAACACTTCTCCCCAAGACACTACTCCTGAAGGCACTCAGGTCTCTGACACACCTTCCAGTCCCGGTACGAGTAATACTTCTGCTGTTCCTCCTCTACAACCTGAACCAGTCCTCCGTAGGTCTACACGCCATAGACAACCTCCGGAACGGTTTAAGGATTATGTTTCCAAGTAGCTTGTTGCCTTGGGTTACTGTCCACAGAGGTTTCAACCCTCCCATGCGAATTCGGCTCTTAACGCCAAAAGTATTTCCTGTCATGGTCGTAAGGTGAATAGGACATATGTAGTATCTTTCAAATGGGGGGATTTCTGGCAGCATAAACGGTGCTATACGCACGCTGTACTTACTGCTACACTGCAGATTTATCAGTGGATCCTAATGTAGGAACACTTTTCTTCATTTCTTAGCAGCCCCGCAGAAGGGATACCATATATACATTTCTTTTATGTCACGTTTCTTGCAGCATAAACATGTATGCACATTTTCACTACGGTAGTAGCCGCCATACTAATTTGTCTTTCATGCCAAAAAAAGTTCTTAACATAAAAAGTCGTTAGCATACTTACGGGGGGGGGGGGGGGCACTATGGAGTGTAAAGTGCTTTTACGCACAATGCCCAATCCACGACAGCCACAGAGACTGTCTCGAGTCAGGCTCAGGGTGAATGAGCCACCCATCAGTGCTGTCCCAGGTGGCACACATGTGTTTGTTACTGTATACTTCTGTACTTTGTGAATTTTTTATGTGTTATCTGTGTGTGCAAGGCTGCATCTCATCGTCCTCCCAAGACGGGTACTGAAACTGCAGAACTGGAGTGCAATAATTCATATTCAGTGCTTATGTTGTGCGTTTTTTTAAAATGGGGAAGCCAAAGATATTATTTTCTATTGTGTAAAGATGTCATCACTAGTCATGTGTGTTATAGTGCTAACATGTGTTCTTTGACTCGTGACTTACTTTTGTTGCGAGGAGAGCGAGTAGAGCATTTTTACTTTCAAGGGAGAGGTGATGTGGTATCCTGTGTTAACTTCTTGTTTCGGTTTCGGGTCTTTACATCAGGGCGCCACTGTAAGTTGCCTCCTCAGAAATAAACATGCATGCTTTGTCTGGTCCCAGACTGAAGTAGTGCGGCTCTTTCTTGCGGCGCTGCGCGCCCCGGCTGTTTAAAACTTTCGTCCGGCCGCCCCGTCGAAGCTACAACAATAACCTTAAAAGGTTATCGCTCCTTTGTATTTGCCGTATTTAACGGACGGATTGTATTTGATGGACCACGAGAAGGAAATTCACAGAATAAAATTGGGTTGGATCGCATACGGCAGACATCGTGAGCTTCTGACTGGAAGCTTACCGTTATCATTGAAAGGAAGGCATACAATCTGTGCATATTACCAGTGATGACATATGGGGCAGAGACTTAGAGACTGACAAAGAAGCTTGAGAACAAGTTAAGGACTGCGCAGAGAGCGATGGCACGAAGAATGCAAGGCATAACTTTAAGATACAGTAAGAGAGCGGTTTGGATCAGAGGGCAAACGGCTATAGACGCTATTCTAGTAGCCATTGAGAGAAAAAAATGACGCTGGGAAAGTCATGTAATGGGGAGATTAGATAACCGTTGGACCACAGGGTGACAGAACGGGTACCAAGAGAAGGGAAGCGCAGTAGAGGACGGCAGAAGACTAGGTGGTGCGACGAAATTAGGAAATCTGCGGGTGCTAGTTGGAATCGGCTGGCGCAGGACAGGGGTAATTGGATATCGTGGGGAGAGTCCTTCGTCCTGCAGTAGACATAAAATAGGCTGATGATGATGATAGCGTGTGAACGCTTACAGCTGCAAACGCCCCTTGAAGCATTGGCGGTTTGAGTTGTTCTCCTAAACAAACGCATCACCATTTGCTCGCTTTACATACCCCACATTACCAATTAAACAAATATGAATTCCAGTCCTTTATAGCTGAATAGCCAGGACCTTATGGTGTTCTTGGCAATTTCAATGCACACAGCTGCCTGTGGGGCGACTCTCGTATAGATGCGCATGGTCTTCTTGTTGAACAGTTCCTTTTTTCTTCCGGTGCGTGTCTGCTGAATAAGAAGGAACTAACATATTACTGTCTTGCAAGCAGAACCTTTTCTTTGAGCACAAACAGTTTTTCTTATCCATATTCCTCGATACGGAGAAGGTGTACGACACAACGTGGCGCTACGGAATCTTGAGGAACTTATCCGAAATAGGCATTCATGGCAATATGCTAAACCTAATAGAAAACTATTTGTCCAATCGTACCTTTTGGATAAAAGTCGGCAATGTACTGTCATGTCCTTTTGCGCAAGAAACTGGTGTACCCCAGGGAGGCGTGCTCGGCTGCACACTCTTTATTGTTAAGATGACAACAATTCGTGCTTTATTACCACCGGCCATTTTTTAGTCCGTCTACGTGGACGACATTCAAATAGGTTTCAAATCCCGTAACCTCGCAGTGTGCGAGAGACAGGTACAGCATGGCTTGAACAAAGTGTCAACGTGGGCAGAGAAAAATCGATTTAAAATCAATCCTCAAAAAATTTATTGTGTTCTTTTTACAAGAAAGAGAGGCCTGGTTCCTTGCTTAGAACTGTGTGGAAAAAATACCTGTCAGCAAAGAGCACAAATGTCTAGGTATTATACTTGACTATAGGCTCACTTTCATTCCACACATTAATTATCTTAAAGAAAAATGTCTAAGAACAATGAACTTATTGAAACTTCTATCCCAGATTACATGGGTAGTGACAGGAAGTGTTTAATGAATCTTTACAAGAGCCTAATTCGGTCACGATTGGATTAGGGTGCCTTAGTATATAACTCTGCCGCCCCGAGCTTGCTAAAGATGTTAGGTCCTGTCCACCATCTGGGTATCCGCTTAGCCACTGGGGCTTTCAGAACAAGCCCGATTGAAAGCTTGTACGCCGAATCAAATGAGTGGTCACTCCACTTACAGAGAACATACACCAGCCTCACATATTTTCTCAGAATACACTAATCATGAGCATCCATTTTTTAAATACCGTTACCGATATGACGTGTGTTACACTTTTCCGCAATCGACCCTCTGTAAGACAGCTTTTCTCGCTGAGTGTGAGGGAGCTTAGCGATGAAATACATGTTCCACTCCTTGAGCATCGCTAAATGCATCCAACCAAGCTATTACTCCCTTGGGAGCGGCAGGTGGTAGAATGGGACCCATCCTTTCTAAAAGTTACAAAGCACGCTGCAGAGGTAGAAATCCGAATGCATTTCCTAGAACTTCAGTATAACCACTCGTGCGCAGAGTTCTACACATACGCTTCCAAGTCACATGCCGGGGTGTGTCCTACGCAGCCGTCGGGCCATACTTTCTTTCTTTCTTTATTCAATACTGCAAACCTTGTACAGGTCCAAGCAGGGTGGGTCAAATGACAACAAAACAATAAACAATAATAACAAAGTTAAAAAAAAAACAAAACATCAAAGTGTGGCGAAAGGCAATAAGGAATCATTCCAGTCCGTTACCGTGCGAGGGAAAAATGAAAACTTGAATAAATCTGTTCGCGCAAAATACGGTGTCAGGGAATTAGGATGATGGTGGCGTGTATGCCTTGACGTTGAAAGCGACAGATATGGAGAAGGGTTAATAGCTAGATAGTTATTCCAAAGCAAGAAAAGAAATTGCAAACGTAAATTTTTTCTTCGTTGTTCAAGACATTGTATACCGTTAATCTGCATTAATTCAGAGGGTGAGTCATACGGGGAAAATTTAGAGTAAATAAACCTTACAGCTTTTCTCTGTACCTTTTCTAGGCGGGTGATATTGTGTTTATTAAATGGGTCCCAGACAACGCATGCATATTCAAGTTTAGGTCTAATTAGTGAATTGTAAGCAAGTAATTTTACGCTAGGGGGAGAACTTCTTAGCTTATGTCTTAAAAAGTACAGTTTACGGAATGCGGAAGAACAGACGTTATCTATATGTAAATTCCATGATAATGTATTAGTTAGTGTGACACCCAAATACTTATATTTAGTCTCTTCCAGCAAAGGTGACGAACCAAGTCTGTAGTTAAAAGAAAGAGGAGCTTTTTTGCGAGAGAAGCGAAGAAAGACGGTCTTATCTGTGTTAAGTTTCATGTCCCACGTTTCACACCATTCAAAAATCTTAGCAAGAGAGGAGTTAAGATGGATTTGGTCGTTAATTGAAGTTATTTCTTGAAAAAGCACACAATCATCCGCAAACAATCTGATTTGGATATTCGGATCAAGTTCAGCAGCAATGTCATTAATATATAATAAAAACAGTAATGGCCCCAGCACACTTCCTTGGGGCACGCCAGAGCCGACCGGAAGGCAACCTGATTGCTGCTCATTAACTGTTACAAATTGGTAGCGATTGGTTAAATAGTTTGAAATCCATATGATTAAAATTTCCGGGAGTCCAATACGTCTGAGTTTTAAAATTAGTTTGTCATGGGGAACTCTATCGAAAGCTTTACTGAAGTCAAGAAATATTGCATCAATCTGCCCGTTCCTATCGAGACATGAAGCGAGTGAATGTATTACTGTTACTAATTGTGTAATTGTTGAGTATCCTTTTCTAAACCCGTGCTGAAAATTAGAGAGGACTGCGTGTGCATCTAAAAATTCATTAATCTGGTTGGCAATAATATGTTCGATTAGTTTACAACATGATGATGTAAGTGATATTGGACGATAATTTTGTAATAATGTGCGGTCACCTTTCTTATGTATTGGCACAACCCTGGCTATCTTCCAGTCGCTCGGTAATTTTCCATGAAGTAATGAAATACGAAATAAAATAACTAGAAACTTTGCAACAGATTCCGCATATCTCTTCAAAAACACGTTAGGAAGGTTGTCGGGACCACATGATGATTTAGTTTTTAAATTTAGTAACATAGAAACTATGCCAGGGTATGAAATAAAATTTACATCACAGGGGTGAAACACTGCGTGATTGGATGGACAAGCACCGGATTTAGAAAACACACTGTGAAAGTAGTCATTGAATTGGTGCGCAATATCCTCGTGATCGGTAACCACAGAACCATCAACCAAAATTTGCGACACCGGTTTCTTTTTTTCACTTATATAATTCCAAAACTTTTTTGGTTCCTCTACAATGAAATTTGGCAGCACTGTATCAAAATAATGTTCTTTCGAAGAGTGTACTGCACGTGCAAGACCTTCTTTTAAATCCTTTAAATGACCTAAATGCAAGCGCTGTTTCTTTAACCGTTTTATTTTTCGCTTTAAGTGTATTATTTCACGCGTCATCCACGGCGTTTGTCTACGAACAAATTTACGTTTGCCCGGCACAAACTTATCGATACAGAAGTGGCACATATCTTTAAAACGGCGCCAAAGTGTGTTCAAATCAGTATCATTGAAATTGATAAGGCATGTTTCCAGATGTTCTATAGTTGATGCATCATCTGCACGTGAGTAATCTTTGAAATAACAATATTTCACAGTGTTATTAGGTACAGTACAAGCGACAATGAGTAAGTGAACACTGACAAGTAGGTGGTCAGAGATGCCTTCCACAATTTCAACAGTGTAATCAGGTAATCCTCTTGGCAAAAATACCAAATCCAGTACAGATTTGCTAGTTCCTTGTACACGTGTCGGTTCCTGAACTATTTGAATGAGGTCATGTGTTAACATTATGTTAAGTAAACTGTTTAAATTATTGCTGTTTTGAGGAAGGGATTCAAAACGCTCCCAATTAACGCCTGCCAGGTTTAGGTCACCAATAAGTACCAATTTGTTTCTCTGGAACCGAGACATGTGCTCTTCAAGTTTTAACAGATAATCAGCTGATGCATCAGGAGGTCTGTAAATGGCAAACAAAATCAAGGTATGGCCCCAGCATGAGATCTTTATGCACAAACATTCAAGGTCGGGAATTTCCTCCAAGAGAATAGCCTGTATGTGGTCTTTAATTAGAACTGCAACGCCACCTCCCCTGAAAGGCCGATCCCTACGAAAAACTTGGTAACAATTAGGGAAGACATCCTCGTCGGCTATTTCAGTCCGCAGCCACGTCTCGGTTATAACGGCAATATGTGGGTCATGTTCTAGTAAAGAAACCTCAAGGGGTTCCGTTTTGTTAACTACACTACGAGCATTTAGGGTGATTATGCGCAAGTGCTTGTCACATTCTTTGGAAAGGCGTCAATGCTCGGGCTGCTGAGAGCGTTGATTGTTTATCTTGACACGCATGTTTTTTGCCTCATCCCAAAAGAACATATCATTATTGACCCTAAGTTTATCATGAAGTAGGCGTACTTTTTTACCCTGCAGTTTTTCATCTTTCGCGCTTTCCCACAGAAGCTTCCGTTTCTTTAGCGTTGCTTGTGAGTAATCATGTTGTACAGACATGCCTGAATTTTTGAGCTTGCTGCAGTTTTCAAATATAAGTTTCTTTTCGTTGAAGTCCTGCAGATAGATTATGACCGGTCGTTTGCTACCTTGTCGGCCCAGCCTATGAATGCGACCGATTGATTTGCACTGTACTTGCAGCTTATCCCTCATTACCTCGGTGAGAACTTTTTCTTTGAGGGCTGCTTCCGTTTCGTCATCACAATCAGAAACGCCATGAATAATTACGTTTGAACGCCTATTTATGTCTTCGAGATCAGTTAGTTTCTTTGACTGGAAGCCAATAACATTTTCTATAGACTTGAGAGAAGTTTGAACCTGATCCCTTTCCGTCGGAGAAGATTCAGATAACCTTTTGTCAAGTTGAGCGCACGTCTGTTGAAGGTTATTTATCAATGTTTCTATGTTAGACAGTTGGACTTTCATTTCTGAAATATCGTTACGGATAGCAGTTTGACCCTGAAGCAACTCTTCAAACAATTCCTTCTGCGTGGGACCTGGGTTTGATTCAATGTCCCCACAGAGAAGCAACTTGCACACAAGAAGACATTCATAGGCAAGGTCTAAACACTTCTGTGGGCACGGCAGGACAGGACTTCTCGGAATCCGATGTACTGCATCTGGAAGCAAGTATCTTTAGGGCAGAAGCCTACGCAATATTGTTGGCTGTGATGTATATAAGGAAATCAAAACACCAAAAAGCAGTTATATTACAGACTCCCCAAGCGGCGTGAAGGCTTTGATGTCACTCTGTCAGCACAAAAATCCAGTCCTTACTGAACTCTATTCCTACCTGTCTAAAGGTTATCCATCTAATCACCATATATATGCTGGGTGCCTGGCCATCAACCTTCTGGCGGACGAGATGGCCACATCAATCGCATCGCATGCTGTTAATCCTACGCTGCTGTCCCTGTCACAGATCTGAAGCCTTTCTTACGAAAGTATAGTAGTAGTATAAAACTTTTATTTAAAAAAATCACATTCAGGTTTAGTGGGTGGGTCCCTCAGTCCAGGGCCCCACTGGCGATCGCGGCACGCCGGGCTTGGTCGAGAAGGGCCAATTGGTCCTCCCGCACCGTGCTGGCTAGCCACACCTCCCACTGCCTACTGTTGGAGTTTTGCCCCATAAGGGGTGATTGGATTTTTTGTGGCCGACTCTGGCACGACCATGTGATATGGTCAAGAGATGGCCGCCCTCCGCAACAATGGCAAGTGTTGGGATACCGGGTGGGGTGTATGTGGTGTAATAGGAGTAGGTGTGGGTATGCACGGGTTTGTAGTCGGCGCCAGTCCCGCATTTGCGCCGAGTCCAAGGATGTGTCTGGAAAGCTATACCGTTGCCTTCCTCGTCTCCGTGCCTCCAAGATATCTTTTGCTGTGATCGGAGATTCTACGAGAGTGCGTTCCGTCGCTCGGATGCTATATTCTCGAGCGAGGCGGTCCACCCCTCACTCCGGCGTGCGCCGGACACCACGTAATAGCGTGGTGTTCCGTTAGATTTCTTCCTAGGATTTTGATGGTGAGTTTGCGCAGGGTGCCTGCCATGAAAAGGCGACATGCCGACTGCGAGTCGGTTAGTATTAACGCAGAACGTGCTCTATTTTCAGCGTCAAGTATAGCCAGAGACACCGCAGTAGCCTCTGCTGTGGCCACCGACCTTGTTCTGACTGTTGCGGAAATAGTAGTTTGTGCGTTTGTGGCTACCACAGTGAAAGTTTTCCTATCCTGTTTGCACGCGTCCGTGTAATATACCACCGGATTTATACCGAACCTGCGTTCGAGTGTCCTGGCCCGTGCAAGGCGCCGTTGTCTGTGGTATTTCTCGCTCATGTTTTTAGGGATTGGGGACACAGAGATCTGGGCTCGTATGTTCGGTGGGAGGAGTTCTGTTCGGTCGTTACAATGTGCCGGTCTGAGTGGATACCCTAATCGACGTAGAAGTGTTCGACCTTGCTCCGTGGAATTGAGCCTTTCTCGTTGTGCAATCAGTGTTGCAGCCACGAGTTCTTCAAATGTGTTGCTAATACCCATTGCATTAAAAAGGGTCGTGCTAGTGTAAATCGGTAGACCAAGCGCCGCCTTATAAGGTGTGCGTAAAAGGGCGTTTATTTTAGTTTCCTCTGAGTTTGATAC
Source organism: Dermacentor albipictus (assembly GCF_038994185.2). Taxonomy (NCBI): domain Eukaryota; kingdom Metazoa; phylum Arthropoda; class Arachnida; order Ixodida; family Ixodidae; genus Dermacentor; species Dermacentor albipictus. The sequence continues at coordinate 19,254,728 of NC_091824.1, forward strand.
TTTTTGGAAAGGAAGGCCAAAGGTTACACGGCTTATGATAAATGCCTGTACGAGCCTTATCATCTCTTCCTCCTTGAAGCCTTTTCTGTTTCTTGCTACTCTGTTTATCATCCTAGACACGCTGTTGACCGTTTTCCGGAGATTTGCGATCGTGTGCCCTACTGCTCCATTTTCCTGTATCCATAGTCCGAGTATCCAAGCTTTAGATACCTCCTGTATTGTTTGACCTCCCAGAGCAAGCTTTATCGGAAGTCTATCGTCCTTTCGTGTATAAGGCGCTCTTACTCGGATTAGTTCGGACTTCTCCGGGGCGCAATTCATGCCAGCTTTTGTTACATGATCCTCAACAATGCTAATTGCCTTCTGGAGGGTTTCCTGACGTTCCCCTAAAGATCCCTTTGCGGTCCAGAGAGTTACGTCGTCCGTGTAAATCGCATGTCCTAAGTTTGGGATCCGTTGTAGTTTCACCGCTAGTCCTTTCATCCCTACATTGAAGAGTAGCAGTGAAAGAATTGAACCTTGCGGCGTTCTTCTTTTGGGGGTCTGTAGAACAACTGAGCGGGTGGATCCTAGCCCTATCGGCTGTGCGGTTGCCTAGAAAGGATTTTATGTATTCATAAGTGCGCTGTCCGCAGGGCATGTTCGATAGTTCCGTTAAAATGCTTTCGTGCGAGATGGTATCGAAAGCTTTTTTGATATCTAATGCCACTATGAATCTGTCTGCATTTCCTCTCTCTCTGTTTAATACTTCTTCTTTCAGTAGGAGAAACACGTCCTGTACCGACATATGCTGTCTAAAGCCGTACATAGTTTCCGGATAAAGGTTGCTGTTTTCTATGTACCTAGTGGGTCTCATCTGTATAACCTTTTCAAAAAGCTTACCCAGACATGAGGTAAGGGATATGGGTCGGAGGTTTTTATGTCCCTCGGTTTCCCTGGTGTCGGTATTAGAATTATCTCTGCATGCTTCCATGCCTGTGGGATTTGACCTCCTTCCGTCCATACATGTTTGTTAAAAAGATCTGTTAGCCCTGTTAAAGCATTGAGGCTAAGATTGCGAATCGTGGCGTTTGTTATTTTGTCCGGTCCTGGCGCCGTATTTTTCTTGAAAGTTTGCGCTGCCGCGGAAACCTCTGCCACCGATATAGAGGCATCTAGCTCCTCATTGTTCCCTCCTAAATATGTGCGGGTATCATGGTTTTGCGTGGAATTTGCTCCTATATACGTGTCTTGTAGTGTGTCTAGGAGATGGGTGTCAGCGTCTCGAAATTCGCATTCAAGTAATCGCAGATCTCGGTTCGTCGCTGTTTTTGTACTTGCAGGATCTATCATGCTTCTCAATATGGCCCATGCATTTTTTGTGTGTAAGGTTCCTTGTAAAGATTCAAAGAATTGGTGCCAAATATTGTTTTCTAGTGTTTGTGCATAAGCATTAGCCTCCTGTGTTAGTTTAGCTATACGTATTTTGAGCTTTCTATTTAATCTTTGTCTTTTCCATCGTCTCGTCAGGCTTCTGCGTGCTTCCCATAAATGTATGAGGCGGCTGTCTACCGCTGTTATATCCGATGTTGTAGCAATCTCCCTCGTTGCTCTTTCGTGTGTTTCGCGTATTTGCTCCACCCAGGTTTCAATACCTTCTGTGAAAATGAGCTGCACTTGTTTATCTCGATATACAATCCAGTCTGTAATGCAAGCCCTCCCTAGGGAGCCACGGATTTTGGGGGAATTGATACCTATCGAGACAATGTTATGGTCACTGCCCAAATTTTCCTCCAAATTTATCCACCGCGTCTCCCCTGGATGGCTCAAGAAAGCTATAGATCTTGGGTTGTATCCGCCGCTACACTATTGCCTAAACGTGTGTAACACCCCGGTATTGTAATGAGTTCTAAACCGTATCAATCTGTCGTAGTGATTTTCCCTTCACTGAGTCTTTGTTGTAACTCCAGGCGGAGTGTGGTGCATTGAAGTCACCAACCACAAGCAGCTTGTCTTTTCGCTCCATGTCTGATATTGCATAAATTAGTAGGGTATCGAAGCATGGTGCTCGCTCTCGAGGAGGACTGTATATATTTACGATTACAGTCTTGGCTTTATTTCTTTTGCATGGCCACACCGTTAGTATTTGATGCTGTGTGTCGTGCTGTGGCATATACGTGACGCTGAGGGCCAGGTCTTTTCTCGCAAAGCTGGCGACCCTAGGATAATCAGGATTGGAATACGTCTCGTATCCTTTTAGTTTTTGTGTAATTTGCCCAATTTCTTGTAGGCATATAATGTCGGGTAGGACTGGCGCTGACTATATATATTGTGCAAGGGCAGTATGTTTGTTACGTAACGTACGGCAATTCCACTGCCATACCTCAAGGTTTTCAGTGTTTCTGTGTGTCGTGTCAGCCATGAATGGTACTATCGCTATCCGTCGTCTCTATCACATTAGGATGACGGGTAGGAGCTCCTGGGCTATCATCAATGCGTTTTCGTGTGGTTACTTTGATGCAGCTTAGGGAGTTGTCTACGTGTCTCTTAAGAGCACGCAATTCTGCGAACATTATCTGTACTTGAGGTGTGATTGTTTCCAGCTGCTTGCCTATGGGCTCTTCTGGTGTTGGTGTGGGTTTAGTAACATGTGTTGTAGACGCTTCTTTTGTTTTGTTTGCGAGGTCGTGTATGTTTGCTTAAGGGCAGCCATCTCTTTCTTCAATTCTGCCAGACTGGCTTTTAGTGATCTATTTTCTTCTATAAGTTTCTGATCTGCTACCGATTTGTGATTCGTATGATGTTGTGCAGTGGGAGCTGCAACTTGCGCCCAGCTTACCTTTGGTGCCGCCATTTGTGGTTGGCCAATGGTTTCCCTGGATTGAGGGTGTTGAGGTGTTGCGTTCTTCATCTTGGACTTCTCTGGTTCCCGCCCGGCTTCTTGACGTGGTACTTCCGGGAAATTTTCCTGGTCGAAGGGAATAGATCCTTCCGTGGTATATCCGTGCTCTTCTTCCTCCGACTCGAACCACCTTTGTTTACGCTTGAGGCTGCGTTCCTTTGATGGCTTCCGTTCTTGGCGTCCTGACGACGGTTCTGGTCGGCGAACCTGTTTTAGACGCTTTCTGCAGCTTCGGTCCCCCCGTTAGGTGCGCTTCACCGCACGAGGCACACTTCGGGTTACATTCGTGTCCGTCTGCAGGATCTTCCGTTCCACAAATCCTACACACACACAGTTCCGGTTGTGGGCACACATCAGTTCTGTGACCCACCCTTTGACATGTTTTGCAGACTTGCACTGTATTTCGATACGGATAGCAGGCCATTTCGCCTCCCTCGTAGTACACATATCTTGGTACTAGGCTTCCGAAGAATACAATGACGGTACTCTTAGTGTCCCCCAGCATTCGTGCGTGAGCGACTTCCACATCTAGTGTGCGCACTCTGATTTTTCGATTTAAGGACATCTGAGGGCGTATGTGGGGTGAGGCTGTGGATTACCCACCGAACTGCTCCGTCCCCCAGAGCTACATACGATTTCACCGCATGGGGTTTTCCATTTATCTTGAGTGATGTAATCTGGCGCAATGTGTTTGCGACTTCCTTTTCTGGGGTTGAAACAATTACAATGTTCGATCCAGGCTTAATACGTAGCAGAAACTGCTCACCTTGGATCTTTTCATTGCAAGCCTCTATAATAGCACGGGCCATCACGGGAGTTGTAATTGCTCGAAGCGGGAGTCCCTGATGCGGTCTCACAATGACCTTGAAATCGTCCTTTGGTAAGGGTGGTAGTTTCTTCCCGTTGCGTCTCGGGCGAAATCTTGGCTTGTCTGCGTTCTTCTTCATTTTCTTTGTGATTTGGGAGAGGGAAAATACGCTAAGTTCTGCAGCCCATATGGGAGCACGGTGCAGCGTAATGGGGATGGGGGCGGGGAAAGAAAGATGAGAGGATAGAGGAGGAAAGGGAGAGTAGGTTTCAGGCAGCAGACGTCAGCATCATCCAGGGGCGATGGCCGGCGCTCGAGGCAGAGGCCGTGCGAGGCCGAAGTCTATTGGCAATCTAGGAGCCCGTTTGAGTACACATATTCAAGCAGGCCAGTGCTGGGAGGTGGTAGCGGGCCGGGAAGAGCAGGTGTGTCTCTGAGGTAGCCGGGAGTCCATACAGTCGGTAGATGGCAGTGACTGGAGCGCGCTCCTGGGCAGGACAGGTGCAGAGTAGGTGCTCGAGGGCCTCGGCGTCGCCGCACCTTCTGCAGGCCGGCGAGGCGATGCGTCCCTTGGCATGGAGCCTAGCTGCCGTCCACACGGAGCCCGTGCGCAGACGAAGGAGTGTGGAAGGGCCCGTCGCGAGAGGCCGTTCTCAGGGAGGAGTTTTGGGGCGCGGTTGGTAGCTACCCTGCTATCCGCATGGCTGGATGTGAGCAGCTGTTTGAGTCTCTGCCTGGAGAAGTCCGATGCTGCGACTGCTCTGGCGAGTGGAACGGTCGGGTGGTGGGCGGCCTTAGCAAGGACATCCGCCTCCTCGTTTCCAGCGATCCCTACGTGGGAAGGCAGCCAGTGGAAGGAGCTGGCCACTGCAGAGAGGGCCGAGATTTTTGCTCTCAGGAGGTTCTCAGTGACTCCGTGTCGATGGTGATCGGAGAGTGCCTGGAGAGCCGGCCGCGAGTCACTTAGCACCGCCACTGGTTTTGTCGGGGGGTCCTCAGCCAGGAGGTCTGCAGCCAGGTGGAGTCCCGCCAGCTGAGCTGCTGTGGAGCTCGCGCGAAAAGGAAGTCGGCACTGCCTGCTCCTGCTCTCAGATGGGATGGTACATGCCGACGCTGCAGAGACATTGGAGAGCACGGAGCCATCCGTGTACACGAGCAGCCTGCCGTCCAGCTCTTCCAGGCAGTGGCTTAGCCAGAAATTTCGTTCGGGTGGGGGTGGGGGGGGGCTCACGGTCCGGCTCCGCCTCCTCCTCATAGAATTTGTCGAGGGATCAAATACATTTATAATAACTGCATTGCCATTGCGAAAGATGCGGCAAACGAATAGTTGAATACTACGCACTGTCCAGCTAGAGGAGTAAAATATGTATTTTTTCATATAGTAGTATACTCGTATGTCTCAAAAATTGTTCCCGAAATAGCTGATATCAATGCGTCCATGTTTTCTGTCTAGTTAATACCTAAAGAAAATATCACACGAACTTTAGGACTATATCAGTTTAAAACCAGCAAAGCAGTGCATGCCGCTGGTATGAAACATGTAAAGGCCATGAAATGAACAAGTTGAGGACGAATATTTTAATGAAACTTTGTTAACTTCCTTGCTTTTCTCTCATTTGCATCTCTTTACCTCTGTCGTTCAAGAACTTTGTTTACATTTTTGTACATATGCAAAGACAAGGAAGAAATCTCAATGACACTGTCCTTTGTTAGAATGCATTGCGCAGGAGCAGCTGTCATGGGGCGTGTATTGTGAGTAATTTCACCGAAATTATAGTCGCAACAGAGAGCATATTATATTCCGTTATATATTATATGGTTATATTCCGCACATTTTTCTACCACCTGATTGATAGTGTGAATATGGTCTATTGTTGAGTAGCCTTTACGGAATCCTGCCCGGTCTTTTGGTTGACGGAGGTCTAAGGTGTTCCTGATTCTATTTGCAATTACCTTAGTAAATACTTTGTAGGCAACGGACAGTAAGCTGATCGGTCTATAATTTTTCAAGTCTTTGGCGTCCCTTTTCTTATGGATTAGGATAATGTTCGCATTTTTCCAAGATTCCGATGCGCTCGAAGTCATGAGGCATTGCATATACAGGGTGGCCAGTTTCTCTAGAACAATCTGCCCACCATCCTTCAACAAATCTGCTGTTACCTGATCCTCCCCAGCTGCCTTCCCCCTTTGCATATAGCTTCCAAGGCTGTCTTTACTTCTTCCGGCGTTACCTGTGGGATATTGAATTCCTCTAGACTATTCTCCCTTCTATATCGTCGTGGGTGCCACTGGTACTGTACAAATCTCTATAGAACTCCTCAGCTACTTGAACTATCTCATCCATATTAGTAATGATATTGTCGGCTTTGTCTCTTAACGCATGCATCTGATGCTTGCCCATTCCTAGTCTCTTCTTCACTGCTTTTAGGCTTCCTCCGTTCCTGAGAGCATGTTCAATTCTGTCCATATTATACTTCCTTATGTCAGCTGTCTTATGCTTGTTGATTAACTTCGAAAGTTCTGCCAGTTCTATTCTAGCTGTAGGGTTAGAGGCTTTCATACATTGGCGTTTCTTGATCAGATCTTTCGTCTCCTGCGGTAGCTTACTGGTATCCTGTCAACGGAGTTACCACCGACTTCTATTGCACACTCCTAAATGATGGCCACGAGATTGTCGTTCATTGCTTCAACAATAAGGTCCTCTTCCTGAGTTCAAGCCGAATACCTGTTCTGTAGCTTGATCTGGAATTCCTCTATTTTCCCTCTTACCGCTAACTCATTGATCGGCTTCTTATGTACCAGTTTCTTCCGTTCCCTCCTCAGGTCTAGGCTAATTCGAGTTCTTACCATCCTATGGTCATTGCAGCGCACTTTGCCGAGCACGTCCACATCTTGTATGATGCCAGGGTTAGCGCAGAGTATGAAGTCTATTTCATTTCTAGTCTCACCGTTCGGGCTCCTCCACGTCCACTTTCGGCTATCCCGCTTGCGGAAGAAGGTATTCATTATCCGCATATTAGTAGTCAGGCTAGATGCATTCGCCACAGAAATAAAAAAAGATGTAGCGAAGGTTGATGCTTCAAGTACTGAAATCCACAATGAACTTGGTGGCATTCGTAGCTCCATTGGGTTTATGAATGATGGTTTTGAAGAATTTAAGAGGGATATTGAACGTTACAGGGAGGAACTTGCTGAAATGAAGGCTGAAGCTGCGGAATGCCGCGCGGCGACCGAAGAGCTGAGGGAGGAGCTTAAACAGGCAAGGAAGGAGATAATAGGGTTGAAACAATATAGTAGAAGCATGAACCTTGAAATTCAAGGACTTCCGGTTGCAGCTAATGAGGACCTAGGCAAGGCTGTTGCGGACATTGCAAAATGTCTGGGGACAAGTGTTACTGACGGTGACATTGATGTAGTTCATCGTGTGCGTTCGAAAGATAAGAAGAAACCTAATGTTGTGTTAAAGTTCGTCTCAAGAACTGCTCGTGAAAAGTTGCTGTCAGCTGCTCGGAAGAAAACTCTCAAAGCAGATAGACTGGGATTTGACACAAGTGACCTCGTGTACATAAATGAGCATTTGTGTGTCGAGAACAAGATGCTGCTGGGTAAAGCTCGAAAGCTCAAAAAGGAGAAAAATTGGAAATACGTGTGGGTATCGCAAGGAAAGATTTTAATGCGCAAAAGTGAGAATTCTTCAATCCTGCATGTTACCTGTGAGGATGACCTGGCGAAGGTCGCTTAAGCGTTTTTCTTATCAGCCCATGGACCACCAATATAGAATGTTACTTGACAAGTATAACAACTGGAAACATATGAATATAACTTCTCTTGTTTGCGTACTTCGGTATCAATACTTTGACACTTTGCAATTTAAAACAGCTATTTACTGCTTCGTCATCTTAACCATTGTTTCTGCCAGCGATGCTAGACTAACCAATAATGAGGTTTGTAAATACCTGTGTGATGACTGTACTAAAATAGTCTGTAGTGCCTTCTTCCTCGATGTAGATTTCAAATTTACTAACTCTTATGCCGTGCCCTGTAAAGTGTACAACTTGTGCACAGACGCGGTGAAAAAGATTGTCTCTGTTACATGCTATAAGTATGCCTATTGCAGTTTACATTGGCATTTCTTTTTTAAAGCTTCGTTCTTTAAACTCTTTTGGCTTCTTTGTGTGGCCATCGTTAATAGACTGCAACATACCGCTTCTCCGAGATCATGGCTTCAGTGAACGCTTCAAGTTATGATCTCTTGACACTTTACGAGTTGAGCACACGTTATCAGACAAAAAGCGGTACCATTTCGTTTCTGCATCTGAATGCTCGATCAGCGCGAAACAAAAGCGATGATATATGTGCCCTTCTTTCCAGCTTTAGCTTTACGTTTGACGTTGTCATGATCTCTGAGACATGGTACGAAAGCCACTCTGCTGTCCTTAATCTGCCTGAATACTCCAATTTTTCCTTAACCGGAGCTCTAAGAGAGGTGGGGGGGTTGCGATACTGTCGAAAAAGTTTTTAAAATGCGAATTACTTGACAATTTCTGTGTTGTAACCGACGACTACGAGGTACTTACCCTAAAATCTAATTCCTTGCTTTTTACTGTCACCTACCGCCCACCCAGGGGAAGCAGTAACACATTTCTTCATTTTTTGGACGAGTACTTCAGCTGGGTAAATGATAATAAATACACACTCATATTAGGTGGCCACTTGAACATAAACTTGCTTGAAAAGTCAACACTTCAACAAGAGTTCTATACTATACTAGAGACCAACGCATTTTTCAATATCATAAATCAACCAACACGCATTACGCCCGAAATATCAACGTTACTAGACACCTTCATTACTAATGCATGTGATGAATTGTCAATATCCGGTGCACTGGCAACTGATCTTAGTGATCACTTACCAATTTATTTAATTACAAATCACACAGTTCCCCCTAACAAACCTACAAGGTTTGCTATGCGTGTTCAAGACATAAACCAGACTACTTTACAAACGTTCTATGATAAACTGTCGCAAGTAAACTGGAGCAACGTCTATGAGGAAACCAATGTTGATGAAGCTTATGGTACTTTTATTTCCACCTACAAGCAGCTGTATTGTGAGACTTTTCCATACAAAACAAGAGTGCGAGCTTTGAAGGCGCGTAAGCCGTGGATAACCAAGGAATGCCTAAAGGCAGTACGAAATAAAAACATACTTTTTAAGCGCTTTCTAAAAACAAAAGATATTGACGATTTGAAGAAGTTTAAGGCTGCGATAAATAAAGCTAACAGTATTAATCGGCAAGCCAAAAGGAATTATATGAGTAACCAATTTAACGACGAAGTAATAAAGCACTCCGATATTGTTTGGGGGAGGCTCAATAATTTGCTCAACTTAAAAAAGAAGACTGTAGTAGATGAAATAGTCACACATGGCACTCACTTATCCGGCTCTCAACTAGCAGATGCTTTCAATGATTTCTTCGTGTCCATCGCAGACGGCACGCAGCCCAACCTAAGCAGCAACCTAAGCAGCATGAGTCAAAAGGTTAGCGAAACCGCGTTTTTAACCCCTGTTACAACTAACGAAGTTCTGTCGGTCCTACAATCGCTGAAAAACAGTAAAAGTAAAGATATTGACGACCTCCAAATATTGCCAGCGAAGTACACATCGCACATACTTGCACCGATATTAGAATACGTAATAAACTTGGCATTTTCCTCAGGAACATTCCCGAAAAAGCTTCAGGTAGCCAAGGTTACCATAATTTTTAAAGGAGGAGACGAAAATAATTTCTCCAACTACCGACCTATATCGATCTTACCAGTTTTTTCGAAATGTTTTGAAAAGCTTTTATTAGTGCGCATTACAAGCTTTATTAACAAGCACAAAGTCATATCAGCTTCCCAGTTTGGTTTTGTCGCAGGAAAATCAACAGAAACAGCATTATTAACCATGAAGGAAATTATATTAGAGTCATTTGAAAGAAAAGAACTAACTCTCGGGGTTTTCGTGGATTTTTCCAAAGCATTCGACTCCATAAATCACAACCTATTATTCCTTAAACTCGAACACTATGGATTTCGCGGCACATTCCTTCAGCTTTTAATAACATATTTAGAGCACCGCCAGCAACGGGTTGTAATTAACAATTCTTCATCGCACTTTAGATCCATTCATTCTGGGGTGCCGCAAGGCAGTATTCTCGGACCTACACTCTTTAACATCTATATCAACGACATTGTGAATATTGACAACAGCGCTAAATGTATAATGTATGCAGATGACGTCAGCATATTTTTTAGGGCTAAAACACTTAATAACTTGACATTAAACGCTAATGAAACTCTGCGCAAATTGGTCGAATGGAGTACTAAATCTTTATTGAAAATTAACGCTACCAAAACCAAAGCTGTACTTTTTAGACCTAAGAACAAACCACTAGAACACTTACCTACACTAACGCTTGGTTTTCAAAGCATTGAAATAGCGGAGTCAGTAAAGTGTCTGGGTGTGACACTGCAGTGCAATCTTTCATGGGACATACACATCGAAACAATGGTTAAAAAACTTGCAAAATGCACAGGCATGTTATACAGAGTCCGCTCTCTACTACCTCTGAGTGTTAGACTTTTAGTTTATAATGCACTATTTTTATCTAACCTTTCATATTGTCATCTGATGTGGGGTACAACAACATGGTCAAATACATATAGGTTACAGAAAATACAAAAAAAGGTCATTCGTATCATTGCGAATGCCCCGTTTACTGCTCACACTCAACCTCTTTTCGCATCATTAAAAGTAACACCAATTAATGACCTATATAATTTATTGCTAAGTAAACGATATGAAAGAAAACGGAAAAATCATGACACATTCTTTGATGACACAGCTAACTTACGGCCCAAAGCTAATTACTACACAACACGTAACAACGACGTCTGGCATGTGCCACCCTTTCGTACTAATTACGGTCGTCAAATGCTCCAACATATAATACCAACATTTCTTAATCGGCGCAATGAGCACTGAAAACCTTACGATACGGGTGTTTTTTACTACGCACCTCCTTCCTCTCTTTTTTCTTCTCTTATTGTTATTCTTCATTTTGCATTCTTAGTGTTCCTGAGCGTATCGTGTTAATTCTGCCGCCTTCATTTATTAATTTGTTATTTCAAGAAGATGTTCACTAATATTTATTGAATATGATGTTTACCTATGCACTTTAGTCTTTTTTTATTACTATTGTTCTGTCCATGTTCTGTTGCTGCCGGTTTTTATGTACGGGGGTGCGCCCCTCTGTCAAGCCAGTTATAGGCTTTTTGGGTGCACCCCTAACATCCCTGATGTTGAAATAAAGGTATTTGTATTGTATTTGTATTCTGTTCCGCAAACTCTACTAATAACTCTCCCCTGCTATTCCTAGTACCTATGCCATATTCCCCCACTGACTTGTCTCCAGCCTGCTTCTTGCCTACTTTGGCATTGAAGTCGCCCATTAGTATAGTGTGTTTTGTTTTGATTTTACCCATCTCCGATTCCACGTCTTCATAGAAGCTTTCGACTTCCTGGTCATCATGACTGGATGTAGGGTCGTAGACCTGTAAAACCTTCATTTTGTACCTCTTATTAAGTTTCACAACAAGACCTGCCACCCTCTCATTAATTCTATGGAATTCCTGTATGTTACCAGCTATGTTCTTATTAATCAGGAATCCGACTCCTAGTTCTCGTCTCTCCGCTAAGCCACGGTAGCACAGGACCTGCCCGCTTTTTAGCACTGTATATGCTTCTTTTGGCCTCCTAACTTCACTGAGCCCTATTATATCCCATTTACTGCCCTCTGATTCCTCCAATAGCACTGCTAGACTCGCCTCACTAGATAATGTTCTAGCGTTAAATGTTGCCAGGTTCATATTCCAATGGCGGCCTGTCTGGAACCAGGGATTCTTAGCAGCCTCTGCTGCGTCGCAGGTCTGACCGCTGCCGTGGTCAGTTGCTTCGCAGCTGCTGGGGACTGAGGGCCGGGGTTTGATTGTTGTGTTCATATAGGAGGTTGTGGCCAAGTACTGCACCAGGGTGACCAATCCTGCTCTGGTGAGGGAGTGCGTTACCGGTTCTGGTCACCGGGATCGGGCCACACTCCAGGCCTGTTTATGCCATTTTATCAACACGCGGATTTTTTTTTAATCCGGTGGAAAATTGCGCGTCATCGGGATTCGAACCACGGCATGTTGCACGCGAGGCGGGTGTTCTACCTTTACGCCACCGCTGCCCCCAGCCGGAACATGTCCAGTGGTAGCCGGAACATGTCTAGTGGCAAAAGAGCACGGTGATGGAACTGTAAATAACTATAGGCCGAATTCGGTATTCTTGGTGTTAATGAAAGTATTTGAGACCATTTTTGGACATTGTTTAACAATCTTTCTTGAGAAGCATAACATTTTGTCTGAACCGTAGTATGGGTTGAAGAAAAATCTGTCCACTGAGCAGGTACTGCTGAACATGAAGGAGCAAGAGATCATGACGTACCAGGCACGTACCATGGGGGTGGGGGGGGCCCGGGCCCTCCCCCGAAGTCAAGTGGCATACCCCCTCCCCACCCACGCCACCACTCCTCACACATTCCTAAAGCGCCGCCAGATCAATGTTGAGACTTGGCAGCTGTTCATCGATCAGCATTATGCTGCCTTTTTCTCTCCTTTTAGATGGCGGTGGTTATCGGCATCTCTTGTAATGTGAAGGACAGTTTTCTCATAGATTCCGCACCCGCGTGATTAACTCGAGATGCGTTCAGTTGTCACCATCTATTCAACCGTCACGCGCATAGCTATTGCTTTTGTTAGTTCAACCTTCTTTGTTTAGGCTGATCCTGGGACCAGGAGAGGGATGCGGCTGATACTCAGCTGGTCTGTACTCTCATGGAACGAGTTGCGGCCGGAGAAAACGCCAATTGCGTTTAACTTATCCCTTTGCTTCATTATTTCCTTGAGTTAGGGCTCGCCCCGATGCTGGCAGATGCCCGGAACCATATACAAGTGATATGGGTTAGATAAGGTGGGAAATAAAATAATGTGAAAGAGCGTCCATCATGGAATCCTGCAATAACCCTTAAACCCATAAGCAAGATGACTGTCGCCCGTTACCTCGTCTGCTTTTCCCTAATTGTATAGCACTTTTCGTGCAAAATTGGCTACTGGAAACAAAAATCGCAAGGAGTTGAGAAATTAAGCGATCTACTAAGGGAGAGAGCCAAGGCAACAACCAAACTGCAAGCAAAAGCGAATAATAAAAAAGGTAACCGTTGTTTATGAGAATATTTATTTATGAGAATATATTATGAGAATATTATGAGAACATCTTTTTATTTAAAAAGGAAGTAGAGAAAACGCCGCCGGAAGTGGAGAACAATTACTTGTTTTGAATGACACTTCTACAGTTATCGGTCGGACCGCCTCACGTAGCCACTTCTCTGCTATGCTTATGTGGGTGTTTTTCTAACCGTTCGCGGTGAGCGCAGTACGTCTAGAATCGCAGAGATATAGTCCGGCGTAACGCGCGCGGCGCGGTTAAGCGACGGCGGTGAAAAGCGCGCACTCTACAGTCCGGCGTCCCGGCGTAGCCGGCGTGCTTAGGCGCGCTTGGCGGGCACAACGCCGCCGGCGCGGACATAGAGCGTGTTCTATTTCACGCGGCTGCCGCTAGACCGGAATGCACTGCGCGCTGCAGCGGCAGCGAGCAGAAGGCAGAATGGCGGCCTGCGGTGCGCGTACTGACAGTGCGGCTGTGGTTTTTTGAACATCCGTGTGGGATGACAGCGCGAGTGAGGACGCCTGCTTGAAGCGATTTGCAACCTTCCATGTGTACACGATGTGAAACGCATGGACCACCGCGACACAGCGCAAGAACAACGCGTGGGAAGCTATACGAAGGCAGTGTGGTCTCGCCACAGGTAAGCTGCATTTCGCAGCTCTGTACTAGCTGGTGGTAGTCGCCGAGTTGAGGGCGCTTGTCGAATAGCTTTCGCATGTACATACATGGTCCCCTTCCGTTTTTGACGTAGCCGAAGTACTAGCAATATGAGTGCGATGTTCTGGCTGTCAGGCACGGCGGCCGCATTTCGATGGGGGCGAAATGCGAAAAACACCCGTGTGCTTAGATTTAGGTACACGTTAAAGAAGCCCAGGTCAGAAAGAAAGTGGTTTTCGCACGTAAAACCTTATGTTTTTTTTTCTGGCTGTCAGGACAAGTTAACGCCATCCCGCAAAAGTTTTCATTTTAGCGCACAAACAGCGCGCGGAACGAAAAGCGCGCGCGCTACCCGAACGACGCGCATGCGCCATGTATACAGCTGTTCGCCGCGGCGAAGTTGCGCTCCCGGACGCACAGATGGCGCCAGCCTCGAGCTGCGCGCGCACGCCGAACTCTAGAGGAAGCAAATTTCTTGCACCCCTGGCGTCGCTAGCGCAGCGTATCCGACTTCGCCTGCCGCGGCCTGGCGCGCCGAGAACGCCGGACTATATCTTGGCCTTATGGGACTGGCGGCCGCACAGCGTTACGCAATTCGCGGAACTGTCAAAACTGATCAACAAGGCGAAAATAACTGATATTTGAAACTATAACATGAGAAAGACTGAAGAAGCCGTAAGAAATGAACGCAGCCTGAAATCAGTAATAAAGAAACCTGGCATAGGACAAACTATGATGTATGCACTAAAAGATAAGAAGGATAATATCAGCAATCTCGAAGATATAGTAAAAGCAGCGGAAAAATTCTAAGCTAACCTGTATACAGTACCCAGAGGAGTCACGATACCTCACTTAGAAACAGTAGTGAACAGGATACAGAAACTCTCCTATAACTAGCGATGAGGTCAGAAGGGCCCTGCAAGACATGAAAGGATGAAGAGCGGGAGGAGAAGGTGGAATAACAGTTGATTTAATCAAAGATGGAGAAGACACAATGCTTGGAAAACTGGCGGATCTTTATACGAAGTGTCTATCGACTGCAAGGGTCCCAGAAAACTGGAAGAATGCAGACATTATACTAATCCACAAAAGAGGAGACGTTAAAGAATTGAAAAATTATGAGACCATTAGCTTGCTCCCAGTATTATATAAAATATTTACCAAAATAATCTCCAATAGAATAAGGGCAACGCTGAATTTCGTCAACCAAGGGAACAGGCTGGCTTCAGGAAGAGATACTTTACAATGGATCACATCCATGTCATCAATCAGGTTATCGCGAAATCTGCAGAGTACAATAAGCCTCTCTATGTGGCTTATATAGATTACGAAAAGGCATTTGATTCAGTAGAGATACGAGCAATCATAGAGGCACTACATAATCAAGGAGTACACAACGCTTACGTAAAAAGCTTGGAAAATATTGCTACATGCGTGTGGTATTTGTTTGCTTGAACGAGGCGCGTAGGCGCCATCACTCCAGAAAATAGGAGGAAGAACGAACTGGGCTCGCGCTGTGAATCTAACCGGTCAGCGCTGCAACAGTTGTAAATATATTCTGTAAATAGTTTCTCGTCTTACTGACTCATCCTTCGCGTAAGAATATCTACAGAGGTTCTACAGCTACCTTAATTCTACACAAGAAAAGCAGGGAGATACCTATAGAGAAAGGGGTCAGACAGGGAGACACAATTTCTCCAAAGCTATTCACTACGTGCTTAGAATTCAAGCTATTAAACTGGAAAGGCTTAGGAGTAAAGATCGACGGCAGATATCTCAGCAACCTTCGGTTTGCCGATGACATTGTTCTATTCAACAACAATGCAGACGAGTTACAACAAATGATTGGAGACCTTAACAGAGAGAGTGTAAGAGTGAGGTTGAATATTAATATGCAGAAGATGAAGATAATGATAAATAGCCGGGCAAAGGAACAAGAGATCAGGATCGCCAGTCGGCCACTGAAGACTGTGAAGGAGTACGTTTACCCAGGTCAATTAATCACAGGGAATCCTGATCATGAGAAGGAAATTCACAGAAGAATAAAAATAGGTTGGATCGCATACGGCAGACATTGCCAGCTCCTGACTGGAAGCTTACCATTATTATTGAAAAGTAAGGTGTGCAATCAGTGCATTTTGCCAGTGCTGACATATGGGGCAGAGAGTTGAGAGCAAGTTAAGGACCGCGCAAAGAGCAAGCAAACGAAGATTGCTAGGCATAACGTTAAGAGAGAGAAAGAGAGTGGTTTGGATCAGAGAGCGAACGGGTATAGACGATATTCTAATTGACATCAAGAGGAAAAAATGTAGCTGGGCAGGTCATGTGATGCGCTGGTTAGATAACCGTTGGACCATTAGGGTTACAGAATGGGTACCAAGAGAAGGGAAACGCAATCGAGGACGACAAAACACTAGGTGGAGTGATGAAATTAGGAAATTCGTGGGCGCTAGTTGGAATCGGTTGGCGCAGGACAGGGGTAATTGGAGATCGCAGGGAGAGGCCTTCGTACTGCAGTGGACATAAAACAGGCTGATGATGATGATGGAGGTGGTGGGCCTCCACCCCCTCAGCCCCCCCCCCCCCGGCCAAAAAAAGAAATCCTGGGTACGTGCCTGTGACGTACTAATATCTAAGCTTCACAATTACTGTGTATGAAGTATTGCACTAAACCTGGTGAGAAACCAGGTGTGTTTCCTTCAATAATAATGTGTCACACTGATTACAAATAATCACAGATGTACTCCAAGGGACAATATACATACATGGGCGCTGATATCTTGATGAACAATCCCGCGAGTATAATTTTACAGGAAAGACCTTAGACAATCAGCAACTTTAATTATGCAACGTAAATGTGGGATTTAAGCATGTCAATTATAATGTTATTGTTAACTAGCTGACTGATTATTGTAGTTTGTCATGCAAGTTATGTCCGCCTGTACCACTGTACAGGCTATTTCGCATAGTATCTGCTACAGATTTTCTTTCCTGTAACTGCAATAGCTGATAGAAATGTTAAAAACTATGTATCAACATTTGTAAACACTATTTGACACTGTGGAGCTGGCTGCCATATACAGGTTATCACTGCAATAAGGTTCATGTGTAACTCTAGCTTTATAGGCCATGCGGATAAGTAAATGCAGAGTTTCATTTATAGGGAGTGATAATTTTATTTAATAAGTTCTTTGAGTCTTTTTGAAATAACTTCTGCCACAGACGGATCGAGAAAACAGCTGATGATGCGTCTTGACGAAATTACATCTCTGCCAGCGCCAGCAGCTTGTCTTTTGTCCGAGTGGCACTTATGCAACAGTGTGGAGCCAGTTCTACTTGCGTAGTCTTCCCAGTTGAAATGCGAAACACATGTGAATGGAAGTTCTGTGACTGGTGATGCACAACCTGGTGTGATATCCTCCATACGATGAGGCTGCACAAGTCTCTGCAGGTAGGCCAAGTTTTGTTCAGGTGATGTTAGCTCCTGCAAAACAACGGTTTATGTGTATTGGAACCATCCCCTCTGAGGAGGCACAAGCATTGAATGATGGACGGATGGATGGATAGATCGAATTTTGTACCCTCACATGGACTATGAGTGATGCCATGGTAAAGGGCTAAGGAATAACTTTAAGATGACACCAAAGAAAAATATTAGGTTCAACTAGATTGATAAATTAGACTTCCATGGTAACAAATTCATCATAGCGAGAACAGAGCTTGAGAGCTTGTGTAAGCGAGAAAATGACGAAAATGTAATATCGGAGTAGCACCACCTATTGTTCTACCTCTCATGTGATGTCAGCACTCACTGATTCATAGAGGGTGCCATAGAGGGAAGTCACGTGGAGATTACATCAACTTGTCCATTTTAGTGTGGGGTGGCTCAAATTGAGGAGCAGCAGTGAGATCCTTGGTGGCCATTTTCTAAGCAACAAAGTGATAAATTGGCACACAGAAAACAATGATAGAGCTCTAGATGAATAATCTATTGATCTAGCTCGACATAATTTTTTCCTTTAGTGCTCCCTTTAAGACAAATATTTGTCTCAGGAGCTTCTATCTAAAGACGTTGGAACTAAGAAAACTGTTCTGCCTGGCGATCCCTCAGAACAAAGCATACTTCACTGGCAGACATTAAGGTGTCACGGGTGCTGATCACGCCTCATCGTTCTCTCAAGGCAACTCAATCAGCATCACTTGAGTCTTATGGACAAGCAGTCATGTTCCAGAATTTTGTATTTTCGAACGCCCAGAAATGACAGCTCACTTCAAGACAACAACGTCGTCCTCTCCTAACAGTAACAAAGAAGCCAGTAATTGATGACAGGGCCATTGTCAAGGGCTCGCAGGAAAAGAACAACAACAGCAGGTTCGCTGTTTGCCACATGGTTGCCTCGTATTGTGCAAAGTTGGAGACAAGTGGGGGTTCAGAAAAAAAAGTGGCAGTACTGCAAAAAGGTGGGACATTGGAAGAGGGATGTTGTGAATGGTTCAGCATTTGTCATTGGCCAGTGAATTCCCTCAATGGGGGAAAGAGATAAATAAATGGCATAAAAAGCAAATCTGCACCGCTGTGAGGGTAGGCTTGGACATGCAACTCTACGATGTTGTGTGCTCCGAGAGTTGGAGCCGATTTCGATGTTTTAATCATGTACTTTTGTTTATAAACCTTTTTCTGTTCTCTTGAACATTGCTCAGGACCTTCCTCCTGGCACCTGGCACACCACCATCCATGGAATCTCCACGGCCACATGGACCCCCGACTTTCACAACAGTGGCTGGCATCGGTTGGCATTGGCTACATCGGTGTGGTCAGTGCTAAGTATTTGCTTCTCTTTTTGCCAGACTCATTAGTGCTGGCAGTTGGTAATGGTGTTCTGTGTTAGTGATTTTGTCTCGTAGACCAAGAATATAGCGTCTAGTGGGCTAAGTTACCAGTAGGGAAGAAACACAGGGTGCACTGTATACGCATTGGATAAGTTAGAAATCCAAGAACTCCTCAAAAGTCGTGAGCAGATTGGTATTTCGGTTGGCCCTGCGAAAGGAAAAAGGTAACAATTAGAGCTTTTGCAGAATGAGGAGAGGAGCTGGGAGGACGCTGGTGAAGCCAGAAAAATTATTGCATTAGGAAAGGGTGCGAAGAATGAGAAATTCTGCAGTCTCATGATGCTAGCAATAAGAACAGGCGAGCTAGTGCCTGATGTTTGCTCCTCATTTTCCCAGAACTCTCTCTAGTACATGAAAGCAGATGCTGGGAGAGTATGTGTTTTCTGGTGGGCACTGTTTTAGAAATTCACCTTTTTGGAAATTCAAATTTCAGTTTTAAGGAAGCGTGAATTTTGAAGGCAAACAAATTCGCTATGGAGAAATTTGAAGTGCAGGACCTCCTTTTAATGTGCAAAAAGTTGGGCATTTCCGCCGGCTCCGCAAAAAATAAGCAGTTACTGACATCATGAACGCAGAAGATGTGATGGTCGAGGAATCTGACGAGGCTTGGGAAACCATTGTTGAAAGAAAGCAAGAGGCAGAGGAGTGTGAGAGGTGCGAGCCTGAAGCGGCAGAAAGACACAAGCGTGAAGCATAAATGCACGAGCAGGACACAGCGTAACGGCATGCTCTTACGATGGAAGAGCTTGAGCGGAAAAGCCAGATACTTAGATGGCAGACAGCGTGATGCCAGCTCCACACTTTCAGAGCAGACGAGGATATAGTTAATTTCCTCGCCGGTTTTGAATGAGTGTGTGATAAAGAGCATGTCAGCTGGGACTAGTGGACTGAGAGATTACCAGTGCTAATCTGGTTTAGTATTGCTAACTATTTCATCAACTGCTTGTCCTAGGAGAAAGTGCAAGGCTACGATAGGGCTAATAAGGCTTTGTTCAGACACTTCAGTCTAGGATTTCACGCCGACTTCGTAGACCAAAAAGAGAGAGCAGCAGAACTCGCCAAGGATTACTGCATGTGCCAAAGTTTCCGTACTATGCTGCGACAATCAGAGAGAAGCGACAAAGTGGTATTTGATACCAGGAAGCAAAAGGGTAACAAGCCTTTCCGCAGGAATCTTAAACCAGAGACTTCAATTTTCCCCAGCCCACACCAGGAGAAAGAGAGTGACATACATAAAGTAGCACAAGAAATGAAGGCGTCTGCTGATGGCGTATGCGCGTTGGAGGTGCAGGAGAGAGGTGTGTGCTACAACTGCGGAGAAAAAGGCCACATGGCTAGGAGCTGTGAGAGGTGGGTCCGCAATTCAGGTGATAACTACCTGCAGCTGTTGAAGCTGTATATGTGCCAACTTTCAGTGAATGGCCAGGTGTGTCCGGAGACAGAAGTTTTGGCTAGCCCACCAGAGCAAGTCCGCTATGGCTCTTCCATAGGCGCTGACTACGGGGGGGGGGGGGGGGGGGCTCCAGGGCCCGAGCCCCCTCAGGAGTTTTCCAGGGGGGGGGGGGGGGGGGGGGGACTGAGCCCTCACTGGGCGATGCAGAAGCCCCCTCCCTCCCCCAGACACACACACCTAAAGTGCCATTACCAGAGCTTTGTCACCCACATCATTTGCGGTTTCTATTGACTTTCCTTGGCCTTTTCACTTGAAATTTTACTGGGGCTCGTAAATCGCTTACTGCATCATTGTTGGTGCGAACGTGCATGACTTTTATTTCATACTTTCACTTTATTTCGGCAAATTACGACAATAAGAGCACACATGCATTAGAAGCACTAGCAGCGGCTGCCTCGTACGTATTTTGTCACTTCAACATTCTGTTTTAAATTTCTGTAAACACCATGCACATACACAATATATTTAAGGATACACACAGGACAAAGGCTATTATATTTTTGAAAGAGATGGAGGTAGCCAATGAAAATTATTTTTAAAAATATGGATAGCCTATGCGTAGAGAATGAATATGTTGCTGTATGTTCACCACACTTTAAATTGCTTTGCGTGCTTTTCTGACCACTAAAAAAAAAAAAAACCTATAGACTTTAGTGACCCCTTCGGCAGAGTCTTATCAATGGCGTGTGAAATGCACGTGAATGTTGTGTGTCTCAGTATCGCTTCTCTTTCCAGTAAGCAATGCTAGAGACTCACGAAAAATATAAAAAAGCATTTATAATAATTTACAACATTTATTAGGGATGGAAACATGGTCACTTGCATGCAAAGGTGATAAATATATACAGACTGTCCCACTATCGTGCACAAAGATAAAAAAAAAAAGAGCAATGCGTTACTCGAAGAAAACCTAGTGCATATTGTACAGTGGAGTAGCTGCCAGTAATGTTTTGTTAGAGATTTAATTAGCTAATTGTAATTCATTAACTAACTTGAGATATACTATCCTGATTATCAAAGTGTCAATGAGCTATCTGAAGGCACAGCCAAGGGACATCTAACTGCAGTATCTTTAGCGATGTACTAATCGCATGCAAATTTTTTTCCGACTGATAAATAAACCCCGCAAAACATGGAGATTATTATGTGACTGCGCTTCCTCCCGGATTATAAAGCAGCACCCTCGAACAGGCTCCTTCTGAGTTATCCAGAACGAAACAAAGGAAATAAAGAAAAACATCGTGATCAAGCTAGTGCCTTATCTGCCAAGCTAGTGCCTTATCTGCCACGCTCCAGCCGAAAAAAATGTAGCGTTTGGTGTTAGTTGGAAACAAGCTGTGATAGCTGTTGTCTTAGCATAGATAAAGTGCGCGGATGCTTTTTTTTTTTGCCACATAACCTATCACCACAAAAGAAAATTGACTACCTCAGTTCAAAGGTATAAAGGTGCGTTTTATTTTGTCCCAGTCACCATGCCTTTCTCTGATGAGCAGAATGTAAACATGATCCCTGTCTAGGGATCTGCAAATGGCAACATGAGGAAGGCCGCAAATATATATATATCAGTCATGGAAGTGTGGCGGCAGACTAAACGCATCGACTGTCATAAGAAATTATGAAAACCTGAGACAAACCGGCAGCTTCAAGAAACAGCTGCAGAGGACTCCATCTTTGAGTCCTAGCCTATGCACGCATGTTCTAACATATATGGCCTCATGCCAGCATGCGGAACATGGCGGCACAGGCACCGATTTCCAAGCCATCAGTTTGAAGGATTCTAAATGATGGCCTTTCACCCGTACCACGTTAACCAGCACCAATGCTTGGAAGATAGGGACCTGTAAAATCATCTAGATTTCTCGAATCGGGTCCTCACAAAAGCCGATGAGTCACCGGACTTCTTGAGCGACATTCTGTACACAGATGAAGCCAATTTTCCCAGAAATGTCTAGGTAAATTAAACATAATGCACACTATTGGAGTGACTCCAATCCACACTGGATATAGCAGACACGGCACCAGTACCAGTGGTTGTTCAATGTGGGGTGCAGAATTTATGCCGGTGCTACAATCGGTCCCATCTTCTTCAATCACATATTGACTGGATAGGGCTATGTAGATCAAATACTTGGTGGATGAGTTCCTCAGTGAAGTACCGCTGTCACATCTATGGTATCAGCAGGATGGGGCACCTGCACACAGCAGCAGCTGAGCGCGAAACTGGCTAGATGAGACTTTTCATGCACAATAGATTGGACGGGATGGGCCTGTAAATTGGCCGGCTAGGTTACCTGACCTCTATTTGAGGTTATGTGAAAGATCGTGCGTACACGATGAAGATGGACGTCAGATTAGTTCAAGGCAAGAATAACGGATGTCTGCCGTAGAATTCCGGCGTCGGTCATCGAGAAAGCCACTGAAGATGTGATAAAGCGGGCACAGTACTGCGTATCTGCAAAAAGAGACCTATTCGAACACTTTCTCTAGGCAGCAGCTGGTGTACAACGGAGATTACGAATTCAAAGATAATAGGGCTATGCTGAAATGTGATGTTATTTCTTGATTATTATTATTTTTTTGTGCAGACATTGTGATTGCCAATTCGGCTCATTTAAAAGTGGTATATTTACTTTCTTGAAGGCACCAGTTTTGCCTTTTCTCTGCACGCTGGTCACTTCCCAGTCTGTTTATTTCGGATTTATTTTTTGACGCAAACCTGTTTTTGCAGCACGTATACACTTTCATGAAAAATTAAACGGTCACATTATTTTGACTTTGGTCCGAAGCAAGTTTCTGGCGCAAAATGCAGCTTTGTGCTGACTCTTTCGATGCAGTGCGAGCAATGCCAGGATTTTGAAACATTTTGTGCCTGTTTCATTGCTTTTCGCATTTCGTGCATAGTCAGAGTGGCGCTTCGGCCTTGAGACGGCCTTGAGAGACGGATAGTAAGTGTAACGTAGAAATGAGAGGAAGGAACAGCTGCAAAGCTGCAAGACCTGCTGTTAGTTTCCTTCTCTACCATTATCAAGGTGATACACTACCTCTTCGGGTTTGTGACGGGCAGAGCAATTGCTTGCAAACAGCTTATTTGAGGGCGCTGCTTTAAGATGCAGGCAGGAGCACACTCACGTGGTATTTTTCATACTTCGTGAGATTTCTTTGCCATTCAGAAAAAAATTGTGCACAATTAGTACGTTGCTGAAAACACCGCAGTTTGATGTCATTTTGGGCACTACAAATGCCTCATGGGCACTTTGAAAATTAGGACAGTAGTTCTCGAGTTAGATCATTAATTGCAATTACCAAATTAAATCTCTAGGAAGGTGTGAGAATACAGCTATATTACGCACCGTTTTGTTAAATCCTTTTTCCACAATCTGTCACAGACGGGAATTTGTTACCGGAGGAATGTGTTTCAATACCTGATAATCACGATTTTTATCCCTGTCTGTGTTTGTGACAATGCATTACTGTGTTAATTTTGTTTTAATTTTCCATTGCGCTTGAAAATGTTCACTTATTGTGTGCTCCCACCTTGATGTTACCTTAATTTATACATCCTTTACTTATTTCTGTGAACGATTTAATACATCTTTTTCTGTCTCCACTGCGATAATACCTTTGAGGCGACGCAGGTATTTTCTAAATAAAACAAAAGAATTACTGGCGGCTACTCCACTGTAGCGGAAACAATATGCACTAGGTTTGCTTTGAGTAACCCAACTGCTCTTTTTTAAGTCTTGGTGTATGATAGTTGGGGAACACTGTATAATTCACTCAGTAACCGAAATGAGGCCAAGCTGGATTCACTCGAAATAACAACGAACAGCAGTCATGCGCATCAGCGCTTATACTCGGACTCACAGAAAAAAAACAAAAAAGGAAGAGAGGCTGCAGTTTCGCCGGAAAGGCGAAGCAGTATTAGTGATAGCCAAGTATGCGACAATTACACGAAGCAGGATTACACCACCGAGAGGACTCGGGCTGTGAAATTGAACTGTCTCCTACTGTGAGGTCTTGTATATACTGATATAACACTGTCACTTCAGTGCTGAATTCTTCGAGGTCACACGAATTTTCTTTAAGTGCAATACAAGAAATATATATATATCTAGTTACATGAAGGATGAGTCAGTAAGATGAGCAACTATTTTCAGCTTATATTTACAACAGTGGTTGCAGCGCTGACTGGTTAGATTCACAGGGCGAGCCCAGTTTGTTCTTCCTCCTCTTTTCTCGAGTGATGGCACCCACGCGCTTCGTTCAAACAAGCAAATACCACACGCGTGTAGTATAATCCCCCAGCAGCAGAAGCGGCGTCCAGGAGCGTCTAAATGTCATCACTGGGAGGGTGATACTGCTACAGTTGTGTAACGTGCACAGTATCACTGGACTGGGAGGCAGATGGGGCGTCAGGGGCGATCTCGTTGGTGACGGGAGTCCCGGCACGAAGCACTCGGTATGGGCCTGTGTAACAAGAAAGCAGTTTTTCTGACATGCCGACCTGACGCGACGGAGACCATAGAAGCACCACAGAACCAGGCGGGAAGTGCACGTCTCGGTGACACTGGTCGTACAAATGCCTTTGACTGTCTTGGGATTTCAGAAAGTGGTCATGGGCAACTTCCCTTGCGTGGGCACAGCGGGCGACGGCATCAAATGTATATTCACTGCTCGGTGCCACGTGAACAGGGAGGGTTGTGTCGAAGGGCAGCGCTGGTTCTCGGCCGAACAGAAGGAAAAATGGGGAAAAACCAGCTGTGTCGTGGCGCACGGAATTATAAGCAAATGTGACAAACGGTAGAATGAGGTCCCAGTCAGTGTGGTCTGAAGAGACATATTTCGCGAGCATGTCTGTGAGAGTACGATTGAGACGCTCTGTGAGGCCATTTGTTTGCGGATGATATTACGTGGTTAGCTTGTGCCTCATGGCACAGGACTGCAGAATGTCCGCGATAACTTTTGATAGGAATGCCTAGCCACAGCCTGTGAGAAGTTGTCGCGGAGCTCCACGTAATAAAATCGTGTCGCATAGAAGAAAATAGGAGACATCTGTGGCGCAGCTTGTAGGAAGCACTCAGGTGATGGTGTAGTGTGTGGCGTAATCCATGGCCACAGCAATCCACCTGTTCCCAGAGGTAGAAAAAGAAAAATGGCCAAGTAAGTCTGAACCAACCCGAAAGAATGGTTCCGTGGGAATGTTGAGTGATTGAAGGTACCCAGCAGGGAGCGTCAATGGTGTCTTGCGTAGCCGCCATTTCTCGCACGTAGCTATGTACCTTTGAACGGAGCGAGCAAGCCCTGGCCAAAAGAAGCGTCGGCGGATCCGGGTATAGGTATGTAGTGACCGGCAGTGGGAAGGCCGTGAAGTTCGTGGAGAACAGCTGAGCGAAGGTGTTTAGGGATCACAAGGAGTAATGCAGGGCCATTGGGGTGAACATTGTGCCGGTAGAGTACGCCATCTTGATGTGTGAATAAGCGAAGGGAACTGTCGGCGAGTGACGATTCCAGGCAGTCAATGATGATACACAAGGACGTATCACGGCGCTGCTCGTCGGCGACATGGAACAGTGGAAAAACAGAGAGAACACAGGCGTCGGTGTCAGCATCAGACGTAGAGGTCGCGTCTTCGACTGGGTAGCGAGAGAGGCAATCTGCGACTTGGGGTTGGCGTCCTGACTTGTAAGTCACTGTGTAGAGATATTCCTGTAGTCAGAGGGCACAACGATCAAGCCAGCCAGTAGGATCTGTGAGTGACGAAAGCGAACAGAGCGCATGGTGGTCTGTGATCACTGAGAAGGGCTTGCCATATAAATATCGGCAGAACTTTGAAACAGCCCAGACATTCGCACTCGGTAATGGAATAGTTGCGCTCTGCAGTTGTCAGGAGCCGGCTAGCATAGGCTATGACGCGGTCGTGTCTGTGTTGACATTGCGATAAGACGCCGCCAATCCCATAACCACTGGCATCGGTTCAGACCTCTGTAGGTGCGGACGGGGTAAGGGGGGCCTAGACCGGTGGATTGGTGAGAATCGTGATAAGGCGTGAAAATGCGGCAGCCTGAGGGGAACCCCATGTAAAAGGCATGTCTTTCTTCAGAAGTTCAGTGAGTGGTCGAGCGATTGCTGCGCAATCTTTCATGAACCGTCGGAAATCTGAACAGAGCCCCACAAAACTCCGGACGTCTTTGACAGACAGGTACAGGAAAAGCCGTTACCGCTTGAACCTTCTCCATGTTGGATCGTACTCCGAAAGCATCGACGAGATGGCCTAGCACTGCGATCTGTCGGCGCCCGAAGTGGCACTTCGATGTGTTTAATTGGAGCCCAGCCTTGCAGAAGACGTCAAGGATAGCTGCGATGTGCTCAAGGTGCGTCTCAATTGTAGGAGAGAATACAAGGACGTCGTCGAGGTAACAAAGGCAAGTTGACCATTTGAAACCTTTAAGCAGAGAGTCGATCATCCGTTTGAACGTGGCAAGGGCATTGCATAAACCGAACAGCATAACCTTAAATTGATAGGGGCCATATGGAGTGACGAAAGCGGTCTTTTATTGGGCTTGCTCATTGACGGAAATCTGCCAATAACCAGATCGAAGGTCGATGGACGAAAAGTATTTGGCACCGTGAAGACAATCAAGAGCGTCGTTGATTCATGGTAAAGGGTAAACATCCTTTTTAGTAATTCGGTTTAGTTGGCAGTAACCAATGCAGAAACGCCACATGCCATCTTTCTTTTTGACGAGCACGACCGGTGATGCCCAAGGACTCAATGAGGGTTCAACAATGCCTCTGGCGAGCATCTTGTTGACTTCGTGCTGAATAACTTGCCACTCTGCCATGGACACGCGATATGGTCGGCGGTGAATGGGAACAGCACCACCAGTTTATCCGATGCTTAACAAGGGACGTCTGACCAAGTGGTCGATTGTCAGTGTCAAATATGTCGCGGTAGGAAAGCAAAAGACGATATAGGATGGCTGCTTGGTCAGGTGCGAGGTCCAGAGCGACCATGGAACGTAATGGGCCGTCGAGGTTCAAGGCATTCTGGGGGTAATCAGGAGGATCTGGAGACGCATCGGCTACAAAAGCAGTGAAGTGGTCGTCTGTCACTGACCAGAGCGTGGCCACTGCTATGCCTTCAGGTAACACTTGCTTTGTCAAGCCAAAATTTATAACAGGGAAACACAACCTATTAGCGGCAAGGGTTACGACGGAGTGTGGCATAGAGATGTCGCGCGCGCGGAGCACATCACGAATAGGTGCGAGGACGTAGTCGCCATCAGGCACAGTTGCCGTTGAAGCCAATTTGATGAAGGTTAGGGCCTTTGGAGGTAAGCCAACAAACGCTGTAGTGCAGAGGGTGTTTGGTTGTTCGGGGTGAACGTCTGAAAGAAGAGGAAGCTATAGGCGCAGCATAACATACCGGTGGCACAGTTGATGAGGGCAGAATGAGTCGTCAGAAAGTCGAACCCGAAGATTAGGTCATGAGGGCAACTAGTCAGCATGGTGAACAGGACTGCACTCGGCGGCCAGCAATTCCTATGCGAGCAGTGCACATACCCCTGACGGCAACAGTGGCACCATTGGCGACGCGTCAGGCTTGAGTGATGACGGTGGCATTGACATTAGAAACGTCATTATAGACGAGCAAATTGATGGCATTTTCCACGATGCCTTTTAGGATATGGCCCACTTCATCAACCTCGGTCACACGCTCGTCGAATTTCCGGCAAAGCGCGAGCACTTCCTGTATGTAGGAGACCTACGATTCGGTCGCTGACTGGACATGGGTGGCAAGCTCTTTTCGTGCAGCCTGTTGGTGACCTGACGAGTTGCCAAATAGGTCGCGAAGCCGCTCTTTGAAAATGTCCCAGCTGGAAAGCTCGCCCTCGTTGGTGCGGAACCAGACACGCGGTGTCCCATCCAGATAAAAGATCACATTGGCAAGCATCATGTTAGGGTCCCAGTGGTGGCTTTGGCTAACACGCTCATACTTGCTGAGCCTGTCACCGACTTCAACGTCATTTTGGGAGGAGAATGTCCCAGGACCACGGAGACTAGGAACCATAACGCACGTTGTGGTAGGCGCCGCAGCTGTAGATGGTGACGGGGTGGTTCCATCGGAAGCCATGGCTGAAAAGATGACGGTGCGGCCACTTCGCAGCTCCGTGGAGAGGACGGGGAATGTTCCACCTCCAACACAATAGCACGCGAAGGATGAGTCAGTAGGACGAGCAACAATTTACAGGTTATATTTACAATAGCGGTTGCAGCGCTGACTGGTTAGATTCATAGCGCGAGCCCAGTTCGTTCTTCCTCCTCTTTTCTCGAGTGATGCCGCCCACGCGCCTCGTTCAAACAAGTTTATACTACACGCGTGTAGCAATATTATATATGTATGTATGTATACAAAATGAAGGGTTTCGTGCCAGACCCGAAGGTATAATATTAAAAAAAAAAGAAGAAGAGTCGAACGTTAAGGCATATGTTTTTACTGACGTTTCGGCCAGAGGACCGGCCTTCGTCAGAGTTGTGTGTGTGTGTGTGTGTGGTTCGGAAAACTGGTCGGCTCCCCCCTCCCCCCCTGAAATATGAA
This sequence comes from Dermacentor albipictus, assembly GCF_038994185.2. Classification (NCBI taxonomy): domain Eukaryota; kingdom Metazoa; phylum Arthropoda; class Arachnida; order Ixodida; family Ixodidae; genus Dermacentor; species Dermacentor albipictus. The sequence goes on from NC_091824.1 coordinate 19,283,328, forward strand.
AGGTCTCCGCCTATGGGTCAGAGCAAACGCTGACGGAACAAGGAGAACCCTTCTCCAATATGGGAGCTTTAAGGGAAGGGCAAAAACACTGGAGGGGACTCTGAGACAGAGGCATATTCCCTATCGAGCAGCGATCGGAGGACAATGGAACGACTTCCAAGGCAGCTGTGCGCACTCATGAGTCAAATGTGTTAGTAGTAGGAAGAGAGGAGAAGACAGTAGAGAGGGGCGGTTTTCCAGCACAAGAAACAGAGCGCCTGTAAGGCCAAGTGTGTACAGAGGCGGCAGGTTTGGCCAGCCTACCGGAAAAAGTTTTCTATTTATTTTCGAATAGGTCAGAGCAAATTTGTGACACCAGAGAGGGTAACAAAATTTCAAGTGCGTGTGCGAATGAGGCCAAACAGAGAAAAGGCGTAGGCACAAGAAGAGAAAGCCAGAGGCGGTCAAGGTTAAGGTGTCCAGAATCAAACATGCGAAGTGACAAGGCGACAAAAGCTAAGTGTGTGAACCTAAGGATCCAGCTGGAGACCGTGAAAAAGTGAAGGAGGGTAAATCCCAAGCTTAGGCATTTGTGGAGATCGAGGATAGGCGTGACGCACGTCACGAAAAGGAGGATTTCGTGAAGATTCAGGCATCGTAACTGTCGCCTACCCATATAGCGTGCATCTCATTGTAAGCAGAAGGAGAACGGGAAGTGTCCTGTGGGCTGCTACAACAGCTGGTCACTCGCAGGGGCAAAGAAAGGCAACTACCTAGCACATAAGGAGAAAGCGCACCCGGGGGTCTGTGAAGGTACCCCTCTTCCAGTACTTGGAGGCTGCTGTCCTAAAGTTGCGGCTACGAGGTGAGTCAGGCAAATTAGCGGTTTCTGCATTCTTCGAGACCGTACCTTGCGAAAACCCCATAATGCGCGACCCTCTGGAGCTTGCCTGAAAGGGTTCGTTTGAGGCCTGAGAATAAAGAAATCAGGAAGACGCATTGGAAATTGTTTTGTTCTTTTGTATTAATGCTGTATTCAGCTTAGCTACGTGTTGAACACTGAGAAGCATAAGCAATACTACAAAATTTTGTTAGGTTGTTAGGATTTTGGCTCAGGTTAGTTCACCAATTTCAAGTGGAATGTTTACGTGACGGCATGTGTAGCATTGCAAGGTAAACAGTGTCAGTGTTGCATACAGTTTGGAAAGGTCACGCACAGATAGAGAAGTTCTGTTTTTACGGGAGTTCATAACGAGTCATGTTTTATTTGGCAGGAGTGTTTTTTGGAGGAATGTTTTGTGGACTGAGTTCATGAGCTTTAATTTCTTCGATGATATTACATTTTTTGAATGTTTTAGGAGCTTCTGTTTGACAGAAGGCCTCGTTATGCCAACCTGGTTTAATGAAGGCACTAAGTAATCAATTCTTTACGAAGTGGACCTTCAGCTCAAATGCCAGCTGGATGCAGAACTTTTGAAAAGTACTGAGACACTAATTTGTCAACTGCACTTTTGCAACAGCATGGACCCCCGACTTTCACAACAAAACATAGGAGTACAGACTTTTGGGCTAGTTGGTTCATTGCAGTAATTGAGGTCATAGTACTGAATTTACAAGAACAAGAAAGACAACAGGACGTGCGCTAGTGCATGTCTTGTCATTTCTTTTTTGTCGTTGTCAATTCAGCACTATGACCTCAATTATACTGGAGAAAACACTTTTCCTGGCAACCACTGCACTAACTTTGAAGAAGGTGGTTGCATTTAAAGGGACAGTTAAAATCTAGTTACAGTAAGACGGATTGTTTTTTATTATATGAGCAAGTCTTCAGAATAGTTATTGAATATTTAAAAAAAATAGAAGTAGGAAGTTTGCAACTTATATAAACTGCACCTAATACATTTAAACGGGACTAAACTGATGCATTATGCACAACTCTATAATATGCCACGGATATGTGAGCAGGACTTTTACAAAGCACCTGTAAACACTCTAACAACATCATGTAAGCTGTAAACTATAATATCAAATTCATCTGCTTTAGTTATACTCTAATGGATGCAGTTTACATAACAATATCTCTTTTGGTACAGAGTTACTGATTTCTAAACTTCGTGCATAATTTTTTTTTCAGCTTAGTGATTTTCAACAATTTTAATATTTCAGGTCCCATATAATGAAGTTATGTTTCTAGGGTTGCTAGAATTTAACTTTTCCTCTTAGATACAACAAATTTCATACAAATTGATCCAGCGATAATCTCTAAAGAATATCTACATTTTACATTTTTTACATAAAGACTGCTTAACATTTATGCTCCTGATGGCATTTTCTAAATTTCAAGCAAGCAAGTTCCATGAAGATTTTTTATAACTTATAACTAAGGAGCAAACACATAGCAACAAACAGAAGGAGAGACCGAAGGAGCTCAATGCCTTGTTCCATGGTGTCACTTTGTAGTTTGCGCTTAAGTTATAATGCAGTATGAACAAGACAAATCCTCCACTTCCTTAAAAGAAAGCATACCTTTATAGGCGGGAAAAAATAATGGATGCTCAGGCAACTGATGTAAGTACATTGTGAGGATACAGTGTCATGAGGCTGTGATGGTGAAGAGGCACAAACAATACCACTAAGAGTAAATAAAGAATCTACTAACTCTTTAATGAACGAACATGTACCCAGAAAGCAAAACAATGCACAAGTGACAACAATAGCTGCGAACACAAACGGTGGTAATTGAAATCGAATTATGCTGCTCAAGCCTGTCTACGATATAATAGATGCATCACTGCAGATTCCAGAGCAATCACTGATGCTTTCACAAATTCGAGATGGCACAACACTATTCCCATCACATGTGCAATCTGATGAGAGACGCATAATATCTTGCAATTAAAATGACACTGTTTTTGAAGTTTAATACTCAGCGACCATGTCTTGAAAGAGAGCGATAACATGATGACAGTCATCTTTCTGTGAATGTGACAAGTGGCAAGAAGTAAAACAATGGCCAGATCTGCCTCTGTAACAAAATTTTGGAGTGCGTAACAAAACTGCAACAAAATTTTGGAGTGCGTAAAATACCTTGTTTAAGATGATGCGCAGATGTAGAGGAACCTCCGTGCAAAAATTTATGTTTGAAATACAAACGGGAGTATCACAATAAGCTTGCAAGCATAGCCATTGTTGATGCTGAAACTGACAAGAGCACCGCCATTACTGCTTGCTGAAAGTGACATATTACTTACTGTACGACTCCTCACCCCGACCTCTGTAATCTCGGAGGCCACACTACAGCATAGTGCTGATATCGCAACCTTCCATGGGGTGCTGCAAGGTGCCCTCTCCACAAGTGAGATGCTCAGACTATCAGATGCACTCAGTGATCTCTGTGGTTCTCTAGGCACGGCTATGTGAGCCAGCCCAAGTGCCTGGCACCCACAGCTGAGTGCAGCGTGCTGGGACTTGCATCATAGCGACACCACCGGATACACACATCGCCTGCTTAGGTGTTGTTTAAAGGCTGCCAACAAAGGCTAATTACCAGCTCTGTGGCTTTGCCAAGATTGGTTCAGTGGTATATACTACTCATTTATAACAAACTTAGCCAAAGAGTAATTTTGTTGCAGTTCCTCTTTAAAAGACGCAACACCTATTCCAAATAAGGTATAGTACAAAGCAATAGCGATTTCCTTAACAGATCCTTAAAATGTTAAAGCAAAATTGCTGCGCGACTGGTTGCTCAAGGCACTTTGCGTGTATTCGCGGGCTTCTTTCACGCTCGAAAAAACACTTTTATGTAGCCTGTAACAGGAGTTTTTCACGTACATTTTTCATCTAATTATAATAATTTGAGAACTTGATTCATTCGTTAAGACTAATGATCTAATTAAGGCAAAATGAAAAGAATATTCCAAGTATCCCTAAGCGACGGCAAGCAACATTATTTTGGTTCTGTCCTATGTGGAATTTGCATATTTTTAATGTTCGGCTCAAGTTACATGGTACACCATATACGCACGTGCACACACGCACGCACGCACTGCCTACAGGGTGGCTGGTACAAAAGTAAGGTGACCAAGTTTTTAGCACACTGGCAGGGTAATAGCATAGATGGAGACAATTAGTGACATGTGCTTGCCTCATTTGTGTTCACCCATTGCTCAGCCTCATCTTCATAGCATGGTATTAGTGCAGTGGCAAGAGTCCGTGTGACTGCTTCAAGCAACTGGAAGTCCTTGTCTGTGTCCTGTGAACAAGTGAACTTTTTCAGTTGGCAAGACATGGCAAATTCAGAATGCGTCGTATTACCATAGGAATCCATGTATTGATGCTGAGTGCATTTGTGAGACAAGAAACATAATGCCACCAATGGTGCGGAACAAGCAGGACATCTCCAGGTTCTAGCACCACATGGTAAGGTCTTGTTGACTGGAACAACGCACATAATTTCACACATTTTCTATTCTGGGATTAGTGTTATAGATTTGCCTACTTGAAGTTCAGGAAATGTCATGAAGTCAACTTCTCCGAAGTTGACCATGCTGAATATGCTGGACTCCTCGAATGGTATTCTGGTTGGATACAGACAGCTGCCATCCTTTGGTGGAAACATTGTCCATGACTTCCTGTAAATTTTAAACATTTAAGTTGTATACTGCCATCTTCAACTGCTCCAAATATGGTGCTGTGAGGCCGCTGAACTGAGTCAAAGTGTGTGGTCATAAAGCTACTTAAGTAACAGATCATTTTTTAATTAACATCAGACAAGCATCAACTTGCCAGTAAGTTAGTACTCTACAGTGGATTCTTTGAACCTTAAAGGGCCCCTCAGCAAGTCTGGCCATTTTATGCTGACAAGTGCAGAGCATACATTGCGTGATAACATCGTGTCTGCAAAGTATTACATTGCTATGCACTGCGGAAAGATTTGAAATTTCAAACTGAACACCGTTTTTTCTTCTCCTTGTGGCTGCCGTGCTCCAAGCTGGAGGGTGACGTACTCGTGTGCCTGCGCCTACATACTGGTGTCCACAGTGTGATGTCGCTCGTGGTGACACGTAACTTCAAGAATTATTCAAGACAACATCTCTTATCAGTGCAATCTGTTGCTTGAATTGACGAACTGAAGTTTAGAGAAATAATAAAACACAGAAACAGAACGTCTGCATGTTTTTTGTTTTACTTCACACCGAAACAAGAGAAATGTACTTCAGCTTTGTCTGCTTGTTCCCATGGTCGTGCGGTCACATGTGCAGGTACCAAAACTATGCCATTTTCTACTGTGTGATCATGCTCATGCGTGATCATGCTCTGCAATTCGCTTGTTCTGCCTCAGTATTCGTGTAGCATTGAATTATGCCGCTAGTCATGTTTCCTTGTGCACAGCACGCAAAATCGTGTGCTGTGCAAACGAGACAATGGCTCGCGTGTGACGCCATCAGCACCGAAGAAAAAAAAAAGCGAGGAGAAGAAAAATACGAAAGCGGGGCATGTGACGTATGTGTCACGCGATCCTTGAGGTTCGGTATCGGAGAATGTAGGGAAGGAATTTCGCTTGCGGATGCTAGGCGGGGCGAGTGAAGACAGTGTCTTGCTTGGCAGTGGAGCCCACATGCTGAAATCCTGGGCTCGCGACGCTGAAATATTTGTATCTCGGCTATTAATGAGCCGATTTAAAAAATGTTTGCCGCAGAACGATCCCGGTAGAACGCTCCAGAGAGGACACATAACTTCCAGCATACAGTCAAAATTTGCTATGGAACCTGTGAGGGACCCTTTAAGGTGGCCATCTATTAACAGTTGTTCATATTTGCTGGCAGGCTCATTTCAGTGGCAGTTATGTTATATTTAATGTTTTCTGCCAAGAAGAATTGTGCAGCATAGTAACTTTTATAATTTGTGGTATTTGAAAGCACTGTCTCAAGATGTTGGCACTAGAACTTTTGGTCCTGATGCACATGTGTTCTAATGTCACCACTGACTTTGTAAAACCAGCTCTCTGGGCCCTCCGCTACTGCTTCAGTTTGAATTTACTGTTCTTTGATTATTTAAAGTTACCTCCATGCTTTTATGCAAAATTGAACCATTTGTAAGACAGGAGAACAGAGAAAAGAGCTAGGCTCAGACACTCTACCTTTGCATCAGGGCCACACAACTCAAAACCAGCACCGAAATCAGCTTCTCCGAGAACTACACAGGCCACACTTTTCGGAGAAACGCAGATGTGTTTCTTGCTTTGCAGTTGAATACCAATACGAGTGGGGCTAGCAGCATGCTGAGAAGTCGATCTGACAATCCTTTGTCGCATCATCATGAGCAATTTGTTATCTGCATGAGTCTAGTATCAATATCTGCACGACGTTGTTGGTGCCAGTGTTACCAGATCCAAGTAATGTGAATGTTGAAAAATAAGGTGAACATGGCCAAGAACTAGCATTTGTTCACAGGGACTACTGCCTATGGTTGTCATTCAGTTGGAAAACTTAGTGGGGAAATGCGTGCTTGATTAAATTACATTGATGCTGTGCCAAGAATGCAGTTATGGCATTGATAGCCTCAGGAATGTGTTCAGTGGTAGTGCCTCTTTGTTACCCCTTGCCCAAATTCCTACATCTTTTTCAGATTAATACAGTTCAACTTTCATTTCTGCCCTTTGTACATGAGAAATGCAGAGAGCAGGAACAAAAAGCTTTGTCAATCGACAGCTTGATACGGATCACTGCCCTTGATGCTGCAAAATGTTCTATGTTGAGAAATAAGAAAGTATTCAATATTCTATTCTATATATGAAGTCACTTTTTAAAAATATTCATAATTTAACTATTCGAACCCCCTTAGTCATAAGATTTATCCTTTTTTTGTTGTTGTTGGAGGCACTGGTTTGCTTTTACGATTAAAGAATTGGACCAGTAGGCCTCCATGTTCATTTTTGCATACAGTGCAGAAAAAGTTGTAGGGGTATTAAAAAGCTGCAAGAAAGAGCTGGCAGCCTTTCTCGTAACATTGTGAATTCCAAGCTACATGCAGAAAAATAATAACTGGCTCAGATATTACAATGTTGTCTGGCAAATGAGCAAGTTTTTTCACAAAATGCTCAATAAACTTTGCAGTGCCTCCTTCGATGTTTCTGCATGACACTTTGGTGCATGCTTCTCATGCTACGATATTGATCACAATAATTATAAGACGAAAGCTGAGGACTTGAAATAGTCTGCGTAAGGAAGCAATATTTCTCCGCTGTAAGGCCCATAAAGGAAAAAGTGCAGTTAGTTACATCAAAACGTATTGCAAAACTAAATGAAACTCCCTCATCAGCCACTGGTCGACCCAGAGGGGAAGCAAATCTAGACATGCTGGCTAACAGTAATGAGCATGCAGTAAGAACCCCTCTCCCTAGTCTCTGTATGATTTGATAAGTCCCCCACACTACCCCAAAGCTACCTTGGATCTGCCCCTGTTATCAGCTCAAGCTTGCCAAGTAGCTTTTAGGTGAAGAAAAACTAGTTTCTAAGGTGCACTACACCTGAAGCACGATAAAATTTTGCTGTTACACAGCAGGCCATTTCAAAACTATATAAATAAATACTGAACTTATTCAACTAACCTTCACAGTCACTGATATTAGAGGGGGCACGCAGTAGACATACAGTCACTCCTGCCTAAGAAAACTAACAGGTAGATAAAAGAGATCTTTTTCCCCCAGTAAGTAAAGAGAGAGTGGTGGCGTGGAGCAGAGGTAGAACACCAGGCTTCTAATTTAAAGGTCACAAGTTCGTATCCTCGTCCATTCCACTACATTTTTCAGGCTTGGAGTGGTGCCCTTCCCCCGGAAAAAAAAAAAAAAAAAAATGTGGAGAGCTAGTGGGGCTCTTCACATTTCCAGACACTAGTCTAGGTGCAACCAAATTGGGAAGGCCCCATAAGCTTCAACAAAGAGACTCCCTCATGAAAACAGGAATTGGCCTCCCTAGTACAGCATTCAGCCACTACTTCACTCTTGACTCTTGCACTTAAACTAAGGCCCTCAGCCCCTGGTGGCCGCGGAGCATATGACCAAGGTTGCGGTCAGGTCTGTGATACGGCAGAGGGTGCTAAGAACCTCTGGATCCAGACAGGCCGCCACTCGAAACTGAGCCGGGCAACATTTATTTGAGAAATTATCAGGCACTGCCTGGCATATTATTGATCTTCGTGAGGTTAAAAGAACTGGGGAAGCTTATACAGTGCTGACTAATGGCCACATCCTCTTCTACACAGGTCTTCCAGATAATAGAGAATACAGGGTAGGATTTCCAATTCATAAGGGCATGGCAGGCAACATTGATGAATTCTGCAGCATTAATGAGGGCAACGGTCATTGTAATGAAGCTAAATATGAGATAAACAGGGTGTCTCACATAACTTGAACCACAGGCGTATCTACTAGGTGGGCAGGAGGGTGGCCATGTTAGTAGAATTTATGGAAAGGAATGGACTCTGAATAATGAATGCCTTCTTCAGGAAGCACAGTGACAGGAAGTGGCCCTGAAAAAGCCCTAGTGGAGAAATGAGACATGAAATAGATATTATATTCTGTGCCAACCAGCATAGCGCAGGATTACAAGTGGTACGGTAAAGTACAGTGACTATAGGTTAGCGAGGTCTAGGATTGCTCTCAATTTGGAGAGGGAAAGAGCAATATTAGTGAAGAAGGAGGCCAACCTAGACACAGTAAGGGTGCAGACGAATTCTGCAGATGAATTCAGGCTGGTGCCCACAAACAAATATGCAGCATTAGAACAGGAAAATGAAGATACCATAGAGGTAATGAATGAAACCACAACTAAGCTGATTTCAGAAGCAGCAACTGAAGTGGGAGGTGAGGCACCAAGGCAACCAGTAGGTAAGCCCTCCGTAGGAACAAATTACCTAATAAAGAAACAACGAAGCATGAAAGAGTCGAATAAAAAAATCAGATATAATTTGCTGAATTGTCGAAGCTGATAAACAAAAAGAAAGTAAGCAATATTTGCAATTACAACATCGAAATAAATTCAAGAAGCAGTAAAACATGGACACAGCATGAAATCAATGAGAAGACAACTTTTCATAGAACAGGGCAAGATGTATGCACTGAAAGATAAGTATGGTAATGTGATCAGCAATTTCGATGGTGAAGAGTTCTATACTAACCTGTATACTACCCAGAGCAGGCACATGACCTTAACTCTTTCCGTACCGTGCCCATTGGGCATCATTAGCCCACTAACTAAGGTTGGAAACACCAGTTTCAAGACTTTCCGCACCGCTCTCGGACACACTGTGTTTTTGGACGTGAAGGAGGATAACTATTCTTTCGTTTCCCAAGCATTTCACCGTTTTCCCCCAGGCGGTGATTTTTGAATGCGCTCCGAAGTTCTTGCGCGCGTCAAAGTAGAAAGCACAAATGGCGGCCCAATATCGATGATTTGAAACGCCACTTTTGAGACTTTCTACGCTGTTCACCAACGCTCTGCCCCGTAGGATGTGAAGGAGAAGAATTATATTTTTGTTCTCTAAGCAGTTTGCTTTTTCCCAACCAGGCATTAATTTTTGAATGTGCTCCGAAGTTTGGTGATCGTCAAAACAGGAAGCAACACATTACAGGGTCTCTTATGATCTGTCTTAAGAGCTGAACGGTGAAAGCCTACTCTTCCTCCTCTTATCATTCACCTATTCTTTTTCTCTTCCCTCTTTCAGTCATTACTACTACTGCTCACTACTAAGCATTTTAGTCATTTGTAATCAATTGTGATCATTAAAAGCCATCGTTAGACATACTGGTCATTTTGGAGCCATTACAAGTCATTAGTAGCCATTATTAACCTCTATCAATTTCTATTATAAGGTTGTTATTCACTATCAATCATTTTTCATTCTTTAATGTGTCTTTAATCTGTTTTCATATCGTGTGATGACGCTTCGGCAGTCAGGTCTACTGACACAAACTTCACCATGAGCCTAGAAAGGCTTTTGCCTTAGAATGACCACCTCTAGGAGCGGTGCACGTGCTTGGGAAGATCACAGATCTCGGAATTCCGCTGCATTTGTGGTTGACTGTATCCATGGATTGAGCAGCAGCGAATCTGAGGATGCTACCTTTTCGTCGGACTTTCACTCTGAGACCGACAACGATGCAAGCTAGCCCAGAACATCGATGGCCGCAGGCTGGCATGCCAAACTGTAGTGCTTGCACTTAAATTTTTGTAGTGGAATACCTGTTCACTGAAAAATTGATTTTTTTCGGAGTCAGTGCCAATTAGACAGCAATACATTTTATATAAGTAATAAGTTTCTTTACATATTTGTTAATAGATACAAGCGAAGCTTTACAATTTTTGTTAAATTTTATCCCACAATCTTGGTTTTGGCAATTTATATATTTTTTGACATTCATCTCATTAATAAAAATTTTATGCATGAAAAGTGCATTCATTCTGCCTTTTGTTTAAGTATTACATAAGATATAGAGTACAGTAGTTCCTTCAGAAAAAAAAAAATCTGGCATAAGCTACAAAAACACCCATTTTCCCCATGGCAGGGGGAGGGCTAATTGGTAGTAGTGATGAATAGAGTACAGAGGCTTCTTCTACAACTAGCGATGAAATTAGAAGGGCCTTGAAAGACATGTCCGAGGGAAAGTCGGCAGAGGATGATGGAATAACAGTTGATTTAATCAAAGATGGAGGAAATATTAAGCTTCAATTGAAACTCATTTGGCCCTCTATACGCAATGCCTCACGACTTCAAGTGTACAAGAAAGTTGGAAGAACGTGAAAATTATACCAATTGTTACAGTTGCCACCAGTTCTTACGAGCTGGTACCTGTTGTTACGGGAATGGGGTTTTGGTGACCTTCAACAGTGTTTGCTTGGTGCTCAAACTAGGATAACCATCTGGGAGGGTTCGGAAGGGAAGATGCTGTGACATAAAAACAATAACAGAAGTTTAATACATTGTTACAAGTGAGCGGTGATCTCTAGGACAAAAAGTACAGAAACATTAGGCAAGCATGCTCCTGCATGCAAGGGGAGAGATGTCCACACGGTGTCTCGGTGGTCTTCTTATAGCCTACACCATTCGGGCAACCTCATTCTTTCTTGCTCCCTGGTGGGGAGCCTTGTCAGCAGACTGGTCAGGCCACACAGAGGAATTAGGAGAGAAACCACTCATGGGCGTAGAGGTGGTGAGCATAGGTCATGTCGGGTCAACACACTGGTCAGCTCACACAGAGGAATACTGGCAAGCCAGACAGAGGAGTACGGAGAAAAGCCACTCCCTGGCAATCTACACAGAAGAACACGGAGAAAAAACGCTTTCTGCCATAGAGGGGGTCAATGTCAGACAAAGGAGAGTACGATTTGCATTGGTGCATAATCGTGTCACGCACACCTGACGGACAAGTCTCTTCATGTTGACAAGCATGACAATTAGGCATGTCGAGTCTCAGGCGCTTGGCATCCATTCTATTCATCACCGAACACAGTGAACCATAACAGTCTGCCCTGTGGCTGAAGGAGATCCCGATGGGCATGGGACAACATCCGCTGGCCAGAGGGATGACGCAGGTCCGTGTTTGTAGTTATCGATTGTCGCACAGTTCTTTGGAGAACAAAACACTGTAGCCATTTTCCCATATCGCTCAATGTCTTGGTCAGAGTCTTGATGCCTCAGAAGGGTCTTCAACAGTTTCTCATTCATAGCATGCGTTGGCAGAACTACGCCAAGAATCAGCCACTCAGTCAACAAGCACAAGACTGTCTCGCTGAGCTCTGCCAGGCTTATTTCAGACTCAAAAATGACAGTTTTACAGGACTTAAAGCAGCACTAAATACATACAAGAACTTGTTATATGCTCCACAAGAACTGACTCACACCAGGACCCTTTCAATCCTACATCAGGGAAAAAAAAAGAGAGCTTTGGGAAATGTATGAGACTCATTCTCGATCTAGGGGCTTCGATTCAAGCCATTGGCATTGCTATTGGGAGTCCCCTTTTTATAGCTTATCTCAAAAGAATATTGCTGTAAAGCGAGACTCCAGCGCAGGAGACAGCCATTTTTAGAAGACGTCTGCAACCATTTGAGAGGAGAATGATCCGTTTCGATGACGAACCTCGAGCCTGCAAGATAGCAACACAATTTTTTAACAGCCACTACGAGACATATGCATTCTTTCTCAGTAGTGATGCAAACCTGTTGTCGATTAGTGAGTTTCCAACTTGGGTAAAGGACAGGGTCTTCGTCATTGCTCTCTCTCCTTTGGCATAGTGCGATGCCCATGCCTCGCTTGCTCGCATTACATTGAACCACAAATCCCCTCATGTGGTCTGGTGATTTTAGGCCGGGCCGACTCGTCAGTGCACTCTTCAGGGCATTGAAAGAGGATTCCTTCTTTTTGTCCCAGAGGACGTACTGTGGCTCCATTTTTCGAAGAGCATCAGTTAGAGAGCTATCTAGTTCAGAATACCTAGGGATCTACCACTGATAGTATCCGTCAACCCTCAAAGGTCGGATATCGGTCTTCGTGCGAGGCTGCGGGAAATCTTGTATCGCAGACACCTTTAGCCCAGAGGGACAGAGACAGCTCAGCCCAATTATGTGACCGAGATAGATCACTTCTGCTTGCGCCATTTGGCATTTTGGTGCCTTGACAATTAGGCCTCCTTCACACATGGGGGCCAACACTGACCTCAGATATTGCATAAGCTCTGACCGAATATATATCAGAATATATATATAGCAGAATATATATCACGACACCATCTAAGTAAGGCAAGGCGAACTCTTCCTGTACTCAGAACACATTGTTCATAAGGCCTGAAAAACAATATGGCGCATTTTTCCAACCGAAGCTCAGTACTTTAAAGCAGAACATTCTCAATGAAGATATGAAGGCAGCATCTGCTAGCCCGCTCTGTGAGCTGAAGCTGCCAGTAGTCTAGGACTAGATCCAAAGCAGAAACGAATCGGGCGCTACTAACTTTCTCGATGCGCTCTTCGATGTTTAGTATAGGATAAATCTGATCTTTAGTGATGGCGTTTAGTTTGCGGTAATTTATGCAAGGGCACAGATCCTTGCCCGGCACGTTAACTAAGGTCAAAGACGAGGTGTAATCGCTCTCACAACGCTCGATCGCAACTAGGGTTAACATTTCATCCACCTCCGCATCCATAATATCACGTTGGCGCGGTGACAATCGATAAGCCTTTGAATGTACCACTTCCGCAGAAGTGAGCTCGATGTCTAAAAACAGATGTCCTTCCTTTTCTGGCTTATCTACAAATAGGTCCTGATATTCTTGCAGGATTTCCTATAACTCCGTCACTTGTTCAGGCTCCAGCTGCGCTTTAGAGACTAGTTCCCTAATCAGTTGTTTCCTAGCCTCGGCGTTAGTGACTGACACAAGCCTCGGAAGCTCTACCGGAATTCTCTGAAAATGTTTTCCTGTGCAACACCTTCGTTTGGGTTGCTTCGGATGTTCTGCCAGCTAGCGTCCTTGTTTTGCTCAGACTTCAAAGCTGAACTGTCTATCTGTAACAGCCGCTGTTGGCCGTCTGACGTAGGCAGCACTACAAACAAATCTGGGGACTGCTTTTCCAGTAACTTGGCTGCTGCCACTAGCAGGACCCCTGCCTGTGCGGATCCAAACTCCTGCAGTTTCAATGCGGCAGAATTCTCGATCTCCACTTTCTGATGTTCTGAACAGCCATCCACCTCAGTTAGTGTCGTTTCCACGACTGCTTTTCTAGCTACCTCATGAGCTTTCGATCTCGTTAGTGCGATTTTGCTAGCCTCTTTTAACAATAGTCCTTTTCTGCGCTGAATCTGACCTGACCTATTTGAGAACAAGTAAGGGTACTGCGTAGGAAGTGTAGGCAATAAGGCAGCTTCCATCTCAAGTGTGCCAAAAGGACCTTTGCTAGATACCTTTGTGACCGAAAAACATGCGCTCTGAGCTTTTACAGCTTGGTTAATCCAGGCGAACTCGCCTGTGAACATGTCAGGTTCCACATAAGAGATGCGAACCACGGTCATAGTAGCCGTGAATTCGTGCAGTGCGCAACATGGCTTGCTGTTTACCTCAAGGTTGCACAGCTACGGTTCGAGCAGCTTCATGTCATGTCATTGCAATTGACCAATAGAAACACTACCTTTGCCTTATTACACTGCGCAGCAATGTGCCCTGGTTTGTGAAAGTTGCAACGAAGAAACAGTTTCCTTGCTTCCAATTTTCTAATGTTGAATTCCAATGGCGGAGTCGGAGCAAGTTTTTCTGCTCGTTTCGGAGCAAGTTTGTTCCAATGGCAGAGTGAGGGCGGGAGTAAGGTGTTCCAATGAGAGAGTCGGAGGGGATTCAGAGCGGGAGTCACTCCGTGGAGCAAAAAAAGATGCTCCGCCAAAATCGGCGGAGTGGACCGGAACTCTGCATGACGTATTTCCTTTACCACGTTTGTCTGCTGGGAGGCGCCACCGGTCAGGACTCGCGAGGAAGCAAAAGCTGCTGCACGCTTGGCGAGATATCCATTGCGCACTTTTAAAAAAGCAACAGTTGAACGGCGCTCAAGAGACAAGTGACCGGTGCGGCGGTGCTGGGAGTCAACAGTGGAAGGAAATGACAACACCCAAGGTATCCTGGGTAACTCGGTGATAGAACTTCCGCTTCCGCCTTGCTCCGGCGGCGCAGGTTGTGCTCCACTCGCGGATCTGGAGGCGTTGCTCTAGGCCAGAGTCGAGTGCTTGCTCGCGGAGTCCGTCGGCTGCTCCGGCTCCGCCATTGGAATTCAACATAACTTAAGGTGTCCCTTCCGATCTGGAAATATTACATTTCGAGGTACCCCCAATCACAGGCTCGTGCTTCCTTTTTTTTGGCCTGGGGTTTGACCTGCAGAGCCTGAAATTGGGATCACCGTTTCAACCGTTGCTGATTTTGTGAGCTCAATGCATCACAAGTTCCTCAGTTAGTTCGCGGCTCTGGCTATCATGCTAACTTCTGGCCTATCTTGAACCCAGCACTTCACGTTCTCAGGTAGTCGGTTATAAAATTGTTCAAGTACAAAGCACTGAATTTTTGCGTGATCGCCATAGGCTTTTTGTTTCTTGAGCCATTCTTCCATGTTTGACATAAGCTTACACGCAAATTCTGTATAGGAATCACTCCTAGCATTTTCTATTTCGCAGAACTTCCGCCAGAACACTTCTGCTGACAGCCTATACTTCCTCAGCAAACGAGACTTTACCTAATCATAATCCTGTTTCCTCTCTGGTAAAGCAAGTGATTACATCTGTTGCCTTGCCCCGGAACAGTGCGAGCAGACACTGTGGCCATGATTTGCAGGAGAACCCCTGCTTTTCGTATGTCCGGTCAAAGGTCACCAAGAACAAGACATCCCCTCCAAGCTTAAAAGGCTGCATTAGCTCCCTCATTGTTAACGATATGCGCTCTCCTGCACTGTTTCCTTCGCTTCTCTGCCCTGCTGCTCGAGCGCGTTTCATTTCAAGCTCGAGTCACTTCAATTCAAGTGCTTATTCCATTTCCTCATGCTCTTTCTGTTCTTTACGTTCTCGTTCCCTTTCTTCACATTTTTCTGTCTGACTTTTTGCAGCCTCCCTCTCTCTAATGATCTCCAGGCATTCCATAAGCTTATCAGCCTAAACCTCTAAAGCCAGAATAGCCTCAATCAACTGTAGTTCTTGGAGTGGGTCAGTGACATCCAGGTGCAACTTCTTCATTAGCTCCAACAACTCTGGTTTACGCAATGACTTCAAATTCATGGCTGTTTTCAGTGCTGCTCTCTCTACTGTACACAACCATCTTGCCACAACCTAACTAGGTGGCAACAATAGCTCGAGTTACCCATTCTGTTACTGCCGTGGTTGTTTAGTGGCTATGGTGTTGGGCTGCCAAGCACGAGGTTGCGGGATCGAATCACGGCCACGGCGGCTGCATTTCGATAGGGGTGAAATACGAAAACATCTATTTACTTAGATTTAGGTGCACGTTAAAGAACCCCGGGTGGTCCAAATTTTCGGAGTCCTCCATTACGGCGTGTTCCATAATCCGATTGTTGTTTTGGCACCTAAAACCACAAAATTTTTTTGAACTAAATGCAAATCTAGAGCTTGTATTCACCGTCTGAAAAACAGGGCGTCATGCAGAATGCGCAAAGGCTTAAAGGAACACATATTTTCGTCCAATATATATACGGCTACAGCCAAGAAATTCTGCACGCGCGTAAATTTCTTTGGGACAGCAGATTATAGGCGATAAAACAGTCACTGCACCCGAACCTTTTCCGTCAAGGTGGACCACCACTCTGCACAGCTCCAGCCTTGACGACCAGCTATGGGCCGTCCAGCAGGCCTGCGAGGCAGAGCTGAGACAAAACCTCACCGTCCTCAGAAAGTGGTTTTGCAATCAGAAAGTGGTTTTGGCATGCAAAACCCCATAATTTATTTTAATTTTTTCACCCATTCTGTTCTAACCCTTCAACAAAACCTGGCATAACTCAGCAGAGAAAGTCCCACACTCACCACCAGTGGCGTAGCCAGAAATTTTGTTCGGGGGGGGGCTACGCCACTGGCCCCATGTATATATATATATATATATATATATATATATATATATATATATACATGGGGCCAGTGGCGTAGCCAGAACTTTTGTTCGAGGAAGCTTTAGCTCGGGTGCTTCTATTTAAATACATGTAGAAGGGGAATTCGTTTTTCCCTGCAACCACTTCACCAAATTTGAGGAAGTTTGTTGCATTTAAAAGAAAACGTTTAATTCGAGTGACTACTGGTATCGACTTTTTCATTTAGGTGGTCAATTATTTATTAAAAATTGGCCAAATCGAAAATTTCCAGGAAACGATACTATCAAGTTTAAAACTCCGGGAGTCAACAATGAGAAACGATATCACAATTCTGTGAATTGCATCTAATAGTACATCTACAGCGGACAAAATGGATATGGTACACATGAATCTCAAAAAAATTTAGTATTGTGGAAATACGGCTTGTACAGAACCCTTGTACACAGCGTAACCAATTCACGTAAGATACAATTTGACATAGCAAACTTGTCCGCTTTGACTGTTATAATAGATGCCGTTTACAGAACCACAATGTCTGTTCTTCATGCATAGCTATTAGTTTGTAAACGTCGTGCTTCTATTTTTTCAAACTTTCGAATTTTTCAATATATTTTAAACAAAATTCAGGCCCTAAATCGAAGTTGTGTTTCCAACAGACCTTAGATTTAACTTTTTCTCTCAAATGCAACGAATTTCAATAATAGCGATTAGCAGGATTATCTAAGAAAAGCGTTTCTGCGTTTTACAAGTACTTGAATAGGCCACGTCGGATTGGGCCCGAGCTAAAGCTTCCTTTTAAACAATTTGTCAAGGGATCAAATCCTTGAATAATAACTGCATTGTCATTGCCAAAGATGCTGCAAACGAATACTTGAACGCTACGCACAGTCAAAACAATAAAATATGTATTTTTTCATAAAAGAATATACTCGTATGTGCCAAAAATTTTGCCCAAAACAACTGATATCAATGCTTCCATATTTTTGTCTATTTGAGTAAAGAAAATATCACACGAACTTTAGAACTATATCAGTTCGAAACCAGGAAAGCAGTGCATGCCACTGATATGAAAAATTAAAAGGCAATGAACTGAACAAGTTGAGGACAAATATGTTAATGAAACTTTGTCATTCAAAAACCTTGCTTACATTCTTGTATATATGCAATGGCCAGTGAAAAATCTCAATGACGCTGTAATTTGTTTTAATGTATTATGCAGAATCAGCTGTCACCGGTCGTGTATCGTGAGTAATTGCACCGAAATCATAGTCGCAACAGAGGGCATGTATAAAAAGCAGGTATTCTACAAGATATACGAGGGCAAGTCAAATGAATGTGAGCCAACAACGGGGTACTTTATTTAAAAGTAGTCTTCATGAGAATTTAGACGTTTGTCCCATTGACTAAAGAGTCGCGTGATTCCCGTCTTATAAAACTCCTTGGGTTGCTATTTCAAAAAGTCTGTATCTGGTTCCCTTGAGCTGTTTTTTCGGTTGCCCCAAAATGTAGAAGTCGCAAGGTGACAGGTCTGAGCTGTATGGCGGATGCTGCAGCGTTTCCCACTTGAACTTTTCCAGTATTGTATTGACCACATAAGCGACGTGGGGACAGGCATTGTCGTGGAACAAGATGACCCCATTCGTCAATTTTCCACGTTGTTCGTTCATGATTGCGACACACTGCCGTTCTGGCGTTTCACAATATCGGAAACAATTGATTGCCTCTCAAGATTTAGCGAATTCTATCAGTTTGACGTAGTTCTGCGGAAACCCGCAAGATGGAGAGAAGTAATGAATAAAGGGAAAATCAGACATCCACCCGTTCGTAGCTATTGCTACAAAGGAAACCCATACGGGTTCCTCGAAAGAAAAGCCTCATAGTTGAAGAAAAATTCGTCCTGGTCCGGGACATGAACCCGGGACCACCGCCTTTCCGGGGCAGCCGCTCTAGGTTTCCTTTGTAGCAATAGCTACGAACGGGTGGATGTCTGAGTTTCCTTTTATTCAAATTCTATCAGTAATGGACCCTGACGACCGAAAGAAAAGTCAACAATACCTTTCCAGCGGAAATGATGGCCTTTGCGTTCTTTGGGCGTGGTAAATTCGAATGTTTCCACTGTAAGTTTTGCCGTCGTGTTTCAGGCTCGTAGTAGTGGCACCAAGGTTCGTCCCCGATCACAATTGCAAACAAGAACTCGTCATCCTCATTGTGATACCCGATCAGATGAGTCAAGGCAGCGCGAAACTTCTCCGTCTTCTCGCGATGGATCAAAATCTTGGGGATCCATTGCGCACCAAAGAGCCGATAACCGAGAAGCTCATGAATTATGGCGTGAACCAAACCGTGACAATGTTCAGATGGTCTGCCAGTTCATCGATGCTTATCCTCCGTCCTTGTTTCATCAGCTCATGAACCCTTGAAATTGTGTGAGGGGTGATTGCACGATGGTTTTGGCCTGGTCTTGGAATGTCTTTACAACGTCCTTTAAACCGTTTGCTCCAACGTTTCACAGTGGTCAATGAAATGCCGTGTTCAACGTAAACGGCAGCCATACGGCGATTAATTTCTGTTTTGGAAACACCTTTAGCTGTCAAAAACTTCGCGACACCGGGCTGTTCAACTTTTGAAGTGTCCATTATGTGACGCAACCATATTCAACCCAGTGTATGAGAGCATTAAAGAACATTTATCTTCACACCTGCGTGTCATTTTTGTAAATGAGTCATGCCGTTCTCCTACGCGCATGCCTCGCAGATAATGAACCGAACCATTATTGCGCGGTTAGGGTAGGCGCACTTTCATTTGACTCGCCCTCGTACATTAGAAATGCAAAGATACAATGGGATATAGAAATGCGAAAATACGGCTTGATAAAGGGCAAAAAAGTGTCACTGAAAGCAAAGTTCACTGCATGTATACACAAAACCTCGCAACAAGATATTTAAGTATACGTATAAGTCTCCAATGAGTCAATGTATGTAAGAAAAAGTAACTGTATGTATGCGTCAAACAAGGCAAATAAACATGTTGCACAATCATATATTCACAGAATCCTATATTCCGCCCCCATTCCATCCACTCCCCCCGATGTATTGCGCGCGACAGAAGGCGGCGCGCTTGCTCCCCGCTTTTCTCCTTTGCGCACACAAGACTGAGCCACCATCGTCGGCTCACCCATTCCACCTCCCCTGCTACGCTTTCACTCGCACATACAGCATGCAGCGCGTGGTCACGATTTTATCACCCTTGTACTTTATACGAAACATGAGGGCGACGGCGACGGCAGGAATGCGCCTGGAGTGCCCATTTAATTGCTTTCGCAATAATATAATAAACGTATCCGGCAACTGAAGCATCCCGTTGCCCATTACTTTCCGCAAAAGAAGTATCAAAATCTAACTTTCACCATGCGACAATTCGCTGCGCCGCAACAATGTATTTTTTTTTTTCTGTGGGGTGGAGGCACCGAAATGAAAAAAAAAAACGCATAGGAAAGTATGTTGGCCAGAATCGAATGCCTACATCGGGCACCTAATGGGGCTACGAAATTAATAACAAAGAAAACATGAGATGATTGGCGACTGAGAACCATACGCATACTGCTCAGTATCCTACACCGGCGAAACAAGACTTTCCGGAAAGGTTCCGCTCAAGGAACGCGGTACAATCCGTCGAGTCCCCACAGTGATGGCGGCGAGCGACCATTGTTTTTTTCTCGTCTGCTAGCCAGAAAGCTTCCAAAAGTCTGGCAGGTGAAAATCCACTCGGCCAGAGCAAACCGAACGCGCACCGAAGTGCACCGCGCGGTAGTCGGGGCCATACGAGAAAAACATATGCGCTCTGGCAGCCCGCGGGTAGGGTAGCGAGAACAAAAAAAAAAGTTGAAGAGGCTCAATGTGTCCTCGGCGAGAAAAAGTCAAAGTAGAAAAAATAAATAAGAACGTAGTTACTTTGGCTGGCTTTAGTGTCTTGACATGGATGTTCTGGCATAGGTTAAAAAAGTGTTGATATTTTTTATGTGACATGACGGCACAAATAAACCACCCCAACACATCGTCTCATTGGACCTCGCTGCGTGCTTTGTCAACTCGTCTGCTAGTGTGTTGATTTGGCTTGTCTCGTTGTATGTTCCGATGTAAGACTTTAGAAAAGTCAATGGACCTTTGGCGTCAAATGTTTATAACAACATTAAACCCACAAAGTTCCGCAATTGAAAATTTAAAGCACAACTTTGTAAAAGTCAATGCACGTTTCAGATCAAGAGCTTATGAGATTTATACCCATAAAGTTTCGCAATTGATATCCATGCGCTCCATAGATTCCGTGGCCTCAATGAGATGCCGCGGCGAGCCCGCTCACCATCAAAGCGCCCTTGAAACTTTGTGCTCGGATGAAACTACTTGGCGTTATGTGACTACCGGTGTATGGGCGTTTCCACGAAATCCAGCCCGAGTTCGCAATCTTCGCGGTTAAATGTCTTTTCGAGCGTCAAAAAGACATTCTAGACAAAATTTAGAGTGATTTCCGGCGCCAGGGGTCGCTTTGGTCGGCGGTGCATGGACAGCACGAAAAAATTTCGGGGGGGGCTGAAGCCCCATAAGCCCCCCCCCCTGGCTACGCCCCTGCTCACCACCTTCTAGCCAAGAATCTGACGTAGACCATCGCAAACGCTGCATTCAGCCGCGACTTGGTAGACAAGGCTCGTAGATCCATATCCCTCCGCTGCTTACCAATGGTTAAGGCAATTGTTAAAGGGGCGGGGTTCCGGCAACCTTCAACAGCGTCTGCTCGAACCAGGTTGACCATCAGAGAGGGTATGGCAGGGAAGACGTGGTGATGTAAAAACAATAACAGAAGTTTAATACATTGTTACGGGTGAGAAATACATGTTGCTGGGCTAGTTGGCTCATATCGCTGAGTAGACCATAAATATAATTTATGGTCTACTCAGCGTTACGTGTGAGCAGTGCACTTTAAGTAAAAAAATGCAGACACAGTCGGGGTGCGTGCTCCTGCACACAAGGGTAGAGAAGATGTCCACGTGGCATCTCGCTGGCCTTCTTATACCCTACACGATATGGGCACCTCATTCTCTCTTGCTCCATGGTAGAGGGCCTTGTCAACACACTGGTCAGCCCACACAGAGGTATTCAGCAAGAAACCACTCACTGGCGCAGACGTGATGAGTGTAGGGCATGTCGGGTAAACACACTGCTCAGCTCACACAGAGGAATATGGAGAAAAACCACTCTCTGGAGTAGAGGGGGTGAACGTAGTGCAAAGGAGAATAGGACTTGAACTGCAGCATAACACAAATGAACACACCCGATGGACAAGTCTTTTCGTGTTGACGAGCGTGACAATTAGGCACGTCGAGTCTCAGGCGCTTGACATCCGTTCCATTCATCGCCGCACACAGTGAACCGTGAGACAATCCATAATAATCGAGACATTAAAGAATTGAAGAATTATAGGCCCATTAGCTTGGTTTAAGTATTGGATAAAATATTTACCAAGATAATTTTCAATAGAATCAGGGCAACAGTTGACTTCAATCAGCCAAGAGGACAGACTGGCTTCAGGAAGGGATATTTTTCAGTGGATCATGTCCATGCCATCAATAAGCTTATTGAGAAATTTCTTGAGTACAATCAATCTATCTATATGGCTTTCATAGAATATGAAAAAGAGATAGAGTGCAGATACCAGCAGTTATGGAGGCATTTCGTAACGAAGAAGTATTGGAGCCATACGTGAATAGTTTGACAAATATCTACGAAGATTCCACAGCTACGTTGCTTCTCCAGAAGAAAAGTAGAAAATTACCTATCAAGAAAGAGGCCAGACAAGGAGACACAATCTCTCCAATTAACAGCATGCGTAGAAGTATTCAAGCTATTAGACTGGAAAGGCTCAGGAGTGAAGATTAATAGTGCATATCTTGACAACCTACTGTTTGCAGATGATGATGTCCTGTTCAGCAACACTGAGGATGAGTTGTTGACAAATTATTGAGAACGTTAGAGAAAGTTCAGGAGCATGGTTGAAGACTACTATGCAGAAGAAACAGCCTGGCAAAGGAACAGGAATTCATGATCGCCAGCCGGCCTCTAGAGTTGGTGCAGGAGAGAGAGAAACAAGCTTTAATGATATGCTGGAGATGCTAGCCTGGCTGTTCGCCTGGCATGCTACTCCAGGTGCTGGATGATTACAAAACATACAGTGATGAACACTTAACAGCACATACAGTCACCCACATACAGGCCCACACATATACAGGGTGTTTCAGCTAACTTTAGCCAGAGTTTAAAAATGTGCCTATGCCCTCTAAGACAATGCGACAAAATGCATGTTGCTCACTTTTGTGTGTAGTGTGTCACGCAATTTTTCGTATTTTGCTTAATTAGATAATTCGTTAAGATTAATTAACCAACTTCTGAAGCAAAGAAGCTAGGAAAATATTTCTAATTAGAAAGTGGCAGAGCGGTTTGCAAAATGCCCGAATAAACAGTTTCTGTCTTTCTATCTATTAAATATTAGTGTTTTTCAGCTTACTGCGGATGCCCGCAAAATACAAAAAAACACCATGTGACATGGCCACCTGCGCGTCGTGATTGCAGCGCTCTCAAACGTTTCTCATGTAAACGAACATAGGATCAAGCAGGATGTGCTGCCACTTGTAAGGCGACAGGGCAGTGACGCAAGCATTGGCTATACAGCACACCTAGCTAAATGCTATGTTCGTTTGTACGCGGAGCACAGCGGGGTATGTCACGTGGTATTTTTTCGTATTTCGCGGGCATTTGCAATAAGCAGAAAAACACTAATACCTAATAGATAGAAACCCATAAACTGTTTAATCTGACGTTTTGCAAAGCGCTCTACAACTTTCTAACTGGAATTCTTTGCCTAACTTCATAGCTTCCGAAGTTGGTCAATTAATCTTGACTAATTACCTAATTAAACAATATACAAAAATTACCGTGACACACTGCATAGAAAAGTAAGCAACATGCATTTGGTCGCATTGTCTTAGAGTGCATCGGCATATTTTTAAACTGTGGCTAAAGTTAGCTGAAACACCTTGTATATACAGGGTGTCCCAGTTAACTGGGACCGAGATTAAAAAAAGACCCAAGAGCTCTAGAGAAACCGTACCGACTGCATAGTAGTGGCAGTGGTATGTACATACAGTCAGTATTTTTTCATCACAAAGTATTAATTGGTTAATTGTCTTTAATTAGTGAACTTTTTAATTATTGCTTGAATTGCACACATTAATTACTATGTTGTATGGCACCTTAAATAACTCCCAAATCAAGCATTCATTTCGTGCTGTAGTAGTCCTGGTTGTTTTTTCCAAAAAGAAGACAAAAGCCCATGAAATACAAAATGGATGCGCACTCGCACGCCGCTACTCAAGCACCTTCAAGCAACCATTATCTGCATTATCTTATCGCCACATCGTACAAGGCTTCCCTATGCTTATCAATGCGTCAGTGGCATGTTCTCTTGATGCTGCGACCATGACATAGCCTGAAGCCCTGTATCAAGCTGCCGCCGCTAGTAAAGCCGTGTATCCGTGGCTATTTGCTTGGGAGCGCTTGAGTAATGGTGCCCGAGTGCATATCTATTTCGTATTTTGGATGTTTTGCGTGCTTTTGTTTTTTCTTGGAAAAACCAATGAGGCAAAGCTGAGCACTAAACAAATGCTTGATTCGAGGTTACCTGAGGTGCCCTACAACTTTGTACATAATTGATATGCTTGCGATTCAAGCAATAATTAAAAAGTTATCTAATTAAAAGTAATTAATTAATACTTCGTGATGAAAAAAATACTGGCCGTAAGTACATATGACTATGGCTACTATGCAGTCAGTACAGTTTCTCTAGAGCTCTTGGGTATTTTTAATATCTTGGTACAAGTTAATTGGGACACCCTGTATATACTATAGAGATATCTACAAAGTTCTGTGCATGAGTATGTTTACCTAGGTAAATTACTCACTGGGGACCCTGATCACGAGAAAGAAATCTACAGAAGAATAAAAATAGGTTGGAGTGCATAGGGAAGGCATTATCAAATCCTGACTGGGAGCTTACCACTTTCATTGGAAAGAAATGTGTACAATTATTGCACTTTGCTGGTGCTAACATAGAGGGCAAAAACTTGGAGGTTAACAAAGAAGCTCGAGAACGAATTAAAGGGGCACTAAAGTGAAAAATGATTTCTTCTGCATCAGTAAATTACCGTTCTACAACACCAAAAACACGGCTCTTACAACGATAAGACGTTTGGTAAGCCAGAAAAAGCGCAAGAACTAAAATACGGGTGGCGACGCCTACTTACGTTCCTGCATCCGGGGGCTGTGACGTCTTGGATTTTTATGGCATCTTCTAGGGCCTACTAAATATATATAGCCGCACAGATTGATTACATTGTGCTCTAAAGGAACCAAATATTAAACATGGCAAGTTTCGGGAACCTTTATTTAGCCAACATGGCCCAAATGCGAAAACATACTTTGGAATCCCTGACGTCACGCTGACGTACCGGCGCTAAGGTTTCGGCGCGAAATTCAAATACTGATACTTGGACCTTCATTTTATCATCTATTAATCAAACTATTTTTTTTTAAATGACTGCCTGCAGGGTTCTCAAACAATGCTTCATTAGTCTAAACTGATTTATTCTTTCGCTTTAGTGTCCCTTTAAGGACAGAAGAAGCCATGGAACGAAAAGTTTAGGGGTAACATTAAGAGAAAAGATGAGAGCGGTGTGGATCAGAGCACAAATGGGGATAGCCGATATTGTAGTCGACATTAAGAGAAAAAACTGGAGTTGGGCAGGCCATGTAATGTGTAGGGCAGATAACCGGTGGGCCATTAGAGTTACAATATGGGTGCCAAGAGGAGGGGAGTGCAGTCGAGCAGGGCAGAAAATTAGGTGGAGCGATGAAATGAGGACATTTGCAGGCACTAGCTGACATCAGCTAGTACAAGACAGGGGTAATTGGAGATCGCTGGGAGAGGCATTCGTCCTGCAGTCTACAAAAAACAGGCTGCTGCTGCTGCTGATGATGATAAAGATAGCATAGGAAGTAGATTACTCTTTACGGTTAGAGCAAATCTTCCAGTTGCAGAGTTGTTTAATCAGGAGTGGCAAGCTATGCTTCCTGGACAATGCGTAATATATACTTTGTAAGAGTATGCACTAAACACTTAAATGAAGTAAGGTAAGTTAAAGGTCATACTCAAATACATACTCAAATAACATACTCAAATACAGGAATGGTGCAACATTTATGAGGCACATGCAATGTGAATGAATTGATACTGAATGTGCAAGTGACATAGATGTGACAGTAACATAGCATGGAGCATAACATGGAAGTTACGACGCACCTTTGTGACAATTTATGACCATACTGGGGTGAAATTGGGGATCATTGTTTGGAGCGCATGTTTGTTGCGCCACACTTTATTGGCTTAGGCCGCGGCGATTTCGTCAGCCACAATTTGTCGACTCTGGCGACTTTGTCAGCCAGTCGATACGGCCTAGGCCAATCACATGCAACGCAATAGAGCACATGCTCCAAACAACGATCCCCAATTGCACCCTTGAATGCCGTTTTACAAGTGAACAGCTATATATAGTTTGTAGATTTCTCGTGGTGAAGTTCACTGCAAAACACTGACAATAGCTGAAGGGCAAAAAAAAAAAAAAAATCAGGCCGGTTTTTCTCTCATGGGACTGGCTGCTGGCTAGGCGCCCACAACAGTACGTCATTTGCAAGTTATTCAGCTCTTTCTAAATTGGTGCATTATAAGCTGCATTCAAAAACCCCTCTCGGGTATTCATACATAAACAACTCAATTGTCACAAGTGCATTCATTCTTAATTACTCAAACTCTTCCCCGTCATGCTGCAAGGCTGAACCGTCCATCCTTTTGCTCTTTTCTTTCCAAGTTTTCTTTCATAAGTCCAAGCACCATTCACTGCTTTTCTCTGATACATGTCCTTAGCAATCAACCACACGTGGGGGCCTATTACATCAGCTAGAATGACCAGTTTGGGCCACAGACACACACACACACCTGCTTGTCCTCCCACAGCGATACGGTGTCCCACACTAGGTTATTCATTAAATTGGAATGTCTAGGACTCTCATCTGGAACTGCACATTGGATTAAAGCATATCTGTATAACAGAACTCTTTTTGCTAACAGAATTTTTTTTTTTTTATTGCCAGGGTGCTTCTCTGATGTATTGCGAATTACGTCTGCGTCTGGTGTTCTGCAAGGCAGTGTGTTAGGGCCCCAGTTGTTTTTAATTTATATTAATAAGTTAGTTCAAATAAACCCAAAGGTAGTAGGTGTCAGATTGTTTGCACATGGCTGTGTCGTTTTTAAAGAAATGTTGTTTAGAACCGACCAATTTTTGCTTCAGAAAGCTCTGCAGTCAGTAGATAAATGGTGTCAGGAGGGCGGTATGCAACTAAACATGGAGAAAACTGTACATTTATGTATATCAACAAAGAAGACACCCAGTGTATTTTATAGTTTTCATAGTAATTCAGTCTGCCAATTTAATAACTACAAATATCTGGGTGTCCTTCTAACAAATGGTCAGTCTAGTCATAGACTGACCATGGCAGCATGGTCTAGTCATATTTCAAGCATCTGTACATCTACACTCAGACAACTTTGGATTCTGAAGAGAAAGCTGGGAAATGCTCCCATAACTACAAGATTGTTAGCTTATAATGCTTGCGTTAGATCCAAGGTTGAATATATTACTGTCATTTGGGATCCTCATACTAAAGAAAGATGTTGCAAAGTTGGAAAGACTTCAGAGGAATGCCAAAAGATTTATTTTTGGAGAGTATGAAAGTGTGAATTCAGCGTCATCACTCATATAACAACACACTATTTCCACATTGGAGGCACATCGAAAAGTTCCTTGGCTAGCCTTTTTGCAGAAAATTATTTCAAGGAAGGTAAATATTCACTTGCCTGATTGTGCTAAGGCAGCTGCTAGAATGAAAATAAGGCGATTCCACCAACATTTACTAGCTCTTATATTTGCACACACTGAAGCATTTCAGCAGTTTCCTCCCCAGAACTGTTGCCAATTGGAATTTCTTGCCAGCAAAAGCGTTTGATTCAGGAAATTTTATCAGGCGAAGACAAACACTTTTGTGCTATGTCTTTCCACTGAAAAATATTTCGTCATTTTTGGACGTCTTTGTGCTATTGCTTGTTATGCTCAACTTGTTTGATTCCAGAGTAGATTGCTTATCTTTGATGTTTTCACGATGCAGACTCAATATGTTTGACTTGTTTGGATTAAGATGCTCTATTGTGTTCTGTTGGCATATTGTTAGATGTACCTGCTCGTGTGTTGCATATAGTCACTCCTGCTTGGGCCAGAGCTATGGCTTGCAGTAATTGTAAATAAATAGATAAAAAATAAACCCAAGACCATGCTATTGACGAGTATACTAAATTTTATATAAGGCATTACAATAAATTTGAATCATGCAATGTTTGTACTCTGTGCATTGCCACTTAATTTTGTTCTCATACTGTTTGCATGTTTGCTTACAATTTTATTCACCAAAAGCACAACCTCCCCACTCCCGACACCCCTCAATAGCATTTTCTTTGTTCTCGGCAAGCGCGTTAACTCTATATGCATGTCGAGAATTTTTATGAAAAAATATAAGTGGCTAGTGGAATCCATAAAAGTTTGTTTAAAGGAGTTAATTGCCCATTGATTATTTTGACTCAGCTCAGTAGGGATATTGGATCTGTGACATAGCACATTCAGCTTAATGCTTGAATAGGTATACACTCATCTGCATGCGCATTGTTGAAGAGATAACAGAATCCACGGAAATAACCTTACTTGCCAATTAACTGAGCGACCAAATTGTAGCCATAGGTGTCTTGATGGCAGGGTGTGTCTGAACCCTCACTTCCAAGCCACAAAGTGCTGTCAGCACCGTTTCGGCCAGGGAAACCAAACGAAGTCCAGTCCACAGACTGGAATAGAAAAACGCCTGTGCACATTAGCGCGCATCCAAGCCGTCTCTAAACACAACGAATGAATGCTTGGATAGTTACCTCTAGCACACTGGGGAAGTCTCTGAACACATTGTGCATGTAATTGTAGCTTGAATATGCAAAATGGCTTGACCCATCGACAGTGGCCAGCTCATTTCGTTTGTCAGCGAGACCCGAAATCCACTGCGAGAATTGTCCTATTGTGGCCGATGCCCGAGTACCTTCCGTTTCCCACTGAGGGGCTCCTGCGAAAAAAAAAAAAAAAGAAGTGTCACGGGACGGCCAAAGCCACAATGTCCGCGATATAACGGCACAGTTGAAACTTTAAGCTGCACAACGAACTTTTGCATTCACGGTGAATTTTGCACGTCATTACAGGCCTGTTTGTCTCTACTTGTCAAACACCATAAGAAGAGAATAAGACACAATTACACAAGCCACGTGAGGGAAAAATAGTCCTACAATGGAGCCATGGTAATGAGAAGGTGCGAAGGCGCATGTAAGCTGTGCTAATGTCGCAGAAACCCTTCCTTTTTGGCTGAGCGTTGTTCCGCAATACCTGTAGCAGATTTAATTCCAACTCTGAACTTCAAAGACACATTCTGAGTTTTGGTAGCCCAGTCTGTCAGTGTCCAAGACGAGCACTCCCACGAAGACAGCGCACGCCTAAAGACGACCGGTTGTTTACAATTTGTCAGGCAGGTTTCTTGGGTCGTTGCTATTTCTGACATGGCTCCGGGCAGTGTTGCTTCACGCTGGTGGTTCACAACAACGCACTGTACACATAAAGAGCGGCAGACTATACGTTGACCTCTGTGTCAACAAGTCGGCATGCGCCAAAGGTAAAACAGCCGGACTTGTCAGCGGCCTAACAACACCACAAAAGTAAAACGTCTACGAACTCCGCGGTATGGGAGCGCGTTAAAATAAGAGCGCCGCCATGCTACCCCAGAGTACCCTGACGAGCTTTGCGAAATCCGTCACATCTATCAGACGTTCGTGGCCTGCAGGGTGACGCATTGGGCGCACCTTGCCTTCCTGAATGTTTCGCTGCGCATGTTCGGAAAAAGGTTTTGTGCTCACCGCTGCACTGTTCTTGCTCAAATTTTGTAGAGCAATCGCGTTTTGGTGTCGACTTCGTTTAATATAACACTCAGCAAAGATAATTGCCTGGTTTTCAAGAAAAAAGTGCAAATTAGCCTGTGCTCATGGTGATGCGAGCTGCTGCCGCGACAGCGCAGGCATGACGGCAGGTGTCGACACAAGTTTATGCTTGAGCCATCGCGGCAGCAGTTCGCATCTCCATGAGCACAGGTTAATTTACACTTTTGAAGCGAAAAGCTTCACTACGCTAGTCAACACCGTGCTTCGCGCGAGCCGGCGTATGTCGGAATTGGCTCCGTAAGCGTGTTCGGACTTCGGAGTCGGCGCAGGTGGCCACTGCCACGCGCTATGCGTCATCGTTTGACAATTTCTTTCTCTATGGTTTGACGTTCGCCGCAAGACTGGCGGCCGCGCTGCGGCGGTCAGCTCGGGGAATAAGACGCGCCTTTCCGGACGTAAGCCCCGAATTCTGCGAAGACCGTCTGACGTCGGTGGGGACTGTGAACCTGTGCGGATGTGTGTGTGTGCGTGTGTGTGTGTGTGTGTGTGTGTGTGTGTGTGTGTGTGTGTGTGTGTGTGTGTGTGTGTGTGTGTGTGTGTGTGTGTGTGTGTGTAAGCCCTCCCGCAGAGAGGCGGCTCGTCTACGGTGCCTGGTCGAACGTTTCCCTCACCTTGGGATCGAGGGAGGACCGAGTGTTTATTAACCGCTGTTGTGCGGCTGCTCAGGGTAGCTTCTCTCGCAGTCATGCTAGACTGATGAACTGCAACGTCCTTATGTAGATACTGTAAATTGTAAATAAACCCATATTCCTCGTTCTCGTTGAGAAACAGTCCTTCCCGTCAACAACGTCCTCAGCGTGGATAAGTTGGACAACGGCATGGGCCAGCTACCACCTAATTCATGCCCGACTCCAACCTTGACAACTGGTGGCAGCGGTGGGATGGACTTTGCGACGTGGTGCTGTGTCTGCGGTGAGTGCTTGGTTCTTGCTTTGACTCTCTAGGCTTCATTTTGTGGTTTTTCTGTTTAGAACTGTAGGGAAGCTAGATTGTTGATTGTTAGCTAGGTTGTGCTTTCCTAGGTAGATTTAGCGAGCAGGACCAAGGCAGTAAAGCAGCAATCATGGAGTTAAGGAGACTGCTGAGAGACGAATTGTTGATTGTTGGTGAGGAACTAGGCCTAGAGGTACGCAAGGAAATGCTAAAATCGCAATTATTGCAGCTAATTTCCGAACAGGCCAGTGAGGAATAAATTGAAATGGGGTTGGAACTTCTGAAAAAAAGAAACGGGACAGAGAGAGAGAAGAACGAGAGAGTGGAACGCGATAAAGATCGCGAGTTAAGAAAAATGCAACTTGAACTTGAAAGCAAACGTTTGGAGTTGTTAAGTGAAGGGGCTCTGGGACGATCAAGTGAAGCAGAATCATACCGCATGGACAGGCTATTAAAGCCATTTGAGGTCGGGACCGACATAGGCTTGTTCCTATGTAATTTTGAAAGGACTTGCGAGAAGATAAACTTCGGTCCGAGTACATGGCCACAACGGCAGCTGTCTATGTTGCCGTGTGAGGCGGCGGAAGTAATCGCCAGACTCAGTGCACAGGATGCATATGATTATGCGAAAGTTAAGGCTAGTCTCCTGAAGAAATACCGCATTTCAGCCGAAGCTTTTCGGCAAAGGTTTAGGAGCACAGGCAAGAAAGATACCGAGGGGTATCCGGAGTTTGCATATAGTTTAAAGGCAAACCTAGTCGAGTGGCTGAAAAGCGCGGAAACTTACGAGAGCAGAGACAGGATCATTGAATGTATGTGTCTAGAGCAGTTTTACAAAAGCATCCCATCATCTGTGAAGCTGTGGGTGCAAGACAGAGGAAATGTAAACACTGTGGAAAGAGCGGCGGAATTAGCCGAAGAGTACACCAGGCGTAGAAAGCTGAACGCCGAGGACGGTAATTGGGACGGTCGAAATGGACCGCAGAAACCGTTTCCGTTCAAAAGGGGTTCGCAGACTTGACTATCGGAGCCTGTAGACATGGAGGAAAAGTCCGCAAAAAAGAGCGAGGAGAAACCTAACAGCGAAACCGTACAAAAAGAGCAGAAAAAAAATTATGAATCTTTTAGACCGATCCGCTGCTATAAGTGTCACAAACTGGGACATATCGCTGTGAACTGCGGAAAGCCTTGCATAGTTTTTTCCTACGTAGATAAAAAAGACGAGAATAAGGAACCTTTAAGCCCATATCTTCACGACCTGCAAGTTAATGGCAAGCCATGTCGGGTGCTAGGAGACGGTGCCACCGCGATGGACATTGTCCATCCGTCTTACGTGACGGTAGATGACTTCGTGCCGGTGTTGTGACGGAGACGTCTCAACGCTGCCGCCACTGTTGCGAAGGAGGATCCAAGGCGACGGTGATTAAACGAAACATTTATATGCAGTATGTACAAGGGCGTTACATAAACGGCTCAGAGGCCGGGGCATAATGGACTCGCACTTAAGCGTGCGCTGAGAACCGGGAGCACGCCTCTGCTTGCTGTCGTCGTCGTCGTCCCGTGTTTCGGGCTTTTATAACCACAGGAGTCTATGCAGTTGCCATCGGCTCGAACCATCAGGACCCACCGCGGGTTGCTGTGCGAATTTCGACGAATGGACGAGAGGCACCTGCATCAGGCGATCCCGGTGAAGTGGTTCAACGGCGCCGCTCCGGTGGCGCCCCCAGATGTAAACCAAACACAACCCGCCGTCGGGCCCGGTGAATTCGTTCGGCGCCCAGCTTCAGCCGCATGCCGGCAAAGCGAACCTTTGTTGGGAGCTCTAGCACAACAGCACCCCCGCCGCCAGACCATGCGCCAGGAAGACGAGCTGCTCCCTCGTGGCTAGGATGCCGGGCGCGCTTGTTGGGCAGGCCCATCCAGGTTCCCCTGCGTGTTCCTGGGAACAGGTGGCTCCACGCTCCTTCCCGTGAACAGGCCCCACTCGCCAGGCCAGGGTCACTCGTTCACCGGTTTGTCGCCCAAGTGTCTCGACCAGCTTTATTTGGCAGCGCCGACAGGCTTTCTTCTCGGCACCGGTCAGGGTTAGTTCTGCAGCATCCGAGAACCGACCGACAACAGGCAACCCCCAACACGAGCAAGTGCCGTTTTGTCACCCGTCAGAATACCAGACTCAAACGTATCGAAATGGTTCTAGCTTTGTCTCTGCCCCAATTTAGTTCCCCCTTTGACAAGGGATACACGTGGTATACAGAACTCTCAAGCGCGGCACAAACAATGTGTCACTACATGACACGTAATGATTAAGATACAAAACAAAATTTTGGTTTTCTTGAGATCACTTGGTCAGAAAACACTAAGCTGAGGCTGCAAATGGGGTGTCTAAATTTTGCCCTCAGCTAATAGCAACACCATTAGCGTTTCGTGAAGTAACGAAATGCAAGTCACGAGGAGTTCGAAGGCAGCACTGTTTAGAACGCACGGCTCAATGCGTCTGCGTTCGCGTTCAACTTTCCTTTCTTATAGCGAACGACAAGATTGTGCTGCTGGAGCCTCATACTCCATCTTGACAACCGGCCGCTTTTAGACAACATATTATTTAACCAAGTCAGTGGGCAGTGGTCGGTCTCCACCACAAACTTGGAACCGGCAACGTACCAGGCCAATTTCTGCACGGCCCACACGACGCAGGCACATTCCTTTTAGAGGTGCTGAGGGCCTCTTCTCTGCAAGTTAGTTTACGGCTCAAGTACAAAACCGGCCGTTCATGGCCGTTATCATCCTCTTGGCATAGCACCGCTCCCATACCACGGTCGCTCGCATCGCACTGGATCAAAAAACCTTTTGAAAAGTCTTCCGCCAGTAGAACTGGTTTTTCGCTCAAGGCTTATTTGAAAGGCGTTCTCTGTTGCCGTGTCCCATTGCACCTCCACTGGCTCAGACTTTTTAAGTGCGTCAGTTAGAGGACAAGCAAGCGCAGAGTAACCTTTTACGTAATGCTGGTAATATCCAGCCAAGCCTAAGAAGACCCTTATCTCGGACTTGGTGGTTGGTCGGGGGTAGTTCACGACCGCGGCTACTTTGATTTCAGACGGTCTTCTTCGGCCGCGCCCCACCACATGCCCCAGATAAGTCACTTCGGCGCAACCAAGGTGACACTTCACAGGTTTTGCCGTAAGACCTGCTTCTTTCAGCCTGCTCAGCACGACTCGTAAGTGCGCCAGATGCTCGACCCAAGTGTTTGAAAAGATGGCGACATCGTCGAGGTAAGGGAGTGCGAACTCAGACAGGCCACGAAGCACTTGATCCATTAGACTGGTGAAACAATACGGCGCGTTTTTGAGTCCAAAACTCAACATGTCGGGGCGGAACGTTCCGCTCGGGGAAACGAACGCAGCGTAGCGACTGGCCCGTTCTGTGAGGGGGACTTGCCAATAGCCTCGCACAAGGTCTAGTGTGGATATGTAATTCGACTTCGATACCGTCTCCACCCTTTCCTCGAGGTTCGGTATCGGATAAGTCTGATCTTGGGTTATCGCACTGAGGCGTCGATAATCGATGCACGGCCTCGGATCCGTTCCCGGTACTTGGACTAGTATTAGAGGCGAGGTGTAGTCGCTCTCACTCGGCACAATGACTCCTAGGTCACACATGCGCTGAATCTCATCCGCTATAATCCGTTTCTGTACGGGAGAACAACGATACGGCTCTTCGCACGTTAGTTCAATGTCGTGCTCAATTAGCGTCGTCTTTCCGGGCCGATCGGAAAAGACCTCTTCAAACTCAGAAACAATTATTTTCAAGTCCTCCTTTTGGGCTTCGCTTAGACGAGGTTCTAACTTTACTTGTTCCAGCAGGACATTCGGACCACCTTCCTTAATGTCCGCTGTGGTCAGGATTTCCGTACCTTCCTCGTCCTGAACAATCAAAACTACGTTCACCGCTGCGTGACGCTGAATGTATGGTTTCATGAAATTGCTGTGGTAGATATTGCTCGGTCGTTTGCCTAGTTTCACTTCGTAGTTTGTATAAGAAAGCTTCGATACAACCTTCGCTGGCCCTTCCCAATGAACCTCGAATTTATTTTTCTTAGAAGGCCGCAGTAACATCACTTGGCTACCCGCTTCAAAAGTACGCTTCCTTGTTGACCGGTCGTAGTACACCTTTGATAATGCCTGTGCAGCCTTAAGGTGGCTCTCGACAAGATCTTTAGTTCTTCCGGGCCTCTGAAGCAAGTTAAGAACGTACGCAACTACATTTGGGTCCTCATCGTAGCCTTCCCAGGCCTCTAGTAGCATGCGCAGCGGGGTTCTTAAACTCCGACCGCATACAAGCTCCGCTGGGCTGAAGCCCGTACTCTCGTGGGGAGCAGATCTCAAAGCGAACATTGCGGCTGGAACGCATGCTTCCCAATCACGTTTCCGCTCAAAGCAAAGAGCTATCAATATTCGTTTCAACACTGAATGCATTCGCTCTACTGGATTGGATTGCGGGTGATTGATCGAACTGTGGAACACTTTGATTCCGCACCTTTCCAGGAAAGTAGAGGTTAGGCAGCTAGTGAAAACGCTACCATTATCGCATTGAATTTCCGAAGGAAATCCGACTCGAGCGAATACAGAAAGGAGCGCGTCAACGACCTGAGGAGAATTGAGCTCTCTGAGTGGCACCGCTTCCGGAAACTTCGTTGCGACATACAGGACAGTTAAAATGTATCGACATCCGTTCTCGGACTCGGGCAGTGGCCCTACTATGTCGATTACCAGCCGATGGAAAGGCTCAGTTATGACTGGTTCCAACTTCATTGGTACCTTCCATTTGTCAGTACTCTTGCCGACCCTTTGACATGTATCGCAAGAGCGCACAAAGTCTTCCATGTCCTTCCAACAACGAGGCCAGTAGTACATGGTAGTACTCTTGGGCAAGTCGAGCTTTCGTTTTCTTCAAGCCGAGATGCCCTGCCCACGCGTTCTCGTGCGTGAGGTCCAGTAGTTGACGGCGATACTTTAAAGGGATTAAAAGCTGCTCATACTTACGACCCAGTACATCCGTATAACTGCGGTACCACAAGCCAGATTTCTCATGGAATGAAACATTCTTTCTCGCTGCTCCCAGTTTCACATTATCAAGCAAGTCCTTTATCAAGATATCCCCTTGCTGTTCTCGAATGAACGTCGCTCGGTCAACGTTCAGTAGCTCATTCCAGCTGTCAGAGACTGGGGTCAACGTCGAGCTCGCCTCGCCCAACGGCGCCGGTTCGGTTTCTCCGCCGGTGGGGACGATGCAACCCTCTTCCGCAGCAGACGGCCCGACGGGAGTTCTCCAGCCCGGTCGACTGACTGCCCAGGTTACGCTGCTCGGCCGCTGTTTTTGTCTCACTCTCTGGGGCAGTATCAAGTTTCTGCTTAAGCTTCCGCGCTTGCGATCGCGTGAGGGCCATGCACGCCACGCTGGCAAAGAACGATTTTCCTTGTTCTTTTAGGAGCTGCTCCGAGCTGTTAGAGAAAAGATAAGGAAAATGCTCTGGGAGGGCTGCGGACACGGCCGCTTCGGCATTAAGCTTACCAAAAGTGCCTTCAATGATCACCGTAGCGATCGGTAAGCAAGCACCCTGCTCCTCAGCAACCTGATTTATCCACGCGCATTCTCCTGTGAAGTCGTTTGGAGAAACTAATGAAGAGTGGACCACGTCCATAGTGGCTGCTGAGTCCCGAAGTGCTCGGCATTTTTTCCCGTTAACGCTTATCTCCTGCATATAGGGTTGTTCTTTTCTGTTTCTCGAATCGTTGCAAAAGCAACCTTCTGTTTACAGTTTGCCGCGATGTGCCCTTCCCTTTTGCAATTGTAGCAGATTAGCGGCTTCGCGTCTCAAATGCACGTGCGGCATCCGCTCGCTGCTTGGCATCATCATTTGATTTTTGCGATTCATATAACTCTTTCCTCACAGTCTCTTTAGGAGGAGATGAGTCCTTCCGAAAACTGCGGTACGCGAACGGGTTCCTTTCATCGGGCTTTGTAAAAGCGTCCTTCCTCTCCGCTTTTTCCACTCGCACGGCCCTATCATGCAAACTTCGGCGGATCTAGTACTCCTCAGCTAGCTCTGCTGCCTTGTTCAGCTTTACTTCTTGAAGCTTATCCTGCAGCCAGAGCCTGACGTCATCTTCGATGCAGTGGTAGAATTGCTCCAATGCTACGCACTCTACCACTTTATCTCGATAGTCATAAACTTCTTCGCCCTTAAGCCATTCAATCAAATCAGCCTTGAGGCGGAATGCGAAGTCGATGTGCGACTCACTGCCTTTTTTTGCGAACCTGATCCTTTGCCGGAAAGCCTCGGGTGACAATCTATACTTCCTCAGTAGAGCCTCTTTGACATCATCGTACCTCTCAAACGCCTCCCTTGACCGGCACGTTATCACGTCAGATGCCTCCCCAGGAAGCATAGCTAACAGGTCCTGTGCCCAAAGAGACCTCTCGATGTCGTTTCGTTCACAAACGTGCTCGAACTTGACGAGATACTTTGCCATGTCTTCGCCAATTACGAACGGCGGCAGTTGGTCTCGAATTCTTGGACCGCTCGCCTGAACTGTCGTAGAAGCTACCGCCGGTGAGGACTGCCCAAGCTCTAACTCCTACCTCTTTGTCGCCAGCCGCTCTTTTCTATCGGCTTCCTCTTTACGTATACGCTCCTGCTTCTCAGCCTCCTCCTTAGGTATACGCTCCAGCCTCTCGGCCTCCTCAAGCTCGCGCTCACGGCGTTCTTTGATCGCAGCCCAGGCCTCATTGGCCTCCTCAGCAGTTACGTTCTCGTTCTTCATGATATTAAGAATGGCTTGCTTTCGTTTCGCACGGCCTACGGTAAGGCCTAGCTCCTCACAAATTTCAAAGAGTTCCTTTACCCGAAAGTTCTCCATTGTTCACAGTAGCCTCTTGCCGTTTGCCCTTGTTAGAATTCCCTTGCCGTTCGCTACTATCGAGCTACTAGCGTGACACGCGCAAGCAATTCTTTACACTGTCTTGTTTACTCCCTCGGCACTAGCTTTGGTTTCAAAACTCTCACTATGTCTGAAACACTCAAAGCTCTCCACAGTGCTTCACACAGCCCTACTCTAAACTACGATCATCATCAGCCTGGTTACGCCCACTGCAGGGCAAAGGCCTCTCCCATATTTCTCCAACAACCCCGGTCATGTACTAATTGTGGCCATGCCGTGCCTGCAAACTTCTTAATCTCATCCGCCCACCTAAATTTCTGCCGTCCCCTGCTACGCTTCCCTTCCCTTGGAATCCAGTCCGTAACCCTTAATGACCATCGGTTATCTTCCCTCCTCATTACATGTCCTGCCCATGCCCATTTCTTTTTCTTGATTTCAACTAAGATGTCATTAACTCGCGTTTGTTCCCTCACCCAATCTGCTCTTTTCTTATCCCTTAACGTTACACCTATCATTCTTCTTTCCATAGCTCGTTGTGTCGTCCTCAATTTGAGTAGAACCCTTTTCGTAATCCTCCAGGTTTCTGCCCCGTAGGTGAGTACTGGTAAGACACAGCTATTATACACTTTTCTCTTGAGGGATAATGGCAACCTGCTGTTCATGATCTGAGAATGCCTGCCAAACGCACCCCAGCCCATCCTTATTCTTCTGATTATTTCTGTCTCATGATCCGGATCCGCAGTCACTACCTGCCCTATGTATATGTATTCCCTTACGACTTCCAGTGCCTCGCTGCCTATTGTAAACTTCTGTTCTCTTCCGAGACTGTTAAACATTACTTTAGTTTTCTGCAGATTAATTTTTAGACCCACTCTTCTACTTTGCCTCTCCAGGTCAGTGAGCATGCATTGCAGTTGGTCCCCTGAGTTACTAAGCAAGGCAATATCATCAGCGAATCGCAAGTTACTAAGGTATTCTCCATTAACTTTTATCCCCATTTCTTCCCAATCCAGGTCTCTGAATACCTCCTGTAAACACGCTGTGAATAGCATTGGAGAGATCGTATCTCCCTGCCTGACGCCTTTCTTTATTGGGATTTTGTTGCTTTCTTTATGGAGGACTACGGTGGCTGTGGAGCCGCTATAGATATTTTTCAGTATTTTTACATATGGCTCGTCTACACCCTGATTCCGCAATGCCTCCATGACTGCTGACGTTTCGACAGAATCAAATGCCTTCTCGTAATCAATGAAAGCTATATATAAGGGTTGGTTGTATTCTGCACATTTCTCTATCACCTGATTGATAGTGTGAATATGATCTATTGTTGAGTAGCCTTTACGGAATCCTGCCTGGTCCTTTGCTTGACAGAAGTCTAAGGTGTTCCTGATTCTATTTGCGATTACCTTAGTAAATAGTTTGTAGGCAACGGACAGTAAGCTGATCGGTCTATAATTTTTCAAGTCTTTGGCGTCCCCTTTCTTATGGATTAGGATTATGTTAGCGTTTTTCCAAGATTCCGGTACGCTCGACGTTATGAGGCATTGCGTATACAGGGTGGCCAGTTTCTCTAGAACAATCTGCCCACCATCCTTCAACAAATCTGCTGTTACCTGATCCTCCCCAGCTGCCTTCCCCCTTTGCATATCTCCCAAGGCTTTCTTTACTTCTTCCGGCGTTACCTGTGGGATTTCGATTTCCTCTAGACTACTTTCTCTTCCATTATCGTCGTGGGTGGCACTGGTACTGTACAAATCTCTATAGAACTCCTCAGCCACTTGTACTATCTCATCCATATTAGTAATGATATTGCCGGCTTTGTCTCTTAACGCATACATCTGATTCTTGCCAATTCCTAGTTTCTTCTTCACTGTTTTTAGGCTTCCTCCGTTCCTGAGAGCATGCTCAATTCTATCTATATTATACTTCCTTATGTCAGCTGTCTTACGCTTGTTGATTAACTTCGAAAGTTCTGCCAGTTCTATTCTAGCTGTAGGGTTAGAGGCTTTCATACATTGGCATTTCTTGATCAGATCTTTCGTCTCCTGCGATAGTTTACTGGTATCCTGCCTAACGGAGTTACCACCGACTTCCATTGCACACTCCTTAATGATGTCCACAAGACTGTCGTTCATTGCTTCAACACTAAGGTCCTCTTCCTGAGTTAAAGCCGAATACCTGTTCTGTAGCTTGATCTGGAATTGCTCTATTTTCCCTCTTACCGCTAACTCATTCATCGGCTTCTTATGTACCAGTTTCTTCCGTTCCCTTCTCATGTCTAGGCTAATTCGAGTTCTTACCATCCTGTGGTCACTGCAGCGCACCTTGCCGAGCACGTCCACATCTTGTATGATGCCAGGGTTAGCGCAGAGTATGAAGTCTATTTCATTTCTAGTCTCGCCGTTCGGGCCCCTCCACGTCCACTTTCGGCTATCCCGCTTGCGGAAGAAGGTATTCATTATCCTCATATTATTCTGTTCCGCAAACTCTACTAATAACTCCCCCCTGATATTCCTAGTGCCTATGCCATATTCCCCCACTGCCTTGTCTCCAGCCTGCTTTTTTCCTACCTTGGCATTAAAGTCACCCATTAGTATAGTGTATTTAGTTTTCACTCTACCCATCGCCGATTCCACGTCTTCATAGAAGCTTTCGACTTCCTGGTCATCATGACTGGATGTAGGGGCGTAGACCTGTACAATCTTCATTTTGTACCTCTTATTAAGTTTCACAACAAGACCTGCCACCCTCTCGTTAATGCTATAGAATTCCTGCATGTTACCAGCTATATTCTTATTAATCAGGAATCCGACGACTAGTTCCCTTCTCTCTGCTAAGCCCCGGTAGCACAGGATGTGCCCGCTTTTTAGCACTGTATATGCTTCTTTTGGCCTCCTAACTTCGCTGAGCCCTATTATATCCCATTTACTGCCCTCTAATTCCTCCAATAGCACTGCTAGACTCGCCTCACTAGATAACGTTCTAGCGTTAAACGTTGCCAGGTTCATATTCCAATGGCGGCCTGTCCGGAGCCAGTGATTCTTAGCACCCTCTGCAGCGTCGCAGGTCTGACCGCCGCCGTGGTCAGTTGCTTCGCAGCTGCTGGGGACTGAGGGCCGGGGTTTGATTGTGTTGTTCATATAGGAGGTTGTGGCCAAGTACTGCACCAGGGTGGCCAATCCTGCTCTGGTGAGGGAGTGCGTTACCGGTTCTGGTCACCGGGATCAGGCCACACTCCAGGCCTGCTTATGCAATTTTATCAACACGCGGATTTTTTTTAATCCGGTGGAAAATTGCCGGCACCGGGATTCGAACCACGGACCTCTTGCACGCGAGGCGGGTGTTCTACCTCTACGCCACCGCTGCAACCTGTGCAAACTACGATAACCTGTGCTAGAGAAGTCTGGTGAACATCAGGCACTCACCGCGCCGGGGTAGCTGACGCCGGTCGATCCCACCGCTGCCACCAACTGTTGTGACGGAGACGTCTCAACGCTGCCGCCACTGTGGCAAAGGAGGATCCAAGGCGACGGTGATTAAACGAAACATTTATATGCAGTATGTACAAAGGCGTTACATGAACGGCTCAGAGGCCGGGGCATAATGGACTCGCACTTAAGCGTGCGGTGAGAACCGGGAGCACGCCTCTGCTTGCTGTCGTCGTCGTCGTCCCGTGGTTCGGGCTTTTATAACCACAGGAGTCGATGCAGTTGCCATCGGCTCGAACCTCCAATCAGGACCCACCGCGGGTTGCTGTGCGAATTTCGACGAATGGACGAGAGGCACCTGCATCAGGCGATCCCGGTGAAGTGGTTCAACGGCGCCGCTCAAGCGGCGCCACCGGATGTAACCCGAACACGACCCGCCGTATGACCGGTGAATTCGTTCGGCGCCCAACTTCAGCCGCATGCCGGCAAAGCGAACCTTTGTTGGGAGCTCTAGCACAACGCCAGAGAAGTAGCATGGATCAAACAGGTTGTAGAAGAACACAGCGTTTGTCTGCCCGTGGCCAAAGTCAAAACCAGTGGACCATTCGGGGAGCTAGTGACCGAGGCTGCAGTTTCCAAATTTTTGTCACTGCAGTAGCCTCACATTTTTTCTAATCATTCGAATCGGTTACTGCGTGAAAAAGGGCTTAAACTGGGAGAGGGCGTAGTACAGGCATTGACGCGAGGCCAAGTTCGTAAAATCGCGTCGCTTTCTGCTGGAAATGCACCAGCTGCTCCAGCGGAAGTAGAAAAAGAGAATTTGGATAACCGAATCCGAGCTAGGCTCGAGGGATGAAAAAGACGGTCGAGGAAAGCCCGCCAGCTGACCAGCTCAATGAGAGCGTATCGCTAGGGTGTCAAAGTTCACCCCTGCAGGAAGAGTCCGCTGATGCACTCGCAAGCGATACAGGTTCATTACTATCACCGGCCTCAAAGAACTTTGATCAGCTCTTACGTATCGACAGACAGTCACTGGCAGCGGAGCAAAAGAATGATGACAGCTTAGCTAAATTACACCACACAGCTAAAAAAGGCATTGCTAGGCTAAACGTGACGATACAAGAGAGAGGAGGATTGTTGTATCGGCACTACAGAGATCGAAAGGGTAGGATTCTAGATCAATTAGTCGTACCTACTAAGTACAAGGAGGACCTTTTGAGTCTCTGTCATGGAAATGGGTGGTCCGGCCACCTAGGCATAAACAAATCAAAGGAATGATTGCTTATGGAATACTACTCGCCTGGCTGTTTCAAAGACGTAGAAAACTTTCTAAGATCATGCGACGCCTGCCAGCGCCCGGGTAAACCAAGAGAGACATGGAAAGCTCCACTAAATGTAGTGCCCTTAATAACAGAACCTTTCAGACGACTTGTGATAGACACGATAGGGCCTCTACCAAAAACAAAATCAGGTTTCAGGTACTTGTTTACCATGCTGTGTCCGGCTACAAAGTTTCCAGAAGCAATCCCTCTGAAAGAGTTGAGCTCCACCGAAGTAGTAGACGCGCTTTTGGCAGTATTTGCACAAGTTGGGTTTCCAGCCGAAATTCAGGCGGATCAAGGGTCAGTAATCACCAGCGCACTGACTTCCACATTTTTGAAGAAGTGCGGGGTAAAGTATACACAGTTCCGTCTATCACCCTCAGTCAAACAGTGTAGAGAGGTGGCATTCAGTGCTTAAGCGAGTTTTGCGGGCGCTCTGTTACGAGCACAAGGAGGACTGGGAGAAATGTCTGCCGGCAACTTTGTCTGCTTTGCGAACAGTTCCACATGAGGCTACATGGTTCTCGCCAGCAGAACTAGTGTATGGGACGACACTCCGTTCTCCACTCAGAATGTTAAGAGAGATGTAGGAGGAAAGAGGAGAGAGTCCAACAGTGGTTGTATACGTGCTTAATCTGCTGGAACGGCTAAGCGCAACCCAAGAACTAGTCGAAAACAACATGTGAGTGGCGCAAAAGAACGCCAAATTCTATTACAAGAATGCGAGGCTTCGTACATTTAACGCCGGAGACCAGGAAATGATCCTCGAACCTTCAAGAAAGAACAAGCTTGACGTTAACTGGGACGGGCCCGTTAAAGTGTTGCAAAAATTTTCAGATACTAACTATATATGCTCTGAAAATGCCCGGTCGCAGCAAGGAGGTGAGGATATATCACTGCAATTTGATGAAGCCGTATGTAGAGCAGAGCGCAGTCGTTAACATTACCACCAAAGAGCAGGATGACACTATTACCAAGTTTAAGGAGTATAGGGTGACCTCCAACTCTGAAATCGGCCTAGAAGAAGTAGTAAAACATTCGGTAAGCTCGCACGCTCTTATACCCGAGCAGCTAAATGAGCTAAAAGGGGTGTTAGGGTAATATCTCGACAGATTCAGCGATTGGCCAGGTAGAACCGAACTAATAACGCATGAAATAGAGCTGACATTAACCGAACCCGTAAGATCAAAACTTTACAGGGTGTCTCCAAGACAGAGATAAATTCTGTAGGCAGAGATACAGCGCATGCTATAGAGATGGAAGTTATTGAGCCCGCTGAGAGTGACTACACGTCACCGCTAATACTGGTAGAAACCCCTAACAAGGACTCTCGTCCGTGTGTTGACTACAGGAAGTTAAATGTCATCACTAGGGATCAGCTGTACCCGATACCCAACATTGAGGAACGAATTGAAAGAGTTAGCGCTGCTAAATACATTTCAACTATATATCTCGTGCGGGGGTACTGGCAAGTTCCCCTTTCAGAAAGTGCCAGCCGCTATGCCGCATTCATCTCACCTGTAGGCACTTTTCGCCCTCTCGCACTCAGCTTCGTGCTGAAGAACGCGCCGCTTAGCTTCTCTAAATTTATGGATATTGTCCTAAAAGACTTGCAGGAGTTCACCTTGCCATATCTTGATGGTACAGCAATTTTTTTCGGACAGCTGGGAACAACACATAACACACCTCAAACAAGTGTTCTCACGGTTGAAGGAAGCCGGCCTAACGATGAAAGCGGAAAATTGTAGATTTCGTTGTTCACAGGTTACTTATCATTGCCATGTTGTCGGCCAGGGCACGAGACGGCCGGCTGAGCAGAAAATAGCTACGATTGGAGAATTTTCTCAGCCGTGCACGAAAACAGACCTTCGTTCATATTTGGGACTTGTGGGGTACCATCAACGGTACATTCCGAATTACTTGCAAATGGAAGTCCATTAACGGACGCCCTCCTCAAGGGAGCACCGAGTAGCGTACACTGGGATAAGGACAAAGAGAATGCTTTCCAAAGTTTGAAAACGCTATTGGTTTCTCGTCCTGTGTTTCGCGCGCCAGGCTACACAAAGGAATTTATAGTTCAATGTGACGCAAGCGACAGAGGTATGGGCGTGGTACTTAGTCAGGTCGGCGACGATAACGAGGAGCATCCTATCC
Source organism: Dermacentor albipictus (assembly GCF_038994185.2). NCBI lineage: Eukaryota > Metazoa > Arthropoda > Arachnida > Ixodida > Ixodidae > Dermacentor > Dermacentor albipictus. The sequence continues at coordinate 19,327,931 of NC_091824.1, forward strand.
TCTATGCCAGCCGTAAACTAACTAAGAGAGGAAGCCTACAGCGCTTCAGAGAAGGAATGCGCTTGTTTAGTTTGGGCCGCCCAGAAGTTGTCGTGTTACATGTACGGAGAGAGGTTCATCTTCAAGACCGACCACTGTACTCTGACGTGGCTCAATCAAATGTCACACAAAAATGGCCGCTTGCTCCGATGGAGCCTCACTCTCCAAGAGTACTACTTCTCCATTAGATATAAGAAGGGAAAGTTGCATAGCAATGCGGATGGTTTGAGCAGGCTAATTTGAATTCTGCGTTTAAGGGTTCCGCCTAAAGTTTAGGGTTATTATTGTTAATTTTGCTAACAGCGCCTACATGGCCTCGAAAATCTCGACTGTCCAGCGCTGACAACCGCTGGGCAGGAAGAGAACGGATGGTGGCCAGGGGTGATGCCTCGGCTCGCAGCAACCACTTGTGCAATGATGTCACGGCCCCAAAACATCCAACAAGGACAGGCAATTGCAAAACGAACCCCACAACACGGCTCTGCGCCGAGATAACATACCTTGGATCTCACTTGAGACCCGCTAGGCTTCAAAGAATACATAAGTCCAGAAACAAAAAATGCTGCATTTCGCTATGTCAATTTTTGAAGCAATTTCGTGCTGACAAATTCAGCAATCGTGGAGGGAATCCTGGTAAATGAGAGGGGATCTTCTTGGCTTAAGAACGGCCCGCTGAGGTGCAAGTTTTGCCAGCCAGGTGCGGCAGCGGCGTCAACTTTCCTTGGAAAGCCACCGTCATCCTCTAGCCAAACGGCTTCACTAAGTCTACTGTGTACCAAGGACAATGCGCCGCGTCCGCCACTCTGCGTCACGGGATTGCCGAGATGAGTTCGATGAACCAGGCTTTATGACTGAACACGCCACCGCCGATCTGGTCTGCCGCGAGCGGGGGAGTTGCCGAGGGAACGTATTTGGCGGCAACGTCCCACGCGCCTTTCAAGACGCGAGGCAATGGAGAACCGACGGCCGCGCTGCGGGGGTCAGCTCGGGGAATAAGATGCGCCTTTCCGGACGTAAGCCCCGAGTTCTGCGAAGACCCTATGACGTCGGTGGGGACTGTGAACATCTGCGGAAATGTGTGTGTCTAAGCCCTCCCGCAGAGAGGCGGCTCGTCTACGGTGCCTGGTCGATCGTTTCCCTCACCTTGGTATCGAAGGAGGACCGAGTGTTTATAAACCCCTGTTGTGCGGCTGCTCAGGGTACTTTCTCTCGCAGTCATGCTAGACTGATGAACTGCAACGTCCTTATGTAGATACTGTAAATAAACTCATATTCCTCGTTCTCGATGAGAAGCAGTCTTTCCCTTCAACAACGTCCTCAGCGTGGATAAGTTGAACGACGGCATGGGCCAGCTACCATCTAATTCATGCGCGACTCCAATCTTGACAACCGGTTACGAACGGTGGGATTGACCTCAGAATCCTCACAAAAGGCATAAGAAGAAAGCTTTCGACGCCAAGAAACGAATAGTTTGCTACAAGTGCCAGCAAACAGGGCATATCTCCGTGGGATGCAAAAATCCCAAGCTTCTGTTGATGTCACTGACTAGTAACGAGGAAAATCTGAAATTGCTAGAAGCATACATTCGAGACCTCGCGGTAAACGGCAAACCGAGTCGGGTGCTTCACGACTCGGCAGCCGCGATGGACGTGGTGCACCCGTCGTACGTGGAGGACAGCCAATTCACGGGAGAATGGCCTTGGATAAGGCAAGCCGTGGAAACCTCCAGTGTTTGTCTCCCTGTGGCAAAGATCCCTCTCGAAGGCCATTTTAGAGTACTGGACACTGAATCCGCCGTCCAGGCACATCTCCCGCCATAGTATCCATATTTGTTTTCTAACAAATCTGAGAATTTGCTGCGACGCAGGAGAATCGGGTTTAGTGAAGTAATGGTGCAAGCCCTGACTCGTTCCAAGGCAAGCGAGCTCGCGGCCAAGGCAGTGTACGAATTTCCAGTGGCGGAGGAAACAGGTTTAACGGAGGATTCGTCAACCAGTACCGAACAGAACACCCCCACAGGGGATAATGCGGAAAGCACACCAGCTAATGAGACGGTCAGGAAAGCAGGGGAGCCTGAAATGTCTCGTGAGGCGGAATGCAGGAGAAAGTTATTGAACGTAAGCCCTGCCACAATAATCGCTGAGCAGGAAATGCGTAAGGCACAAAACAATGCTGAGCATCACTATGACAGGACGGCTCGCACGCGACGCTTTGAAGTTGGGGAAAAGGTAATGATCCTGAAATTCTCGTTGAAAAACAAACTAGAGGTTCAATGGGAAGGACCGGTTGACATAATTCAAAAATTATCTGAAACAAACTACGTAATCACGGTACCGGGAAAACGAAGGACACCACAAGTGCACCATAGCGATCTACTTAAACCCTACCAGCAGAGGGACGCCATGTTGAACATGTCCCTTAACCAACCTGAGGGGATGCCTGTTGACTTTCCAGAGTTAACAGCAGTGACGGAGGCAAAAGACATTCACGAGACCATTGACAGGTTAGTAGAACAGGCGGAGTCGAATCCCAATCAAAGGGCCGAACTGGGGGAACTCGTCCTTGAATTTAAAGACGTATTTTCAGACACACCGGGCAGGACCGCTGCGATCGTTCACGACATCGAGTTAACCTCATCGGACCCAGTTCGTTCGAAAGCTTATCGCGTTTCACCTCGTCAGCGTGAAGTCATGAAATAAAAAGATGTTAGAGGCTGAAATAAACAAGATGTTAGAGCTAGGTGTAATCGAGTCAGGAGAGAGTGATTATACCTCGCCTCTTATTTTAGTTTAGGTTTCAGGAAAGGAGCCGCGACCATGTATCGACTACCGCAGGCTCAATTTAATCACGAAGGAGCACACTTATCCAATACTGCATATCGAGGAAAGGCTTGAGAAAGTGAGCAGTGCTAATTTCATCTCTACGCTCGATTTAGTCAGAGGGTACTGGCAGGTTCCGTTGAGCGAGAGGGCAAGCATGCTTGCGGCGTTTATTTCCCCGATGGGAACCTTTCATCAGAAAGTCCTGAGCTTTGGATTGAAGAATGCGCCATATTGTTTCTCTAGCCTTATGGACCAGTTTCTACGAGGAATGGAGGACTTTGCACTTCCCTATCTCGATGACATAGCTATCTTTTCTTCCTCATGTGCGGACCCTATGCAACACCTGCGAACTGTGGTGTGTCGTCTACGAGAGGCAAACTTAACTGTTAAGGCTCCCTTAGGACGCACGGAGGTAGCTTATCTAGGTCATGTAATTGGGCAAGGTTATCGTCGGCCTTCCTAAGTTAAACTGACCGCAACTTCGCGCAACCACGCACCAAGCGGGACATTAGGTCAGGAGAGCACGTTGTTGGGCGAGTCGGTCGTACATACTTAAAGAAGGGAATTGCGCTAAAAAAGACACGGACGAGTACGGCGTCCATGTCCATGTCCTTACTCGTCCGTGTCTTTTTTAGCGCAATTCCCTTCTTTAAGTACATTAGGTCAGTCCTTGGCTTGGCGGGTTATTACCAAAGGTATATACCGCGGTATTTCGAGATTGCGAGTTCTTTAACGGATGCCTTCAGAAAAACAGAACCACAAACGGTAAAGTGGGATGACGCAAAAGAAAAGGCTTTTAGTATGCTGAAGAAAGCACTAATGAGTCAGCCAGTGTTGAACGCGCCCGACTACTCTAAGCCATTCATTCTTCAGTGTGATGCCAACGACAGGGGTACGAGGGTGGTGCTTTGTCAAAAGAGAAATGACGAGCACGAACACCCTGCTGTACGCCAGTAGAAAGCTTTTAGTTCTCGACGAAGCATACAGCGCATCAGAAAACAATGCGCCTGCGTAGTATGGGCGGTGCAGAAGCTAGCTTGCTATATCGCTGGTTCAAGATTCACCATAGAGACTGATCATTTGTCCCCTCACATGGCTGCAGTCCATGTCTACGAAAAACGGTCGTCTTTTGCGCTGGAGCTTGGCTCTTCAACAGTACACCTTCGATATACGCTACAAGAAGGGCAAGCTTAACGGTAATGCCGACGGTTTGAGTCGTTGCCTCTAGAGTAGCGAAAGCCTCATGCTCACACGAGTTTCCGTGGCATTTTTACGTTCGTTCATATGTTTCTTTTATGCGAAGCATATTACGGGGGCTCAACCCAGCTCCTCAGGCGCGGCGGTGACCATGAAATCACGTGACACCGTGACGTCACGACAGAGGAGAAGTGGCTTTGGCTCAACTCTTGCAAGACGGGCTGGGTGGGAATCGAACCAGGGTCTCCGGAGTGTGGGACGGAGACGCTACCACTGAGCCACGAGTACAACGCTTCAAAGCGGTACAAAAGCGCCTCTAGTGAATGCGGTGTTGCCTTAGAAACGCGCTGTTTCTAAGGCGTGCGTCTCTTGCTCAGGCGCACATTTCGTTGCCGCGCCGAACGCTGCTTTGCTCGACGCTCACCGCGTCCAATGCGGGGCGCGTAGTCGCTGCCCTGTAGCCCATTGTCTTACACCCCTTGGCGGGTCGACGGGAACGCTGTCGCGTTCCACTCTTGAAGGCGAAGAAGTAATGCATGAGTTGTTTCTTCGTCTAGCCGAACCAAATATAGCCAAGCAACAGCAGTTCACCAGGCTAAACAGTGGTTCAACAACTAAAATAAAGGCTAGTATGCTTCGCATCCTGGGCTTAACCTTACCTAAGCCACAGCCATTTTTTTTTATCGAAGTGTAGTCGATTGTTAGCTGATTTTAATAACCGCGTCTTAACGCTTTCAAGAAATGGCTGTTTTTAGTGTTCAGGGGGGGGGGGGCGATTCGCGTAAGGAATGGGAGAAGTGTAGCGGGTTTTCTTATTTTTAAAAGCCGGGTGTGTCTTGGAGGAGGGTGGCCTTGTGCTCGCTGCTTTGTGGTTGTCAGTCCTGCACTGTTCTGGGGTGATTGCTTGCCCACGCAGGAGACGAAAAGTTGCGAGATCTGCTTGCAAGACCAATTTCACCGGTCCGGACCAGGGAGAAAAGTCACAAGAGCGCCACGAGGACTGATGACAACTCGCAGGAATCTACCAGCTACGAACTAAGGGTTCGTCACCTCTAAGGGGAATTCTGCTACTGAAACGCCGATCCCTCGCACAGCGGCTGCTGGCCCCTACGCGTCGGGATCTTCCTCCTGCGCCGGAGATGCTGTTACGGTTGGCGTCTGGCACCACGTGCAGAAAAGAAATTCACCTGACCTTCTCTCACCATGCCTCGTTGAAATGAGGCGTGACTTCTCCTGCTACGGTTGGCATCCCGCACCTCATGCAAAACGGACTTTCTCTCACCCGACCTTCACCCACCTTGCCACGTCGAAATGAAGCGGGACTTCCTAATTCGCCATGACCATTTCGAGTGTCTACCAGTCTGAAGGAAGCCCCGCAGTGTTTACAAGTCTCTTTTGTGTGTGCGACTTTAGAGGGACCCATTCCTTGAAAGGTTAAATTCTACAGGAGAACTTCCACGAACCAGCAACGCGCAAAAGAGACGGACAAGCGTCTACGATTTCAGGAGGCTCGGTATAACCCGAGGCGTGGTATAACCGGAGGCGGGGCCCTCTTTCCGCCAATCAGACTATGTGCCGGTCTCGTGACGTCGACGGAAGCAAGATCCCTCCCGCTATTGTAGAGAGCCTATTTAAGGGGCTCCGAAATGTACTTTAGATCACTTCATGCTCTTCTCATCATCTTTAATCCACCTTTTAATAAACCGTGCAAGTTTCGCACTAGAAATCGTCTCGTCCTTGCCCGGTCGCCATGGTCTACCGGATGCCTGCAGCCCGCAGACAACGCCACGCTACCCAATAGTAACGTCGGTCGAGCTTCGATAGGCAGGCGTCGCTACAACTCGGCAGCAGTACGATACGCTACCCTGGAGTACGCAACAATCCCTACCGCCTGCTCTGTGTGATACAGGAACCACGGGAGCGAGAGCGTCGTGTACGTTTGCGGGAGCGTCGTGAACTTAGGAGTGAGCTTAAGCGTGAAGAACGCGAGAATGAACGGAAGCAGGAGCTTCAAGAACTTACTCTTAGGTGTCAGCGTCACGAACGTGAGAATGAACGCAAACGTGAGTATCAGGAACATAAGCTTGAGCGTGAGCAAAAGTATGAGAGAGAGAAGGCAGCACTGATCAAAGAGATACAGTATTGTGATCAGTTATTGGCACAGAGACAACGGCTGTCTGAGAATTCTGTACGTAGTACAGAGCGAAAGAATGAGGCAGCATCGAGCGGATTTTTGCCAGAAGCCGACGAGAAGAGTAGTGCCTGTGAGATTAGCTGCAGATTCATAAGTAAAGGGAAAAGGCTAGCTGCTAACGATGCCTTAGTGGCAATCGAGGCCATTAAAGGCCAGAGTGAGAGAGACGAGGTGCTGTGCCAACAGATGACTGTGGAGACAGCTAGGCCAGCTGCGAACAAATTGGCACAGTTACCGCGTGTGTGCGTCGCTGGTAAGGTTAGCGAGGTTGCTAGCGAGGAAAAGGGTACTGTTCACGCGACAGACGCGAGCACCCATGTAGAGCCAGATCTGCGTGCAGGAGTGAAGTGCGAACTGGACGATGCAGTTGAGAGTAGTTCTCGGGATGGCGAGCTCCGTAGTCCACGAGAGAACAACTGCATTGTTCAGGGATCGGTGCGGCTCTCCGCCCGTCTAGATAGCCTAGATAGGGATGGTTCAGTTATTAATCATTCGGACTGTGCACGTGAGACAGCGATCGATACCGACGGGCTGTGTGCCGATGCACAGCGTGAGCTGGGCAATGTAGTAGAGGGCAGTTCGCAAGAGTGCGAGTTGTCTTACTCGAGTAAAGCCTGCTGCATTGTGCCAGAGTCGGTTGAGCTGTCCGCCAGTCGAGGCAGAGAGAGTGTTGATTTAAATGTAAATCACTCAGACTGTGCGGGTAAGAGACCGATCCGGGCCGACGAAATGTGTACCGGCCAGCACGAGGCACGAGAAGGCGACATGAAAGTGAGTGTAAAGAGAAAGCGCCGTAAAAAGAAGCGCGGTAGAGACCGAAAGACGGTAACAAATGTAGCGCCGCCAAAGATGGCGAGAAACCCAAATGGGCAGGGCGCGAGGAGAAGAAAGGTGCGGTCGTCATTGACGATGTTGACGCACCCAAAATGTTCAAACCACCGGTCCAAGGGGGACCGCGAAGCATGTTCTGCACGGACGCGGACAAAGGGCACGAGGCTGTTAAACTCCTCGTTGTTCCGTAGTTCTTTTCATAGCTCAGCGTGCAGTTCGAAGAAACGCAAGGTGGCAGGACGAGACCAGGTGGGGAGTAGCGACGCGGTCAATCGAGTTCGTGTTGAAAGCGGGGCGCCAGGACGCAAATTGGCAGGAAACCGTAACGTCTTGGGGGAGCTGATAGTTAGTCAGCCCTTTTGTTGTCTCTCGGCAGCCAGAGTAGCTTTCAAGCGGCGACCACCGCGAGGACGGCTCAGAGTATGAGTCAGACATAAGCGTTTGGAAAGGGAGGCGAAGAGCTCTTCCGTAGAAATGGGGTGTCTTGTTTTTTTATTTTGAGCATCGGAAAGTTTTTCGCGATTTGAGACTAGGATTTCTTTCAATGTGTAAGGTTTGAGCTTTGTTTGTGTTTTCGTTTGAGAAGCTCCGTGATTTGAAAGATGAGGTTTATGTAAACATGTAGTCTCGCGAGATGCTCATTAATAAGTAGATAGTTTTTTTTTGTGTGTGTGAGTAACCTGAGGGTCAAGGTTACTGTTGAGAGGCCTATCGTAACGCGCGTGTGTTTTATTTAACCTTCTTTCTTTTTAAGTGTTGAATTTTCTAAGGTTAAGCGCGTAGATTTTCAGTGAGTGCATGATTTGCACGGAGAAGCGTTCTTAGTTCCATTAGCGCGTGTCCTGTGTGGACGGAAGGAAGCAGACTTTATGACTGGGTTGCTAGTGTGTGTGGAGGGCAGCCGTATTCTGACTTCTTTAATAAGTATGCGTGGAACGAGTTATTAAAAGACGCATTATTTTAAGGGTTCTGCGGCGTGTGCAAGTCCCGCAAGTTTAACTGTTCGTTTATGTCACGTGTCCTAGAGGGACTAAAGGAAGAAACGTGAGTAAGCGTAATGAAGAGTTTGCCTATGACACTAGTATGCGTTCTGAATAGTCACCACAAGTCTTGCGCGCTCTTAAATTACGTACTTGTGAGGTTGACCAGATTGTTCAGTGGCACCATTACGTGCGATAAGTACGCCACTGCAATAGATTGGAAACATGCTGTTCGTGTAGTTAGGCCACTTAAGCTATGTTCGGCTGTTTTCATTTGTTGTTTGCATCGTCAGCGACCCTTTTGTTTTGCAACAACAATAGTAGTCTGGTCTTGTCGGCAATCGAGGAGAAATGCATAGCTGTTTGGAAGGGTGGTTACAACTGTTTTGTCAAAATTGGGGAACTAAAAGATCAGGGTTGATTTTGACTCAGTAATAGCCTGGCGAGTCAGGGGTGAAGAGCCTGCGCTTACACGTGGGGCAGCGCTGTGTTGTTTTGTTTGTTTGACGTCTGTTCTCCAGGGCCTAGGATCCCGAAGTTCGTCAAACGAGGCTCGAACCCAGTACCCTGCAGCTTCTTTCAGCGTTCCTCATGGCCAGCGAATTGAGTTCACCGGCCATTCAGAACAACCGGGGCGAGGGCGAGCTGTTAGATATGGAGCTGTTTTCTGCGATTACTTCGAGTTCCCCAAACCACTTCGAGTCGCAGCATAGCTAATTGAGGAATGCCGAAGCAGGAAAGCGCATTCCAGAGGAGACACGTGCAAATAAGTTTGCGGCCCCCAGGTCGTGTGCCGCCGGGATTAGAAGGGGCCCTGGGACAATGGAGCTCAATCGTCCCCCTTCGCCTTTGAAGAAGGCATTTGCCACCGCTGCGGAGCCAAGTCACCGGGAGCAGGTGGGCCCTTGTGCAATGGAGCATGAGCAGCCCTCCCCTTCTCCTCGTTAGAAGAAGTGCATTGCCAGTCTGCGAGGCAATACCGCAGAGAGCCGCCAGGTGTGACACCGCGACACGGGCGCCTACCATTGGCTGAAAGTGGCGTCATCGGAGCGGACTCTCCCATTGGTCAAACATGACGTGACTTACAGTGCTCGAAGGGTTTATAAGAAGCCTTCCAGAGAGACCAGGATAGTCCCTGATTCTTTGATTCACCTCTCTCGAACTTCTTGCCGCGGGCCGCAGCGTCCGAGTTGCTGCTGGCCCGTAATGACTGTACGACTATGGTGTTGGGCTGCTGAGCACGAGGTCGCGGGATCGAATCCCGGCCACGGCGGCCGCATTTCGATGGGGGCGAAATGCGAAAACACCCGTGTGCTTAGATTTAGGTGCACGTTAAAGAACCCCAGGTGGTCGAAATTTCCGGAGTCCTCCACTACGGCGTGCCTCATAATCAGAAAGTGGTTTTGGCACGTAAAACCCCAAATATTATTATTATTATGACTGTACGACTGGTACTGACGTCTCACCTCTCTGTACATAATGTAGAATAAATACTCCCAAGTTTTGTGCTTTCATCCTGAAGTCCGTCCTTCAACCCCTACAATATATGGCACCGCTACCGTCGGTGAAAGTTACGGCTTTCGGGATTATATGTAATAACAAGCATGAACAATAAAGCTGTTTACCGTTTGTCACATTGCCATGCGACCGTCTACTCCTCCAACCGATAAAAAAAAAAACGCCATCCGCTGTCACGCGTACCTAAAAAAAAAAACCAAAAGAAGAAAGAGAGAAGAGAATATATAACAAAATTTTGACGCTGCCCTTGCGCTTTAAATATTTCACGTCCCTTCCTTTCCCCGCAAGTAAGGACATGACCTTTTTTTAAATGACATGACAAACATTTATTCCTATTTTTTATTCTTATTTTTCATTTCGTTTTATTGTTTTAAATTTTTTTTCATTCTCCCTTGGTCCAGCTCCGGGATTAAACCCATGGTCAAACCATGTACAGGGTCCTGAATATTTCGCTGCGCATGTTCGGAAAAAAGATTTTGTGCTCACCGCTGCACTGTACTTGCTCAATTTTTTTTCTCTTCTTTTTTTACCCGCCGTGGTTGCTCAGTGGCTATGGTGTTAGGCTGCTGAGCACGAGGTCGCGGGATCGAATCCCGGCCACGGCGGCCACATTTCGATGGGGGCGAAAACACCGGTGTACTTAGATTTAGGTGCACGTAGAAGAACCCCAGGTGGTCGAAATTTCCGGAGTCCTCCACTACGGCGTGCCTCATAATCAGAAAGTGGTTTTGGCACGTAAACCCCCATAATTTATTATTTTTTTTTGCTCAAATTTTGCAGAACGATCGCGTTTTGGTGTCGACTTCGTTTAATATAACACTCGGCAAAGATAATTGCCTGGTTTTCAAGAAAAAAAAGTTGGCTGGGGCTTAGCTAACGTTAAGCCTGGATATCTCGAAGCGAAAAGGTTCGGTGATGCTTATGGTTTAGCTTATGGTTATAGTTTAAGCTATGGATATGCTTACGGTTTAGCTTATGGTTACGCTTTATGATTTAGCCTATGGTTATGCTTACGGCATAAGTGGCGCCTAGTGGCGTAGAGGTAGAACACCCGCCTCGCGTGCAAAGAGGTCCGTGGTTCGAATCCCGGTGCCGGCAATTTTCCACCGGACTAAAAAAAAAAAATCCGCGTGTTGATAAAATTGCATAAACAGGCCTGGAGTGTGGCCTGATCCCGGTGACCAGAACCGGTAACGCACTCCCTCACCAGAGCAGGATTGGCCACCCTGGTGCAGTACTTGGCCACAACCTCCTATATGAACAACACAATCAAACTCCGGCCCTCAGTCCCCAGCAGCTGCGAAGAAACTGACCACGGCGGCGGTCAGACCGGCGACGCTGCAGAGGGTGCTAAGAATCACTGGCTCCGGACAGGCCGCCATTGGAATATGCACCTGGCAACGTTTAACGCTAGAACGTTATCTAGTGAGGCGAGTCTAGCAGTGCTATTTGAGGAATTAGAGGGCAGTAAATGGGATATAATAGGGCTCAGTGAAGTTAGGAGGCCAAAAGAAGCATATACAGTGCTAAAAAGCGGGCACGTCCTGTGCTACCGGGGCTTAGCAGAGAGAAGGGAACTAGGCGTCGGATTCCTGATTAATAAGAATATAGCTGGTAATATACAGGAATTCTATAGCATTAACGAGAGGGTGGCAGGTCTTGTTGTGAAACTCAATAAGAGGTACAAAATGAAGATTGTACAGGTCTACGCCCCTACATCCAGTCATGATGACCAGGAAGTCGAAAGCTTCTATGAAGACGTGGAATCGGCGATGGGTAGAGTGAAAACTAAATACACTATACTAATGGGTGACTTTAATGCCAAGGTAGGAAAAAAGCAGGCTGGAGACAAGGCAGTGGGGGAATATGGCATAGGCACTAGGAATATCAGGGGGGAGTTATTAGTAGAGTTTACGGAACAGAATAATATGAGGATAATGAATACCTTCTTCCGCAAGCGGGATAGCCGAAAGTGGACGTGGAGGGGCCCGAACGGCGAGACTAGAAATGAAATAGACTTCATACTCTGCGCTAACCCTGGCATCATACAAGATGTGGACGTGCTCGGCAATGTGCGCTGCAGTGACCACAGGATGGTAAGAACTCGAATTAGCCTAGACTTGAGAAGGGAACGGAAGAAACTGGTACATAAGCAGCCGATCAATGAGTTAGCGGTAAGAGGGAAAATAGAGGAATTCCAGATCAAGCTTCAGAACAGGTATTCGGCTTTAACTCAGGAAGAGGACCTTAGTGTTGAAGCAATGAAAGACAATCATGTGGACATCATTAAGGAGTGTGCAATGGAAGTCGGTGGTAACTCCGTTAGGCAGAATACCAGTAAACTATCGCAGGAGACGAAAGATCTCATCAAGAAACGCCAATGTATGAAAGCCTCTAACCCTACAGCTAGAATAGAGCTGGCAGAACTTTCGAAGTTAATCAACAAGCGTAAGACAGCTGACATAAGGAAGTATAATATGGATAGAATTGAACATGCTCTCAGGAACGGAGGAAGCCTAAAAACAGTGAAGAAGAAACTAGGAATTGGCAAGAATCAGATGTATGCGTTAAGAGACAAAGCCGGCAATATCATTACTAATATGGATGAGATAGTACAAGTGGCTGAGGAGTTCTATAGAGATTTATACAGTACCAGTGCCACCCACGACAATAATGAAAGAGAAAATAATCTAGAGGAATTCGAAATCCCACAGGTAACGCCGGAAGAAGTAAAGAAAGCCTTGGGAGATATGCAAAGGGGGAAGGCAGCTGGAGAGGATCAGCTAACAGCAGATTTACTGAAGGATGGTGGGCAGATTGTTCTAGAGAAACTGGCCACCCTGTATACGCAATGCCTCATAACGTCGAGCGTACCGGAATCTTGGAAAAACGCTAACATAATCCTAATCCATAAGAAAGGGGACGCCAAAGACTTGAAAAATTATAGACCGATCAGCTTACTGTCCGTTGCCTACAAACTATTTACTAAGGTAATCGCAAATAGAATCAGGAACACCTTAGACTTCTGTCAAGCAAAGGACCAGGCAGGATTCCGTAAAGGCTACTCAACAATAGATCATATTCACACTATCAATCAGGTGATAGAGAAATGTGCAGAATACAACCAACCCTTATATATAGCTTTCATTGATTACGAGAAGGCATTTGATTCTGTCGAAACGTCAGCAGTCATGGAGGCATTGCGGAATCAGGGTGTAGACGAGCCATATGTAAAAATACTGAAAAATATCTATAGCGGCTCCACAGCCACCGTAGTCCTCCATAAAGAAAGCAACAAAATCCCAATAGAGAAAGGCGTCAGGCAGGGAGATACGATCTCTCCAATGCTATTCACAGCGTGTTTACAGGAGGTATTCAGAGACCTGGATTGGGAAGAAATGGGGATAAAAGTTAACGGAGAATACCTTAGTAACTTGCGATTCGCTGATGATATTGCCTTGCTTAGTAACTCAGGGGACCAACTGCAATGCATGCTCACTGACCTGGAGAGGCAAAGCAGAAGAGTGGGTCTAAAAATTAATCTGCAGAAAACTAAAGTAATGTTTAACAGTCTCGGAAGAGAACAGCAGTTTACAATAGGCAGCGAGGCACTGGAAGTCGTAAGGGAATACATCTACTTAGGGAAGGTAGTGACTGCGGATCCGGATCATGAGACAGAAATAACCAGAAGAATAAGAATGGGCTGGGGTGCGTTTGGCAGGCATTCTCAGATCATGAACAGCAGGTTGCCATTATCCCTCAAAAGAAAAGTGTATAATAGCTGTGTCTTACCAGTACTCACCTACGGGGCAGAAACCTGGAGGCTTACGAAAAGGGTTCTACTCAAATTGAGGACGACGCAACGAGCTATGGAAAGAAGAATGATAGGTGTGACGTTAAGGGATAAGAAAAGAGCAGATTGGGTGAGGGAACAAACGCGAGTTAGTGACATCTTAGTTGAAATCAAGAAAAAGAAATGGGCATGGGCAGGACATGTAATGAGGAGGGAAGATAACAGATGGTCATTAAGGGTTACGGAATGGATTCCAAGGGAAGGGAAGCGTAGCAGGGGACGGCAGAAGGTTAGGTGGGCGGATGAGATTAAGAAATTTGCAGGGACGGCATGGCCACAATTAGTACATGACCGGGGTTGTTGGAGAAATACGGGAGAGGCCTTTGCCCTGCAGTGGGCGTAACCAGGCTGATGATGATGATGATATGCTTACGGTTTCACTTATGGGTATGCTTTGGTTAGCTTGTGGTTATGCTATACGAGTGCCTTGTGTAGTTATGCAAATTGCTTATCAATGATATATACCATAAGTTATGCAGGATTATTAAACTTCTTTATTCATCATTGTTGGGCACATTGTCTTGCGATTTCTGTACAGCCATAAATGCAGCTCTCTGTATCGGTAGTATCACTCTTTTCTCCTTCCATGTTGAATGCGCACGCCTATTCTCTGGCAAGCGGTTATATAGACGGCTTCCGCGATGGGGCTCTTACATTGCCCAGGGGCGCTGCGAAAATGGAGCTAAAAAGCGCCCTCTGTCCTGAACTTGGTAATACCAAGCTCGGTCGTCTGCTTCGGAAAGCACGTTTACAATATGGACCCGCTACTTTCGGTTTTGTTGTACCACGGTTTGCAGCGAATATCGGGCGCCGAAGATTATTTCAGAGGTGGCACGCTGCGTAAAGACAAATTCTGCAACGCCGAATACGTGTACGCCGTTCAAGAAATAAGCGGCGAAGTTTTAGCGCGGTGTCAATCGCAAGTGAAGCGAGTCGCGTACGAAGTTGAACTGCAGGCACGCTGCTAGATTCAGGCGCATAAACATGAGGAAATGCTTGCTATAAATGAATTCACAGCAGCGATAAGCAGACATCATGTGTACGGAACTGCTCGAGCGCACGACGGTACACGCCGCGATGGCAGCGGTCTTTCAGCATGACGCGAAACGGTGGGACTCCTGAAGTCTTTGTTGACTGCATGCTGCTAGACAAGTAGTTACGCCTGCACCGTAGTAGTGGCCATCTGTCCCTTTAGCAACTGACAAATAACCAGGGGCGTAGCCAGGGGGGGGGGAGGGGGGGGGGGCTTATGGGGCTTGAGCCTCCCCCCGAAATTTTTTCGTGCTGTCATGCGCCGCCGACAAAAACAACTCTCGGCGCCGGAAATCATGCTCGATTTTGTCTGGAATGTCCTGAATTCACGCTCGAAAAGACATTTTAGCGCGAACATTGCGAAATCGGGCTGGATTTCGCGGAAACGCCCATGCATCGGGAGTCGCATATCGTAACGCAAGGAGCCCCACCGAGCACAAAATTTCAAGGGCGTTTTGATGGCGAGCGGGCTCGTCTCGGCATCTCGCGGAGGCCGAGGAATCTACGGAGCGCTTGGATTTCAATTCTGAAACTTTGTGGGTATAAAGTTCTCATAACAATTTGATGCGAAAGGTGCGTTGACATTTCCAAAGTCGTGCTCTAGATGTTTGATTCCGGAACTTTGTGGGTTTAATGCTGTTGTAAACATTTGACGCCAAAGGTGCATCGACCTTTCTAAAGTCGTACATCGTGATACAAGTTGACAAAGCACGCAGCGGCGTCCGATGAGACAAAGCGTTGTGGTGGTTCATTTGTGCCATCAGGTCACAGAAAAGAATATGAATTTTTTTTCCACCTGCGCCAAAGCATGCATGTCAAGACACTAAATTCACCATTGTAACTAAGTTCTTATTTATTTTTCTACCTAGACTTTTATTCGCGAGGATACATTAGGCCTCTTTCTCAACTTTTTATATATATATATATATATATATATATATATATATATATATATATATATATATATATATATATATATATATATATATATATATATATATATATATATATTTTGTTCTCGCAACCCGCGGGCTGCCGATCCAGCCAGAGCGCATGCGTTTTTCTCGTGCTGCATCGACAACCGCGCGGCACACATGAATGCGCGTTCGTTTTTCTCAGGCCGACTGCAATTTCACCTGGCAGAGTTTTGGACACTTTCTGGCTAGCAGACGAGAAAAAGAAACAATGCGTAGTCGTTCGCCGCCATCACTGCGGGGACTCAATGGATTGCAACGCGTTCGCTTGTGTGCGCATGGGAGAAAAGTGGGGAGGAAGCGCGCCGCCTTCTGCCGCATGCGATACATTTTGGGAGTGGAGGGAGGGGGGGGGGTGCTGTGATCTGTGGTTGCGCAACCTGTTTATTTGCCTTGTTTGACGCATTATATTTTGTGACTTTTTCTTAGGTACGTAGATTTATTGGAGACTTATACGTATATTTAAACATCTTATTGCGAGGTTTTCTGTATATGCGCAGTGAACTTTGTTTCCATTGCCAATTTTTGCCCTGTATCACGCTGTATCTTCACGTTTGTATATTCCATTGTATCTTCGCATTTCTAATGTACGAAGGCGAGTCAAATGAAAGTGAGACAAGCCGCCCCGCACAATAATGGTTCGGTTCATTATTTTAGAGGCATGCGCGTAGCACATACGCATCTCATTTACAAGTGACATGCAGAGGTGAGGTTAAATGTTCTTTAATGTTCTCATACACTAGGTTGAACAGGGTTACGTGACATAATAGACACTCCAAAAGTTGAACAGCTTGGTGTCGTGAGGTTTTTGACAAATAATGTTTCCCAAAAATAAATTATCCGCCATATGGCTGCCGTATCCGTTGAATATTGCGTTTCATTGGCACTGTGAAGCATTGTAGCAAACTGTTCAAAGAAGGACATGAAAGTAAAAAGACGATCCATGGCCGGGCCAAAGCCACCGTGCAATCATCCCCAACACAATTGAAAAGGCCGTGGTTGCGGAGTGGCTATGGTGTTGGGCTGCTGAGCGCGGAGGTCGCGGGATCGTATCCCGGTCACGGCAGCTGCATTTCGATGGAGGCGAAATGCGAAAACGCCCGTGTACTTAGGTTTAAGTGCACGTTAAAGAACCCCAGATGAGGGTGACGACATTTTGTCTGCAAATGTGACCGGGGATGACTCATGGTGCCGCTACTACTAGCCTGAAACACTACGGCAAAGCTTACAGTGGAAGCATTTGAATTCACCACTCCCAAGGAAAACAAAGGCCGTCATTTCTGTCGGAAAAGTGTTGACTTCTTTTTAGATCGTTAGGGGCCATTACTGATCGAATTTTCCATACCTAGAGAGACTCTAAATCGTTTCAGATATTGTGAAAGGTCGGATCGGCTGCGTGTCGCAATCAAGAACAAACGACGTGGAAAATTGAGCATTGGAAACATCTTGCTTCACAACATTGCCCGTTCCTACGTCGCTGATGTGGTTAATACGAAACTGGCAAAGTACAAGTGGGAAACGTTGCAACATTCCTCATGCAGCCCAGACCTGTTGCCTTGCGTCGTCCACATTTGGTAAAATTTGAAAAAACTGCTCAAGGGAACCAGATTCGTGTCGGAAGATGACGTGTAGTCATTTACAGATTTTTGAGGCAGCAACCCAAGGAGTTTTATGAGACGGGAATTGCGCGACTCGTTAGTAGGACAAGTGTCTAAATACTCATGGTGACTACTCTTAAATAAAGTACCCCGTTTATCATATATTCGCATTGGCTCACTTTCATTTTACTCGCCCTCGTATATTTTGCAGAACTCCTGCTTTTTTACATGTGCTTTCTGTTGCGACTATAATTTCGGAGCAATTGCTCGCAATACACGAGCGGTGACAGCTGCTCCTGCGCTATACATTCGAACAAAGGACAGCGTCATTGAGATTTTCCCCTGGTCGTTGCATATGTACGAAAATGTAAACAAGGTTGTTGAATGACATATATATATACATACATACATATACATATACATACATATATATATATATATATACATATATATATATATATATATATATATATATATATATATATATATATATATATATACATATGTATGTATGTATGTATATCCCTCGACTAATTCTATAAGGAGGAGGCCGAGCTGCAAAGTGAGCCCCCACGAACGAAATTTCTGGCTACGCCACTGCAAATAACTGATGCAATGCATAAGAGCTCGCAGTAACTTACGTGCGAATCGCGCTGCAGCGCGAGCTCGAGCGCAGCTCGCTTGATGCTGCTTT
Source organism: Dermacentor albipictus (assembly GCF_038994185.2). Lineage (NCBI taxonomy): Eukaryota > Metazoa > Arthropoda > Arachnida > Ixodida > Ixodidae > Dermacentor > Dermacentor albipictus. Next base: position 19,345,663 of record NC_091824.1, read on the forward strand.
TAATGACAGCGCTCGAACATCGATGTGCTGCAATCAATACTACCTTGCTGCGCTGCCTCAACGTGCTGGCTTGAGGTCAAGGATGAGCACATTTACCTCTCTAACCTGTGCTGCTTTGTAGCGGGGTAGTGAATTCTCACCGAATCAGCCCGACGATCTGTGGTCATTTGCACACACCTGGTCACTTCACCACTTCGACCCAGTCGAATTGTTAATTGTCACTGTGGCCGGGTCTAAAATCGTGAATCACCAGCCATGCTTGCTGCTATCTCGGTCTGCCGTCGGGACTGTAGGTGCAAAAGACCGAATTTTAGAACGCAGATAACCAAGCAAGCTTCAAGAAAGGCGAAGCAGTAAGCATGGCGCGAAGTTTCGCTTACCCAGAGCGACGAACTGCAGCTATCCAGCGCGCCCGATGCTCCGCTTCGTGAGTCCTTGAAAGAAAATGATAAAATCTGATGTTGGGATCCAGGCCTTCTTGTTCATGGCAGCCCACGACGCAGAAGCGACGACGGTGACGCTTTTTTGAGGCTGACCTAGGTCTCTCCGGATCGGTGTCGCCGATTCCTTCTGCTTCCAGCATTACGTCTCACGGAGACAGGGGCTGTTACGACTTTGAGGTGGTCCCGTAGCGCTCGTCACCCGTTTCGTGACAGAGCGTTGGTAGCGAAGACTCCGAGTCAGGCGTCGGTGAGAATAACAAAAGGGACTTTATACACGATATGCAGGTCATTATGCAGGACAAGATCGGATCGGCACTGGGGCCGAGAGCTCACAGCAAACGCGACTGTTCCCGCACGGCGACGTCCGGTGAGAATCCAACGCGTGACACATCTCACTCCACTCGAGAGCGGCACTGGGCTCCCGGTGGGTCGGTGGATCCGGTTTTCCAGGCGGCGGTGTCGGGGCTTATAATGCCCCGAGAAACCATTGTCACTCAAACGGCCCAATGCAAAGCCAGCACTCGACGGTCGTCCGAGAGGTCCAACCAGCGACCGCGCTGGCCACCCGGTTCAAAGTTGCCGCGCGTGGTGACCTCCAGGCAAAAGAAGGTACGGCGCCGGGCTGTCTAACACTTGGTTGCACGTTTGGACATGTCGCCCGCCGATGCTTCTCCTCAGGCCACCGCTGCCTGACAGCTCAGCATCTTGACTTGTCAAGGGAGAATTAGGGCGCTGTGCCTTTCGGCGCAGCCCCGGGTTTGGCCAAAGGGCGCTCGCAGGATAAATTCTGCATCTTGTAGATTCGGAATCCGGGCTGGTAATCCGGGGGGGGGGGAGGTAATGGCACAACAGGGCGTAGACGGGGGGGGGGGGGGGGCTTATGGGGCTTCAGCCCCCCCCCCCCCCGAAATTTTTCTTGCTGTTTATGCGCCGCCGGCCAAAACAACCCCTCGGCGCCACAAATCACGCTCGATTTTGTCTAGAATGTCCTTTTCACGCTCGAAAAAATATTTTAGCGCGAACATTGCGAAATCGGGCTGGATTTCGCGCCAACGTCCATGCACCGGGAGTCACATATCGTAACGCAAGGAGCTCCATCCGAGCACAAAGTTCCAAAGGCGTGGCGGGCGGACTCGTCACGGCATCTCGCTGAGGCCGCGGAATCGGGAGCGCTTGGATTTCAATTCTGACACTTTATGGGTATAAAGTTCTAAAAATTTTTGATGCGAAAGGTGCTATAATATTTCCAAAGTCGTGCTTTAGATTTTCCATTCCGGAACTTTGTGGGCTTAATGTTGTTATAAACATTTGACTCCCACGGTGCATTGACTTTTCTAAAGTCTTAGATCGGAACATACAACGAGACAAGCCAAATCAACACACTACCAGACAAGTTGACAAAACACGCAGTGAGATACGATGAGACGAAGCGTTGTGGTGGTTCATTTGTGCCGTCATGTCGCATAAAAAATATCAACATTTTTTTTCACCTACGCGAAAGCATCCATGTCAAGACACTAAAGCCAGCCAGGGTAACTACGTTCTTATTTATTTTTTCAACTGTGACTTTTATTCGTGAGGACATATTGAGCCTCTTCAATTTTTTTATTCTCGCTACCCTACCCGCGTGCTGCCAGAGCCAGCCAGAGCGCATGCGTTTTTCTTGTGTTTCTCTGGCCGAGTGAATTTTCGCCTGGCAGAGTTTGGACACCTTCTGGCTATAGCGGACGAGAAAACGAAACAATGGTTGCTCACCGCCATCACTGTGAAGACTTGACGGATTACACCGTGTTCGTTTGAGCGCAACCTCTCCGGAAAGTCTTGTCTGGCCGGTGTAAAATACCGAACACTATGCGTATGGTTCTCGGTGGACTAAACGTCTCAAGTTTTCTTCGATATTCATTCGGTAGCCACATTAGGTGCCCAAAGTAGGCATTGGATTGGGGCCAACGTACTCTCCTTTGCGTTTTCTTTTTTCATTTCAGTGGCCCCGCCCCACAAAAGGAAAAAAAGAAGATACATTGTTGCGGCGCAGCGAACTGTCGCATGGTGACAGTTTGTTACTTCTTTTGCGGAAAGTAATCGGCCACGGCACGCTTCGGTTGCTGGATACTATTATTATATTATTGCGATAGCCCTTGTGTGAAGACTCCAGGAGCATTTCTGCTGTTGCCGTCGCCCTCATGTTTCGTATGAAGTCTCAGGGCAATAACGTCGTGACCGCGTGTCGCATGCTGTATGTGTGAGTGAAAGAGTAGGGGGGAGGGTGGAATGGGTGAGCCGACGATGGTGGCTCAGTCTTGCGTGCGCAAAGGAGAAAAGCGGGGAGCAAGCGTGCCGCCTTCCGTCGCACGCGATACATCGAATGGAGTGGATGGAATGGGGGCGGGATCCAGGATTCTGTGAATCTGTGATTGCGCTACATGTTTATTTGCCTTGTTTGACGCAATATATACAGTGACTTTTTCTCAGATACGTAAACTTATTGGAGACTTATACGTATATTTAAATATCTTGTTGCGAGGTTTTTTTTGTGTATACGCGCAGTGAACTTTCTTTCCAGTGACACTTTTTTGCCCTTTATATATTAAGCATTTGTATATTCCATGGAATCTTCGCATTTCTAATTAATGAGGGCGAGTTAAATGAAAGTGAGCCTACCCACCCCACCCAATAATGGTTCGGTTCATTATCTGCGAGGCAAGCGCGCAGCACACAGGCACCTTTCATTTACAAAAGTGACACGCATATGTCAGGATAAATGTTCTTTAATGCTCTCATACACTGGATTGAACATGGTTGCGTGTCGTAATGGACAATTCAGAAGTTGAGCAGCGGGCTGCTGTGAATGTTTTGACAGCTGAAGGTGTTTCCCAAAAGGAAATCATTCGCCGTATGGCTGCCGTGTACGTTGAACATTGCATTTCATTGGCCACTGTGAAGCATTGGAGCAAACGGTTGAAAAAGGACGTGAAAGTTGCAATGACGACCCAAGGCCGGGCCAAAGCCATCGTGAAACATCCCCAACACAAGAGCAAAAGTTGATCAGCTGATGAGAAAAGAACGGAGGATAAACATCGATGAACTGGCAGAGCGTGTGAACATCAGTCGCGGTTCGGTTCACACCATAATTCATGAACATCTCAGTCATCGGCTCTTGTGTGCGCAATGGATGCCCGAGATTTTGAACCACCGCCAGAAGAAGGTTCTGCGCTGCCTTGACTCATTTGATCCGGTATCATAATGAGGGTGAGGACTTCTCGGGGACGAACCATGGTGCCACTACCACGAGCCTGAAATACGACGGCAAAGCTTAGATTGGAAACATTCGAATTCACCGCCCCCAAAGAAAGCAGAGGCCGTCATTTCCGCTGGAAACGTGTTTACTATTTTTTTTTTCGATCGTCAGGGGCCATTACTGACAGAATTTTCTAAAGCCGGAGAGACTATCAATTGTTTTCGATATTGTGAAACGCCGGATCGGCTGCGTGTCGCAATCAAGAACAAACGACGTGGAAAATTGACGAATGGGGTCATCTTGTTGCATGACCTGGCTATGGTGTTGGGCTGCTGAGCACGAGGGCGCACAATTGAATCCCGGCCACGGCGGCCGCATTTCGATGGGGGTGAAATGCGAAAACACCCGTGTACTTAGATTTAGGTGCCGTTAAGGAACCCCAGGTGGTCGAAATTTCCGAAGTCCTCCACTACGGCGTGCCTCATAATCAGAATGTTCTTTTGACACGTAAAACGCCATAATTTAATTTTTAATTTTTCCACAATGCCCGTCCCCACGTCGCTGATGTGGTTAATACAAAACTGGCAAAGTTCAAGTGGGAAACGCTGCAACATGCGCCATACAGCTACGACCTGTCGCCTTGCGACTTCCACATGCAAATGAAAAAAACAGCTAAAGGGAAACAGATTCGTGTCGGACGATGACGTGAAAGAGTCAGTTGCAGATCTGTTGAAGCAGCAACCTAAGGAGTTTTATGAGACGGGAATCACCCGACTCGTTAGTCAATGGGATAAATGTCTAAATTCTCAAAGAGACTACTTTTAAATTAAGTACCCCGTTTGTCATATATTTGCATTGGCTCACTGTCATTTGACTCACCCGCCGTGGTTGCTCAGTGGCTATGGTGTTGGGCTGCTGAGCATGAGGTTGTGGGATTGAATCCCGGCCACGGCGGCCGCATTTCGATGGGGCGAAAACACCCGTGTGCATAGATTTAGCTGCACGTTAAAGAACTCCAGGTGGTCGAAATTTCCAGAGTCCTCCGCTACGGCGTGCCTCATAATCAGAAAGTGGTTCTGGCACGTAAAACCCCATAATTTATTTTTTTTACTTTCATTTAACTCGCCCTCGTATATTTTGCAGAACGGCTTTATATAGGTGCTCTCTGTTGTGACAATAATTTCGGTGCAATTACTCACGACACACGACAGGTGACAGCTGCTCCTGCGTAATACATTGCAATAAATGACAGCGTCATTGAGATTTTTCGCTGGCCGTTGCATGTGTACAAAAATGTAAAAAAGGTTGTTGAATGACAAAGTTTCTATAACATATTTGTCCTCAACTTGTTCATTTCATGGCCTTTACATTTTTCACATCAGTAGCATGCACTGCTTTGCTGGTTTCGAACTGATATAGTTCTAAGAATTGTGTGATATTTTCTTTACTTATTAAATAGACAAAACATGGAAGCATTGATATCAGTTATCTTGAGCACAATTTCTGGCACATACGAGTACATCTTTTTATTAAAAAATACATATATTACTTGTTTTGACAGTACGTAGCGTTCAAGAATTCGTTTGCAGCATCTTTAGCAATGACAATGCAGTTATTATTCATGTATTTGATCTCTCGACACATTGTTTAAGAGGAAGCTTTAGCTCGCGCCCAACTCCGCCGCGGCCTATAGAAATAATTGTGAAACGCAGAAACGCTTTTCTGAGATAACCCCTGGATCACATTTAGTGGAATTTGTTGAATTTGAGAAAGTTAACTTTTAGTAGCTGTTGGAAGCGGAAGTTCGATATAGGGCTTGAATTTTGTTTAAATTATTTTGAAAAATTTGAAAGTGCGAAAAAAAATTGAAGCACGACGTTTACAAACTAAAAGCTCTTCATCGAAAACAAATATCGCGGTTCTTCAAACGGCATCTATGATAAGAGTCAAAGCGGACAAATTTGGTATGTCAATTTGTATCTTACGTGAATTAGTTACGTGGTGCACAAGGGTTCTGCAAAAGCCGTATTTTGATAATGCTAAATTGTTTGACATTCCTTTGTAACATATCAGTTTTGTCCGCTGTAGACATACATTAGATCCGATTCACAGAATTGTGATATTATTTTTCATTTTTGAGTTACACAGCTTTAAACAAGATAGTTTAGTTTCTCGAAAATTTGAGATTTGTGCAAATTTTTATTAAAAAGTTCACAACCTAAATAAAAGAATTCGAAACCGGAAGACAGAAGTTTTTCTTTTAAATGGAACAAACCTCATGAAGTCTTGTGCAGTGGTTGCCGAGAAAAACTAATTCACCTTCTACATGTATTTGCATAGGAGCATCCGAGATAAAGCTTCCTCTTGAGGAGGAGGCCAAGCTGCAACGTGAGCCCATTCCCCTCCCCCCCCCCCCCCCCTTGAACGGAATTTCTGGCTACGCCACTGCACGGAGAGCTCGCAGCGTGGTCGGCGTGGTCTGTGAGAAGTGACGAGCCTTTTCACACTCGCAACAGGACAGAAAAAAGTACGAATCGACGCAAAACTCAGGCTGGAAACGTGCTTCGCCACAGCCGGGGTTCAATACTACCCAAGCCTGTCCTATCCAGACAACGTTTCGCGCGCCGCCACCAGGCGCCGCTACATATACCTCAAACTCCAGCGCAAGACGCCCATTGTCTTGCGTCTTGAAAGGCGCGTGGGACGTTGCCGCCAAATACGTTCCCTCAGCAACTCCCCCGCTCGCTGCAGACCAGATCGGCGGTGGCGTGTTCAGTCATAAAGCCTGGTTCGTCGAACTCATCTCGGCAATCCCGTGACGCAGAGTGGCGGACGCGGCGCATTGTCCTTGGTACACAGTAGACTTAGTGACGCCGTTTGGCTAGAGGATGACGGTGGCTTTCCAAGAAAAGTTGAAGCCGCTATCGCACCTGGCTGGCAAAACTTGCACCTCAGCGGGCCGTTCTTAACATTTTCTGCTCTCTTTTCGGGTGACTCCTCCCTTCCCTTGCTGTTCTCGTCACTACTTTTCCCTGAATCTAATCTTTCCTTTGATTTATACTGATTCGACTTTGACCATCACTCTGGCTTGTATGGTCTGTATTTAATCACCACCTTCTTAGGAGCTTCGTTGCCTTCGAACGCACGGCGGGTTACGTACTCCTCAGCGAGATTGGCCGCTCTCGTGATAGTGTCTACGCCTGGCCTATCCTGAACCCAATACTTGATGTTTACTGGCAGCCAGCGGCAGAACTGTTCAAAAGCAACGCACTGCATTGTCTTTTCGGCGTCGCCGAGTGCACCCTGTTCTCTGAGCCATTCCTTCAGGTTTACCTCCAAGGTGTATGCAAAATCTAAATATGACTCACTTTTGGTCTTCTCGACTTCCCTGAATTTTCGCCTGAATGCTTCCGCTGATAATCTATTATTTTTAAGCAGATTCGCTTTGACTTCATCGAAGTCCTCTGTTTCTTGCCCTATGCGGACTATGATATCAGCTACCTCACGTGGCAGTAACGTAAGCAAGCGTTGCAGCCACGTGTTTCTCGCGAATTTTGTCTTCTCGCACGTGCACTCAAACTGTACCAGAAAAAATACGTATGTCCCCTCCTACTGCGTAGGGTGCCATCAAGTCTGTCATTCTGCACTCGCTTTCACATGCCTCTGTGCTAGGTGTTTCACTAATTTGGGCTTTCAGAAGCTCAATCTCTAGGCGCTTCATTTCGAGTGTGTCGCTTGCAACAGTCGCGCTCTTCTTTGGCCTCACGTGTTGCCCGCTCGCGCTCTTCTTTTTCCTCTAGGCGCTTCCGCTCTTCTTCTTTCTCTGCAATGCTATCTAGGCATTCCTTCAGTTCATCGTCGTATGCCCCGATCGCTTCAATCGCCTCAATGATCTCCGGCTTTCTCTTTGATTCGGCAATTTGCAGGCCCAACTCTTTGCCGAACTCAACAATTCCGGCTTCTTTAGTGCCTTCAAGTTCATGGCTGCCCTTAGTGCTGCTAACTCTTCACTCTATAACAACATTGACGTACTCAAAACTTCCGTCAACGGTTAAAGAAAAATCATTGCACTATACTTTCCAAAAAAATACGTAAAGCCATGTGATATCTTAGTGAAGAAAAGTCGTACACTCACCGTATACTGTTATGAATCCAGACATCTTCCTTCCGAACGTTGTCACCAGGACGAAGAGGCTACGATATCGTAGTTGTCGTCCAAGTTGGTGTCTCCTGGGTTTCGTATCCCAATCGCTGCCAGTCAGTTTGTTGCGGACTCCAGGGTAGCGTATCGTACTGCTGCCGAGTTGTAACGGCGTCTGCCTATCGAAGCTCGACCGACGTTACTTATTGGGTAGCGTGGCGTTGTCGGCGGGCTGCAGGCATCCGGTAGTCCATGGCGACCGGGCAAGGACGAGACGATTTCTAGTGCGAAACTTGCAAGGTTTATTCAAAGGTGGATGAAAGATGATGAGAAGAGCATGAAGTGATCTAAAGTTGTGGGGATGCGCGACCCTCGCGCCTCCCCTGATGTTTTTCCCGCATAGCGCGTCTCCTGTACTCCCGCTTCACCGCGTGGCCTGCGTGACGCACGCGCGGTTGATGTGGTTGAAGCGCAGTGCGAGAGATGGCGCGAGTGCTGCGCTGCTAACGCCGCGAGGTTACTTGGGCGCCGAAAGGAAGGCGCTTGCTCTCTTGGGGGTTCGGGAAGCAAGCGGGACGGACGTGCCGTGCCGCGCGCTGACCGATGCTTCGGCGAGACCGTCTCGCGTGGCCGCCTTCGAACGCGCCACGATTCGCGTGACTATACACGCGAACGACCAGGCGTTGGGATCCAGCATGGGGCGAACATATTCGCTCGCTTCCGGTCGCAGTAAGTCGGACTTCTAGACTTGTCGCGAGCCCATCGGCATGTTTTGTGGATAGCAACTCGGCTAGCAGGCGTTGATGTATGAAAGGTGCAATAAATGCCCTTGTGATTGTTTGCACTACTGTGTTGTCGTTCCTTTGTCCCAAGAGTACGGTGAAAGAGTCCCACATATCAGACCCCACATCTGGCTGCCCAACGTGGGACTCTTGGGGCATCGGACGATAATTTTAAGAGTTGCTTCGTTCGAGACCTTTGTTTGAACCGAAGCGTAGGCCTAGCGTGGATTTTGATCCCTAGCGTCAGCGGCGTGCTTTCTTGAGCGAGGCGGCGGTGGCTGTAGTGTGTTTGAACATGTCAACATACTAAGCCTTTTTGCAAGTGTTTTTTTAATGGCATTCGTTGGTACGAGAGCCACGTGTTCTGCATCCTGGGAGAGCGAGGCTGAGCGCCCGCGGAGCAGTGGCAAGCCTGAAGCGAGTGAGTACGGAAGCCTCGTGGGTGGTCCGAATTTCCTATGTAAATAGCTTCTTCTATCTCTTTGACTCGGATGAAGTCGCAGCTCTGGGATCCGGGTGGCCGCGGGCCACGGGTGCCACTACGGGCTGACTGCTATTGCGGCCTGGCACCGGGCGCTCCGACACCGTCTGGGACGGTGGGAGCCGTCAACTCGGATGCTGTGTGCACCGAGCGGAGTAGGACCACCTCACGGAGCTGACGTCTCCTCGCGGCTGCCGGTTTTGCGCCCATCTTGGGTGTTTTAGAGCGCAGCTCTTTGGCGTCCGTTCCTGGGTTTCGCGTCGTCGTCGGCGTTGTCGTCGGCCTCGTAACCAGCTCCGCCCCCCTTTCATCCCCCCAGCGCTAGCAGCGACCGACTGATACCGCTGGATGCCGCTGACGCCGCTAGAGAGTCAAGATAACGTGACTGCATAGAACACCGTCGCCGCCATGCAGAAAGAGGAGGAAAGGGTCCCCCCCCCCCCTGTTCTGGTGTGGCGGATAGGGTGCTCTTCAGTTGCCGACGCGCCGGTTATTTCACGTAGGCCCCGGCACGTCGACGAATACGTGACCACCTTCGCACGGCTAGACCTGGTTCTTAGCGCTGCGGAAGCGAGGGTATCATATTGTTTGTGTCGGCATCGGCGGCGTTGTCCCTGAAACCAACTCCGCAGCTGGGGTTGACTCACTATCGGCGTCAGCGGCATCAGTCAGTCGCTGCTATCTCTTCCCTCCTCCCTTTATCGTGTTGTCCGCTTGCTGCGCGCGCTTCTGCCCCCATCGTTTGCCGCTGGGTGTACACGCCGCCCCCCTCCCCCCTCTTCCTGCGAGTCTCCGGTTGTCAAAGCGCCGGCTCGAACTTAATTCCTTTCTTCGCTCCTCCTCCAATGCAACCCCTGTGCGGTGGCAATCAGAGAGCCAGATCGGTGGCGGCGGATCTGTATATGTGCACCGCCCGAGCCGAAATTGCCGCTGCCGTTCGCCCTGTGCGGTGGCAATCAGAGAGCCAGATCGGTGGCGGCGGATCTGTATATGTGCACCACCCGAGCCGAAATTGCCGCTGCCGTTCGCCACTGCGAAATTATCTGCCAGTTCTTTCTGAGCCATGAGCGAGACGACCGATGGAAGTCCTCCGTCTGCTGCTGCTGCTGCTGCTCCCCCACTACTAACACCGATGTTAGTAGTGGGGGACTTTAATGTTGACATAAAGACAAACAGCAATTTCCTAACACTTATGCGGGAGAACATCCCGTTCCTCTCGCTCGTAACGCGTCCCACGGCTGTGACAACCTCGCGAGGCACTTGTATAGATCTCGTCTTTGAGAATCAAGCATTGGTGTACCAAGTCGAACATATATCAGTCTATTTCTCCGACCACAAAGCTTCCTTCATGACTGTCAAGAACTGTTAGTGGAGTCTTTGTTAAAGGAATACGCGTGAAAAATAAAAAAAAAATTCTGTGATAGCGCATACATGTGTTGCTCGATTTCTTTGCCTCAATCTATCGAAAAGATGAAACAGCTTATTTCCTGCGCTCAAATTTCGCATTAGGAAGTAACGTAATCGTCGGTAATTTTTTTTTGGATGCCGGTTGTTAGGGTAGCGACGCTTTAGGACTAAGGCTTTAGGAAGCTGCCTGTTGCACGTGGAGGGACACAACCTGGTGGACCATGGCGTTGAGGTGTTGCACTTTGCTTACCTCATTCCTGTTAGCCTCGCACGAATTGAAATTACTCGTTCGACTCAAGGAAGCGAGCTTCGTTCACGTGAACTTAGCATCTGAGTAGCTGCCCGATCTTTTGCTAGCCGAGTTGAACGTCGTACCACGTGGGCGATGCGCATGCAGACTTCCTCTCCCTTGCACTACTTTAGTGTTTGCCGAGTGTGTTGAGTTTACGCAGTGTGATTGGAGTCACCCCTGGTTTGCCGTCACCTGCACATCGTCTGCGCTGCTGCCCCGGACTACGATCGAGCCACCCCGGGCGATGGTGATGCTGTGGCCAGTTCGCCGCGGCGACTTCGGCGGCCTCCTGTATCCAGCTCACAACCCTCGGCGGCGGACAAAAGAGCCGGCGGTCACCGACAGCTACGGCGGCTCTTGCCAGCAGGGCGCGTCGGCGCGAGCGACGCTTGCTCGTACCGACTACTGCGTCGTCGTCTCCGGAGCCCTGGCCTGGGATCGTGCCGTCGAGGCTGCAAAGCCGCTGCTGTGACCGGCGGACGCCAGCGGTGTACCCAAGGACAATGTCGGCTCGCATGCTATGGACGGCGTGTGGACATTTCCTCAGCGCAACCACTGTTGCATGTACCACCCTGTTCGCGAAGCACGGGTTAATGTTAGACCGTGTCACATGTTTCGCCGGAATAAGAAGTGATTTAAGGTTGGGGGGATGTGGGGATGCGCGACCCTCGCGCCTCCCCTGATGTTTTTCCCGCATAGCGCGTCTCCTGTACTCCCGCTTCGCCGCGTGGCCTGCGTGACGCCCGCGCGGTTGATGTGGTTGAAGCGCAGTGCGAGAGATGGCGCGAGTGTTGCGCTGCTAACGCCGCGAAGTTACTTGGGCGCCGAAAGGAAGGCGCTTGCTCTCTTGGGGGTTCGGGAAGCAAGCGGGACGGACGTGCCGTGCTGCGCGCTGACCGATGCTTCGGCGAGACCGTCTCGCGTGGCCGCCTTCGAACGCGCCACGATTCGCGTGACTATACACGCGAACGATCAGGCGTTGGGATCCAGCATGGGGCGAACATATTCGCTCGCTTCCGGTCGCGGTAAGTCGGACTTCTAGACTTGTCGCGAGCCCATCGGCATGTTTTGGGGATAGCAACTCGGCTAGCAGGCATTGATGTATGAAAGGTGCAATAAATGCCCTTGTGATTGTTTGCACTACTGTGTTGTCGTTCCTTTGTCCCAAGAGTACGGTGAGAGAGTCCCACATATCAGACCCCACAAAGTACATTTCGGAGCCCCTTAAATAGGCTCTCTACAATCGTGGGAGGGATCTTGCTTCCGTCGAAGTCACGAGACCGGCACATAGTCTGATTGGCGGAAAGAGAGCCCCGCCTCCGGTTTTACCAGGCCTCGGGTTATACCGAGCCTCCTGGAATTGTAGACGCTTGTCCGCGTCTCTTTTGCGCGTTGCTGGTTTGTGGAAGTTCTCCTGTAGAATTTAACCTTTCAAGGAAAGGGTCCCTCTAAAGTCGCACACACAAAAGAGACCTGTAAACACTGCGGGGCTTCCACCAGACTGGTAGACACTGGAAATGGTCATGGCGAATCAGGAAGTCACGCTTCATTTCGACTGGCATGGTGGGTGAAGGTCGGGTGAGAGAAAGTCCTTCCTGCACGAGATGCTGGATGCCAAGCGTAGCAGGAGAAGTCACGCCTCATTTCGACGAGGCATGGCGAGAGAATGTCGGGTGAAATTCCTGTCTGCACGTGGTGCCAGACGCCAACCGTAACAGGATGCCAAGGTTTGCAATTTCTTGCGGCACAACTGCTTGAATAAGGGAAATAGTGGGGGCCACTTGGTCAAAGGTACCATCAGGGGGTTGTGGATGAAGGGGGGGGGGGGGCGGACTCGCCGCTTCATTCTCACGGCGAACGATACGTGTGGCGCTCTCTTGAAATGGTCGTGTGGCGGTAAGAGCGCAGCAAGAGGACGTACCCGGGGATACTGTGGGATGACACGGCGGCTTTTGGCTACCTCGAAGCGGCGGCATTTGATGATGGCGCCGACCGTAGAAACGTCGTTGTAGACGAGTAAATTGAAATCGTCGTCCGCGATGCCTTTTAATTAGGATATGGCCCACCTTGTCAGCCTTGGTCATGTGCTCGTCGACTTTCCGGCAAAGCACTTCTTGTATGTATGAGACATGATTCGGTCGACGACTGGACACGGGTGGCAAGCTCTTTTCGCGCAGCCAGTTGGCTACCTGACGGGTTAAGAGGTTGCGAAGCCGCTCTTTGAAAATGTCCCAGCTGGAGAGCTCGATCTCATGGGTGCGGAACCAGACATGCACTGTCCCGTCCAGATAAAAGATCACGTTGGCCAGCTTGATGGTAGGGTCCCAGTAGTGGCTTTGGCTAACACGTTCATACATTCTGAGCCAGTCGGATACGTCAACGTGATTTTGGGCGGAGAATGTCCCAGGATCGCGTAAACTAGGAACCGTAACGTACATTGTGGTTGGCGCCGCAGGTTTAGGTGGCGACGGGGTGGTTCCATCAGAAGCCATAGCTGAGAAGGCGACGGTGCGGCCGCTTCGGAGCTCCGTGGCGAAAAAGGGGAACGTTCCACCTCCGCCACAATGTTACACGAAGAAAGATTCAGTAAGACGAGCAACTATTTGCAGGTTATATTTGCAACAGCGGTTACAGCGCTGACCGGTTAGATTCATAGCGCGAGCCCAGTTCGTTCTTCCTGCTCTTTTAGAGTGATGGCGTCCACACGCCTCGTTCAAACAATCAAATACCACACCCGTGTAGCAACATTAGCAGTATTAGCAAAAGCAAAGTCATGCGTTTGTCTAGGAAAACATCCACCATACCGTCGTACTACATTGACAACATGTCGTTGGAATCAGTTTCTTCATATAAATATCTTGGTGCTTACATCACTTCTAGTCTCAGCTGGTCTCTTCACACCGAGAACATAATTCAAAACGCTAATCGCATGCTTAGCTACCTAAGTCGCAACTTTTTCAATGTTCCTACTAATTTGAAACTTTTGTTATATAAAACTTTAATACGACCCAAACTCGAATACGCGACTTCGGTATGGTACCCTGCTTATGGAAACCTAATGACTGATCTCGAGATGGTCCAAAATAACTCTGTACGTTTTATTCTCTCTAACTACAACCACACAGCTAGTATAACTAACATGAAATCTAATCTTTGCCTCCCATCGCTGGCATCGCGCAGAAAAGTGTCTCGTATTGCCCTCCTCCACAAGTTGTACCATCATCATATTCTATGAAACCACCTCATCCCCCACCCAATTTATGTATCCCGTCGTATTGATCATCAGTGCAAAAACTCAAAAGCCCTAATTATTGGCAGTTATGTGAAGGCGTAGTTAATGTTGTATATACAGGTGCCGTTTAAATATTTATGTAACCAACTGTATTTGTCTTCTTCATTCTTTTGTATTTACCACTCCCCTTCTGCAATGCCCTTGGCCCTGAGGGGTATAATAAATGAAAAAAAGAACGAAAAAAAGATCACGGATGTAACACTCCCGACCACACGAAGCCCGTTCGGCAGTCAACATTGGCACCACACAATTGCAAAAAGTCGATCCCTAAAATGACGTCGTGAGTGGAACGAGTTTGAACAGTAAACTCAGTGTTAAAAACTCGGCCACTCAAGGACAGATCCACATTGCAAACGCCAACCGGGTATAACGAGTCACCGCTCACTCGACGAAAAATAGTGCTCTGGTGCCAACGAAACAAAACTTTGCGTCCTAGAAGTCTTTTAAACAGCAGACTCATGACGGAAACAGTTGCGCCCGTGTCGACTAAAGCCATGGTGCCAAGAAAGAGTGCGATCGGAAGCAGGCGAACGGTTGCGGGTTTTTCCTTCTCCCAAGTAGCTTTCCAAGGTGGACTTACGTGGCCTGTCTTGTCGGAAGTGGCCTCCGAGAGCGGACTTCCCCGGCCACTGTGTGTCCAGCTGCGATCATTGTGCCATTTGGACGGCATCGATTGCCCATAGTCCGATGGTCGGCGTTGTTAGATATGGAGCTGTTTCCTGCGCCTACTTCGAGTTCCCCAAACCACTTCGAATCGCAGTACAGCTAATTGAGGAATGCAGAAGCAGGGATGCCACATTCCTGAGGCAGGACACTTGCAAGCAAGTTCGTACGCCGCCGGTGGAGCTATTCAATGCTTGAGTTTTCCAGAAAGCGAGGGGATAGCACGGCATTGTTGGAAGTAAAGTGGGTGCCAAACCAAGACGGCGGTAATGCGCCGTGACAGCCAGACGAGCCGGGAAGGCCCAAGCGTACCCCTTCTTCTTCACCTTTGAAGAAGGCATTTGCCACCACTGCGGAGCCGTACCACCGGGAGCAGGTGGGCCCTCGTACAATGGAGCATGAGCGCCCCCCCCCCATCTCCACCTTAGAAGACATGCATTGCAAGTCAGCGAGGCAAGACCGCAGAGAGCCGCCGGGTGTGACACCGCGACACGGGCGCCAACGATTGGCTGAAACTGGCGTCATCTGAGCGGACTCTCCCATTGGTCAAACATGACGCGACTTCCAGTGCTCGAAGGGTTTATAAGAAGCATTCCAGAGAGACCAGAGCATTCCCTGATTCCCTGTTTGACCTCTCTCGAACTTCTTGCCGCGGGCCGCAGCGTCCGAGTTGCTGCTGGCCCGTAATGACTGTACGACTGTTACTTGACTCTCACCTTTCTGTACATAATGTAAAATAAATCCTCTCAAGTTTGGTTTTCATCCCGAAGTCCGTCCTTCAGCCCCTACCGCGTTGGTTACAGTATCTGGCTATGTGACCTGGTGTGCCACAGCTGTTGCACACTGGCGTAGGCCGAACTTCGGAATGCTGATGAGAATGTGCTGCCGCGGCCGTGCGTGGAGAGGAACGAATATTCTCGCCTTGTAAGTAATAGGCAGGGGCTGGTCGTCGAGAACGAACGAAGCGTGGGCGCTGGTCAAGGCTTCGGTCAAAAGAACCGTTATAGATGGTTTGCTCCGGTCATAGTGCGGGCCGTCTCTATAACTGCCAAAATCCGCAGCGTTTATCGTGTGCTGCCAAGGAGTCGAGGGGGTTGCACAACTGACGTCTCGGAAAGCGCAGGAGCTGTAATGTAGCGTCACACAACGTGATTGTTCTTCGTGCCGAAGGAGCTCCTCACGGACAATCTCACGAATGGCGGACGATAAGTCTGTTGGAGAACTCGTGTCCACACTGGCCACAGTCGTCACGTCAGCTAGCCGTCCAAATTTCGGTGTAATTCGATGAGTCTTCAGGGTTTCGAAGGTACGGCAGTACCGTATCGCGTCTGATATGGTTTCCAAGTTGTCTTTTCCAATGAGGAAGTTACATACGACTTCCGCGATTCCCTTTAAAAGGTGTCCCACCTTATCTTCTTCTGACATTCGAGGGTTTATGGTCTTGTACAGTTTCAGAACTTCCTCGATGAATGTGGTGCATGTCTCCCCGGGAGCCTGAGCCCTCTGAGCTAACGTTAATTCCGCTCGTTTCTTCTTAGCGTCCGAATTGCCAAAACACTTCTTGATCTCCTCCACGAAACAGGCCCCGGTAGTCAGTGCTTCCGCAATGTTGTTATACCAAACTATCGCCGTGTCAGTAGCGTAATGGTTAGCAGGTGGTAGGTGGTAGCGTAATGGTTAGCGTGCCCAGCTCCCAAATGCAGAATGCTGCGAATACATGGGCTCGAATTCCGGTGGTTTTTTAAGACAGCTTCTGTGCTCTCTGGTGACGGCGAAGCTCAGGATGAGGCGGCGGCCTGACGACAACGGTCGCTGTCAGCGTAACAGACTATGCGGGCGTGCAAGGTCACATCTAAAGCCGAAAGTATATTCAGAGAAAATACAGTATGCTCCTGTCGACAGCTCGCCCTCCTCCTTATAAAACTTGTCGAGCGATCAAATACATAAATAATAACTTCATTGCTATTGAGAAAAATGCTGCAAACGAATTCTTGAATGCTACATATTGTGAAGACAACTAAAATACGTATTTTTTCATTAAAGAATACACACGTATGTGCCAAAAATTGCGTCCAAAATAACTTGTATCAATGCTACCATGCTTTTGTCTATTTAATAAGTAAAGAAAATATCACACGAACTTTAGAACTATATGAGTTCGAAACCAGCAAAACAGTGCATGCCGCTGATATGAAAAATGTAAAGGGCATGAAATTAACAAGTTGAGGACAAATAGTTTAATGAAACTTTGTCATTCAAGAACCTTGCTTACCTTTTTTTTACATATACAACGACCAGGGAAAAATCTCAATGACGCTATCACTTGTTCGAATGTATTGTTCAGGAGCAGCTGTCCACCGGCCATGCATTGTGAGCAATTGCACCGAAATTCTAGTCGCAACAGAGAGCACATATAAAAAGCAGAAATTCTCCAAAATATACGAGGGCGAGTCAAACGAAAGTGAGCCAATGCGAATATATTGTCACGTGGTGGTGACGTTGAAGGACACAGTAGCAACACTGTGAACGACAAAACTAAATTTTATTGGGCGAACCTGTGCCCACAAAACAGGCTACACTTATAGCACAACGATAGCGGCGAACACAGTCGGCGATCGTCGAAAATCTGATCAGCGGGTCAAGCGCGTCGGCTTTTATACAGCAATCATCGAAGGTTCCAGATTAAACGTTGGGACCCGCATGCCTTCTAAAATGTTCTACACCATTCGTGTCAAGCGATGAAATCAGATAACACAACGTTCGGCGACAACAGACAGCGGATAGAAGCATCGATAACTTTCCAGAAACCTCGGATACATGCAGGCGCGTCCCGCGCCGCGCGCCAACATTTGTCAGGCGACTAAACCCGTCGCCCGACAAAGACAAGTACACGCGTCAACCCCCCCCCCCCCCCCCCCAAAAAAAAGAAGCATCGACCCGATGCTGCAAACAATCGAAAATAATAAGTAGGCACTCATAGCAAAGAAAAAAAACAGAATAAGGAAAGTTCGTTAGCGTCCGTAAAATGGTTTAAGACGCACCACGTGGACCACTTCAGGTCGTGCGCGACGTCGCTGTGAATGCGACATGCCGTCTGGCACGACCTCATAGTCCAGAGCACCAATACGTCGGATGACCTTGTAGGGTCCGAAATAGCGTCGGAGTAGTTTCTCACTGAGTCCTCGTCGGCGTATCGGTGTCCAAACCCAAACACGGTCGCCGGGCTGGTACTCAACAAAGCTTCGTCGGAGGTTGTAGTGTCGGCTGTCGGTCCTCTGTTGGTTCTTGATCCGTAGGCGGGCGAGCTGTCGGGGTGTTGACGCGTGTACTTGTCTTTGTCGGGCGACGGGTTTAGTCGCCTGACAAATGTTGTCGCGCGGCGCGGGACGCGCCTGCATGTATCCGAGGTTTCTGCAAAGTTATCGATGCTTCTATCCGCTGTCTGTTGTCGCCGAACGTTGTGTTATCTGATTTCATCGCTTGACACGAATGGTGTAGAACATTTTAGAAGGCATGCGGGTCCCAACGTTTAATCTGGAACCTTGGATGATTGCTGTATAAAAGCCGACGCGCTTGACCCGCTGATCAGATAACACAACGTTCGGCGACAACAGACAGCGGATAGAAGCATCGATAACTTTCCAGAAACCTCGGATACATGCAGGCGCGTCCCGCGCCGCGCCACAACATTTGTCAGGCGACTAAACCAAACGGGGTACTTTAGTTAAAGGTAGTCTCCATGAGCATTTAAATAGTTGTCCCACTCACTAACGAGTCGCGTGATTCCTGTCTCATAAAACTCCTTGGGTCGCTGCTTCAAAAAGTCTGTAACTGACTCTTTCACGCCATCGTCCGAAACGAATCTGGTTCCCATGAGCTGTTTTTTCAGTTGCCCCAAAATGAGGAAGTCGCGAGGCGACAAGTTTGAGCTGTATGGCGGATGTTGCAGCGTTTTCCACTTGGACTTTGCCAATCTTGTATTACTCAGATCAGCGACGTCGCCCCGGGCATTGTCGTGGAGCAAGATGATTCCATTCGCCTATTTTCCCCGTCGTTCGTTCTTGATTGCGACACGCAGCCGATCCGGCGTTTCGCAATATCGGAAACAATTGATAGTCTCTCCAGGTTTAGCAAATTCTATCAGTAATGGCCCCTGACAATCGAAAAAGCAAGTCAACACCTTTCCGGCGGAAATGACGGCCTTCACTTTGTTTTGGGGTGCTGATTTCGAATGTCCCCACTGTAAGCTTTGCCGTAGTGTTTCAGGCTCGCAGTAGCAGCACCATGATTCGTTCCCGGTCACAATTACAGGCAAGAAATCGTCACCCTCATTGTGATACCGGATCAGATTATTCAAGGCAGCGCCGAACCTCTCCGTCTTCTGGCAGTGGTTCAAAATCTTGGGCATCCATTGCGCACACAAAAGCCGGTAACCGAGATGTTAATGAATTATGGTGTGAACCGAACCGTGACTGATGTTCACACGCTCTTCAAGTTCATCGATGCTTATCCTCCGTTATGGTCTAATCAGCACATCAATCTAGCAAATTTGCTGTTGTGTTGGGGGTGAATGTATGGTGGCTTTGGCCCGGTCTTGCGGTCTTCAATCGTCTTTGCAACTTTCTCGTCCTTCTTTGAACCGTTTGCTCCAACGCTTCACAGTGGTCAATGAAATGCCGTGTTCAACGTATATGGCAGCCATACGGCGAATATAATCTCTTTTTAGGAAACACCTTCAGCTGTCAAAAATCTCATGACACCACGCTGTACAACTTTTAGAGTGTCCATTATGGCACGCAACCATGTTCAACACAGTGTATGAGAGCATTAAGAGCCTTTAATGCAAGAATACACCTGCATGTCACACCAGCGTGTCACTTTTGTAAATGAGAGACGTCTCTGTGCTAGCGCATGCTTCGCAGATAATGAACGGAACCATTATTGCGCGGGGTTGGTTGGCTCACTTTTATTTGACTCGCCCTCGTACATTAGAAATGCGAAGATACAATGGAATATACAAATGCGAATATACAACTTGATAAAGGGCAAAAAAGTATCACTGGAAACAAAGTTCACTGCACGTATAGACAAAACCTCGAAATAAGGTATTTAAATATACGTATAAGTCTCCAATGAATCTACGTATCTAAGAAAAAGTCACTGTATATAATGTTGCAAACAAGGCAAATAAACATGTTGCCCAATCACAGATTCACAGATCAAAGAATCCTAAGGTCCACCCCTCCTCCCTCCACTCCCCCCGATGTATCTCGTGCGACAGAAGGCGGCGCGCTTCCTCTCCGCGTTTTTCCCTTACTCACACAAAACTGAGCCACCATCGTCGGCTCGCACATGGCACTCCTTCCCCCCACCCTTTTCACTCGCACATACAGCATGCGGCGCGCGGTCAAGATGTTATTGCCCTTGGACTTTATATGGAACATGAGGGCGATGGCGACGGCAGGAATGCGCCTTGAGTGTCCATATAATTGCAATCGCAATAATATAATAACAAGAGGCGGTATAGCTTAATCGATGAAACGCTCACATAGCAGAGCACCGCAGCGAGAGGACACGGAGCTTCGGCAACACAGGCACAAGGCTTCCAACCACTCGTTGTCGTCGTCTTTCTCGAAGCAGTGCCTACTGCTCGTTCTTCTCCAGAACAATTACCTCCCCGGAGAACAGGAGCCGTCTCGGTGACCTACGGGCAAGATAGCACAGGTGGATCAAAGTACGATTTGAGCCGCTGAACGTGCACGATTTCGCGCCCTCGGCGGCGCTTATCGGAAGGCGGCTCAAGGTTTCTCCCAAATAGTTCACAGGATACGTTTGACTGGCGACACGGTAGGAACCCTGGTACTTGGAAACAAGCTTGGGTGAAAGTCCTGGGCTAGTAACGGGAACCCAAAGCCAGACTAGTGAGTTAGAGACATGGGGTGCCAGTGAGGAGGGAATATCCAGAAGGTGCTTCTGTCGCTGCTGATCTTCCGAAGTAAATGTGCGGGCGAACTTTCGGCACTCTTCCGCGTGTGCAGCAGCTTCGGACAAGGTATAGTAGCCCCCGTTGTGTCAGGGTGATACGGAAGTATTGTATCCATTGTGCAGGAAGGCTCGCGTCCATAAAGAATAAAGAACTGGGAAAATCCTGTGTAGTGGTCTGTGTAGCGGCATTATAAGCGTACGTCACGAAGGGTAGAATGCGGTCCCAGTTGGTTTGGTTAGATGCGACGTACATGGCTAACATATCGCGAAAAGTGCGGTTAAATCGCTCAGACATCCCATTAGTTTGCAGGTGGTATGCAGTAGTGGTACGGTTAATTACGTGGCATTCCTCGCGCAGGGCTTCAATACCATCAGACAGAAAGACGCGGCCTCTGTCGCTCAGGAACTCTCTGGGGGCTCCATGGCGAAGTGTGATGTTACGCAGAAGGAACCACGAAGCATCCCGCGCAGATGCGTTGTGCAGAGGCGAAGCTTCCGCTTAGCGCGCGGGATGGTCTATCGCCACTGTAACCCAGTGGTTGCCATCTGAAGTACACGGAAGACGCCCATAAAGATCAACTCCGACCCGGTCAAAGGCCCGTCCTGGACAAGGCAATGGCTGCAGTGGAGCAGCGCTGCTCCACTGCAGCCTTAGCGCTAAGGCTTGAGGGGTATTCTTGCGACGTTGGCGAGCGAGGCAGGAGCGGAGACAGTGGCGGACGAATCGGTACATCCCGCGCCAGTAATAACGAATTCGCGGGCGCGCGTATGTTTCCAGTACTCCTGCATGTGCGCATTGCGGGTCATCGTGAAACGCTGCACATATGTCCAAACGCAGATGCCGAGGAACCACGAGTAACCATTTGCGCCCGTCCGAGAGACAGTTACGGCGGTATAGAAGCCCCTCACGAACAGCGATGTGGTGTGCTTGGCGACGCAATGCACGGTCAGCGGAAGGCGCTGATGGGTCTGACCGAAAAGCCAGCATAGCAACAATCCATTGATCATTCTGCTGCTCCGAAAGCATATCCGTGGCGGTGAGGGAGGACTCGCATATTCGTATTTTCTGATAATTGGGCTGGCCTGACACTGGGGAGCTATACAAGACATCGCGTCCGAATGTTGACGGCCAGAGCGGTATAGCAATCGAATATCATACATACTCTTCGAGGCGAAGCGCCCATCGAGCGAGGCGACGTGAAGGATCTTTCAAGGACGACAGCCAGCAGAGTGCATGGTGGTCCGTGATGACTTCGAACGGGCGGCCGTAGAGGTAAGGACGAAACTTCGTTATGGCCCAAATGATAGCCAGGCATTTTTTCTGTAACGGAATAGTTTGCTTCCGCTTTCGTGAGTGCGCGGCTGGCGAAGGACACAACGTATTCATCGAAGCCAGTATTTCGTTGTGCAAGAACAGCGGCAATGACGACGCCACTGACATCCGTGTGTATTTCTGTCGGTGCGCTTGGGTCAAAATGTTGGAGTATGGAGGGGTGAGGTTAGAAAACGATGCAGCGTCGTGAATGCGGCATCGCAAACTGGCGGCCAGGCCAAGAGGTCGTGGTTACTCGCGAGAAGCTGCGTCAAAGGCACTATTATGGTGGCGAAGTTGCGGATGCAACGACGAAAGTAGGAGCATAATCCGATGAAGATGCGGAGCTCTTTTGCTTTCTTTGGTCGTGGGAATTCAGCAACGGCTTGAAGTTTGATTGGATCTGGGATCACACCATCTTTCGAAACAACGTGGCCAAGGATGACTAGCTGCCGGGCGGCGAAGCGACGCTTCTTTAAGTTGAGCTGGAGTCCAGCATCGGCAAGGCAAGTGAGTGCACGTTTGAGTCGGAGCAGGTGAGAAGAAAAGTCCGGGGAAAGATGACAATGTCATCGATACAACAAAGGCATGTCTGCCATTTGAGGCCCCGGAGGACGTTATCCGTCGTTCTTTCAAACGTTTCAGGCGCGTTACACAGGCCAAAGGGAATCACGGTAAATTCATATAAGCCGTCAGGCGTAACAACTGCCGTTTTCGGGTGGTTTTCAGCGCCTTGGAGGCAGTCCAGTGCGTCGTCGATACGGGGAAGAGGATAGACATCTTTCCGGGTTATCTTGTTGAGTCATCGATAATACACACAAAAACGAATTGTCCTATCTTTCTTTTCGACAAGCCCTACCGGAGAAGCCCAGGGACTGTGTGATGGTTGTATCACGCCGCGTCGGAGCGTGTCTCCTACGTGCTCATCGATGACACGGCGCTCCGTCGCGGACACACGGTATGGACCTTGGCGTACAGGCACGTGGCTGCCAGTGTCGATGTCATAAACCACTGTGGAGGTACATCCTTGGAGTTCTTGCCTCCGGAACTGCGCCTTTTAGTTTTCCTCCACAGCTGGAGGGCGGCGGGAGTCAGGAGCATTCCCTTGAAGTCTCGCGGTATCGGGAGGATACCAACTCCGCCGACGGCAGAAAGATTAGCGACTCCAGAAAGATAGAAGATGACGTTAGTCAGCTTAGCTGTGTCATCCCATTTGTTATGCTCACTCACGCGATCGTATGACGACAGCCAATCCTCCTCGTCATGGTCGTCGCTGCCGCTGAAGACTGGAGTATCTCGTTGGCGTACAGCACCGGAGCAGACGACAGGCGATGCCAGGGGAGGATCGGGCTGCGCGGCGTCCTGAGGCATGGCAGAAACGGTAGGGAGCGTCCGGCTGCGTAGTTCCAGGTTTGTAAAGGGCCCAGCACCTCCACCAAATGTACAGAGGCGTTATAGTTTAATTGATGAAACCCTCAGATAGCAGAGCACCGCAGCGAGAGGACACGGAGCTTCGGCAACACAGGTACAAGGCTTCCAACCACTCGTTGTCATCGTCTTTCTCGAAGCAGTGCCTGCTGCTCGTTCTTCTCCAGTACACTAAGAATATCCGGCAACTGCAGCTTCATGTTGCCCCACACTTTCAGCAAAAGAAGAAGTAACAAAATCGAACATTCACCATGCGACAATTCGCTGTGCAACAATTTGTGTGTGTGTGTGTGGGGGGGGGGGGGGCAGTTAAATAAAAAAAAAAGAAACTGCGAAGGAAAGCATGTTGGCGACAATCGATTGCCTACTTTGGGCACCTAATGTGGCTACCGAAGGAATATCGAAGAAAACGTTAGACGCTTGTCCACATAGTCCACATACGCATACTGCTCGCTATCGTACACCAGAACAGTCTTGTAGGTCTAGCAAACTGGATAGACTGTTCGCGCCTTGGCAACAGGATAAGGTTGCTGCCGAAGGCAGAAATTCTTGTGGGCAAGTCGGCCATTTGGTTTCCACAGCTTACAAATCCCGCAAAGGACGCGATGACGCCACGACGACACGCCACTGTACGCCAACAAGTAAAGACAACTTTTTTAAAGTGAAGCTTTCTTTGCTTCTTCCTTCGACTTTTCCACTGGTGCTGTTGTTGTCTTGCACGCCGTGTCGGAAAGGGACTCGGAGCGTGCATATAACGGGTGCGGCAGGCATTTCAGAACAAAGTTACGCCCGCACGCAAACAGACACCGTTACTGGATACATATAATTTATGACTATTTAACGTTGTGTAAAGATGGCCATGCATGCAATGAATGTAATCATTCAATGAAGCCGCCGTGAGCAGCGATCACAGATTCTACACGCTGCCCAAACAGACCGCAGCCTGTGATGAGGTGTGTCTTAGGAATATTCGCCATTGCATCACCAGTAGCTCCCCGGAGAGCCTCAACCGTGTTGGTGCCTAGTGTCAAGGGTGTGAGTGCCTAGTGGACTCCCTCTCAACTACGCCCTATACGTAGTAATCCATTGGGTTGAGATCTGGAGAGCTGGGAGGTAACGTGGTCGTGAAGATTTTCGGCCATCCATTCTTGCGTGGTATGGGCTGCGTGGGATGGTGCAGAGTGTTGCTGGAAAACATATGACCTCTCACGTGCTACAGCAGCAATCCAGGGCTTCACAACCGTGTTCAATACCTCAGTGTATGCAACAGCGTCAATTGTGGCACCTTGGAGAAAAATGTGGAGGAATCACGTCTCGTTCACTGCTCACGACACCCAGGACCATCACTGATGCTGGAAATTTTGTGCGCATGACAGCTGGGACATCCTCGGCGCGTTTGCACAGTCACCGATCATTTTCGCGGTGCAGCTTTTTGTCCTGTACGAATTCTTTTTTTTTCATCGGAGAAAAACCACAACATTCCAGGCTCCTCTGGGTGTTTCAGTTTGGTCAGGAGACGCTTACCTCTGGTCAGGCGGTTCTCCTTGATTTTCCCAGACAAGAACTGTCTTCTCCGCATAGCATAAGACTTGTAGCGAAGGTCCGAATGAACCACACGTCTGACAGTAGCCTCCTCAACCTCCACCTCCTTGGCGAGTGTCCTTATAGACTTGCCACGGTTTTCATCAAGGATACCTCGGACATGACTAATGAATTCTGGTGTCGTAAGACTGTCAGAACGCTGACAATGTTTTTTCCTTTGGAAAACAGCGTCCGCATCACGCTTGGCAGCCTCCAGTTCTTTCCGAACTTTGAACACGAATGATTGGGCAACCTTCAAGAATGTTGCGATATCTGAATGAGGATGTCCTGTAGCCAAGGACACTATAACTGCACGCCTCTTCATTTGCTGAGTTAGCTGAAGTTCTGCCATGGTTACCTGTAGCAAAAAAGTATTTGCAGCTATTATGTAGCTAGAGGATGAGGCTCACGAAATGTGTGTTCTCAAATACCTGCGTGCCGCACCCTGTTCATCAAGGAGCATGGAAAAGCGGAAAGGCGGTGCAAGAAACCCGTTTGGACCTTTATGTCGCGTCACATGGGCAGAATGCCCTCTGGAGCTCCCTGGGCGTCGTCACATTAGCCTCTTGAAAGCTGTAATTATCCGTCACTCCACGCAAAAAAGATTCAAGAAACTGCAGCGCTTACTCTTATCCTAGCATGCAAGTCGTGAAGAAAGGTACACATAATGGTAGAGAGGGGGCAGGGAGAAGAGGTGGAGAATGGGTAGGACCGGGTTTCCGCTAAACGAGTGAATAACACCCATGTCATTCTTCGCTCGCGATTTTCATATAGGGAGAGAGTACGGGACAGGGAAAGGATGGCGTGAGAACATAACGAAACTCTACTACTATAGACAGGAAAGCGTTACAGGGCAAACTGAAGGCGCGGTACTGCACGTTTCTGCTATTTCTAAAAAATAAACGCCGTGCAAATTTGTCAAGTGGAGAACTGACGGTGGGCGTGCAGACGCAAAGCCGCAATTAATCGTCGTAGGGTATAGGTGGCACTGCTGAATTAGTCGCAAGTCCAATCAACACTTATATGCCCGCCGCGGTATATAGCTTGACGGCTATGGCATTGCACGAGGTCGCGAGTTCGATCCCCGCCGCGGGGAGCCGGACTTATACGGGAGCGAAATACAAACACGGTCGGGCACTTTGATTTAGGGGCACGTTAAAGAACACCGGGGTATCAAAGTTGATCCGGAGTATGCCACTACGGTGCGCCTCTTAATCCGATAGTGTTTTGGCGCATAGAGCACCATAATTCTGCCAACACGTCTGCCTCGATGCGATGTGCCATGTGAAGCAATGGTAATGCTCAACCCTCTCACAGGTTACAAACAATGGCGCACAACAACGCCTCAAACAAACACGGCTCGCTGTATGTTGTGTACTACGCAGACAAAGAGCAGTAGTGAACGCAAGGTAACATTTGCCATCAGCTCACTACTCTCGTATTGCACTATACGCTGATGAAATCATACATTCGCAGTCCGCATTACCGCTAATTAGCGTCATTCAAACCAAACAACACAGAAAGCTTCGCTTGCGTTGATTCGCACAGTGCGTGGGATCCGCATAATTTTTTATACTGTTAATTTATATGCTTAAGAATGGCGCTCGTTTACGCAATATTTTCATTCGCAGTGAGCAAAAGCAGCTGTTGTGTCCACGGTGAAACTGATTTAAATGGCCTCAATCCCATGGCCATAGCATAATTGCCAACTTCCGTGGGATCGTAGTCGTCAAAATGGGATACAAGTGACAGGGAAATCAGAAGGTTGATGAACGCAAAGAAGGCGGAATCTTGCACAAGACCTCAGGAAAATAAAATAACTTTTTGAGCAGCATGTTCGGGGGGCCGTGCTATGGTTTCAACTTCTATTAAAGTCCTCCAAAATATGAACAGAGCTAGGCCGACAAAAATGCGGATATTTAGGGAAAGGGGAAACCGCTGAAAATCTCAGGACAGCATTAGCTCAAATGTAAAAGATGGCCTAAAAATAAGAAACCATAACGTTGACAGGGTGGCCAAATTTTGGCACAAATAAGTTCGCTGTTGAAGCAGTTGAGCTGAAACCCGATGTCGGCAAGCGTTGAAGAGAGGAACTCTTGAAGAACTCTTGAATACAAGTAAGTATCAGGAGTTGTGCGCGAGATCTTTGAGTATGTGGGTAGGCTTTATGGCGTTCTACACCTGCTAGTTTACATTGCGGCTATATTATAAAGGCGGAACGGCAACATGGTAGACAATATGGAGAACAGACAAATCCCGCATATATTACTGCACAATAACTTTAAATAGAGGTCTTCCTTCATGCACGTGGATAACCGTGACAGGAGACTGCTTTGGCAACTAACTGCAAGTACTGTATATGTAATACCTAAGGCTGTACCTGACCCGGTGGCCAGTAAATGTAACGTAATAGTGCGAGCAGCTTCGGTCATACCATACTAACGCATGACGTCACAGAGACAGCTTGCTCAATTCTTGTGTCGTGACCTTTCCGTCCAGGTGCAAAACCAACAGATCCATGTATATGTCTTAATACTTAAGCACATCTCCATTTGCAGCTGCTGCGGTAGCGCGTGAGTGCGGTTAGCAAAGCCACTAGGGAAATAACTGGGGGCATCTTAACAAAATCGATGTCAAAATATAAAGCCATCCATGACGGCGTCTCTTGTAGACGCTGTGCGATGTTCGGAGGTTAAGAATGTGTGCCGACTGAATGTGTGCCACGGAGTGCTTCTGACGGGGACCCTAGCTTGTTTACTCCGTAGCATCAAAAAGAAAAAAAAAAGAAAAAAAGAGAACCGTGTGAGAAGCCCGTAATCAATCATCTTCCGTCGCGACGAAACGCTGTTAGGATGATAAGTCATTTCCAGGCGATAACCGGCTACGCTTTATCAAGAACATTGACGACACTTGCTAGACAAGCATTGTGGCGAAGTTCAATGTGCAGGGAGCTTTGATTTATTCCATTTTTGTTTTGTTGACGTAATCTACGCGTCACCGCGGGAACATTGAAAAGTTTAAGGTCAGTTCGCCACGTGGTAGCACTCACGCGAACTAAACCCTCGTGTCCAGAAATGCTGGATATGCTCCTGGATTTCAAAAGGGCGTTCACCATTTCTTGGGCAGGGGGCATTTGTGAAAAACCCCCGAAGTCCCGCTCTCCGGTATTCGCACATCCTGTAGAGATGA
The DNA here is from genome assembly GCF_038994185.2 of Dermacentor albipictus. Taxonomy (NCBI): domain Eukaryota; kingdom Metazoa; phylum Arthropoda; class Arachnida; order Ixodida; family Ixodidae; genus Dermacentor; species Dermacentor albipictus. The sequence continues at coordinate 19,373,897 of NC_091824.1, forward strand.
CCAGCTACGCCGCGGTGGTAGCACAGTGGGATTCTATCAGGAGTGCGCCATATTTCAGTCTTCCGGAATCTCGGCTCAGGCGGAGGCGGCAAGAACCGAGGTTCGGGTACATGGGTAGTTGCCGTGGCGAAAGTACATCCTGTAGACCCTCTTAGCATCTCGGCGTACGATACCGTCGGCCGTACCAGTGACGACGCTTGTAGCTGTACTTACGGGTGCTGTCCGCGGTCTGCTTGTGTCACTTCTTCGCGAACCACTTCTGCTAGTGAAGAGAACGCTGTAGGGCCGTTGTTCAGCTGTTGCCTCTGGAGCTCTTCCCGAACCACAGATCTTACGAGTTCTCGAAAGACCTCGAAGCTGCTCCCGAACATTGCCGACATTGCATCCACAGATACGACGTTCATATCGCGGTTGTAGAGCCTCGCTCGCTGTTGAAGTGTCCTTTCCATATTTGTCGCCTTGGAGCGGAATTCGGCGGTGGTGCGTGGAGGGCTCCGAACTAAACCGACAAAAAGCTTCTGCTTCACACCGCGCATCAGATGTCGAAGCTTCTTGTCCTCGCTCATGCTCGGATCGGCCCGGCGGAATGAGCGGGACATATCTTCCAGATACATTGCCACGCTGTCGTTGTTTCGTTGGCTTCTGGCTTGCAAAGCGGCTTCAGCTCTTCTCCTGCGGTCTGTGCTGGGATACGTGGCCAACAGATCCCGTCGGAAGTCATCCCACAACCGGAGGGCAGCTTGATGGTTTTCAAACCACGTTCGTCCACAGTCTTGCAACGCGAAGCAAACGTTGCGGAGCTTTCGGTTTTCGTCCCATTCATTGTAGTCCGCGACGCGCTCAAGGCCTTCTACCCAGTCCTCGACGTCTTCAAAAGTGTCGCCTTGGAAAGGCTCGGGCGTCCACAGCTGATCAACGACGATGAGGGTTGAGGCGGTCTGGGATGTCATTTCGGCATTGTCTTCTGCTGCTACTCTTGTTGGCTCCGGCAAACGAGGAAACTCAGGCGGCACACCCCGCAGGCGACGGCTCGTGTGCTGGTGGACAAACGTGAGCTCGTTGAGTCTGAAATGGCGTGGCTCCGGATTGCTTTTTCCAACTGGAATGGGGCTGGAAATCATTTCCCAGCACCTCCACCAGAATTGTAAGGAACAGTTCAAGGGGTTCAGAAAGAACTATTTATTGTAGGCTAACTTGAGCCAGGGGAGGGAATAAAAAGACGACTGCAGCGTTCCGAGCAGGAGATATGAATTCCTGGTTCTCTTTCTCTCTCGAGCATCGGTTCACCTCTTCTTCTTGTGTTCCACGGCGACGGTCCCCTACGAGGCGAGTGCGTGCGGCGAGCGCACGTGCCATCATGTCTTCGTCTTCTTTCACCAATACGCCGTTGTCCTCTTGGAGGGCGCAATTGTTCACTGAAGTGACGGCTTTGTATGAGTATTTACAAGACCTCACATTTCAGCCAGTTCTAATTTCACAACCTGAGTTCCTTCGCACCACCAAGATACTGAAGTCTCTCGGATGAGCCATGCGACAAGCGGACTCAGTTTAAGCACGTTAGGGAGATATATGTGTCTTGTGCGAACTAGGTCGCTCTTCCGTAGCTGCGAATAACTGGGCGCAGCTGACGTGGGTCGTATCTAATCGTTGGTAACCATTGGTGGCTGCAATTATAAAGTCCGAGCAGGGATGCTAACTTCATACTCGCTGTCTTCCTTTCCGGGCTGGCTTTCCCCGCCCCTAGTGTTTCAGATCCTAAGTTAAGAGACAGGAGTATTGGAGATCGCTGACAGAGGCCGTCCTGTAGTGGAGATAAAAATAGGCAGATGATGAGGATGATGAATTTAATTTTTGGAGTCGTGGTGAATCGCGCGGCTGTACGAACCATTCGAGCACTGCCAGCATTCGTCATAATGCTAGCGTTGTGACAGCGGCGGACGCTCGCGGTCATCAAGCGAGTGAGATATTTACAGGTTGGTCCGTGCATTACACTATGTTTGTTATTTTAATTAGTGAGTGACTGTTTCCTACAATTTAGATGGCCGATATATCTAACCTAGATCGTGCAAGGGCCGCACTTTCTTGTCGTGATTTTGACGAGCCTTACATGGGATCGGGTCATTGGATCTAATTTTGCCAACTACGAGTGCGAAATTCGCCGTAAACCTCCGCGATCGCCTTCTCTCGCCATCTAGTAGCGACGCACGAAAGTACCCTGTGCACGAGAATCCGCTGTTGAGTGCAATCGGAATCGGCGCACCAAACGCGATTGCTTCTCGACTGGATTTTAAAACAATATTGGCTGTGAAGTTGGGGGTGCGGCGCCCACACGGATATAGCCCTGACACGGATTTATACGGTAAGACTCTTCCTTTGAGTAATGAATTGTTTTATACTTCGTTATCCCTAATACTGCTTCGCCTTTCCAGCGAAACTGCAGCCTCATTTTTTTTCTCCTTTTTTGTTTTTGCTGTGAGTCCGAGTATAAGCACTGCTGCGCACGACTGCTATGGATTCTGATTTCGAGTAAATCCAACTTGGCCTCATTTCGGTTACTGAGTGAATTAGGTATATTGACGACCTCTGAATGCAAGTGGCGATGTTTAATTTCATCCCTAATAAATCTAAATATTAGAGCTTTTTTTACACGAGTCGTTAGCGTTGCCTAGTGTAAAGCGAAGCTATACTGAGACACATATAATGCACATGCTTTTCAAGGTCAAAAGAGCACTCAAAGGAATAGCGAGGTGAACATAAAGAAAAATATTCATCCTTTAGGCATAGACTATCCATGCCATTAGAAATAATTGATAGTTGGCTACCTCCTTCTCTTTAAAGATCTTATAAACCTTGTACTGTGTATATATGTAAACATATTGTGTCTGTTTTAAAAAAACGTTGAAGTAATAAAATACGCATGAGGTAGCCACCACTGGTGCTTCTAAAGCACTTGTCCTCCTATTGTCATAGTTTGCTGAAATAAACCGAAAGTATGAATTAAATGCCGCGCACGTCCGCGCGCCAACAATTATGCAGTAAGCATTCAGCACAGTAATTTTTTAAAGGGCTTTGCCGGGTGAAGACTAATTCAAACGAAGTAGCTGGGTCATGAGAGTCTGGGAAGCCTGAAGCCGCAAAGGGCGTGCCCTCGGCACCTTCCCGGAAAACTTTGGAGGGTCTCGGGCTGTGGAGCCGCACCCCCCCCCCCCCCCCCCCCCCCTGTAGTCAGCGTCTATGAACGTTCGTATACTGACGTCACGAAGACTCTCAAATACATCGCAACAGTGCACCCAGCAGCATGTAGTGCTAGCCGTCCTTGTCAGAAAGAAATGATCTACGGTGAGCGTACGGCTTGCCTCCATGGGAATTTCCGGCGCAACGTACTTCGGCAAAAGTACATAAATATATGCCTGCATTCGCGGGTGGCCGCTGGAAATCCCCTACAGCCGTCTCACGGAGAGAGATCCTTATCAAAAATTCTTACAAACGGCGAAAGAAAGGGGGGGGGGTGAAATGACAGGAAATAGAGAGAGGTGTGGAAGGAATCCAGGGCAGCGCCCAGGCAGATTAGACATACGCCGAAGGCGTAGGAAAGGCTCAAATACGGGTTGATAGTTCAATGTTCCACGCAGCTTGATCAAAGCTTCCAACGCTTTGCTGCAAATGTGCGGGTGGCATTTGGGCAGAGGATGTCCCACAAGCTGCAGCAGGGTGTCCCAGACTCCAAGACGTCAGTAAGGGTTCCAGTAGCCGAGCTCTATATTGCGACTGGGATGGAAAGGGGTGAATAAGTTGCTCCCACCAGTCACTGGCGCATTTGGCGCACTTGGCGGTGGCATCAATCGAGCGGCGATGTTCATGCATTCTACGCTGAGTTTGAGGCCGGCGGCGCATCCTCTTCGTGTCAGCCATTTCTCGGGCAAAGATCGTGGAGGGCGATCAGCAGCAACTCGGAAGTCCGGGTGTTTCTGACCAAGCCCCTCTTCATATGACGAGCCGGGGGCCTCAACAAAGGAGTTTGCCACTGAAGGAAATGAGTAGCCGGCTGTAGTGAGGCCACCAGAGCCCTCATTTCCCGGAATTCAAACGGGGGGGTAGAACCCACTGAAGGATGACATCACAATCCCTGGACGAGAGCCTGTGAAGCTCGGACCGAGAAGGGGGCTACGTCGGTCGAGCGGGACATCTATGCGCTGCGAGGTGAATGGCTGCCAGCGCTGCCGTGATGGAAGAGCCAGCAAGTGGCAGTGCCTTCCGACGCTCGCCACGGGCTGCGCGCCGGTGTCACCAATCCGGAGTCCGGTGTCATAGAGCCAAGCGTGTGCAAGTGCGTCTGTCGCCGAAGTCGTTCTCTAGGAGGCTGGAGGCTTCCCGGAGCCGGCCGCACGCTGGCGTGTTGCACTTTTTCGGTCTACCCGGGAGGCGGGTGCATGTTGATGCGAGTCAATATACACGCGTATCGGATTACCGGTGACGGCGCTGGAGGATCCGGAATAATGTTCAACAATATGGCCATGGCCTTCCCCATATCCTAGTGACAACGGTTATCGAACTCATTTAGGGCGGACTGCAGTCCACCCTTGCGGTGCTTTAAGACCACGTCACGTGGTTCCACTTCCGGCTGGACAGGTTCAGGTGGGGTGCTCGGTTCTACACAACGCCCGTCGGGCTCTGTGTAGAGGATACGTGTCATGGTCATTGCGTCCGAGGTGCGCAGAGCCCATGTCGCGGCGCAGTCGTCGACTTGAGTCACGAGGTGGGTCATTGCCCTCTTGACTCTTCCGATGGGGATCTTGTAGACTTCGGCCACTGAAGTCTGCATAAGACTGTGTTCGGTGCTGAACTCAAGATAGACGAACTTCTCTCGCCAAGGTCTGTTATTCACTGTTTATGTGGGCGAACCTTCTGCTTAAATTTGAATCAGCCGGTGATCGAAAAACAGCGCCCGTGTTTTGTGCGGTGAGTTTGCAGTGTGGCGAAGTCTGGCCACGGAGCGCACGGTGCCGGCAAAAGAAGAAGAGGCAGGAGAGGCACGAGCTCTGCGTTCGAGAGAAAATAAAGATCAGTGTGAAAAGCTAGCCTTGCAAGGAGGTCGTGTCTTAGGTCTTTCCCGTTCTTACGACATTGGGGACCTCGGATCACGGACACAGCCATAATTTCCGATGGCGCCTCGACGGCTCAGCTCGAGATCGCTGCTCCTGCTTTTATCTTTTTAGCCTCCGACGCCCTACGACACCCTCAAGGTCGCTATCCTGAAGCGCATGGTCCTTTCCGAGAGAAGCCGCCAGCAAGAGTTCCTATCCACCACAGAGTTTGGTGACCGTCAGCCATCCCAGTTCCTTTGACATATGCAGTATCTACTTGGACCATACTGCAGGTCTCCACTTTATATGAGGCCCTTCTCAAGCGCCTGCTCCTCCAACACCTCCCTGCAGTTCCCTTCCAAATGGTGCTATTAGGCGCATCGGACCATAGCATTTTTGCTCTGGCATCCTTGGCCAAAAACCTCTGTGAGGTATCATCACCAAACCCCGTTGCTTCCCAAGTGACCGTGGCCGAACCCGACAACGCCAGGGTTCATCCACCTACTTCATGATCGTTTACAAACCAGCATACAGCGGCCGATCCTTCGCTCCCACAGGACGATAATTTTCGGCTCTTCAGAAAGATGTTCGACACCTCTCTGATGTCGTTGCTGCTGCACTTAAGGATCTCGTTGCTGCTGCTACACCAACTCACGTGCTTGGCTTACGTTTCCCTCTCGGTCACCGTCACCGGCACGCCGCTTCTCTCACGAGCAATTTTTTGACTAGCTCCCATTGCTATGCTGGTACCATTGATGTTTTGCATTTGGGCACGCCGGTGCACACGATATTGTTCCTGGAGGGGAATGCAGCTGTTTGCGCACAAGACGAGGACGGAGAAGAGGCTGAGACACACGAGCACAGTGAGACACACAGCGCTCGTGTGCTTCAGCCTCTTCTTCGCCCTCGTCTAGTGCGAAAAAAGCTGCGTTCATTACCTACCAACATGCCCAAACTGTCACTTGGACGGGAAACGATCTCCAGGAGCACTAGCGGTGACAAGTGACCCACCAGAAAACTCCAATCGCCTGTTCTTCGTCCCTGACGCTGTCAATGTACTGGAATTTCTCGTTGATACAGGTAAGCGTGTTCAATAGCGGAGGACAAACGCTGCACACCCGTTCTGCAATTGCAAGCCGTGAATGTTTCGAGCATTCCCGTTTTCCGTCGCAAATCGCGCACCCTCAACCTAGGCCTACGTAGAAATTTCCGGTGGCTATTCCTTGTTTCTTCTGTTAGCCAGGCTATACTAGGTGCTGACTTCTCTCACTTCGACCTCCTCGTTGACGTGGCCAAAAAAGGATCCTACATTCGATCACCGGATCTAGCATAGCTGACAAACCTTCTCCTGTCGCTCCAAATTCACGGTGTAACGGGCGGTAGCGGAGCCATTCCCGCCCTCCTTCATTGCTATAGCGGGATGACGTCATACCTGCTTACGGCGGCAGTTATCGCAGCTGTTCCTCCTCCTCTCACTCCCTCTCTAACAGTCTCGCACAACGTCTATATTAACACGCTTCAAAGCAATAAACGTTCTCTTGGCCCAGCTACCGCCGTGTATGGTGCGGATTCTTCATTCATGATCATCTGTCTTTAAATGCGCCTCCTCCGACTGGACTAAACCAAAGTTTCACAGTGTTCAGCATCCCATAATCGCCATAGGCCCGCCATGCCACGCATCGCCACGTCGGCTCGCACCATTGACGGTGTACATCGCCAAGAATGAATTCGAGCATATGCTAGAAACCGGTATTGCTAGTCTCTGCAGCAGCTCCTGGTCTTTCCCCCTTCACATAGTGCTCAAAAAGACCGGTGATTGGCGCCCTTGCGGAGATTGTCGCGCGCTGAACGCTGCTGCAATTCCTGATCGGTACTCTCTACCGAACATCCAGGACTTCACTGTCGGTACCCACGGTGCCAAGATTTTTTTCCAAGATCAGCCTAGTCAAAGGCTACCATGGAATTCATATTACTCCCAAGGACATAGCCAAAATAACGATCACGACGCCGTTATACCTCTGAGTTCCTGCGGGTGCCTTCGGCCTGAAGAATGCTGCGCAAGCATTTCATCGTTTCATTAATGTGGTAATTGGTGGACTGCCGTTCGTTTTCGCTTACATCGATTACATCTTCGTGACCCTTACTACATTGGATACACCCATTGAGCACCTACGGCTTGTCTTCTATCACCTTCAGTCTCACGGCCTTGTAATCAACGTCGCCAAGTGGGACTTAGGTGCTTCTTCTATCCGGTTCCTCGGCCATCTCCCGAAAGACGAAGGCATTAGGCCACTTCCCTCCAAAATCGAGGCCATCGCCAACTTTCCTTGCCCCACTTCAAAGCGGCAGTTACGACGCTTCCTAGGTTTGATGAACCTTTACTGACGTTTTATTCCGTCTTGTGCTGATACAATCAAACTTATGGAATATCTCCTCAACACCACCAAGCTCACAATACTATTACTGTAATCTGATCCACCAGACAAAGCCTTCACGGAAGTCTAAACCGCAGCTGGCCAATGCGACTTTGCCTGTACACTCAGCACCCGAAGCCCCCACTGGCCTCATGGAGGATGCTTCCGGCGTTGCCGTCACCGCAGTGCTTCAGCAGTACATGGCTGGCATTTCGCACCCACCAGCTTTCTTCTAAATATAGTATCAAAAGCAAAGACAAGGTACAGCGCTTTCGCCCACGAGCTTTTGGCAGCTTACCTATCTGTCAAGCACTTCCACTACTTCATCAAAGGCTGCCGTTTCATCCTGTTTAAGGACCAAAAGCCCCTCATCCATGCTTTCGGCTCTGCAAGAATGACATAACAACTGGCTTACCTCGCTGAGTGAGTTCTCGGTGCAATTTCAACACGTAAAATGAGCATTAAATGTTCCAGCAGACGCGTGCTCAACCGAGTCAAAGCCATTGCAATAACGGGTGTTTGGCAAGAAGAATTGGCTGTCACGCAGCAAAACGACGAAGAACTTCAGCACCTAAGATCAACACCAAACAGCTTGGACCTGCGACATTATCCGTGCAAGGGCGACGCGCTACTAGCTTGTGAAGTGTCTACTGGGTGCTATCGCCTCTTCGTTCCGCATCATCTCAGGTGCCGCATCTTTGAACATTCACATTCTCTCGCTCACTCCGGAATCAAGGCTTCCCAAATGCTCGTCGCTGAGCGCTGCGTCTGGCCAGGCATGAATGTTGACGTGCGGGCATGGGCACGCTCTCGTCTGTCTTGCCAAAGAGCTAAGATACATTGCCACATCCGAAGTCCCCTACATCCATTCCTTCCACCCACTGAACGTTTCCAGATGGTTCACGTTGATATCATCGTATCTCCTCCTCCATCAAAACAAAATCGCTACACCTCAACCATGGTCGACCGTTTTACTCTACGTCCTGAAGTCACGCCACTTCCAGACATCGCGGCAGAAACTGTCGCAGATGCTCTTACCAGCACATTGATATCACGATTCGGCGTCTCATCTAAGATTACGACTGATAGAAGCCGACAATGCGAGAGCGCACTCTTTCGACAACTTACTAACCACCTCCGCATAAATCACGTGAAAACGAATGCGTAGCACCCACAAGCCAGCAGACTTGTCCAGCGTCTACACACAACAACTTAAGGCGGCACTCATGGCCTATGGCGACTCGGCAAACTGGTTTGATGTCCTTCCAGTAGTACTTTTGGGTCTTTGCGCTGCTTTTAAGGAAGACTTGCAGAGTTCTCCAGCCTAGCTCGTTTGAGGTACCACGCTGCATTTTCCCGCTGAATTCGTCCAGCCCGTCTCCCTCTCCACAATTTAACCTGGGACGCACACTCATTCATCTAACGACTGCAACGCTCGTTCAACGCGCTTCGACCCATCCAGCCTCGCCACAAGACCGCAGAAGCGCCTTTCATGTTCAAGGACATGAATACGACATCCTATGTTTCTCTGCAGACCGACGCCCCTCGGAGGTCTCTGAAGCCTCCAAGTTGTCTAATAGCTTGGAACACTATAGGTATGCGCTTGTGGCCTCGTAGACACGCCATCGTGGTCATACAGTCACCATGAATTCGATGTCACATCGCCATAGTTATGCCATCGTGGTTGCTTAATCGTCATTTCACTTGATCAGACTCTCGTCATGTTGTCGACACGCCTTCTACTCCGACCCAATGGTCCAAGAGAAAAAAATACAGAGAAAGACAGGGAGGTTTACCAGAGGTAGTTCCGGTTCGCTACCCTGCACGGGGTTAAGGAGGATAACAAGAGAGAGAAAGCGAGACAAAGAGAGACGAGCACGAACAAAGCGCGTACACTGTAGAGCGGTAGGGGGCGGCATTCTTAAAGTGTCTCGTGAAGACCCGTAGACCAAGTTGCCTAATATAGCTTGGGCCATATGTACGCGTTCGGGGTCGTGGTACCGTCGTGGTCGTTGCATCGTCGTCATTCCAGCATTCCACGATGGCGTCGTCGTCGCACTGTCGTTTTATCATGGTTATCACTTCAGTAACGTCAACCCATTGTCGTCATACTTCCTTCGTCATTGCACTGTAATCCCACTGTAGTCATTCAATCGTGATTAGGCTGTCATCGTCAGACAGTCGCTATCGTACATCCATTGTCAGACGATCGTCGTAATGCCGTCTATATCGTGCCATTGTCGTCAGGGGCGTAGCCGGGGGGGGGGGGGGGGCTTATAGGGCTTCAGCCCTCCCCCCCCCTAAAATTTTTTTGTGCTGTCATGCGCCGCCGACCAAACTCCCGGCGCCTAAATGATGCTCGATTTTGTCTAGAATGTCCTTTGCACGCTCGAAAAGACATTTTAGCGCGAACATTGCGAAATCGGGATGGATTTCGAGGCAACGCCCAAGCATCGGGAGTCACATATCGTAATGCAAGGCGTCCCGCCTAGCACAATGTTTCAAGAGCATTTTGATGGCCAGCGAGCTCGTCTCGGCATCTCGCGGAGGCCGCGGAATCTGCGGAGCGCTTGGATTTCAATTTTGAAACTTTATGGGTATAAAGTTCTCAAAACCTCTTGATGCGAAAGGTGCATTGACATTTCCAAAGTCGTGCTTTAGATTTTCGATTGCGGAACTTTGTGGGTTTAATGTTCTTATAAACATTTGACGCGAAAGGTGCATTGACGTTTGGAGTCGTACATCGTACCATACAACTAGACAAGCCAAATTAACACAATGTCATACAAGTTGACAAAGCACGCAGCGAGGTCCGATGAGACCAAGCGCTGTGGTGGTTCATTTGTGCCGTCATGTCACAGAAAAGAATATCAACATTTTTTTTTTCACGTGCGCCAAAGCATCCATGTCAAAACACTAAAGCCAGCAAAGGTAATTAAGTTCTTATTTATTTTTCTACTTCGACTTTTATTCGCGAGGACACATTGAGCCTCTTTTTCTTTTTTGTTCTCGCTACCCGCATGCTGCCGATCCAGCGAGAGCGCATCCGTTTTTCTCGTACTACATCGACCACCGCGCGACGCACTTTAATGCGCGTTCGTTTTTCTCTGGCCGACTGGATTTTGGCCTGGCAGAGTTTTGAACGCTTTCTGGCTAGCACACGAGTAAAAGAAACAATAGTCGCTCACCGCCATCCCTCTGGGGACTCGATAGATTGCAACGCGTTTGCTTGAGCTCAACCTCTCCGGAAAATTTTGTCTCGCCGGTGTAGGGTATACCAAGCAGTACGCGTACGGTTCTCTGTGGACCAAGCGTCTCACGTTTTCTTCGATATTCCTTCGGTAACCACACTAGGTGCCCAAAGTAGGCATTCGACTGTAGCCAACATGCTTTCCTTTGCATTATTTCATTTCGGCGCCTTCCGGCCCACAAAAGAAAGAGAGAGAGAAAACTTTTATTGTGAAGTTTGAGTGGAGTTTTCTTTCCCAGCGGTGTGGGCTAGCGTGGCGTCTGCTTTGCCGCGACGCTATCAGCCCATTCCGCCAACCGTATCTGGTCTTGCGGGTTGGAAGTTTTCGTCTTCGTCTCCCACTCGTCATTTGTGGGAGCTCGCCTAAAGAGTTCTCTCGGGGGAGGAAGATATTATTGCGGCGCAGCGAATTGTCGCATGGTGAAAGTTTGATTTTGTAACTTCTTTTGCAAGAAGTAATGGGCCACGGGACACTTCAGTTGCCGGATACCCTTATTATATTATTGCGATAGCAGCTATATGGAGACTCCAGCCGCATTCCTGCTGTCGCAGTCGCCTACTCGGTCCGTATAAATAAAGTCCGAGGGCGAAAACATCGTCACCGCGAGCTGCATACTGTATGTGCGAGTGAAAGCGTAAGAGGGGGGGGCGGCATGGGTGAGCCGATGATGGTGGCTCAGTCTTGAGTGCGCAAGGGAGAAAAGCGGGGAGGAAGCGCGCCACCTTCCGTCGCGCGCGATGCATCGGGGGAGTGGAGGGAGGGGGGGGGAGCTGTGATCTCTGAATCTGTGGTTGCCCAACATGTTTAGTTGCCTCGTTTGACGCATCATATATAGTGACTTTTTCTTAGACACGTAGATTTATTGGAGACGTATACGTATATTTAAATATCTTGTTGCGAGGTTTTGTGTATATGCGTAGTGAACTTTGTTTCCAGTGACGCTTTTTTGCCCTTTATCAAACTGTATCTTCACATTTGTATATATTCCATTGTATCTTCGCATTCCTAATGTACGAAGGCGAGTCAAATGAAAGTGAGCCAACCCTCCCCAAGCAATAATGGTTTGGTCCATTATTTGCGAGGCATGCACATAACACATGGGCATCTCATTTACAAACGTGACATGCAGGGGTGAGGATAAATGTTCTTTAATGCTCTCATACACTGCGTTGAGCATGTTTGCGTGACATAATGGACACTCCAAATGTTGAACAGCGTGGTGCGGTGAGGTTTCTGACAGATGAGGATGTTTCTCAAAAAGAAATTAGTCGCCCTTATGGCTACCGTGTGCCTTGAACATTGCATTTCATAGGCCACTGTGAAGCGTTGGAGCAAACGGTTCAATGAAGGACGTGAAAGTTGCAAAGACGATCCATGGCTGGGCCAAACCCACCGTGCAATCACCCGGCACAATTGCAAAAGCTGATCAGACAAGAACGGAGGATAAGCGTCGATACATTGGCAGGGCGTGTTCATGGTTCGGGTAACACCATATTTCATGATCATCTCGGTTATCGGCTCTTGTGTGCGCAATGGATGCCCAAGATCTTGAACCATCGCCAGAAGACGGAGAAGTTCGGCGCTACCTTGACTCATCTAATCTGGTATCACGATGAGGGTGACGACTTTTGGTCTGCAATTGTGACCGAGGACCAATCATGGTGCCGCTGCTACTAGCCTGAAACACTACGACAAAGCTTACAGTGGAAACATTCGAATACACCACCCGCAAGGAAACCAAAGACCGTCATTTCTGTCGGAAAGGTGTTGTTGACTTCTTTTTTTTTTTTGATCGTCAGGCAATTATCGATCGAATTTGCTAAACCTAGAGAGACTATCAATCGTTTCCGATATTGTGAAACGTAGGATCGGCTGCGTGTCGCAATCAAGAACAAACGACGTGGAAAATTGGCGAACGGGATCACCTTGCTCCACGACATTGCCCGTACCCACGTGGCCGATGTGGTTAATACAAAACTGGCAAAGTTCAAGTAGGAAACGCTGCAACATCCGCCATACAGCCCAGGCCTGTCGCCTCGCGACTTCCACATTTGGGAGCATTTGAAGAAACTGCTCCACGGAACCAGATTCGTGTCGGACGATGACGTAGAGTCAGTTACAGATTTTTGAAGCAGCAACCCAAAGAGTTTTATGAGACGGGAATTACGCGACTCCTTAGTCAGTGGGACAACTGTCTAAATGCTCATGGAGACTACTTTTAAATAAAGTACCCCCTTCGTCATATATTCGTATTGGCTCACTTTCAATTGATTCGCCCTCGTATATTTTGCAGAACTCCTGCTTTTTATATTTGCTCTCCGTTGCGACTAGGATTTCGGTGCAATTGCTCACAATACATGGCCGGTGGCAGCTGCTCCTGCGCAATACATTCTAACAAAGGACACCGTCATTGAGATTTTCCCCTGATCGTTGCATATGTACAAAAATGTAAACAAGGCTCCTGAATAAGAGAGAGAGATGCAATGCAGAGAAATGCCGGGAGGCTAAAACGTTTTCATTAAAAAGTTAGTCATCAACTTGTACATTTCACGGCCTTTGCATCTTTCACATCAGCGGCATGCACTGCTTTGCTGGTTTCTAACTGATATAGTTCTGAAGTTCGTGTGATATTTGCTTAAGTTATTAAATGTACAGAAAACATGGAAGCATTGATATCAGTTATTTCGGGCACAATTTCGAGGCATAGGAATATGTTTTTACGAAAAAATACATACTTAAGTTGTCTTGAATTCGTTTGCAGCATCTTTGGCAACGGCAACGCAGTTGTTATTAATATTTAATGCATTTGATCCCTCGACTATTTCTATAAGGAGGAGGCCGAGCTGCAAAGTGAGCTCCCCCCCTCCCCCCCGAACCAAATTTCTGGCTACGCCACTGATCATCGTCATTCCAGCTTCGTCAACTTGCTCGCGTCGTGCCTTTCTCCCCACGCCATCATCTTCAAGCAGGTTTCTCGACACAGTCATCGTCACGCCATTGTCATCATGCCTTTGTCATGCCATCGTCGTCGCTGCGTCGTGGATGCGAAAAGTGCAAACTCGGTATGCTGTAGTCATTACATTGTCACCTTGTGGTTTTCAAACCACGTTCGTGCGCTGTCTTCTAACACGAAGTAAACGTTTCACAGCTTGCGCTATTCGTTCCATCTGTTTAACTCCGCGACGTGCTCAAAGCGTTCAGGCCAGTCCTTTGTGTCTTCTAATGTGTCGCCATAGAAAGGCTCTGGCGTCATCGGTGAGTTCACTACGACTTCAGATGGCGCGATTTGAGTTGTCATCTTGGTAGCGTTTCCGTTAGCAGCTGCTGACGCTCCGACAGAATCCGGCAAAGGGAAAACTCAGGGGGCTCACCACGTAGGCGACCACTGCTGCGTTGGTGAACAGGAGTCAATTCAATGGGCCTGAGTCGCCGTGAGTCCGGGCTTCTTTCTCTGACACGAGAAGGGCTTGAAATCATACCCCGCGCCTCCACCAGAATTGTGCGAACTGGGCGAACTTGTGCCTGACAAGCAGCTAAGCGAGAGTTTCACTACAACGTCCACAGTCTTTTCGCGAGAGTTCGGCACCCCTTCTTCTCTCGTGTGCCGCGCTGATGACACGTTGCTTCGATCGCACGTGCCTTGTGAGCCGTATTGCCCGCTTCAGTGCCGCTATCTTTCGCAGGTAGCAGGCGCATGAGTCGGCTGGCGAGCGTAATTTGAAATCATATTGTGTCAATATATTCTTTCATGAATAGCGTTGTTTATTACATTTCGCGGTAACTTACGTTGCCTTTAGACTTGAGAAATAGTCGACAATTGGCGAAGATTTAGTATTTTTAGAGAAAAAAACTAATTTCTCCGTGAGTACTATATTCACAGTATTGGTTTGGCATGGGTCTACACTAGATGACAAAAGCAATCTCAGGAGAAATAGAACCTAAACTTCCGGTTAAACTCGTGACTAAGTTGTAAAAAAAATACGTTCTGGCTCACTTTGTGGCTTGATTTTCACAATGTAGCGTTCCAAGTGAAAATACTAACTAATCAACATTGTCATCATCATCATCATCAGCCTGGTTACGCCCACTGCAGGGCAAAGGCCTCTCCCATACGTCTCCATGTACTAGTTGTGGCCATGTCGCCCCTGCAAACTTCTTAATCTCATCCGCCCACCTAACTTTCTGTCGCCCCCTGCTACGCTTCCCTTCCCTTGGGATCCAGTCCGTAACCCTTAATGACCATCGGCTATGTTCCCTCCTCATTACATGTCCTGCCCATGCCCATTTCTTTTTCTTGATTTCAGCTAAGATGTCATTAACTCGAGTTTGTTCCCTCACCCAATCTGCTCTTTTCTTATCCCTTAACGTTACACCTATCATTCTTCTTTCCATAGCTCGTTGCGTCGTCCTCAATTTGAGTAGAACCCTTTTCGTAAGCCTCCAGGTTTCTGCCACGTAGGTGAGTACTGGTAAGACACAGCTATTATATACTTTTCTCTTGAGGGATAATGGCAACCTGCTGTTCATGATCTGAGAATGCCTGCCAAATGCTCCCCAGCCCATTCTTATTCTTCTGATTATTTCCTTCTCATGATCCGGATCCGCCGTCACTACCTCCCCTAAGTAGATGTATTCCCTTACGACTTCCAGTGCCTCGCTGCCTATTGTAAATTGCTGTTCTCTACCGAGACTGTTAAGCATTACTTTAGTTTTCTGCAGATTAATTTTTAGACCGACTCTTCTGCTTTGCCTCTCCAGGTCAGTGAGCATGCATTGCAATTGGTCCCTTGAGTTACTAAGCAAGGCAATATCATCCGCGAATCGCAAGTTACTAAGGTATTCTCCATTAACTTCTATCCCCAATTCTTCCCAATCCAGGTCTCTGAATACATCCTGTAAGCACGCTGTGAATAGCATTGGAGAGATCGTATCTCCCTGCCTGACGCCTTTCTTTATTGCGATTTTGTAGCTTTCATTATGGAGGACTACGGTGGCTGTGGAGCCGCTATAGATATCTTTCAGTATTTTTACATATGACTTGTCTACACTCTGATTCCGTAATGCCTCCATGACTGCTGACGTTTCGACAGAATCAAACGCTTTCTCGTAATCAATGAGAGCTATATATAAGGGTTGGTTATATTCTACACATTTCTCTATCACCTGATTGATAGTGTGAATATGGTCTATTCTTGAGTACCCTTTACGGAATCCTGCCTGGTCTTTTGCTTGACAGAAGTCTAAGGTGTTCCTGATTCTATTTGTTATTACCTTAGTAAATAGTTTGTAGGCAACTGACTAAGCTAGCTGATCGGTCTATAATTTTTCATGTCTTTGGCGTCCCCTTTCTTATGGATTAGGATTATGTTAGCGTTCTTCCAAGATTCCTGTACGCTCGAGGTCGTGAGGCATTGCGTATACAGGGTGGTCAGTTTCTCTAGAACAATCTGCCCACCATCCTTCAAAAAATCTGCTGTTACCTGATCCTCCCCAGCTGCCTTCCCCCTTTGCATAGCTCCCAAGGCTTTCTTTACCTCTTCCGGCGTTACCTGCGGGATTTCGAATTCGTCTAGACTATTTTCTCTTCCATTATTGTCGTGGGTGTCACTGGTACTGTATAAATCTCTATAGAACTCCTCAGCCACTTGAACTATCTCATCCATATTAGTAATGATATTGCCGGCTTTGTCTCTTAACATCTGATTCTTGCCAATTCCTAGTTTCTTCTTCACTGCTTTTAGGCTTCCTCCGTTCCTGAGAGCATGTTCAATTCTATCCATATTATACTTCCTTGTGTCAGCTGTCTTACGCTTATTGATTAACTTCGAAAGTTCTGCCAGTTCTATTCTAGCTGTAGGGTTAGAGGCTTTCATACATTGGCGTTTCTTGATCAGATCTTTCATCTCCTGCGATAGCTTACTGGTATCTAGTCTAACGGATTTACCACCTACTTCTATTGCCCACTCCTTAATGATGGCCACGAGATTGTCGTTCATTGCTTCAACACTAAGGTCCTCTTCCTGAGTTAAAGCCGAATACCTGTTCAGTAGCTTGATCTGGAATTCCTCTATTTTCCCTCTTACCGCTAACTCATTGATCGGCTTCTTATATACCAGTTTCTTCCGTTCCCTCCTCAGGTCTAGGCTTATTCGAGTTCTTACCATCCTATGGTCACTGCAGCGCACCTTGCTGAGCACGTCCACATCTTGTATGATGCCAGGGTTAGCGCATAGTACAGAGTCTATTTCATTTCTGGTCTCACTGTTCGGGCTCCTCCACGTCCACTTCCTGCTATCCCGTTTGCGGAAGAAGGTATTCATTATCCGCATATTATTCTGTTCTGCAAAGTCTACTAATAACTTTCCCTAGCTATTCCTAGTGCCTATGCGATGTTCTCCTACTGACTTGTCTCCAGCCTGCTTCTTGCCTACCTTGGCATTGAAGTCGCCCATCAGTATAGGGTATTTTGTTTTGACTTTACCAATCGCCAATTCCACATGTTCATAGAAGCGTTTGACATCCTGGTCATAATGACTGGATGTAGGGGCGTAGACCTGCGCGACCTTCAATTTGTACCTCTTATTAAGTTTCACAAGGCCTGCCACTTTCTCGTTAATGCTATAGAATTCCAGTATGTTACCAGCTATATCCTTGCTAATCAGGAACCGGACTCCTAGTTCTCGTCTCTCCACTAAGGCCCAGTAGCACAGGACGTGTCCGCTTTTCAACACTGTATATGCTTCTTTTGGCCTGCTAACTTCACTGAGCCCTATTATATCTCATTTACTGCCCTCTAATTCCTCCAATAGCACTGCTAGACTCGCCTCGCTAGATAACTTTCTAGCGTTACAAGTTGCCAGGTTCATATCTATTGGCGGCCTGTCCGGAGCATTGTATGGTATGCTTTCCTGACAATTTATTTAGAAAGTCTTAAAACAGGTAATTTTTTTTTTTAAGCGAGAAAAATATTTTCGAACTGCACAATTACAAGGTTGCGCGGAGCATCTCTCTGGTTCTCCTTCACTGCACAGCACGTCGGTTAGCGTTTTAGCTCTGTTTGTTTCACGCGTTCTCCTTCTTTATTTTTGAAGACAAGGTCTTCTTTGGGAACTTCGTCTTGACTTGGGGTTCTTGGCGTCTGGGTTGCTCGCGACTTTCGTCTCGTAAATTAGACGATTTGAAGTCTAGTGCACGTAGCACAGGGAAACAAGTGTCAAAATGAACCTTGGAACGAGAAATACGCATGAAGTAAGCATGTAGCTAAGTACGGAGAAATAATAATGCGTATTTAGTACAGAAACGGCGAAATAAAATCCAGATAAGTCCGTCAACACTGCGCGTGCCTAAACCCGGAGCTGGAAGCGTGAGTTAATTTATTCAACGAAAACACGTGTTTTGGCATTTCAGTAGGCGTAAAACAATGAAAAAGGCCGCTCACCCAGTGGCTACCGAGAACGTCCTCGAGGCGGCTTCAGAAGTGGGCTTGGAACAGGGATTGAAATCGGTAAACGCGTCCCACGACACCTGCCACCGAGGTTGGGCAAGCGACAAGACGGCGAGGGGAGCGGACATGAGGAGCGGACGACAACCGTATCGGCTGCTACTGGTCTTCAATCTGCTGAGGAAATCTAAAGCCGACGCAGAAGCGAACAGGCGCCCACATTTACAGTTTCTTTCTGATGGTTCATGAGTGAGGAAAATGTATCAATCGACGGCGTGGAGGACAGTTCTGCTGCGACTTCTGTTTTTCAGAATTCAGAATTGACTGCATGGCAAAAGTAGACGCTGTCTTTACTTACCATACTTCTTGCACAGGAGAAGGCGTGATCTTTACACCGCTGTGTGACAGGACGCAAATAAAAATTGTAGATATACATGTGTATGAAAACGCACCCGTAAAGACTAACATTTTTTAGCCTTTTGCGTGACACAGGTGGTTCCTGTCAGTTAAACTTTCTGCCACGTACACACCAACGTACAATTCAGCGGCACGTGTTCCTCGCAAATAGTATTTTAACGCTTTATTTCCAGGCGCTGAATTACCACATTGTTCTATTGGACCGAATGGCCGGGCGCCACAGAACAATCTACGTGAAGCGTCGACAATGCATCAATAGTGTCAAATAACTGAGCGAAGTTAATCGCCGCGTCTGGATTCTGCGTTCACAGTGCGCGATGCAGTATGTGACCATCATCACCACCGCGCTGCGTAACGAAGCACACGTCGCACATTTTGACGCCAGTTTCCTTGCCCTACGTGCACTAGAAGGCCTCGCATCGTCTTACTTACGAGACTGAAGTGGCGAGAAACCCAGACGCCAAGAACCCGAAATCGGTATGAAGTCTCCAAAAAACACCATGTCTTCAGAAGTAAGAAACAAAAGTGAACACGTGAAAAGAGCCTGGGTAGAACGCCGACCGACGTGCTGTGCAGTGAAGGCGAAACAAAGAGACCTTGTGATTGTGCTGTTCAAAAATGTTTTTCTCGCTGCAAACAAAACTTACTCTTTTAAGACTTTCTAAATCAATTAACAGGAAAGCCTCCTCTACAATGCTGATTAGTTCATATTTTTACTTGGACGGCTACATTGTCAAAATGAAGTCACAAAGTGAGCCAGAACGTCATTTTTTCTGAATTTGTTATTATTTCGACCGAAAGGTGACCGAAATAGTCATCTGAGACTATTTAGTCATCTGGTATATAACCATACCAATACCATATTATGAATATATTCCTCATGAAACAATTCGTTTTCTTTCTCTAAGAAATATTAAATAGGCGTTAATTGTCTAAAGGCAATGTAAACTACCGCGAAAAGTAATAAACAACAGTAGCCATTAAATAGTACCGTCTGCAGAATGTATGAAAAAGATTTCACAGTAATAGGCCCAAGCAATGATTTTGTTTGAATTTTTATGCCAGACATAGTTTCATTTGTCTGCGCAATCTTCTAAGAGCCCTCACAGCATCAGAATTTTTTTTCAGAAACAAATATCTTGTATAATTACTTTCCACATTGATTTAAATTTGCCAGATTTTTTTCTACAGTATCGGAAATGCTCGAAAAAAAAGAAAACGCCTATTACATTGTGATGGAATAACCCATATATATCCGTGTATGTCTGACGTGAGATGACCACGTGAGATGGCAAATGATGTGAAGTCCTAAATATTTGAGGGAATTTACTGAATAAATAACTGTGCTCATAAGCATGTTCGTATGAGTTTGATATTCTTGTCGTTTATTAAAAGAGTATACGGATGTTTTCTGAACATTAAGCGCTATGAGCCATGTTTTACAACATATGCTAACGTTTGTTAGATCGCACCGAAGGATTAGTTCATCGGTGGAATTAATAATAGAACGATAAATGACAACATCATCCACGAATATATGAATGTTTCAAGAGATAAACTTCTGGAGATAATTGATGAAAGTTGAAAAGTACCGGGTCGAGTATCGTTCCCTGTGGGACACCGGAGGCAACAGGGGACAATGTGAAGTTGACTTCACTGACGGAAACACACTGTTGGCGATTGATAACGAAGTCTATTACCAATTCTATCACTAAGAGGTGTATGTTTAGACGCAATAATTTTAGTAAGAGTCGACGACGAGGTAATTTGTCGAAGGTAGTTTTTGGTAATAAACAAATATATGGCATCAACTCGAACGTTACTATCTAGACTAGAACCGATATCGTTAATTCAAAAGGTTAATTGAGTTTAGCTAGAAAGGCCTTGCCGGAATTCGTGTTGGTTAGGAGTAAAGAAATCAACATAAGTTATAAAATTACGGCAGAACTCATCTCACGATGGCTGCCGACGGTAATGCGATTAGCAATCGAGCAATGTAGCGACCCCGCCATTCCTGAATTCATGTTTATTGAACGTGTGCAGTGGTAATTCGGAGACCTGCGTTGATTCGGCTACATGGCGCATACTCCGACATCGTCCCACTTTGCTGTGGTCGTCGTTCGCCAAGGCCGCCCACGAGCGTGGAGGCATGGCGACGACTGTATGACGCTGACGCAGGGACGATGGAATGACGAAGACGTATAAGGACGGTGGCATGACGCGAATGAGATGTCGATTCTTAAATTATGATGACGGTATAGCGACGACCAGCCGACGAGGAGGGTATGACGAGAACCGGGCGAAGAAGCGGCAATGATGACGATGGCATGACCAGACGCATGACGACGACGGTATGACACAGGCTGCACGGTAGCGTCTGTGCGGCGATGGCAAGACGACGGAGGCATAATCACGATTGAATGACTGCAACATGATTGCGATATAACGACGGACAAGGAATGTCGCCGATGGATCGTCGAATGTGGTATGACGACGATGGCAGGACGACAACGGCATGACAACGAAGGCGTCACGACAGGCGGATGTAGAAGTTGTACTGATGACCACGGAATGACCACGACAGCATGCCGACGACCTACGATGTCAGGATTGGGGGCTCAATCCCATCGTCCGTGGTCCTTTGCCAAGATTGGAGTACGGCATGAATTCGAAGGTAGCTGGCCCATGCCGTCGTCCAACTTATTTACGCTGAGATCGTTGATGAAGTGAAGAACTGCTTCTCATCGAGAACGAGGAAAAAGGGTTTATTTACAGAAATTAAATCAGTCTAACATGGCTGCTTGAGAAAAAGAGTAACAATCCAACATGACTGCATGAGAGAAGTGACTCAGTCTAACATGACTGCTCAAGAGAAGTGTCTCAGTCTAACATGACTGCTCAAGAGAAGTGTCCTCAGCATTCGCACAACCACAGTTTTTATACACTCGATCCGCCGGTCATACGACGCGGCGACTGTTCGTTTACTCATCACCAACTCGCAGCTGCTCTGAAGATCAGTTTACGTACACAAAGGCAACCGCGCTCTGATGCCCGACGACGGCGTTGGCGGGGTGCCGTTCCGGGAACTATTGGTGCCGCTCGAGGGTCGCTCGTTGTTCTGCGCCACTCCGAAGCGTGAGAAGCACAAAAATACGTCGTTCCCGCGGCAGCTTGTCCATGCGTGTCAAATCAGCTCCGCGTTGGGGAACTCCGGAAACATTGTTCAAACACCGAACTCGTTCCGCCACAATGTCGATGGGGCGGGTGGAAGGCGGCGGATTCCAGCACAAAGGCCGCTTCTTCGAACGCCTCCCCGCTGCAGCGACGGAGAGGGGGAGGTGCGCGTCGTGTCGCCCTGTCGTAACTGTGTGGCAATCTTGTTTCGCAGCTCGCCATTCTTGACAGCGCCTCCATGGCCCGGAAAGTCTCGACTGTCTAGCGCTGACAACCGCTAGGCAGGAAGAGAACGGCTGCTGGTCAGGGGGGGGATTGATGTCTTGGCTCGCAGCGACCACTTGTGCATTGATGTCACCGCCCCAAAACATCCAACAAGGACAGGCAACTGCAAAATGAACCCCACAACACGGCTCTGCGCCGAGATGACGTGCATTGGCTCTCACTTTAGACTCGCTAGGCTTCAAAAAAAAAACAACAACAACATAAGTGCAGAAACAAAAAAATGCTACATTTCACTATGCCTATTTCTGAAGCAAATTCCTGCTGACAAATTCAGCAATTAATGGAGGGAATTCTGCTGAATGAGAGGGGATTTTCTTCGCCTAAAGAAAAGCTAACACTAGTAACCCCAAAATTTAGGCGGGACCCTCAAACGCAGAATTCAAATTAGCCTGCTCAAACCATCCGCATTGCTATGCAACTTTCCCTTCTTATATCTAACGGAGAAGTTGTACTCTTGGAGAGTGAGGCTCCATCGGAGCAAGCGGCCGTTTTTGTGTGACATTTTATTGAGCCACGTCAGAGGACAGTGGTCGGTCTCGAAGATGAACTTCGCTCCGTACAAGTAACACGACAACTTCTGGGCTTCCCAAACCAAACAAGCGCATTCCTTCTCTGAAGCGCTGTAGGCTTCCTCTCTTACATTTAGTTTACGGCTGGCGTAGAGGATAGGATGCTCCTCGTTATCGTCGCCGACCTGACTAAGTACCACGCCCATACCTCTGTCGCTTGCGTCGCATTGAACTATGAATTCCTTTGTGTAGTCTGGCGCGCGAAGCACAGGGCGAGAAACCAATAGCGTTTTCAAACTTTGGAAAGCGTTCTCTTTGTCCTTATCCCAGTGTACGTTACTCGGTGCTCCCTTTCGGAGGGCGTCTGTTAATGGACTTGCCAATTGCGAGTAATTCGGAATGTACCGTTGATAGTACCCCACAAGTCCCAAAAATGAACGAAGGTCCGTTTTCGTGCGCGGCTGAGAAAATTCTCCAATCGTAGCTATTTTCAGCTCAGCCGGCTGTCTCATGCCTTGACCGACAACATGGCCCAGATAAGTAACATGCGAACAACCAAACCTACACTTTTCCGCTTTCATCGTTAAGCCGGCATCCCTCAACCGTGAGAACACCTGTTTGAGGTGCGATACATGTTGATCCCAGCTGTCCGAAAAAATGGCCGCATCATCAAGATAAGGTAAGGCGAACTCCTGCAAGTCCTTTAGGACAATATCCATTAACTTAGAGAAGCTAAACGGCGCGTTCTTCAGCCCGAAGCTGAGTGCGAGAGGGCGAAAAGTGCCTACAGGCGAGGTGAATGCGGCATAGCGGCTGGCACTTTCTGAAAGGGGAACTTGCCAGTACCCCCGCACGAGATCTATCGTTGAAATGTATTTAGCAGCGCTAACTCTTTCAATTCGTTCCTCAATGTTGGGTATCGGGTACAGCTGATCCCTAGTGATCGCATTTAACTTCCTGTAGTCAACACACGGACGAGGGTCCTTGTTAGGGGTTTCTACGAGTATTAGCGGTGACGTGTAGTCACTCTCAGCGGGCTCAATAACTCCCAACTCTAGCATGCGCTGTATCTCTGCCTCCATAATCTCTCTCTGTCTTGGAGACACCCTGTAAGGTTTTGATCTTACTGGTTCGGTAGAGGTCAGCTCAATTTCATGCGTTATCAGTTCGGTTCTACCCGGCCGATCGCTGAATCTGTCGAGATATTCCCCTAACACCCCTTTTAGCTCATCTAGCTGCTCGGGTTTTAGAGCGTGCGAGCTTACCGAGTGTTCTACTACTTCTTCTAGGCCGATTTCAGAGTTGGAGGTCGCCCTATATTCGTCAAACTTGGTACTAGTGCCATCCGGCTCTTTGACGGTATAGTTAACGACTCCGCTCCGCTCTACATACGGCTTCATCAAATTACAGTGACATATCCTCACTTCCTTCCTGCGACCAGGCATTCTCAAAGCATAGTTAGTATCTGAAAGTTTGTGCAACACTTTAACGGGCCCGTCCCAGTGAACTTCAAGCTTGTTCTTTCTTGAAGGTTTGAGGATCATTACCTGGTCTCCGGCGTTAAACGTACGAAGCCTCGCATTCTTGTCGTAATAGAATTTGGCGTTCTTTTGAGCTAGTGCCATGTTCTTTCCGACTAGTTCTTGGGTTGCGCTTAGCCGCTCCAGTAAATTTAGCACGTATTCAACCACGGTTGGACTCTCCCCTCTTTCCTCCCACATCTCTCTTAACATTCTCAGTGGAGACCGGAGTGTCCTCCCATACACTAGTTCTGCTGGTGAGAACCCTGTCGCCTCATGTGGAACCGTTCGCAAAGCAAACAAAGTTGCCGGCAGACAGTTTTCCCAGTCCTCCTTGTGCTCGTAACAGAGCGCACGCAAAACTCGCTTAAGCACCGAATGCCACCTCTCTACACTGTTTGACTGAGGGTGATAGACAGAACTGTGTATTAACTTTACCCCGCATTTTTGCAAGAATGTGGAAGTCAGTGCGCTCGTGAATACTGACCCTTGATCTGCCTGAATTTCGGCTGGAAACCCAACTCGTGCAAACACTGTCAAAAGCGCGTCTACTACTTCGGTGGAGCTGAGCTCTTTCAAAGGGATTGCTTCTGGAAACTTGGTAGCCGGACACAGCATGGTAAACAAGTACCTGTAGCCTGATTTTGTTTTTGGAAGAGGCCCCACCGTGTCTATTACAAGTCGTCTGAAAGGCTCTGTTATTAAGGGCACTACCTTCAGTGGAGCTTTCCAAGTCTCTCCTTGTTTACCAGAACGCTGGCAGGCGTCGCATGATCTCACAAAGTTTTCTACATCTTTGAAACAGCCAGGCCAGTAGTATTCCATAAGCAATCTTTCCTTTGATTTGTTTATGCCTAGGTGGCCGGACCACCCATTTCCATGACAAAGACTCAAAAGGTCCTCCCTATACTTAGTAGGTATGACTAACTGATCTAAAATCCTACCCTTTCGATCTCTGTAATGCCGATACAACAATCCTCCTTTCTCATGTATCGTTACGTTGTGCCTAGCAATGCCTTCTTTAGCTGTGTCACGTAATCTAGCTAAGCTCTCATCATTCTTTTGCTCAGCTGCCAGTGACTCTCTATCCACGCGTAAGAGTTGATCAAAGTTCTTTGAGGCCGGTGATAATAACGACCCTGTCTCGCTTGGGAGCGCGTCTGCTTGCTCTTCCTGCAGGTTAGAACTCTGACACTCTAGTGCCACGCTCTCATTGAGCTGGTCAGCTGGCAGGCTCTCCTCAACTGTTCTTTTGTCCCTCGGGCCTAGCTCGGATTCGGGTATCGAAGTTATCCCCTTTTCTGCTTCCGCTGGAGGAGCTTGAGCATTTTCAGCCGAAAGCGCCGCGATCTTACGAGCTTGGCCTCGGGTCAATGCCTGTACTATGCCCTCTCCCAGTTTGAGCCCTCTGTCACGCAGTAACTGATTCGAACGATTCGAAAAGATGTAGGGATACTGCAGTGACAAAAATTTGGAAACTGCAGCCTCAGTCTCTAGCTCCCCGAATGGTCCACTGATTTTGACTTTGGCCATGGGCAGACACACGCTGTGTTCTTCTACAACCTGTTTTATCCATGCTACTTCTACGGTGAAGTCATCTACCATCACGTAAGACGGATGGACAATGTCCAGCGTGGCGGCACTGTCTCTTAGCACTCGGCATGGTTTTCCATTAACTTGCAGGTTGTGGAGATACGGACTTAAAAGCTCCATATTCTCATCTTTTTCCTCCACGTAGGAAAAAACTACGCTAGACTTCTCGCAGTTTACAGCTATATGTCCCAGTTTGTGGCATTTGTAACAGCGAATTGGTCTAACAGATTCGAATTTTCTTTTCTGTTCTTTTTGTGCGGTTTCTCCGTTAAGTTTCTCCTCGCTCTTTTCTGCGGGCTTTTCCGCCATGTCTACAGGCTCTGATCGTCTAGTTTGCGCACCCTTTTTGAACGGAAATGGTTTCCGCGGTCCATTTCGACCGTCCCAGTTTCCCTCCTCGGCGTTCAACTTTCTGCGGGTTGCGTACTCTTCGGCTAATTCAGCCGCCCTTTCCACAGTGTTTACATTACCTCTGTCTTGCACCCACAGTTTCACAGCTTGGGGGATGGTTTTGTAAAACTGCTCTAAACACATGCATTCAATGATCATGTCTCTGCTGTCGTACGCTTCCGCGCTTTTAAGCCACTCGACTAGGTTGGCCTTTAAGCTATATGCAAACTCCGGATAGCCCTCGCTATCTTTCTTGCCTGTGCTCCTAAACCTTTGCCGAAAAGCTTCGGCTGAAAGGCGGTATTTCTTCAGGAGACTAGCCTTAACTTTTGCATAATCATATGCATCCTGCGCACTCAATCTGGCCATTACTTCCGCCGCCTCACACGGCAACATAGACAGCAACCGCTGTGGCCATGTACTCGGGCCGAAGTTCATCTTCTCGCAAGTCCTTTCAAAATTGCTTAGGAACAAGCCTATGTCGGTCCCGACCTCAAATGGCTTCAATAGCCTGTCCATGCGGCACGATTCTGCCTCACTTGATCGTCCCAGAGCGCCTTCACTTCCTTGAGACAACTCCAAACGCTTGCTTTCAAGTTCAAGTTGCATTTTCCTTAACTGAAACTCGCGATCTTTATCGCGTTCCTCTCTCTCTTGCTTTTCTCTGTCCCTTTCTTCTCTTTTTCGGTCCCGTTCTTCACTTTTTCTTTCCCGTTTCTCTCTCTTTTTGAGAAGTTCCATTCCCATTTCAATATCTTCCTCACTGGCCTGATTGGAAATTAGCTCCAATAATTCCGATTTGAGCATTTCCTTGCGTACATCTAGGCCCAGTTCCTCACCAACATTCAACAACTCGTCTCTCAGCAGTGTCCTTAACTCCATGACTGCTGTTTTACTGCCTTGATTCTGCTCTCTAAATCAAGCTAGGTAAACACAACCTAGCTAACACACAACAATCTAGCTTCCCTACTGTTCTAAACAGAACAACCACAAAATGAAGCCTAGAGAGTCAAAGCAAAAACCAAGCACTCACCGCAGATACAGCACCATGTCGCAAAGTCCATCTCACCGCTGTCAGCCAGTTGTCAGGATTGGGGGCTCAATCCCATCGTCCGTGGTCCTTTGCCAAGATTGGAGTACGGCATGAATTCGAAGGTAGCTGGCCCATGCCGTCGTCCAACTTATTTACGCTGAGATCGTTGATGAAGTGAAGAACTGCTTCTCATCGAGAACGAGGAAAAAGGGTTTATTTACAGAAATTAAATCAGTCTAACATGACTGCTTGAGAAAAAGAGTAACAGTCCAACATGACTGCATGAGAGAAGTGACTCAGTCTAACATGACTGCTCAAGAGAAGTTTCTCAGTCTAACATGACTGCTCAAGAGAAGTGTCCTCAGCATTCGCACAACCACAGTTTTTATACACTCGATCCGCCGGTCATACGACGCGGCGACTGTTCGTTTACTCATCACCAACTCGCAGCTGCTCTGAAGATCAGTTTACGTACACAAAAGCAACCGCGCTCTGATGCCCGACGACGGCGTTGGCGGGGTGCCGTTCCGGGAACTATTGGTGCCGCTCGAGGGTCGCTCGTTGTTCTTCGCCACTCCGAAGCGTGAGAAGCACAAAAATACGTCGTTCCCGCGGCGGCTTGTCCATGCGTGTCAAATCAGCTCCGCGTTGGGGAACTCCGGAAACATTGTTCAAACACCGAACTCGTTCCGCCACAATGTCGATGGGGCGGGTGGAAGGCGGCGGATTCCAGCACAAAGGCCGCTTCTTCGAACGCCTCCCCGCTGCAGCGACGGAGAGGGCGAGGTGCGCGTCGTGTCGCCCTGTCGTAACTGTGTGGCAATCTTGTTTCGCAGCTCGCCATTCTTGACAACGACAACAAATGCATGATGACGACGCGGCGACGATGATAGCACGACAAAGGCATAATGATAATGGCGTGACGATGACTGTATCACAAAACCTGTATGATGGCGTGAGGGGGACGACATGACGCGAGTAAGATGACGAAGCTGGAATGACGATGATGGCACGATGTAGACGGCATTACGACGATCGTCTCACAATGGATGCACGGTAGCGACTGTCTGACGATGACAGCATGAAAAGGCCCGGCATAACCACGATTGAACGACTACAGCGTGATTACAGTATAATAAAGAAGAAATCTTGTCGTCGATGGAAAGGCGAAGGCGTTGTGACGCCAATGGCAGGACGTTACTGAAGTTTTAACAACGATAAAACGACAGTGCGACGACGATGGTGGAATGGGACCATCTTGGAATGACGACGATGCAGCAACCACGACGATACCACGACCCCGAACGCGTACATATGGCCCAAGCTATATTAGGCAACTTGGGCCATTGGGTCGGAGAAGAAGACGTGACGACAGCATGACGAGAGTCTGATCAAGTGTAATGACGACTATTAAACAACCACAATTGCATAACTATGGCGGTGTGACGTTGAATTCATTGCGACTGTATGACCCCGATGGCGTGACTACGAGGGCATCATGACCACAAGCGCCTACCTAGTGGCCGATGCTATTAGACAACTTGGAGGCGTCAGCGACCGCCGAGTGGCGTCGGTCAGCAAAAAAGCATGGGATCTCGTATTCATGTCCTTGAAGCTGAAGGGCGCTTCTGCGGTCTTGTGTCGAGGCTGGATGGGCCGAAGCGCGGTGAACAAGTGTTGCAGTCGTTGGAGGAATGAGGAGTAATGAACGTGTTCCCTTTCTTTGTTTTTGAAGACAAAGTCTTCTTTGGAAACTTCATATTGAATTGGGGTTCTCGGCGTCTGTGTTCCTCACGACTTTCGTCTCGTAAATTAGACGATTTGAGATCTCCTATTGCACATACCCAGCGGCACATGCCCAGTGGCGCGTACTGTTACGCTTGACGTGTAGCACCCCGGGCAAAAAGGGTGCTCGCGAAAGACCATGCTCAACCGAAACGGAAGGTGCATTCCTAATTTGCTATGGTTGTCTCGTGTGGTTCCCCGTCTGGCAGGCGCCCCGCAGTGATGACGTGCGCCTTTGTGTGCGCGACCAAGCGGAGAACCCTTTCCACGAACTGTAAAACACTAGGCGAGAACGCTTTCCGCGAATCAACGTCGCCTAGAAGAGAGCATCAGCCGCCTATGATCCCGGACACGCGGGTTGCCACCGGCGGAGGCAAGTTAGTGAAAAGTCACCTGGGAAAGTGGCAGCAACCGCAAAGCAACGGCGGGGACGTGCAACGTCACCTGGGAAAGTAGGAGTAGCCGCAAAGCAACGTCACCTGGGAAAGTGGGAGCAGCCGCAAATCTACAACCAGATTCAGTGCCTCTGACGTGACGTTGACGTGAGCAATATCCTGCTTACGATATTAGTGGGCCTATTTAAGGGGCATCGCAATGTACTTTTTCACTTAATTTTATTCTCTTCTTATCCTTCACCAACCATCGAATAAACAATCCAAGTTTCGCACTAGAAATCGTCTCGTCCTTGCCTGGTCGCCATGGTCTACCGGACGCCTGCAGCCCGCCGACAACGCCACGCTACCCAATAGTAACGCCGGTGGAGGTTCGAGCCAGGCGTCGCAACAATACCCAGTGACCCAACTTGGCGTGAAAGAATTTCATTGAAGAGCGGCACGCACCCAGTGACTCAGAATGATCCGACGGGTGGTTTCGAATTCCGACTCTCGAGCACGGCAGCCCGACGCTGGTCCCATCAGACCGCGGACTATATTGCCGGTGACCTAAGTTGGCGCAAAGACTGTTAGATAAAAAGAATCATCAAAGTGCGGGCTCGCAAAGATTGCTAATGTCATTAAAGGTCTTTAAATGGGTCCTGGGCCACTCCTCGGGCTTGATGAAAAAACAGTACCCGGATAGCATACGCTGCTGTTTTTTTGTTTTTTTTTGTTTGTTTATTGGTTTCTTTCCAATACAAGGAAAAAGCGAAGGGAGAGCTAAAGGCTACTAGCCTGACGAGGCCCTCCCTCCGCATACAGTTTCGACAACATTACAAAAGAGATTTGAGAAAAACAGCACACACATTTGTAGTTACACTCTACACAGTTCTATGTCATAGAGGATCTAGTTCATATCACTGCACACAAATATATAAAACAGATTTCTTGTCATAGATGTGACAGAACGGGAAAAAAAACATATGAACGCAAATGCAAAATGTCAATCATCGTAGCGAACATATGAAAAAAGAGAAAAAAAGGCGACATCCAACACACAGTAAAAGAGCACTGTTTTACAGACAAACGCTACATATGGTTTTAAATGAGATGTCACTGGTAGCGAATTTCTTTCTCGATAACCATTGTTTTGAATGTTTTTTTCTTAATCGATTTGTTGAGGTCGACATCATCTGGAAGTTTATTTAGAAGCACCGGAATTTGGTAATTTAAATGTTGTTTTCCATAATTCGTGCGTGTTCGAGGCTTTCTGCGCTCTTGCCTTCGAAGGGCGAGCGTGTGTGTTTCAGCGGGATTGCTAAATGCGTGTAGTTTATGTTTTTGTACATACTGCAATAACTTGAAGCAATAAATTTCATCAGCTCTTAGCAGAGAATACTTTACAAACAGTGGACCTGTTGGCAAGTCTTGTGGGTGTCCTGCATATCTTTCGAGTAGGCGAAGTACACGCTTCTGAAACTTTAGTATTCGGAGGTAGTTTCTACTAGAGGTTGTACCCCAAACCAAAATACAGTAGGAAAGTCTGGAATAAAAGAGAGTATAATAAAGAGAAACTTTAAGCCACAAAGGTATAAGTGAGCTTATTCTATACAAGCAGCCGAGCGATCTACTGAGCTCCAAAGCAAGATTATCAATGTGGGTGTTCCAAGACAAATTTTCTTGGAACCATACTCCCAGAAATTTTTGCTTCACCTCTTGTTTTAACGGAGTGCCCCGAAAGGTAATATGAATATCATTCTTCATTGGCTTGTTAATCGGAGCGAATATAATATATTTGGTTTTATTAGTATTCAACTGTAACCTGTTGGCATGTAACCAGTCAGAAAGTGACTCCATATACTTATTAACAATCTCCTGAAGCTCTGTAAGGGTACGTGCAGTGAAGAAAATATTCGTGTCATCTGCGTACATTATTAGTTTAGGGGAATTATAGATGCTACAGAGATCATTAATATAGACTAAGAATAATAGCGGTCCAAGAATAGAGCCTTGAGGAACACCTTGTTTAATTACTATTTTTGTAGTCGTTCCTTGGTGGACACTTACATATTGAAGCCTATTTCTTAAGTAACTCTCTATCAGTTTAAGGACGACGCCGCGAACACCGTATCTTTTTAGTTTAATTAATAGCACATCATGACACACTGAGTCAAAAGCTTTTCGTAGATCTACAAACAGTCCTAGCGTGTAAAGCCTGTGCTCAAAGTTATGTATAATATCATGCTTGATACTGAGAAGTGCGTCCTCGGTAGATTTTCCTTTTTGAAATCCGAACTGCATGTCACTTATTACCCCATATTTCGCAAAGAATTTTTCTAGTCTTATATTTATGGCCCCTTCAAATACTTTCGATAGAACAGGCAGGACCGAGATTGGCCTATAGTTGCTTATGTCTCCTTCAGCACCACCCTTGTGAATAGGACAGATGCGGGCTATCTTGAGCGAGTCAGGGAAGATTCCAGTCTCAAACATTTTATTTATTATGTCTGCTAGGATGGGGGATAGGATTTCAGACACATGTTTAATTGGCATTGCTTTAATTTCATCAGAACCAGAAGCAACATCATTTCTAATCCCATTGATAAGTTTGTTGATTTCGTGAGGAGTTACTGGTGCGAGAACCATAGAGTTCACTATCGTAACGCTGTTATCAACCAAGTTATGCTCTTCATCATTTTCCTGCTCGTACACTGCGCTCGTGGCAAAATAGGCGTTAAGGGCGGTGGCCGCTTCAAGACCGGTTAGTGTGCCTGTAGGTGTGACTATTTTTAGTACGGTACATTGTTCTTTCTTCCCAGTTAGATTTTTTACTTCATTCCATATTTTCCTAGGATCCTTACCTATTTTGGCAAAAACCTGTTCATAATATTCTACCTTAGCATTTTTAATTTCACTGCTCAGTTTATTTCTATACTGTTTGAAAGTGATTAGGGCATCTTCTCCTCGCGTTTTTAAAAACATATGGAACAAACGGTTCTTTTTTGTTATTTTCTTTAATAAGGAGTTGTTAATCCAGGGCTTCCGTATTCTTTTACATCTTGGCCTACTCAGTTCCGTTGGAAATGCTTGATTGTAGCATGCAATAAGTTTATCAAGAAAAATATTGTACGCCTTACTAGGGTCGTCTTCTTTTAATACGCATGCCCAATCAACGGTAGCAACCAGAACCAGAATCTCAGCCAAGTTTTACAGTAGTTTGCGGCGCGTGGAGCTCGCAAGCGGAGCGCGTAGTCACTTTTCTCCCAAGCGCTCTCTTTTCAGCAAAAGCCTGCTCTTTATGCTATGTTCACACTACGGTCGTAACGCGCGTAACAGCTCTTTTGACGTATCGAACGTAACGGCTGTAAAAAACGTTACGGCAGTTAAGCCGGCACCTTTGTTCACATTTACTGCTGCTTAAATTACGGCTTTTACAACAGGCCAATCAAATTTGGAGCTGCAGAATCGACGTCACCAGCGGTCCAATATGGCTCCTGCCAACATGCGAGCGCTGGCCGAGATAGAAGAAATTCACGCTCAAAACAAACTTATAGTCATGCATTCAATCGCCCAAAGACGACGAAGGCGACGCAGAAGGGTTTGGGTGCGGCAAGTATTTCTCGACAGGGCCGTGGACGGCGATTTTCACAACCTTTTCGCCAAGCTCCGAGTTGGTGACGCTGCGATGTTTCATAACATCATGCGCATGTCGCCCCAGCAGTTCCGCTTCCTTGAAAACCTATCGAGACCACTTATCGAAGTTCGGAGCACGCATCTGCGGCCATCGATTTCCTCGGCGGATAAACCAGATGAACTGAAAACAGTCTCGCAAGGCGCACTGCAAAAATTTTCACGAACACAGCCAATCGTGCGCACGGAATGGCGGAATGGCACTTCCCGCGCCCGGAGCTGTCTGCAGACGGGAGGACAAAGTGTCGTCACCGGTTGTTGAAAGCCGAAAGCTTATCGGTCATTGGCTGTGTCGCAACGGTCGTAACATAACAGTCGTAAATGTTGCCGACCCTTTAACACTCTCACCCACGATTTTTGCGAGAATTGCGCACGTTGGTACCTTTACGTTCGCAGTCTGAACTAGACGCATACGCTTGTTGCGCTTCCGCTTACGTATGTTACGAAAAATCGGCGCCTTACGAACGTAGTCTGAACATAGCATTACTCGTTTCCGGACGCTTTGTTTCGTAGTATATCAGATCCCCATACCCCGCTGCTGTTGGCCAATAGCTGACATCAATCAAGAAGGGTACTAAGCAAAACTGGCAGAGGGTAGGCACTCGGCAAATCACTGGAAGCTGATCATGTCGGCATGAGGAGCTTGGCCCGTAAAAAAGGCCGACCTATGTTGCCGGCCTCGTCAGCGCCTGTTCGGCCTCGGATGCAGGTTGGAATGCCTAGGGCTGCATAATGCCGAGCGTGCGCACAATGCGCAAAAGTTTTGGCTGGCGCGACGCGGCTGGCCAATCATGTAGGATGCCCTCGACAGCCGGCGCCGACTTTTCTCCTCTTCTAGAGGAGGTGGTGGTAGCTGAAAATGCTCTTCTGCTCCGGAGCCCATCGCTCCAGACACAACTAGAGGCAATCCAGAGGGCCCGAGAAAGGGCGGAACATCACGGTATTGCAGCCCCGACTTATATATATATATAGTCGGGGCTGCAATACCTATATACATATAGGGGCTGCAATACTATATATATATATATATATATATATATATATATATATATATATATATATATATATATATATATATATATATATATATATATATATATATATATATATATATATATATATATATATATATATATATATATAATAAATCTTCTGTTTGACGTCCTCTCTCCTCCTCTATCCACCGCTTCGGGCGTGACGGAAAGGCGTTAAGGTGACCGAGGGTCCTTTTGACGGGAAAGAATGCCGGCAGATCCCACGCCCTGTGAGAATCGATGTTATGCGAAGCAATGTGTGGGGAGCCTACCAAGTTAACGAAACGACCATGAGAGCACCTAGATGGAGGCGGCTGTTTCATGACCTACATGACACACATATGATGATATTCATGTCATGACCGATCATTTCTGTTCGTCATATACTACTGTCATAACATGCAAATTTTGGTACATACCAAGTTAACGAAACGACCAGGACATAGACGGATGGATGGATGGATGGATGGATGGATGGATGGATGGATGGATGGATCGATCGATCGATCGATCGATCCATCGATCGATCGATCGATCGATCGATAGATAGATAGATAGATAGATAGATAGATAGATAGATAGATAGATAGATAGATAGATAGATAGATAGATAGATAGATAGATAGATAGATAGATAGATAGATAGATGCGCTTTTTTTCGCGAGAAATCCACTTTAAACATGCATGGAACATTTCCAGCCAGCGCATTTTCACCTCCTACGTACCTCCTCATTTACAAGTCGCACGCCTTATTTACGCTATTTGAGCCCATCTTTTGTAGAGTTAATTTGGGAGAGTGTGCGCAAGTACCGTTGAGGCTGATTTTCTTTGTTACAAGAGCTCGTCTGCGCTTTTCGATGGGTTGAAATCAGCGTCTTAATAGCGCAGTCTTGATTCGATGCCTTGTAGTCTTTGAAGATATATGTTGTGTTTAATGGCGCAAGGGCCAAGTATGACCAAAGAGCGCCATGCCAAAAGGTAACTTTAACAATGTATTGCGAATGCAGTGGACAGTGGATTCATCATGGTAATTGTGACATGGCTGTAAAAAGGCCTAAAAACTGTCGCTGTAAATGGCGTAAAATAAATAGGTACTAAAATGATGACACTGATTAGGGCATGGACAATGGCAATTGGGTTTCGTTAAAAAACATGATGGAACAAGACAACACATAACAGTGATAGTAGAACCTCAAGAGAGCCCTTTTATTAGAAGGGCTGTTAGTCGTGTGCTAAAAATTACCTGTCCAAATGATTTTGAAAGTATCTGTTTCCAATAAAAACTGTAAGACTAATTTCAGGTTAAAAAGCGGTTCATCACTAAGAAAGAATGCAGGGTGAAGAGGTGTATTTTCACGATATGCAGAAGGAAAATACTTTTTCCTCTCTGTTTATATTGCAGGGCACTGAATAAGAACATGGAGTGCTGTCAGACTATTGCCTCAGAGATAAGAGTGAGTACCGTATGTGTGGCCTATCCTTAATCAGCAAATAATTACTTCCTTGTAACGTGCTGTTTTCCCACTTATCCAGTTCCCCAGTTTTGGTTTTATTATGTGAAGCTTATTCATTACTTGTGTATCCCACTTGCATTGCCAATGATTCCTTAATTTACGGCGTAGAAAAGGCTTTAGGTCTGTGGCAGGCATGGGAATATTTCCATCTCTGTCGCTGAAAGTTACTGATGTAGCGCTTTCGTCAGCTGCTTCGTTCCCTTTTATACCTTTGTGATCGGGTACCCAGCATATGACAGTCATTTGATTGCACATATATAGGGCACACAATGAGTTATACAGCTCATTCAAAACGGAATTCTTATGCTTTTGTAAACTAATTAGTGCTGTCACGACACTTAATGAGTCAGTGAAGAGAACAGCCTTAGCGATGTTTGTGAGCCTGATGTGTTTAATAGCCGAGAGTATAACGTATGCTTCCACTGTAGAGATGCTTGTGTGTGGGTTTAGTGTCCTAGAAATTGAAAATGACGATCCAAGAGCTGCGTAAGCAACACCATCAGCAGACTTCGAAGCATCCGTGTAATATTCAGAACAGGAATACTTCTCTTTTAGTTCAAGAAAATGAGATTGTATGTGAGCCTCAGACGCTCGTTTCGATATTTTTAAGAAAGAAATGTCACATTGAATAGTTTGCCACTCCCAAAGCGGTGGGAACCGAGTAAGAGCCATTGGGATATTTTCTAGAAGAGGGACGCCTGTTTCTTTTGACAGTGCTTCCACTCGGAGGGACAGGGGAGGCCTGATGGCTGGGCGGTTACGGTATAGCCTGGCAGTGGACAAGTCGCTAATTGCAAAATGACATGGATGCTGAATATCTGATTTAACTTTCAAGGCGTAAGAGAACGATAAGTATGCTATTTGTAGATGAAGATACCATTCGTTCGGTTCAACGTACAGGCTCTCTACAGGACTAGTCCTGAAGGCACCTGTAGCAAGGCGGATGCCCAAGTGGTGAATCGAATCTAACATCTTTAAGGCACTAGGCGTAGCAGAGCTATACATTATAGCACCATAGTCAAGGCATGACCTTATGAGACTTTTATACAGACTCAAAAGGCATCTTCTGTCACTTGCCCAGGATGTACGGGACAAGAGCTTCAGAAGATTCATTGTCTTCATGCACTTCGCCTTCAGATATTTCAATTGGGGATAAATGTTAATTTAGTGTCTAACATGAGGTCCAAAAATTTATGTTCATGGCTCACTGGGAGCTGTTGTCGATTAAGGTAAATAGTGGGGTTCAGGTAATATACCTTTCTTGTTAGAGAAGAGAACACACGTGCTTTTTTGCGGGTTTAATTTAAACCCATTCTCGTCAGCCCACATTGACAATTTGTTTAGCCCAAGCTGTACATGTCGCTTACAGATGGAAGGATTACATGATTTAAAAGCTATTTGTACGTCATCTACATACACAGAATAAAACATTGTACGTGGTATGATAGTATAAAGTGAGTTCGTTTTTATAATGAATAGAGTTCAGCTAAGCACGCCACCTTGTGGTACACCTGTTTCCTGTGCAAATAGACGAGATAGCACATTACCAACTCTGACGCGGAACGTGCGGTTAGACAGGTAACTTTGGATCACATTCAGCAAATTACCTCGGACTCCCATTGCGGCCAGGTCACGGAGAATTCCGAACCGCCACGTGGTGTCGTAAGCCTTCTCCATGCCAATAAATACTGACAAAAAGAACTGCTTATGCACAAAAGCATCGCGAATATTCGTCTCGATGCGGACAAGGTGATCAGTTGTGGATCTACCTTCCCTGAAACCACACTGTAGGGGATCTAATAGTTTGTTACTTTCAGGAAAATGAAGGAGACGCCGGTTAACCATTTTTTCAAAGAGTTCACATAGGCAACTAGTCAACGCTACAGGCCTATAGCTGTTGACCGAAGTTGGGTCCTTGCCGTCTTTTAGTATTGGATTAATTATTGCTTCCTTCCAGGCGGATGGAATGTAGCCGGCAGGAACAGAGTTGAAGAGTGACAGTAGTGTTTTGTGGGTTTCAAGGTGTAGGTGCTTGATCATTATATACAATATTCCGTCACTTCCTGGAGCGGACTTGTTACAGCCATTCAGCGCAGCCCGAAATTCCGCCATGCTAAATGGGCGGTTGTAAGGTTGGTTGCTATTTCCTTTCCGACCCAGAGGCAGTCGTTCCACTCGTTGCCGGTATCTCAGAAATGTATCTGAATAGTGGGATGAGCTAGAAATCCTTTCAAAATGTACCCCTAGAGAGTCGGCTTGGTCAATGAGTGTGTCTCCTTGTGTATTTACCAATGGTAGAGGATGAGTTTCGCGGCCTTTTATTTTGTTTACTCTGTTCCAGGCTTTTCTTTCGTCTGTATATGAATTGATACTAAAGATTTATTTTTGCCAGCTTTCCCCTTTGGCAAGGCGGCGTGTTCTTCTACCTTCTGATTTTATTTGCTTGAAGCTGATCAAGTTCTCGGTAGTTGGGCAGTCGCGAAGGTGACTCCAAGCCTTATTTTGATTTTTGCGGGCTTCCTTACACTGCTCATTCCACCAAGGAATACGTCGTTTAGACGGTGATCCATTCGTTTGAAGGATACATATTGATGCAGCATCAGTTATAAATGCCGTCAAATATGACACTCTATCATCAATTGAGAGAGTACAGATGTCATCCCAGGTCAAATGTGTCAGCTCTCTGTATCGTTTCCAGTCAGCACAGTCGACCTTCCAACGGGGCAGATGTGGGGAAAACTTATGGATTTTTGTTAACTTTAAGACAATTGGGAAATGGTCACTTCCATATGGATTTTTGATCACGTCCCACTCCAGGTATGGAACTAGTCTACTTGATGTTATACTTAAGTCAATGGAAGAGAAGGTTTTGTTCGCCACGCTGTAGAATGTGGGTTCTTTCTTGTTTAGTAAGCATGCATTAGAGGATAAAAGGAACTTTTCTAATAAGCGCCCTCTCGTATCACAACGAGAATCTCCCCAGAGGGTGTTATGTGCGTTTAAGTCACCTACTGCAATGTATGGTTCGGGGAGTTCTGCGATAAAGCTCTGGAATTCTGTTGTTGAAAGTTGATGACATGGAGGGATGTACAGAGAGCTAACTGTGACTAACTTATCAAATAGCACGGCTCTGATTACCACCGCCTCAAGGGGCGTTTGCAGATGTAAATGTTGGCAGGCGATACCTTTATCAACTATAATAGCAACACCGCCTGACGAGGCGAGAGCGTCACTGCGACCTTTGCGGTAAATGGCATATTGTTTCAGAAAGTTAGTATGTGAAGGTTTGAGGTGTGTCTCTTGGGCACACAGCACCCTTGGGTTAAACTTGCGAAGGAGTTCCTTAATATCATCAAGATTGCGTATTAAACCTCTCACATTCCAATACATTATCTGTGTGTCCATATTGGAAGTGTTTTATGGTGTGTGTCAAGAGATCACTTAGGTTGGCTCAAGGGACTTTTCCAGGCCCCTTGATGCGGTGTATTTCTTTTTTGTTGGCGCGCTCCAGGGAGCAACGCCGTTTCTTCGGCGTCTGATATGCCCGAGAAGTTTCTGTTATCATCCATCGCCTCGTCAGAGGCGCTGGATGACGCCCGCTCAGCGGGCACGCGCGGGGGTTTTTCGGGCCTTTCTGCACGAGCAGTGGCCCTGGGACCGGCAGGCTCGGAGGTCTGCTGGCCCTTCGTGGTAGGGGGCGGAATAGCCGTGGCTGCTCCCGCCAGTGGGGCTGATGGCGTAACCGCCGTCACACTCCGTGTGACTTGCGCGGCCGCCTGAAGATGTAGCGCTGCCCCCCGGCGCGCCACATCGGTGTAGGAAGGACTGGACTGATTTTGGAGTGAGAAACGCTTACATGCCTCTGGAAATTATAGTTTGAGTTTTACTTTCAGTGCTATGATTTGTTTCTCTTTTTTTTTCAAGTAGGGCGTGATCGCGAGTAGGCGGGATGGTCTCCTTCACAGTTGGCACAGTGGTTTGTTGTTGTGCAGATGTCAGAAGCGTGTTCAGAAGAACTGCACTGTGCACCCACCACCGAGCCCAACAAGGGGACGCTACAAGGTTGGAAGAATACCTGCAGACGCCAGCCATGCATCGCTGCTATAACCTAACATATATATACCCAAGACAGGATGTATTACACACGGTTAACCCTTGCCGCCAGGAAATACGGAAGTAATCAAAAGTGAAGAGAAGACAGGAAAGATGGAAAAGTGGGAGAGAAAGACGAAGATTGGGTAGGTGGACAGGAAAAGGCGACTGCCGATTTCCTCCAGGTGGGTCAGTCTGAAGGTGCCGTATATGTGAAGCCGAGGCCGAAGAGGTGTGTTGCCTCCGCCAGGGGGCCTTAAAGGTCAAAACACCCAGCATTGGCTCAACCTCCAGGATCCCCCTTTCCCCAGGCACGGCTAAGCCGCGCACGGCTACACGCGGGGGGGGGGGGGGGGGGGTCCAACCCTATACCCTCGTGTGCTTGGGTACGTGGTGTCGCAACACACCAAACGCCTGCTTGCGCAGACGCCCCTGCGGGGGCCTTGTGGCCTTTGTAGCTCCACTTAATGTGCAATAGTTCCCATGCCAATGCTTGCCGTGCAAGCGAATTAAGAGAGTTGGTGCATCGTGACGGGCATGGAGTGCTGATATGTGGGCATGCAGTGCCCGTGGCATGCTATATCGGTCGTGCGCGCGATGTATCTACGTTGCGGTCGTGGAGACGCGCGTTTGAAGAAAGGCCAACTTTGCCCTGCTCGCGTCAGATTATTGCGATGCTTATTAATTTTGAGGCTAAATAACACTAGACTGTATGTGCGATGCGTATTTTGTGTTTGTAATGAGAAAACACGGATTTATCAGTCTGTACCTATGTACAATGCT
Organism: Dermacentor albipictus; assembly: GCF_038994185.2. Lineage (NCBI taxonomy): Eukaryota > Metazoa > Arthropoda > Arachnida > Ixodida > Ixodidae > Dermacentor > Dermacentor albipictus. Next base: position 19,414,280 of record NC_091824.1, read on the forward strand.
TAAAGAGCTGTGAGAGACCACGAAGCATCTGGTTCAATATTCTGCACACATGTCCCGTTTCCTAAACTTATATAGTATATGTCTTTACTTCAGGTGCCAGAGCGGGACCATTGCGGAAGCAGGCGAGTGACCAGGCTGCAAAGTTCTCTGGCGAATGTCCTAATGCATTTCAAGGAAGGATATTTCCAAATGCACATACAAGACTGTCATTGATTATTTTATGTTTGACCCTACCGGCTAACCTGCTATTACAGCGTTTCACAACAAAGTCTTCCTATTTCTGTTGTATCTGAATACAGTTCAATAAAATTTGACGAAAGATCAACTGTAGTGATAATTTGTCTACAAAACGCGCGCCTTCTGTAGCACTTCTTGAATAGCTGTATGGTAGCGCGATTAAAAGACAGGACAAAAGACACAAGACAAACAGCGCTAACTTCCAACAATGTTTATTATCGAAAACCAGCACGTGCTTATACGTCCTTTGCACTCATAGACACACAGTACGTTATACCAGAGTCCTTCCATGTTAACATGAGTCCTTCCATGAGTCCTTCCATGTTAACCAGAGTCCTTCCAACATGGAAGGACTCTGGTTATACGTACTGTGTGTAACCCTAAGTGTCTTCTTTTTTCCTGTCATTTAATCGAGCTACCCTACGATTCAATATGCGTTACCAACAAGCCTGCATTGAAACCCCCGTGAACTTTATTCCCATAGCACGCTTTAAGATACACACGCGTACATAAATAAAATAGAGGACTATACAGGATGTCCTTTCTTGAAAAAGATGAAAGAAGGTTTGCAGACACTGACCAAGTCAAACGAAAAGAAAGACCTTTCGGAACCCGTACGGGTTCCTTGTTCACAATTAGAAGGACAAGACGAGTAGTGGCATATTAAAGGCTAAGTTTGTGACGTAACGACTGATTGTAGATGATCGGCATGCTTCCTGCTGCTCGGTTCATATTCCCGGTTGTCGATCGGATGAAGGATGACTCAAGAAGCCGCGTTGTCAGATTTCGTTCTTTGGCTGAAATTGCCGCGTTTCCCAATCAATGTGATGTCCGGACGTATGCGCATGCTCGGCAAGCGCACTAGAAGAAATATCTTCATTTCTGACGTCACGCTGGTGCTCCTTGAGTGGCCATGTGAACTTGCCAGTTTCACCGATATAGATCTGGCTGCAACGGCCGCAACCAATCCTGTAGACAACCCCAGAGATGTTGATATCTGGTAGGTGGTCCTTAACCTTAGCGGTGCCATCTGTCTGCTTGTATATCCTCGAGCGGTAGGAAAAATTCGTGTTGCTGAGCCAAAATTTCAACAACGTGCAGATGTCCTCAACGTCAAAGAGCGTGCGTTCGGCGAGAGCATGGTCGTTTTATAAGAACTTCATCGTATGTGCTGACGGCCAGACCGACAGGCACACTAGTAAACAAGGCTACGACGTCGAACGACAGCATAACGTCCTCAACGTCCAATTGCAAGATGGAAAGCTCTTTAACAAAGTCCGAGCAATTCGCCACGTGTGTTCCAGATTTGCCACCTAAGAGGTTCAGTACTCTGTGCAAATATCCTGATAGGTTCTGCAGTGGAGACCTGGTAAAGTCCACTATGGGTCGCAAGGGGACGCCGACCTTGTGGACCTTGGGTAGACCGTAAAGGGAGGGGGCTGAGCCGTTGGTGCAGAGGAGGTGGTAGTACAACTTCTTTTTGTCCGGAGGTACATAGTACTTGAAAAGGCTGGGGAGAAGTTCTTGCAGTTTCCTTTGTACCCTACTTGTGGGGTCGTAAGACAACGGAGCGTAAATTTCCTTGTCTTCCAACAGCACCAACATTTTTTGATCGTAGTCGCCTCCATCAAGTAGCACAGCCCGTTTCCGACTCGGTTAAGTTCCCCGGATGGTCACTGTTTGATTGTTTATTTTCTGCCTGATCGCTCGCGGGTATGCACAGTTGCAATAGATTTGTTCTTGCTGGGCACGAGGCTTCTTCTTTGCGTTGTAATAATCTGTAGCAAATAGGCATTATCGCTAGTCACTCGCTTGCCGTGTGGACCGCCAGGAAACGTTCGGCTTCGAACATCATTTGGCTGCCGGTGCAGTCGCCGTCCCACATGCTTCGGCGCATATTGGTTCAAGTGTGCCCTCGTTCACTTATTCTTAACACGTTAACGATGTAGTGGACGTAAGTTTGCGTGTGAATCGGATGTGTGTAGGCAACGTGCGACAAACGTATGCCCAGAAGTGGTACTACTCCCATTGTCTCCGTATAACGAACGGAACTCACTCGTGCAGACGTTCCGGGGCTGAAGTCCTTTCCGTGAAAGTTAGCGCTACGTACAACGCTGGCGGATTAGTGAATTTTCTCATCCTCCAGGGTAGCCGTGCATCGCAAAGAGCCGGCAACACAGGAAATCCGTAACTTGGACACACAGATTCATTCCATTGCTTAATAGGCCGGTCACAAGTTTTGCAGCCAACTACTGCACACGTTTTCGCTCCACCACTCCATATTCTGCAGCATGGATGTAGCCCAGTGCGTTAGCGAATACCCAGTTGCATTTCGACAGTTGATCACGCAAAAGTAGGGCAGAAGAGGTGATTCTTATTCGTGCGATTTCGCTAAGGCAACGTGCGGCGCGCCGCCGACAGCGCCATCTCGTTTCTCTAGAGCAAACTGCTTCGCGAAAAGGGTCAATAGTGGCATCTACGTGAACATCCAAAATAAAATTTGAACTGTGCGTCGCGGTGATATTTAGAAGGTGGAGCGTTGTGGACACGCCCCGCTACGGCTTAGCCTTCGCAGTGCATGGCACTGAAGAAGGAGCGGAAGCACCGCGAAGCATGCACCGTGACCGAGAAGTGGGGGCGAGTACTGACAGAGTCTGCACCTGTCTGAAGTGCCTCGCTTTCGTAGTATGAGCGATAACGTGGTGCGCTCCTCGTAGGCCTAGCTGTCGGCGCTCAATAATAAACACCACGCAGGAGCCCTCCTGCACATTTCTGTAAGTACTATAGAAACAAGGGAAGACTTTTGCTGTCAAAAATTATAATCTTGGGCAAACAAGAAACACAGAATTGTTTACAGACGTCATCTTTTGACCGAATACACAGTGAATACCTACCAGGGGCGTAGCCAGGGGGGGGGGCTTATGGGGCTTCAGCCCCCCCCGAAATTTTTTCGTGCTGTCCATGCACCGCCGACCAAAGCGACCCCCGGCGCCGGAAATCACTCTGGATTTTGTCTAGAATGTCTTTCTGACGCTAGAAAAGACATTTAACCGCGAATATTGCAAACTCGGGCTGGATTTCGTGGCAACGCCCATACACCGGGAGTCACATAACGCCAAGCAGTCCCATCCGAGCACAAAGTTTCAAGGGCGCTTTGATGGTGAGCGGGCTCGCCGCGGCATCTCACTGAGGCCACGGAATCTATGGAGCGCATGGATATCAATTGCGAAACTTTATGGGTATAAATCATATAACCTCTTGATGTGAAAGGTGCATTGACATTTCCAAAGTTGTGCTTTAGATGTTCAATTGCGGAACTTTGTGGGTTTAATGTTGTTATAAACATTTGACGCCAAAGGTCTACTGACTTTTCTAAAGTCTTGCATCGGAACATACAACGAGACAAGCCAAATCAACACACTAGCAGACGAGTTGACAAAGCAGGCAGCGAGGTCCAATGAGACGAAGCGTTGGGGTGGTTCATTTGTGCCGTCATGTTACATAAAAAATATCAACATTCTTTTTAACCTACGCCAGAACATCCATGTCAAGACACTAAAGCCAGCCAAAGTAACTACGTTCTTATTTATTTTTTCTACTATGACTTCTATTCGCGAGGACACATTGAGCCTCTTCAATTTTTTTTTTCGCTACCCTAGCCGCGGGCTACCAGAGCCAGCCAGAGCGCAAACGTTTTTCTCGTATGGCCCCGACCACCGTGCGGTGCACTTCGGTGCGCGTTCGGTTTGCTCTGGCCGAGTGGATTTTCACCGGACAGGGTTTTGGACGCTTTCTGGCTAGCAGACGAGAAAAAAAAAAGGTCGCTCGCCGCCATCACTGTGGGGACTCGAAGGATTGCACCGCATTCCTTGAACGGAACCTTTCCGGAAAGTCTTGTTTCGCCGCTGTAGGATACTGAGCAGTATGCGTATGGTTCTCAGTGGACCAGTCGTCTCATGTTTTCTTCGGTATTCCTTCCGTAGCCCCATTAGGTGCCCGAAGTAGGCGTTAGATTCTGGCCAACATACTTTCCTATGCGTTTTTTTATTCATTTTGGTGCCTCCGCCTCACAGAAATAAAAAATACATTGCTGCGGCGCAGCGAATTGTCGCATGGTGAAAGTTCGATTTTGATACTTCTTTTGCGGAAAGTAATGGGCGACGGGACGCTTCAGTTGCCGGATACGTTTATTATATTATTGCGAAAGCAAATATATGGACACTCCAGGCGCATTCCTGCCATTGCCCTCATGTTTCGTATAAAGTCCAAGGGTGATAACATCGTGACCACGCGCTGCATGCTGTATGTGCGAGTGAAAGCGTAGGAGGGGAGGTGGAATGGGTGAGCCGACGATGGTGGCTCAGTCTTGTGTGCGCAAAGGAGAAAAGCGGGGAGCAAGCGCGACGCCTTCCGTCGCGCGCAATACATCGGGGGGAGTGGATGGAATGGGGGCGAAATCTAGGATTCTGTGAATCTATGATTGTGCAATATGTTGTGCCTTGTTTGACGCATTATATACAGTTACTTCTTCTTACATACAAAGACTAATTGGAGACTTATACGTATACTTAAATATCTTGTTGCGAGGTTTTGTGTATACATGCAGTGAACTTTGTTTCCAGTGACACTTTTTTGTCCTTTATCAAGCCGTATTTTCGCATTTGCATATCCCATTGTATCTTTGCATTTCTAATGTACGAGGGCGAGTCAAATGAAAGTGAACCTACCCTAACCGCGCAATAATGGTTCGGTTCATTATCTGCGAGGCATGCGCGCAGGAGAACGGCATGTCTCATTTACAAAAGTCACACGCAGGTGTGAAGATAAATGTTCTTTAATGCTCTCATACACTGGGTTGAATATGGTTGCGTCACATAACGGACACTTCAAAAGTTGAACAGCTCGGTGTCGCGAATTTTTCGACAGCTGAAGGTGTTTCCAAAACAGAAATTAATCACCATGTGACTGCCGTGTACGTTGAACACTGCATTTCATTGACCACTGTGAAGCGTTGGAGCAAACGGTTCAAAGAACGTTGCAAAGACATTGCAAGACCGGGCCAAAACCATCGTGCAATCACCCCCCACACAATTTCAAAGGTTCATGAGCTGCTGAAACAAGAACGGAGGATAAGCATCGATGAATCGGCAGACCGTCTGAACATCAGTCACGGTTCGGTTCACGCCATAATTCATGAGCTTCTCGGTTATCGGCTCTTTGGTGCGCAATGGATCCCCAAGATTTTTATCCATCGCGAGAAGACGGAGAAGTTTCGCGCTGCCTTGACTAATCTGATCGGGTATCACAATGAGCATGACGGCTTCTTGTTTGCAACTGTGATCGGGGACGAACCTTGGTGCTACTACTACGAGCCTGAAACACGACGGCAAAGCTTACAGTGGAAACATTCGAATTTACCATGCCCAAAGAACGTAAAGGCCATCATTTCCCCTGGAAAGGTATAGTTGAATTTTTTTTTCGATCGACAGGGTCCATTACTGATAGAATTTGCTAAATCTTGAGAGGCTATCAATTGTTTCCGATATTGTGAAACGCCAGAACGGCAGCGTGTCGCAGTCAAGGACGAACAACGTGGAAAATTGACGAATGGGGTCATCTTGTTCCACGACAATGCCTGTCCCCACGTCGCTTATGTGGTTAATACAAAACTGGGAAACGCTGCAACATCCGCCATACAGCTCAGACCTGTCACCTTGCGACTTCTACATTTTGGGGCAACCGAAAAAACAGCTCAAGAGAACCGGATACAGACTTTTTGAAGCAGCAACCAAAGGAGTTTTATAAGACGGGAATCACGCAACTCGTTAGTCAATGGGACAAATGTCTAAATTCTCATGAAGACTACTTTTAAATAAAGTACCCCGTTGTTGGCTCATTCATTTGACTTGCCCTCATATATCTTGCAGAACTCCCTCTTTTTATACGTGCTCTCTGTCGCGACTATAACTTCGGTGCAATTACTCACGATACACGACAAGGGACAGCTACTCCTGCGTAATACATTGGAACAAACGACAGTGTCATTGAGATTTTTCACTGGCCATTGCATATATACAAGAATGTAAGCACGGTTCTTGAATGACAAAGTTTCATTAACATATTTGTCCTCAACTTGTTCAGTTCATTGTCTTTAATTTTTCATATCAGCGGCATGCACTGCTTTCCTGGTTTCGAACTGATATAGTTCTAAAGTTCGTGTGATATTTTCTTTACTTAATAAATAGACAAAAAACATGGAAGCATTGACGTCAGTTGTGTTCGGCACAATTTTTGGCACATACGAGTTCAATATTTTATGAAAAAATACATATTTTACTTGTATTTACAGTGCGTAGCTTTCAAGAATTCGTTTGCAGCATCTTTGGCAATGACAATACAGTTATTATTCATGTATTTGATCCCTCGATAAATTGTTTAAGAGGAAGCCTTAGCTCGGGCCCAATCCGACGCGGCCTATCCAAATACTTGTAAAACGCAGAAACGCTTTTCTGAGATAATCCTGCTAATCGCTTTTATTGAAATCGGTTGCATTTGAGAGAGAAAGTTAAATCCTAGTGTCTGTTGGAAACAGAACTTCGATTTAGGGCCTAAATTTTGTTTAAAATATTTTGGAAAATTCGAAAGTTTGAAAAAATAGAAGCACGACGTTTACAAACTAATAGCTATATGCATGAAGAACAGATATTGTGGTTCTGTAAACGACATTTATTATAACAGTCAAAGCGGACAAGTTTGCTGTGTCAATTTGTATCTTACGTGAATTGGTTACGTTGTGTACAAGGGTTCTGCAAAAGCCCTATTTCCACAATACTAAATTTTTTTTGAGATTCATGTGTAACATATCTATTTTGGCCGCTGTAGATGTACCATTAGATGCAAATCACAGAATTGTGATATCATTTTTCATTGTTGAGTCACGGAGTTTTAAACTTGATAGTTTCGGTTCCTGAAAATGTTCAATTTTGGCCAATTTTTAATAAATAATTGACCACCTAGATGAAAAATTCGAAGCCAGCAGTCACTAGAATTAAACTTTTTCTTTTAAATGTAACAAACCTCCTCAAATTCGGTGAAGTGGTTGCAGGGAAAAACGAATTCCCCTTCTAAATGTACTTAAATAGGAGCACCCGAGCTAAAGCTTCCTCTTAAGGAGGAGGCTGAGCTGCAACGTGCAGCTATATATATTCTATATATATATATATATATATATATATGCTATATATATATATATATATATATATATGCTATATATATTTATATATATATAGCTATATATATTCTATATATATATATATATATATATATATATATATATATATATATATATATATATATATATATATATATATATATATATATATATATATATATATATATATATATATATAGGGCCAGTGGCGTAGCCCCCCCCGAACAAAATTTCTGGCTACGCCACTGATACCTACTGCGTGCGGTCGACGTGATGGAGCCGCCCAAAACGGCTGCTTACGTGAAAGGTAGGCAATCGCTGTAGGAAAACCATGTGAAAACTGTTCGTGTAGTCGGTGTCTGTATACCGAAATAGAGCGTGACAGAATAATGCAGTGATCGTACTGGTTCCCAGCGACGTACCGACTGTGCGTCTGCATGCACGTCCGCGCACGATGTTTCGCTTTCGCTGCGAGCGCGTTTTCGCACCGTGTCGTGAGGTTTAGGCCGCAGCATATGAGCATTTGAAAGTGTACAAACAACCATTATGCGTGGACGCTATCAAGGCTGTTAAAAAATAATTTCGTGATGTGCGCAACGATTCAATCTTTTTTTTCTTCAAAATTCTTATACGTTTTCAGAATCAGAATCGGTTTTTATTGAGGCCATTAGAAATTTTACAAGTTGTTGATATTCAGAAGGAGGTCCCGAAGTCAAAGACTGCAATGGGACCTCCTTTACAAAGTCAATGAATAAAACAAAAGTACAGGAGTTATCATTATTTCATAGAATATCATTATTTCTCATGTTGCGCCGCACCGTCTGTTTATCGGTGTTCTCAGCGAGCAATTTCCCACTGCTTCTTTTTCTTAATCAAGTTACATTCATTGTTTGGTGCTGACACAAACATGAGCATATGCCATTGATTGATTGAGTAACTTTTATTTTACAGTCCTGCAGAACGCGTATTAGCACGTCGCGGGCCGCTCCCACGTCGGGACCGACAGGCCTAGCCTGCCAGCCGCATCGTGGGCCTGCTGGACAGCCCAACGTTGCTCAGCCAGGAGTGGGTTGCGGAGGGCCGCCTCCCACCTAGCTGAGCTGAGGTCAGGGCTTGCTATAGAGATACATCCCCAGAGCATGTGCGAAAGTGTTGATTTATCCCCGCAAGCAGGGCACGCGTCATCAGTGTAAATCTCCGGATATATTGCATGTAACGTAGCATATGCCATGCCTTTTTTTTTTCAATGCGCTCCTTACCGTTCCCTTTTCGTTCCAGTGAACTTGCAAGTATATAGCATTGTTACGATCGGTCTGCGGGGGCTGGCGATCTTCGGAGTAGCGACCTCCGAACCCTTCCCAGCCTGCTGCGACGACTTGCTTTGTAATGACAACAATGCGCCGCCTCAACAGCCCAATGCGGCCGGCATGTCTAGCCACGCGCGGCGGGCCGAGTATTGTTAGTTGGTTCGCTGTCGCCTTCACGGTTTGCTTGGAGCTAGAGAACTCCTGGAAACGGATGTTTTGCAGTGCTTTCTCATGGGCCCCAGAAGTCGTCACAGTCAATGGACAGTCATGGCGACTACTGATTGCAGGGTCAGCTCTGGGATCAAGAGGCACCTGCTCGGGCCAAGACCACTGTCTACGAGAACCATCTCACCTCGGTGTGTTCAGCGAAACCAAAGTGCGGAAGTGAGTGTGTGAACCCTCCCCCTCAAAGGCGCGTCGACTATGATGACTTTGGATGCTCTCATTGGTCGAAGGTTGAACGGCAGTTTTTCCTCACCTAGGGATCTAGGGAGGACAGGGTGTTTTTAAGCAGCTGTTTCCGGCTCTTCGGCGTGCATTCTCTTTCAGTCATGCTAGACTGATGAAATGTAACGTTCTCCACCCTCCATGTAGATATGGTAAATAAATCACATATTCCTCGTTCACGATGAGAACAAGTCCCTCCCTTCAACAACGTCCTCAGCGTGGATGAGTCGGACGATAGCATGGGCCAGCTACCATTTAATTCATGCCCGACCCCAACTCTTACAGCGTCGACAAGTTCATAGACCAAACCTTCATGACATTAGCCGGGCAGCGGCCGTGGGCGAGCGTCTCAGTGCGCTTTCGGATATTCCCCAAACACCTCAGCCCCGACGCCGTACCAGAAATCTTCCTCGCAGAAGTGCTTGCTGCACACCCAAGTTGTAGCCGATGGCTGTTTGCTGGTTCTAAGTTTCAGTATCCAAGCTTCACACAGCTTTTCCTTCAGGCTCATGTGAAGGCTGACACCGAGCTCAGTTGCGCATGTCCGGTGCAGCGGCACCGATCAGTAGCCTGCCATGTTGGACACCTTAAAAGACAGCTACTACCTATTAAAGTGCTTTCAGGTGTTGTCGATCCGACACCGGAAGCGGTAAAATCTCCCCCACTTAATCAGAACCGCAGCACAGGTGGGACTTCAAACTTTTGTTTTCAGCTCGCTTCGGCGCTTCCGAAACAGCCGACGCGGCCGCTGTGTCCACATGATCCCTCATGCCACGTCACGCCGACGCCAGCTTTTCTAGTGGCGGAGTTCGTCCTCAATAACTCCCCTTCTGTTATACGCATTGAAGCGCTTTTTTGCGGTGAGGTATTAATAAAATAGCCTACTTTAACTGCAAGGGCGTTTCTCCGCTTCAATAAAAAGTGATTCAGGTGCCCTTTAAATGCTGTTCGAGCAAGATTAAGCTGCTGGAATTTTCGCAGCAGCACACAGCGATAACTGCGGATGGTTATATTTCACACACACACACACACACACACACACACACACACACACACACACACACACACACATATATATATATATATATATATATATATATATATATATATATATATATATATATATATATATATATATATATATATATTGTAACGAAGAAGAGTAACCTGCCTGCGCCACAGCACCATCGCTACCGGCATGAGCTCGTGTTTGCTGTCTTTCGCCGAACGCCTGTGACAGCTACCCGTTCGCGCCCGTTGCTAATAAATCTCTTAGCAAGTGGTGGACGAGATGGGTTTCGACCACCCTGGAACTTCATAGTCGCACTCTACCCCCCATCATGCCCGACGACGCACGCACTCCTCCAGCTCCTCCAACGGCGCCGGCCACCTTGGTTTGTGCCGGTGCCTTGCGTCAGCGAGATCCCCCTATCTTCTCCGGCACAGATGACAAAGACGTTGAAGATTGGATCTCGTCTTATGAGCGAGTGAGTGCCCATAACCAGTGGGACGACGTTACCAAGTTGAGAAACGTCGCATTTTATCTTACGGACCTTGCGAAACTATGGTTTCTAAACCATGAAGCCGACCTCACTTCGTGGTTGGTCTTCAAGACCAACTTTACCAAAGTTTTCGGTCGGCCTGCAGTCAGAAAGCTTCGTGCAGAACAACGTTTGCGCACACGATCCCAAGAGACCGGAGAAAACTTCACGAGCTACATTGAGGACATTGTCAACCTTTGCAAACGGGTGAACGCGTCGATGTCCGAGGAGGAGAAGATCAAACATATAATGAAGGGTATTCAGGACGACGCATTTCAAATGTTATTATCTAAGAGTCCTCACACTGTCGCTGAAGTGATAGAATTGTGCCAGAGTTACGACGAGTTGCGCAGGCAACGGCTTCACACCCGACGTCCCACCCCGCCCGCCGACTCTCTATCAAGCCTTGGAGTCGACGACAACCATGCTGCTCTCTTCGTAAAAATCCAGGAATTCGTTCGCGCAGAGGTCGCCCGCCAGCTATCGTTGATATCTTCTGTCCAGGAACCACCCCCTGCTTTGCATCCTACGATCCGCGACTTCATTCAAGAACAAGTCTCTCAAGCCGTTCCTCCAGCCGTTGAGCAGCCACCAGTCACGGCTCCTCTCACTTACGCTGAAGCAGTTTCCCGATCTCGTCCACAAGCGCCCCTGCCGCCCTCTATGCATCGACCACCGACATTTTTGCCACCATCTATGCCGCTTCACGACCGCCGGCATTTTCCTCCTATGCCGCTGCCCGACCGACAGCATTTTCCGAATCCTCAACCGCGACTCGGACCTTACCCCCACCAGTGGCGCACCTTCGATGACCGCCCAATATGTTTTGCTTGCGGTGGTGGTGGTCACGTGGCGCGCCATTGTTGTCGTGGCATGCTTCCTCTTCAGAACATCCGGCGAGCGCCACCTTTCCCCGCTCCGTTTTCCTCGTCGCCTTCCAACCTTCCTACCTCTTCCTTTTCCCCTGACCGCCCAACTGCCTCTACTCGCCGCTCACCATCTCCCCGTCATCGCTCGCTTTCTCCGATGCGGCGTCGTCCCGTGTCCACCGAGCAGGAAAACTGATGGCCGCAGTTCCCGAGGCACGAACTGCGTCCACGTCGCAATGCCCAAGTTCTCGTCCCTCTCCAGCCAACGTCATCGAAGTCTCTGTCGAAGGAATCGCCGTCCTGGCACTTGTAGATACAGGAGCCGCCGTATCCGTAATTTCCGCCGAACTCTGCCGCACACTACGAGAGGTTTTGACGCCTCTCTCCGACTTCTCCCTTCGAACCGCGAACGCTCAAAATATAACGCCTCTCGCTGCCTGTACTGCTTGCGTCTTCATTCAAGGTCTACTGTATACCGTCGAATTCGTCGTGCTGCCCACTTGTTCCCATGACATCATATTAGGCTGGGACTTCCTTGCAAATAATCACGCCGTTATTGACTGTTGTCACGCCGAACTCGAACTTTCTGCACTTCCCGACGTCGAGCCTATCGAAAACGACCCTTAAAGTGTTAAACTGTTTGTTTCCGAAGACAATTCCGTCCCTCCACGCTCTTCCCTGCTTGTGCCTGTGTAGTGCGCCGCTATTTCTGATGCCACTGTTCTCTTTACGCCCTCTGAGCTGTTCATTCGCCGCCGATGTTCTCCGCTGCCCTTTGCTCTCCTTACTCTTCGCAATGGCGTCACGAAAATGGTCGTCGAGAATCCCACAGCCTGCCCTTTACCTTTATCTCATGGTGAATGCCTAGGCCTTGTTCAACCGGTCGACACCTTTTGCACCTTTGACACTCCTGCCGTTTCTACTTCTGCGGGCCTTGGCGCACTTGTGACTCTGCGTTTGATCAGTCACTCCTCGACGCTTTCCACTGCTCCATCGACGATGGCACGTCATCTTCAGAACGAAGCCAGCTTATTGCTCTCCTGCAGAGGTTCAGCGCTTCTTTAGACAGCCATGCTTCCGGTTTAGGCCGCACATCGACCGTTTTTCACCAAATAGATACCGGCAGTCACGCCCCTTTACGGCAGCGCCCTTACCGAGTTTCCGCCTCTGAGCGCCGTGTCATTGACCACCAGGTTGCTGACATGCTCAAGCGTGGTGTTGTGCAGCCTTCCAACAGTCCCTGGGCATCACCGGTCGTCCTCGTTAAGAAAAAGGATGGCTCTATTCGATTCTGCATCGACTACCGACGTCTGAACAAGATAACGCGCAAGGACGTTTACCCGTTACCGTGCATTGACGACGCCTTCGACTGTTTGCAGGGAGCTGAGTTCTTTTCTTCGCAGGATTTACGTTCCGGATACTGGCAAGTCCCCTTGGTACCATCTGATCGACCTAAAACAGCATTTGTAACACCTGACGGATTGTACGAATTCATCGTAATGCCTTTCGGCCTGTGCAACGCTCCAGCCACTTTTGAGAAAATGATGGATAATATTTTACGCGGCCTCAAATGAAACACATGTTTATGCTACCTGGATGACGTAGTTGTCTTTTCCGCTGATTTCCGAACCCATCTCAGCCGTCTCGAGCAAGTTCTGAAATGCCTTACTGACGCGGGACTTCAACTTAACTTAAAAAAATGTCGTTTCGGTGCCCGAAAGCTCACTATTCTTGGCCATGTTGTATCACGAGACGGCGTCCTTCCGGATCCAGCCAAGCTCTGCGCTGTCACCGACTTTCCGCAACCAAAGAAGTTAAAGGAGCTTCAAAGTTTTCTTGGTTTATGCTCACACTTCCGACGTTTCATTCGAAATTTCGCTTCCATATGTGCACCTCTGACAGCCCTTCTAAGTGGCGACAAAGAACTTTCCGCTTGGTCGCCCGCCTGTGATGACGCCTTCACGAAATTACGCCGCCTGCTAACCTCGCCACCTATGCTCCGCCACTTCGATCCTGCAGCGCCCACAGAGGTCCACACCGATGCCAGCGGCGTCGGACTTGGCGCCGTACTCGCACAACGAAAAGCGGGCTTTGATGAATATGTCGTTGCCTACGCGAGCCGAACTCTGACAAAGGTTGAGGCTAATTACTCTGTTACAGAGAAAGAGTGTTTAGCCATTATTTGGGCCCTTGGAAAATTCCGTCCATATTTGTATGGTCACCCTTTCGATGTCGTCACTGACCATCACGCCCTTTGTTGGCTGTCTACCCTTAAGGACCCATCTGGCCGACTTGCTCACTGGGCCCTTAAGCTACAGGAGTGCGACATCCGCGTCCTCTACCGTTCCGGCAGCAAACACACGGACGCTGACGCCCTTTCTCGCTCACCGGTCTCCGCTAACTGCGCTTGCGTATCCGCCCTTGAGCCCACAGTTCCATCTCATGCACTGCGCAACATGCCTTCGGAGCAGCGCAAGGATCCCTGGATCAGTGCTCTCATCAGCATCCTTTCTGATCCATCCACCTCTTCCCCATCTCGCGCTCTTCACCGCCAGGCTACCCACTTCTGCATTCGCGACGGCCTTCTTTATCGTCGTAATTACCTCTCTGACGGTCGCAAGTGGCTTCTCGTGATACCCCGCCATCTCCGTGACCTTATCCGCGCCGCTTTCCACGCAGACCCTCAGTGCGCACATACCGGCCTCTTCAAGACCTATGCTCGACTACGCATCCGATTTTATTGGTGCGGCATGTATAACTACGTCAGAAAGTTCATTCGCTCCTGCACTCAGTGCCAACGCCGAAAATTACCTCCCGGACAAGTCTACCCGTCACAACCCCTTCCCTGCCCTCGTCGGCCTTTTGATCGTGTTGGTATAGACATCTAGGGACCGCTACCCTCCACTCCAGCAGGCAACCGCTGGATTATTGTTGCAGTGGATCACTTGACCCGCTATGCTGAAACAGCTGCTCTGCCTACTGCCACCGCCCGCGACGTTGCATCGTTTCTGTTACGACATTTCGTTCTTCGCCACGGTGCCCCTCGCGAACTTCTGAGCGATAGAGGCCGCGCCTTTCTTTCCGATGCTTTGAAGGCACTACTCGACGAATGCCGAATCGTTCACCGCACTAGTACAGCGTACCATCCGCAAACTAACGGCATGACCGAGCGCTTTAACCGTACTCTTGGCGATATGCTCTCCAAGTACGTCGCCTCTGATCATTCAAACTGGGACGAAGTTCTCCCTTTCGTGACGTATGCGTACAATACTGCGACCCAAGGAACTACTGGTTTTTCCCCTTACTTTCTCCTGTACGGACGAGAACCTTTTACTACTCTCGATACCATTCTGTCATATACACCTGACGCGTCCGAAAGTACTCCGCTATCTGAAGCTGCTCGTCATGCCGAGGAATGCCGCCAGCTTGCCCGCTCTTTATCCACCGAGGACCAGTGGCAGCAGCAATACCATCAACCTGCCGGCCGTTCTGCACCAACTTTTTTGCCTGGCTCTCTCGTATGGCTTCGGGTACCCGCTACTACACCCGGCCTCTCCCCAAAACTTGTCGCAAAGTACCTAGGACCCTACCGCGTTCTCGAGCAAACGTCCTCCGTCAATTGCATCGTAGAGCCCCTCACGCCATCGACGGACCTACGCCATCGCGGCCGCGAGCTTGTCCACGTCTCTCGCATGAAGCCGTACTACGACCCAATAGTAGTCTCTTCGCCTTAAGCCGCCAGGATGGCGCCTTTTTCTGCAGAGGACGATTGTAACAAAGAAGAGTAGCCTGCCTGCGTCACAGCACCATCGTTACCGGCATGAGCTCGTGTTTGCTGTCTTTCACCGAACGCTTGTGACAGCTACCCGTTCGCGCCCGTTGCTAATAAATCTCTTAGCAATATATATATATATATATATATATATATATATATATATATATATATATATATATATATATATATATATATATATATATATATATATATATTATCACTTAGAACTTACTGTACTTAAATCTTAGAATACTGTAACCACTTAAAAACTTCCTGTACTCTGACCTCTGACGAAGGCTGGTCCACCAGCCGAGAACGTTAATTACGGCTTCCAAAAGGTTCGTCGTCTCTTTCCTGCATATATATATATATATATATATATATATATATATATATATATATATATATATATATATATATATATATATATATATATATATATATATAGTCATATAATGAGAAGCCAACAAACACTGACACCAAGTACAACATAGGGGAAATTGCATGTGCTTAATAAATGAAATAAAGTAATGATAAATTAATGGAAATTACAGTGGATGAAAAAACAACTTGCCGCAGGTGGGAACCGAACCCACAACCTTCGCATGTCGCGTGCGATGCTCTACCAATTGAGCTACCGCGGCGGCGTTTCTCCATCCACATTCTTGGGTATTTATGTGTACTAGTAGAACCCTGGGAGTGTTAGCCAGCGCCCCCACTCACAGACCTAGGCGGCGGACGTGGAACGTCTTTTTTGCCGCAGGCGTCACGAGAACGTGATCTTTTCGGGGGAAGGCAACTGGTCAATAAACCCACATATGCTACCTGAAGGCATCAATGTTGCCGGATTCGAGACCCTCGTTAAGTAATAAACGAGAAGAAAGGGGGTTAACCGAGGGACCCGATATTTATTAGTCATATAATGAGAAGCCAACAAACACTCCCAGGGTTCTACTAGTACACATAAATACCCAAGAAAGTGGATGGAGAAACGCCGCCGCGGTAGCTCAATTGGTAGAGCATCGCACGCGACATGCGAAGGTTGTGGGTTCGGTTCCCACCTGCGGCAAGTTGTTTTTTCATCCACTTTAATTTCCATTAATTTATCATTACTTTATTTCATTTATTAAGCACATGCAATTTCCCCTATGTTGTACTTGGTGTCAGTGTTTGTTGGCTTCTCATTATATGACTAATAAATATCGGGTCCCTCGGTTAACCCCCTTTCTTCTCGTTTATTACTTAACGAGGGTCTCGAATCCGGCAACATTGATGCCTTCAGGTAGCATATGTGGGTTTATTGACCAGTTGCCTTCCCCCGAAAAGATCACGTTCTCGTGACGCCTGCGGCAAAAAAGACGTTCCACGTCCGCCGCCTAGGTCTGTGAGTGGGGGCGCTGGCTAACACTCCCAGGGTTCTACTAGTACACATAAATACCCAAGAAAGTGGATGGAGAAACGCCGCCGCGGTAGCTCAATTGGTAGAGCATCGCACG
Source organism: Dermacentor albipictus (assembly GCF_038994185.2). Taxonomy (NCBI): domain Eukaryota; kingdom Metazoa; phylum Arthropoda; class Arachnida; order Ixodida; family Ixodidae; genus Dermacentor; species Dermacentor albipictus. The sequence continues at coordinate 19,431,162 of NC_091824.1, forward strand.
CGACATGCGAAGGTTGTGGGTTCGGTTCCCACCTGCGGCAAGTTGTTTTTTCATCCACTTTAATTTCCATTAATTTATCATTACTTTATTTCATTTATTAAGCACATGCAATTTCCCCTATGTTGTACTTGGTGTCAGTGTTTGTTGGCTTCTCATTATATGACTAATAAATATCGGGTCCCTCGGTTAACCCCCTTTCTTCTCGTTTATTACTTAACGAGGGTCTCGAATCCGGCAACATTGATGCCTTCAGGTAGCATATCTGGGTTTATTGACCAGTTGCCTTCCCCCGAAAAGATCACGTTCTCGTGACGCCTGCGGCAAAAAAGACGTTCCACGTCCGCCGCCTAGGTCTGTGAGTGGGGGCGCTGGCTAACACTCCCAGGGTTCTACTAGTACACATAAATACCCAAGAAAGTGGATGGAGAAACGCCGCCGCGGTAGCTCAATTGGTAGAGCATCGCACGCGACATGCGAAGGTTGTGGGTTCGGTTCCCACCTGCGGCAAGTTGTTTTTTCATCCACTTTAATTTCCATTAATTTATCATTACTTTATTTCATTTATTAAGCACATGCAATTTCCCCTATGTTGTACTTGGTGTCAGTGTTTGTTGGCTTCTCATTATATGACTAATAAATATCGGGTCCCTCGGTTAACCCCCTTTCTTCTCGTTTATTACTTAACGAGGGTCTCGAATCCGGCAACATTGATGCCTTCAGGTAGCATATGTGGGTTTATTGACCAGTTGCCTTCCCCCGAAAAGATCACGTTCTCGTGACGCCTGCGGCAAAAAAGACGTTCCACGTCCGCCGCCTAGGTCTGTGAGTGGGGGCGCTGGCTAACACTCCCAGGGTTCTACTAGTACACATAAATACCCAAGAAAGTGGATGGAGAAACGCCGCCGCGGTAGCTCAATTGGTAGAGCATCGCACGCGACATGCGAAGGTTGTGGGTTCGGTTCCCACCTGCGGCAAGTTGTTTTTTCATCCACTTTAATTTCCATTAATTTATCATTACTTTATTTCATTTATTAAGCACATGCAATTTCCCCTATGTTGTACTTGGTGTCAGTGTTTGTTGGCTTCTCATTATATGACTAATAAATATCGGGTCCCTCGGTTAACCCCCTTTCTTCTCGTTTATATATATATATATATATATATATATATATATATATATATATATATATATATATATATATATATATATATATATATATATATATATATATATAAAACTCACGTTAAAATGACTCGCCTTTACTTCGTGCAGCTGCTCTTCCTTGCCTTGCTCGTATTGCCATTGCAAGTGACTGCGCACATGCCATTTTCCGCCTTTTATTGCAATGTGGGGACATTGAACTAAATCCTGGACCTGGATCTAACACCCGCTCAGGCAATACAGATTCGCACAAAGAATTGCTTGAGGCATTGGGCGAGTTAAAAGATGGGCATCCTTCTAAACAAGATGAAATCAATTCACGTAAGACTGGCTCAACAAGAAAAAGCATTTCAGGAGATAAAATCAAGGCTAAAAAAATTTAAGAAAAATGCGCCTCACTGGAGCCCCTTAAAGCCCAAGTTAACGACGTCCAGTGCCTCACCCAAGAAAACGCAAGCAACCTGTCAGACCTTGTACATAGGCTAGACGAGAGCGAGGACAGGGCCCGTCGTTCCAATCTTGTATTCATTGGTGTGAAGGATGCTGACCGCGAAACCTGGGCCGAATCGGAGAATCTCGAAATAGACATGTGCAAATCCGAACTAAATCTCGCAATCCAACCTATGGACATAGAACGGGCCCACCGGCTTGGTATTTTCAATACTGAGAAGAACAGGCCTATTATTGTCCAACTCGCACACTTCAAAACCAAGGAACTGGTTCTTTCAAACGCAAAACTCTTTAAGGGTACAATTCACAGCGTATCCGAAGACTACTCCCGTAACACTCGTATTGCCCGTAAAAACCTCATAGATTACGCTAAAAGTAAAAAAAAAAAAGTTTGCCCTTCGACATGACAGTATGGTTATCGGCACCACCACGTACACGTTCGATCACACATCGCAATCAGTGTTACCTCGAACGCCATAGCTATCATCCAAACAGACCCCAAAAAACATTCCCAGCTCGCTATCAGTCCTTTACACTAACATTAGAAGCCTCCTGCCTAAACGCGATGCTCTATCTAGCCTAATCAACACCACAGAAAGCAATGTAGTCGTACTAACAGAAACATGGTTAAACGAGAACATAACGGATAGCGAAGTACAGACCGCATTCCGCAACTGTGATGTCCTCTACTGCGACCGCATCGGTAAACGAGGCGGTGGCGTTCTAATAGCAACACACCACAGCCTGAAATTTCATGTTATGCCGATTGACTCTCCCATCGAAATATTATTCATCTGTTCTAAAGCCTCATTTCCACCGACAGTAATCGGCGCTTGCTATCGTGCCCCAGACAGTGAAGCTTAGTTTATACCTTCCTTCCACAACGTCCTTCATATGATAACTTCGGAACTTCCACACGCTTGTCTCTTTGTCCTAGGTGACTTCAACTTTCCCGAAATTAACTGGTAGAACCCAACTGACACGACTAATTCTTGTGCGCACGATTTCTTGAATACTTGCCACACTTTTGGTCTGACCCAACTGGTCACCAGCCCAACAAGGCAGAATGCTCAATCATCGAACATATTAGACCTAATACTAACATCACATGCAGAAAACTTGATATCGCTCTTGAATCTGCCTGGAATCAGTGACCACTCGGTAATACACGCCACGTTTTTCAACCACTTGCCACACCCAAAAAAATAACTAGAACTATCACACTTTATGACAAAGGAGACTATGAAAGCATCAACAGTGAACTTGATGCGTTCCAAACCTGGTTTCTAACCTATTTTCATGATCGCACTCCTGAAACTAATTGGCTACTGTTCAAAAACAAAATGCACGCTCAAATTGAAAAATTTATACCTATCATCACCGTAACTGAGCGCCATGAATCACATTGGTTCAATTCCGTGCTAAAACACATGAATAACAAGAAGAAAAGACTTTTCCGAACCGCCAAAAAAACCAATAACCCCACCACGTGGCAAAATTATTACGAAGCAGAAAAATCCTATAACCTACAAGTATACAAAACTAGACACTCGTTTTTTTCTTCTACTCTACCCGACATGATTCGTAGAAACCCACATCAATTCTGGAAATGCATCAATGCTAACCCCATCAGAAACATAACGCTGTGTGACGATGATAATAATCCAACTGAAGATCATGACGTTGCGGAAGTTTTGAATTTATCATTCAGCTCAGTTTTCACCCACGAACCGGATAACGAATTACCCGATTTCCCTTCCTTTAACTTTCCACCTATGCCGGGCTTCAGCTTCGAACCTGATGGCATTGTCAAAATAATCGGCTCTTTGAAATTAACCGCCTCAGCTGGTGTCGACAAAATTAATAAAGTGTTAAAAAATACAAAACATGCAACTAGCACCTTTATCTCATATATTTCAGCAATCCCTTTCATCAGCCATTATACCCCATGACTGGAAAATAGGCAAAGTCATCCCAGTCCCCAAAAAAGGGCCTTCACCTTCTGGCCATAATTATCGACCAATATCTATCACATGTATCACTTCTAAACTAATGGAACATATAATTTTCTCTCAAATTATAAAATTTCTAGCATCCGTCAACTTCTTCCACCCTAACCAGCAAGGCTTTTTAGAAGGTTTGTCTTGCGAAACACAGTTGGCCCTCTTTATTAACGACCTTAGCTCTAGCATTGACCTTAACATTCCTATTGACGCCCTCTTCCTCGATTTCGAAAAAGCTTTTGACAAAGTTCCTCACAAACGACTATTCCTAAATCTCTCTCGTCTCAATCTTAACGAACATGTTTTTAACTGGATATGCAGCTTTCTCACTAATCGGCAGCAGTTTGTCTTTGCTAATAAATGTTCATCTTCTTATTCCTCTGCTATATCTGGGATACCCCAGGGAACCGTCTTGGGCCCCCTTCTCATATATATTAATGATTTGCCTGCTAACATATGTCCTAACATCCGCATATTCGCTGATGACTGCGTTATCTACCGGCCTATTACTAACACCGATGACATATTGTTTCTTCAGTCTGACATTCAGCACGTACTAACCTGGTGTAATTCATGGCTAATGTCCTTAAATGTGAAAAAAAAAACATCTCTGCTATCATTCCACCGACGTCACTCACTACCATCTTCAAGATACCTAATCGAGAATGCAGAAATCGATTCAGTATCAACTTACAAGTATTTAGGCATCCATTTGACATCTGATCTAAACTGGTCTTTTCATGTTTCACAGGTTACTAACGAGGCAAATCGCGTCCTTGGTTACTTTCGACGAACCCTGCGACTAGCACCCCCATCAGTGAAATCCCTTGCTTACTTAACACTTATCTGTCCCAAATTAGAATATGCATGCGCGATCTGGGACCCTCATCAAAATAACATTTCCATTACTCTTGAATCTGTACAAAATCGCTCAGCTCGTTTCATTTTCTCCGCCTATTCCTATCATGTAAGTGTAACTGAACTAAAACGTAATGCTCATCTCACAACTTTAGCGAACCACCGAAAAATTTCCAGATTGTGTCTGTTTCATAAATTATTTTATCATCCATCTCTGAACTCCATTATCAGCCCCGCCCATCGCATTTCAAATCGGACAAACCACGGGAAGGCCGTCTACCCACCCCCTGCTCGCACTTCTGCGCATCTTTCATCATTTTTCGTCCATACAGCAAGGGACTGGAATGACCTGCCAAACGCCATCGTTGATCAGATCGACTCATCGTCATTCAGGTCATCCATCGAAGCAATGTATTGCTGAAATTCCACCCCCTCATGTAATACACCTTTCATGGGGCCTTTGAGGTACTAATAAATAAAAATTAATTATATATATATATATATATATATATATATATATATATATATATATATATATATATATATATATATATATATATATATATATATATTACAACGGGGGTGTTTGCCTAGCAGCACTAGTTCTAGGTTTGCCGCGGCAGGCTTAAACAGGTTGGTGCTATATCGAAACGGGGAAGCAAGCACTCCTCGTCGTCTTCTTCTCATTCACTAGCACCATGCCCACTGCCCAGTGCCTTCAGTACAATCACTCCCCACCGAAATAGTAGCCATCCTGGCAACCTAAGGGCCGGAGAACACAGAGGGGTCATGGCACTGCTTGAGCCGGGAGACGTGGACAATTTCCTGGCTGCGACGACGCTGGTCGGAAGGCGCTTCCATTGGCTCGATGAGGTAGTTGACCGCGGATGTTCGTTTCACTACCCGATAAGGATCGTGGTACTTAGAGAGCAGCTTGGAGGAAAGGCCTGGAGGGGTAGAGGGCACCCACAACCAGACAAGTGAGCCAGGAGCAAAGCACGTAACCGTAGTGGATGAATCGTGGCGATGCTTTTGGCGCCACTGGTCCTGGGATGTGAACGAACGAGCGAGCTGGCGACATTCTTCGGCGTAAGCAGCGGCTCTAGAAACAGTCATCCACTCCGAAGCATCCGGCCGGTAAGGTAAAATCGTGTCCATAGTACATGAAGGTTCGTGACCGTAAAGGAGAAAAAAAGAGAACCCAGTCGTGCTTTGCGTGGCGGTATTGTAAGCGTAGGCCACGAAAGGCAGAATGCGATCCCAGTTCGTGTGGTCAGATGAAACATACATGGCCAACATGTCGCCAAGGGCGCGGTTTAAACGTTCTGTCATCCCATTAGTTTGAGGATAGTATGCAGTGGTAGTGCTGTGAATGATGCTACACTCCTTTAGCAGTGCTGCGATGACGTCGGAGAGAAATACGCGACCGCGGTCGCTCAGTAATTCTCGAAGTGCTCCATGGCGTAAAATCACGTGTTGAAGGATAAAACTGGCGTCATCTTTTGCTGTGGCAGATGAAAGGGCTGAAGTTTCAGCGTACCGCGTGAGGCGGTCGATAGCAACAATAACCAAGTGGTTGCCGCTTGGAGTGTTGGGAAGCGGGCCGTATAGGTGAATGCTGACGCGGTCGAACGCGCGCGCGGGGCATGGTAAGGGTTGCAAGGGGCCGGAGGCATGTTGAGCTGGCGTCTTGCGTCGTTGACATATGAGACATGACCGGACATACTGGCGAACTAAATGGTACATACCACGCCAGTAGTACCAAAGCTGGAGGCGAGAGTACGTCTTTAATACACCAGCGTGGCCGCATTGTGGGTCGTCGTGGAACGTGGCGCAGATCTCGGAGCGGAGATGTCGGGGTATAACAAGCAACCACTTGCGGCCGCTCAAATTGTAGTTGCGGTGGTACAGCAAGTTATCCCGAATGATAAAGTGTTCGGCTTGACGACGGAGCGTCCGAGAGATCGGCGCTGGCGACTGGCTAGACAGGAAGTCAATAAACGAATAGATCCATGGGTCCGTGCGCTGCTCTGATGGCATGTCGGAAATATTGAGGGCGAAGGCACCACAGCTAGAAATAGACGAGGGGACAGGACCAGAGGGCAGGGGTGACCGCGATAGAGCGTCTGCGTCTGAATGCTTTCGGCCTGAGCGATAAATAACGCGGATGTCGTACTCTTGTAGGCGCAATGGCCAACGGGCGAGCAGACCAGTTGGATCTTTTAGTGAAGATAACCAGCATAGACCATGATGGTCGGTCACGATGTCAAGTAGACGCCCGTACACATAAGGGCGAAATTTGCCCATAGCCCAAATGATGGCCAGACATTCCTCCTCAGTAACCGAGTAGTTCGCCTCGGTTTTGGTAAGGGTGCGGCTGGCATACGCGACGACGTGCTCTTCGAAGCCATCCTTGCGTTGTGCTAGAACATCGCCGAGCCCGACACAGCTAGCGTCCGTATGGATCTCAGTTGGAGCAGAGGGATTGAAGTGTCGAAGTACTGGAGGTGAAGTGAGAACGCGTCGCAGTTCCTGGAATGCGTCGTCGCACGCCAGGGACCAGGCTGACAGGTCAGAACATCCGGTGAGAAGCTGCGTCAAGGGGGCGATGACAGAGGCAAAGTTACGGACGAAGCGCCCGAAATATGAGTACAGGCCGATGAAGCTGCGAAGCTCTTTCATGGTGATTGGTTTAGGAAATTCGGATACGGCGCAAAGTTTCGTGGGGTCCGGGAGGATACCGTCCTTTGAAACTACATGGCCAAGAATAGTAAGCGTGCGAGCGCCGAAGGGGCATTTCTTCAGATTTAGTTGCAGGCCAACAGTGGAGAGGCACGCAAGGACTTGCTCGAGGCGGCTGAGGTGCGACGCAATGTCGGTGGAAAAAAAACACACTGTCAGCTAAATAACAGAGGCACGTTTTCCACTTCAGCCCTCAAAGAACGGTGTACATAATGCGCTCGAAAGTGGCAGGCGCGTTGCAGAGGCCGAACGGCATGACGGAAAATTCATATAGCCCCATCAGGTGTTACAAAGGATGTCTTTTGGCAATCGGCCTCTGCCATTGGCACTTGCCAGTACCCGAAGCGCAGATCCGGCGAGGAAAAGAATTCCGCTCCCTGCAGACTGCCCGAGGCATCGTCGATGCGCGGCAGAGGATATAGGCATCTTTGCGCGTTATTAAGGCGTCGATAGTCGATGCTGAACTGAATGGAGCCATCTTTTTTTTTTTTACGAGGACAACAGGAGATGCCCAGGGACTGTTAGAGGGCTGGATGATACCACGTTCCAGCATGTCGTCAACGTGCTGGTCGATGATACGGCGTTCAGCAGCCGACATACGATACGGACGCTGGCGCAATGGTGTTTGTTGACCGGTGTCGATACGGTGAACGACTGCGGATGCTCGGCCCAAGGATCATTGGTCAATGTCAAATGAGGCACGAAAACGTTGGAGGAGCTTGATTATTTCTGTATGCTGCGCAGGTGTGAGTTCTGCGTCGATGGCACGAGCGAAGACGTCTACAGGGGCATCGGTCGCGGCGGCAGGAGTTACGGCACAAATCGGAAGTGATGCCGTATCACCAAACATGGTGACTGGGAGAACGCAACCGAAAGGTTCAGAGGTACCCAGGCACTCGCCGCGGACTAGGGATGATGGGTAGGCAGACGGATTGCACACGTAAAAGGCAGCAGAACCTTCGCAAAAAGTGAGGACAGCAAACGAAAGCAGAAAGTTCCGGCGGCGCGCTCAAGTGGCCGACGGCGTAAACAGCACAGATGAGTTCGCAGCAGAGTTACATGCAGGGACCAGAGCGGCGGAGAAAGGTGCGATATCGATGTCAGAGGCGGCAACAACTTTAGGAGAATAGTGGTCGTCAGGGTCAAAGCACGGTACTGATAACGTAAGTTCGGCACGAGCGCAGTCGATAAGAACTTGATTGACAGATAGGAAATTCCACCCAAGGACAACGTCGTACGAGGAACGAGATAGGACGACAAATTCGATAACATACATAACGCTTTGAATGACGACCCGTGCTGTGCACGACGCGGAAGGCTGAATGCGATGCGAAGTTGCCGTACGCAGAGAAAGAGAGGTAAGGGGAATGGTCACTTTGTTCAAATTGCGGCAAAGCTTCTCACTAACAATCGAAACGGCGGCTCCGGTGTCGATAAGTGCGTGTACGGTGACGCCGTTTAAGGACAGTTCAACTTCGTTCGCCGGGGCAGAATAAGGCCTTGAAATCTTCGAAGTAAACGCAGTTCTTGCCTCTGGAACTGCGACTGTTAGTTTTCCTCTCGGGCTGGGCTGGGTCGGCGAACCATCGGGGAGGTGGATCGGCGACGTGGGGAAGGCGACCGGCATGAATCGAAGGGGTGGCGACTGTAGGGCGAGTCCGGAGGAAGGTTAGATGAGTTCTAACGCGGAAGTCGACCAGGCCTGTAGCTTGAGGCGCCCCCACTGTCATGCAAATTGTGGCTGCGACGACGGCAGAATCGTGCTACGTGGGCCGTAAAATGGCAGTAATAGCATATTGGCCGGTTATCAGGTGTACGCCACGGGTTGACGACAGGGGCTCCAGCGGCCGAATAAAGGACGGCAATCGGACGCGAAGGCGGCGGCGGCACATGGAAGGTGCCCGTGGGCTGGTAGGCATCAGGAGCCGGAGGAGCGTAAGGCCGGGCGACAACGTCAGCGTAAGTTAGCGGTCCAGCTGCAGGCTGCGGAGGAGGGGCAGATGGTAGCGCCGCGGCAACTTGCGTGTGATCGACGTGACGAAGCGAAGGAGCCAAGGTTGTCGACGGCTCGGGTGTGCTACTCGCCAGAGAGAGTTGGCGTACGACTTCCTAACGGATGAACTGCTTTATATTTGGCATTAAAACAGAGATGTGGGCAGTGTCGCGGCCGAAATCCAACGGATAGATCCGCGGTGTTCTGCTGAGCAGCGCGTGTTGATGCACGCTGCTTGCGCAGCTCGTTGTACTGTTGACAAAGCTGTATGACCTCGGCAATCGTCCGGGGACTCTTCGCGACGAGCATCTGGAAGGCATGCTCATCGATGCCTTTCATGACGTGCTTGATCTTGCCAGCTTCGTCCATAGATGAGTTGACGCGCTTGCAGAGCGAGAGCACGTCTTCAATATAACTGGTGAAGGACTCGTCCTGGCGTTGAGCTCGACCACGGAAGCGCTGCTCAGCGCGAAGCCGGCGAACGGCGGGACGGCCGAAGACCTCAGCCAAAGTTGTCGTCAAAGCCGACCAGACGGTAAACTCGGCTTCATGATTGCGGAACCATAGGTTTGTCACGTCAGTCAAGTAAAAGATGACATTTGTGAGCTTGGCGCGGTCGTCACACTTATTATAGGCGCTTACGCGGTCATATTCGGCGAGCTAGTCTTCCTCATCGTGGTCATCTGTGCCGCTAAATATAGCCGGATCGCGCTACCAGATGACGCCAGAGCATACGATGGCCGGGTACACGGGAGCAGCAGCCTGGGACGGCCCCGGTTCATCCACTGAACAGCTGGTGGTAGCGTCCGACTGCGGAGTTCCAGGATGTCGAAGAGAAACCCAGCATTTCCACCAAATACAACGGTAGTGTTTTCCTAGCAGCGCTAGTTCTAGGTTTGCAGCGGCAGGCTTAAACAGGTCGGTACTATGGCGAAACGGGTTTGGTTTGGTTTGGTGCCTGTAGTTATAGCACAACCCACTGAATCCATGAATCGGGCTGAAGTGGGTCGAAAAAGAATAACTACCTAAATAGGATTTTTTTTTACTGAAAATGAGAAATAAAATAATTCTAATCGTTAATAATAATAATAATCGTTAATAATAAACGGGGAAGCAAGCAATTCTTGTCGGCGTCTCTTTCACAAGCACTATGGCCGCTGCCCAGTGCCTTCAGTACAACACACACACACACACACACACACACACACACACACACACACACACACACACACACACACACACACACACACACGCACGCACACACACACACACACACACACACACACACACACACACACACACACACACACACACACATATATATATATATATATATATATATATATATATATATATATATATATATATATATATTGCTCTAATTTGGCACATTCGCACATTAGTTAATTCTGCTTGCATGGTATGGCGTTCTACGACATAACCAGTCTATAGTCGGATGCAACACAACTCTGCAGTGAAGCCCCGCTCACGCCCTCATAATCGCAGGCCGCTATTCCTCCGTGAGGCTGCGAATAGTTTGTACTCTAATAAGGCCGGTAGCCACAAAAATAAAATTATTAGCGCATAATTTTTTACGTTGTAACTCGTCTGTTACAGTGGAACGGTAAAAGACTCATTCTTTATTGAACTGAAATAAAACCCTTGCTTCGCTCAAGTTTAACTTCAGCTGCCAGTGAAGTTTCACGAGTAAAACGGGGTCAGTAGTGAAATGAATTGTACGCGGACGTTTAAACAGGTAAATGCTCAGACTCCATACACTTTGTCCATCTCTGTTGCACACCTCATCGCTTCCGCCGATGAAAAGACTTTTCAAGAACAGCAGACGCTCCGGGAGTATTAACTACGACGCTATTTTGAAATGGTCGTATGACGACGATTTCATTTGCTTCTGTGGTTAGCTGGTGGAGTAACAACCACGCGCAGTCCGTGTGCCTTGGTTGCCAACTGCTGTTTTTTGTTGGTTGAATCCTACTATAGGCCACATTCTGCCTATACAAAAGCTAGCTATTTGTGCGGCTGCCAACACACAAGATCGCATCAGTTCTAGTTATTTTCAACATATGCGACATCATAAAGCTATATAAATGTGAAGAAGCCTCGGGGGTATTTTTACCTACATTCATAATACATAAGCATCTGCTTCGCATCAAATACCATGAAAATTGTCACCATTTAATTTGAGACGTAGTTGGAGCATGAAACTTAGTTCACGTAATAATTATGGCCGGCAAACGTTAAGTTCGCAAATAGAAAATTTAATGAATGTGTATTCAAGGATCTACAAGCTATTTTTAACAAAATTTACCTTCGACTTAAAAAAGAAAAATAAAGCAAGTTCGCAGATGTATGCCAATATAAAAAACAGCGAAAGTGATATATAAAAGGAGCGCAAACTTTATTTTCAAATCAATAAGATTTGAGTCCAGCGTCTTTTTAGTGGATCTGGGCACCCGCCGCGGACGCGGTTCCGAGACCTTGTCTCGAAGCGGCTTCCTCGGCTCGCTGGACGGCCCAGAGTTGTGCTGTCAGGTTCTAGCTGAGCAGTGCGGTCTTCCAGCGCGAGTGGAGGCTGGCGGTGGAAGAGACGGAGGGGTCGGCACTGCCCGACTTGTTTGTTAAGTCCTGACACTCCCATAACATGTGATTAAGTGTGGCAACCTCGCCACACGATGTGCATCTGTTTGTAGTGTATATGTCTGGATAAATGGCATGCATGAGTCTGGGGTTTCTGTAAGAATCTGTTAGTAATTTTGCATCCTGTCTAACCTAGCGTGAATGGGTATACGCGTCTTTGTAACTGGTAGTGTGTCGTGATGTTGTGGAACATTAATGAATTTAGAAACTAGAAAACTCAGGGGGCGTTTATATTTATCCCTAAGTGGATAGATGCGAAAGCATTGCGACCACCAAGCGATGCTTAGACATTATGCTGCAACGCAAGGTCGTGAGTTCGACTCCCAACAAAGGTCGTGGGTTCGAGTGCCTTAATTAACTCTACCTTTATACACTGTACCTTAATTAACTTCACCTTAATTAACACCAAAGATCGCGGGTTCGACACCCACCAAAGGTCGAGGGTTCGTAGCCTTTTTGGACCATCGTTTAGTCACACCGCCAACGCCAGATTTTCCACCTCATGAGCCATGTAATGTCTTCGCATTAAAACAGCGAACAAAGAGGTTGAGACTGCAAGGCATATACACTTAAGAAGGATTGTGTGGATGACACAATTTACGAGATATACGCCATCAAACTTGCGATAAAAATGTACTGTGGTTCAATTACTTTCTTACCGAAACGTCGTATTATGCATTGAAGCTCAATTGTAACTGGAACGCCAATGCATTTCCCCGCAAAGTTCGGGAATTAATATCTCGAAACTGGTTTCATCCTGAGGAATCGTTTTAAGTGCATCCACCTGCTACTCCCCTGCTAGAATTTGTAAGTTGCTATGCGTGCCATAGGGTAATCACTTAAAAACCTAATAGATAATTTTTGTTAATTAGTCGATTATGCATTTTCATTTTCGGTGCAAGTAATGTCGGCCTCTTTGAGTAAAACCAGCTCGTGGAATAGAATTGTGGTATGTAACACAGGCAATCTTTAAAAAACCTTTGAAAGTCTTCGCTGAGACACCCACTATACCGTGCCAGCTCAACCTACGCCGGTTTTTGTCTGTATGTTCTGACTGTTGCTTTACTTGCTTCGGTTGGCGATGGTCCATCACCGACACCGCCGTCGGGCCACGCGTCATCATAGACGCCCTATTATGGACGTTGTCGAATTCCGCCATATTGTCAAATTAAGTCATTGGGGCATTCTTAGCCAATCAAAGAGACCGTCCAGACCTCTAGTCCAATCAGAGCTGACGGAGAAGACGACGAAGTGTCTTCTTGGCAGAACGCTTATTTCTGTGCTCTGTGAATTTTTGGGTGAAATCTTCGCTATTCGAGGTGCCTCGCCTCCCCGTCTTGCGGCCATGGACGCGGAGCATGCCAGAGACTCGCCTGGCCAGAAGTCATCACGGCCGTCAACCGCAAGGAAGCGAGTTGGCTCCCCCAGTGACACCGAAGACACCGAGCTGTATTCTATGTCGGAAGACGACTCATCCGACGACGGCTTCATACCCGTCCGGAGTAAGAGGGCGAGGAGAAAAATCGCCAACACAGCGCCGTCAACTCCTGCGAGCACAACGACTGTGAAGACAAGGCCTGCGCGCTGGCCACACGTCATCATCTTTATGCCGACAGAACCGTCAAGCAACCTACGATTGCTGAACAGGCAAGCCCTATCCATTTTTTTGGAATGTGCGGTGCCGGATCAAATTAAAGACATAAGAATAAATCCACGCAAGAATATACTCGCCATAGACGTGTACAACGCGAGTGCGCTTGGAAAACTCCAAGAAATCACAGAGCTAGACGGAATCAAAATGCGCCCCTTTATCCCGATCGACGACACATCCATAGCCGGTGTGATTTACGACATTGACATTGCCATTCCCAATGATGACTTACCTAGCCTCATCAAGCCGGCATACGAAGGCACGATCATTACGCAAGTGCGCCGTCTTGGGAATACGCGCTGCGTAAAAGTAATATTCAAGGGGGATTGTATCCCATCCCACGTTAAAGTCGGACATTTCCGTCATCCGGTTCGACCATTCATCCAGAAGCCGCTTCAATGCCATCAGTGTTTCAGGCTAGGACACGTCAAAGGCGTGTGTCCCAACTCGCTACTGTGTCCCCGTTGCGCTGAACCTCATGCAGAACAGACCTGCGGTGCCACGGTCCTGAAGTGCGTCAACTGTAGCGGCCCTCACGCGGCCTCCTCGAAGGACTGTCCCCGCATCAAGAGGGAGCGCGCGGTTCTTAAGCAAATGGCCAGAGACAATTCTGCCCACAGGGAGGCAGCCGAAGTAGTCCGGCGTCGGCGACGACGTAGGCGCCATCGTACGTCTTCGAAGAAGGCGCATGGGCGAAGTGACAGTACCCACTCCACTGCGGTGCCAGTTAGTCACGCCGCGACAAGGCCCACCACTTCCACGAAGGAAGCAGAAAAGACTATCTTCAGAGGAATGGCCTACGCTACCAAGCCGCTCCCTTGCGAAGGAACCTCAGAAGATCGGGGTCCCACCTGATCCTTCTCCGGCCATGGACGATTCACCTAAAACAGACCGCCAAGTCATCTCGGTGCTACGTTCTCTCATGGAGGCCATTCGAGCAATTTTAGTGGACATCGGGACACCCTGTGCTCAAAACGCACTTAAAGTGCTGGACGCCTTAGGCCCAGTGCTTGCATCCCTCAACTAGAAAGATGGCTACCCATACCCCATCCTTCCGGAAAGAAGTCAAGGCTGCGTCCATCATCCAATGGAACGCCAGAGGGCTAAAATCACGAATTTCAGATTTTCGGCAGTTTGTGTACACCAATCTGTTTCCCCTCATCGTCATTTGTGAGCCCAACTTGTCGAAATCAATAAGACTGTCAGGATACGAATTTATCATGTCATCAACAAATGGTGCATGCAGCAAAATCGTCATTTTTGTTCGTCGTGAACTCACCTATGTTTTGCAACCAATTGCTCCCCACGACGACAATCAATATATATGCATCACAGTTAAAAGGAACAAACTCTTGTTTACTCTCATAGGCGTGTATATATCGCCTTCCTGCAATTTCGATACCAAAAGATTTGCGGATATCTTGAGTGTTTGTCCCGCCCCATGGGTCATCATAGGAGATTTCAATGCACACCATCCAGCATGGGGAAGTACACGGACAAATGCAAGAGGACGAAGATTAGCAAGCATCGCCCACAACTATGGCCTTACTCTCCTGAACGATGGTAGCCCCACCTTTCTTCGCGGCGTGACATACGGCAGCTGCCTCGACCTTGCTTTCGTCTCCAACTCTCTCGCCAGATGTGTGAAGTGGTTTCCAGACATTGAGACACATGGGAGTGACCACATTCCCACCTATCTGAACATCAAAGGCTTGTCGTCTAGATCAGGCTTACGGAATACCATTCGGACGATTCAATGGGCCAACTTCAAATCTGAGATGGAAGATGCCTGCCGCGAGGGCCTACCATCAGGGTTAGAGCAAACGATTAAAATGACGATGCAAAACGCCACTCGCATGATGACGACCTCTTCCACGCGGAATGACTTCGACATAGAATTAGAGCGCCTTCGAGCGCTTCGTCGCCGGGCGGAACGTCGATATCGGCGTACAAAATCAATTCATGACCTTAGGGCAGCCAGGAGGATGCAAAAGAAGATTCAGCGTCGTATGGATAGATTAGCGTCGGAACGTTGGGCAACGTTTTGCCAGAAACTCGACCCCCGCAAGCCACTGTCTCACATATGGAAAACGGTGCAAGGTCTGCGTTGCCTTCCGGAACGGCGTTTCCCATTCAAGGCGCTAGCGCTTTTCCAAGGGCGGCAAGACATCGATGTCGCAGAAGACTTTTGTGCGCGGATCGCAGACCAAGCTACTCGTCCAGATCCTCCAGCCCGAGCTGACGTCCCCAATTCACGTGATGGCCGCATGGACCTTCCTTTTACAATGGAGGAGCTCGAAGCGGCTCTAGCTCTCTGCAGGCGCTCATCATCTCCGGGTCCGGATGGTATATCATACCGGGCCTTGTGCTATCTCGGAGAGTCCGCACGGATAGAGTTGTTGAGCCTTTACAACTCCTCATGGCAGGAGGGAAATGTTCCTGACGAATGGAAAGTAAGCCGCCTGGTGCCACTCTTAAAGCAGGGCAAATCCCCATTAGAGCTCACCTCTTACCGCCCAATAGCGCTGGCCAGCTGTGTAGGAAAGATAATGGAACGGATGATCCTTGGCCGCCTGGAATGGTACCTTGAATACTACAAGATTTATCCGATTTCCATGGCTGGTTTCCGACGTGACCGCTCTTCTATCGACAATGTAGTTGATCTCGTTTCCTATGTCCAGCACGAAATGTCCCGTAAGCGTTTATCTGCAGCTTTATTCCTAGATGTGAAAGGGGCATACGATAACGTATTACATGAGGCCATTCTCGACGCCCTTGCGACGGTTGGCCTAGGTGGTCGAGTTTTTTTGTGGATTGCAAGCTACCTATCTGCAAGATCATTCTTTGTGTTAACTGACGATGGCCCAACTACGCGACGCTATACCAGCAGGGGCGTTCCTCAAGGCGGTGCTCTCAGCCCGACGCTATTCAACCTCGCTCTTGTTGGACTTGCTGAGTACTTGCCAACTACCATCAAAATTTCAATATACGCTGACGACATCTGTGTCTGGACTTCGGCAGTCACACGTCCTCAGATACGTGCGCGACTTCAAAGAGCGGCCACTTTGACAGCGAACTACTTGTGTAAACAGGGACTCAGCATATCACCAGAAAAATGCGCACTAGTAGCATTTACTCGCAAACCGATGACGCCTTATATCATCTCAATCAATGGGCGGACTATTTCCTATGTCCGATCCCACAGATTCCTTGGCGTAATAATTGACCGAGACCTCTGTTGGAGCCCGCACGTGGCCTACATGAAACGGCGCCTGACAGCAACTTCCCAGTTGTTTCAATACTTGGCAGGAAAGACGTGGGGGATGTCAGTAGACGCAATGCTTAAACTCTACAGAGCTCTCTTTCTCGGTTTTCTAAGATATAGTCTACCTGTATTGACCAACACCTGCAAGACAAATATTCGTGTTCTGCAGGCAGCACAAGCTCAAGCACTCAGAGTCTGCCTTGGTTTGCCCAGATGCACCTCAACAGAGGCAACTATTGCGATTGCTCGGGACCATCCAATGCGAACTCACATTACGGTGGAAGCCCTGAGAACGCACATCAGACATTTTGCACGTGCCACCTATCACCACCTTGCAGCACTACCTTCGGACAGGCACCAATCATCATTCGCTAAAACTATCATCAAATACAACGACAAACTGCCATCGGGCTTCACCGCTGCATCTAAACCATCGATACCCCCTTGGTGTCTTATCAGCCCTACAGTCCATCTCAGTGTACCAGGAATCGGAAAAAAGTCTGAACTGTCGTCGCCTGTGCTCAAACAACTGTCTCTGCTTCTTCTGCACGAGAGGTACGCGGACAGGGAACACATTTATACCGATGGTTCCACAAACATCCAGTGTTCGTCCGGTGCTGTGGTTGTCCCAGCAAAAGCTATTACCATCAGCTTTAGGACTGACCACCCAACAACATCGACATCTGCTGAACTAGCTGCTCTTCGCGCTGCACTTCGTGTCGTCAATCGGGAGCCACCTCGGCAATGGTCAATCTTCAGCGATTCAAAGGCAGCCCTACAATCTGTACTATCAGCTCTGCATCGCGGGCCATTCGAACAGCTCGTATTCGATATTAGATGCCTACTCCATACATCACAGGAGAAAGGACACCATGTGACGTTTCAGTGGCTGCCAAGTCACTGCGGCGTCACTGGAAATGAAGACGCCGATAATGCCGCTCGGGCAGCTCTTGAGGACGCACAAGAAGAGGCCATACCGCTTTCACGATCCGACGCAGCTAGCAGACTTCGAGTGCTTGCACATGAGATCACGCTATCTCTATGGTGCACACCAAACAGCCAGACCACCCAGAGCAACCGTCAATACCACCTGCCCTCTTTGATGCATCTCTATATGCCAACTGGACTGCGTCGAAGAGAGGCGACCCTGCTTTATCGCTTATGGCTGGGGGTGGCTTTCACCAAATCTTACTCCTTCCGCATTGGAATGGCCGACAACGATCTCTGTAATGCCTGCCTTTGCGAGGAGACGCTGGAACATGTTCTGTGCGACTGTCCTGACTATAACGTTCAGCGACAGTCCCTGGCATCTGTTCTAGCGCGCCTTGACAGTAGACCATTGTCGCTCGACACGATTTTCACATGCCGCCGACAGAAGATATCGCAGGTGAAGGCGACAAAGGCACTACTTCGGTTTTTGAAAGAGACGGGATTGGACAAGCGGCTGTGAGAGTGACGTCGCGTACCATGCCAGAATGATGGACTCCAACGGACCATGTGTGTGTGCTGTGATATGTGCTCTCTCTCCCTCTCCCCCTTCCCCATCTTTAATCTCCCCCATCCCTCTCCCACGTGTAGGGTAGCAAACCGGTTAAGCCATACTGGTTAACCTCCCTACCTTTCCTTCTCCACTTTTTCCTCCCCTCCCTCCCTCCCTCAGAGCTGACCAGATTGTAAATTCGACAGCATCGGCCGTATATACGACAGCCCTCGTCGTATATACGGCCGCCTCGATGATCGACGCCTGATACCGACCACGCCGCCGCTGCACGCGAACTCCCCAACTTGCTGGAAAAAATCACTGTGGTTGTAATCAAGTGTAGCTAATTCTTGCGCTTTTCTTTTTATTTCTTTTTTTTTTCAGAAGTCACGGGAGCGAACTCTGGAGCTACTGTATGGAGTTACACTCGAACCTCGTTACAACGAACGAGATGTACCGAAATAATGTATATAATGAAGTAACTGAAATTCCGCTTGAAATTTTATCCATGTATTAAGACCTCGCTTTAACGAAGTGAACTTGTCCTGCCAGTTGATATAACGAACTAGATTCGTCACCGAAATAAAAAAAAGCAACAGTTTCGCCCGAAAGACGAAGCATCGATTGGACAGCTATACAACGTAAGGGTAGTAGTTTTATCAGCCGTGTAAGCTTGTAAACATGGGAATACTTACTAAATTAACAAGCATGGTGTCACGCGCGCACAGGAAAACATGAACCTATCTCACTCGATGGCCGCGGAAACTCGCTGTCAAAACGTTGGAGTGAGGAAGCGTGGCAACGACCACGAGCGAACGGACCTTCGCGCTGCCTCTCGCATCAACTCGAATTGAACCGCGAAAGCACAGCGCATGGCGGATTCTGTTCTCGTCACAGACGGCTTTCAAGATACAGCAGCCCGGGCGGGCGCACGGCGACGATTTTATCGCCCTTGGATTTTATACGGAACCTCATGGCGACGGTGACGCCGATCGCAGAAATGCGCTCGGAGTGCCCATATAAATGATATGACCGACCGTTGCGCGCCGAGTACATCGCTTTCCGCGCGTTCCGGTACTTGTTTGCCGCGGCAGTTCAAAACTCCCGCGTCTACGGGTTGAATGCGTCGTCGAGCAACACTGGCCTTTCTCACCACCACGCGTAGCGGCACACCTGCGTGACACCTGCCACAAGCAGCAGCTAACTATCGCACCTTGATCGACTTCTCCTCTGATCTTTCTATCTCTGTGTTGCGCTTTCATGTCAGCTGGCAGCTGGGCGTGGCCTCTGAAATCGCATTGGCATCGGTGCAATCTCGGAGCCCACGAGCCGGCCGAGCTAAGCCAGCGCAGCGAAGTTCGCTGGCCTCCTCGACCACACAGCGGAGCTCTGTGTTGTGCGCGACGTGCCACTCGACCGCGACGAGCCAACTGGAAAGTGGACGCGAAATACCATCCCAATCGAACAGAAGCAGCTCTCTAAAAGCTGTCGCATCAGGTGCTAAGTCGTATGTTGCACACGCCGAATATTCTTTTGTTGTTGTATTAAAATTTCGTCGTATCGGTCGTATATTAAAATTTCGTCGTCGGTGGTGTAGCGGTTCCACGGGCAGCAAAACTATCTACTTCCATGTTTACGATTGGGCACCCCATAGGGCATATATTGCAGTAAATGACAATAATGGATATAACGAAGTAATGGGCATAATGAAGAATTGTTGACTCCCCCTTCAATTTCGTTATAACGAGGTTGGAGTCTATTTCGCGTCGCACACCAGACGCCGTCAACTGGTTGTAGCCCTATCGGGCTACCGCCAGTAAAGCAATAACACTGAACGCCAGTCTCGTCCCCAATTGGAGCGTATCCATACGCATGTAGGCATGGGCTGTCCGCCCCTCGGTGTAACGTCATAGCTCAAAGCACGCAGAAATTCTAGGTTTTTTCAGCCTCACCAAAATTTTGTGCTTTAGCCGGGCTCACTGGAACTTAGATTTACCAAACTTCTACTAGACCTGCTCACTCGGACTCATATTTACCAAGATTCTTCTCAGCCAAACTCACTAAAGTTGTACTGTTCAAGGTTCACTCGAGCTGATATTCACAGGTAGGTCTGAGTAAGTAGACTCATGAGTGATTTTGCCGACCTATTGGTATCCACGATACCAGATTACCAAAATAAAACATCTTTGCGTCCTAAAGCCTTTACGAAGGCTCGACCCTTTGAAATGTTTTAGAGCGCAGCTCTGAGGCCCCAGTTCCTGCATTTAGCGTCGGTTGGCCTCGGCGTCGTACCTCGTAACCGAGCGAACGAGCACAGCGAAAGATGAACGCGAGAGCGAAGCGTAGCGGGATATGAAGGAAGAGAGCGCGAGGAGGAAAGTGGAGGAAGAGGGCGAGAGATACGGTCCGCGCATGCGCTTACTTGCCGGCGTTCACGGCATCCGCAGCCGCGTGGGCCGTGAGGTGGAGAGGCCAGTCCGTGGGACCAGTCTGTTATACGGGGATCACTGGTCCTGCAAGGTGCAATGGCGAGCGGCTACGAGTATTGCTCGATGTGACACTTCCTTGGGTGTTTTCGCTGCTGCGCTCAAATTTTGCATTACGGAGGATCTTAATCGTCGGTGAATTTTTTTAGCGTATTTAGCAAGTTGCCATTTGACACGAACGCAACGTTCGTGTCAAAATCAGCCAATTTGAGGATGCGTCTATAGTGTTTTATAGGGCATTATGCCCTTCAAGATGTTAATTACTAAGGCACTAGATTGTGTCTATTGTTGCTGGCTTTCCCAGATTGCTCCGCTTTTCAAGAGCATTGCCTGTGGCGGCGCTGAACGTAAATCCTGACATGTGCATTAACTTCCTGCCTCATGCCTAGCGATGGTGCGAACCTTTCATTCGGAAGAGAAATACTTACGAAATAGTTAGGAGAGTTGGGCTAAACGCGTGCGACTTCGTTTGCCACGTATCATCTACCCCAACCCCAGTTTTCCCTATGCAGTACATATTGACGCGTGTACTTGTTTATATTTTTCGGGTGACCAGTTTTCACCGTCTAAAAGATGTTATCGCTCAGCGCGGGACCCGCCCGCATGTACCGGAAGTTTCTCGAATGTTACCGATGGTTATTTCTGCTGTCTGCTGTCTGCTGTCTGTTGTCAGTGAACCCTGTGTAATCTGACTATATGTGCGACGCAAATTGTGTAGAACTTTCTGGAATACACGCGGGCACCATCGATTACTCTGGAACCATCGATGGCTCATGTATAAAAGCCGACGAGCTTGACCGGCAGATCAGATTTCGGCGATCGCCGACCTTGTTCTTCGCTCTCTCTGTGCTTTGAGTGTAACTTGCATTTGTGGGCGCAAGTTCGCCCAATAAGATGTTACACTCACGGAAAACCTTTCTTGGCTATGAAGCGAAAGCCACGCGGGCGGAGCTTCTGCACATGACTCTATTCGTACGCAATGTAGTCCTGGCGCTCTTGGCACCAGTTTCGGTTTCGGCAACCTCGCAGAACCTCTTTAGTGAAGGCAGATACAATAAACTCAGCGTGAATCAACGTTTATTCACATCCCATGTGTGCCAAGTTCTGAACAGCCAGCCTCGCAGCCTATGGCGGCGGTTAGGACTTGGAAGCGTAACCGATGCTGGCGTCGATAGAGCTGGCGCAGCAGTCAGCCCACTCGCTCACTACTTCGTACATACCGAAGGTTCCGATTTCCAGATGGGTTCGCTTGGTTACCGCGCAGACGCTGCAAACACTTTGTGTGCGTGTACGTGTGTGTGTGTGTGTGTATGTGTGTGTTAAAATTAAATTAAACTATGGGGTTTTACGTCCCAAAACCACTTTCTGATTATGAGGCACGCCGTAGTGGAGGACTCCGGAAATTTCGACCACCTGCGGTCATTTAACGTGTACCTAAATTTAAGGACATGGGCGTTTTCGCATTTTGCCTCCATCGAGATGCGGCCGTCGTGGCCGGGATTCGATCCCGCGACCTCGTGCTCAGCAGCCTGTTAGGAATGGCCTGCCGAGGTGCCAACATGAAAAGTTTCTCTGCCAGCTGCAGCAGCAGGATTGGCGGTTTCTGGGAAGCCACCGTCATGCTCTAGCCGAACGGCGCCACTAAGTCTACCGTGTGCGTAGGAGAATACTCCGCGTCAGCGACTCTCCGTCGCGGAAAGGCCGAGATGAGTTCGACGAGCCAGGCTTTGTTACTGAGCCCGCCACCACCGACCTGGTCTGCCGTGAGCGGGGGAGTTCCCGAGGGAATGTATCTGGCGGCAACGTGCCACGCGCCTTTCAGGACGCAAGACAATGGATAACCGGCGGCCACGCTGCAGGGGGTCAGCTTGGGGAATAAGAGGCGCCTCGTTTGGTCAAGACGTAAGCCCCGAGTTATGCGAAGCCCGTCTCACCTCGGTGGGGGCAGTGAAACCAGTGGGTACGTGTGTGTGTAAGCCCTCCCACACAAAGGCGGCTCGGCTACGATGGTTGGTCGAACGTTTCCCTCACCTAGGGATCCAGGGAGCACGGAGTGTTTATAAGCAGCTGTTTTTGCTGCTAGTGTGTGCTCGTCATCGTGTTCTGTGCTGCGTATTTGGAGCTTCTGCTCGTATGCTGTATGCTTCGTCTTGCGTTCTCCATTTGGGAGCCACGCTACACTGTCGAATGTATCCCTTGTTCTAAAGTAAAAATATGTAAATAAACCCTGTACGCCTAGTCCTGTCCCCCCGAGTTCCTCCCTACGACCCACAACCCTTTCAACTGGTGGCAGCGGCGAGATGTGTGTGTGTGTGTGTGTGTGTGTGTGTGTGTGTGTGTGTGTGTGTGTGTGTGTGTGTGTGTGTGTGTGTGTGTGTGTGTGTTAGGAATGGCCGTACGGGGTGACAACGTGCCAGCTATTTCAGCCCGCTTCACGTGTTCCAATCCAACCGGACGGGGCGCACTTCAGAGAATTGCGAATAACCGGCAGCCACGTGGCGCGGGGTCAGCTCAGGAATGTGCTACCCGTCGTGGCACTCGGGACGGAGCAGAGTTCTACGAAGCCCCTCTGACGTCGGCTCCGGACCTTTACACCTGTGTGTGTGCGGCACTGAAACCTGTGCAACACGTGTATGTGAGGCCGCCTCCTCCAACAGGGCGAGTCATCTTCAAGGACGTCGAAGTATGACGTCGGGCGGAGAAAATATAAGCAGCGATTGTCAGCTGCTAGTGCGTGCTGCTTGTGTGCTCGTTGTCGTGCTCGAGATGTACTCGTGAGCTGTGTGCTCGTAAGCTGTTTACTGTATGTTAGTCTTGCGGGCTCCATATGGGAGTCACGCTAGAATGTCAATGTATGTCTTGTCTAAGAAGTAAATAATGTAAATAAACCCTGCTCGCCTAGACCTGTCACCCCAAGGTCCTCCCTACAACTACGACCGCTCCAATCCCAATATCTGGTTGACAGCGGTGGAATCGACTTTCGGCTCCTAAATCGGCCTACGACTCGGAGACAGCAACGGCAGCTGACGGACGTTGGCGCATGGTGACCGACCGGTATCCTGATCAAGTTGGAGGCGACTTGGGATTGACCACTTCTTGGAACTGACTGGATACGGCGGAGAAGGACTGGTGATATAGTGCTGCTTCAGTGAGTAAGCGTTTGGTTTTGGCTCTGAGATTTACCAGGCTTCAATTTCTCTGTGTTTTTGATTTGATTGGCTGGGATCTTTTACTTGTATTTTGATTAGCGTGGGTATCGCAACAAGTATTGTGTGACAGCAGAGCCAAAGCTTAAAGTAGCGACCATGGTCCTAATGTGTTTGACGAGAGCTGACCTGTTGTGGTTGTGTGAGGAGATCGAGGTAAACGTTGAGGAGGGCTTGACGGAAACAGAAATTCGTAAGATAATTCTCGAAAGTGAGAATGATTTGAAACTCACAGAACAAATGGGCAAACGAATTCTAAGTAAGAAACGGGAACAGGAAGCAATTAGGCAAGAACAGGGTGAATTTAGGCAAAAACAGGAAGAAGCTACGCAG
Organism: Dermacentor albipictus; assembly: GCF_038994185.2. NCBI lineage: Eukaryota > Metazoa > Arthropoda > Arachnida > Ixodida > Ixodidae > Dermacentor > Dermacentor albipictus. The sequence continues at coordinate 19,455,446 of NC_091824.1, forward strand.
AAACTAAAAAGTATTTCGCAGGAAGAAGGCCTATCAGAAGTTACGAGGCAGTACATTGATGCACTGAACATAGAGATTGAAGGTTTTGAGCAGTTATTCGAGCAAAGTCAACAGCGGCTTGAAAAATCTGTAGGCTGGACGCAGCGAAAGTGGCAGGAAGTCGACAGCAGATTTCAGTCGAAAGCCGAGAGAAGGAGTAGCACCTGCAAGATTAGCAGCGCGTTCATAAGTGAACTAGAAGTGCTAGCAGCTAACAATGACTTAGTGGCAGCAGAGGCCGTTAAAGGCCAGAGTGAGAGCGACGAGGCGCTGTGCCAACAGAAGACTGTAGAGACAGCTAGGCCAGCTGCGAACAAATTGGCACAGTTACCGCGAGTGTGCGTCGCTTGTAATGTTATCGAGGTTGCTAGCGAAGTAAAGGGTACTGCTGACCCAATAAGCACGAGCACCCATGTCGAGTCAGATCTGCGTGTCGAAGTGAAGTGCCAGCTGGGCGATGCAGTTGAGAGTAGTTCTCGGGATGGCGAGCTCCGTAGCTCACGAGAGAACAAATGCATTGTTCAGGGATCGCTGTGGCTCTCCGCCAGGCTAGGTAGCCCAGAGAGGCATGATTTAGTTAAGGATCATTCAGGCTGTGCGGGTAAGAGACCGATCCGGGCCGACGAGATGTGTAACGGCCAGCCCGAGGCGCTAGATGACGGCATGAAAGAGAGTTCGAAAAGAAAGCGCCGCAGAAAGAAGCGCCGAAAAGATCGGAATGCGGGGGCAAATGTAGCGAAGCCAAAGATGGCGACAGGCGCGAAAAGGCAGGGCGCGGAGAAAAGAAAGGTGCGGTCGTCACAGACGATGTTGACGCATCAAACACGTTCGAGCCACCGGTCAAAAGGGGACCGAGAAGCATGTTCTGCACGGACGCGGACAAAGGGCACGGGGCAGTTAAATTCCTCGTCGTTCCGTCGTTCTTTTCGAAGCTCAGCGTGTAGGGCGAGTGCAGGGTGGCAAGACGAGACCAGGTGAGGAGTCGCGACGCGGTCAATCGAGTTCGGGAGGAAAGAGGGGCGCCAGGACGCAAATTGGCAGGAGACTGTAACGTTTTGGGGGAGCTGATAGTGAGTCAGCCCTTTTGTTGTTCCTCAGTAGCCAGAATAGCTTTCAAACCGCCACCACCTCGAGTACGGCTCACATATATGAGTCGGTTGTAAACGTTTGGAACGGGAGGCCAAGAGCGCTTCCGTAGAAATGAAGTGTTTTGTTTTATTGTTGAGCACTTGGAAATGTTCGTGATTTGAGACTAGGATTTCTTTGAATATGTAAGGTTTGAACTTTGTTTATGTTTTGTTTGAGAAGCTCGAGATTTGAAAGACGCGTTTTTTTTTTTGTAAACATGTAGTATCGCTAGGTGTTCATTAATAAGTAGACAGGCTTTCTTTTTTTGTGTGTGAGTAACTTGAATGTCAAGGTTATCGGTGAGAGGCTTATCGTAACGCGCGTGTGTATTAGTTAACCTTGTTTTTTATCCGTTTTTTTATTTTCTGAGGTTAACCGCGTAGGTTTTCATTAAGTGCCTCATTAGCACTGAGAAGCGTTCTTAGATCCATTAGCGCGTGTCCTGTGTGGACGGAAGGAAGCAGATTTATGAGTGGGTTGCTCGTGTGTGTTGAGGGCAGCCGTATTCTGTCTTCCTTAGTGAGCGTGCGTGGAACGAGTTATTAGGAGACGCATCATTTTAAGGTTCCTGCGGAGTGCGTAAGCCCCGAAAATTTAATTGCTCGTGTAAGTTACGTGTCCTGTAGGGACTAAAGGAAGAAACTTGAGTAAGCGTAATAAAAAGTTTGCCTACGACGTAAGTACGCGTTCTGATTAGTGACCACAAAGCTAGCGCCCTTGTAATTACGTACTTGTGAAGTTGACCAGACTTCAGTGGCACCAATACGTGCGATAAGTACGCCACTGGGATAGGTTGGAAACATGCTGTTCGTGTAGTTAGGCCACTTAAGTTATGTTCGGCTGTTTTCATTGTTTGTTTGCAACGGCAACGACCCATTGTTTTGCTACAACAATGACACTCTGGCCCTGTCGGCATTCGAGGAGATATGGATAGCGGTTTGGAGAGGTGGTTGGAACTGCTTTGTCAAAATGGGGGAAATAAAAGATCAGGGTTCATTTTGACTCACTCAAGCCTGGCGAGTCAGGGGTGAAGAGCCTGCGCTTACACGTGGTGCAGCGCTGTGTTGTTTTGTTTGTTTGACGTACGTTCTCCAGGGCCCAGGATCCCGAAGTTCGTCAAACGAGGCTCGACACCAGTACCCTGCAGGTTCTTTCAGCGTTCTTCATGGCCAGCGAATTGTGTTCACCGGCCATTCCGAACTTCCGGGGCGAGGACGAGCTGTTAGATACGGGACCGTTTCCTGAGCCTACTTCGAGTTCACCAGACCACATAGAATCGCACCACAGCTAATTAGGGCTAATTAGGGAGCGCAGAAGCACGGATACCACGTTCCCGAGGTGCGGCACGCGCAAACAAGTTGGCGACCCCGATCTCGTGTGCCGCTGGTGGAGCTATTCACTGCTTGACTCTTCCCGAAAGTGAAGCGAGAGCCTGGCACTGTTGCGGGTAAAGTGGGTCCCGAAGCAAGACGGCTGTAATGCGCCGTGAAAACCTGGCAGCGTCGCCCCCATCCATCTTTTGTGACGGCGCATTGCAAGTCAGCAAGGCAAGACCGCAGAGAGAAGTAAACCCTCGGGCAATGTGGGACCAAGTAGCGACTCTCTACGCCGGGTGTGACGCCATCGCATGGGCACCTACCATTGGCCGAAAATGACGACACCCAAGCGGGCTCGCCGATTGGCCGAAAATGGCGTCACCTGAGCGGGCTCTCCCATGGGCCGAACGTGACGTGTCTTCGAGACACCGAAGGGCTTAAAAGACGGAGACCGGGAGTAGCAACAGAGCTTTCCTAGGGATTCCTTGATTCACCTCTTTCGGGCTTCTTGCCACGGGCCGCAGCGTCCGAGTTGCTGCCGGCCCGTAATGACTTTAAGACTGTTAATTGACTCTCACTGTAAATAATGTAAATAAACGTCCCAAGTTTTCATCCCGACCTCCTCCTCAACTCTTATAGTGCATGTGTGTGTGTTTGTGTGCGCGTGTGTGTGTGTCTGTGTGTGTGCGTATGTGTGTGTGTGTGTGTGTGTGTGTGTGTGTGTGTGTGTGTGTGTGTGTGTGTGTGTGTGTGTGTGTGTGTGTGTGTGTGTGTGTGTGTGTGTGTGTGTGTGTTTCATCAGTCTTTTGTCGCTGAAGTTGGTCAATGGCTTCTCAGGGGATCGAGTTGATTGGCGGGACAGCAAGCGACAAACACTCACAGAAGACACGGGCACCATTTTGCGTTTGACGAATGTGCAAACATGCGACAGTTTCAGGTGTGCGAGAACTCGAAAGAGCAAACTAGAAATAGAATAAAATACCAATAGCTGACTGGTGAATGTTAATGTTGTGTATCGTTTCAAATTAGGTGCTGTAAAAAAACAAAAAGAATATTGTTTTTGTTCAAAACCGAGTGTCACGCTACATTGAAGAACACGAACTCCTCCCACACAACATGGTAGGGTTTCGACCCCACCTATCCACCCAAGACGTGATGTTACTCCTAAAGAGACAGATCTTCGACGTTAAAACAAGAGACGTTCGAGGCATCCTCGCCCTCGATCTCACGAAAGCATTTGATACCGTCTCGCACCGCTTCGTACTGGAGTCTGTGGCAGGCCTCGGCCTCGGCCAGAGATTTCAGGAGTACGTACGCTCCTTCCTAAAAGACAGAGAAGCCCGACTGCGAGTCTCGCACCTTAAGTCGGACCCCTACACGCTGGGCTCCGTCGGAACACCACAAGGCTCAGTCATCTCTCCATTACTATTTAATATAGTGATGAAGGGACTTGCAGACAAACTATGTGGTGTTCACCCGCGACGCTCACGGCGCGCCGGACGACCACCACCGCGGGTTCGAGCACTCCGAGCCGCCGCGCGCGCAGGGCACCGCGCGTCCGCACCTACTCCAGCCCGCTCCGTGTACCGACGCGCAGCTGCGCGCGTACGCGCCCCGCCAGCCCCACAGCTTAGGGGAAGGCGAGACCGCGCGCGCGCAGCAAGGGAGACCCTAGGCAAAGCTCTCGAGAAGACAGAAAGTACATTTATTACACTGGGAGTCAATACAAACACATGTTTTAGCATCACGTCCGAATATAAATCTGATTAGACAAAACATGGCCGAATGGTCGCCGGTGGCCGCTAGAATGGCGCACCGCGACAGAGAGAGAACAAAGAACAAAGAACCCCCAGCAGTAAGAATTTGCCTATCCTTCGGTCAGCGCCTGCCATCGTGCTCCCCACAGCAGAGAAAAGGGAAATAGAGAGAAGCGACAGACGAACAGACGGGGGCACGATCGGCAGACGCTGCCTCAGGACATCGAGACGACGGAAGAGTGCGCGTGCGCCCGCCGAGGCCGGGACCCCGACGAGCCGGAGTAACCATCGGCCGGCGGCGGACAAAGGGGGCCGCCGCCAGCAGAGAGGAACACGTACGCACCTTCCGACGCCCCGATGTGGTCTCTCCGGGCGCCCGTCTTGCGCGCGCTTACCCGGAGTGCACGCAAGCAGGGCCCGAATCCCGCCAAAATCTTGGCCAATGGCGAAAGCCTGTTGACCTTCGCGTGGGCGGGGTGACAGCAGAGCGACAGTGTTTTATGACCCGCTGCCACCCCGTCCAGGCAAGGAGGAGAGGGACACGGAGCCCCCGGCAACACAACGCAACGGCTTTACACAACCACCGCGAGAACCGGAAACCCCACAACTACGACACATCCCAAACGTAAACTGCGCACTATACGCAGATGACTTTACCATCTGGAGCCCGGGAGGCTCCCTGGGAGACATGGAGCAGGCATTACAGTCTGCCCTTGATGCCACGGAAGAGTACCTTCTAAACACAGGAATGAAACTATCCTCAAAGAAATCGGAGCTATTGCTATTTCGCAAGTCTTGCCAAGGAGTCCGCCACCTAACACCTCTAGGCGAACTTCCGCTCGCACTACACACAAGAGACGGACAACAGATTCTGCGAGTCAACCACATACGCATTCTTGGGCTCCTAATCGAATCCACCGGATGCCATGGACACACGATCAAACACTTAACCGCCAAAACCGAAAACATGATCAGACTCATCCACAGAGTCTCGGGGCGCAGGAAGGGTCTCCGCGAAGATAACCTTCTGCGCGTATACCACGTGTTCCTTATGAGTCACATTAATTACGTCGCCTCTGCCCACAACTGGACGAAACTAGAAAAGACGAAGCTAAACACACTCATGCGCAAGAGCATCAAACAGGTCTTGGGAATTCCACAAAGAGCAAGTACAGCAAAGGTTGACCAGCTAGGTATGCACAACAACATCGACGAAGTGATCGAGGCTCAGACTATGGCGCAAATACTCCGCCTATCCTCGTCCAAAGCCGGTAGGCTAATCCTAAATGACGCCAATGTCTCCCAGTCTCCCTATCTCGAGCACGCGGTTACCCTACCGAGCGAAATTAGAGACAACTACAAGGTCTCACCGTTTCCCGGAAACGTCCACCCACAACACAACGTGGGCAGGCGCTGGGCCCGCGGCCGCGCGATTCTCGATCGCACGGACGAGGATCGTGAAGCCACCGCATTTGTGGACGCGGCCCAGTACGGCAGCACATCCACTTTCGCTATAGCGGTCGTGGACGGCAACGGAACGCTACGATCATCCGCATCGGTTAAAACGAGCACCAGCGCTAAAGCGGAGCAAATAGCTGTAGCCATCGCCATGGCAGACCCCACATTTACTTATGTCTTCACGGACTCGCGTGCCGCAATTCGGGCCTACGAATGCGGCAACGTATCTAAAGAAGCAGCGCGTATACTACTAGCGAGCTCAAAAGAGAGCAAACGGTGCCTCTCCTGGTTCCCCGCTCACATGGGGAAAGACATTCACCCGCAAAAAGCTAACCTCAATGAAACGGCCCACGACCGTGCGCGAGAACTTGCCCGCCGCGACGGTCCCACGGCCTACGAGGGGCTGGACATTCAGTTTAATGACCCGCTGCTCACTTACCAAGAGATCACCTCCCACTATCGGAAAGGCAGAACCAAATTCCCGCTCCCACACGCCAAACTCGAACGCGCGCAGGCGGCCGCGTTTCGAATGCTACAAACGGACTCGTATCTGTCACGAGGCCTACTAAGTCACTATAACTCAGAAATCCCGGCAAATTGCCCAGACTGCCCAGAACTTTATTGCTCACTCTCGCACATGCTATGGCAATGTACCGCGTTACCAAAGGGCCCTCTCTCCAGTGAGCCCGAATGGGAAGAAGCCCTCAAAAGCCCGGACCTCAAACTTCAACTCAAGGCCGTCCAGAGGGCCCAAGAACTGGCGGAGCGTCACCACGTTCCCGTCCCGACTTGGGTGTCGCCTACGGTTTCTGCCGGAGAAGTTCCCCGCGTGGGATCTCCAACGGATTGAAACTCCTCAGGACTTCAATAAAGTTCTTGACTGACTGACTGTTTCCCACGTAAGAAAATGTGAACAAAACTGCGGGGCTATAGATCCAGCAGCGCTTAAAAAGGCGCACTTAGTTTCTGTAGCCTTCGATTCATAGTCAAGAAAAGTTGTCCGCGAGTATAGTTTTGTTATTCACAGTTTTTCCGCTGTATTATTCACCGCCACTACTAAGTGACATCTGGCGGTGGAGGTGCTAATGTGTTCCTGTACCGAACGTCCCTGGCCCCCGAACCCGTGCGCCAAGCCCTAGCCACGAAGACAACACCAACGTCACCAAAGACCATGTGAGCCAGCCGCAGGCTGCAAGGACTGTCCCCAGAGCCCGGACTTTTGCCTGAGAAGACCTATAAATGCACGGCCACGACAGCAGCTACAATGACAGCCCCAGTGTCGCCAACACCAATTGTGCTTCAGCAGCCCAGGAAGCCACCAACGTTCCGAGGTTCCACATTCGAGGACCCGGAAAGCTGGCTGGAGACGTATGAGAGGGTCGCTGCGTTAAACAGCTAGAACAGCGACGACAAACTGCGACATGTCTATTTCGCATTGGAAGACGCCGCCAGCACGTGGTTCGAGAATGGAGAAGCCACCTTAACGACTTGGGGCCTGTTCCGAAATGGTTTTCCTGCAGAAGTTCACAAGCGTCGTGGGAAAAGAGCGAGCCCAAGCTCTACTAGAAACCCGAGCGCAGCTGCCCAACGAGACCATCGCGATTTTCACGGAGGAGATGGCCCTTCTATTCCCCTACACAGACCCGGAAAGGTCCGAGGAGAAGAAAGTCCACCTAGTCATGCGTGATGTGAAAGAGGAATTTTTCACCGGAATGATACGAAGCCCATCCAAGACTGCTGACGAATTTTTTTCGCGACGCCATCAGTATCGAGAAGACACTGGAAATGCGGAGCCAGCAATTCAACCACCGCATGAATTTAACAAACTACGCTGGAGTTCAATCACTGGCCACCGACGCCCTGCGCGAGACTATCAGAGTGGTCGTGCGGGAGGACCTTCAGAAACTGTCCCTTCATCGCAGCCTCAAGTGACTTCGCTTACCGACGTCGTACGCGACGAGCTCCAACAATCACTCGGAGTACCTCAATCGCCGCAGCCTCAGCCGGGAGCGATGACGTACGCCACCGTAGCCCGCCGTCATGTTCTCCCTCCGCGCATGCGCCAAGGCCCGGTAACGCCACAGTTCCGTCGTCCACCATCGCCGCCACCAGCACGCCACCCCATCGCCCCGCGCAGCATCCCAAGGAAGACTGACGTTTGGCGAGCACCCGACCACGCTACGCTCTGCTACCATTGCGGAGAAGCCGGCCACATGTCTACTACCGATGCCCTTATCGTGAGATGGGACTGCGAGGGGTCGCCGTCCCCGCACCATGCACTTAGGAAGGTGAACGCCCTCGTGATATCGCCGAAGAGACCATCTCGATGACATCACAACGACACGCCGCCATCCCGACGAAGCAAGCAAAGAATGCACCGACTAAAGAACTGACGACGCGACGTACCAGCCACACGTCAACGCGACGCTGCCATGATCCGACGCCAAGACCTAACTGCAACGCAAGACAAAGAATGACCGACCTCGACGTGCGTCTCGATGGCCACGCAGTCACCACCTGAGTGGACACAGGAGCCGACTACTCCGGCATAGTCGATAACGTTGTCCACAGACCAAGCGATACCGACGGAGAGGCCTTCAAGTCAGCGTGCGTTGAATGTACTTGAGGAACAAGTCAGCATCCCGCCTTGCTCCAGCATTGTCGTTTCCGCCGGCAGCGAAACACCAGCAGACGCAGAACGCGCCATCGAGGGCGACCAACGTCTACTGCTCGACAGTGAAATTTGCGTTGCAAGATGGTCCGCTCCACTGCACCGAGGAAAAGCGAAAATGATGCTGACCAATTTGAGCCAGGAGTTCAAGCACATCAACATGGGCACGACAATCGCATATATCGGGGAAAGTGTGGAAACCAGCAATGTGGTTGTCCTCTCGGATCGTGCCGCATCTACCACGACGACTATGGCTTCCGAACTAGACTTCGACGTAAATCCAAGTCTCTCCGAGATAAGCAGGAACAGCTCAGAATTCTTCTCCGGTGATACAATGACTGCTTTTCGACGTTATCAAGGATTCGACAAACACCAGTTGCAAAGCATCGCACAATAACCGAAGAGTGCGCTCGACCACTCTGCCAGAGCCCATACCGAGTTTCGCCGCGAGAACGTGAAGCTATAAGGCAACAAGTCGGCGAAATGCTGCGCGACAACATCCAGCCGTCTAAAAGCCCGTGGGCATTCCCTGCTGTATTGGTGAAGAAAAAGGACGGAACATTACGTTTCTGCGTCGGGTGTCGTCGACTGAACAAGATCACGAAGAAGGACGTATACCCCCTACCACAGATAGATGACGCATTGGATCGGCTCTGCAGCGCTAAATACTTCTCGTCGATGGACCTCAACTCTGGCTAGTGGCAAATAGAAGTCGACGCGAGAGATCGCGAAAAGACCGCCTTCATCACGCCAGACAGCCTCTACGAGTTCAAGGTCATGCTATTTGAACTGTGCTTGGCGCCTGCAACGTACCAGCGCGTGATGGACACGGTGCTAGCAGGATTGAAGTGGCAGTCCCGTCTTGCTTACTTAGATGAATTGCCTTCGCGGGAAATTTCGACGATCACCTTAGGCGGCTTGAAATAGTACTAGAGGCCATCAAGTCATCAGGGCTCAGTCTGAAGCTGGAAAAGTGCAGCTTCGCTTACGATGAACTTCTCTTCCTTCTGGATCTGGAGTCCACCCCGACCCGCAGAAGACAGCTGCCCTCGCAGAGTTCCCGCAGCTCATCAACAAGAAGGCAGTGCGAAGATTCCTTGGCATGTGCGCCTACTACAGGCGCTTTGTCAAGGACTTTTCACATCGCTGAGCCGCTGACACGTCTAACTAAATGTGATGAGTTCAGGTGGGAAAGACGCAGGCCAACGCATTTTAAGAACTCAAACGACGCATACAGTCACCACCGGTACTTGCGCACTTCGACGAGGACGCCGATACCGAAATTCACACTGATGACAGTAGCCTGGGCCTCGGTGCCGTCCTAGTCCAAAGAAAAAACAGACTTCAACAGGTGATAGCTTACGCTAGCCGGACGCCGTCAAAAGCGGAATGCAATTATTCTACGACCGAGAAGGAATGCCTCGCCATCATTTAGGGCTACAACAAGATTTCGCCTTACCTATACGGCAGGCCATTCAAAGTCGTCAGCGACCATCACGCGTTGTGTTGGCTAGCTAACTTAAAGGACCCTTCAGGACGGCTGTCGCGGTGGAGCCTCAGACTGCAAGAATATGACAGCACTGTAATCTACAAGTCCGGACGAAAACACTCTGACGCCGATTGCCCATCACGCGCCCCCATTGACCCGCCGCCGCAAGACGACGAGGATGACGACGCCTTTCTTGGAATAATAAGCCCGCAAGATTTCGCCAAACAGTAACGTGCAGACCCAGAGCTAAAGAGCCTAGTGGAGTATTTGGAAGGGAACATTGACGTGGTCCCTAGGGCATTTGGCGAGGATTGTCTTCGTTCTCGCTTCAAAACAACCTACTCAAAAGAACTTCTCACCAGTCCGCGCCAACTACCTTCTTGTTGTTCCGTCGGCGCTGCGTCCGCAAGTACTGCATGCCCTACATGACGATCCGACCACTAGACACCTCGGATTCTCCCGGACGCTATCGAGAATACAGAAAAGGTATTACTGGCCGTCCTGTCCGCCAACGTCGCCCGTTACGTCAAGACATGCCAAGACTGTCAGCGACGCAAGACGCTACCGACAAGGCCAGTGGGATTACTACAACCGATCGAGCCTCCTTGCCGTCTATTTCAGCAGATCAGGATGGACTTGTTGGGACCCATTCCGACGTCAACATCTGGAAACAATTGGATCGTCGTGGCGACGGACTACCTCATCCGATTCGCTGAAACGAAGGCTCTGCCGAAAGGTAACGCAGCCGAAGTGGAGAAATTCTTCGTCGAGAACATCCAGCTGCGACATGGCCCCCCAGAAGTCCCCGTCACCGACAGAGGAACGGCCTTCACAGCGGAGCTCACCCAAGCCATTTTGCAGTAGAGCCAGATAATCCACAGGAAGACAACTGCCTACCACCCTCAGACGAATTGTCTTACGGAGCGCCTGAATAAGGGCTTCTCCGACTTGCCAGCAATGTACGTCGTCGTCGAACGCAAGACCTAGGATGCCGTCTTGCCTTACGTAACCTTTGCTTACAACACGGCGGTGCAAGAAACAACACAGATAACGCCGTTCAAGTTGGTTTACAGCAGGAACGTCATGTTGCCGCACGTCACCGACGAAGAGTATCTTGATGTCGCCACCTATCTCCAGCGCACCGAAGAAGCCCGACAGCTCGCACGCCTGCGGATCAAGAACCTGCAGCAGAGGACTGACAGCGGACACTACAACCTTCGATGACGCTACGTTGAGTATCAGCCTGACGACCGTGTTTGGGTTGGGACACCAATACGCCGACGAGGACTTATAGCGAGAAGCTTTTACGCCGCTATTTCGGACCCTGCCAGATCATCCGATGCATTGGCGCACTCGACTATGAAGTCGTGCCAGACGGCATTTCGCTACCACAGCGGCGCCGCTCACGACCTGAAATAGTAAATGTTGGGCGACTTAACCCGATCTACCAGCGCTAACGAACTTTGGGACTTTGCATAGCTAAACATTGGACTTTCTTTTTTTTTGGGGCAGTATCACTTTGGACTTTGTTCCTTTGTTGTTCTGTTTAATAAGTACCCTTTTGTTTTTTCGCTCTCCTGTTATGTCCGTAGCATTGGGATGATACTTTTTGAGAGGGGGCACTGACACGTGTATTGTTTATCTTTTTCGCGTGACCGGTTTTCACCGCCTAACAAATGTTACCGCTCAGTGCGGGACGCGCCTGCATGTATAGGAAGTTCCTCGAATGTTATCGATGGTTCTATCCGTTCTCTGTTGTCGCTGAAACTTGTGGGTTTGTAGATCCGCGCATGAAAAACCCACTGTGGGTTTTTCATGCGCGGATCTACACTTTGCAGCGGTAGCTCACATGAATAATAAAAGCATAAACGCAAAAACATTGCGCATAAGAATGCAGTTACAGTATATATCATGTCTGCCGTGATGCAACAAGCATCTCACAAACGTTGACTATATATGGCTTGTAGAACATTTACATTGATTTTAACCCGCTTAAACATGTTTGCTCACGACGAGTAAAGTTTATGGTATAACATCGAATTTTTGCATTTCTTCGCAGTAACTTTCGGCAGTAACACGAGGAATTAACACAGCAGTTTAGATTCTACCAGCCCCACTTGCTTCTTTAACTGCTTCTCAAAATTAGGCGGTTCTTCACCGGTTAGTCTTAAGTGGCGATAACTTAAAGTAAAGCTAATTGAGGCTTACAGCTGTTTGCAGCACACGGAAAGGAGTGTACCAACATTTATTCCTTTTCCGTGCAACACGTTCAACTCAGTTGAGCTATTTACCGGTGCTTGTTGCTTGAGGAAGAGAAATTACGAATCTGTTTGGCGAACTGACACAAACCGCTGGGCCCAAATTTTTAATGGAATATGACTTTTGGACCATATGGCTATGACTGCAGCCAGAAAGAAGCCGAAGCCTCGTTCATTAGTAGTATGGGACATATAGAAGATATCATTATTCCCCGATGGAGGTAAAAAATTAAGGGAATTCTTATGATCGAGGCTTGTAGTGTCTTCCTTATGAGGTGGGTATTCGAGATTCTCTTTTATGTACTGACGAAGCGAATAGTCCTCAGTTTGTATAATAATGCAATGCTGGATCGAGACATGGTGAGGCAGAAGTTGCTTGAATTTTCCTTTTCTAGGCGCGCTAAGCTGCGCTGTAGTGCCTCGAGTACACTTTAGGCATTTCAATTGGAGCTGCAAAAAACTGCATCATGGTTTCAATGAAAAGTTGTGAACTGATGGGTTTCGCGAACGATGCGTGCCTCGCCATAATGACAGTCGGCTGCTTCCGTCCGTAGCGTGAGGGGTATGCCATAATGTCGATAAAGCCAACTGAGGCTCACTATGAAGACCACTGATAAGGCATACATAGCACCAATTGATTGGCTCTCGATCTTAATCACGAAACTTTTCTTTCAGGTGTTTGCTGTTATGGTATTCGTGAAACGTATACATGCTATATGTTATGAGCCATCATGTTATCATCCGCAAGCAATGCGCTTCCTGGGTGCTTGTTTCAGAGAACGATGAAAGTATAGTAGCAAACCTTTTCATACAAAACGCGCCTAACCTTATGCACATTAATAAAGTGGGCATATTTGACCAGAACAACTCACCAGAGTAATATCAATCATGCTGAAAGCTTCGCTGGACAGTGCCCTAACACGGATTTATAATGTTGGCACCATATGCTGAATTTTTCTTCCATGTAAAATGCAGCGCCTTTCATAGCTAAGTATTAAGGTGATGTCAAGTGTTTAGCGGAGCACACAATTTCGTGTGTTGAATTTGCAGATATTATTTTTTTTCTACGCAAAATTTATGGACACACACGACACGACAAATGTATGCAGTGGAAAACCAGTAGACCCCTTCAACGCTACTTATCTTGCGATATACCCAGCCGCAAATTTTCTCGACTCACGCGGTTTTGAAGAAGAAACTGTGGTTCAGGCATGAGAGCAGAAAGAAGCCGACATATCCTTCAATAAGTACTGCTTGGCCCACCCATACCACAAGCATGCACAAAGTGAACGAGCGCGCGCGGCAGCCGAGCTAGCCGCAGCGAGCGACATCCTGGCCGTGACGTCACTCGCGAGAGGGCGCCACTCCAACTCCTCTTTGCTAATTGCAGATAAATGTCGACTGCACAGACAGTGCCGCTGCTGACCATTCGGAGATACCTGCCCATATTGTACAGCTTCTGCATCAACCGCCACACTGAAACACCTCTTGTGTACGTGCCCTCGCCTTTACCATATCCAGCGATCATTGGTCCTTCACCCAGAAAAAAACACCGGGCTACGACTCTTGGCTTCGTGCGCCCAACCGCCGAGCCCTACGAGTGTATATTGCCGAATCCGGCTTAAACTTGTGCCGCTGTTTAAACTTCCGAAATCAAACTAAAAGAAAAAACTGCCGCTGCTTCAAGCGACACTTGGATACCGTATGTTAATTACTTTCTCATATTTAGCGCGTTTTCTTTGATTCCAGGTCGTGCTCAACCAGTTGAACGACCAGCCTCTGTCGGAAGAAAGAATTTCATAGCATCGGCGGGACTTGACGTCGCATCAGAAGGCCGTGCAAGTGCCACTACGCTTTTTTACATCCACCGGCCTGTGTGAACACCTCTAATTGGAATGTTCTTCCTGTTGCCTGTTCCTGATCTTTTTGTTCCTGATCCTGATCTCTCTCTTTTTCTCTTTGCCCTCTTTCCAAACCTTATAGCAACCGGAAACTCGCTGGAGCCACATTTTGTAACGATTCGGTTTCCGAAGAATTTAGTTCAGCGGTGGCGTAACGTTTAGGCGTTTCGCTGATGTAATGAGAACGAGAGGAAGGACAGAGGCCAATCAGTGCGCATGTTCTTTTTTTTTTTCGGGAGGTAAACGTTACAAAGCAAGCGAAGATATATCAAATTAGGAACACTTCTTGGTAAGTAAAAAGTAGTTTGTTGGTGCTTTTGAGGAGGTTTATGTTTTTCATTATGAGACGTGTGGCATACTGGAGGTGAGTGAGTTAGCGTACTTTGTTTACTGCGGTTGACCCATTTATGTCGTTAATGGTATGTCGTACGTTAACATGGTGTGTAGAAAGTCCACTGTAGTTGTTTAAGTATGCATGAGCATAATTCCAAATTTAAGTTGTCCCACCCCCAAAGTAAAGTTGGCCTACGTCTCATTTATGTTGGCCCACTCGCAAACTTCAGTTGGCCCAGCCCTACTATAAGCTTCCTCGAGCGATTTCGCTTTGAACACCGATCTTGTCCGTGTGCACAAGGCATGCGCACAGTCTCTGCACACGGCACACTACGCCTTCGGATCATACCGAAGCGCCACTTGGCTTCGTAGCAGACGACGGATTCGGTTTCCGAACGATTGACATGTGCGTGACGGTATCATAATATGCGTGCGCGCCCCGACGCGATGGCGTCACCCAGGCGGCGACCAATCGCAGCTCGCAACATCACTGCTTTCTCTCTCTCTCTCTCTCTCTCTCTCTCTCTCTCTCTATCTCTTTGATTCCATATTTGTAATCTATATGTAAGACTATCAAGAGCAACAAGAACTTCTATGCGCCTTTATTGTTTTCATTAGTGTGAGCGAATTATGGCCCTTTGATTGTATCTTGTGAAAATGTCCTTGCTGTTACTTTTTTTCAATTTGAAAGTACTGTAACATTTATTTATTTATTTATTTACAGTACCCTCAGGGCCCAGAAGGGCGTTACAGAGGAGGTGGGTACAATAATCAACAAAAAACAACACGTTCAAACAATTATTAGTATTTAGAGTGATAAACTCAAAATATAATCAGTTATTGCAATCTTGAAAAATGATGCCTCCTCGATGCAGGCGATGGAGGGGGGAGGCGGTCCCACTAGGGACTGGTTTTGGGCAGAAATGAATCGGAGAAAACATTTGTGTGACAGAAAGGAATGAACACTTTAAACCGATGATTAAGACGCGAAATGTACGAAGGTTCTGAAATGAATTCTTGTTTAAGTGAGTTATTTTGGTAAAAAAATTTTTTGAAAAAGGCAGAGACGGGAAATCTTTCTTCGAGGCTGCAAATTAATCAGGCCAAGGTTTGACTTCATTAAAGAAACGCGAGCTCTGCGGGAATAATTTGAAAGGATGAAACGTTCTGATCTGTTGTGAACTGACTCAATGGTGCCTGCTAATGTTTTTTGACCAGGGTCCCAGATAGATGACGCATCCTCTAGCGTCGGTCTAATTAGTGTTTTGTAGAGCAGTAAGTTCAGATGGGGTGGGGCTTTAGAAAAATTCTTGCGAATGTAGCCAAGAGATCTGTTTGCATTGTTCGTGATGTGTTCGATGTGCGCATGCCACGAAAGATTACTGTTTAGCTGGATTCCAAGATATTTATAGGAAGTCACGTGCTCAAGGTTGGTTTCTTCGATAATATAGCCGAAAGGAGTTGGTGAGTTTGAGCGACGCGAGACAGACATAATTTTGCATTTAGTCGGATTTAAGAACATTAGGCATTGTGAGAACCACCTTGAAATGTTATCTAGATCTGACTGAAGCATAAAGTTATCATGCTGATTAGTTATTTCACGGTATAGAACGCAATCGTCGGCAAAAAAGTTTAATAGAACTATTAATTACGGCAGGTGTGTCGTTTATATAAATTAGGAATTATAACGGTCCCAAGACGGAGCCTTGACGAACACTTGACTTTACGGCGCAGTGCGGGAATGCAGAATCGTTAGCTGTTACAAACTGGGTACGGTTGTTTAGAAAACGTTCTATCCGTTTCAGAATATTAGGGTCAATATTTTTTGAGTTTAAGAAGCAGGGATGAGACACCTTGTCAGACGTTTTCGCAAAATGTAGAAAGGTACAGTCAATGACTTGGCCTTTGTCTAAAGAGGAAGAAATGTTGTGTATAAACGATATTAGTTGTGTTTCGCAGGAGTAGCTTTTGCGAAACCCATGCTGAAAATAAGTAAAGAAAGAGTTGGATTCCAGAAATGAGACAAGATTGGAAAATATGACGTGTTCATGGATTTTGCAAGACTGCTTGTAAGTGAAATGGGTCTGTAATTGAGTGAGAGGAGAATGCGGGTTACCTAATTTCAACAGAGGGATCACCTTCCCCACCTTCCAATCTGCGGACAAAGTTGAGTACTCAATACATTGAGTGAAAAGGTACATAAAAAATATAGAGGAGTAGACAGCAGTATTTCTCAAAAATTTCGGATTAATTTCGTCGGCACCACAGGAAGACGATAGTTTTAAATCTTGAATAACTTAAAAATCCCCGCCAAATCGACAACAAGCGTATCTATGGGAACGAAATCTTTGCGCATGTGTGGCACTGTATCAACAAAGCAAACAGAAAATGTTTTCGCGAAAGTATGATTTAGGACATTGCAACATTCTGCATTGCTCATGGTGTTACTATCCGTATCTGTAAGAGAAATGTTATTTTTCTTCTTTATTTGAACAGTGCTCCAAAATTTTGCTGGATTTGTAGAAAGAAGTGAGGGTAGACGGGTATTAAAAAAACGTTCTTCGCTTCTTTTGTCACGGTACAATAAACATGCAGCGCATTAGAATAATCATTCCAACGAGATGTTCGACTGCGTTTTGCAAGACAGAAAAGGCGTTTTTTTTGTTTGTTTGACAGCCTTTTTAATGTCGTGGAAAACCAAGGACAGCGTTTCTTTCCCGAAAGTCTGCGCAGTGGCACATATTTTTGCGACAAGTGACGTGGCTTTGTTTTTAAACAAGTTCCAATTTTCTTTCACCGCACGGCTGAAAAATTCTGGTATAAATTCGTCAATGAATACTGCAAACTCAATAACTGTAGTGTAATCACCGCTCTCATAATCTCTGTTAAATTTCGCATTGTTCTTCTCAGATCTAACGGGGCCTGTTACAAAAGAAACGTAAAAAACAGTGATCACTTAGTCCAGGGAAACAAGTTAAATAATGCAGTAAGTTTGGTTCAATGACAAGGATAAAGTCTAGAGTGTTAGATGAAGTAGTGCCAGCTCTAGTAGGACTAGAAGCAAGATGCGTAAGATTAAAATGTGGGCACAAGTCGAGGAAAGATTGGCTTGCGGCGGACGCACCGACAACGAAGGGGGATAGCCAAGTCCACCTTATTTGGGGGAAACTAAAATCGCCTAAAAAGAATAACGGTGAGTGAGGAAATGCTGAGACGAGAAAATTCCCAGCGGCATGCAGTTTATTGCAAGAAGTAGATGGTGCACTCGGCGACCGATAACACGCACAAAGCAATGTGTTTTGGTAGTTTATGACAATACGAACAAAAACCAATACTAAAGACGACGCAAGTGAAATCCTATAAGACACTATATTGTCGGCGACGGCAAATAAAACACCACCACCTGATTTTAGGTCGCGGTCATGACGGTGAACAACGTAATTCTTGTCACAGTGGAACAGCTCTTCGCTAAGAATTTTATCAGTCAGGCAAGTCTCCGTCAATACAACCACGTCAGCGGCACACGAATCAAAAATAGATGCTAGAGCTTTACGTTTATTAACTGCACTTCGCACATTCGACAACAAAAAAAGAGAAATCGCGACAAGGTTGGCTGCGTTGCCGGTGCCTGATGTCTGTTAAGAAATAGACGCGTCAGAATGGCGGTTAGTAGCAGTGGAAGATAATTCAGCAGTGCAGGGAACATTGCCCAATTGCAGTTCGCAGACACTCTCGTTATCAGGGAGTAAATATATCCTTTTTGTTAATATACAGCTTGTACTTCACAGTGAAAAATTGGTCGCTTTGTTTGCCAAATTTCTACAGTTTAGTTCTGACAGCTCTAGTTGCCTTACAAAAATCTTCACTTACGGAAACTGCAGTTGTCTTTAACTTATTTTTAGAAGAAAGAAATATCGTTTCCCTTAGCTTAGACGATAAAAATCTGACAATAACAGGCCTGGGCTTGTTAGGGACAGAACGGCCAAGTCTGTGTGCCCTGGAAATGCGGCCATCGCTCTTATATATAGGTTCATGTTTAATGCTGAATTTAAAACCGAGCACATTTTCTCTTCTGACTGCGCCCAAGTTTCCGCAGTGCTATCTGCTACCCCATTAAGTATCAAATTTTCGCGGCGTGAACGGCCTTCAAATCCATTGAGCCGCTGGTTCAATACGGCTACTTGCGGCACGAGGCTTTCCCCCTGTTGCCCTTCAGACGATCGAGTGCATTGTTCAACTGCCGAGAGCCTGTTGTCGATATGGGCTATTTGTTGCTCCATTGAATACTGAGCCTCTTTGACTTCACTCAAGGCAGTCATCACTTCTTGGTGTTTAGAAACAAATTTGCGGTGTAGCGATTTAACAAGCAGCAACTCCTTGTTAAGCAGTCTACGATCTTCTTTAGGGGGTCCAGGGTTTAGCTCTACTTTGGCGGACACAAATAACAACTTGAAAACAAGAACACGTTCACATGGTAATTGGAACAATACTTGTGGGCCTGGAAGCACTAGCAGCCAAACATTGTTTCACGTTTTACAGAAAAGTTGAGGTGCTGCGCTCTCCTGCATCCAAAAACGAAAATGTGTTTGAAGCATGGTAGTGGCTGCAGAGCTTCCATTCCCACTGAAGAGGCGCCAGTTATTCCAGCTACCTTTAAGGCGTGCCAGCGTTGATGCGTTTGTCGATTTGGCAATATGAGCACAAATTCGAACGCCAACATAAAAATGACTAAAATGCCTCGCGTTATTAGATTGGCTTCCATTCCATTCCACTTTATTTACGCTTGAAAGCGTGCGTCTGGGTCTATATGCCGTGTCCACGAACCGTCTACGCAGTGATTGCACCTCGTCATTCCCACGCAACTGTATACCCTTAACACGTGAGCTGATCCGCGTTTCACTTTATCCAACGGGGCATTCCAATCGGTGTTCGCTCCCGTTCACGCCACGGGAGTCGATGGCGAGCCGCACACGCCATCGCGACGAGGCGAGCGACTGAAGAAGAAGGGAAAGGGCAAGCCGCGCTGACACCAGGCGACGACTATGCGATTTCACCGTGGAGCTCTTCCGCGCCTCCAACTTTTGAGCCGTAATCACGCAGCCGTCGCCGATAAGCGGGGGAGAGGTCAGAGAGAGAGAGAGACCGCGCCACGATAGCGACGGGCCGGACGACGCTGGCTCCGACCTTCCACGCGTGTCCCGAGACGTCGGCGATCCCATCTTCCGTGAGCCAAGCTCCTTGTGCAGTGTTTTGAGCACCTGACCTCGTCAATTCTAAGCGTCGTGTCAACGTGTGTCATGTGACTCTGCAAAGACCACACTCGCACCCCGTCAAACTTTGACACACGTGTACGAGTTACATATGAATGAAAGCGTCGGCTCCTCGGCTACCCTAGACAACTGGCTGGTAAGCCTGCAGCTCATGCTTTTGTTTTTCACCTGTTTCCTCTTAGTCTCTCGGAACAGCGTGTGCATGTTATTTCGACAAGTGCGAAACTACAGTCACATTACGTACGGTGCATCAGGCACCTGACGAGTGCAAGATAGCGCTCGTATGTCGCAACTACGGGACAAAACATGCAATCAGGTCCTGGAAAAGCACGCAACTAATGATAGGCGCGCTCGTATACACTATCGATGGCTACTCATATCATATCACGTCGTAATAATTTAATGTATTATTATTCGTGCCGAGGACTATTGAGCAATGCCACAGAGTACTTTTGACCATTTTGAATGCTTTCATCACGCATATAAATATTGGTATGCAGGCGTTTCCTTCCCTTTTTTAATTCAACTCCTTAATGGAATCATCAAGCGTTATCGCCAGCAAGCGTTCATTTATTTATTTATTTATTTATTTATTTATTTATTTATTTATTTGCAAGTTTTAATAATTGAGACACTTTTCGTTTAGACCAAGTATAATCACCCAAAGCTTGACAATATAACCTTTCTCATAGATATTTCTTCTATAGACTATCGGTTATCCTTGTGATATTTAACAATAAATTCAACGCATTCAAGCGCACGATTGGTGCTAATCGTCGCGTCATTGATACTGCAGACGTGTTTACTTTCATGCGTGCAAGTATGATATCTGTACACATAATTATTCCGTTATCTCATTCTCTTAGGCAACACTTCGCCGTCTCTGATAAAAGGTCATCTAGCACCACACACGTTCCTCGCCAAGAACCAGAGACAAGTAACGCGACAAACCTTCTTTCCGACCAACATGGCGTTGGTGAACCAACAATTTCACCACCCCACGCTGAGACCACCGGCTCCATTGACGGTAGGTGAACATCTTGATTAGAGGTTCATGTCTCGGCGCAAATAAATTTTGCTTGAATTGCGTGCTCAGGCATGGCGACCAACGTACGCACAGGATTCCATGCCATATAAAAATGCGGATCCTGTCAGTCGCAGCTAATTTCTTCTTGAATGTAGACAAAGTATGCAACAAAAGTCAGGTACCTGTGTGGTATAAGTATACTCATATACAGCGATCAAATACAATATACGATGACAAAATTACCATTATGACAAAACAGCGCTAAAACAGGGCAAAACATCAAACACGCGTGCAGCGCTCACTCAGTGCTGCGTCTGGGATTGTACCACGAAACTACAATTTGTAACTGACAATATATTGTTTTACGATTGCTATTTCTCTATGGAAATTTGTGTAGCGTTACAGGTATAGGTCCATAGACAGCATAAACGGCGAGAGAACCAGGGGCCAAATTCACCAACTTTTTGTTCATAAGTGATTAGGTAGCAGTCTTCACTATTGTGTCCGGCATCAGGATTTGCTCGATTTTTCTCTGACGAACAATTCCAACGTAAGAGTCATTTATGAATTCAGTCCCAGAAGACTATGTGCAAGGTTTCTTGCAGATCTTTCTAATCGCTTATTTGTAATACTTTCTTTTGTTGCATATGGACACTCCAGGTGATTTTCGTCGTCGGCGTAGCCGTGAGTTTCCATATAAAGTCCAAATGCGATAAGATCCCGTCGCGCCCCGCGCTCCACATGCTGTGGATGCGAAGGAAAGCGCGCGAGGAGGAGACGAGAAAGATGGTGGCTTGATGCGCGCTCATTTTGCAGATCACGTGACAGTGCGCAAGGTCGGGGAGAGGAGATGATCCAGCAAGTACCATGATCAGGCGCGTGCGGGAGGATGGTGGGGGGGGGGGGGAGGTCAGGGTGCGTCTCCTTTGCTGGCCCGGCCGTGGCTGCGAATGGCTGTCCGCGCGGCTTCGCGCGTACACTGGCCGCGCCCTATCTTGGAGGTGATCTCCGTCTGGTGCAAAGATTCAGTGAGCCGAGATGGCTGACGGCAGCATTTGCTTTCTTTTCGGGCGTCTTTGCTGGAGGTCGCGTGAACCGAGCGGCAAGCGTCGTTCGCTTAGTCCTGTTTGCGGTCTCAATGGTGGTGGTGATAAACTTTAATAAATATTGAGCCATATCTTAAGCTATTCCTGGGTTGGCCCTCGGTCACGTGAAGTGGCCGGCAGTCGGTGACGTCCGGCGACTTCTGAAGCCCAGCCCACCAGCGGCTTTTGGACAGCTGGGTCGGAGCTGGACACCGCGACCTCCCGTCGCTCGAGGTCAGTGAGTTGCCATTCTGTTGGCGGTTGGAACTCAGAGTATATGTATAGTATGTGCTGGAAATCAGCTCTTGGGGCTCCGCATAAGGTACACTCTGGACAGAACAGCCCTGGGTGCATTAGTGCTAAAAGGGCGGGGGAGAGAAAAATGCGACATTGTAGCTGGCGCCACGTCACCTGCTCTAATTTAGTGAGTGATTTGTGAGGCGGAGGATAGTGGAGTCGTTGCTCTCTGTAGTGGAGTGAAATTTCGTGGTATGTGACCATTCGGTCACGGGCGCTCCCTGGCTCGGCGGCTTGCCCTGCTCGGTTGACGTACGCTCGAGCGGTGAGAGAGAGAGAGAGAGAGAAACAACTTTACTGGTCCATTATGAAATGAAACGCGTTAAGCGTCTGCTGGGGTGGCTCCCTCTTCGCGGGCTCCATATGCTTCCAGGGCCGCCTGGCCCCTGTGGATCAGTCGGAGCTGGTCTTCCAGGGCGGGGCTGGACAGCATGATCTCTCATCGCTCGTAAAGGGTGAGAATAGCACGGGGTTAGTTATGGGTATAGGTGGGGGGTGGTCTATGGAAAAATTGCACTCTCCTATGACGTGCCGAAGGGTGCCTAATGCATTGCAGTGAGGACATCTATTGTTGTATCTCTCTGGGTACATTTTGTTCTGGAGGCAGAGGTCGGGAAAGGATCCTGCCTGGATTTTCCTGTATATTGTTTGTTCGGCTCTGGTCAAGGCCTCTAGGTCCATCATGGGCGGCTTCGTTGCCTGGATGGCCCGCGTGCGCAGGGACCCATATGAGTTGAATGGGCCTAGTGGGGGGCTGAGAGGAGTTGAGAATTTTATGGACGACGGCATGCGTCCGCCCTTTTGCAAAGTTTCTGATCGCGGTTTTTGAGTCACTAAATACGAGTGTAGCAGTGGTTGAGGAGATCGCAAGGGCAATTGCAGCTTCTGCGGCTTCTAGCGAGGTGTGCATTAGGACCGATACAGCTACTAGAAGTGAAAGATTGTTGCCGATTGCGCAAATGGCAAAGGCTGGCTGAGTGGTGCATGCCGCGGCATCTACGTAGACAGCCTCCGTGTGTTGGTTGTAACGTTTGTGTGGTGCCTGGGCTCTTGCTGCGCGTCGAGCTTGGTGGTGGACTGAGTGCATGTGTTTTGGGGAGTGGATGCACAATTAAAAGCTATTGGGTGGCCCCCCGGGGGGGGGGGGGGGGGGTATGTAGGTCGGAGAGTGTTGGTTGGGTTAAGACCTAGGTTCTTAATAATGCTGCGGCCTGTAGGGGTGGAGGAGAGACGTTCAAGTTGTGCCGTCCGGTGAGCTTCTCTAAGCTCGGCTAGTGTGTTATGTATGCCCATGAGTAAGAGCCGTTCGTTGAAGGTGTGTCGAGGGAGGTTGAGGGTGGTCTTGTATGCCTGGCGAATCAGGGCGTTGATTTTCTCTTCTTCTGCTCTCGTGACGAAGAGATATGGGAGAGAGTATACTATGCGGCTGACAACGAATGCTTGAACTAGGCGAAGGAGGTCATGTTCTCTGATGCGCCTGTGTCGGTTGGCAATTCGTCGTATGAGCCGCATGATCTGATGGACGGTGTTTGTGAGTTTGGTTATCGTGGCGATGTTCTTGCCATTACTCTGGAGTAGGATGCCTAGGATTCAGACCTTTTCCACTTCTGGGATGGGGGTGCCGTCCAACGTGAGTTTTATTGGAGGTGGGGCACCTAGGTCCGTCCTAGCTCTAGGTCCATCCTACATCACGCCCGCGTTGTGACAGCGAGTGTTCACGACCATCGAGCGAGATCTGCTCATGTGTGCCTGTGCGCGTGTTACATAGTGCTTATTTATTCATTTATTACCTTATCAGAGTACACACTGTAAAGGTTGGTGTCGGGCATGAAATAGATGGTAGCTGGCCCATGCCGTCGTCCAACTTATCCACGCTGAGGACGTTGTTGAAGGGGGAGACTTGTTCTCATCGAGAACGAGGAATATGGGATTAATTTACAGTATCTATATGAGAACGTTACCGTTCATCAGTCTAGCATGACTGAAAGAGGAATGCACCCCCAGCCGCCGCGCAACAGCTGCTTATAAACACTCTGTCCTCCCTAGATCCCTAGGTGAGAGAAAACGGCCGTTCAACCGTCGACCGATTCGGAGCGTCCAAAGTCATCGTCGCCGACCTGCCTTTGAGGGGGAGGGTTTACACACTCCCGCACAGGTTTGCTGACTACACCAAGGTGAGAGGGTTTTCGTAGACAAGGGTCTTGCCCCGAGCAGGCGCCTCTTGATCCCAGTGTTGACTCCGCAGACAGTGGCCGCCGCGTCTGTCTATCGACTGACGACTTCCAAGAACCGTGAGATGGCGCCACAAAACTTATTCCAGGAGTTCCCCCGCTTCAACCATATTGTAAAGGCGACGGTGACTCCACAAACAATACTTGGTCCGCCGACTGTGTCTAGACATCCCGGCGTCG
The DNA here is from genome assembly GCF_038994185.2 of Dermacentor albipictus. Classification (NCBI taxonomy): domain Eukaryota; kingdom Metazoa; phylum Arthropoda; class Arachnida; order Ixodida; family Ixodidae; genus Dermacentor; species Dermacentor albipictus. The sequence goes on from NC_091824.1 coordinate 19,479,886, forward strand.
TTCTGTTGGGGACACGGCGCATTGTGGGCCTTACAAAGCGAGTCGCCGCAGCAGTCATGGTGGCGCCGAGGGCCTGTTGACTCGGCGCATTATTGTTTTCACAAAGTGGAGTCATCGCAGCGGGCCAGGCAGGTTTCGTAGGTCGCTTCTCCTCTAGTTCGCCAACCCCCCAGGCCGTTCCTAACAACACAGCGCCCATGTGGCATTACAGTGGGGGTATGTATAGTCAGCAATAGTAACTAAGAAAAGCAGGTAAGGTAACACACTAAGGAGCGGAAACTTTGTGTTTATGTTTGAATTAAAAGTAGCAATTAATGAACGTATGATTTCTCTAGAGACATTGTTTCCGTATGTTCATATGGTTGCGACAAAGAAAAAAATGGGAACCGCTCAGACCTCCTCGTGCTTCTCGCTCAAACTTTACAGTGTGTTGTGTCTGTCAGGGACGTAAATCTGATCAGTAAATTTCTTCAGTGAAAAAAAAAACAGGTTGTTCGGGATCTACTTGGATGGGACACAGTAATGTGCGGCTCTCTGTGGAAATGTCGCCTGCGAAGCAAGAGAGACAGATAGAAGAGATTTAGGGATTCGCAATATTGCTTTGAGGTCTTCTTTCTGATGCGTTAGTACTAGTTTGATTTGTACATGATAAAATAACTGTATGTCGTATGTATACCACCCGCTCAACAAGAACCGAGGAGTATCCGACGCCGCACATGTGTGACGTATTTTCTGACCCGTACGTATCACCGATGACCCTGCATTGCGGGAAGGAGGCGTAAGGATGAAAAGAGAGAAAAAAGGATAGACATATAAAACAAGTTGCGCGTGCATGTCAGGATGCGCAGCGAGTCTATAAATGGTCGCAGCGACCTGTCGACTTGATGTACTTAGTAATCTTTACATTGATTTCTGCGACTGGCATGCATGGTCCAATGATCTTCATTTTCGCAGACTTGATACCTACTGAAGGCATGCAAGTACTTGATGCAGGGCCCCCAATACTTGTAAGGCGCTTCGAGCTGATGCTGCCTGCAGCTTAGCAAAAAGAACGCGACGGGCGTCAATTAGTGAATAGAGTATGACAACGACCAGCCGATCATAAATTGCGCGCTCTGACGATTTCTCTGGAGGCGACGGTGAGTTCATTGCTGTCGCTTTGTCTTGAAAGTCACAGGATGGATGGCGCCCTGTTAGGCCAAGGATAAGTGGGCGCGCTCTTTTTCTTTGGCGTCATTGTCCTTGGAGAAAGAGGAAGAATAAACATGTTTATTACACAAATGAAGCTTTGGAGAGGCGTCCTTATTCAAGAATGCCTTGAGCTCGGGCCGCGTCCTGAGTCCTCGCAATAAGCCGTTGCTGAACCTCGAGTTCGGAGCTGGCCAAGGCTCTCTCCCAAAGCTCGTTGGTTCGATAAGTGTTCGGAGGATGCAATGGCGCCTGTCTCCAACCCCCTACTATGCGCCTGGGGGGCCTGGGTTCTGCGTGGAAGCGGCATTGCGGAGAGAATTGTGTAGGGATATGAGGTTATTTCTGGTTGGGTGGGGGAATGTATTAACTTGTAGAGCACGGTGGGATCGCTCCTGCTCTCTAGGTATCCTGTGTGGGGGTGCGTACATCCTGCGGATTAGCTTGTAATGTTGTGTGATGTCTTGGTACGAGTCGAGCATGCATGCGCTATAGTTAGGATACCACGCCGTCGGCTCGGTGGGTAAGTTCTCGAGCCACGTGCAGTCAAGTCTGCTTAATCTGAGTGGAAGAGAACGTGGTGATGATTAGTTTTCATGTGCATAATCGAAGCTGTGGTTGCCTTTGATTGAACTCGGTGACAGGAACACCGTCGGGGTGGTTTTCTAAACCATGTCGGCAGCTTCTCGGTCAGACGAGTGGTCCCTCACCATCTGCTTCAATATGGCCAGTGCTTCCTGAATTAGGAGAAATTCATTAAAATGAACATCATGGTATCAGAGACAGGCCGCTTCAGAACGTTGGCTATGGAACGGGCAGTGTTGCGAGGCTCAGAGCAGTGGGATCAGGCCATTGCGTTTGTGCATACACTCACTTACGCGGCCACGCTTCGCGCATTTCCTACATGGTAGTGATCCTGGTTTGAGGGGATGAACTATACGTCGAAAGTGATCCTACTTGACGTGTAACGGAAGCGATTCAGTGTTGCGTACTATACCTTCGCACAGCGGGACTTGACATTGCGAGAAACGTGTGCGCTGACTTACTAAGTATCGCCAAATCCACGTTGAAAATGGCCTCGTCGATGAGTGTGAGCACAGCACCAGTGGCGACCTCCTTGCTAGGCAGAACGTGAAAGCGGACTTGCGTACCACCGAGGTCGGTGACTGACGCAAGGCCTGTAATGCGGCCACAGCAGGTTCAACATCTATTGCCAGAATATTCTTGTGGTTTGTAAGAGTTGGGGTCGGGCATTTCAACATGCGGTAGCTGGCCCATGCCGTCGTCCACCTAATCCACTCAGAGGAGTACGTTGAAGAGCAGTTTTTTATCGAAAACGAAGAGTACAATGTTTATTTACATTATTTACATTAGTAGTAGATAGCGTTACATCTCAACAGTGAAGGGAAGCCGACTGGGGCACCTTCCTCCAACAGGAGTGCCCGAAGTCACCGAAAACTCCACTTTCACGGTGAGAGCGCGCTTGATAGCACAGGCACCTTTGTTCACTGAACAGGATGTGAGAAGTACACACAGGCACACGGTTCACTGCCCCAGAGACAGCAGTGAGCAAATCGTTAACAGGAGGTTTGAAACTTGTCTCTGTTTACGCATCTCGGCTCACTAAGTTTGTTTCATGATGATGATGATGATGATGATGATGAGTTATTGGCATCCCAATTGAAACGCGGCGGTGACAAATAGTCACCTAGCCTGCTCGTGTTAATCAGGTAGGCTATATACATGTTCTTAATTCTAGCATTTTTGTATACATCTCTTTAATCTCCTTTCTATTCCTCAAAACTTCTCTATCAACTTCGTACCATTACCTATGCCTGTAATGGATCCGGTCGTATCAATCTCTCCCCTGCTTTTTTTCCACGAATACTATAAACGGTTCTTGCTTATCTCGACTGCTGACCGGTTAATACTTCCGCCTACTTTAAACCCAAGCACTTCTGGAAGGTTTTCGTTTTCGAAGGGTGAATCCCTTCGCATTCCATCAGAATGGGTTGAGTGGTCTCCGGATTTTTGCTGCAGCATACACACACCTCGTCTTGTTCCGAATACTTGCTCCGGTATGTTTTTGTCCTTAGGCAACCAGCTCGAGTCTCAAACAGTAAGGCACTTCTCTTCGTGTCATCGTACAGATTTTCCTTTCTAATTTCTTTCTTCTCATTCTTGTAAATATTCACGGTTTTTTTTGTTTCCATTCTTTGCATCCAATCCGCTGTCTCTGCTTCTCTCACTTTCTTTCTGATGACTCCTGGTTGTCTATATATCCTTTCAATTACCCTGTTCTTGGTTGCCAACTTTCATGAACTCTTCCTCCATTCTGTGCCCACGCTTTCTAAGGTGCAGATACTTGTGTACCATCACTCATTTATTTTGATCCATGTTTCTAAGTCTTCCTTCAAAACTAAATTTACTCTGCGCTTGTCTGACTTCAAGCGAGGCCCAACCCATGGTACCGTACACTGCATCATTTGGGGTTTTGCCGTGGGCTCCAAATACCAACCGGCCTACCGATCTTTGGTTAACTTCCAGCTCCGACAAGATGTCCGAGTTTAAGTACAGAATGGCATTTGCGAACGTTAGCGCTGGCACCATTATTCCTTTCTATATACATAGATTCTACGCACCACCTCATATTTATTGTGGCTCCAAAGTGCTCTGTTTTTCATTATTGCTGCGTTGCACGTCATGTTTATTTTCATATACAGTAAAAGCTCGTTAATTCGAACCGCAAGGGGAAGCCGCTTCAGTTCGAATTAACGAAAGTTCGAACTAACGAAAGTGAAGGAGGGCAACAGTACACTGCGATTTGGAAGCAGTAGGGCATGTCAGGAATTTGGCGTGTCAGAAAGTGAATGCGTGTGCCGCGGGCACACGCCATCTTCAAGTCGAAGCTCTGGGTCCGACTGTGCCACACCACCGATGTCCACCGAAACGAACGTTAACCGAAGCTTAACACCATCACAATGAATCGCGACGGCCGATACCTCCTAAGCTTAAAACAGAGGTGCACAACCAATGAAGACTGCCGAGACAAAGACGCTGAACATGTGAAGGTGGCGAAGGCCCGGATTCGTTGGTTCTTGATTGCAAGCGCAGCTGCGACGTACTTGATTCGCTGTGTTTTGGAGCTTGCCGTGCCATCTCCGCACAACATTAGCAGCTGTACAAGATTTGCAAAGCCTCCGAGATTCGCAATGGGCAAGAAGTCTCGGAGGTTACGTAAAACGGAGAGGCGGCAGACGCCGCAGCCTTCTGGCTGACCCCGCGTCGGTTAAATTTTTTTCCAATTTTGCCTTCTCTCGCCGTTCTCTCCGTTTCGGAGGCAATACAGCCTTGTGTGTAGGCAGTAGGCGCGTTTCTCTAGACGTGTGCCAGGCGAGCGTAGTTCGAATTATCCGTGAGGGAACCTTCCCGCGTTCGAATTAACGGACTTTTTTATACATAGACTTCTGTGGAGCTTGGCCGGACCAAATCGTACAGTTCGAGTTATCCATAAATTCGAATTATTGAAGTTCGAATTAACGAGCTTTCACTGTATAATCTTGGTGGGTGCTTGAGTAAGCATTCCTTTAGTTTATGTAAATGCCGACGAATGCATATTGCTTGACTATGGATAGGACACGCTGTTGAGTTGACACCACGTAATTACTCGTCTCTTCAGTAAAGATCATAGTACCCGACCGTTTGACAGTGTGCTTGGGCGTCTAGCAGCGGCCGTAACGCGCACTTTTTCGCGAGTTTCTTTATCACGTCACCATGGTCTTGGGTCAAGCGGCATCCAGCAACCGCCGTTTGACAATCATCTATTCTTCGTCAGACACGTCACACAATGGCGTCACCGCAGCATGGTCTATCCTGTGGGATGTACTGGCAGCTTCACGAAGCCGAAGCGATTCATCGCAGAAATGCGGAAGCGGCTCGAAGTTATCTGACCCCACTGCTCGATCGTAACAGGGTGTCAGTCCTGACCTAGTTCGCGTCATTTAGCACCAGCTCCTCAAGATGCACACACTACGCCCGTTTAAGTAGTAGGGCTTAAGTAGTCGCGTCGCCCTTACAGTGGGCGTACTGCAATAAGGAAGAATAGCCGTTTTCCTTGTTGCTTTTGCATGCAGTCGAACTCAATCCTTGAGTGAGCGTCCCCTTTAAGTAAGCGACGTCACGTCTTCGGCCTTCGAGCCCATGTGCGTACCGAGGAGCGGCCATATGTATCGCTTGGTTCAGTGTTGCTCTAGGAGTAGAGAGGTTGGAGGTTCCGCCAGAAATAAATAAAATATCTGTTATTCTGGTTGTTCCAGGTAACATTGTGGCTCCGTATATTTCTCGAGGCTCTGAATTCCTTGCACATGTACACACGGTTTTCGGGCTCGATCCTAGAGGATGAGAGCTAGAATCATTTCGAATGATGCTGGGCACAATTAAATAGCACCCATAGTGGCACTGGCAAGTAGGCTATATAAGAATATAACTAATTTCTATACACATTTATTCATTTCATTATATTCATATATTATTTCACTACATATTTCATGAATTTTGTATATTTCTGCATTCCATTGTTTCCGTGCATTTTCTACTTACTTATCGCAACATATCAACAACCACATCATCATCATCATCAGGCTATTTTATGTCCATGCACTCACGGACGTTTACCTCTCCCAGCGATCTGCAATTATCCCTGTCTTGAGCAAGGTGATTCCAACTTGCGCTTGCAAATTTCTTAATTTCATCACCCAACCTAGTCTTCTGCCATCCTCGACTGCGCTTCCCTTCTCTTGGCCCCCATTCCCACAATGGCCCACCGGTTATCTAAGCTACGCATCCACACCTCTCTGATCCACATAGCTCTCGTCCTGTCTCTTAAGGTTACGCCTAACATATTTTGTTCCATCGCTCTTTGCGCAGTTCTTAACATGTTTTAGAGCTCCCTTGTTAACCTCCAAATTTCTACTGCAGATGTTGTACAGTAGCTAGCTGGGCGAGTCGGTACATCTTCCTAACTATTACACGCAGCACAGCGCTCGTGTTTGTCTATTCTTCGTCCGTTTTTTTTAGTGCGCGCTGTGTGTAGTAGCATATGTTGTAGCGGTAGAATGCACTGATTGTGCACTTTTCAACGATAGCGGTAGGCTTCCGGTAATGATTTGGTAAGGCCTTCCGTATATGCGCTCCAACCCTTCTTTATTTATCTGTAATTTTCTTATCGTGATCAGGATTTCCTGTGAGTAATTGACTTAGATAAAGGTACCCTCCACAGATTCTGGAACCAAACTACCCAACACAATTTCTTGTTCCCTTGCTAGGTTGTTCAACATTACCTCTGTCTTCTGCATATTCATCTTCCAGACTACTCTTACACTTTCGTGGTTAAGGTTTTGTTGCCAACATTGCTGAACAGGTCAATGTCGCCTGCTAACCGAATGCTGTTCAGGCATTCGCCATTGATCCTCATTCCTAATCTTTCCCTGTCTAATACTTTAATACTTCTAAGCATGCAGTGCAAACACCATTAGAGAGACTGTGTCTCCTTGACTGACCCCTTTCTCGATGGGTATTTTTCCACTTGTGGAGAATTAAGGAAGTTGTGGTGGTGTTACATAGTCTTTTATATGTTCTTGTTTATTTTACAAGGTACTGCACAATTTATCAGTAATATATTTTGCAAGAAATATTGGTGCCCTTTTTCATATTACCTTGAATAATGTATGCATACAAATGTCTAGCTCCTTGTATTTCTGAGTGATATACTTCCACACTTAGTTTCATTTTCTTTGTGTTTTTGTCCATATATCTTATTGTTTCGTTATGTGCCTGTTGCTTTCCACCTCTGAGTAATGTGTGGTTTACGGAAGCGGGCGAGGGGGGGGGGTGAGGGGTTAGGGTGGATGCTTAGTTAGGTAGTTGAACCTGCCTTTGTTAGCATCGAGAGAATGCAATGATTATAGACTTTTCTTTCCAACAAAAGGGGATAAACTTCCACTCAGGATTTGGCAACACCAGCCGTAAAGACTCCAATCCATCATTATTTTTCTGTTCATTTCCTTCTCATGATCTAGGTCGCCTGTTAATAATTGACCTAAATGTACGTACCTGTGCAGACTCTAGAGGCACACTGGAAATCATGGTTCCTTGCTCCTTTGCCAGGCGACTGAACATTACCTTTGTCTTTTGCATATTAATATTCAACCCTACTGTTACACTTTCTCGGTTAAGGTCCTCAATAATTTGTTAATGCATCCCCAGTGTTGCTAAATAGGAGAATGTCATCTGCAAACCAAAAGTTGAGATATTCGCCGTTGATTCTCATTTCTAAGCCTTCCCAGTCGAATATTCACACTCGCCATCACGTAACACTCGCCTACGTTCTGGGCAGTTTCTACGACTACCTGCTCAGGCTGCTACCTGCGTGCTTCTGTCACCATTTCCCCCGTCCCTGATGGTGTCTATGTGGTCGCTCACCTCACAGATCTGATCCTCTCGCGCAACGTAACACTTCCTCACACCATATTGGTTGTTGCCAACAACAGAACGATGATCCAGTCCTCAACTTTTCTACTTCGGCCCATATTCTTCCTCAATGAATTTAACTAGCCGAACTGTCACCGCTGGAAGAATGTACAATTTCTGCATTCGCTGCTGACGCTGAGACCGTGCCCCAACCTGTCATACCAGCGCCAACAAAATGATATCCCCGGACCTCTTACCTTCCCAAAGTGAAGCACTCCCTGCTGTCCTATTTTCTTACCTTCACGTTTTTGATGTTGAGAACAGTCCACTAGGCAGTACACATGTCGTGGCCCACCGCATCGACACTGGAGACGCCAGCCCCCTTCACAAGAACACTTACTGAGTGTCTCACACTGAGCGCGAAGTCATCCAAAAGGAGGTAGAGAAAATGCTTGACAAATATATGATAGAGCCTTCCTCTAGACCTTGCGCATCCGCTTTGATGCTTGTGAAAAATAAGGACAACATATGGCAATTTTCAACAACAGTCAACAGCCAACAGCACAACAGGCAGATATTTCTCATAGCTAGATCTCTGCTCGGGATACTGGCAAATTGCCGTCGATGACCGCGACCACGAGAAGGCCGCTTTGATCACACTCGACGGCCTCTACCAATTTAAGGTAATGCCTTTATGGTTGTGTAACGCAACCTGCAACTTTCGAACGCATGATGGACACCTTTCTACGCTGTCTTAAGTGGTCGACCTGTCTTTGTTATCTGGAAAATGTCATCGTTTTATCGCCCAGCTTTGAAAGCCACCTCCCTCGTCTGTCGACCATTCCCTACATATTTCGCCGGGCTGACCTCCAGCTCAATTCCTCAAATTATTTGAACACCGAGTTAATGCTATAGTGTCCAACCAGACCCTGACAAAGTCCGTGCCGGCCGTGAGTTCCCGATTCCGCGGTACACGCAGGAAGTACGCAGCTTTTTTGGGCTCTGCTCCTATTTTCGTCGCTTTGTTCTTAACTTCGCAGACATTGCTCGACCCCTCATAAACCGCCTCAAAAAACATGCGACCTCTTCTTGGGGCGCGGACCAAGCGACTTCCTTTGCATCGCTAATTTCTGCCCTCGCATCACCACCTGTGCTGGCTCATTTTGACACAGCTGCTAGAACGGAGCTTCGCACCGACGCAAGCGGCCATGGCATAGGGGCTATCTTCGCCCAAAGACAGAACGGAGCTAACCGTGTGATAGCGTATGCTAGTCGCCTCCTATCACAGTCGGAAAAGAATTACACCATTACTGAGCGGGAGTGCCTAGCTCTTGTCTGGGCTGCCGCGAAATTCCGTCCGCCTATATGGACGGCCGTTCGTGGTCATAAAAGACCGTCATGCGCTCTGCTGGCTCTCAACACTTAAAGACCCCACAGGGAGGCTCGGCCGTTGGCCATTACGATTACAGGAGTGCACGTTCTGGGTTGTGTACAAACCTGGCAACTTAGCACACTGACGCCGACTGCCTATCCTGTCACCCCGTTGAACCAATTGACTCCACTGAAGTAGACCCTGACGCCTACGTCTTAGCAATCACAGACTTCATCCATGGGGCCGACGATCAACGTAGAGATCCATCGTTGCTCTCTCTTATTGACCGTCTGCAATCCGGCACCCTCAACTCCTCAGTCAACATGTCCTTGCTTCAGGGCAACCTCCTTTATCCCCGCAGCATGCACCCCGATGGCGCAGAACTCCTGCTAGTTGTCCCGCGTCATTTACGTAGAGATGTTCTCGTCCAGATTCATTACGCCCCAACGTCCGGGCACTTAGGCGTCTCCAGGACTTGTAATCGCATACGACGACGTTTCTTCTAGAAGGACCTTTATGGTTCCGTTCACCGCTACGTAACATCTTGTGACCTGTGTCAGCGCCGCAAGAAACTTGCCACTCAACCTGCTGGTCTCCTTCAGCCAACTGACGTTTCAACCGAGCCGTTTTATCGAGTGGGCCTGGACTTGCTCGGCCCCTTTTCAATTTCCACGAAAGGCAACAAATGGATTGCAGTCGCTACAGATTATACCGCGTGATATGCACTTACTCGAGCGTTTCCAACCAGCTGCGCCACGGACGTAGCCGACTTCCTACTGTACGACGTCATCCTCCAACATGATGCTCCACGTCACCTACTCACAAATCGCGGTCGCTACTTCCTGTCTCGTGTGGTTGACGATCTACTTCGATCATGTGCTACTCATCACAACTTCACCACCTCAGATCACCCTCAAACGAATGTACTCACCGAACGCCTCAACCGTACTCTGACCGACATGCTTTCCATGTACGTTTCTGATGATCACCACGATTGAGACGTTGCCCTTCCGTTCGTCACATTTGCATACAGCTCATCGCGTCATTGCCGGCTACTCACCCTTCTATCTTCTCTTTGGCCGCCATCCCTTATTACCATTTGGCACCTTGCTTCCTTCTGACCCGGCGTCCACGACTTCCTACGAGCAAGATGCCACCACGCGTGCGCTCGTCGCGCGCACAGTAGCCCGCGCTCGGCTCTCGTCATCCCAGGCCGCGCAAAAGTTCGTTTACGATTGTCGACACCGGGATACGGCTTTTCCACCAGGCTCTCTCGTCCTTCTCTTGCTCCCATATCGTCGTATCGGCCTCTGTGGAAAGTTAATGTCGGGGTACGTCGGGTGCTACCGCATGCTGCGCCAGGTGACTCCTGTCACCTATGAGATAACTCCCATAACATCCACTTCATCGAGGGCCACACAACGAAGTGACATCGTACGTGTTTCCCGCCTCAAGCGTTACAACAGTGATAAGCCTTTTTGACCAAAACCAGCACTGGGACGGTCCTTCGTGCACCTGCCGGGGATAATGTCACGACTAGTGGCGAAGACAAAGTGGGGCTGAGTCATAGTCTCTCCTGTCGAACTGAAAGACCTGCTAAAACCTGTGTGCCCTGTGCAGTCTTGACTAACCAAGTGCTAGATGTTTACTTTTGAGTAAATACTCCCGATAACAATATCATCGATCTCCATATTTCATTAAATCAATTGTTATTTCATCTTGTCCTGCCACTTTCCCCCGGATCATGTCTTGCAAAGCCCTTCTAATTTTATCGCTAGTTATAGAAGCAACCTATGTATCCTCTTCTCCACATATACTGTATCTCCGCAAACATCAGTGGCTGATATATCTTTTATATATACCGAGCGTTTCAGCAAAAACTTTCAAAAGTTTTTAAAGGTTGTTAATTAGGGCGATGATAATTAAGGCCCAATTTGTAAGACATAGTTAATGCACTCGAACGCGCGACATTTAGTAGGAATCCAAGACGCGGCCTTTGGTGTTCATTAAGGCGAAGTTAATTAAGGCAGAGATAATAAAGAAACATGTTTAATTACGATAGTGTTCATTACGACACTCGAACCAACGACCATTGGCAGGAGTCGAACCCACTTACTCTTTTAGTAATTAAGGCGAAGTTAAGTAATATGGAGTTATTTAAGGCACTCGAACCCACGATAGTTGGTGAGAGTCGAATCCTCGACCTTTGGTGGTGGCAATGCGATACAGCTTTCTCTTGCGCAATACGTGCTACATAAAAGTGTTTTTCCGAGCGCGAAAGAAGCCCGCGAATATACGCAAAGTGCCTCGAGAGGCCAGTCGCGCGGCGTGCATTTGCGGTCTTCTTTCACACTAGGAAAAACACTATTATGTAGCACGTATGGAGGAACAGAAAGCTGCATCGGGAGTTTTTCATGCCGATATACAATGTTCTCATTGACACATTTCATCTCATTATTTTATTTGATAAATGGATTAATTATTTAGACTAATTATCTAACTAGGCGGAATGATAAACTAATTTGAGTATCTCCAAGCCACGGCAAACAACATTACTTTGGTTCTGTCCAGTTACGTGGGAAGCACATATATTAAAACTCTCGCTAAAGTTACCTGGGACACCCTGTATATACACACTCTCAACACTCCTTTTCGGAATAAAAAAAAACTTAAAACCTACTTGAGCTTTGCTCGCTTGCGAGCAGACTTGCACATTGCAAGGCAAGTTCTCGCTGCAGGAACGGAGCATAATTATGCATTCGCGTCGCGGCGTAATATTGGATACGTGTCGTTAATTAGTCAAAATACGCACGGCATTGAAAACACACAAGAGTGTCGCAAAAAGCACCGAGACTGCACCAAAACACGCATGCACACAAACCGCCAAAACGCGTGAACAGACACGGACAGTGCTTCGCCACCCCGTCTGCGCCGTGCTGACCGAGCAAAGCGCGACAGCAGGGCCACGAGATGCGAGGATCGGTGCTGGATCCACGCCATAGGTCGGTAGTGTGGGAGAATACTCACTCACGCCCACTCACCATAATTTTTCCAAGCCTCACTCACGTTCACGCTCACCTCCACTCGCACTCACAACCGCCCACTCACGCTCACCCTCACCTCCACTCACTCTAATTGGCACTCACTCGCACTCACCTCCGCTCACACTCACTCGCCCTCACACGCACTCACCTCCACTCACACTCACTGGCACTCACTGGCACTCACGCCTTTTGAATGAGTGCGAGCGAATGTGAGCATGGGCGCCCGGATGGGGGGGGGGGGGGGGGGGGCAAGAGGGGGCGGCTGCATCTCCCTGGAAATGGGGACAATAATTTTTTTCGCTCAAGTTAAAAAGTTTATTAACACACTCAGGTTCCTCATATCCGTAGAAGCGCCATTCAGGATTGCGAGCAAACTTTGCACTCTGCACACCATGACGTAATCTAGCTGGTGATGGCACGGCAGTGAAAGAATGACAGGCGAAATGTAGCGAACAATTCTGAGAGGAACGCTTGAGGTTTTTTATCTTAACTTCGAGATCTAGCAGTATTATCACGATAACTTCCGCTTTCTCATAAATTGCCGGCTACATTTAGGAAAAAGTCTTGACTGCCACGGGAAAGTGTGACACCTTCCCGTGGCATCACATTTGCTTGTAGACACTCCTTGGCGAAATGACGAAATTTCGACCACCCCGCCGCCCAAACTAAGCCTATATAAGTCCGCCCCTCAAAAAGCTTGTACGCTTGTATTGCACTGAAAGCCGAGGCTAGTAGTGTCATTATGCGATCCATTTCAACGAATTAAGATAGGACCACATAATTATTTTCGTCGCAGATGAATGCAACCGCAACTAAATTTTGTGTATAGCTACCTATCAAAATAGGATAGTCAATTAAATAAGCTTTTTTATTCATGAAAGAGTGTAATTTGTAGGAGTCTATGCTTTGCTTCATTTTCTGGTTATGAAAACGATTGTCAAGCGCTTCGGGTGAATTTATACAGTGTAAACACCCAGAGAGCCACACTGCCAACAACACTATCAACCACGAGGAACTCCATAGCCAGCTTTGACTCGCGCGGTCCCGATTCATGGACATCCGACGCTTCTTCAAGCGTCAGCGGTTGTCTGACGACGTGTTATTCAACTGCGCCCCTGAAGATTCTGGTGTGACCTGTGACAACGGTGTAGCATTTTACCAGAGGGATGCAAGCGTTCATCACCGGACAGCAGCCGATGTCGCCAACTCCATGGAAGGAACTCCACCAACAGCGAGTTCCAGTCACGCAGTCAGCCCAGCCCTTTCTCCTTGCTTAGGATTGAAGTCCGGAGACAACAGCAAGAAAACAACTAACTCGCCTCAAGGATATGGCTTAGGAGAGTTTCTAGGCAAAGCTAAACTCACTGGCATCCCGGACTTTTTGAAGTTACGTCTTCTTACTTAGCCATGGTCGCAAAATGTTACATACGACTTTAAGAAGGATGTAACACCTGGAAAGAGGCCTTTTCGCCACCAATGACTGGGAGATTACGCCCCTTGGCTTGCGTACTCAGCGAAAGGCACCCTTTATCGTTTTTGTGTCACTTTTCCTCCGCGTGTTCACCGGGGTACTCAAGGTATCGTGCGCGCTTTCAGTAACTACAGAAAAATGCACGAGGCGTGCAGGGATCACGTAAAATCCCAATGGCACCAGGAGGCAATGATGGCCTCACAGAACTTATGGATGTGATATGGATGGAATATGGATGTGATATGGATGTGAATATGGATGCGAATATGGATATGATGGATGTGATATGGAACTTATATGGATGGATGTGATATGAGGCAAGCAGCTACCCGTTGTACAGCAGCTGAACAGAGCACTACACGAGCAAGTTGAAAGGAATATGAGAAACTATTTCCAATAGTTTTCACCATTGCCTTTTGCTCAACGCATGGCTTGCCAATTCGCGGCAAGCAGTCCGATAGTGGAGTCTTCAATGATCTCCTTTACTTTCGGGTAGAAGCTGGAGATACTCGACTTCAGGAGCACTTCGCCTCTTCTGCTGGCAATGCTAAGTACACTTTTGTCCGTGTCCAAAACGATATCATCACAATCTGTGGCGACATCCTGAGAGAGCAGATAGTTGCCGAAGCTAACACAGCGTTTGCTTTTTCCGTTCTTGCTGACGAAACTGCAGATATTTCAGGAAAAGAGCAGATGTCTATAGAAGTTCGCTTTATTGACAAGGCGGGAGCCGAAGCGTGCGTTGGAGAGCAGTTTTTGGGATTTGTAGATCTGGAGCAATTAAACTCTGCTTGCATCGCCGCTGAAATCTTGAAGCTTTTGACGAATGCCGGGCTGATTCTTTCGAACCTCGTTGGGAAGGGGTAAGATGGATGCTCTACAATGGCTGTAAAAGAAGCTGGAGTGAACAAAATAATGCAGAAACAGTTCCCGAAGGCACTATTATTCTACTGCACAAGTCACAAACTAAATCTCGTCAGTCATCAACGATTTAAACGACCTCTCTGAAATTCGAAAAACAATTGGGATAATCAAACAAACCATAAACTTCTTCCGTGAGAGCGTGCTCCGGAGAAAATTGGTGCCCAACATTCCGATGCTGTGGGAGACAAGATGGTCCGCAAAATACAACTCTATTAGAATCTTCTCTCAGCATTACGTGGCCATAGTCGAATCACTCGAGGAGCTCGCGTCAACGGAATCATGCTCGAACTCTGCAACTAGACAACGAGCTCACATCCTCTACTGCGCAACAACAAGCTCATCTTTCATCGTCTGCTTGCACATTGTAGCGAAGTATAGCGCTCGGCTCGAACCAGTTACGAACGTTCTGCAAGGTGTATCCATAGACTTCCATTCTGTATATGACCACATCACTGAGCTGCAACGTATTTTTCGCGGCCACCGGACAAACGCTGTAGGAGAGTTCGCTGACATCATGAATGCAGCAAGGGAGGCACCCAATCACTTAAATGGGGTGACATCTGTACCAAGACAAGTCTCTCGCCAGGACCACCGAGACAACTACAGGATTCAGTCGCCGGACGAACACTACCGTGTGGCAATATATGTGCCGTACTTGGACTCTTTCACTGCTTCTTTAGCTCGCCGCTTTTCTGAAAGCAATTCCGCTTTTCCGCTTTTCTCCAGCTGCATCCATCAAAAATGAAGCAGTTGAGCCGTGTTGAGTTCGCTGCCCTCGCCGAACAACTCCAATGCTTTTACGGCATCGACAACTTTAAGAGAGAGACCATCTCTTGGTACGAGATGTGGTACAACAAAACTGGGGACCCACTAGAAATAACTTACTGCGTACTTCTACATCAGGCCAAGACATTCTTCCCCGGTGTTGCAAAAGCCATTGAGGTGGCTCTGGCTTTGCCAGTTACTACCTGTACGGTCGAACGCTCCTTCAGTACAATGAGGAAAGTGAGAACCTGGCTACGCTCAACGATGACAAACGACAGGCTGGACGACCTTTGTATGATGAGTGTACACCGAGAGCGTGTAATGAAGCACAGAAATGACTTCATCACCCTTGTCATCACGCAATTCGGCCATAAAAGTCCGAGGCGTCTGCAGTTGCTGTTCAAGGAGGACTGGCTGAGTGACTGTAGTTGCGTGTTTGTGGACATATTGTGCCGTGTGCTGGTCATCGATTCGGGTGAGTCGAGAACCCGCATGCAGCAAGACTGAGCACTCTTCTCCACGAAGCGATAGTATCTATTTGCATTTTTAATTAATTTTAATTGTTTGTTCGTTAATAAACTCCAATGCATCTCTCCAAGCCACGAATTATATTGCTGTTTGTAATTTTTCTTTCATGTGTGTAGTTTACTTATTTATTTATAAATAAATAAATTTACTCCGCAAATAGTGCCTCTATGCTGCGAACATACCGCTACATACCTTTTCTTGGTGTCAGGAGTGGCCGATGACTCTAAATGCCAAAGATAAGTAATGATAACAGTAAGTAGAAAGAAACAGATATTTCATTTTACTCACATTTACTTAATGACACACCTCTCACTTGTGTATTTCGGGGTAAATATTTAGGCGTCACATTAACACGCTCTCTCCGATGGGAAACCCATGTTAACAACATAACCTCAAGCATAAATCAATGTATATGCTGAGCACCAAAGCGACACATGTTTCTGAGAAAACGCCTTCGTCTTGCGTCAGCAGATACACATCTGCTGGCCTACAAAATTCTTGTTCGACCAGTGCTGGAGCACGCATGTGATGTTTGATTTGCGTACACACAAGAGAACTCATAAGAGGGGATGAAGAGGAAGGCAATAAGGTTCCTTTATAATATACACAAGTTAACGGATTCGTTGACTGAATTTTAAAATAGAACCGGTTTATTATCACTGCAAAATAGGGCAAAACTAGCACGACTAAAGTTTTTGTTTCATTTTATTCATGGTGACAAAACCATTGACACCTCCGTACGAAGTTCTTTGAATCGTTCTAGGTCAACACGCCACAAGCACGCTAGAACATCTAATGAATACACCTTTAATTCAAATTGCTTTAGATATTCATATCTCCTTAATACAATTAGAGAATGGAATGAACTTAGTCCTCTCATTACTAACGCTTTATACTTAAATAACTTCACGACTTCGAGCGGCCGCCAACTTCAACTGCGTTCGCTCGGAGTTTGTCCCTCGTTGATCATCGAGGAGGGAACGGCACGTAGACGAGATGACGTAAAACAAACTGGTTTAATACATCGCTACGGGCGAGCGAACATCGAGCAACAGAGCAGTGTAGTGTATGCCAGCAACTACAAAAGCTAGAAGCAGTCTTATCAGAGCAGCGTGCTCTTTATTTCCCTTACGGGGTTCTGTCTTCACAGCACTGGAGTCTGGAACAAAAATTCCAATGCGTCTTTATGCGTTGAAGGACGCATTGGCGTTATTTGTGTACTCGCGCGTGGTCGCCGTCCATTCGGTGTACTTGAATGAAAAAAAAAGCTATTACGCGGCGTAGTAGGCATGCATGAAGAACACGCCGCGGGCACAGGCAAAAGCAACAACAACAAAAGAACTGCGCATGCGACATGGGGGGGGGAGGGGGGGAAGCGGGTAGCGAGCTGAACAAGTCTCCATAATAATTTTTAAAAGCTGCTTTGGAGAGAAGGTGCCGCGCGGCTGCAGTTCCTGTTGCCATGACGACGTAAAGAACCATGTCCGCCGCCACTTTCCTAAAGTATCGCCCGCCCGAAAGGGCCGTAACTGAAGGGCGCTTTGGCGCTAACGTCGTAAAGAGCGGCTGCATTAACTCGACCAATGGAAGCCATGCGGAGATCCACACGGTGGTCTGGGACACGAGCACGGTTGCCTAGAATCACCAGAATACTGGGAGTGTGTCCAAAGCGCCGGCTCCTGCGTGAGGCTTTTGCGTGGAACTGCCGTGCCGCGCCGCTGCTGTGCCAGACCCGTTAAGGAACCGTGGGCATCTGCGCTCGGGAAGCAAGTGAAAAGCCAGGCGCGTCTGCTACGCGCTGCAGTTTTCTTGCATTCAGTTTCTACGCAAGACACTTGGAGGCTATTTAACTTCAATGGTGCGGTACGGCATGGATCTTACCCATATTTAAGCGTTGTCTTAGTGCTGGAGCAGCAAGATAATGGAAAAGGCATGTGTCGGACGGCATCAGCCCGGCCTAGTTCCGGTGCTAGAGTTCGGAAACGGTAATGTGGGAGCTGTATACGTGCGTAGAAACGCACAAAACGAAGTCGCGCGCTAAAGGAGAGAACGAAAACAAATTTATTCGCTTGGGTAAATAGGCTAAAGGGTGATGCTTGCAATAATTAAGAGGAACGAAAAAAAAACTAAATTGCTCGCGCACTCAACTGCAGTACATAGGTGGACTTACAGCTTCGCTCACCACTACGAGCTTTCCAGTCATGGTTGCCAGTGGTTTACAGCCATATATAAATGTCTTCATTCGACAATGTGTTAGCCTCAACTAGTACTTTATTATCCAAAGAGCACCGAAAGAGAGCTTAAGGGAAACGAGATAATGAGTTGAGACCGCCGTAATCATGCTAGCTTATTTCGCTTCAGAGGTGCAGCAACGAGCTTGGCTATGCTTAGACGAAGCTTGTATTGAATGCAGACATTAGAAATAAAAGCAATGCCAAGTAAGCTTTATTCCACCAGGTTTTACACTAAAGGTGTCCCACAGAAAGAGACTATGCAGATATCCAGGAAAAATTAAATTAAAGGGTAGGTATACCAGCATTTTTGCTGTATGCCTATACCTAAGAAGACGAAGTGCTTCTCTTGTGAAGCACATCTCGCCCGTCTCTGTGCTTTTCTGGGCTTCTCACTGCTCTTGTGGGGTCTACTGCCCCGTACATTGCGGTGATGGATGTACAGCACCCCGTGGAACCTCACGGTGCCCGTTCACCCGCGGACATCGGTTCGAGGAAGCGAGCAAATACATCGAGTGATAGCGAGGACACAAAGCTGTACTGCACATCAGGTGACGAGTCCTCGGAAGACAGCTTTCGACTTGTCCAGTACCGCAAGGACAAACGAAGAATTATCAACGGATCTTTGGGGTCCAGCTCGAACACCATGAAAACTGCGCCTCAACGATGGCCTCACTCCATCCTATTTGTGCCACAGAAAGCTACTGACAACCTACACGTCTTCAACAGGCAAGTACTCTCCTTATATCTAGAAAACGCCGTGCTGAACGAGATCAAGGATGTCAGGATAGACACTAGGCGAAACATCCTGGCAATCGATGTGATTAACCCGAGCGCGCTGAACATACTACAACATGTAATGCAGCTGGGTGACATCAAGGTCCGCTCCATCGTGCCATCGAATGGTGCCACAATAACAGGAGTCATCTATGACATTGACAATGAAATACCTAACGCATACCTCCCAGTTCTCATAAAACCTCCAAGTGAACACAACGACATTGTGCATGTTGGTCGCCTCGGTAACACACGTTGTGTAAGGATAACGTTCAAAGCTGACTGCCTTCCATCCTACGTGAAGGTTGGCCGATTTCGCCACCAGGTTCCACCATTTATTCCAAGACCCATGGAATGCTCCAATTGTCAGAAGATTGGCCATGTGAAGGGTGTTTGTAGAAATTCATTCGTGTGCCCTCGATGCGCCGAACCCCACTCAGACGACAACTGCCGCGCAACCACGTTGAAGTGTCCTAATTGTCAGGGTGATCACTGGGCCTCTTCCAAAGACTGTCCCCAGACCAAGAAAGAGATCACCATTCTTAAAAAAATGGTGAAAGACAACTCTACCCACAAAGAGGCCGCTGCGAATGTCCGGCGAAGACGACGTCACCGTCGAAGGACTTCACGACGGAAAATATAAACTTTTCAAGAAAAGTCACCTGGTCAAGCAGCACCATGAGCGGAAGTTTCCAGCACCCCAAACACCGATGTTGGAATGGAGAAAACTGCCAGATCTCTCTCTGCAAAGGAATGGCCACCACTTCCGCGTGCACGACCGGCAGAAGAGCCGCAGAAGAAGCCGCCCCCAGTACAGCAAGGTGCTGTATCCGAGGGGTCGCGGAAAACAGATGAGCAAGTGATGGCTCTTATTAGGCCTTTAATGAATGCAATTCGCGTGTTGCTAAACAACATGCACACACCGTCTGCCAGAAGTGCGCTTCAAGTACTGGACGCTCTGAGTCCGGTACTGGCAACCCTTGAGTAGATCATAGCTCCCCAGCCACTGTCTTTTAGGGATGATGTCCGACAAGCAGCTATATTTCAGTGGAATTCCCGCTGACTCAGAGCGCGCATTTCCGATTTCCGCAGCTTCGTGTATGCCAATATGTTTCTCATTGTCGTCATTTGTGAGCCGAACTTATCGAATACGATCAGGCTTTCTGGATATGAATCCTTTATGTCGTCATTGGTGAAAACAGTAAGCTTTTGGTGTTTATTCGCCGTGACCTCACTTACATTCATCAGCCTGTGCCACCTAATGACGATAATCAATATATATATGCCTAACGGTAAGGAAAAAACATATTACGTTTACTTTTCTCGGGCGTCTACCTATCTCCGTCAAGTTGATTTGGTCACAAAAGACTACAAGACATCCTATCCTCAACTGCCGATCCCTGGATCATTATTGGAGATTTCAACGCCCATCATACACTCTGGGGAAGTTCGAAACTCAACGCGAGAGGCAGAGCTCTGGTATCTTTCGCCTCCAGTAATGAACTTTGCCTGCTGAATGATGGAAGTCCTACCTTTCTACGTGGCTCCACATACAGCAGCTGTCTTGACTTGGCTTGTGTCTCACGAGGCCTTGTCAGACGTGCTGAGTGGTTTGCGGACGCACGGAAGCGACCATATCCCCACGTACGTCGAGATCAGAGGTTTGGACCCTTCCAAAATACGAGATGTGGACTGGTCTAAATTTCAGTCTGTGATTGAAGAACACTGCGACGCCAATCCATCTTTCGACTTGGAAGAGGCAATCAAGAGCGCGGTGCAAGACACTATGCGTACTCTCACATGCTCTTCGAAACTGACGGAATTTGATGTGGAACTAGAACTATTTCGCGCAATCCGACGACGTGCTGAACGAAGATACCGACGTACGAAGACTGGACGATTTACGGACCGCCAAACGCACGCAAAAGAAGATCCAGCGCCGGTTAGACAAGCTCGAATCGCAACGTTGGACTGCCTTCTGTGAGTCGCTAGATCTACGCAAGCCTTTATCGCAACTACGGAGAAAGATGCGCGGTCTCCGGACACCCCGTACAGCGGTTCCCATTCAAGGCTCTTGCCCTCTTTCAAAACAGATCGGATATTGACGTTGCAGAGGATTTCTGCGCCAGATTATCCGGCCAACTCACAGCTCCCAACATTCCAACGCCTTCGTGTAGTTGTCCACCACCAGATGATCACCGCATGGATCTACCATTCTCAATCCACGAACTTAAGGCAGCATTAGCTTTGTGTGGCCGTACATCGATGTCAATGTTGAAATCAAGAAAAAGAAATGGGCATGGGCAGGACATGTAATGAGGAGGGAAGATAACCGATGGTCATTAAGGGTTACGGAATGGATTCCAAGGGAAGGGAAGCGTAGCAGAGGGCGGCAGAAAGTTAGGTGGGCGGATGAGATTAAGAAGTTTGCAGGCACGGCATGGCCACAGTTAGTACATGACCGGGGTTGTTGGAGAAGTATGGGAGAGGCCTTTGCCCTGCAGTGGGCGTAACCAGGCTGATGATGATGATGATGACATCAATGTCAGGACCTGATGGAATTTCCCACCGAGCTCTGTGTCAGCTGGGTAAGCGAGCGAGAGGTGCTCTCCTTGAGCGGCACAATGAATCTTGGAGAGATGGTGTGCTACCAACAAGCTGGAAGTCAAGTCACCTTGTTCCACTGCTGAAGCCTGGCAAGTCACCATTGGAACTGTCATCATATCGCCCGATCGTTTTGGCAAGCTGTGTGGGCAAAGTAATGGAGAGGATGGTCCTAGGACGCCTGGAGTGGTACTTGGAGTACCACAACACCTACCCGGATGCCATGGCGGGCTTTCGACGTGGTCGATCATCGATCGATAACGTCGTCGACCTGGTCACCTACATTCAGCATGAGAAATGCGGTAAGCGTCTCTGCGCTTCTTTGTTCCTCGACGTCAAAGGGGCGTATGACAACGTTACGCATGAAGCCATCCTCTCTGCTCTCGCTTATATAGGAGTGTGTGGTCGGATGTTTAAATGGATACAGAGCTATCTCTCCATGCGATCATTTTTTGTAAGCACCGAGAAAGTCCATACTTCTCTACATTATAGTTACCGCGGTGTCCCCCAGGGCGGTGTACTTAGCCCTGCGTTATTTAATATAACCCTAATTGCTTTCCTTGAGCACGTGCCAAACACAGTCAGGTCATCAATGTATGCGGATGATATATGCATATGGACGTCTGCAGTAACACGCCTATACAGTTGCGAGCGACAATTCAGAGAGCCACCACCCAAACTGCTATCTACCATTTCCAGAAGAGGGTTGTAGGGCCGAAAAAGACAACACATAAAAGCGAGACGTGACAGGCGCTTCTATGTGTTGTCTTTTTCGGCGCTACAACCCTCTTTTGAGCTCCTCCCCTGTCGTCGCTGTTGCTACCACGAGTCTTATAGTGCTTTTACCTTGTTGTGACTACTGGTTAGAGTGTCGTATATGCCATATCTGTGCCGCCTTTAGGCTATAGAGGGTTCTGGCTCTGGAAGCCTGCGCGATGGCGCAAAGTCTCTTGCTGATAAGCAGCCAGGTACTATTAAGGAAGTCACAAAAGTGTTGGTAGGAGTGACAGATAAGCTTGAGGCGTTTGCGGCGGACATGAGAAATGTCGTCGGTGGTGTTGCTAACTCCAATACAGAGATTCGTTGTGAACTTGGAGCCATCCGCGACTCCATTGGCTTTATGAACGATGGTTTCGAACAATTCAAGAAGGATGTTGACGCGTTCCGTCGCGAGCTGACTGCAGTGACGGCTGAAAATCAGCGATGTAAAAGAGAAAATGAGCAACTAAGTAAAGAACTGAAAAGGACTGAAAGAAGCAACGAGAGAAATAGTTGAGCTGAAACAATACAGCAGGAACATGAACCTTGAGGTTAACTACCGTTAGTTGCAAACGAAGATCTGAGAAGAAGTGTTGGACAAATTGCCACATGTATAGGCACAAGTGTCACGGACAACGACATTGATGTAGTACATCGTGTCTCTTCTAAAGATAAAAACAAACCAATTGTGATAATAAAGTTTTCGACTAGGTCTGCACGAGACAGAGTACTCTATGCTGCGCGAACCGCTAAGTTAAGCACTGGGACCCTGGGCTTTGAAGAGAGTAATCCTGTATATATCAATGAGCACCTGTGCGTTGAAAACAAGCGTCTATTGGGTAGAGCTCGACAACTGCGGCGAGAAAAAGAATGGAAGTTTGTGTGGGTGTCACAGGGAAAGATCCTGATGCGGAAGTCTGAAAATTCGCCTGTCCTACATGTTACCTGTGACTTGGACCTAGACAAGGTGCGTTAGGTTACCCGCTATTGCATACTCAACGCCACTTATGTCATGGTGCCAACAGATAGAATGGCTCAAGAACAATCGAGGAACCTATGGTTCTTCTTGCTTTTCTCGATATTTTTGAAAAAAGTTAAAGGCGCGATTCTTCAGACACCCACGCACATTTTCCGAATCTATGTAGTTTCGTACCTAGCAAACGCGCCTGATAGTGTCTTTATGTATATGTGAGCTCCAAACTACTGTCGGAAACAGAAGTTCTATTTATGAACGTTATCATTTTGACCAATATTGTACACTTTAGAGTTTATAGTACATCAGTGTTGCACTCATTTGTTCTTGCTTGCTACAGTGTTGCGGTTGAGGGCGTCACCCACATAAAAATTAAAATTCCCCTTAATATTCTCTTCAGCAGTTGGTCTTGCATATATAGCATCTTATTTGTCTATGCCAACGGCACTGTTTCTACATTGCAATGGCTGTCTTTTGTTTTGTTCTTCTGAGAATTAAGTTTCAAAATGGCTTTGAAATGCACTAGTCCCTCTGAATTAAGCACGATTGTTGCGCATCAGCGCCTATCGACTCTGAGTTTCCTGCATTTGAACATACAGTCACCCCGTTCTAAAGAAGACGAATTGTGGAATTTTCTAGATGTATTTAAATTTAAATTTTCTGTTGTTATGTTGACTGAAACTTGGTACCGCAACGACACCGATATTGAGCATATTGATGGGTATAATGTGGCATAATGTGGTGTATCCATATATGTGGAAACAAGTATCTGCTATCAGTATATTGATGAATGGTCTCGATGCTGTGAAGACATTGAAATTCTGAGTTTAAAATTCGAAAACTCTCTATTTACTGTTGTGTATAGACCTCCTCACGGCAACATCAACAATTTTCTACAATTTTTAGATGAGTTCTTTTGGTTTGTTAATGAAAATAATTATACATTAGTACTCGGAGGTGACCTCAACATTGACATGCTCACAAAGACTAGCAAACAAACTGACCTGTCAAATCTACTTCTTTCGCATGGCCTTTCAGATGTTATAACTACCCCAACTCGCATTATAGCTGATACAGCCACCTTGATAGATCTATTTATAACAAATTCTGCTAACCTACTACACCATGGTCCGATAAGTATCACTATCAGTGATCATTTGCCAATTTGCCTAATTACTATGGTTGAAATTAAACAGAGGCACCCGGTGAAATCAGACATTTATTTCCGAGACATTAATTCACAATCTCTTTCTTGCTTTCGTAACGAAATAAGCTCGTTGAGCTGGGATGACATACTCTCCTCTTCATCGCCTGATAACGTCTATACCCGCTTCATTAAGATCGTGGTGTGCACAGTATACCAAAAACATTTTCCTTACAGGCACGTAAAAAAACCTAAACACGCTCGCAAGCCATGGATCTCCTCTAAGCTAATCAAAATGATAAAAGAAAAGAATAAGATGTACCATGCGTTTTTGAATAGCCGTGACCCAGGTGATTTGAAGCAGTTTAAGAAATATCGAAATAACCTGACTAAGCTGCAAAAACAAGCTAAATGCGACTAATAATACCCCATGTTCGATGGTATCGTTGATGCAAATAGAGACTTGGAATAGGCTGAATTCTGTTATATCATCGTTGGTAATGAGGTTCCTAAAGATGAAGTACTCGCTAATAAATTTAATGATTACTTTGCCTCTCTAGTTGAAAGCACTTATGATCAAGATGCCTTGATGTATTTGCCCAGTCCCCTTACACATTCTTTGTATATTGATGAGACTGATGACACTGAGGTTTTAAATGTGTTCAAAATTTTTAGGTGATCTAAAGTGAGGATATGCAGGGATTAAAAATACAACCAATTCTTTTTGTTATTGACCTGCTCACCCCTTGCTTCACTCACATTTACAACATCCCCCTAACTTCTGACATTTTTCCTCAACAGATGAAAATTGCAAAGGTAGCTGTGGTGTACAAAGGCGGAGAAAGGGAAAACTTAAGTAACTATAGACCAATCTCAATTCTTCCACTGTTTTCAAAAGGTTTAGAAAAAATTATTCTTCTTAGGATGACTGCCTTTTTTAACAAATATTCTGTTTTAACACCATGTCAGTATGGCTTCAGGTCAGGCTGCTCGACTGAAACTGCTCTTCTTAAACAAAAAGAACTAATTTTGAAAAATACAGAGGCGAGGAAACTAACATTGGGAGTATTCCCTGATTTCTCAAAAGCTTTTGACAGAATTAACCATGGAACACTATTAGAAAAATTGAACTGTTATAGAACACGTGGAATAGTTTTAGATTTAATTAGAAGTTACATAACCGACAGAAAGCAATGCGTATCAATAAATAGAAAATTATCTTCGTTTAAACTTATTAAGCAAGGTGTGCCTCAAGGTAGCATATTGGGACCACTTCTATTTATCATTTATATAAATGACATTGTGAATATTGATGATTCGATTAACTATATTATTTACGCAGATGATACTAGTTTATTCTTCTCGGGAACTAAGGAGGATCAACTCATCAATTTTGCAAATGAAATATTTCACAAGATATATAACTGGTCTGTGAAAAATCCTCTCCACTTAAACTGCTCCAAGACAAAAGCGGTCCTCTTTAGAGCGAAGTCCCCGCCTTGTGATCTCACCCATGCAATGCCTCACACTCAATGACACAAAAATAGAACTTTCCGCTACAGCAAAAACATTGGGTGTTACCTTTCATGAATTGATGCTATGGGACCACCACACCGATTACTGACGAAATAAACTTAGTAAAGCGTTAGGTGTGTTGCGCAGATGCCATAGGCTACTACCAATACCACAGAAACTTATGGTTTATAACGCACCATTTGCTCCTCACCTGGGCTATTGTAACCTCGTCTGGTCAAATAGTACTAAGAAATCATTAGGTAATTTAGTTTCAGCTAAAAATAATGCCTTACGTGCTATTTCAGACTTACCTTACAATGTACATACGCGTGATATATTCCGGAAGTTCAAGATTTTACGAGTAGACCACTTTTACGAGTATCAACTTATGTGTTCTTTTAAACGTGACGTGATTAAGGGTACTAATCATATCATAAACATCGCGAACTTGCAGCGGAATCCTTCGTTTCGCCTAAATCGATATACGGAACACTGGGAAGTCCCGCGCCCTCGGACCAACTATGGTCTTCAAGCACTCTCCTACTGTCTTACCTCTACACTTAACAAATATAGTCTAAGTGATGTAAACATACGCCATATATCCAAGAGCACATTACTGCAAAAATTTCTGTGAATGATTAACTTTTTGGTTTGTCGGTTGGAAAGTATTTCTTTGCTATTTCAAAGTTGTCATTTCTGGTTTTCTTGCATACATGTATGCGTATATGCATGTGTGTATGTATATATTCGCGTAGTGGGTACTGGCAAATTGAAGTTGACGAACGGGACCAGGAAAAAACGGCGTTTATACCACCCGACGGTCTCTATCAATTTAAGGTCCTCCCTTTTGGATTGTGTTCCGCCCCGGCGACATTTCAACGCATGATGGACACAGTAAGATCTGACTTCAAGTGGAACTCGTGTTTAGTCTACTTAGACGATGTAGTTGTTTTTTCCAACACGTTTGAACAACACGTCCAGCGGCTTGAGGCGGTTCTTCAAGCTATCCACACCGCCGGCCTCTCCCTGAAGCCCGAAAATTGTCACTTTGGCTACGAGGAGCTCAAATTTCTAGGTCATATTGTCAGCAGCACCGGTGTGCGCCCTGACACTGACAAAGCCATGGCAGTTGATCTGTTCCCAAAACCGAAGACAAAACGCGATGTCCGCCGATTTTTAGGGCTTTGTGCGTATTACCGCCGTTTTGTACCCAATTTTTGTGAAACTGCCGAACCTTTGCAACGACTCATCAAGAACGACGTCACATTTGTATGGGGCCTGGCACAATCCGACGCGTTCCACTACCTTCAGCGACGTCTACAGACACCACCGATTCTTGGTCACTTTGACACCGAGGCTGACACAGAAGTGCATACTGATGCTAGTAACGTTGGTCTCGGAGTGACACTCGTACAGTTTCAAGCTGGTGTTGAGCGCGTTATTGCGTATGCCAGCCGAACCTTGTCTGCTGCTGAAAAAAACTACTCAGCAACTGAAAAAGAATATCTGGCAGTCATATGGGCTGTCCAGAAGTTCCGCCCATGCCTGTACGGACGCCCCTTCCGTGTCGTCAGCGACCACCACTCTCTCTGCTGGCTGGCGAATCTCAACGATCCTTCAGACCGTCTCGCAAGATGGAGCCTTCGGTTGCAGGAATTTGATGTGACCATCGTCTATAAGTCTGGCAAGAAATACATTGACGCCGACTGTCTCTCCCGCGCCCCCGTCGAACCCGCACCACTAGATACTGACGATGATTCGGGTTTTCTTTGTACTCTTCCGTCTTTAAACCTTGCTCAACAGCAACGCCAGATTCTGAGCTCCAGCCCTTGATTGAATACCTTGAAGGAAGCCGCCCACAACCTCTACGGCAGTTCGCGCGTCACTTGTCCTCTTTCTGCCTACGTGGCGACATCCTATACAAGCGGAACTTTCACCCTACGGCAACCGTTTTCCTGCTCGTTGTTCTCGCTACCGGTTGCAGCGGTGGCGTAGAGGTAGAATACCCGCCTCGCGTGCAAGAGGTCCGTGGTTCGAATCCCGGTGCCGGCAATTTTACACCGGATTTTAAAAAAAAAGAATCCGCGTGTTGATAAAATTGCACAAACAAGCCTGGAGTGTGGCCTGATCCCGGTGACCAGAACCGGTAACGTACTCCCTCACGAGAGCAGGATTGGCCACCCTGGTGCAGTACTTGGCCACAACCTCCTATATGAACACAACAATCAAACCCCGGCCCTCAGTCCCCAGCAGCTGTGAAGCAACTGACCACGGCGGCGGTCGGACCTGCGACGCAGCAGAGGGTGCTAAGAATCACTGGCTCCGGACAGGCCGCCATTGGAATATGAACCTGGCAACGTTTAACGCTAGAACGTTATCTAGTGAGGCGAGTCTAGCAGTGCTATTGGAGGAATTAGAAGGCAGTAAATGGGATATAATAGGGCTCAGTGAAGTTAGGAGGCCAAAAGAAGCATATACAGTGCTAAAAAGCGGGCACGTCCTGTGCTACCGGGGCTTAGCGGAGAGAAGAGAACTAGGAGTCGGATTCTTGATTAATAAGAATATAGCTGGTAACATACAGGAATTCTATAGCATTAACGAGAGGGTGACAAGTCTTGTTGTGAAACTTAATAAGAGGTACAAAATGAAGATTGTACAGGTCTACGCCCCTACATCCAGTCATGATGACCAGGAAGTCGAAAGCTTCTATGAAGACGTGGAATCGGCGATGGGTAGAGTGAAAACTAAATACACTATACTAATGGGCGACTTTAATGCCAAGGTAGGCAAGAAGCAGGCTGGAGACAAGGCAGTGGGGGAATATGGCATAGGCACTAGAAATAGCAGGGGAGAGTTATTAGTAGAGTTTGCGGAACAGAATAATAATACCTTCTTCCGCAAGCGGGATAGCCGAAAGTGGACGTGGAGGAGCCCGAACGGCGAGACTAGAAATGAAATAGACTTCATACTCTGCGCTAACCCGGGCATCATACAAGATGTGGACGTGCTCGGCAAGGTGCGCTGCAGTGACCACAGGATGGTAAGAACTCGAATTAGCCTAGACCTGAGGAGGGAACGGAAGAAACTGGCACATAAGAAGCCGATTAATGAGTTAGCGGTAAGAGGGAAAGTAGAGGAATTCCAGATCAAACTACAGAACAGGTATTCGGCTTTAACTCAGGAAGAGGACCTTAGTGTTGAAGCAATGAACGACAGTCTTGTGGGCATCATTAAGGAGTGTGCAATGGAAGTCGGTGGTAACTCCGTGAGGCAGGATACCAGCAAACTATCGCAGGAGACGAAAGATCTGATCAATAAACGCCAATGTATGAAAGCATCTAACCCTACAGCTAGAATAGAACTGGCAGAACTTTCGAAGTTAATCAACAAGCGTAAGACAGCTGACATAAGGAAGTATAATATGGATAGAATTGAACATGCTCTGAGGAACGGAGGAAGCCTAAAAACAGTGAAGAAGAAACTAGGAATTGGCAAGAATCAGATGTATGCGTTAAGAGACAAAGCCGGCAATATCATTACTAATATGGATGAGATAGTTCAAGTGGCTGAGGAGTTCTATAGAGATTTATACGGTACCAGTGACACCCACGACAATAATGGAAGAGAAAATAGTCTAGACGAATTCGAAATCCCAAAGGTAACGCCGGAAGAAGTAAAGAAAGCCTTGGGAGATATGCAAAGGGGGAAGGCAGCTGGGGAGGATCAGGTAACAGCAGATTTGTTGAAGGATGGTGGACAAATTGTTCTAGAGAAACTGGCCACCCTGTATACGCAATGCCTTATGACCTCGAGCGTACCGGAGTCTTGGAAGAACGCTAACATAATCCTAATCCATAAGAAAGGGGACGCCAAAAACTTGAAAAATTATAGACCGATCAGCTTACTGTCCGTTGCCTACAAACTATTTACTAAGGTAATCGCAAATAGAGTCAGGAGCACCTTAGACTTCTGTCAAGCAAAGGACCAGGCAGGATTCCGTAAAGGCTACTCAACAATAGATCATATTCACACTATCAATCAGGTGATAGAGAAATGTGCGGAATATAACCAACCCTTATATATAGCTTTCATTGATTACGAGAAAGCGTTTGATTCTGTCGAAACCTCAGCAGTCATGGAGGCATTACGGAATCAGGGTATAGACGAGCCGTATGTAAAAATACTGAAAGATATCTATAGCGGCTCCACAGCCACCGTAGTCCTCCATAAAGCAAGCAACAAAATCCCAATAAAGAAAGGCGTCAGGCAGGGAGATACGATATCTCCAATGCTATTCACAGCGTGTTTACAGGAGGTATTCAGAGACCTGGATTGGGAAGAATTGGGGATAAAAGTTAATGGAGAATACCTTAATAACTTGCGTTTCGCTGATGATATTGCCTTGCTTAGTAACTCAGGGGACCAATTACAATGCATGCTCACTGACCTGGAGAGGCAAAGCAGAAGAGTGGGTCTAAAAATTAATCTCCAGAAAACTAAAGTAATGTTTAACAGTCTCGGACAATTTACTATAGGTAGCGAGGCACTGGAATGGGGAAGATAATACATCTACTTAGGGCAGGTAGTGACGGCGGATCCGGATCATGAGACGGAAATAATCAGAAGAATAAGAATGGGCTGGGGTGCGTTTGGCAGGCATTCTCAGATCATGAACAGCAGGTTGCCATTATCCCTCAAGAGAAAAGTGTATAATAGCTGTGTCTTACCAGTACTCACCTACGGGGCAGAAACCTGGAGGCTTACGAAAAGGGTTCTACTCAAATTGAGGACGACGCAACGAGCTATGGAAAGAAGAATGATAGGTGTAACGTTAAGGGATAAGAAAAGAGCAGATTGGGTGAGGGAACAAACGCGAGTTAATGACATCTTAGTTGAAATCAAGAAAAAGAAATGGGCATGGGCAGG
Organism: Dermacentor albipictus; assembly: GCF_038994185.2. Taxonomy (NCBI): domain Eukaryota; kingdom Metazoa; phylum Arthropoda; class Arachnida; order Ixodida; family Ixodidae; genus Dermacentor; species Dermacentor albipictus. Next base: position 19,510,575 of record NC_091824.1, read on the forward strand.
ACATGTAATGAGGACGGAAGATAACCGATGGTCATTAAGGGTTATGGACTGGATCCCAAGGGAAGGGAAGCGTAGCAGGGGGCGGCAGAAAGTTAGGTGGGCGGATGAGATTAAGAAGTTTGCAGGCACGGCATGGCCACAATTAGTACATGACCGGGCTTGTTGGAGAAGTATGGGAGAGGCCTTTGCCCTGCAGTGGGCGTAACCAGGCTGATGATGATGATGATGATGATGATGATGATGATGATGATGATGATGATCCCGCTACTCTCCGCGACGACGTTCTACGTGCATGCCACGACGAACCAACGTCCGGTCATCTTGGTTTAACGCGTACTCTGGCGAGGATCAAGCAGAAGTACTATTGACAAAAGCTCACAAAAACCGGGAAGCAGTACGTCAGAAGTTGTCAAGATTGCCAGCGTCGCAAGGTTCCACCACTAAAACCAGCCGGTCTGCTTCAGCCTGTCCGACCTCCTTGTTCACCTTTTGAACAAGTCGGGATGGATTTACTCAGCCCATTTCCCAAGTCTTCGGCTGATAACCGCTGGATCGTTGTCGCCACCGATTACCTCACTCGATACTGCGAAACACAAGCCGTTCAGTGAGCTACTGCTTCAGATCATGCTAACTTCTTTATCAAAAATATCGTCCTTCGACATGGTGCTCCAGACCGTGGTACGGCCTTCACTGCCCAGTTGGTCCGAGATATTCTGCAGCTGAGCGGAACAACGCACCGTACGGCAACTGCGTATCACCCGCAGACTAACGGTTTAACTGAGCGTCTCAAAAACGATTGCGGATATGGTTTCCATGTATGTTGCCACGGATCATAAAAATTGGGACGAACTGCTCCCGTATGTGACATTCGCGTACAAGACTGCCCTACAAGAAACCACCGGGTTTCCTCCTTTTCGTCTGGTCTACCGACGCGACGTCACCACTATGCTCGACGCGATGCTCCTACCAACTTCGTCTCAACCTACCGCACCAGATACAGTGTTATGTTTGTGCCTTGGGATTTGCCTGACGGGAGGCCAGTGCTGTGGTGTGTCGACCGTGGAGGCAGCGTTAATCCCCACATGGTGCCCGCTTCGGGCACGTGACGACGTGGGTGTCCTCGCGGCTGCACGGCGTCAACGACGGACGCGGCCGTCGGCCCACCGACTGCTTTTCGGCCCCTCCTCGTGCGGACAGCAGTGCACCCCACCCCTTCCTTCGTGCGGCGGCGCCAGGGGCAACCCTTTTACCGACCACCCAAGGACTATGTTTCGACACCTTGCCTTGCAGGTCGTTCGTTCCCTTTGTCGTATGCCGGGCCATTGAACTTGCCCGGCGCCCCATACCGACCGACCGCCAGATTAGCCTGACGGCGCAGCGCAGTGCCCGGAGGCGCCGGCCACTGAAAGCGGCGTTGGGACCACGGAGGCTGCCCGGACCCTCTCTCTCTCGAGCTTGTTCGTCCTTAGGGACTATCTGGGGAATCTGGGGACGGGAAGTGTTATTTAAGCAGCTTGGAGCTGCTCGGTTGGTCTCTCCTGATATCCACACCAACTTGTACATACTGTATAAAGAATTCTTCGCCGAGAAAGCTCTCCTCGACTCTCGACTCTGCGTGAAGTGGGGTCCTGACCTCCTGCCGGCCACGCATACCTCGGCACACGCAACAACAGACGCCTTTGTTCAGCGTGCCGAAGCAGCGCGGCACCTTGCGCGGCAACGAATTCTATCCCGACAAAGTCAAGATGCTCGTCGATACAACATATGCCATAGAGACGTCACATACAACCCGGGAGATCTTGTATGGGTTTGGACCCCTATACGTCAACGATGCCGGTCAGAAAAATTATTGCGCCGATTCTTTGGACCCTACATAGTTTTGCGTCGTCTAAGTCCTGTCAACTACGAAGTTATTCCAGCCGACACTTCGCACCACTCGCGTAGACCACGTTCCTCTGACATTGTTCACGTTACCAGGATGAAGCCCTGTCATTCGCGCTGACTCTCATCCACAAACTTTGTGATGCGGCCCCTGTCGTCATGTCCGTTGTCCTTCTCATTTCTTTTATTTTCTCCTTGTGGCATTTAACATCTCCCCAACTTTATTTATTTATTTATTTATTTATTTATTTATTTATTTATTTATTTATTTATTTGGAGAGAGGGGTAATAGCACGCACTAGTTACGCTAGAAGTCGAGGAAGAAGAAGTGTGCGTGGTAGCTGCTGCGGAAACGAACTGTAAACGGCCGTTCGCTTAGAACTGACTGACTGGCTTTTCCTCTCGTGACACTATATGTATGTATAAATGTGTGTATATATATGCGTCTGTGAATATGTATATATTGACCCTGCCACAAGTATGTACTACGAATATCTTGCCATGTTGCTGCCTGTTGTTCATGGGGAGGTGGGACTAGTCAAGCTGCCGTTATGCAGCTTTTATCCTGCCATCCCTACCGCTTTGTATATATCAGTGTACTTATGTGATAAAATAAACTACTTCTTCTTCTTCTGGAAACATGCACCAACTAGCCCCCCAACAAATATTACTCTGCTATCTACCACCTAATCGAGGCCTGAAAATTCCCTCTGAGAAATGCGCACTAGTGCCATTTACGCGCAAACCCATAACAAACTACAGCGTAACGATAAATGGCCAAATAATACCGCATGTTCGATCGCACAAGTTTGTAGGTGTCATAATCGACAGGGGCTTGTCATGGAGCCCTCACATATCATACGTGAAAAAACTATTGACAGGCATCTGCCACCTGTTCGTTTTTCACTGGCAAGACTTGGGGAATGTCGACAAGTGACATGCTACAACTGTACAAGGTGCTTTTTCTAGGCTTTCTGCAATACAGCTTGCCAGCAATAACCAACACAGGTAAAACGAATCTGCGCACATTACAAAGTGTTCAGGCTCAAGTGCTCCGGATCTGTCGAGGCCTGCCTCGGAGTGCATCAACAGTGGCTACGATAGCAATCGCTAGAGACAACCTTGTCAAGACCCACATTGAAATTGAAGTGCTCAGGACCCATATAAGGCATCTAACCAGGACTCCTCGTCACCACTTAGCCTCTCTGCCAGCGGACAGACCTCGCACATCTTTCAGCCAAACGATTACCGCACATATGATTGCCAGCTTGTTTCACTCGAGCCCTTCGATTCCTCCATGGTGCCTCGCTCAGCCAAAAATCAACCTCACAGTACTTGGCATCACGAAAAAAGCTAATCTATCATCACCAGCCCTTAAACAGCTCACACTACTATTTTTTACGAGAACTACCGTGACTCTACGCATATCTACACTGATGGATCTTTCCTACCAAACAGCTCCGTGGCGGCAATCGTGACACCAGCGAAAGTCACAGCAATCCAAGTTAAGACGACTCACGCGACAGCATCGACGGCAGCAAAGCTCGCAGCGCTCTTTACTGCCCTCCTTTACGTTGGTGATGAACCACCACACAAGTGGACGATATTCAGCGATTCAAAGTCGGCACTGCAGTCTCTACTGACACCTTTACGACGCAGACCGCACGAACAGGTAATATTTCACATTGCAGAGACGTTACACCATATAAGTGATGCAGGCCATGAAATAACCTTCCAGTGGCTTCCAAGTCACTGCGGGATTATGGCCGATCAAGCTGCCCGTTCAGCCCATACCGAGGAGCAGCACGTACCAGTTCCACTTTCTAGAACTGACGCAGCACGGAAGATCCGCCTGCTTGCTCGGCAGTGCACCATGTCGCTATAGAATGACCCCCTTTTAAGAAATTCTCGACTGTACTTCCTTGACCCCACATTAAGTCGTCGAGCGCCATCACAGCTTCGCCGTGGAGACGCCACTCTTTTGCATCGACCGTGGTTGGGCATTGCCTTTACCAAAACCTATGCGTTCCGCATAGGCATGACCGACACCGCAACCTGTGACCACTGCGGTCATGAAGAATCGATTGGCCATATTTTGAGTGCCTGCCCGCTGTACAGTCCACAGAGGGGATGCCTTCGCCACGAACTTGACCAGCTGGACGACCAACCGCTATCGGAAAAAAGAATTCTGCACCATCGAAAGTACCTACCGTCAGAGAAGGCCGTGCAAGTGCAATTGCGCTTTCTGCGATCTACCGACCTTTGTGAAAGTCTTTAACTGGAATGCCTATTGCGTGTGTGTCTCCGTGTATGCGTGTTCTTTTTTGCGTTTTCCTCTCTGTTATCTTTTCTAACCCCCTATCTCCCATCCCCAACGTAGAGTAGCAAACCGGAGAGTGATCTCTGGTTAGCCTCCCTGCCTTTCCGCCTCTCTCTCTCTCTCTCTCTCTTGCTGTATAAATTTAATAACTGCCGAGTCAAAAACACGGCAAGTAACGTACAAACGTAAAAGTGTTATTTCAAATACCTTAGAAAAAACTGTTCAGGAATACAAACCTGCTCTATATAAATAATAAATATAATCAACAAATATAGAGATCTCCTATGTTCCGTGCCTGACAAAAATATAACATGAGACAGCAAATATTCATTATAAACAGGTACAGAGTCGACGTTTCGGAGTATGCTGGGGTCAGTCATGCATCGGCTTTGTGTCTTTCTACAGGGATCACTGTACATCAATAAAAAAATATTCATCCGAGGTGCTGGGATTGCTTCACCATAAAGGGTGCAATAGATGAGAACGTTTAAAACAGATTAAGATAATCCAGCCTCACGTACAGCAGCTTAACTTCTGATATTTTTAATATTCACGGTGGCTAGCGTTCGCGCGTTTCAAAAACTTTGCAAAAAAAATTGAGACGAGTAGTTATACGTGGAAAGCAATAACTTCAGCGGCAAGGAAGCGCTGCGAATGGGGCACCGGAACTCAGCTTCCCGCTTTTTCCTGATGAGTTCAATAACGTCCATGCATCACGCTTTCACGATGAAGCTCCCGAGTACTGAAACACCTTGTGAAAAGGTCATAAAGATCTCTGATAAATCGAGATGGCCAGATGGGTATACAGCAAGCCCCCTTGACCTGCAGCTAGACGTGTGTAATCAGCTGCGCTCAGCTGGCTAACATATTCTTTCTTGGTTAGCACAATATCACGAGAGTGTTCACACTTTGTTATCAGAACAAGCTTCCTAGTCACATAGCCGCAAATGTAAAAAATGAACCTTTCATCACTTTTTTGAGACACTCGTTCGGTGTTATCCGTTTCTGCACCGGACTGGTTGCCTTCTTCTATCCGCCTTTCGATCAAGCTCCATCTTGTGGCTTTGCACCACCTGCATCATCTTGAAATCATCATTGGCTCTGAATTGATCCAATGACCAGCATTGCGGCGGAGGCGCGTAACTGCGGAATGCGCGAAGAGAAGAAAGTAAAGAAACATCGGGAGCGGTGATGCAACGTGAGGACGACATTACGCCGTATGATTTATTTATTTATTTATTTGAAAATACTGCCAGCTGCTTTTTAGCAGCCAAAGCAGGAGTGGTACATAGAAAATACAAAGGGATACTGTACAAGCAAAAAATGTCAAAATAAAATTCGAACACAGCAAGCTCACACACAGTGCTTCACAGATCATACTTGTACGCTACTGCGCAGAACAATATCTCTGAAACTAATGACATGAGTTGAATAAAAATTCGGTACGAAAGGAATTGCGTGCTTAGCTCACAACTGAGAAATAGCCGTTAAGAAAGAGTCAACAGTACGTTTGTTCGTTACCTCTTGTGGAAGCCTGTTCCATTCTCTTATCGTTCTAGGAAAAAATGAAAATTGATAAGCGATAGTTCTAGCCTGGGGTACAATAAGGGTAAGTTCGTGCTTTCCGCGGGTACTTCTACACGTGTTAAACTGTAAGTATTCGTCAAAATTCATTTTAGTTTGGCCGTTCACTATCGTGTAAAGCATCTTCAGACGGTGTAGCTTACGACGTTCCTCCAGTGTTGGAAGGCCAGACCTTGAACGGAGATCAGATAGCGATACTTGTCTTCCGTAGGCATTAAAAATAAACCTGAGTGCTTTTTTTTGTACTTTTTCCAGCTTATCTGTATCAGTTTTAGTGTGCGGGTCCCAAACGACATCACCATATTCAAGTAGAGGACGCACCAGTGAAGTATAACCAACTAGTTTCGTCTTGCTTGTACAGTGCTTCAGACGTTGCCGCAGTAACCATAGTCTTTTTGAGGCTGTCGAAACTATCTTTTTAATGTGCGCACTCCATCTTAAATCGCGAGATATTTCAATGCCCAGATATTTAAATGTATCAACAAGAGTAACGCCAACGTCGTTAATTTTGTATGCATGCGATAGTGGACTCTTCTTTTTTGTTACGGTCATTTGGGAGCACTTAGGGATATTTAGGCTCACCATAGCTCAATATTAGGCTCACCATAGCTCAATATGAGAAACGAGAAAGGTTAGGAGACTGGAAGTGATGATGTATGTGGGGACGACATTACTAAAATTACGCCGTATGACTAAAAAGGTGCACAGGCTTTACTTTACGTATGATATGTCAATGAGAACAGATACAGGAGCGAGGTCTGGAGGTGATATAACGCGAAGACAACCGGTCAACCCACCAGAAGCATTGAATCTTACATGTGCATCATCTGCATTTGTCCGGTCCCCCCTCCTTTTAGGAAATTTTCCCTTTATACACATTTTTTTCTCTAGATTGAAATGAATGTATGATTATTACTGGCCCAGCCGTTTACGCATTTATTACGTGAAAGTTTAACTGTTACAACAGCCTTATTATATAATCCGTGAGTCTTCTCATAAATCAGCATGTAACTTGTCTCATGCTATCACATGCAAATGCCCGCCAGTGGGATAAGCGTACTTTATTACCTAAAGTAGGATTGTTACGTAAACTAGCAAACATTTATTGTGCATTACGATGTTATGTGTGTTTGCATTAAATTACCACCCTTGATGCAGTGCAAATATTTCTATTAACATTAAATTTAATCAGTACTGCTCTTTCCTTCAATGGCAGTAAAACGTGAAAAGTTTACGTCCTTATAAGTTGTCTCTTCTCATTATGTAATTAAACTACGTATTAATTGATCAGCAAATATAGTTGCGATGTACGAACCGGCGAGCATACAGAATAAATTGCTAAATTTTCTTTCGTGTTAAAAAGGAAACAGCAGAGCACGGGAGGTGGCCTTGTAGTGCAAATCCAACGCATGAAATGAAAGAAAGTAAATGAAAGGCGCAAAGCGTGAGCAAGTCGTTTACATCTGCTTCGTTCTCCTCGCGTCACCTCGTGCTCATTCTATTTTACAGCACGTTTACGTTCGTCATGCCACGCTTTACTAAATACCAACCCGCCGTGGTTGCTCAGTGGCTATGGTGTTGGGCTGCTGAGCCGAGGTCGCGGGATCGAATCTCGACCTCGGCAGCCGCATTTCGATGGGGCGAAATGTGAAAGCACCCGTGTACTTAGATTTAGGTGCACGTTAAAGAACCCCAGGTAGTCCAAATTTCCGGAGTCCCCCACTACGGCGTACCTCATAATGAGAAAGTGGTTTTGGCACGTAAAACCCCATAATTTATTTGTCTTTAACTAAATACCTCCCCTCACAATGAAGTGTGCGCTGAATGTATGCCAGAAACAGCCCCGTAAGTACGGACCATTGCGGTGACAAACCTGCAAGTATAGAAGGAAATATACAAAATCCCCGTATTTACAGCACACAAACGCGTTCTCTGTATGGCGAGTCCCTGCAGTTTGCAGTTACGTAGCGTATTGTAGGAGCTTAATCATCTCAATGTTGGCTAATAGCGACCAAACATCAAGCGCATAGCAGACGCCCGCCGCTTTGGCGCAGCTTCCACGGCGGAGAAAGCCCGCGGGTGCGGCAAAGCAGCGCGGCGGCGTGGTAGTTCGCCGGAAAAGGTTCACCCTGCCAAAATTTTAGGTCACCCTATTCCAGTTTGTTCCCAACAGGAACGCAGGTGCAAGAACGGGCCATAAATGGGCATAACCGTCTCATGCGCGCACCTTCAAGCACCCGCCGCCATCTTGTCGCGTCGGCAGACGGGGAGAAGGGGTGCGTCCGAAGGAAAAGTAGGCGCCGACCAGGGAAGACATCCTCTTCCCTGGTCGCAACGAGCTACCAGCCCTCCTAAGTGCCGTCGAGTACCTCGACTCACCGGGGCTCTGGGTGAGACTCTAGGATTTTCTGCAAAGAGGGATAGCCTCACGGCTATCCAAGCCACTCCAGGCTACTTGACCTGCCCCAACCATCTGGCTCCTGCTGGATAACCGGCCCCTGGCCTTTCACCAGATTACCATCCCTGCCAGACCCACCAGGCCCTTCCTGCCGGTCTGCTCAGCCGCTGCCATGGCGACAACACTTTAACCCCCTACTCCCCTATCTCCTTTGCTCCCACTATCTCCCCCCCCCCCCCCGCCCCTGTTGGCGCTGAGCCGTGCTCCCGCAAGGGCTGTAGCGTCGACCTTTCCTTTTCCCCTCAAGAACCATTTGTCTCTACACACACGGCTCGCATGACTTCCAACGGTCGTGTCTCGGCGACTCGTCGGCGCAAAGCCGAGGAGCCTTTTCCCGACGCTTTGGCGCCATCTGCAAAGATCTTCCCATGCCTGATTTTGAATGTCACTGCGCTTTGCGGTTGCGCTAACAGTTGCCACACAAGCGAAGCGTAACGTTAGCTATGGTGGAAATTAATGTCTATGCTGAACAGTTTCTGTGTACAATTCTTGTGAAAAGCCCGTATCGGGATGTTGGTTTAATAATCTGATCGCATCATCGCGCATCGTGTCATTGTATATTTCGTGATTTCTATTTTTTACTCATGCCAAGCGTACTGCTGCTAATCATTTCATGTATTCATTCTGCTAGTGTTTTAGTGTTTTCCATTGTATAAATTACTTTATTGGGCTTCTTCTGTATTTATATCTATGCCCTCCCTGCAACGATCTCTTGTCACACCGGCAGTATTCCTAAAAGAATAAATAAACACTACGCGACTTCCGTTCGCCTGCTTGAGTGCATTCAATCCGCGCTCTTATCGCTGCAGGGAAAGGAAATATTTTTCCACCCTTGACCCGCCTAACAACGAGGATTCAGTGGAAGAGCTATTCGCACAATAAATGCCGAGAACACGAAACAGCTGTATAAACTGCAGCATGTGGTACGTGCAAGTTTTGCAGAGCTGGAGAAAGTGACCTGGCTTCAAATCCCTTCCGACTAGCAGCAGACAGTCAACGTAACGCGCCAAAGAAAAAAGAAACAAAGAAACGCAGATATTTTGCCGAAATGCACTAAAATCACTTGCTTCGGGCAGGTTAACAGCGGTCTCTCATTGGTGTCAAGTATTGCACAGTATGAAATACGAGAAAAACACATGCGCAAGCAGCAGAACTTATTATTTAATGTCTCAACTCGCGTAACTCTATGGAAGCTGCTCCACGCCTCAGCGCCGAAACTGCGAGGACGAGTGTCGAGTGACGAGTGGAAGCCCGCAATTCGTTTGGGATGAGGAGATATGCATCTACGCTTAGTTCTTTTTTTTTCAGTCCTGAAGAAACTGGTTAATTCGAACATTTTTCTGATCTTATTTCACCTTGCTACCAAACCAGTTTTGGGCGGAAGTATCACAAACATGGTGAACAGCCCAAAATACTTGTAGTCCTAGAATTTACGCCAGTAGGCACGTTGAACTGAGCACAATAGAATCCGTTGGTTTTTGTGTTTGTGCTATCGTTTGAGACTACTCTTGTGGTTCTGCCAAGCGTCATTATATTTGAAAAGTGGCACTGCTAAGTTCGAGGACACGGGTTCGATCCCCGGCCGCCACATTTCGATGGGGGCGGAATGCCAGAACCCCAGGTGTTCAAAGTTAAACCGGAGTCCGCCACTGCGGTGTGCCTCTTAATCATATCGTAGTTTTGGAAAGTAAGACCCCGGGAATTATTATCTGAGAAGTTCGCTGAATCACGCGTAAGGCATACACCATAAAGGAAAAAAATTAAAATACCTCACCCCCCCGCAGCTAGTGCCCTCTCTTGCTATGCCTACGATCACTTGAAAAGTACTTAGTCCAGTTCCAGCGACGTGCTCGTCAGCCTGAGTCGTGAAGATGGCTATGTGTTTGTGTTTCTGGTGGGGTCACAGAAAATCCGGTGTCGGCGTTGTCGTCGTCTGTTGGCCGTGAACGAAAATTACCGATAAAGGCAATAAATAAACAGACGATAACCTGAAAATAATACTGCGGGCCGGGGATTCGACCCCAGGAACTATGGGTTGCCAGACCAGCACGTTAACCCATCCAGCCAGTCTTTTTTTTTTTTTGGTGAATTCAGTCACTCTCGGTCCATGGTGCGTACGCTCTTAAACGGGGTTTTATATGAAGAAGTTCGGACGCGGCATATGCACGTGCCTTCGATGCTGCGTCCACTTCCTCTTCGATAGGGTCCCGCCAATAACAGCCTCCTATGAATTCCGATGCGAACGTAGCACGTTTGCGCTATCGCGTTGCATTCTTAAATGAAACTGTAAAGGTCTTCGACTGTTGTGCCAGCTGTGATATACTCACCTACGTTAATACTCACGTCTACTCACGCTCACTGTCTCACCTTCGTACTCACATCTACTAATCTCACGAGCACTTACTCACATTCGTACCGTCATTCACACTCATATTCAGAGTCACCTCAACTCACGAGCACTAACTCACGTTCACACTCCTCCTCACACTCACTAGTACTCAATCACGTTCACACTCGCATCCACTGACACTCATAGTACTCAGTCACGTTCACACTCACCTCCACTCACACTCGCTCGCACTCGCCTACGCTCAGACTCACTGGCACTCACACACTCGCACTCACGCCTTTGAAATGAGTGCGAATGAGTTTGAAAACTGAACCTAGTCGAGTAACGTTGCCGAGCCCCGAATTCAACGCATCGTGTTGCGGCAAGAAGCACCGCTTACCACGCCTGTCAAAACGACGATTGTCGCCCGTCGCCTCGTAGAAGAAGCAGCCAGCTTCGTCACATCTGGGCGAGGTGGCGATGTAACCTCGGCAGTCACAAACGCAATCTGAAATGCCATACATTCCTGCGCGTGAGTCGGGAACACGCAACCAATCTTTAAGATTCATTTTCAGGAAAGCTATACGACTTGCAGTCATATCGTTTGGCATAGACAATCGGAGTACAAAAGAGAGCATACACTCTAAGAAAAATCCCGGGGAAAACGGGAGTAACTGCGCGGTTAGTCCTAAAAAGGGCGCTTTCGTCCCTCAAAGGACTAACTGCATGAATGTGCGTGCCATGTGCAAATTTCGGAGAGTAAGTGTTTAGTCCCTGCTCGGAAAGAGAGCAATGGGAGGACGAACGGCAACAGTTACTCCCCAGGCACTTCGCTGTTTTCGTCCGTGCCATGGAGCGATGCGGCGAAAACGGTATTGTCTATAAATCGTGAATGGTTCGAAGTTCATGCATTGTCTATTGAACTACATGCAAAGCAGCACCTTGCCTCTTCGTGAGAAAATTACGTGAAACTTAAAACTGGAATGTGAAGAGGCATGCCCTTCGTGCGCACCCCATAAGTGAGCGATACACATTAAACGCGCAAGTCATTGATAGACGACTAGATTTTCTTGGTCAACAGTACCTAAGTTCCTTCCGTTCCAAGGAGGTTGCGAACTGAAGCGATGTGTAGCTCAAACGGCACACGCTAAGCGACAGCGAAGTTGCCCTTCTCTGTCGTCTTCGGTGCCCAGTTTGAGCTCGCTACACGTATACATGGCGTAGTGCCTCAGTTTAAATCACCCTAAAAATACTCGGGCTGATGTCTTTTCGCAGTCGCTTATGGTTGCAAGTACACTCAACGTTAGACTCTCACTGCATAGCTTGCACAAAATACGTGATCACTTCTATGATGCTGCACTTGCGTTCGCGTGCTTAACCTTGTCTAAATATCCCGTCTTGTCAAGCAAGCGGTGTGGTGATAGGTGTGGTGATTGTTTACAGATAGGGAAGGGCGCCTAATCTGCTGCGATATTGATATCAGTGGCACGAGCTTTAGATTTGTGTGTGTTTATGCCCCGAACAAGTTACGTGAACGCGAGTGTTTCTTCTTATCTCTAGAAAATCATTTCTGTACTGATCGTGCATTGGTCCTCTTTGGTGACTTTAATTGTGTATGTAACGCGCAAGATCGTACGTCACTGAAGCTGAGACATGATCCCAGTAGTGATGCGTTGCAACGCCTGATATGTGATTATCAGCTTGTGGACATTGGGGAAAATGAAAAGGCGGGATGTCGATATACGCACTTCCAGTGTACCTCGCATGCAAGGCTTGACCGAATTTACGTTTCACTTAGCGCGCTACCTCTTATTCATGGTTACACTGTGCATCCTATATTCTTTAGTGACCATTGCCTAGTCTCAGCATCTTTTGGCAGCCGTCGGCACCAAAGTCGGCGTATGTGCTGGGAGCTGTGGAAATTTAATAACCAGTTACTTTCGCGCGAGCGTTTCTTAAATCGTATTACTGAGCTTATAGCTCATGTGTCTTGCCGCAAAGACTTGCCACTCTTTGCTTTGTGGGAATTATTCAAACAGGAAGCTAAAATGATAGCTATCGAAGAATCATCAATATTAGCCTTTGAAAAAAAGAATAATTACAAAGCATTGTATAGACTTTTGAGTGAGTTGCATGAGCTTGAATGCATACATCCGGGTCAATATATTGAGGATATTCATAAGGTCAAGGCACAGTTACAAACTTTGAACGCAGAAAAATACAGAGGTGCACTAGTGCGGGCGCGAGAGCAGCGTTTCCTGGAAGAGCAGCCTTGCAGTAGGGCCCTTAGTGATGAGCGCCAACACGCGCTGTCTAAACAAACACTAGAAATAGAGTATGGTGGAATCATTGTTAACGAGCCTACTCTAATAACTAAAGCATTTTTTGAACATTACCAAAAACTATTCCGAGACCATCTGCCATTGGATACAGATGCTGCCAAAAAAATTGTATCGTTGCTGCCCCAGTTAAATGAGGATGAGTACGATTATACAAACGAAAACATTGATATCAATGAGGTAACTTCATGCATCGATTCGTTAGCGAAGGGCAAAACGCCCGGCTCGGATGGCCTTACTGCCGAATTTTATCAGTGTTTTCGTTCCCTCTTATTGCCATTATTACTTCAGGTGTACCGAGAGGCCTTGGAAGTAGGGTACCTAACCGCCACAATGTACGAAGGACACACCGTCCTTATAGCCAAAACCGATGATGAACAGAAATTGCAAAAAGTTGACGGATATCGTCCTATCTCCTTATGCAATGTGGATTATAAGATTTTTGCTAAGGTATTAGCTAACCGTTTGCAAGTTGTAGTAACATCTGTGGTCGGTGATCATCAAACATGTGGCATCAGGGGACGGTCCATTCAGACGAACATTCATGTTGCGAGATCGGTGCTAGAGTGTGTAGCTGAGGGGACTGGACAGGTGGCAATGGCATATGCTCGGCATTTTATTGGCGTCAGCGGACATGGAGAAAATCGCCGTAGTTGCCCTTTATGCTCGGGTGTTCAGTCCGCGCATGTGCGCTCGAACATTTGGTCCCACATTGTTTTTGTTTAGTGTCGCTGCCGCCGTTGTTTGTCGCAGTAGTTTCCCGAGTCGTCCCACGATTATGCAACGCGCGCAACCCATGAGTGCGGTTCAAGCTTCGCAAGAGTGGCGCAACGCTTAGGAATCCGAGTTTCTCTTCCCGCTAGAAAGCAAAAAAAAAAAATGAGTAAGTTGTCCACAAGTCTTGTCACCTGCCGTAAACTCCACTCGGTGCAAGAACTAACATTTTAAAGTATTTCTTTTCACGAACCGTATGACAGGATGGAACGGTTCAATGGATTGCCAGCTCAGACATAGCCTACCTTCCCACGTTCCTGCATCTAAAGAATAAGAACAAAGGAACAAACTGGGAGAACTGATGCCAATGAACTTATCCGTTTTTAATGTATTGCTTATGTGCCTGGTAAAACAAATAAATAAATAGGATCCCAAGGCAACACTATACGGGAGACAGCGTAGTTAAGGGCTCCGGATTAACCTGTCCTCTGGAGTTTGAAAGACGCGAGTGTTTTATTGCAGTAGCAATTGCACGAACACTCGAGGTACGTTCGCGCGCCGCCGTCGTGTTGGCCCGGCATCGACGGCGGAAGCGCGTGCCTGCTGCACGTGTGCTGCCGCGCCAAGTAGTCCGGCAGCGTTTGAGCCTCTGGTTGCTCGGAACAGACGCTGAATTGACGCAGCTTCCACGTGCGACGGTTTCGCGTATCCCCAGACGCGGAAGCGAAAAGCCGCGAAATAAGTTAACGTTTACGCTCAGTAGTGTGCTGTCTTATTCAACTGTTTCTAATGGGGTGTTTATGTTTTCTCTTCCCCAATCCAATCGCACGTGAATTAAAACGCGGGACTCTTCTCGGCAGCGCCTTCACGTGAGCGCGCTTTGCATGCGTGGCTTTCCCTTCGTATAAAGCCGGTGTGGTATAAAGCGCTGGTCTGTTTCACATATTTCCCTTCGTGGCTACAGAAAGTTACGTGCAGAGACGCGCAGTGCGTCTGACTGCACCGAAGTGGACGCACCCCTGCAGCAGAGCCACCCTGGCTGCTCGCATGAGCATCGTGCGCACCAACAGTAGCGCCACCAGTGCCGTATAGCCAGGGGGTGGCACACCGGGAACGTGCCCCCCCCCCCCCCCTTCTCTCTCTCATCGTACCCGGTCAAGTGTGTCCTCCCCGAAAAACAACAATATCCCTCACTACACCCGTGGCCGTGGTGCACACTGCAGTGGTGCGAGCGGAACGGACTCATTTGCAGCTACAGTGGCCGCCGGCTTTCATTCTCTCGTCTCCCGGCATCTGCAGCGCGCCTCGTTTCTCCTGCGCAGCACAAGTTGCCGCGCATGCTGTGCCGAGCCAACATGTCGCCCCCGCGTATTCTTGGAACACGAGCAGCTTCAGCGCAACTTGCTCTCGCGTTCACATGCTTCGCCCTTCGAGCAATACCTACCCTTCTTTTTTTTTTTTTTCTAAGGGGAAGGTTTCTCTTTGCCTCCTCCCTCAACTTTTCCACTGCTGCTGCTGTCTTTACACGCCCCGCGTCTGGGGCTGTCGAGAACGCGCACTACACGGTAGAGACGCGGGAGAGGCGTCTGTTGTGAGCCCTCTCCAGCGAAAACTACGGAGGCGCCGCGGCAATGCTTTCTGGAGCTCTAGATGGATGTTATGAGCGTCCCCTTTGGAGCGGGGTGGTGGACTGCGCCACCAAGCTCTTGCTACTATACTGTCTAATATCCTACCTATGCTAAACAATAAAAAAAGACAAAAAAACACTGTGAACTACCACGCCCAAATTTTCTGATCCCCTATTGCGAACTGTGCTTTTGTACGTCACCGTCTTTTGTCGTTTCCCTACTTTTCTTCCACCAATCCTCCAGTCGCCTCTTACTAATGTCTATTGCGGCTCTCTATCGTTGTCACAGTGCCATCTGGAACTCGCTGGCCATCGACACAATGGCCTCTGGACGGCTGTGATTGCGCGTGAGCCCCAGGCAAAAGCGTTGCAGAAGCTGCAGCGCTTACCTTTGTACTCAGAGGCGAGATAGAGTGCTAGAAAGAGGAGGCAAAGAATGCGTACACGGCGAACTTTTGGCTCGTGGCAGCTTTCATACACGGGAGGATCGCGGGAGAAAGAAAAGGTGACTTGAGAAAGCATGCTTCGTTTGTGGTCTCTTCAATAGAAGAAACGCTACTGCTAGACATGGCAGCAGTTGCGGACAAACTGCAACATTTTTGTATCCAAGGTATTATGTTGCACGTTCCTGCTCTTTCTGAAAAATAAACACCATGCAAGTTTGTTCATGCACTACTGACACAGGGCGTGCTGACGCAAAGCCGCACTGAAGCACCGCAGCATCAAGACGGCAACACGCCCGTGTGAGGGAGTGACAGTGCTGACTTTCTCGCAGGCTACGAGCAGTTGCGCACGACAGTGCCTCGAGCAAACACGTCTCGCTGTGTGCTATGCGTACTACGCATGCACACACAATTAGCGGCGCATGCACGGTAACATTTAACATCGCATTACGACTTCTGCAGGCCGTCAACATGACCGCCAAATATGGTCAATGAACGCGAACAGCACAGAAAGCTTCGCTTACATCAATTCCTTAAGTGCGTACGATCCGTGTAGTTGTTTATTATTATTTTTAGTATTATCTTTCTTTTTATTTATTTTTTCATTCCGTCTTCGCCAGGATGCTGCCACCGCGGCTGGGGATAAAACCAACGACATGGTGCTGAGCGGAGGAGCGAAGTAGCCAACGGGAACGGTATATAAAGGTCACGAGGTGTTAACGAATTAACGCAGTCAACGCATACAGAATGTCATACGAACACTTGTGCTCTTGCGAATGCTGCAGGTGCCAATTTATGCTTTAAAAAAAAAAGATGTTCTTGCTCGTTGGGAAATTTGACGTCGCAGCCATGCGCGCCCAAGATGGTATAAATGAGCCCGAGTGCGCGGTATCAAATCCCGACGCATTTCCATGGGGGCGAAATACAAAAAAAAAAAAAGAACGTGTGCTGTGCATTGGGCGCACGTTAAAGAACCCCAAGTGGTCAAAATTAACCCGGACTCTCTGCTAATCATATCGTCGTTCTGGCACGTAATATCGCAGCATTTAATTAATTTTTAACACAATTGATATGCCTGTTTCTACTTTCCACGTACCCCAGCAATATATATTTTTAAATAAGCAACAAGGTGCTGTAGTTGACGATCTACACAAATATCAGCGGTCATATGCAAGATAGTAGTTTAGTAGCAGGGAAGTTCAAATGAATGATCACAATACTGAGGTCATTGTGCAACACATCACTATGTGGAGCTGCGTACGCGTTATTATGAACAAGTTGCTTCTAAAAAAGAAAAAGGAAAGAGACACGAGTAAGTCGCATACATTACTGCAGTTTATTTCTCGGAAGAAAAGCGGCAATACGAATGAACTACCCGCGGACACAGGAATCTTTATTTTCCCCATCTGCGCAGCTCAGTATGACAGAAAATTACATACTTAGTTATGGTCATTACACGCAATTCAATACGAGCTCTGTCCACCAACCACACAGAGCTGTCTGTTGCCGCCGCGCCGAGAGAAGCCCATTGAATGACGTTTGCCTCTGCCGTGACGTCACGGCAATGGGTGCGCGTAATTGGCTGCAGCATTATAAGGTTATAGTCACGTTCTTTTGTATTTTCGTGACCTTGGCGACGACGAATAAACTCATCGCGTTACAAAGGAAGAAGGAGAATGTATTTCTTTCCCACATGAGAGTCGTGTGCCTGTCACAAGAGCTCAACGTGTATTTTGACGTAGCGCAAGACGGAAAATTTAAGGTGATCAGTTTATCAAAGCGTTGAAAGCTTATCTTTGTCGTAACCCCATCAAGAAGTAAACTTGATTACGTGCTTTACTATTGGTGACAGATGTGGTTACGCTTGGTGGACGTTTTATGCACTCTGCTACAAGGTTGCAGGGTCGCCTTGCTGCTTCCCTGTGCCCAATCACCAACACAAACAATTTCTGGCGATAAATACGATCTCAAGGATAACAAAACTAGGGTAAGAAGCTGGCAGCGTGCAGAAATGTCGAAAAAGCCCCCTCTATCAAACATAGCAACAAGCTTCTAAATGTAGACTCGAAAAGATCGTCCTGGGTATTTATGATCCCTTTAAATGCAAGACGGCGAGCGTTGCGAAACGCTCAGCAGCCAGCGGCAAAACAGCGAAAGAGCGTCGAGAAACAAAAAGCAAAGCTGGAGCCGCAAGGACGCGCGCGCCGGCCGCGTGAGGTCATGACGTCACGTTTCGAGGAGGCTTTCACCTCGGACGTGACGTACGGGAAGTTTGAGCAAGAGGCGACACTGGCGGCTCCAGCGTGCGCTGTGCAAACCCGATGCCGATTGCTCATTGTCCGCTCGGTTCGTTTATCCAAGCTTCTTTGTGGACGGCGCGGCCGGCGTTTTTTACACTTCGAACGACACGCGTTGTTACGGGACCGGGATTTCTGCACTGTGAGACTACTGTGGTGTGCGATTCCTGACCGAGAAGCTGCCGCTATGCGTCCGAGGCGTTGCCTGATACCTCGGTGGAAGCAAAAGAGGCGGCGATGAAGGTGGGCGCAGCATGCCGAACTGCGGCCCCGTTTGTGTGCCTACGGGCTCCTAACGTCTACACTGAAGTCTGGCGGCTGCGAGGCGCTGCATCGAGTTACGACGATCGTCCAGCCTGATACCTAACCGCGCTTGGTTTGTGCTGTCGTCTGTGATAAGATTCTGACCGGCGTCCCACGTAAACAGCGTCGGCTGAGATCCGCCTCTGGACGCGCTCGCGACGCATCATCGGTGTGATTCTTGAGTGCGTGAAGTGTCAGCAATCGTCATGATGAACTTCAAAAAGTGCAGCGGAGTGCGGTCCACTATTCTGCAACTGCTGCTCGCGGTGAGCCTCCTGCAGCTCGGTTCCAACCCGGACTCGAACCCTGTCCGCGTGAACCGGCGGTCCGACCTCGTCCGCAGCGTGCGTGTCGGGGTCCAGTCGGCATTCACGCACACTCAAAGCCTTACACCTCCGCTCTTCGTTCACCCCAAGAGCATCGATGCCTTCGACGCGAACCCCGTGTTCGCCGAGCTGCACGAACTGGGAATTCCGTCGCTGCTACGGCGTGTTCGAACGCGGGTGTTCGCCTACCTGGCCGAGGACCCGGGCCCGCCGCCAACGAGGATTTCGAACGAAGTGGCTGCCGCCGCGTCTGAGAACGAGCAGCGTGCCGATTCTCCGAGCGAGGCATCCGGCGCGAGCAGTAACCTGACCCAAGAGGTAAATAATGCGTGGGAGACACGTTCCCATTGTCGTGCTTGTGCAACGACGCGTAGGTTTTCAGCTCTCGTGTTTATATTACCCTCGAAATAAACACCGTCATGACTTGCTCAGTTAACGCAAGTGCTCAATCGAAAACACGTACAGAAAAAAAAAATTAAAACGAAAAAACGAGTTTGCCCGTCGCGGTCGCGCCCAAGGGAACGGCCTCTTCAGGTGCGATGCGCTTCCTCCTACGAGCGATGAGAGGGAGGTAAGCCTTGAAGACCGCACTCTCCCCCACAGCCCTGCGTATTTGTTTTCCTCTGTAATATGGCCCGTAGTAACAGTGACGCTTGGTGCTGGGGCAGCCGCGCTTTCCCACACCCGGTCGCTCTTGTCACGTGCCGAGGAAAACTGACGTGCAGCTCGACTCGCAGCAACGCGTCATTGTTTCAAATTACGCTCGCTTGACCCAAAATTACGCTGCATGCATCAGGTGAAGAACACCTCTTGATTTGCAGATGGCGTCATGAAGAGCTGTGTGCACTTTTGATGCACAGGTGATGACAACATTTCAGGACATCCTTGGCAGCCTTTCGCCGTGCAGTTTAACGTGCAGTTATTTATGTGTGAAGAGTTGCGTCTATTGCCGTAAAATACTGTAGCGGTGAGGGGCGGCGGGATCGGCGACCGTATATGCAGGAGTTGGAATGTATTCTGCTGCGCTGTTGATTTTCAAGAGTGCCCCTCGCCGCCACACAGTCGCTAACAGGCTGTCCGGTCAATGCTCGCGCAATATTCTTTGAAAATCGCAAGGATGCACCCTAGGGTTTACTCTTAAGTAATTTGACAGACACACGCAGAAGCAGAGGTCAAAATTAAGTGGGTAAAACATGCTTTGTGTATGAACAACGAGTATTGTTCTGAATCGCCGGTAGGGGCCACAACAGAGGTTATCGCGAATTCGCCCACTCCATTGATTGTCCAGTCGAGCCGCCTTTCATGTGTGCGCCTTTGTCCAACACCCTCTAGACTAGGCTAGAGGGTGTTGCTTTGTCCCGCCTCGTCATACTCGTCATACACATACTCGTCATACACATAACAGGTTTGATGAGTGATGCAACCCTCGCGGCCGCAAATGGTAAAAAAATAATAATAATAAAATTGATTTTCTCTCTCCCCCTCTGTCATTTTTTTTTTTCGTTTTGCAAGTGTATTGTGCTTGTAGCCATGTGGTGTGGTGTGCGGACAAGTGCGCTCGCCGTTAGCGAGAGATGGAGGCGCAGTCCATTGAGGCGCTTGGCGTCTGTCATCGCTGCGAAATCCGTGTTGCGGGCCGCACGCGCATTTGTCACAAGACGACACCGCGCGTCGAGCAAAAACACCGCGGCGAGCTTTGTGCTCGGCCCTCACGAGTTCGGCTGACGCAAGATAAGGAAAACGAATCGCGGAGGAAGTGCGATGTTTCTCTGACGCGTCCAGGGGCAATCCGCTGCGCACGACGTCGCAGGGCTCGTGCGACCGAGTTTCTCTGCAGCTTTCGCGTTGATGGGGGCGCGTGCGACCCGGCGCGGTGGCATTGGCAACGCGCCTCCTCACTCGCTGGCGTGCTGTATTTTTTTTCCCCTTCTTTTTCCGCGAACCGGGCAGAGTAAGAACCGAGTTTCCGACGACCGCTGTCGCACAAAGCACTGGGCACCCTCGTTTGTTCGTGCGCACGGATTTCGTCTTTGAACGGCTGTGTGGCCATTCTATGCCGCGCAGCCGACTTGCCACATAACTGGGGCCGTTTGAGTAGTTTCACCGTGTCCTTTCAGTGCGCGCGACTGCATTTTTGTCGGTCTTAACCACAGTGCGGCTTTTGCCGCCTTCGCCTTGTTCTGTGGAGCATAGCAGTTGAATAGTTGCAGACGGAAGTCGTCAAAACGCGAATCACATTTGCAAACTTTGCAAACGAGGCTCTGTTCATGGCGCTGTGGTAGCCAAGGAGCACGACCAGTAGCGCGCTGCAGGAACACGTCGTCAATCTGTGCGCGCATTAAAAGAGTTTTCTGCTCGGTCGAGACGCGCCCTTGCAATGCCCCAATCCCTCTCTTCCCGCAAAAGAATGAGGCGGAGATAGCTTTCGGGCTCCTTCAGTGCGTTTCGTCCAGCTCACTGGAGCTTCTTCCTCTTGGCAGTTTTCGTGTGAAAAACCCGTGCGCGGGATAAAGGAGACGGCGCTAGGCCTAAGAGGAAAAGCGGCGCCTCGTGGGCCGAGCGCGAAAAAATGCGCAGGAAACAGCTGCTTTCCGCCGCACCTGACGCGCGGTGCACTTTTCCTGCCCGCGTGACAGCGTCGAAATCAGCGCACTTGTTTGTCGCGCGCTGCGTGAAGTGCCACCGCCCGCACCGCGATGTCTCTGCCGCGCAGACCGCGGTGCATCGGTTGTGATGCTGCAGCGCGCACCACTGTTCAGCGGTTAAGTCTCGAGACAGTATATTTTGCAAACATTAAGCTGTGCAGTTATGTCGTCCCAAAGGCCAAAACGCGAGCTGTGAGGCACCGTCGTCGGGGATTCCCGGATTAGATCACCTGTGGTTGTGCGCCCGTAGCACGACACGCGAGCGTGTTCGCATTCCCTCTGTGGCTGGCCGTCGATTGGCAAATTTAACCCAATTAATCGGAACATTTTAATCGATCAGTAAATTGGTGATGTGGATTTCCGTACGTGAGCTTAAAATCACAACTTTAAACAAGTGCGCTACATTTGACAATTCCCTTCAACATTGCATACTGTAGGGGTTGGAGGACGGGACTTCGGGATGAAAACCACAACTTGGGAGGGATTTATTCTACATTATGTACAGGGGACGTGAGCGTCAAGTAACAGGCGTACACTCATTACGGGCCAGCAGCAACTCGGACGCTGCGGCCCGCGGCGAGAAGTTCGAGAGAGGTGAAACAGGGAATCAGGGCATGTCCCAGCATCTCAGGTCTCTCTGGAAGGCTTCTTATAAGCCCTTCGAGCACTGCAAGTCACGTCATGTTTGACCAATGGGAGAGTCCACTCCGATGACGCCACTTGCAGCCAATGGTAGGCGCCCGTGTCGCGGGGCACACCTGTCGGGGCTCTCTGCGGTCTTGCCACGCAGACTGGCAATCCACTTGTAGGCTGGAGAAGGAGCGGGGGGGGCGCTCGTGCACCTGCTTCATTGTCGGATGCCCACCTGCTAACCCCGGCGGCGCACAAACTTGTTGGCACGTAAACTTGTTGCTCGGCCGCTTCTCTGGAATGCGCTTTCCTGCTTTTGCATTCCTCAATTAGCTGTGCTGCAATCCGATGTGGTCTGGGGAACTCGAAGTAATTGCAGGAACCAGCTCCATATCTAACAATACATATTGCATGAGTGGACACATCGAGCATGTTAAACCGACGCAATCGTAAGTCCAGCTTCGTCGCCGGCCCTCTTTTGAACGCCCACGCAAAAGCAGGCGTCGCAGAAAGTGGATATATATATATATATATATATATATATATATATATATATATATATATATATATATATATATATATATATATATATATATTTTCTCCTCTGACTGCTACAGACGTGCATGCAGCGGCCCACGGGCGGCTCTAGCCGTTCAGTCTGTCCTCCCTTTGCTTAGCTAGCGCAAACAAAACTGGGAACCGGCCTGTCTGATTTTGCTCGTGTGAGCCGAACCGATTAATCGCGATTTAAGTATTCGATTAATCGCCCGGCCCTTGTCCGAATGCGGCCGCCGGGAATCGCACCCGCGACCTCCAGCTCAGCAGCAGAACGCCCTTAGGCCACCACCGCGGCGGTCTGAATCCGCGAAGCAAAAGGCGGTGTCAAAAACTCGTGGCCAGAAGTCGACGCCGTCTGGTCAGCCCAGGGTAGCGGGCGGCCTCGGTGCGTAATGTGCCGTCGCTCGACGAAACTCGACCTGCGCAGCCATACGTGGGCTGTTTGTCTGCAGCTGTCACACTTGCGTCTGCATGTCGTCTAGAGATTCTCGAAGTTCTACGCATTAGATGCGGCTAACTGTTGAGTAGCGAAGGTTCGGGTCAAGTCACCTATAGGTGGCCTCGAAGTATGGCCTAAATTGGGGAAAACAATTCGACTCCATTTTTTTTTTTCATATTTCGTGCAGAACCTGTACAGCGTTGGCGGATGGAAGCGAACTGCTTCGCTCTTCCCGTATTCTGGGTTTCAGCGTGCAGACGTTTCGGAAACCCGCCAGCTGGCGGCGAGCGCTGCTCGATTCGTTTATGGCAGAGTTGCGTGAAAATGCAGACAACGACTACATAAAGCTAGAGAAGGCTAAAAGACGAACGACTAGACGTTTCGCACATAAATTGGTTCGTTTAACGTTGTACTAAATGTCAGGAACGTACCCAAGAGGGGGCACGGCCCCCCACCGAAATTAAGACGCATACCTCCCCCCCGTCCCCGCCCACATCACCACTTCTCACACACATTCCTAAAGCGCCGCGAAATCAATGTTGAAACTTGACAGCTATTCGGCAGTCAACATGTTGCTGCATTTTTCACTCCTTTTCGATAGCGGTGGTTATCGGCGGCATCTCCTGGGGTGTGAAGGCCAGTTTCCTCAACGATTCGGTGCCCACGAGATTTACTCGAGATGAATTCAGTTGTCACCGTCTTTTCAACGGTCACGCGCATCGCTGTTGCTTCATTAGTTCAACCTTCTTTGTTTAGACTTATCCAGAGACCAAGAAAGAAATTCGGTTTATGGTCAGGTGGTCTGTATGCACGTGGAACGAGTTGCGGCCAGAGAAAACGCCAATTGCGTTTAAAGGGACCCTGAAACGATTTTGGCGATTTTCTACAAACGTACTGAGTCGTTAGAGTAGGTTCTTCTGATCATTAATTGATGCATCTAAGTGCTCTGCGTAAAGCGTGTAATTTATTATAAGGTTTTAAAAATACACATCGCTGCCGATCGCAGCGCACTGCTCGGCGGAATTTTAAGCCGCCCCTACCCATATGATGCAAATAACCCATATTACGTCACATGGGCGAGCTATCTGATTGGCTGACCAGGGCGCGTGGTCGATAATTTTTCTAACTTTATGGGGAACAAATGATGCTCGTAATAGTTGGAATGTTCGTTACTTTGTTTTTGTAAAAAGAAAATAACTTAAAGAGAATACACAAGAATAGTTTTTTAGTACACTTCAGCACTTCCGGCAGACAGCAAGTGTCGTCTGCTTGTGTTACAACGTACTCCATTTTGACGAGAGCTCCGCGGTCAGAGTCGGTCTCAGTCTTTTCGCGAGCACTATGATTCGACTTTGTTGCCTTGTGGACTGCAAACCTAGCGACCTGCAAACCGCGAGTCCAGTATTAGGGCAAACGCAAGCGCAAGGGGACAGGGTCTGGCCGCTTGACTGTGCCGGGATGAGCCACGATCTCGATGAGCAGAAGGGCAAATGTGAACGGTCTGCACGGTGGAGCCACCTGGTGGCACAGAGTTCAACCATACACAGTAGCAGCAACGAAGTGTATTCTTTGCTGCTGGTGTGTATTTTTCGCAGGAGTGTAATCATCAACACGTTGATTTATAAATGTTTAAAATGCTTTACACTTGGTTAGAGCAATATTAGCGCTTTGTTTGACTGGTTAAGCGCTGCGCCAGCAAGTGCCTGGACCGTGTAGACCGATCAGGCCGCTCACGTACGTCTACGCTAAAGTTCCTTCATCAGCATGAGTTTATGCCTCCAGTCATTTGCCGAAATGACCAGCTTGCCTGTTTTTAGCGGAGTACCGGACACGTTCGGCGCTACGACAGAATGCTCGCAACGCAGGCTGCTTCGATAGCTCTCGGTCGACGGCCAAGCGGCTAGCGGAGAGGTCTCGCGCGGGAGGGTGCGTGCTCCTAAACAACCGGAAGTGAACGATGTGACGTTGCATCGTGACGCTGAACCAGTGAAGGCGGAGCTTAGCGCCGCTCGCTCGGCGAGCGAGTTGAGGAGGAAAAGCATAGCTAGGGAGGAGGGTAACTTCTAATCGCTTGCGGCTCCATTAATACGTAACGCTTCACTTAAATTGTGGTGCGAATGTTCTACTTAAGCTGTACCCTACGCGCCTACAAAATTTGTCCGAACCGTTTCAGGGGCCCTTTAACTTTTCCTTTTGCTTCATCATTTCCTCGAGTGACGGCTAGCCGCGACGCTGACAGATTCTCGGAACCATAAACCCGCGATATTGCTTAGATGAGATGGAAAATAAGATAATACGAGACAGCACCCATCATCAAACCCTGCAATACCCCTTAAGCTCATTGGCAATATGACTGTCACCCGTTAACTCGTCTGGTTTTCCCTAATTGTAGAGCTCTTTTCGTGCAAAATTGCCAACTGGAAACAAGAGTCGCAAGGAGTTGAGAAATGGGGTCATCTGCTAAGGGAAAGAGCCAAGGCAACAGCTAAACAGGAAGGAAAAGCGAAAACCAAGAAATTTAACCGTTGTTTATGAAAATACTTATGGATTAACATCTTTTTATTTAAAAAGGAAGTAGACCAGAAAAAGGAAGTGAAGAACAGTTCCCTGTTCTGAATGGCGCTTCTAGAGTTAACATTCGAGCCGCCTAACGTAGCCACTTCTCTGCTGTGCTTATGTAGGTGTTTAACGTTCCGCTGTAAGCATAGTACGTCTAGAATCGCAGCGTCCTGTGCCCTAGGCGGTTTTACGGGACTGGCAGCCACGCATCGTGACGTAACTTCCCAAATAACAATACGAGTTGGTTGTGGCACTTGCTAGAGCATAAACGAGGGATCCAAAAGAACTCTGATTGTTCCGCAAATATATATTTCTCTATAAATCTTCCAGAGCTAATTAAATAAACGCTACGATAGTCGGATACAAATTAAGTCTGCAGTGAAGCCCCACCCACGCCCTCATAACCTCCAGCCACTGTTCCTCCCCCTTCCCCCTCCGCGAGGCTGCCAATAATTCGTACTTTTCCTGTTACCCAATTAAGGCGGTAACCACAAAAATAAAATTATTAGCGCGTAACTTTATAACTTTTGCCTCGCCTATTACAGTAAAATGGCCAAATCCTAATTCTTTATTGAACTGAAATAACATGCTTGCTTTACTGCAACTATTTGTCAAGTTTCACTTCAATTGGCAGTGAAGTTTCATGAGTAAAACGGGTTCTGTAGTGAAATGAACGGCACCGTAGACTTTTGAAGAGTGAAATCCTCAGACTCTATACACTTTGTCCATGTCTGTTGCACACCTCATTGCTTCCGCCGATGAAAAGACTCTTCAAGAACAGCACACGCTCCGGAGGTATCAAGTACGGCGCCATATTGAAAAGGCAGCATGACGATTTTGTTTACTTCTGTGATTGGCTGGCGAAGTAACACAACTCCGCGTGGTTTGTGTGCGTTGGTTGTCAACTGCTGTATCTTTTAAAAGTTGTGTTCTACTAAAGTAATCTTTATTTTTCATTTTGGCTTATTTACTTGTTCTTGGCTGTGTTTTTCCTGCGCTTTCCTGCTCAAGTTCATTTGACGTAGTTCCTTGTTTGCCAAGTAAAGGATAGGTGTATCGCACAGGCGTACCTGTAAAATACAGTTAATTTTATTTCTCTTTTGTGGGTTTATGCGTTTTTATGGCGAATGGTGGACGTTATTCACATTTGTACTAGTAAAGTACCCCCCCCCCCCCGTTAAAGAAAACATGCTGGGTACGTGCCTGACTAATGTTTCATCCACTGTTGGCCTCTCCCAGGGATGTCGTTAAAGTGGAAAGCTAAAGAAAGAACCGAATAAGTTTACATGATAAAGTATTCTTACAGGGCTCCATTGTCGCTAATTTCACAGTAATAGGTTGGTTATTAGAAGAGAAAGTAAAGTCCAACATTTTATTTTTTTGAATTTCGCGCCGGTATACTTCAGTTTGACGTCACGAATGTCAAATGACTTGTTTTTTTCGTATTTGAGATGCTGTGGACCTGTAAAGAATTATTGAAACTTGTCGTGTTAGCTGTTCGACTCTAGTGCTACAGTGGATTTCGTATTTGTCGATAGTAAACTATATGGCCGAACAGATGTCGTCAAAATCTATGACGTTACGACGAACTGGTGCGGAAAACGTTAAGGTGGCGTCGCCACCCGTCTCTAGTCTTTCTGGCTTACCAATGCTCCCATTGGGATAAAAAAATAAAAATTCATCTTTTGGTGCACAGCTCAGCCTATTTAGTGCTGTCCCTCTAATCCTCGGCCCATCACGGAGCGCTACGAACAGATTGCAATAGCTTTGCGTAATCCTGGTCTTTGAGCAGAACGTGACATGCGTCGTGCAGCATAGCATATGCGTGCGCTGCAGGTGCACGAGTGAGACGGGCGTAGCAACCTTCCGCGAGCACGTCTCGCCATTGGTCTCTCGACGAACGTCGTGACATACACACCGCTGCTTCGACGTCTCGCACTGTGCGGTCGCAACAGCTGCAGTTAGCATTTCGGAGTAGCCTGCGAACGGCGCAGGTCATCGCATGGGATAACGCGTTGCGCGAGATGCCAGTAAAGACGGTTGTAACTCGTGCGTGTCGCATTTAGTCTTATAGCACACGGTGAAACGCTTGAAGAAAGCTTCGCTTACACTTACATTCCAACGCGTGCGTTAGGGACGTCATTTTCTATTTCGTGCGCAGATCTCCGCCTCGCGGCGTGTCTGTTTGCTGCGGATAAAAATCTGCTGCAGCGCCCGCCAGACGGATGCCCCCCGGCGAGGGATCGAGCGGTCCGTCCGCAGCCGTCTCACGCCCTTGGCGGCCGAGATTAGCGCGCTATCTTGTCGGGAACCGCAGCCGGGCCTGCGTGGTTATCGCTCAGCGCGTGCGACACCGCGTATCGCCCACTCGTGCAGTTCTTGCTCTCTGTGGGAACGAGTGGGCCTGCAAATATTAGGCGGCAGGGATGAGGCTCTGTTTCATTTTCGAGCTGGATGAGGTCCCTCAACGAGCCTCATACGTGGCCCACTTGGTGACCCATGCTGGGCGCAAGAACACGCAAAACGCGCCTGCGAAATGTTTCGAAATCCGTGCAGAAGCAGAAACTATAGGCACTGGTTTGTTTTCGTGTTGCCAAAGCAGCTTTCGCCTTCGCAGTGCCCGTACTGGTTGCATTGTGTCAGCAACCGCTGGCGGCAGCTGCGCCTCGCGAGTTTTTGGAGGTGGTTCGCCCGCGCGTGGGCGAACTCGCTCGGCGGCGGGAGATATCGTTGGCCTGCAGCAGGACGCTGCCAAAATTCCGCCGTCGTTTCGCGGAGTGCACCCGCGTAGGCGCTTGGCGGGGCGCGGCTGGCGCGGGAACAAAGACCGTCGCGGCGTCCTTGGCTGCGTCCCTTGCGCTCGTCGATTTCGCTGCCGAACGTGGGCAGAGGCCATCGGCGGGCGGAGCCGTGCTCTCTCCGATGGCACGGGCCGAGCCTCGTAGGGTATCGGCCGTGCCACGACACGTCATCGCGCGTGGCCAGTGTGTCCCGGGCTCAGAAAGGGGTCCGGCCTTGACTCACGCGGGCCGAGTGAACAAACCCGCCACCACCCGCGCGGCCGGCAACACGCGCGTGCGGCCGACGCAAAAAATTGCGTAGCGAAACACTCATCCGCGCGATGCAGCAATCGGCCCGTCCGGTCGTCCCCGACTGGAGCAGAACGGCGCAGGCCGGCTCGTTACAGTGAACCTGGGATCTTAATTTTGGACCGGCACCCAACGAGGCCCGGCTGCCAACGCACCGCCGGGACATTGCTGCCGCGATCGCGCGTGGATGTTGCCACAACGCTGCGCTGTGGCCAAGATATTCTTCTGGGAACTCGTTCCGAGGGGCTCGGGCTTAGGGTCTCGATCTGCGCGGAGTCCCGCGATTTCGGGGGGCCCGCGTGTGTCTTTGACCTGCGATGAGCGTTTCGAGGGCTCCGCGGTGCGCTCTTATTTTGAGGCACTCGGCTGTGCGGTGCAGCTTTGACACACGGCGAGGGGCGGTTGTTTTTCGTGCCGTCCTTGCTCCCGGAGTTCAGCACCTGGTCGAGGGCGCGCGAAGCGCCGTTCCTTCGCTTGGGCAACGCGCGCTACGCAGCCGGCGGTTCTTTTTTCCCTGGAAGCCGTGTGACCGCGGCTCGGCTTGGACCCGCGCCCAGAGGCGCGCGCTTTTGCGGCCTGAGGTGGAAACCGGCGCCCCGCCCGGTCTTCGGAAGCCGCGGCCCTGATCGCTCGTCGTTAGCCCACCGACGTTTTGCAGTGCCGCTCGTGCGCGCCCCGGGTCGGAACTCTTTCGAAACGCCGTGCGTTTCCAGGTCAAGACTCCTTCTGGCGTCCGACTCGCAGCAACGATGCTCGACGTGGAAGCGCTGCCAGGATGCGCCGCGCGTCGTCGCTCGCCTTCCAAGCTGCGCGGGAAGACTTGAATCGCCGTGCGCGATACGCATGCGGGGTCGTCGTGTACGGTGCGAGACTGCGGTGCCGTGTGTCCTTGCGTGCCTGACGGTGCGCAGCTTGTGATCGTCCGGCTTCCTTTCGAACGGGCTGATGTTGCGCCTGGCCGTGACCGTGTTCACTGGTGGCCATACGTTCTATCGCGTTCCCTCCTGCGGATAACCATGGCGTCGACCAAGTGTCACGTGGTGGACCACGTGATCGACGGACTTGTGCCGCGCGCCATCTCGTATCGCCTTTTGTTGTCGGATGGGCAGCACCGCGTGAGTGTGACGTCACGTGCCCTTGGATGTCCGCTTCTGGGTTTCAAACAATGCATCTGCGTATCGTATCTTCAGCAAATACGCATTTGTCGCTACATCGGCGCTTCTAAACAGCCCTCTTAAATACACAGTAGCGACATTTTTGCATAGAGCTGCTTAACCTATGGCATTTCTGTACCTCTTAAGATATTTGGCATTGCCTTTTACAACAGACATTGAGCATTGAGAAAATGTGTTGGAGCTTGGAGATATAAATTTAATGTTTGTATAAGCACTTGTTCCTTTAGTTTGGCTATTCATTTCCATCTGAAAGTCACATACGTTTCACAAGACCAATCCCTTCAGCCTACTACTTTGAACCTTGTGCGTGACGGCCTATGATAATTACTTAGCAAAGACCTGAAGGCATGTTAACTGTATTGTGCTGCATTGCCTTTGATAACTTATAGAAGTGTAAGCATGCTGACTTGTTAGGTTCTCTGCAGCATGCATTCTCGGTGGCCCATGAACATTGTTCCAAGTACCTTATAGATGTGCAATTATGGCTCGATTACATTGAAATCTGGATGCGAAGTATATTGTAGATCGAGCAGTATATTATTTTTCTGTAGAGCCTTTTAGTGCAATAATGCAGTCTGTGTGTTTGTTTACTTGTTCATTTAGATGTCTTGATGCCCTTTGTGGCTTTACAGAAAGGAGCAGTCATATATTGTCTATTAATGGATCTGCAGGTGGCAGCAAGCAGATGCTCGAAAGATGAATGAGCAATTCATGACGTTTTATAATTTACACATAGAAAAAAAGCAGTGCAACCAATTGCATAAGAAATTAATTAGTACGAGCAAATACAAATAATTAAAAGGAACTTTCAGTGTAGTTGAAGCCTTGCGCTTGATACTCTTTGCTCTTTGACGCACAAACATGGCATGAAAGACACACCTCAGCAGATTACATGTGTATGCACTGAAAAAGTCCCCCTAATGAATACTCATAAGAGCAGAACTTGTGACAGCTTAAACACCTTTTTTGCTATGGAAAAGAAGGATGGTTTGAATATTTGCTGGCTTTAGCTTATTCAGTTTCCTTGTACTTGCAGAGTACAAGTATTCATTCACCTTATCAGCTGCAAGAAATACAAGCCTCGACACCTTTGTCGTGATCCCCCCTGAAGAACAAGCAGAGTTGGTTCTGAAATGTTAGGAAAATAAAGTTAATTTTTGGTTGGAGCCACTTGAAAGTCACAAATCTCACATGATGTGTAAAACCTGCAAGTGCACTTTGCTGCACACTTCTTTGACCTAATGAAGGTGGCAGACCTTGGGTTTGAATCTTAATTAAGTTGCGAGCTGTTGACATCATTCCTGCTGCCCTCCGTTCCTTGCACCAACCGATAGTTCAAAACACATATCTCAGCTTTAACAGTGCTAGGGAGAGTGCAGCTTACTTGGTTAACGCAAGCAAGATTCCCCCTTGAAATATTGCATATCATCCATGGAGATTATAATGCCATCAGACTTTTCCTTTGCACTAGTTTCTTGAAAATCTTTTTCAATCTTAATTTAAGGCATGCATGTTAAAATGATATGTTTAAAGGGACACTAAAGAAAAATATTAAGTCGAGCTGGAGTGATATATTACTCACCTAGAAAGTCTACGATTGTTTTCTGTGATGTATCAGTATATCACTTTGTTATGTAGAAAATAGTTGCCGAAAGTGCTCCTCCTGCTCTCCGATTTTAACTGCCCCTGCCAAAATGTACAAGTTGACATAATCACTGCGTGTCCTCCCTCTCTGCCACTCTGTGAATTGGCTAGGACTGATGCCGCAACAGAGGGCACCACTCTGCTTTTTAATTTTTGTAATATTCTCACTCTGTTCTCACAGTGACTGACGAATTCATTATTACAGAAGCCTAATCATTCAATTTAGCCCGACTTAATATTTTCCTTTAGCGTCTGTTTAACTTGGAGATTTGGCACAAGCTGCGATGCACTGCTTGTTATTTGTGCTTTATTTCCCTTGCAAGTTCAATTTGCTTTGTGCGCAATTATGCTTACACCTGAATCCAGAAATATTGATGCATGATGGCATGTACTGGACAGCTCTTAAGGAAGTTGAGTTGCTTCTTGTTGACTTTCTTGCTTTTTGCATCTCGCAGGATATGGATCTCATTGAGATCCTCTGGAAGCAAGATGAAGATCTTGGTGTTTCAAGGGATGCCTTTGACTACCATATGGCTTCTGAAAGCAGCAGCAAGGAAGCTGTCAAGCCGCCACATTTTGATGTAAGTAACTTGCCACATGAAAACATGCATTTAAATTGAAAAGGTGCAGTGTAAGTGTTTAGTGGTTATTGTTGTCCAGATTTAAGGCATATAGTGACAGGCTTTGGATAAGCAAAAGTGGAAGTTTGAACAAATTCAGGAAAGCCATTGATAGAAATCTGGTAGACAGCACGGATCAATCGTATATTGTCCTCTATCACTTGTTGCTAATTGAAAATGGCAACCGCACTGAAGTGAGACACCAGTGCAGCGTTAATCCTATGTGAATGATTGATGCCAACAATCCCTAAAAACAGCCTTTTTTTCGCCGAGTTTCAGTTTTGAGTACGGAGTTTATGGCTAAATGCCTTCTGACAACACCGAATGATAGGTAGCAAGTGTCATTTGTTGGATTAAAGCAGGTACGAAGGACACAGGAGAACTAGTTTGGCATGCCACTTTCTCTTCAAAGCACGGTCTGAGGAGGCAGACCGATGCAAAGTCCTTGACTGCAGGGGTATCACGCAAGTAATGTATAATTAACTAAATGCGCACATCTGTGTCACATCTGACAGGAACTGTGAATTAGCTTTGCTTTTGCGTTTCTGCCTGGTCTGTTTCTGAGAAAGCAAAATATTTTTTTTCTTATCATTGTATGCTCTCATTCTCAATGTGCTTTGGACATTTCAATGAATAAGCATTTCCTTAAGGTATTTTTATGTGTCGTTCTTATAGAGTTAAGTGTAGCTGTAGTTCATTTTTCTTGTGCTCTGAAGTTGCCATGAATGAAGGCATTGTAGTACCTGTGGGCTTTGAAAATTCAAGGTTACACTCAAGAATATTGTGCCTTAACTGAAAGAGCATTTGCCAATTAAAATCCTTGAATAGCTTTGAAAGAAGGAAAAAAAACGCTCCTATGTTTGGACATATTTGGCCTCAAATGATTCCATCAAATGGGTGTTATACGCCCGTCTACCATTCATGTGACTTGTGCATGTTCATGCAGAAAAGCACTGAACTGTCAAACCTGTTTACTTCAAAATGTGCAAGGGTATGACACGTAAAAGAATAGAGTCTGTGGGCATTCACATCCACGTATTTTTGCACTGGACAGTTGTTATGAAAGCACCACTTTTCTCACAGTATACATCGTATGAGTTGCTCTTCTACAATTGACCTCACAAAGCATGTGCACTTTAAAAAGCCTAAACTAAAGTTAAATACTTGGGTTTAATCAAACAAAGCTTGATTTATCTACACGAATATAAAAAATAACCAGGGGCTGTTTACTGAACATTAACAAACAGAAATTTATTGATTAAACATAGCTGTCTATTCTTTCTTTCTTCTTTTTGAATTAGTGCACTTCACTGGTATATCTTCAAAGCTTTCATGATTGGGACAGTTATCACTAGTTACAGCCCTGCAGTACTGGATCCACATTGTTGTACACATCAAGGGCTAGGGAGAAGCTTGACATGTCAACCACCAGTAGTTGATATTGTTCGGATACAGACGAGCCACAGACGCCGGATTGTTTAAATGGCTGTGTAAATAATTCTGGCCTTGGCTAAAGTTCAGTTGCAAGAAAACAACAAATGGGTGGCATGTCACTGCTCTTATCTAGAAGCATGAGCCTTGTTTAAAGACATTAGTACTACCTACTTACACTGCAATCCATATGACGTTCCCTTCAGTTATACGAGTGTTATTGAAATGTACAATGCACACAAGAGATGGCTCTGCTGTAACGTGAACTGACAGATTATGGATATTAGACTCCTGTTGTTTACAGCAGCACAGTCCTGCTTTATTTTTTTATACAGCCGAACTTTGTTATAACAAAACTGGATATAGGGACATATTGGATATAACGAAGTACCTAAGTGGAATTCCCCCTCAAATGCTCATAGAGATTCATATTGCAGTATACATGTGACAGCGGATATAATGAAGCAATTCTATCTCCCCTTTCAACTTCATTACGAGGTTTAACTGTACACAGAATCTTCAGGCCTTTAGGAAAGCACACTTTGAGTGTTTTTTTTTTTCGTGCTGATCACCAGCGCATGAAATAAAGTTCTACTTTTTAACATGGGCACCAGGCAGTGCATCAAAATACGATGAGCTTTTAATATTGATCCAATATTGATAGAAATCAACTGGCTTTCCTCAATGTAATTTCTGCATTAAGCGAAACCTACTTATATAGCAAGCCATGGGGTGATTTTTATGGTTTAGAGGGGGCTTAAAGGAAGTTATACAATAAGAAAGTTTTTTCAAGCGGTTGGTGTAATTTTTATGTCGCATTGTTGAAAAAAAATGCAGGCATAGTGATATCAGTAATGTTTCTTCTACAGTCGAGTGCCTTTCTTGATATTGCATCATACCAAATTTTTGATGACAATGATGAGTTAAATTTGAGAGTACTTGCATCACCTGCAACTTGTTGCGACTCTTTGTTGCAGAGTACCGAAGTGCCTGAAGAAGAAGATGAGCCACTTGAAATGCATGAGGACAGCAATCCTTGGGAGGGCTTCCAGTACAGAATAGACTCGGAGACAGGTGAGAACTGGCATTGTTGCAGTGTACACCTAGCCACGCTGTCACTGCATGCATCCTTCATATCTACAGAGCTCCACCATGAGATTAGCATCCTCACGGACCTCTAGTTGCCCTGAAATGAGCTTTATTTCTTTTCTGAGGAAGATTTATGAATAATATTTGTAGTTCCGAGTGGCGGTTTTGTATGGATAGATTATAATATGTGCCATTATTTCTCTTGATAAGCATTGTCATCGTCAACCTGCGTAAAGGGGTCATGAAACATCTTTGTTTTTTAAAACCTGAGCAACTTGCTGGAAGGAGTGCAATGCCTTTGGATGACTATTTTTCTGAAGAACTTTTTGAAAAGGGACCGATTATAACAGAGCTATAAAGAGCTCACTGTTTGCTGTCTCCATTCCCTTTCTATTCATCAATTGCTCTCAGCTGGAGCGACCCCAATAATAATGCCCTGCCTATCGCTCCTTTCTTGTTCTTTCTGCTTTGCACTTGTGGCAGTCCTTAGGGGTTGGTGTTTGAAAGGGGCAAAGGATTAATGACAGGACAGGCAGGACACGTTAACAACCTCGACTTCCCTGTTTTCACTCTCAAGTAGCTCCTGGTCATAAGCAATCACTCAATAGCTGGTGCCTATGGGCCATTGTACATACTACAGCATGTTAAAACATCACAGTTGACATCATAGTGTCGTATAAGGCAGAAAAATATTGAGGGACTCAACAGATGCAGGAGAAAGTGAAGCAATCTGTAATACCAGATTGTAGGTTCTCTGCTTTGTTTAGTTGAATAAGATTTGTCTCATATGTTAACGAGCAACATTGTCGACAGATTGGGAATGTGTTCTTAGTGCCCTTGAAAAGTGTTGTAGTGGCCCTTGATGTTTAACTGCCAGACAACAGTCTCTTCCAGCATTCTGTGTTTATCTCTGTCCTGCATTGACCGATTTCATCCTTGCTGCCAAATTTCCTCCTCTTGCAAGTTTTAACTAATCCTCGGCTGCCTTCTCCTTCGTATCCCATCTGTGCGCACCCAGTCTGTTACTCCAGTAGATAACCTGTTCTATGCATTACAGAGCCTACACAGTTCCACTTCTTACTTCGATCCCGTCCAGAATATCGACTACCCACATTTGCTCTCCAACGCACACCGCCATCTTCCTATCTGTTAACTAAAGGGACTGTGCAAATGTTACTGAACATTGTGTAGTGAACATGGCTACTTGCTACACAATGCTCTTGCAGACACCTGAGCTCAATACGATTCCTGCGTAATAGCAGAGAGCCTACATGGTTGCTCAAAAGTGTGCCTACCTTTTCGTTCAGGTGTTCTTTCATTGATTTTATTTTATTTGTCTCTGCCACCTCATGTTTATTGTGCTGGTCCAAGACACACAGTGGGTGGATTCCTTTACTATACGTCATGATTAATCAGTTTCTCCACTAAGAGCAATAACATTCTCAAGAATGTCTTGATATTTCCGTGCTAATTTTCCAAATAACTGTCATTGTTGTTCATTGTCTCAGGAGGTAGAATAAAGTAACTAAAGAATGCAAAATAATGTTTTGCAGTGCTGGTTATCTGCCTGAGTCATTTGCCAAAGTTGCATTGCCTTGTCCAGAATAGGCAATGTCACAAATGGGACTGGTTTCCCTTTTTAGTCTGTATTATGTTTACAGTCAACGACCGATTTTTCGGATCCTCTAGGGAACGTAAAAACGTACGAAAATTCAGGCAGTCCGAAAAAATGAATTCATGCAAAAAAACGCACCCTTTTTCTTTTTTTCTCAGAACTAGAGGTAAAGGGTGAAGTAACAGGCTTCCAAAACCCTGCCACAGCATCAGTGAAGTGGCTATAAAAAGAGGCGTTCAAAATCTCTGTATGCAGCCGACTGCCGGTTTATTATGTACATGTGCATCGTCGGGCAGCCGGTGTTATTGCTGCAGTGGCTTGAAGAACTTGTTGATTGTTGTTTTGACGGCGTTCCGGTTGCATGCGATCATATTCACCTCGATCTGAGCAAGGGTCATGTCAGCACTGTACACCGATGAAACAGTCAACAGTGCTCGCATCAACTCGGCGCTTGTAGGCGGCGCAGGCATTGGCTCCTCATTTTCAACATCGGAGTCTTCTGAATCCCTCACAACCTGACGGACTATTTCCTCGTCAGTCAGTTCTGCGCGGAAGTCGAGCTCGTTGTCAGTGTCAACAAACTGTTCAAAAGTTATTTCCGTGGGTATGGAAACCCCAGCAGAGCGGAGGTCGTTGATCACGTCTTTCGACGGTACTGCTTTCCGCACTTCGATGCCATCGGCGAGGATGACGAAGACGGAGTGGGCGCCATCGAAGGCAAGTGAAATTCACAAGTTGCGAACAGTGGAGTTCGCTGACGAGCGTCAAAGCACCTAGGCCTAGCGTCGCAGAGCACACTTGACACAACAGTACAACCACACACCACGCTAGCCAATGCTTGGCCTGCGCAAACAAGCAAACAAAATAGCGCCGCTCTGAAAACTCCGCCGGAGGCAAAAGTGCGGCGATGAACATAGCCAGCGTGGCCAGACCAAATCGGTGTGTGATGGCTAGACTCGACTAGTTGTGGTTCAAAGCGGTGATACGCTTCTGCTGCAAGTGGATTTCCTTCGCAAGGGCGCTGCGCGAGGAGCCAAAAGACCTTCCGTCCATCAAAAAAGTCCGGAAAATTGGACGGCGGGGGGTTCGAGCATCCGAAACTTCAGATGTCCTTATACATTGATTCTATGGGACTCGTGGCGGTGCCGCGAAGACGTCCGAAATATCAGGTATGTCCGAAAATTTGGGCGTCCGAAAATGCAGTCATTGACTGTATATGCTCCGGTATCTCTTTCGCGTGTGAATTCTGTGAAAAGGCTGCGAAATTGTCTACATACAGGCCTGGTTCTTTTTGTTCCCAACTTTGACTGTTCTTTATTGGTATGAAATTTCCTCTGCACTTGGCTAGACTGTTCTCACTTGTAGTTTAGTGAAACAGGAGCAGAAAGCAGGAATGCAGTGCAGCAGTGTGTTTTAGTCGAAATGTGTTTAAATCTGATAGCAATTGCATGTAGACATGGCAAAATACCGCCACTTCCGAAACAGAGATGCAATCTGGCAGTGGTGATGGGCCATACCACATTGTCAGTGCAAACCTCCAGGCATAGAACTGGGATGAATATTGCTGGCACTGCTCCAGGTGCTGAGTACTGCGTCAGGACAGCTCCGACCCTTGAGGCTGTGGCAGGGGCAATGTCGGGTTGTTGATAGCTTCTCCCAGTCCAGTATACATTCAAAGCCTTTTGTTTCACAGGCCCGATTCCTAGCCTTGCGGTCAAATTTCAGTGGAATGCGATGTGTGCACTGCTTTGGTGAGTGTTTAAAAACACTGGCTGCTTAAAATTAATGTTGATTCTCATAGCCCTACTGTGTAGCTTTGATAAATTGAATCCCAAATTTAATTTCATTGAAACCTTTGTTTTGCAATATATTCATGAGCTGAGCACTTTTAACACCTAATGTATTTCGTAGCTTTCTAAAGGGCACCCTGCAGCACTTTTTAACGTGGCCAATAAATCGTGCTTAATGCGAGGCAATGCTCTAGTGAGCGCACAAGCCAAGTTTACTAACTTCAGTGCATCAGGGAAGGTGTTATGTTGCTGGAAGATCACTCATGCTTTCCTACAGCTTCTTCAAAACCCTCTGTCTAAACTGTTCACCATGATGGAATGCAGCCTTCGTACAACTATTGGCTGGATTTGTGAAAACATCACGATTAATGATTACATTATCAAAGACCAAATAAGGGTCTGCAATGCTTACTATGGCTTTTTTGTTATTTCACATGCATAAAAATTGCAAAATTCCACTGTGTCTAAAGTCTTCGATATCACAATTTCGTTTTGTATTTGTGGTATATGTATGTATTTATGGTATATATATGTATATTGGCTCCTCTGAAACCTTGATTGTTATGTTAGTAAGAGTTGCACGCATAAAAGGACGAACACAGGGAAAAAACTAGGTAGACGGAAATATATGCAGCTCAATATAATCAACTTTAAAACAAATAAAACCAGTTGATAGTGTGCGCTCTTTCCGTCTACCTCATTATTTATCCTGTGTTTGACCTTTTATGCATGCAACTCTTACTAACGAAGCACGCACCAACTCACCCAGCAAGAAATTCTTCTAGACAACCTAGATTGTATTGTTGCTGAAGTTCTGCTACCCTCTACCACAGTGTGTCTTTATCTTTGCGCGTAAGATTTGTGCATGTCTAGAATCACCTGAACACTATCAGAATAGTAAATATTTATTCTTTTACTTCTGTCATTCTAATACATGCAAAGAGAGTACTGCATATCTTGTGTTGGCACTTCTTTAAGTTGTACGGTATGCGTCCCACAAGCCGTGTTGCTTAAAATTAGCAGGAAACTGCTGTGCAATTTTGCAGGTATTAATTGCAAGGGTGGCAACACTGATGCAAATCCACTGTGTAAGTTATCTGGGGTGTGCAGGTTTTGGCTATATTTGCAGACAACTTTTCTTGGCTATGAAGCGAAGGCTGCAGGGGCGGAGCTCCTGCACATGACTGTATTTGGCTGTATTTGTCTGAGCGCACTTGGCACCAGTTTCAGTTTCACCAAGCTCGTACAACCTCTTTAGTCAAGGCAGATACAATTAACTCAGCGTGAATCAATGTTCATTCACATCCGATATATATCAAGTTCTGAACAGTGAGCATTGTAGCCTGCATCGGAGCTCCAAAGCAGCTGTATGGCATCGGCTAGGGCTTGGGAAGTGCAACCGGCGCTGGCGTTAGTAGAGCCGGCGCAGCAGTCAGCTCACTCACTCATTTGTACATGCCAATAGTTCCAATATCCAGATGGGTTTGCTTGGTTTCCACGCAGATGCTGGAAAAACTTATTTTGTGTGCTTCAACAGTCTTTTGTTTCTAAAGTTGGTCAAAAGCCTCCCAA
The DNA here is from genome assembly GCF_038994185.2 of Dermacentor albipictus. Classification (NCBI taxonomy): domain Eukaryota; kingdom Metazoa; phylum Arthropoda; class Arachnida; order Ixodida; family Ixodidae; genus Dermacentor; species Dermacentor albipictus. The sequence continues at coordinate 19,550,052 of NC_091824.1, forward strand.
GAGAGTTGATTGGCGGGACAGCAAGCGACGAACACTCGCCAGAAGACACGGCCGTCATTTTGCGTTTGGTGAATGTGCAAAACGTGCGACGGTCTTGGGTGTGTGAAAACTCGGAAAGAGCAAACTAAAAATAAAATAAAATGCCGATAGCTGACTGCTGAATGTTGCATGTATTTTCAAATTAGTTGCTGTAAAAAACAAAAAGGTATTGGTTTCTATTTCACCGGTAAGAAAACGAGCAAACCTGCGGGACTATTTCCAGCAGCAGTGAAAGAGGCGCACTTAGTTTCCGCAGCTTCCACTTCATAGACAAGAAAAGTTGTCCGCGAGTATAGCCTGATTAAGAGTGCATCAGATTGTCAGCTTCCCAGCAGAATTGCTACCTCTTGTTGTGTGGCGGTTGTGGCTGGCCAGTCTGACTTCTCCATGTTACTTTGCACTGTGATGCATCGGTGCACGTGTAGCCTATCTAAGCCATCAAGCACTTGAGCCGTCTTCGAAAAACGGGGTCCATCATTGCCTGAACAACACAACCAAGGCTACACGGCCGCTGGCACGACAGCATACACAAGTTGTCAATGGAAAAAAGCCTATGCAGTTTCCTTGAATGCGTTTGAACACCACAGCTAGAGTGACGGTGCTTGCCCAGTGCCTCCTAGAACCATATAAGCTCTACAGTAACTCGACCATAGGTTGACGGACAGCCCCCAAGTTACAATTGTGTCCGTCAAAATCAGAAATGGTGTCGTTCACATTAAAACGCAAAGTGGATGTTAAACTGCCCGCCACGATTATGTGGAGTGAGTGAACGCCTGGTTCCGCCATAGCCTTCGCAGTGCAAGCTGTTGAAAAATGAGCGGGACCATTGTGGAAGGGATGAAATGCTGCCTTTGTACCTCAATAACCCTGCTTCTGTGGAATGCATTCAAGTACTTTTTTCTGCAAGATATTATTAAAATAGTTCTCTTTAATGGCAAATACATTTTCCAACATCATTAAAAAGGACTACAGGGCCTCTTTCAGATGCCTTACAATGACAGCAGCATATGCTGTTAAGTAGCCGAAATGAGTTCTTGCCTGCTCACTCTGCCTTGACCACACTTGCAGGAGAACATATCCTGGGTGGTAGCAACCAAGGAGAGAGCAAACGCGAGGAGCCAAGGGAGCGTGTCGACAGTGGATGCTTCCTCCTCGACGAGGAAGAGGACACAACGCTGGGCAGAATACCCGAGGAAGACCGCGAGGCCCTTTTTGCCGAGCTGGACCGTATTCTCCAGGGGCAGTCTCCCCAGGTCAGTGTCTCCTCCTATCCTTGTCAAAGTCTGGAGAGCTTGGGGAAAACCCTTGCAACATGAAATCAATATGTACTGTTAAGTGCTTACTAAGCGCATAATAGTTTTGTGTGCTGGAATACAACATGACAAACTATTAAAAAAACTCGAAAAGTCGAACCTTGACATAAGGAACAGGGATATAATGAAGTAAACCTAAAATTTTTCTGCCAATACTAGCCTGTAACAAATGTATACTTCTTATGAACATTGGATATAACTAAGTTATTTTTGTGTCGGGTGCAACTTCATCGTAATTGGTCCGGCTGTATTCAAGGTTGCACCCTTCACCTACGCACATTGGTTGCAAAACACAAGGTTGCAATTTCGATTCCTAGCCATGGCTACTGCTTTCCAGTGGGGGCGGAATGCAAAAGTGTTAATGCACCAAATTTTGACTTTGAGTGTAAATGAAAAATTCCTATGAAATGAATCAAGAGCCCTGCAGTGTGGCATCCTTCACAGCCGCTGTGAACTGCTTATATTTATTTATTCCCTTAAAACACAGATGGCACATGCGGTGTTACAATACATTGCTTTTAGATGTTCAGTCCCTTATTCAATCGATTTGTTTGTTTATCAGTACAAAGCACAGTAAAGCAATGCTGCCATGGAAAGGCACAAATGCTCTGTCCGGTTTCTCAGGAGCATGAAGTACCACAAAGTCTACTACGTGGAGCTCTGCTGCAGACGTAAGCATGGAATGGCACCTTGAAGATTCAAACACAGCAGGCACTGTTCATTTTTTACCCAAAGAGAGGGCAACGTTCACTTGTATTAGAGAACCCAGCACATCCAGCCTTCATTTCAAAAGATGAGGGGTTAAAATTTGCATTCATCAGGAGAGCCATCCGGACAGCACGTATATGAATTCAACGAATAGAAATGCGGCAACTACAGCTACTAGTTGCAACATTAGCCGAGTTTCTCCTGGCTTGTGTCCGATTCCCATGTGTGTGGTTGTGTGAAGCTAAAGTTAACTACACTTGGTTCCCCAAAAAGCACAACGTTTGGCAAACTTCCGTTAATGTTAATCTTATCGCCAACCAGAGGCAATTAGTTATCGCGAGTGTCAAAAAAAAAAAAAACAGCAACGGAAATGCATGCACGGCAGCATCCTTCCTATGCGCACCCCTATGAGCCCTAAGCGAGCGAGAAAGTGGCGGTCGCCCTTTGAGCGATTAGTAACGAGTTAGCCATCAGTTTTGCAAGCGCAAGAAACCGTCGCTGCCTGCCCACGCGCACACCAATGCACCAGCGGTAGTATATAGAGGCGCAGGAGCAAACTAGCTCTAAAACAAACCATGCAACGAAAACGAATAGAGCGAGGTGCGTGAAAAAAATTCCCCGTATTCCCACATAACAACAGCACATGACAGAAAAGAAAAAGTTTGGAAATTGGTGCGCTTTTTAAACGTACAGACAGTGCCGTAAATATACGGCATCGACCATTTTGGGACTTGTTGGTGGCGCCGTATATTTACGTCATTGACCCTGAAAGGGTTAAAAGGCCCCTTTTGGGGTCACCAAAGCAGTGCCTCGGTGGAGCTCGCACATCGCTTTCTGCCCCTGACCCCTCTTTGCGGTTGTTATAGTAGTGCCATTCTTAAACGCAGACAACCGCTGCTTGTTACACGTGATCGGAGTGCACAGGAAGCAGAGGCACTGGAGTCCCCACCATTATAGTTTTCTCACAACAGCTTTGCCACCCCCTATTTTGACTTTTTTCATGCAACCTGGTTATAACAATTATTAGTTATAAATAACAATGGAATTTTCATGGCACTTGAATATTGTTATAAGTGGGTTCAACTGTATAGCCTCGTCTGCAAACGAGGGTCCATTTTGTATAGTACTACCAGGGAGGACTTAGGTGCTACCATTTCTACTACTATTCATGCTTATCACTTGCCATGCATGGCAGGGAGTATTGGCGACAACCAAAACACCAAATCAGCCGCTGACATAAGGCATGCATGATAATGCAGAGCTATGGCACTATGCTACGTAGAGTGCACCGCGATACGATGTGCTGATACAGTCGAACCCGGCTATATCGAACTCGCAAAAAAACGCCTATCAGTTCGATATAGAGCATAATTCGATATAAGCCTGCTAAATAATTGGATGCCATAAAAGCACATACCATTTATGAAATCACTTTATTGATGAAACTAGCTTCGTTTCGCACGAAATAGACCTGCATTTTCTTCTGCTTGGGCAATTTCGCTGCGTGCGAGGCACGCACTTCCCCACGTTGTCTAAGGAGTCGGAGCAGCTGAGGCCGCAACATTCCGCCTTCGCGCAGAAGCACCGGACTAGTGCGAGCGCACCAATCGCTTCGGAGGATGTGGGCCAAAGACGGTCGTTGCTTTCCTCGTTGTGCCCATTTTCACTTGTGCTCGGCACGATGCCGGCAATGTAGTCTTTGTTTCCGGGCTCTCCTGTGGTCGCAACACCATCATTTGCGCTCACAAACTCGTCCACCGTTGATTTGTCAACAGCTTCCGGAAATTCTGACACCTCGCTCCAAACTTCGGCAACGACAACGGCTTCATCGCATTAATCAGAATTTACAGTCATCACCGAGCACGCGGAAGTCGGTACGGCTTAAGCAATTTCGGATGAACCACTCGTACACGGCCGCGCGTACGCGTTGGGCGCCACAGGCACCGGGTCGTGAGTTCAGCCGCTTTAGCCCTAATCTCCCCCTTATTCTTCAAGATCGTGCTGAGAGTGCTCCTCGAAATCTTGCACGCTGCGGGGACATCCGACTTGTCACCGCGTTCGACCCGGTTTATTATTTCGAGCTTCACGATGAAAGGCGAATTCTGCCGCCTCATCACGCCAACACTGCGGGAGAACGCGCACACAATGAATCAGATAAGCAGCGAGACAACTAGCACTTTCGCCACCTTGCACGACGAGGGCACAAGAGCCTCTGATTGGCTGTCGGAGCAAGCGCTGCGGGCGGACGGGCCAGGATCATTTTTTTGTAGGGTGGTGTCGGCGGCTCCGAGGTAGCGCAGTCACGTAGGGAGAGCGGTTGGATGGAGCCGCGCCGCCGGGTTTCCCTTCACCGCGAGGGAAAGCCAACTTCCGGGGGCACTTTTCGCCGTTTGACGTTCGATATATAGGGAGTCGCTACTAGTTTTGTTCGATGTATGCGTAATTTTTGCTATATATACTCATTGTAACTATACCGTGTCCAGAAATTGTTCGATATATGGAATAATTCGATGTAAACGGGTTCGATATAGTCGGGTTCGACTGTACATGTGTCCTCTAGTGCCTCTGTTTCAAACCAGCCCCCTCGCCAGCTTATGGCCTCCAAAATCCGACAGTGGATCACGGAGGTCGTGACCAGCTAAATACCTGCTGGCAAAGATGCTGCTTTGCTTCAGCAGCCGCTCTTTGTCGCGGGGCGAGCAATTTTAAAGGTGTGATTGCAGACGACTATGTGTAATGTAACCGTTTGACCATTAGCAGCCGCAGTAGTTTCCATTTACTGCTGTGTATTTCCTTCGTGAGAGCAGTGAAATTTTGTTACATAGAAATTATGGATAAACACATTTGCAACATTGAGGTTTAAAATATATTGTTTTATATGGACACGAAGCTATATGTACAAAGTTGAATACTTCGTTATATAGAGGATTTTGTTATATTGCAGTTTATCTGTACTATACTGAAACCACGAGAGGCTTGCACTTAACTGTAGGCATGGCTGCATGAGAAGGCCGCTGACCAATTCTGCCAGGCAACTGACACAGCCTGCACCTCAGCGATGAAATGAAATGCGTATGCATGGTATTGTTACACCACAGATGATGCTGCATGCATGCTGCACTGGCACCACCTGAGCACTTTGTAGCGCCGGTGCCGTGAAATATATGTGAAACAAACATAGCCAGTGGGTCAGCATCCCACAAATGGCAGGTGGTGTACAGTGGCAACACCCATCTTTGGGTTGCTCTGCTGAGAGCAGTATCTTAAGTGCCACCAAAAACTGTGGCAGCTTTTGTGACGACAAACAACAGTCATGGTATGAGAATAATGGTGATGGTTACAGAGACAGCAGACCATGATCAGAGGCAACAGTGGCATAGCAACAATGTTGATGGCAGCACTACATATGATGGCATCGCACTAACACATCTGCCACGACCTAGGACTGAATGCTTGGTGGGGACAGAGTTGTCTTCGCTGCCAACATCCTCTCCTTATGAAGCACTAGGTTTATCACAAGCACAATAATGGTAGCAGTGACAGATGGCACTGGATGGCTGAAGTACCTCGAATATCTCTGTGCTTCTGTAACCTCTCACTGAATAGAGCAACGTGTGGGTTATGCATCTATCATTATGAATGTGTATTTTGTGTCGCAAGAAAATTTCTGCAAACGAAAAGGCTTGCAAGGACAGAAATTATTATAAAATATCACTTTCATTATTGAAGAAGCATAGATGAGAACAAGCCCTCACAAAGCACAACATGAGACTGGAGACAGCAGTAAAGAACTTCATGAAAATGAGTCCAAATCTGCATAGACAGGTATATAACGTGCCACCCTAGCATCTAGTGTGCTTCTTGAATTATGCATTTTTGACATTTCCTGGTTGCCTGAGGTGGGTCTTTCAGCCAGTGAGCATGCTGTGTCTTGGACATTTCTGGAAAGTCCAGAACGACAAATCGCAGAAGCCAAATGTCCTCTTGTAATGAGTGCTGCCAGTTTTTATTTGTTTGTTACAATGGATGTGGTGTGACAGGTGTCACAGGAAACAGTGAGATGAGGACCAAAGGCAATTTTTGTCTGTTCTTCCTTCAGTGCTTAAGTCATTGGTTTCATTGTGATAGTAATGTTTCTGACTCGGAAGTGCTTATTGCTTGATTCTGTTCCTTTCTTATCAGCCACTGCTCCTTATCAGCCGATCATGCTGGCATTGTAGGCAGAGTGCCTCTTGGGCCATTGCAAAACTTGAAGAGGAAAATAATTACATTATCCTAGTCTTGCCCAGTGGTTTTAAAGCGGACTTGAATGAAAATGCGAAGGAGGCCATGAAAACTCAACATTTCGGAGTATTTCTCAGCAAATTTTTCAATTAGTTTGTGCTTGCTATATCAGTTAAATGTTAAGAAACATTGCTGTTGCAGTGCAGTGTTTTATGTAGGAAAAAAATGCAGCACTAGAAAATATATTGCAAAATAGAGGTATGTAATGCATGAATTATTTGTCATCTGCTCTCAATGTCCACTTCATATTTTTACCCCTAATTAGGCCATCATCTCTTGTCCGCTACAGTTTAATGAATGTTGCACTGAATTGCGGCACAAAGAAGCGAGAAGTATTAGGTGGGGCAAGCTTCAAGCCTCGTGTTGTAGCTGGCTAATTGTAGTAAATCTGGGAGAGGTAGCTAGCAATTATGTATAGGCAGTTGTGCGCACAAATTTTGTTGTATAATGATGGGTGCCCTGCTCTAATAAAAGGTTATTAATGTATTTCTGTTAATTAGTCTTCTGAAACGTTATTAGGGGGAAGTAAGGACACCTTGTCTAGTCTAGGAACTCCTCTGCAAGTACACCACTTCCTCCACGTTCAAGGTCATTTTATTAAAAAAGGAACAACTCTATATAGCCTTAAAAAATGCTGTATGTAGCGTGGATAATGATAATGACAACAATAATAATAAAGCCTAGTTCCCCTGTCCTCAACATGTTTCTGTTATCGTTTGTGAGGATGCGCAACTCTCGTGCATCCCGTAATGTGTTGTTTTTTCTGCATAGCTCGTGTCTCCTGTAATCTGGATTCTCCGTGTAGCTTAGTGCTGGCGGTCAATCTGGTTAAATAAGTAAGTAAGTAAGTGGTCCTGATCCCTTTTGACTCGGGGCAGGCGTTTGTCAACTCCATAGGAGATATTGAAAGCATGAGAACGAAAGAAAGTAAGGCGTAGAAAGTAAGGAGAGAAAGAACATAAAACACAGTTTTGTCACAGTCACAGTCTGTGAGGCCGTCTGGTTGGTCAGGTTCATTGTACTCTAGGCTCCAGGCACCTCGGATTTCACCAAAGCCACGACGATCCAATCCGCCAGCCATGCAAGTTCAAGTCAGCCGTGTTGCTGCCTGGTCGGCCGTGATCTGTCATAGTAGCTCGGGTAGCTGAGGTGGTCGGTGTCGGCGGCCGCTACCTGTCGGAGTTGTCTGTTACTGTGATGGGGTGGCTTTGGCCAGGGTATGTCTGTCTGGGGTTTTCCTCCAGATTTTTGGCTCGCCTGCCCATTCGTTTCCACTGTTCTGGCCAGGTCTTCGTAGTCTCGGCCTGTGCAGTTCGGTACTCCTCGTTGAGACCAGTCAGCGCCAGGCTCTCGGCCAGGCGGCATGATCAGGGATCTGTGGGAAGCCTCGCACATTATTGTAGCAGAAGGGTTTCTTCTGGTGCACCGCACAAGCAATATGTTGGATTAGTAAGGAACAGCGCCAACTAAGACGATCACAAGTGGGGAGAACGACACAGGACAAGCGCCAACTTCATCTATCTTTATTCACCGAAAAATCAGCAAATATAAGGAAAATCACAGACATGCACACAATGACCATAATGCATCATATGCCAAACCGTTCTAGATAGGACATTTCACTTTTGAAAAGGGTCACGGAAGTATCACTAACACAGTTTTTTCCTCCTTTCTTTATATGGAATGCTTCCAAAACCTCACGTGCCTTTGTTTCCCTGCTTCTGCCAAGAATCTTTATCTCCCCGAACCGTGGTTCACACTTCTTGTAGTACTGGCATTGTTTACGTGGCGAATGTTCTGCCGCTCGGTCACAAGTGGTGCAAGTTGCGCAATGTTGCAAAAGATGCACACCTCCTTCTTTCAGCGACCGCACATATTCAACTGCACGGTCATTCACGCATCTGCCCATTTGGCCCACATAGGTTTTCCAGCAGGTCAAAGGTATTTCATATACCACACCGGTGCAGCACTTTACAAACTGCTTACCATGTTTTTTGGTGCAGTTGCTCCTCGTACCCTGGCTCACGACGTGGGCGCACAGCTGAGCATGTTTTCGAGGAGCCGAAAACACGACTGGGACTCCATGTCTGTTTGCCACCTTTTTATTATTGTGGGCTATCCTATGTACATACAGAACTACTTCCGGCTTCGCAGCTAGTTTTTCTTGTGCGCACGGTTTCTTGGCCATGGCACCTTTGATTTTTTGCAAGATCGCTTCAGCCACTGCTGTGATAACCGTGCTTGGGAACCCCACCGAAACCAACCTATCAACTTGCTTGTCAAAGCTCGCACGCATTGCATGGTGACACGATTTCATGAGAGCGGACTCAAGACAACGTTTAGCAATGAAACGTTTTACGGTTTTTTTAATGCGCCGACGCATAAGGAAGAAGCTCCTTTTGTGCTCGAGGTGCATACTGCCAACATACATGATCTTCACCCAAGGTAATGTTAATGTCTAAAAACTGTAATCGGCCCTGCAAGGGTAGCTCATGCGTGAAACCAACCCCCATCTCTCCTCTTTAAAGCTGTCTAGGACAGTGCTTACACCATCTGTGTAAGTAAACACAGATGCCTTATTTCGTTCTGTCAGAGATGCTACAGAATGTAACTGTGCAGTAGAGTTCCGAAACTCCTCTGGCGTGTCAATAGACAATTTTATGAAAATGCTAGAATTTTACCTTGATGTGACGTTTCTTGCTTTCGAGAACAAGTTTTATCGACAAAGACAAGGGATTTGTATTGGATCCTGCATAGCCCCAGTGCTTAATAACATTTTCCTAACCTGTATTGACAGTGCCTTGGAGCCAATTTTAACAGGAAAGGGTGTACTAAATGTGTTCAGGTATGTTGATTTAATAGTTTTTAACAAACTGAACGTGTTGACTTAAACAGATGGTGTAAGCACTGTCCTAGACAGCTTTAAAGAGGAGAGATGGGGGTTGGTTTCACGCATGAGCTACCCTTGCAGGGCCGATTACAGTTTTTGGACATTAACATTACCTTGGGTGAAGATAATGTATGTTGGCAGTACGCACCTCGAGCACAAAAGGAGCTTCTTCCTTATGCGTCGGCGCATTAAAAAAAAAAGTAAAACGTTTCATTGCTAAACTTTGTCTTGAGTCTGCTCTCGTGAAATCATGTCACCATGCAATGCGTGCGAGCTTTGACAAGCAAGTTGATAGGTTGGTTTCGGCGGGGTTCCCAAGCACGGTTATCACAGCAGTGGCTGAAGCGATCTTGCGAAAAATCAAAGGTGCCATGGTCAAGAAACCATGCGCACAAGAAAAACTAGCTGCGAAGCCGGAAGTGGTTCCGTATGTACACAGGATAGCCCACAATATGAAAAAGGTGGCAAACAGACACGGCGTCCCAGTCGTGTTTTTGGCTCCTCGAAAACAAGCTCAGCTCTGTGCCTGCGTCGCGAGCCAGGGTACGAGGAGCAACTGCACCAAAAAACATGGTAAGCAGTTTGTTAAGTGCTGCACTGGGGTGGTATATGAAATACCTTTGACCTGCGGGAAAACCTATGTGGGCCAAATGGGCAGATGCGTGAATGACCGTGCAGCTGAACATGTGCGGTCGCTGAAAAAAGAAGGTGCGCATCTTTCACAACATTGCGCAACTTGCACTGCGTGTGACCGAGCAGCAGAACATTCGCCACATAAGCAATGCCAGTACTACAAAAAGTGTGAACCACGGTTCGGAGAGATAAAGATTCTTGGCAGAAGCAGGGAAACAAAGGCACGTGACATTTTGGAAGCATTCCATATAAAGAAAGGAGGAAAAAACTGTGTTAGTGATACTTCTGTGACCCTCTTCAAAAGGGAAATGTCCGATCTAGAACGGTTTGGCAGATGATGCATTATGGTCATTGTGCGCATGTCTTATGATTTTCCTTATATTTGCTGATTTTTCGGTGAATAAAGATAGATGGAGTTGGCGCTTGTCCTGTGTCGTTCTCCCCACTTGTGATCGTCTTAGCAGGTTGGGTCTAGGTTTTGTATGGGCAGGTGGCATTCCTCCACTAGTTTGCGGAAGCCCATTGCATCCTTTTCCTTCAAGCTCCATTATATGGCAGTTGAAGTCGCCTAGGAGGAAAACAGGGCGTCAGCTATATTTTTGCTGGATATCCTTAGTGATGCATTCATATGTTTTCTATTCCATTCGTCTTCCTCAGATGCTGCAGCCATGTATATCACACATAGATATACACTGCGTTTCTCTATTTCTAGTTTTACCCACATGTGTTCTTGGCAGGAGGCTTGGTCCTCTCCAGTATAGATTTTCCGGGTGGCTTGTGCAAGGAATCCAACTCCTCCTCCACGTTTGGTGCCCCCTTTTCTATTTTGGCCATACCATTCTAGACGTTGTGTTTATAGGGCTCCTAATCATCTCTAAGATGTGCTTCAGTTAGCGCTTGTAAGTCAATTTTCTGCTGGCTGATTTGATGTTGGACTTCTTCCCATTTCAGTCTGCTGCCGCATTGCATGTTTAGAAAGCAGATGGATAGGTTCTTTTGTTTGTCTCCTAGTTTTATTTTGTCTTTTCTTTTTGGGTACATTGGGTGTTTGGATTTTGTCGGGCGATTGTGATTCTGCATGTTGTCCTGGCTAACTCGATCCTCTTCTGTCTGGTTTACAGGAGACTTCATGTTCGGTCAAGCATTGCTGTCTTCTTCTTAAGCAGTTTGTTGGCTTTGTTCTGTTGTCCTTTTGTATCTCTGAGGCTAGTGAGAATTTTTGTTGTTTGGCTTTAATGAGGCATTTTACCAGTGGCATCTTGTTTGGCCTAATTGGCCAAGTGTTGTTGACATTGCTTTCAATAGTGTCCTCACTGCCCTCTGGTCTGTACCGTTGGGGTGTCTGCGGTTTTGTGATGTGGTTGTGTGTTTGCGGGAGTTGTTTCCTAAGAAAAGGAGTTATTTTTTGGGCTAGTAGGAAGCTCACACAGTCTCCTGCTGCTTCAGTATAGTGGATGTCGTTAAGGCTGCCTTCATTGAGGTCATCCCCTGTGGCGAGAAATTCTGCTCTGGGACCGAGTCAGGCACATATGTTAATGATTTGCTGGTTCCATTCGCAGCAAGCTGCTTCTGCTTGGTGGCCTTGCTACTTTGATTCTGGAATCACACTTATAATGTAGTGGTGTAGGGGTGCCTTTTTGCTCCAGGATGTTAATTTCTCTGTGAGCTGTTCAATGGACCTTTCAACTCCTGTGTCACATTGTGCATCAACAGTGCCAACATGTATTACTAGTTGGAGTCTGGTGTTGGAGGAGTCTGCGCACGCAATTGCTCCTTCAGCTCGAAGGAGTGTTTCGTGTGTAGTTGATCCCGACTTGGTGGTTATGCGGAGCCTCTGGTCATTTATTTTTTCGTAAAGGTGTTTTTTCAGTCGATGAGCATGTGAGTCGCCAAACACCACCATCTAATAACGCTAGGGTGGGCTGTTGCTGAGTTGCTCTTCTGACTGGTTGCGGGCCTTTTGTTTAGGCATTTAGTTGGAGGGGAGGCTGCTGTTGGGCTCTATTCTCTCCAATTTTTTCCTCTTTTTTTCTTACCCATTTTGGTCCATGGGTCTGCACTTGTTCCTGGTTCTTCACTCTCTTCTGCATTTTCTTGGTTTTCATTTTGTGTTTGGTAGCTCCTTTTATTGGGTGGGTGGTCCTGTTTTTTTAATAGCATTCTTTTTGTGTTTTCAAGTGTTTGACAGTTTTTCATTGGTGGGGTACTTTCTCCCTTGCCGATCTTTTCGACCTTGGCTCGAAGCGCTGTCACCTCCTCTGACAGCCGTTCGCATTGTTCGCATTCGACTTCTAACAACTGTAGTATTTCTTGTTCTGTTTTGCCCTCGATCTCCGATTTTTCCCACTGTGTTCTCAATGTTTTGATTTCGACGCTGCACTCAGCCCTCACCTTTCTTTCTTGTTGCACTATTATCGCATGTAGTGTAGAGATCTTCATGCAGAACTTGCACGTGAAGCCCTTACCGTGGGCCTCCTCTATAGAGTAGAGTGGGGAGTCCTCCAGGAAAAAACAGCTGTCGCAGCCGCCGCATTGAACCATTGGCTCGTCGTTCGTGGTCATCCTTTTGGACGTGCCATGGTGTGGCCTGCCCATGTTGCTCCTCGTCCAGTGTCGGCTAATAGGCGCGCGGCCGGCACACACTTGTTCGCCTCTCTCCCGAGGGCTGTGGATGTTCCGTAGTCGACTTGAAGGGTTAGGCCTAACACGCCGATGGGGCTGTAAGGCCTCGTCGCGATCACTAATTCGTAAGTTGAGACACAGTTGTAGGTGAAATATTCACGCTTGGAGTCCAAACGACAGTCCGGAGCAGCCCTTGGACGCAAAACAAGCGCTCATTAATCCCGTGACAAGCGCACGACGACACTCAACGCTCGAAACGTGCTTCCGCGTGACATTTTGATGACATTTCACGAGTTGCAGCGCATCACGAGAGATGGCGTGAGTGTTGCACTGCTAACGCCACCTAACGGCGGAGATAGTCGGGTGCGACAGGGAGTAAGCCCGGGCGTTCCGCGCGTGCACCGATCCATGCTTGATGCAGATGTGGGGTCTCACTCGTGCTTTTGGGACAAAGGAACAACAACACAGTAGTGTGGACAATCACAAGGGCATTTATTGCCCCTTTTATACACCAATCTATGGCCAACCGAATTATTATCGACAGAACATGCCGATGGGCGTGCGACAAATCTAGGAAGCGCGACACAGCGCGACCAGATAGCAAGCGAATATGTTCGCCCCATGATGGACACTAGCGCCTGGTCGTTCGCGCGTACGGTCACGCGAATGGTGGCGCGTTCGTCCATTCTGGTGTCCCGTTCCTAGGTCACGCCAGACGGTCTCGCAGAAGCATGGATCGACACATGCGCGGAACATCCGCGCCGCTTGCCAATGCCGAGCCAAAGAGATGGAGCCCACTCCCTGTCGCACCCGACTGACCCCCCCGTTAGGTGGCGTTGGCAGCACAACACTTGCAGTGGAGGGGGATATGGGCTGGGCACTGTTCGAAGCACAGGAAGCTCAGAGTAAAATCCTATGCGAAAAACGCCTGAGGAAACTGGACGATTACAGGTGGGCAGCTAAGGTATCTAAATACCTATACAGAAAGAGCATTGACTCACAATGGTGGAAAAGAACTAGGAAGCTAACCAGTAAGTATGCCAGACACGAGGACGGAGAAAGAGAGCATTAAACGACAGGTTTAAAACGCGGAAGGTAAAAATTGGATAAATTCAATGGAAAAGAAGCATAGTGTTGAAGTATATCAAGACTGGAAACAGCAGATCAGGAAGGAAGCGTTTTATGATAACTCAGGAGCCAGTACCCTTCTCTTTGAAGCTAGGTCAGGAGGTCTTAGAACGCGTAGCTATAAAAAATAAATTTAACGAAGAGGACACATGTACTGTTTGTCGTAAATCTAGAAACAATAGAACACCTCATACTATAGTGCCTAGAATATAGGCACTATACTCATACTAAAATGTGATGGTATCCATCCCGATGTCAATGTGGGCACAGTCACGCTTCCTGAGGCCCTAAGTTTCAGAGATAATAGTCGGGTAAATAAATATGCGGTGGAAATTAGCAAAAAGCGATTGGAGGATTGGTGGCTCAAAAGCAGAGAGGTGACATAAGGTTAAATGTGTGGGAAGACGTATTTAAAGAAAATGGCGAATTTTCATAAATTCCAACACAGTTAAACAAAATAAAAAGCTGAGCATGGTGGCAACTGCCATCACCCGTTTCAAAGGGGACGCTCCTACCTTCCATCCATCCATCCATCGCGCCATCTCTAGTGATGCGCTGCAACCAGATCGACCGCCGCCGGCACTAAGCCGCGCGGAGAAGCCGGATTACAGGAGACGCGCGCTATGCGGGAAAAAACAGCACATCAGGGGCGCGTGAAGTTCGCGCATCCTCACACGTTTCTTCTGAACATAACGACAAGCTGACACCCTACACCATCAAATTGAGCCCTAAGGCTGCGCAGAGAGGGTACCACATTTTCACTAATAGTCGAAATTTCTCTCGGGCTGTGTGAAGTTGCATGGTGGTTTAGGAAACTTATAAAATTGTTCAAACTGGAATTTCTCTTTAGCGCAAATGTAGTGTAATTATGTAATTTAATAAGAAAAAGATGTTTGGCTAATTGGTCTGGCATAGATGATGAGGAATATCGTCACGATGAGCCTCAGGATTAGGCTGGATCTATGTGCGTTGTCTTCTTGTTGCGCAAATTTTTCCTCATCAGCAATGTAAGTTTTCCGTGTTTAAGAGCGGTTAACAAAATTTTGCTGCATTTTCAGTTTCTGCACCAATCCTGTCAGGGGTGTACGTTATTTTCTCTCTTATATCTTATACGTGTAGCCTAATGCAATGTTTCTTTATTGCGATAGCAATTATATGGACATCCCAGGCGTATTTTAGCCGCCACTGTGATGTTCCGTATAAAGTCGAAGCGCTATGACGAGGGCAAGAGTGCGAGGGTTAGCTGAGAATGATGTGGTTTGGTGAGCGCGCCCTATGTTGGTCACGTGGTAAGCGAGCGTCTCCTGTAGCCTGGCCGTGGCTGCGCGTGGCTGTCAGCCCGCGCACCCTCTCTTGGAGGGGATCTTGGGCGGGTGCAATGCTAGTGAACATGGCTGGTAGCGTTGATGTCCGTTGTCTTCCCGCGCGCCCAGTGTTGTAGGTCGCGTAATTTCGAGTTACGGAGACGCGTTGAAGCGACAGGCAGCACGAAACATTCGTTTCGCGCTCCCTGCACTCCTTATCACGGCAAGGTTGTGGCAGCGCGGGTTTGCAGTCATCGAGCGAGATCTGCTCGTGTTTGCCTGTCTGCGCATCACGCTTGTTAATTTAATGGATATACGAATGATTACTGCAATTTATACGGCCGATTTAACTACGAACGTTACTTGTAGTTGTCTAATGCTTTGTTATCGCTATCAGTGCTCCGCCTTAGGAGCGAGACTGCGACTTATTAAACATTTTGCTGAGCGAGGGTGATCTCGTTACCTATGCGTCGCCGTTGAAGAGGGGAGCCGATGCGGTTTCTGACCTGCACGCAGAAAGGAGGGATGGCGGGAGACGCAACGTGAGGGGTTTGCGCCCCGTCCCTCCTTCCCTCCCGCCACGGCGACTCTTCTCGAGTGAAGCTCGGCGCGTGACGGCGCGTATGATTTGTCGTGGACTCTGCCCCGCCGAGGCAGGAGGAAGAGGGGGAGCGAGGGTAGGGGGCGCTATGTGTCGCGTACGCCGCCTGTCTTGCCGGCGGAACATTGAAGAGTTGACCACCCTCAGCTGGGAGTGTTGCACACGCGGTCCGGCACACTTCTTTCGCACTGTTGACTTTGCTGCTTGGCTGCCGGGTTCATTCTGCTCTCGGCGGAAGTCAGGGTCGCGTCGGCTTGACGGCGTCGTGTCGGTAGCACCGCTCTGACTGATGACACCAGAGAAGAAAAGGTTGGGTGTGGGGCTGCTGAGCGGTGTGGCAACGGGGTCAGCCGGTGTCGCGATTCTGCTTTATTCTGCCGCAGCCAGAGAGGACGAACGTGTTGCGTGCCGATTCTGAGATGACGAGTGGTTTTGCTACCTGCGGTTCGAAAGAGGTTGTCGACGGTTTCCATGTAAGCGCGTTGCTGTGGGTCTTTACTGAAGCAGTTACGCGCAGGGCTTACATATTGCGTGCGTGAAAGATTGCCTTTCTTGTGTGTGTGTGTGGGGGGGGGCGGTAGACGTGCAAACCGAAACTAAGATAATGCGCTATGGTTGATAATAACTTGTGTATTATGTGTACTTCAGCACGTCGGAAAGGGCTCATCCATTTAACCCCCCGATAACCATTTCATTTTTTCGGTTATTGCGTCACGTCTGCGCCAAGATGCTCAGTGGTGGGGGGGGGGGGGGGATTAGAAAGTAAGCGGCCTAGTACTGCCCGTAAAGTGCAGCACCGTGTCGGGACGTTCAACCGCAAAATTAAAAAAGAAAACAAAGTTTGCTGCAGTAGCAGGTATATAAGCAGATGAAGCGCTACGAGGTGACGGTACGATAACGTGAGCTGTACCCTTATTGCAGCAGTGGCCGGCAGTGCGTTCATTACGGCATTCCTACGCGCGACCCCAGCCTAGCGCCCGGCTTTATTTTTAAGCTATGTAGGGTGCAGAGGATACCAGGACGCACACGTCATTTTAGTCATGACCCCAGCTCTTGGTGCGTGGCGCCTTTCCGGTAGCACTTTTGCGTGTTCTGCTTTGTGCAGACATCTCCGAGATCGCATTGCTTCTCGCAGTTTGTGCGCTGCAGGCGGAACGCGTGTGACGCGGGGGAAAAAAAAAAACCGACGCGTGTGGTGCCGTTCCTGCTGGCGGGAGGAGAGTCGAGCTCCTCCGAGTAAGAGTCTGCGGGGTTTCATTTGTGGCAGTTTTGCCGGCGCATACGTGGGTGAAATACTTCGAAGACGCGATCGTCACCGCGTGATCACTGCTCTTGCTTGCTTTCGATGCGAGCACCTGGTGGGGGACCCTTTAAAGGGACACTAAAGGGAAACGCTAAATCACCCTAGACTGATATATTATTTCGAAACTCTGC
Source organism: Dermacentor albipictus (assembly GCF_038994185.2). Taxonomy (NCBI): domain Eukaryota; kingdom Metazoa; phylum Arthropoda; class Arachnida; order Ixodida; family Ixodidae; genus Dermacentor; species Dermacentor albipictus. Next base: position 19,567,008 of record NC_091824.1, read on the forward strand.
TGTCGTTCGTTAGTTTCGCTGTAACAAACTTATTATTGAAAGAGAGATGGCAGTTCAAATTTGTATTTTTTTTTTCGCGCCGAGACTCCCGGAAGGACAGGACAAATGTCCTTGCCTTCGTCCGGGTGTTTTGCGCGCATCCCAAAGTATGAATATGAACAGCAGTGTTGGGACTCCTGCGCCAAACAGAAAAATTTACGGAAATTGCGCCGCGCTGCGCCACCAGAACGGCTTCGACACGTGTGCTCCGGCTATTCCAGCCACTGTACTCCGGCGGGCGTTGGCCGCGAACAGCGGGCGGATTCGTTCTCCGAAAGAAGACTGCAGCCGTGGCGCACACATCGCGACGGCGCCTCCCGCACAGAATTTTTGCGCTCATCACGCCGTAGGCCGAGCGGCGCCCCCTATAGCTGAGGCTCGAGACAACAAAAGGTAGGCTGACGGTGCTAAGAGCGAACTAGATATTAGGGAAGCGCGTTCAGTGGGCGGTCATCTCTGTCCCTATAGTCGGTATAGCGTGAAACTATTCCAATCTGTTTCTATGCCCATATGGGCGAGGCCTGAGCCGTTTTGACCTAACGGGGGATTTCGAATAAAAAAGGTGAATCATCGATTGCGATGGCAGATTAGTGAACAGCTGTACGAAGTAAAAATATATAGTAGGTTTATCGGCCGTGTAAACTTGTTAACATCCGCCTGCCAACTAAATTAACAAGCATGGTGTCACGCCGGAACTAGCCAACCGGAGCACGTCGTCAAAATCTATGACGTCACGGCGACGTTGTGCGAAAACTTCAAAGCGCTGGCGCCACCGGTATTTCGCTCTTACGTCATTTCTGACTTACCAAGCCTGTTTTAATGGTAACACTGGTTGTTAGGCTAATTTACTATTACAACTCGAATGCTTCTTATCTGTAGTGACCCTTTAAGACCGAGCGAATTGTGATGTTCTTGCGGTTAGCCAAGCTCTGAAACTTTTGCGTTTCCAGCGTGTGCACACGGCGCTAACAAGAGGCGCATTCCAACCTCTTGCGATCTGGGCGCGCATATTTACTGCGCCGTACGACTGCGTGCCCGTCACGCGTCCAGCCGGTGAACTTGGCGACACTCTCCAAGGCAACATTCGTCCAATAGGTGCCTAAAGAACTGCGTGAACAGCTCTGGCCGTGATTGGGAGCAGAAATGGACGGCGTTGAGGCTTTAGATTACTCTTTTGTCACTCGATCACAGCGACATACAAGCTAACGTGTGTCTGCTTTGGGATCTATGATCGATTCACGCCTCCTGTTGGCCGAACTCAATCGGTAAGCGTGCGATCTGCAATGGAAGCGCGCGCGCGGCCTTGTCGTGGGTTACCGGCTTGGAGCGCGTTACATGTGCAGGACGCGCCCTGTGCCAAAGAGCCGTTATTCAGCCCCAGGCACTGTGGTCGTACGCTGCTAGTGGCGGCCACACTCTTGTTTTTTTCCGCCTGGCGTGGGCCTCGCCTGGAGCACAGTCGTCCTCGTCCGTTCGCGCTTCCAACTTTGCCGCTTCACCATCATTTGACATTTGCAAGCAGCCGTGGCGAGGCTGTCCCGAGGACGGAATCTGAAACAAGCAGCAGTGCATTTGCTTTGACATAAAGGGCAACCAGGCTTTAGCACCATTGAGATTGCACTGACGGGCAAGTCCTCGCAGTCTTTCGTTTCCAAGCCCGGCGCTTTGCAGTTGTTCTCGTGGCGCCTGCAAACAAACAAGACAAAAGAAAAGGAAAGCCAACTGTCGGCGACCAATGAAAGACGTGCCGCAGAGGTGGCGGTCACCTGCCCTTATAAATGTTCCAAAAGGAGACTGTCTGGCAGACACAACGGTGTTCGTAAGGTTGGAGCTGAGGACATAGGTGCGTCACCGACTGCCATGAAGCGGGTCGCAGGAAAAGGCCTCGGAAAGGAGACTGCGTGGACGACGGCTAATGGCGCAGTTCAAGTCGCTGAACAATATATTAGCGGGGTGCAAGAATCCTCGCGTCTGATCGTGCGTTTTGCGTTGTGGTATGGGACGCCGATACGCTCTTGGTTGATGAGGAGATGAGGAACGGGTGCATTTGTGGCCGAGAAGTAACAGGAACACGAGCAGCGTCGTTGATAGCGCGCGGCGTAGTGCCCGCCCTGCAGGGTTCGGCTGCTCGTGGCCAGGGCTGACTCCTCTCTCATTGGTGCGAAGCGAAGAGCGGGGGCGACACGAGTGTGCGGCGTGCCCCGACTTGCGGCAGCCAACGTTGGAGCCCGGCGACGCTCGTCATCCACCATTGCCTCGTGACGCGCGCAGGGCGGGGTCCCGAGCTGCGCGTCCCACCGTGGAGGGTCGTCGCCGTGCGCATTGTCTTCGTCAGTCGGTGCCTCGGCCGTGTGCGGACCAGAGGCCCGTGGAGCCGCTCGTCGGGGCCTTGTCTCGCGATTGACTGCACCCTGTGCGTCGTCGTGCCTGTGCTGGTCGTCGCCACCTGCTGCTACTCCCCGCGCAATCTCGCATTGTGCAGTCTTTCCGGAGCTGTTCTGCTTCGGAAATTATCGCCGTTTAAGCCAGGGGCTTTGTTGGTGCTGTTAAGCGTGCATTCAGCGTTTCCCGTCAACTGCTGGTCATTCGGCAGGCATGCCTCTGAACTCCGAAAGTCTCACCGTTGCATGATTCGTGCAACCCCTGTTCATCGCTCGTTTGCCGTCTGCTCGGGTTGTGCACTTTTGTGCAGCCGTTCGGGCTCCTGAGAACGAGCTCCCTCTTCGTTCATCTGTCCTGCTTGTGGGGGCATGTTCACTATGCCTGTACCAGTCAGGCGCGTTGGGTTCTCACTAGCGACTTGCAACAGTTCGTAGAATTCTTCCAACTGTTTTACCGAACAGCGCAACTTCTTGCGCTGTGGTTTTCTTCTTTTCGTGTGTCCCGACTGTGCTGCTTGACGGACGTTATGGCAACGTCGCGGTGCGCCCACTCGTCGTCCACCGGCAGCATGTCCTGACGGAACGTAGCGTGCCCTGCCCGACCGCCATCATCGTCGTGGCCGGCGGCCATCTTTTTATCGAGTGCCATGTACGCAGCTCGGGAGCCCGTGTATCCGCCGTACCACGACCACCAGCAGCAGCACTCGGGCCTGCACATCCTCTGCCAGGTTCGTCGAGACCGCTCTATCCCGCATGCCTGATCGTTAACCACGACGTACGTGGAATTTAATTAGCGCCCAGAGCTTGCCATTATGCCTGCGGCACGCCATGCTGTTTGTTTGCGCAGTGGGTCAATTTGTGCTTACCGTATGTCTGAAACTATCTGTTACGGTGCAATTTTCGTCTATCTCTCACTGAAGTTATCGCGGCCTACAATTCGCGCGTCAACATCTCCAATAACATTTGTAACCTGTTGCAGCGGTGCTTCGGCATTGGTGTGTAGTCACGAACGTGCATATCTGTCGATGCACCAACATCATAGATCGCTTTTATTTTTACTGACAGAGTTCCCGAAAGACTTCCGCTAAGGACCTCTAGACCACCTCAAGTTACAGCAGCCTGTAAATATAGAGAACTCTACAGTTGGCGCCAGTTTTGCTGTACAGTTAGAATGTTTGGAAAGTGAATTGTACGGCTAAGTATAGAACACGAAAGCTGCATACATGCATGAGCTCAGGGCACGTTCCCTATATATGAATACACCAAGAACACGTGCCTATTGTATACTGCGGGACAAAATACTTATTTATATTTGACTATCTTCACTGCCGAAAATGCGTGGCCCGAGGTTCTCTGGGGTCATGAATACACTGCTGCAACAGTGGGCCTATCAATTGAAGTGCGAAGAGGAAATAACTGACCGGCACGCCCGCTGTGTGTAATTACATGGAAGTGTGACGTGTAATCGCTTAGTAACCGGTCTTTTAAGTACGGGGTAGCCTTGAGTGTACGTTTTGAAATGCGGATTAAGCCACTGTTACTAATGCAGAGGTGAACCTACAAACAGGACTGCCCATTGGTGCAGTTTCTGAATTGTTCGCGTTTGAAGTTATGCTGATAGTTCACGGATTATTTAACGAGGGCACATTGCGCCTTTGTCATGTGACTTTCGATACCATTGGATTTCGAAGCCTCGACTAATTTAGCATACGTCCGGAATAGACATTTCCGTAAGGCGTTCTAAAGTGAGCATTTCTTCATATACCATCGTCGCGTGTGCTCGTTGCCAATGCGTAGATTTTTGTTTAGTTACGGCAAAATTTAATTATCGCTCGAAATACTCGCTCATGGTGTGCCTGCAGTAACCGAACGTTAGGGTAAAATAAACGGATACCTCAGTGCATGCCAACCTATGACGCTCATAATGCGCACACATTCGGGGATTCGCGCTGCCTTGCGGGTGCTGCCTTTTCCATTCGCGGCACCACATCATCGCCATCGGGCCCTGATTAAGCACTGTGCATGAACTGTGGCGGCTGTACTGAAGCCATCCACGCTTTACTGGGCTAGTGACGTCCGATCGCTTAATCAAATGGTCCCATCCGATTCTCTGTCCTCCCCGACTGCATTTGCCTTCCCATGTCATACAGAGCACCAGCAATTCATCGTACGGGCTGCGTTTCTCTCTTTAAAAAGTTTCGCCTACAGTGTACACCTTTGGTTACTTTGTCCCTATTTCTTCCTTTTGAGTCGACTTGTTTCTGTAACGTTTCACTCATGCGTTCAGTTAACTAATTCCCCGTTTAAGGAGCTCAGCAATAATGTGGCTATACATATATATATTCTCTTATGCGAAATAAATATCCATTGCTTCAGTGGCTAGCTGCCAGTTGTAAACCTTGGTACCTTTGTCAAACTGCTGGACTTGGCGTGCCTATCGTCGCCATCGCGATATAGTTTCTTGCGCCACATTTGCAAGCGAAGCGTAGCCGCTATTACATTTCTCGGTTTCACTTCCTTAGTGTAAGTCGTGATGAATGCTGAAACACTGAAACATCACTCATCTAAAAGCGTCTGAAACTGTCACACTGTTCAGCCGACAAATATAATATAGCGCTGTAGTATTCAACTTTATTGCAGGGGTCCCTTTATGAAACCTTAAATATTAAGTTAGTTAAGACCGGTACGCTATTCCGAAACCATATGTTTATACATTTGGGGGGATAGGCTGATTATTACTAGAGAAAATGAAGGCCAAATTTCTCATTCTTGACATTTCTGACGAAACCTCATTGCCAGTGTGTCAGCGTGACGTCACGAACTTCAAACTATTTTGCCTTCGTTATTTTGGTCGTTCCGTTAGAACGCAGCAGTGTGTAGCCTTCCTTTACCGGTATTGTGTCCGCACAGACGATGTCCCAATGCATATGTTGGTGCCAGCGAAATAGATTGCAAAATGCATGACTTCACGGCGATCTGGTGAGGGCGGCGTCGCCACCCGTCTTTCGTTCTTGCATCTTTTCTGGCTTACGAAGCCTCCTCCCACAGGAAGAGTGGCACTTTTGCTATTTCTGAAACTCGGTTTGCTGATGCCGCCGACGAGAAGGGAGCGCTGATGTGGCAGTGATCAAGCTGAGGCTAGTGTATAGGGGTTCTTATAAAGGCCCCCCACCGTGCTCTCGAAGCTCAGCCAAAGGGCGGGTTGCTTTGGTAAGACCTCGCTTCAACAAACATCAATATAGACTCGAACAGGATGAACGAAATTCAGCTGAGTAGGCCGCAGGCGCTACATTAGAAAGGGCAGCTTCTTCTCCTCGTGCATGACTTTCGCGTTGTTTACCCTTACTAACGCATTACTAATTTAGAACCAACTAACCATAGCTTCTATCCCGGTTGCATTGTACCCTGTGCAATAAGGCGTTTCAGTTGATCAAACTCGGTATGAGACAACTTTCAGTTCTACGAAACGTTTCGGGACACCGCTGCACCTATATGCGGGGTCACCTGGGCCTATGCGTGAAATTGCCCGGCGGTAATACCGCTCAGCGGCACCACTTCCTGCACTGTCAAATCGCCCAAGGACTCGAAACGTGCCATCAGTTCATAATGAGGTCTTGCTAAAAGTGCGAGTGAGCCTAAAATTCCCTGTAATTGCGCGTATAAAAACGGTCCATAGACGTCTGAAGTTTCATTGAATTACGCGCGCGTTATTTGAGCCGTCCTGCAAATATACCGCTGTCAGAATCGTGGAGACAGTGTATAGATGCACCACCCAATCCCGTTCGCCCATTTCCGTGACGTCACGGCCGAGGCGAACTTATTTCAGTATCATAGTCGCTCAGGGACGGCGTTTTGGAGCGCGGAGGCACAGATTGGCTAGTGCAGTACGCTTTTGTGGGCGGAGCTCGTGCTGAATTCCTATAGGGTGTGACTGTGTCTAGTTCTTCGCCGCTTTGTCTTTTCCCGGACACGCGCGTGAGGATATAGGGATCCAGACCGCTGTCCCACGTGATCGTCGGGTGCCGTTCGCCCCCGTGCTGCACCAATCGCGTCGCCCTCGGGGCTCATCGCCTTCGCGATCATCGATGTTCGAGAGTCTGCTCGTCGACGTAGCCAGCCGGCGTGTAACGGTGGCTGCTCCCGGGCAGATTGTTTGCAAATGCGTCTCGGCTTTCTTCGCTCCTGCCGACAACCGTGTCGCCGGCTAATGAGTTCCGATTTGCTTGAGCAGCGATCCGTTTTCCGAGGACCGCTCCTTGAGCCGCCGTGGGGGGGCGCTGCGGGAGGTGTCGGCCGGGTCTTGAGATATGCAGAAGCTAAATGTCTCTGGCCGAATACCTCTAAATGTCCGCCTGATACTTGTGGGGAGAGGGACAGTGTTTTGGGATTTAATGTTAACGCTGTGAAATCTAGTTTTCCTTTAATTTGTGAGTTTAACTTGCGGCATAAAATGGGCGAAGCATCTTAAATGTATACATACATAATTGTTCTGTTCAGCCATGTCCAGCGGGGAGCCCAGGTGGGAACCATGGATGAGCAGATTGTAATCGGGTGGGCGTTTTGTGTGTGGTCCCACTTTCGACTGGTTGTGGCGCCTCGGTGAGCGCAGTCGGTCCACGAGAGTATACAGCGGTAGCTCTGCGAGAGAAGCTCGGCGAGAGTACAAGAGACAGGTCGTACCGATCAGCACTGATCATAAATAATTCAATGGGATAAGCTAATCGAAGATGAAAAAGTAAAGCGAACAGCAACGCTTAACACCAACACCGTGTCTAACGTCAAACTTTCCTCAACGGAAGCGCGACTGTGTAGTGGGGCACGACAGGAATTAGGTTGTGCGAAGCGCGTGGAAAGAGTCGTGGTTCCCGGAGTATAAACACTGCTCCAAGTTGAGTGGGGACAAGACTTTGGTGAAATGATTTTACAAGACCGCCTTTGTAGGTGCACGGGGAAACAGGGCAGTACGGGTATACTGCCCTGTGTACAGCCCTATAGGCTGGGAGTTCTTTGAGGTTGGGAAGGCTCGGAGCGAAATGTGCTTGTAAAAACGACTGAGGAACAAAAACAAATAAGCCGACAAAGTTATTCAGCTACAAACACCTCGACTCGCAGGGAAGTAATAGCAGTAGGAAACTGAATAAGCAGTGCACGAAAGCCCGATGGGCAGTGGCATAGGAAAGGGTGTGAAATGTAACGCATATGGATTTTTAAATGTTATATTCCATAGGCACTGGGTAGGAAGTCAGCTCTCGGAACTATATGGAACAGCAAACAATCAAATTAGGAGGGAAAAAGCGTATGATAATTCAAGTTGGCTAGTGCGCTACTGGGTGCCCGAGAACGCGGAGGCATGTGGGAAAACTTTCTTACCGCGATTCGCGCATAGCGCGTAGAAATGGTGCAGAAACCACTGAGAAAGTTCTGTTAGAATGTCAATGGTATCTATCAAACGAAAGATTGGTATGCATAGTTACCCCGTCCCAGGCCTTGAATATTGAGGACAGTATGGAAAAGGCAATGAATCTGCGGTGGAGATTAATATATGCTGTTGGAATTTCGGGGGCGCAAAGAGAAGGGGGGGTAAGCAATGCACTGAAGCGAACTTTCTATTTTTGAGTAATTTAACTAAGCGTATAAAAGTGTTTAAAGCTTAAAGAACCCAGAAAGTTATATCAAAAGTGTATCTCGTACATCATCGTCATGTGGCTGGGCACTTGAACCTCGCTCCATAGCGATGGGGTGCCAGTTGAGAGCAGGGCGGCCGACGCATTTCGAGAAAAAGAGCGCGAAATAATGACAAAATTAGTACACAGGACAGGTGCCCACTTGCGAGTGAATTTTTGCGCGAATGTTGATTTTTCTGTTTTTTTAGCTTTGGCATGTGAATCTGTATGAGCTTTGTATCTACCTTTCGACTGCGCATGTGCGCCCCCTCCGCCATCCCTAGAAACCACCATCAAATAAACATCGGGTTGTATAGCGCACAGGGAACGACCTCAAAAAGGCCAAGACAACTCCAGAGCGCGAACTGCCAGCAAAGGTTCATTTTCCCAGAGCATAATTTTTGTGTGTGTGTCGTCTTGTCCTTTTTGCGGTCGTTCCCTCTGGGCTATACAAGCCGATGATAATGAACCAACAAGGCCGAATTTCCATTACCTTGACAGCCATTAAATTTCATTTCTAAGTGAGCGTCTGTCCTATCCACGTCGTTTTCTTCCGCCCTTATTCCGCTCAACGGCACCACATGATGCACCAACTGGCCCAGCAGTCAACCATTCTGACTGAGTTTTAAATGCGTAAACATTTATATGCCTACCCAACGAGGAAGCCCGTCCGTCGCGTAAGACGAGCGCATTCAAGGTATAGGTCCGCAGCAACGAACGAATTGACCTTTGTGCTGCCTCTCGCTTCAATGCGAACTAAGCGGCGAGAACACAGCGCACACGAAGCTATCAGTGCTCGGCGCACACTGTTGCCATCGCAGACCGCTTTCAAGGTGGGCCCGCGCGGCCGTGCCAAACACAGGCGCCGCCGGAGTACGGTTGATCACGGTTGATAATAGTTCCCATCGAGAGGAAGCAACTGACGCATAGACTACGTCTACGTGCGAAGTCTACCCTGTGTGACACTTCGATTACGTCACGTACTACAGCACGCATCGGCCAGTGCTCATCTTCCACGAAGCAGCGGAGTCATCCAAACGCACCATCGTATAACATGAGTGAGCAGGGCCGCTGCTCGTCTCTTCGTCGTTTCATGCTGGTCTTAGTTAACATTTCGGTGTTGCAACCACGCTTCTCCGTTTTACGATTGTTTCGCGGTGTTTCTCGCAATTGTATGCTGCTGTGTTTGGTACGACGACGGAACCGCAGATGATTAGTAGCAAATGCCTACGCATTATTTAGGTTCTGCGTGTAATTTTCTTTTTATAACGAAAAGAATGACATTGGTATACTTAAAGACTCACTATTGGACCTGTTGGTCTTGCCCCGCTTGTTCCGTGCTCTTCTTGTCAGTTGTTTGCGCTCTTGTCCCCGATGTGAAACGCATCCAAGGTGCGGTACCACTGCAACATGCAGACTTAGATTCGTCGATGACGCCTCGCATACCTGCGTGCTCCAGTCCCTACCCGTGCTACCACATGCGCATTCTTCCTGGTATTCTCGTATTCGCGTGGGTTGCACTTCGTGTGACGCGATAGTCGATTCGTGTTCATGCTCGGGACGTATTTCTACGACGATTAACTGGAGACAGCAGCAGACGCGCTCATTGGCTGGTTGAGCAAAATCGGATGACGTAGTGCTCAACCAGCCAATAAGCTCATCTGATGTTGCTCAACCAGCCAATCAGCGCGCGACTGATGGCCAAGGCGGTAGTATCGCCGAAGTGGATCGTCGCAGAATACGTCCCTTGGTTTCTTCCTTCGCCGAGTTCGCTTGCGATTGAGCAGCTGTGTGTCGCTAGAGATTCGAGGGGTCGAAGAAAAAAGAAGCAACAGAATGTTAAAAAATCGTTTTTTTTTTTCTGATGATATCAAGTAGTAACAAATGGCCATAATTTATTCTGTAGAATGAGGTAAATAATTTGAACCTGAGGTTGGTGTCCCTCTGCGAGTATAAATGTTCATAATTAATGCCTCATTTCATTTATGTTGGTAATTTCATTTTCTTTTATGTCAGGTCGGATTAAAAACAACAGCAGTACCGCTTTTTACTCACCGACACTCAGAAAAGGCTGCCTTGAAAAGCCTAGTTATACGCATTTCCTACATTCGTGTCCCTGGACATTTGGGGTTGCACGTAGAACAGAACTAGCTCTTGCCTTTGCCCAGCGCGAAGATGGGCAATAAAAGAAATACGTATCGCCGTCAAGCACACACATTTATAATTTCCGCTGCAGTGTACCGCGGAATTGACTTGTGAATGTGTCATTAACTGCAGAGGGAGACTGTTGAAAAAAAAATTGGAGGAAGCTTAAGCTTCGCGTTTGAGTGGAACGTAATATCATTCAAAAATCCCTGATTGCTTCTCACGCTGGCGGAGAACGCTATCCACGAAGACGGGCTTTCCGGTAGAAACGCAGCCTCTTGCGTGGGCCGCGATGCGGCTGAGGCGAGCTCCATCTGGAGCTGTTGCAAGGAACCGGGTGCGCCGCTCTGTGGCCTCCAAGATATTGGCGCGCCGGCGCGTGCAAATAGTGGATGGCGTGGCCGGTCTATGAATGGTAGAAACGCTGGAAAAGGGGTTTGAGCTTTCGCGTAACAGAATTATGTTTTCTCGAATATTCAATTTACAGTCGGACGCTGTCATGTCTGCAGGTTCTGTGTGGTCGTACTTTACGATTTTTACTTTACGCTTCGACGCTAATTGAGCGACAAGAACTCGGCACACACAGAGGTATTGTCCGTGCGCAGATCGCTTTCAAGATACGGCACGCGCGACCGCTCAAATGACGCGGTTGCTGGCGGAGTAGAAGCCCCCTCCCTCCCGCGCTGTCTCCCCGCTTTCCTCCCTATCGCGCCCGCGATTGGCAGTTCCTCGTCGCGCCTAGTGGCGCCCGGTCGCGAAACACGCGGTGGCTGCCGGAGCATAAGGCCGTCCCCCCCCCCTTCCACCCTCCCACCCCTTACGACCTTTCGGGCGGCGGGAGACTGCGCGTTTCCTCTCCGCTTTCCTCCCTCGCGCGCGCTAGATTGAGCCGCCCCGATCGGCGGCTACACTGGCGTGCTTTCACTCGCACATACAGCATACGGCGCGCGGCGACGGTGTTATCACCTGTGGACTTCATACGGAACATCACAGCGACGGCAAAAATGCGTCTGGAGTGTTTATATAATTGCCATCGCAATTACAAGGCGCTATCGGCGACAGTTCGATATTTACCTATATAATATAGACGCATGCGTTTTACTTTATCGCGTTTTCTCCGAGCAACGTGATGTTACCGTAAGACGCATCGGACATCACGCGCCATTTTGCTTGCACGCATCTCGCCGCAAGAACTTACACAGCTCCTCGAAATAACGGACTAGCGAGTGGACAGGCACGCAACACAAGCAAAAAATCTGTATGTACAATAGGCAAAGTGCTGTACTATACGCAGTGCATCTGCCGTAGTGACTCAGTGTGTCCGGCGTTGTGCTGCTGAGCACGAGGTCGCGGATCCGTTTCCCGACTGCGGCAGCCGTATTTCGAGGGGTGGGTGGGTGCAAAAACGCTCTTCTACTGATTGCTCTCTCTTATTTTGAGTGTGAACCCGGCCCAGGCGATCAAAATTATTCTGGGGCCTTTCACTACGTCATCCCTCCTAGTCCTTCGTGCAATTGACGTTAAACGCCACAGTTTACTGCGGCAACGTACTTTGTCTTTTTGTGTGAAACGGACAAAAAGAATGCATACTATAGCGCTGATGCCAATTGGTCCCACGATGACCGAACGGACGACTCGTCTGGCACTCGTCGCTCTCCACCAGCTGCCGCTTCTGCAGCCGACGATGCTTTCGGTGAAGACCTGACAGGAAAGGGCGCGTGATAAGCCGTCGCGAGAAAACTGCCGAATCACTGCGCGGCGCGGTTCCAAACACGGGAGTCCGCGGCCGGCGTCACGTCTGGAAGGCGTCTGGCGCCCAGACATGTATCGTCTGGTCTGCGTGCCGTCTGCAGTCGGGCCCGCCGCTGCGAATGGGCCCGCTATGGGAGACCACGATCGACGCTATGATTATTTTTTGTGGCCCTCTGAATAAAAGAGTGGCGGGAACATAACGCCATGAAGCGCCGCCTTGTGACGCGCCGTGCAGTGCTATAGTCACGTTGGTATCTTCGGAACGAAGGGTGCGTGCGCGCCGCCTGTCGCATCGCGAATTGCTTCGAGTGACGCTGCTGCGAGCTGCCGTGACGATGCCTTCCCAGCGTGACTCGTCGGCGGCGGCGGTGACGCAGGCTGGTAGCCAGCACACCGGTGCCACCAGTTCTTACCTGAACCTGGATGACAAGAGCGTTCTCTGGAGCCGCCTGAGTGCCTTGCAAGTAATGGCGTCCGCTTCTTTGCCTAACGTATTGCGCGAGCGCGTAGGCCTAACCGGAACCAGCTTTCAACCGTGTCATGGTTTAGGATTGCGAGATGGCCTGATATGGTAGCGCCCCAGCTGGTGCCGCGTCGTGGCTGTATCATGACTGCACAGCTTTGTTTTGCGTTCGCTGCAGGCAGAGTAAATTGGAGACACGTTTAACCAGATCTTCAGCAACCTTTGTCAATGTATACTGATATCATTACTTGAAGAATCAGTTATATATCCCGGTGACGAACACTATAAGCTGTTTTCGGGCGTATGCGTTCACATTTTTTAACTGGTTTGCGACTTCGTTTGCAAGATATGTCCCAACCGTTTCGTTTTTTTCCGTTTCCACGGCGGTTTCTCATGTCTATACGCGGCGCACGCGCTGTTCGCTCGTCACAAGGGCATGTCCTCCGTTCACTCCGGTGATTTCGATCTTACTCGCGGTGCCACCATGCATTTCCGCAAGCAGCAAGATTTCGTGTGCTTGCTTGCGATATCAGCCACACGTGGACCGATTTGCGGAACCCGTTCAAACGTCGTAGTCTGTGCTGGAGCGCGATATCGGCATATGCGCACTTGGGGATACCACGATGTCTCAAAGAACTTGTAGAATCTGTGATGGAAATCGCTGGCACCTATGCACGGTGTAGCTCAGAAACCGGTGCACGCGCTAGCGGCAAGATCGTCTTGCCAGTGTATACACGAGCGATGTCGACCTATTCTCAGCGCACCGACGAGCCAAGTTTAGTGCTGTGGTTATTTATGGAGAACCGATGGTTGCTAGGGCATGGTGCACGCTTATTAAGTGTTCTCGCGCGCTTTCACGACGTGAGCGTAAGGAACTCGTCGCCCGTGAAGTTTTTGTGCCGGTAGCTGTCGCATCGCATTTCTACGGCGCGAAGCAGACGCATGCACAGAACGGGATGGCGTTAGTTCGCGGTTCATATTCCGTGGTTTACGTGTAGTTGCCGTGCTTGCAACGAGCGCTGTGAAAAGTCGCGTTTGTGGTAAAATTGCGTGGAATTGGAAGCTCCGCTGGCGCGGCCACAACTTCCGAAACTTGCGCGTGGTGACAGCTGTCTGTTGATGAGGGGCGGTATTCTGGGGCGGTCACTTTCGGCGATAGATTTGAGGTTTGGCGAGAGTCCGTCCGCGAGAGCTTCTCTCTCGCACGAATGGCCTCCAGCAAAACGTACGGACGCAGACGGACAGGAAGGGACGGCGACACACGGCCTGACCGTGCCAGTAGTTCTGCTGGAAGCCATCTGTGCTATGTGCAGCCAACGGGCTCAGGCAAACACTATTACGAAGCTTCGTTCTCGCATTTTCCCGACCCTTGTGCGCACGCGTCGAGTGCCTAATATCGCGAAATGTTGGGATCTGCCAGCACTGGTGTCTCCGAAAGCGATCGTCTGGGAATACGTCCCCGTGCAGACGAAGAGATTGAAAAGAGAGAGATGAGCGAGCGAGCGAAATGAGACGTCAAGAAAAAAACAAGTTGCCGCTTGACGGGGCAGCGCCTGTGTAGCTTGTACGAATGCCACAGGCGTTCTGTTTAACCGCGCCCGTTTCTGGCGGCGTGAGCCTGCATGCAAGACGCCGATGCGAAGCATGATCCCACATAGATGAGTTTGCCCAGCGCCCGCTTCCGATTCGCTGCCTTTCTTTCGCTGTTCATTGACATTGTTCTGCCGCTTGAGTTTCGCCCCTTGCCCCGCCGGCCGCATACGATCGCGGCCATCACGGGAAAACCGTGTAGACGAAGCTTCTCTTCTGTTCTCATTTTTTGTTTTACCGTGCTTTAGTATTTGTAAGATTAAGAATAAAGAGGCCACATTATAGCTGTTGCTGCTGCCTTTTTAAGTTACCTGTTAGATCACGCCTGACCGTAACCGCAGGAGATGTTAGCTCCTTCAGGGAAGGGGCGTAATTCTACGCAATTTACGTAATTTTTTCTTTTTATTTTTCAGTTTTGCAGTGAAATTACTGCCTGTATTGATCCCTTTGATTCCTACGTACGCGACATGTTCTATTCTTTCGAGAAATATTCAGGGCCTTACTCTAGGGTAGTCACTCGAGACAATATCTTTCCAAGCTGCCTCAAAGACGGGCGTTCGCACATTGTATGTCACCAGTGATTTATTGTGGATGCAAAGAGAGCACTGGCGTAGTTTTCTCTGTGGCCGAATTTTAACGTGACCCGATTGCTATGGGGGGTTTAAACAGTCGATATGGCAGATTGTGGTTCTCTATTACGGCTCATAAAATAATGAAGAATCGCGTGCGTGTTATGTTCGTCGTGACCGAATGACTATACTATATAGCCTCGACCTCTTTTTACTCGCGCATTTAAAAGCACCACTTTCAGTTTGCGACGCGTTACCGTTTGCGTCGTTTTCGCTCTCAAGAAAATCGCTGTGGCGCGCAAGTGGCGGCATTTGAGTGGTGTCACGGGCTTTCAAGCATGAAATATATATATATATATATATATATATATATATATATATATATATATAAGAATGGTAACGCGGTCGCAAACAATCGAAAGTTGTGTTTTTGAGTGTGCTTTACAAACCTTGCATTGGCGTTGTGGCCGTGAAGTCGCTCACTTTAAAATGTTAATAATTACGAATTACTATAATTAAAAAATCCCGGGGCGCCTCCTGGAAGGTCCTAAAATATACCGTTCGTTTCGTGCGCACAGACAGCTTTTCTCTCTCTCTCTTTTTTAACAAAGCCGCTTTTGGTTTTGTCTAAATTTATTGAAGTGTAAAATAGTTTTCTTAATTGCTCCTCTGTCTTCCCTCCGCCGCCGTTCACGTGTCGGCAGTAGTAGGTTGACAGTTGCAATGCTTTCAGCAGTAGCTTATTTTCCTTCCTTCATATGTATGAACAACTACACTTTGGTTTAAGCGACGGGCAGAGCGCCTGCTATATACGGCGATGTGTAGCTCGCCTCATCGCATAATGACCTCGAAACATTTCAGTCGCTTGTGTATCTGCTACTACTGAACCGTTTTGAGATGTTCTTGTGGCAGTGTGCTATGTGGGCGGCGTCTCACATCCTAGTGTATTGCCAAATTTTATGACAGGGCCTGTTGAAAAGGTCCGTTAAATAGGAACTTGCGCAGGACATAGATAGCACACAATATAGGCATGATTCCCGATAGTTCCCAACCTTCGGACTATGATTTCGCTGCCGTTATTTTACAGCGAAGCTGTATGTGGCTAGGGTTCCGTGTGTCTTTTCGTGTCCGTGCGTCAGTAGTTACAAAAAAAGGGGTGAGCGGGGGCCGATCCCGGACATTGGGCAATACCGAGCCGACCCGCGGCGGAGGTGAAGCAGGCTTCAAGCACCCCGCCTCTTATAATAATAATAATAAATAATGATAACAACTGAAATAAATAAATAAAGGTTTCCTTGTATGTTTCGTGTTTGTGTGTCAACAATAAAAAAGGTGAACGGGGGCCGATCCCGGAGATTGGGCAATACCGGGCGGGCCAATAATAATAATAATAATAATAATAATAATAATAAACAAATCATTATGCATGGTATACTGGACTCGTTTGTAACCGCACATGGACTCACGAGTAGGAGGCAGTGCCATATATGCAAAAGACAAAATGTACACCCTTAAGCAAAAGTATACGGACCACAGGGTCGCCGAAAAAAAACATTTTTTCGTAGTTAACACGCATAAACGGAAACTGACGAGGGCACTAGAAAATTCGTAATGCCATGTTTGGACTGCAATCCTTAATTTCAAGTTGCGTTCACAGACAGCGCAGAAAATTATATCGCACAATCCCTGGTCCGTATACTTTTGCTCACGGGTGTACAACCATACAACCTTGACTCGCAAGAGGACAGTGCCACCGACTGGGGATGCATGTGCCGTACAAACGGAAGACGGCATTGTGATATCCACTGTGTATATATATTCAGGGACACGCAAGTGTCACATAGAGAAGTTCATGACCACGCACTTTGCATGGTTTAGCCGTGGTGGCACTACCCCTGTGATCATCGTTGTAGACTTAAATGTGGACATTTCAAAAGTAGACAAGAAATGGTTCGCCCAGTTTGTGCTAGAAGAGTAGTTTCAAGTTCCACACCAATCCAAGTCACCCAACTGCTCAACGACGGTCGTGTGTAGATTTAACTTTGTCCCAGAATCTGTCTAAGGTTATAATCGAACCCGTAAGTATATATCACAGTTATCACAAAGCTATCCTCAGTACCATTACCAAGTGATGAATATAAATGTGTACCCTTGTCTAAGCCTATGTGCTACAGCTTGGCTTCTCCTTGGCTTGGATCCACCTTTGCAATGGCTCGTCAGCTTTTCGTACCATATGAAAGAGACTGTTTCGATTGTGTTCAGAACGAAGAGACCACACTCTGTTATAACCCTGTGTCCAGCTGCGAAGCTTTCGGCGCACGTTTTCAGCTTCACGCTCAAACAAAATCTGAACGCGCTATCGCGTAGCAATCGCGCTTGGCAATCTGCATGTGTGTCGTTTTGAGCTGCACGCTGATATAATCTCGACCGGGTGAAGTGGGTCTTCACCGCAGGAATCGGGAAACGACAACGAAGCCGGGCATAGTGATGATAAAAAAGAAAATTAGAAAAGGTTGTGTTCTCTTCATTGGTACGTGGATGTGGCTCTCCGCTGAGTCTCGAGCGGTTCTGTTTGACACATGGGCCAGCACGGCCTAAAATGACCACTGGTGGTCCCGTCGCTGTCTTCCTCCAGAGCCTTTCCCTTGTGCCCGTCCCGGGTGTCAGCTCGGGTAAAAGTGTGACGTCGTCTTGACGTTTGGTTTCTGCTTCTATCCTTTTGCGTCGGCTCGTGGAGAACGAGGTCGCGTCGATTCGGAGAAGGACAACTATGTTGACGTGGGGACGCCCGTTTGAATGCTTCTCACACCTGACAGGTCGATCATAACAGCGCAGGCTTTGTGCGTGTCTTGGAGACCACAAGTAGCAGACAACACTGTATGGACAAAAACCGACGTGCGCATCCCAGATTTTTTGTTCTTGAGAAGATCGCGGCGGTCCGTCGTGAGAGCCTATGTTGCTGCTGTTCGTAGCGTAATCGAGTTCGCAACCCAAGTAATCGCTCAACTCGGCCGATCAACGGTATTTATATCGCTACTGCCTCGGCCGCCTGCGAGCTTCGCGCGTTGCCTTATCTGCGCTGCGTGTGCCGCTGGCTTGGCTTGGCTACTGGGAGTTGGCCGAATATGCTATGCTAATGCACTCGACTGTTTTTTGTGGCGTATCAAGCTGGCACCGCCAGCGCTAGTGTTTCTTTTTTTTTTCTTCTTCTTTGAAAACCGACATCACTGAAAGATCCGGCCGTCAGACGACCGACATCTTCCCGGTCAGTCGCAGGGACGACGTCCGATCCGACGTTTTAGAACGACCAAAGTAACCCTCCCGTTCCCGCTTTTTTTCCCATTCCGGCTTGTCGTACGGCGGATTGGACTCAGAACCGTTGTAGAAAGAATAATTTAAGTTAATAATGTATGGGGTTTTACGTGCCAAAACTACTTTCTGATTATGAGGCACGCCGTAGTGGGGGACTCCGGAAATTTTGACCACCTGGGGTTCTTTAACGTGCACCTAAATCTAAGTACACGGGTGTTTTCGCATTTCGCCCCCATCGAAATGCGGCCGTGGCTAGTATTCGATCCCGCGACCTCGTGCTCAGCAGCCTAACACCGTAGCCACTGAGCAACCACGGCGGGTAATAATTTAAGTTAAAAACACGCTCTACTACCTTCGAGAGCCACATACCCAGCCTATTGCTTCTATCTTTTCTTTTTTTTTTTTTTCTGCTGCCCAACTGATTTTGACGTATGGGCTGCGCATGGTCGAAGAGCTCTTTGGGAGTTGCTTTACCCTACCACTAGAATATTGCGTTCGAAAGAAACCTTTTATCTTCATCTGGGAGCTTTAATTTCGCGCAATTGGTTATTCTCTGCAACATTGCCGAACTGTTCTCTAAGCACGATCTCGTTGCAAAGAGCAACGATTGCGGAAACTACGAGTGCGGGGTGAGGTGGTGGTCGTAGCGACGAGAGCTCTGGAGCAGCGCTCGGCTCAGCTCTGCTGGAGACAAGCGTATGTGAGGTGCCTCTTTTAGGGCTCGGCAATGTGCATGCGTCGGCATCCACCACAGTGTCCACTCTTTGGCCACGTTTGCGGACACACGCAGTTGACTCTTTAGAACACGAGGTCACAGGTTCGATTATTCCTCTGCCGCGGCCTCCTCGGTTCTCCTCGAGAAGGCCCGTTCGAAATTTTAGCTATATGTACATTCAAAGTCTGTAAGCGCCTTCAAGGAAATGTTCTGGCACTGGAAACGTTCTCAACTCTTTCGCGTGTGGTATATCGAAAAGAAGGAAATGTTGCGACGGGATGGGGATAGGAGGCGGGCTACCTTCCCTGCAGCGTAAGTTGTCTCATATTTCCACGCAACAAGAATGTCCCATCGCCTTGACTAGCGGCGGCAATGTAACGTTCCTCTGCTGAGGACAAAACCCACGCTTATGTCGGGAGCCTTTTCTATTTTCGTTTCTTGCTGAGCGGCGCATTTCTAGTGGCGGTTCTTCCGCCATCTCTGTTTCACGGGAGCCGACGGGAATCTCCGTGTTCGCTGCAGCTGCGGCTTGTGACGAAATAGGCGACACCTGTGACGTTTGTTCTCTCGATGAAACCGGCTGCTCTAAGAATGAAAATGCGCGGCCATTCGTTTGACACCCCGACTGTTTTCACGTCGTGACCGTATTTTATAACGGTCCATATCGTTTATCATTTTTGTCTTTGTCATTGGCCCAGGGACATGACTCGCGCGCTGGCGTTATCGCGGGGATTTGCCACTTGCGCGCCGCGCGATAATGACGGAAAGTAGGATGGAACGCTACGGAATACGAGCCCCGGGCCCGTTGAGAGGCCCATCACGAAGCTCCCGGTGGTCCGAATCGATCCTGGCAAACTTCCGAGGAGGGCAGCAGCGCGGGCCCGACGGCGCGTGGCGGGCGCGCACACGCTGCCGGCGGGCAGCAGCCGACGCCTGGCGGGAGCGGAGGCACGCGCTCATTAGCGGTCGCACCGCCGCCATTGTCCTCCTCCGATCAGCCGAAGGATGGCCACGCATGGGCGGCCGCGTCGAAAGGCGTCCGTCCCGTCTTGCCTTTCGCTTCCTCGTGCCGACACCCAAATCTAACCGCGGCCTTATTATCACGTGCCTCTTCAGCGTAGGTTATTTTTGGGAAGGCCGTCATGCTTTGCGCGCATCGCCGCGTGGAAACGGCGTGAACTGACTGGCAGGACCAGGAATCCTGGTCTCTGTGAACTTGCCTGGGTGGTGGATTTTATAGGCATCCCTTTTGAAACAGAGCAGCTAGTGGCCAGTGTTGCCAAGCTCGCTAACTTTGTACTTTGATTGGGTTTGTTCTCCGCACTTAGGGTCCTTGGCTTTTGCAAATGGCACATCATCGTTTCTCTAGCGTTTAGTGGAGTAAACTTGAAATGGGGACAGTTGGAAGTCAGGACACACACAAGTGCTAACTTTCGACAGAGGTGTACTGGAAGCCAGATCAAAAGATTATGTGCCCAAAACATTTTACAAGTCTATTAACGTGAGAGCCTTGGCTAGTTGGTTATTCATAGTTAGGCAGGAACAGGGCCGAGGAGACGGACAACGGGAAGGCACATAGAAAGTGTAGCATGTCGTTTTCTGTGCGTCTTCATCCATGTCCTGAGCATTTCTCCCACCCAAACAAAGTTTGCACGAACTAAGTGGCACCAAGAGATTACAGTTCTTTTCTTGATTAAAGAAAGTGAAGGAGTGCAAACACATTTGAGGCCAAGCTTATCAATTTTTGCAGCTTCAAATATTAATCTAGTCATTTCATCTTTGTGAATACACATCAAAGCAGTTGTGGAACTGAGGCATGCAACCAAGCCCAGAATGGGTTAGTACTCCTTTGCTTTCTTTGTCAAGGCAAGAGTTATAATTTCTTGCAGCCTCTTTTGTTTGTGCATGTGTTGTATGATAGTTTTGAGCTTATATAAATATGTGATCTAGCTTCCAATAGACCATTGCTGAAATTTTGCATGCATATTGTATTCTATCTCTGTCTAAAGTTTTTTGTGCTAAACACTAGAAAAGATGTTGGTCTTTTCACGCCAACTGTCCCAACTGTGGCACTCAACAAAAATAATTTCTCTAAATGAATTACGGAAAAATTACACGTATATAATCATTACTTGAACAGTATTTCTGCGAAACATTTTGAATGGAAAAAAATTTTTGGCCACGTGAGCGCCATTTGAATTTCACGAAATTATGGAAAACCAGGTGCGAGAAAGAAATTTGCCAAAAATCTACCGTCTTGCGCATTATTTCGAAATTTGGGGTTTTGCATTGTTTGAACATTGTTCTTTCATTATAAAACAGTTTCACAAAATAACTTCATGTTTTTCACTCCTTCGCACCGAGGTGAAAATGCACGAATTATAGCGTTTCTGCGAAAATTTTCACAAAAGATGGTCTGGGGAAGAAACCTGGAATCACTTTTATAGAACTGTCACTAATGCTTACCATCTTCTGAAATTTATTTTCACCTGTGTGACCTGACCACAGGCTCCAAAATAAAAGCCTGAATTTGGCAAAAATGCTATACTGGCCAATTTTAAACGTTAGTAACACACTAAGGTGTCCATAAAAAAATAAGCAGAAGAGCGGATATCATCGAGAAGAATAGCAACTTTTGAAACGGAAATTTTAATCAAAGTATTTGCATGTTCATTTAGAAAAAAAATTATTGAATTTGAGTCCCACCGTTTCATTACTTTAGTTCGTGCTTCCTCTTCCCCTGATAGCATGTTGGCGGGAAATACAAACCAGTGTGGTGTGCATGGTGGTCGGTCTGTGTGGCGAGGCATAAAATAGGATATCACCAGAAGTTCGTAAGAATTTGAATCTTGAAGGTACGCTTACCATAGATCGACATTGCGCACTTCCATGCTACTAATGTTGTCTCATGTGGGAGAAACTGGCTGTCGTTAGTTAATTGAAATCAGCAGTGGTAAATGGTGCGGTAATCTTTACACAAATGGCATGGCTTTGTTTATGGTTGTGTTCGAAAACAGCATAGGATGTGTGTTGTTTGAACCTACCAATTCAACACTTTCTGAGGCTCAAGAAAATCGATGTCCTGAAGGACTATTCCTATGGCCTGATTTCTTTGTATAAAACTTGCAGTATTGTATATTATGAAACCTGCACTTGTGTGCCTGAAGTGAGGAATGTGACAAAATAGGAAGGCAGCATCACTAGAGCTTGTCAGCTGCTAAATTGAGTCTGCCCCTAGTTCTTTCTGTGACCATGTGTTGTGATTCAGTTCCTTTTCTCTGTTGCCCATAATCAAGGTAGAGGCAGGTAGCATGATGTTATGCGCAGCAGCAATGTTTAGGTGATGATGCCATCCCTGCTACTCAAATAAATCCATGAAGGGCATTGAAGAAAGATGAAAGGCTTATGGAGAAAGGACATTGTAGAGAATATTGTAACCAACAGATGGAGAAGCTCTTCCTTGGAACACTAAATTATTCCTGACTAAGCAATGCTGAGCAACTCGATGGGCTTTGTTCACACTTTCAGGGGCTTTTTGCTTCCTTTTAAATGCCTCACATGTTCTGTTCAGTCACATCATATCAAGGGCTGCGATTCAAACACACACAAGCCACTGGTCCTTTGACATATGCTGGGGTGACATGCGTGGTCCAGCATTGCTTTGCAGTGGCTTCCTTGACATGTGACGTAGCGACATCCTTTGATTGTGTAAAACTGCTCATGGCAATATGAGAAGAAAGAACTTGGAGTCTTACATGTTGACCGTTCATGAAAATAAGCAAACATGTGCAAATGATACCGTGCATGGTTTGCAGCAACCACTGCTCAGGAAAACGTGAAACACAACTGTCTTCTTAGTGCCATTTAGAACAGTATATCTCCTTGCAGCTCACATACCTTCATGATATCAAAAGATGTCATGGTCTACAAGAATCTACTTTTATGTACCGAGCTTCTTATACGTTGTGCTTATATTTAGTAGTTTTTCTGTAGCCTTAAACAGTGGGCGAGTGCAGTCTGGGGCTTTGTAGGTTAGGAAGCGATGGCAGTGCTTGTTTACAACATTGTTTATTGATCTAATTCTGGGGTTTTACATGCCGAAACCATGATGTGGTTACGAGGCACATCGTAGGGGGGAACCTGGAACTCTTTTTAACGTACACCCAATGCACAACATGTGGGCATCTTTTGCATTTCTAAGTGGAAACAGAGCTAATATGGCACAGACATTTTCTAGTCCTCACCTCATCGTATGAAGTCCTGGCATGGCTATTTTTGTAAGAGGGGCAATGGTTCTGTGTAGTTCACAGCACATCCCAAATGAACACAGCACTTGGACGAGACAGAAAGAGCGGACGCGAAAAGTACTTGGCGTTGAAAAGAGCCGTGTAGCAATACACTTCAGTGGGATATATAATTGGGCTATGACCAAATAAAAACGGCACGTAATCATTGCTACATTAATGATACGTGCCGTTTTTATTTGGTGGTATAGCTGTTTCCAAAAAGAATTAGGCATTGAAGTAATGCTGTGTGGACTAAAGGTGATCCCATGTGAGCATCTACTTAAAAGCACTAGGAGCAATGGTATGCTACCACTGTTTCTATGTAAACCAATGCCAACAGTGCACAGAAAGTGTGCTTTCATTCTCTGATGGAAAGGTGTCTAGTTGATGTTTAAAACACACTGGATATATTCTTGCCCATTGCTTTCGGCATCAGTTGTCCAATGGGGATGTTCTAGTAATGAGATAACTGAAATCTTTTAGTTGGCTTTTGACTATTCTGGCTCAAGTTGATTCAGTATGATCAACCTGACCTTTTATGTGCATTCCAGCATGCCTACTGCAGATTATGCTGGGGCACTTTACTTTCTTTTAAATTAACTTTTATTTCTTTGCAGTATGCCAATACATGGCCTTCGAGATTGTGACTCGCCATGCTGTTGCAGCAGCAGAAGGCTGCAATCGCAGAGGCCATACAAAACTGATTCACATGTGGAACCTTGCCACAAATTTGGACAGTATTTAGTGAAAATATGAAGCTTGAATAACACTGCCAGACCTGTTTTTGATACCATGAGCAAGTCGTAGCACAGTGGCAGAGCTGTTCTTATATTTTAATGTGAAGCATTTGTAGGATCACTCCCTGGGTTTTCTTCCTACATCCAGCTGGGTAGCTTCAGTTGCACAATAATTGAAAGGTTGTCTGTCTGGTGGCTGAATTTGAACCAGGCTCATCGGCACAGAAGCCCGATGCTGAGCCCACTAGGCTGAGGATGCATGCACAGCACGAGAGAACAGCCTTACTAGTTCTCTCCTCGTGCAAACTAACACTTTGAGACGCCTGCTGCATTGCATTGCATTGCAAGAATTATGTCGAGCATGCCAGATTCATCCATTCCTTCTATGTGGTAGATAGCACAATTATTGTCCTTAAGCTGGATTATTCCAACGGGCAGACATTACTAACATCAGGAATTGAAACACATATTCAACAAATAAAAAAAAAATTACTAATGAACTTACTTTACGGCACATATTGCAATATACGAATTGTAGCTGGTGCACTTGCAGAAGGTATACACTTGAAATGAATTTACAAGATGACTCCAGTTTCGATATTTTATTTCCTCAAGTGTGGGATGAAATACATGGGCATTCCAGTTACTTTTATGCTTCGATGCATAAAAGAGCGTTTTGCTTAAAGAGTGAGTGGAACAACTGCGCATTTTTAGGGTGAGTTTGATGGCGCATATCTCCGAACTGATGTCATTCTGGGAATTAACTCCAACTGGATACACCTTGCAAACACACCACCTACAATTCTTAAAGTGCAATATGTGCCGTAAGCTAATTAAGGAATTAATTAGTGAAACATTGTTCATCATTTACAAGGTGTTTAGATTTCTCATACAAGTAGTGTTGGCCTTTCTGGATATTTGAGCTTAAGGAAGTTAACTAGAATTATGTTATCTGCAACTGGCAATTTTAAAAAATTCCTTAAAACTTAGAAATGATAAACTTGACAAGAATTCACGTTTAGCCTTGTTGATGCGATATCTTTGATATAGTGTTTTGGTGTGGAAACTTTTTCATACAAATCAGGAAGGGACACCCACAAACACTAATAGTGCTTGTGTGTGTGTCCCTTCCTGTGTCCATGTTAAAAAGTTCCTTCACTAGAACCTTAAAACTGACCACCCCATATATACGACAAAAGCAAGACACAATATTTGCGAGACGTTCGTGCACACCTGTGCCTCTTGCTGTCATGCCTGTGTGGACTGCGAGTTGCAACCATGTAACACGTTTAACAACAGCGAACGTCATAACAGCATAAGACTGAGTTGGGACAAGTACATGTACGTGAAATTCTGTGTTTATGGTTATCAACACCGACACAAAAACTATGCATTGTGTCATCATTAGACAATGCTTCATATAACATTGATTCCCGCATGGCATGGGATTTCCATAAGTACTTTTTCTCCTCTTTTTGATGCTAAATCTCATTTGTTTTTATTACTACAAGAGAGTCAGTGTTGTCGGGTTATGTAGTGCAACTGTTTGTGATAATTCTGCTTGCCTTCTCCTGCAGGCAGCAGACCTGTATCCTGCTGACGACTGTTGGGGAGGCTCCGAGCAGAGAGACCTCGGTGCAGATAAGGGCCCTGCCTTGGCCAATGGAGGTCCGCCACCTCACAACTACACAGACCCGTTCCCGGGCGTCCTCCTTAACAATGCCACGCTGGGTCCCCCACCTGTGGACCACAGCAGTGCTTACCTGCATGGAGCTGGAGCCTTTGGTGCGTTATCAGAAAGTCTCTGTCATAGGTTTGGATTGCAGGAGGGAAATCTCCAGAGGAGTAAAAATGTGTTCGAGTTGCCTACAGCAGCCAGACCGAAGTCATGTCAAGGAGCTTTCTATTGGCCTTCAAATGAAAAGTATATAATCACTATGTTCTACCAGCTCTATTCTGGGGGGTTGAAGAAGAATGAGAAGACAATATATTTAAATGATGGCTCGAGGCCTATTTGGAGAAGTGGGCAAACCACTGTGATTGCTAGTGGTTGTGGTGTTGGGCTGCTGAGAACGAGTTCGTGGCATCAAATACCAGCCATGGTGGCTGCATTTTGATGGGGGCGAAATGCGAAAACACTTCTGCGGTTAGATTTAGGTGCCCGTTGAAGAACCCTGGTAATCTAAATTTCTGGAGTCCCCTACTACGGCATGCCTCAAAATCATACCGGGGTTTTGGCTTGGGAAACCACGTAATTTTTCTTTTAGAAGGGGGCAAAGGAGATTGGTCTAAGCATAACCCACTGTGGAAGTTCAGAACCATTGACTATTGGGCCAGTTGGTGTATCATGTGTTGCTGAGCGGAATTACAGCTACGGAAGCTTCACATGCGAAGCTTCATAGTGAGTTAAAGGGGTACTGACTGATTAGGTAGCTGTCTACTCCATAATTACGATGCGAAGCCTCCATTCCCCAAGCAAATAAAAATAAAATCAATTACAGCGCCGTTTATGGAACCCATTCAAAATGCTGTCTAAGTACTGTGCAGTTTCAGATGTGAAAGAGGCTATTCACATGAAGGTGGCACTTGCATGGTATTAAAACTCAAGAGGACAGCCATCAGCCATAAACCTGGTTAAATTGACCAGGTATATCTGGAACTCATTCAGAAGGCACTCTGAGACCTAGCACCTTGACATGAAATCAACATAAAATTATTAAAGGAAATTTAAAGGGACTCTAAAGGTTACTATGAAGTCAAGTTAAAGTGATAAAGCAATGCTCTAGAATGTCTAAGGCGTCAATATAATCGCGAACAGATTTAGTAACCAAGAAGTTGAGGTAAATGCATGACACGATTTGAAACCCCCCAGCGACATTCTGGTGCTAGCTCGATGATGAAGGCACTCATCATAATTTATGTCACTAGTACTCAACTACTCGTACTAAAAGGATAATTTCATTAGGTTATAAGACGGAAGAAAATGCTACTTGTCTACCTGTGTTCGATTCTACAAATGTGCGAATATGTACAGCCATGACATACAGTTGCCGTCGTAGTAGTACACGACGACGCCGGCAGCGCGAGCCCTCAGCAGCAGGTCATGGTCATCAGTGCTTAAATCGCTGAAGTCGAGCCCAGCATCGCGAGCCAATGTGCCGTTGTCAGGGTCGTCCATTGCAACGAGCGTCGTGATAAAATAAAGAACCAGCTTATCGTCTCGCACTTTCCCTTCCGCTAGCCATCATAGTTCCGCTTTCGTGCTGCTGTCGGCTCTGTCTTGGCTCTGTTTCTGGCTGCGCGTTTCTCGTTTTGCCAGAAAAGCCGTAGCGCCGTCTGCGGACGCCGTTTTATGCACTGACGGCGCAACGTCACTATTGAATTCCAATGGCAGAGTCGGAGCAAGTTTTTCTGCTCGTTTCAGAGCAAGTTTGTTCCAATGACAGAATGAGGGCAGGAGTAAGGTGTTCCAATGAGAGAGTCGGAGGGGATTCAGAGCGGGAGTCACTCCGTGGAGCAGAAAAAGATGCTTTGCCAAAATCGGCTGAGTGGACCGGAACTCTGCGTGACTTATTTCCTTTACGTTTGTCTGCTGGGAGGCGCCACCAGTCACGACTCGCGAGGGAGCAAAAGCTGCTGCACGCTTGGCGAGATATCCATTCCGCACTTTTAAAGAAACAACAGGTGAACGGTGCTGAAGAGACAAGTGACCGGTGCGGCGGTGCTGGGAGCAAACAGCGGAAGGAAATGACAACATGCAAGGCATCCTGGGTAACTCGGCGATAGAAGTTCCGCTTCCGCCTAGCTCCGGCGGCGCAGGTTGTGTTCCACTCGCGGATTTGGAGGCGTTGCTCTGTGCCAGAGTCGAGTGCTCACTCGCGGAGTCCGTCGGCTGCTCCGACTCTGCCATTGGAATTCAACATATGAGACCACGACGTCACCACTCCTCGATCGGAGGGTGGGCGATTTGAACTGCGCTTAGAGGTACGCGGACGCTTCAGAACGCATTTTCTTTTAAAATGAGTCTCTTCTTCACATGAAACAAGTGTTTTGAGGTTTCTGGGATGCTATTTCAACAGTCCAAGTTGACTTAATATTAACCTTTAGTGTCCCTTTAAAGGAAGTAGCTTTGGGCAGGGCCATAGCCAGAAATGTTTCTGGGCGGGGGCACAAGGGTTTCACACTTCATTGATGAAGGGGAGCAGGGCTGGTGGGTGTCATCATGTACAGCATAATGCCAGCCATCCCTAGTACACAAATATTTCGGGGACACTCTCAATGTTACCCCCTCCTCCCTTTCCCTGTTTAGGCCCCTGGCTTTGGAAGAGTTAGTTCTGCATTACAACAAGCGCATAACTCTTGAGACAATGGCCACAAGAAGGCATTGTAGGGGTTTCCCTTTGCACCTGTGATTAGTCCCTTTTCTGGATCAGATCAGGCCAGAGGAGCAGCAGTTGCCAGCTGTGATGGTCGGAGCTGTGATCCATAGCCCCGGTACTAGCACCGAGTCTCAGAACACCAGTATAGGTCAACGGATACAGGAGCGAGTCTTTTGCTCTGAAGATGCTTATTTTCACCTCAGTTACAGAACAGTGGTAACAAGCAGCAAATAAACTGGCAGCAGCAGCTGAGCATTATAATTCTAATTGGAGGTAAGTGACGGGAGGCTGAGCATACTTCTACTCACCTCCTCCACTTTCTCTGCCCTAAAGCAATAAGTCGCTCATGGTGGCCGAAGTGCTGCAAAAGGAGACGGGGGCTGGTAGTTCCCCTGCTAGAACAAGTTGGGGCCAGTCGTATATTCCTCTTCCAAAGACGGGAGAATGGCGTTTCTCTCTCATCTGTGAGGAGGGGGAGCATCTCCATTTCTAAGAAAATGGAAAGAAGGAAAAGGCCTGCCACAGCTGCATTATTGCAGTGAGGCAAGAAAGGCAGTGGAAGTGGTGAAAGCACCCTTTCTGTGCAACCATCCTGTCAGTACATGCATAATTGGGATGCGTATGCATCCCCAAAAGGTGGGTAAATGTTGTGAAGGTAAAAGGAAACAGCTTTTCAGTTAATCAGCTGGATGCCAATGTCCCACTGTCCAGGAATCCTGCAGCTATGACAGCAAAGTAGGATGAAACAGAGGAAGGAAAGATCGAGGCATCGGTGGATCCTCTATTCCATTAAAGCAATTGCTGTGAACACCAGTCATGAGCCTACACGTCCTCAGTTCGTGTGTGTAGCACTTAAAATCACTTTTGAAACCACGGAAATATAACCTTTCTTTCAAATGGTTTTCGTGCACACTTCCCCATTCATTTGCCAAGGAACATTTCAAATCTATATTACATTCTATGTTTCTCTGTAATTCATTGCTAAATAGGAGATCATGATTATTCGCGGTGTCTCATACACACACTTTGCTGAAAACATGTACATATGCACAAAGCAAATGTCAGGGCATCTAAACTTGCTTATTCTGAACAATTTCTTGTAGAAGACATATAGTTACGAATAAAAGTATTGTTTGTGTAAGCCACCATAGGTTTAGGGGGTTAGATAGCTCAGCTTGAAACCACATGATTCTTCATTGAAGCTGAGTTATGCTTACTCGAGTATCCTTGTTTTACATTGTGTCCTGGCATGCCTTCACAAAGGCGTGACAAAAGAGCATGATTGGCCCATTTCCTTTCACATTACCCTTTTATTTTAGTTTTATGTAGTAGTTTTATTTCAGTGTGTGTGAAGTGGACAGTGATGTATTAGATTCACATTGTCCACACCTTCCACAATGCATATATGGGGAAAATGTAATTTCTTGTTTTGTGAGATTGTATATAGAGTGTCCTAGGTGCTTTTGTTTCCTTTTCGACTTCCGTTTAGTTTTCTATCACATAGTGGTTTCATTTCATTATTCTGAAGTGTACTGCTGTTCCATTGTTCTGTCAGTGCATATGTCAAGAGCGAAGGTGTGCAAAGTGTGTCTAGAAATCTTTTTTTTTTCTTGCATATTGTATATAGCATGCAATGGCATAGTTGTTTACCATTTCACTGTTCTGAGTATATACTGTTGTTCAGTTGTCCTGTGGTGCATGTGGTAGCTGCCTTGGTGCTCTTGCCTTTGTCAGGCAAATTGATTGCCTTTAGCCCTATCAACTGGGACTTTCTGCAAGCCTTGAAGGACAAATAAATAACCACTTTTAACAGTTACACAGTCTCATTGCCACTTTATTTTGTTTTGGCATCTTCAGGAACAACTGCTTGCACAGGGCTTCCTTGCAACAATGGGTCGTCGATGACCGAGGGCCCCACCTATGGTCAGGATTTCCCCGACTACCTCTACTCTCCCGGCACTGGCATGGCAGGCTACGGTGGAATGGGAAACATGACAGCTGGTAGTGGAATGGGCACAGTGCCAGGAATGGCAAGCATGAGCAACATTACCAGCAATGTGACCAGTTCTGCATTGGCATGCACGCCCACGGACTACCTTCTGAATGACCTGCTCGCTGATGAGGACCTGCACCTGATGGATATGGTGGCATCACCGACAGAAAGTGAGTACCACTGCCTCGTGCAATGTCAATTTGGAACATGTGCCGCCATGATAAAACTGCACCGTTGCAGAACATTGGGATGCTTTTCAAAGTTGCTGTAGTAATTTATATGATCACAACATACCTGATTCTTGACATCCAGGCATCTGCCTTGTAGACGTGATGCACTGCTCTGGCATTGCATGTTCTCAGTGTAAGTGGTGTTGGAATGTTTCCAAAGCTTTTTCATAAATAGAAAGTATTTCACAAATTGCAGCACAGGGACCTCCGAAGGCCATTCCTTCATGTACAGTGGCATAGCCAGGAATTTATTTCAGGGGTAGGGGGAGAAGGGCACTTGCGAAGTCACTAACACAGCACTTAGATGCTGCTGCAATATTTACATAAGCCAGAACTTATTATTGCGAAAGCAATACTGCTCGCACTTTCGGCCCATCGGTGGTTGTGGCGCCTCCTTACACAGCTGCGCATCACGTGACTGTGTGACGTCACGCCAGACAGAGAGACGGGGCCCCAGCTCGCGGCATCGATGGTGGAGGCGAAGCCTTGCGCGCCGCTGGTGTGACGTCATGCCAGACTGAGAGACTGGGCCCCAGCTCGCGGCATCGATGGTGGAGGTGAAGCCTTGCGCGCCGCTGCTGCTGCGCTACCGAGAGAGGGTGCTCACTGGTGTGACGTCACGCTAGGAGGATAAATGGGGCTACAGCTTGGCTCCTCGCAGTGGTCGGCACGCTGCATTGCGCTATGTCTGATGATGTATAGCCATAAGTTTAACAATGGGCAACCATGTCCACACCGTCAGCCGAACCAAGGCGCAGCCGAGGGTATTGCTTTCGCAATCTTCCAGGCTTAACCAAGCTAAGCCTTCAGCCAATTTTTTTTTCTCATTCTTGGGCCAACAGACATTCTTTAAACTTGGCTTTGGTGTTCGCTAATGAGGTGTTAATATCTGCCGTGATGCTTTGGCTAAATGCACTTTGTGTATGGCTTTGTGCTTGCAATGGTTTTTGCATCAGGCAAAGACAACAAAAGCACAGGTCCCACTTGTGTATGTAGTCGTGGCCACCACATGGTAAGGGTGGAGCCAGGGTGGCCTCCAGGTAACAAGGGGGGGCAGGCTCATGGGATGTTTAGTACTGTCAGTGCTGAAATGCCAGCATGTCTCTTAAAGCGAGTGGAGTGGGACACCGCCATTCCTCTGCCAGTGCCACGGGCGCTGTAACAGACCTGCAGCTTTGAGGTGCCCCGGTAATAAGATTCGGCTATCTGTGCTCCCCAAAACTATGAAAAACTTGTCGTTCAGGCACTCGTTTTCCGTGCCTCAGTCACTCTATGGCTACGGCATTGTACTGCTGAGCACAAGGTCATGAGTTCGATCCTGGCCATGGCAGCTGCGTAGCAGT
Source organism: Dermacentor albipictus (assembly GCF_038994185.2). Lineage (NCBI taxonomy): Eukaryota > Metazoa > Arthropoda > Arachnida > Ixodida > Ixodidae > Dermacentor > Dermacentor albipictus. Next base: position 19,598,605 of record NC_091824.1, read on the forward strand.
GGGGACACAATGCAAAAACCCTCGTGTACTGTCCATTGAGCGCACATTTTAAGAGCCCCACGCTGCCAAGGTTAATATGGAGTTCCCCTACGGTGCACGTCATAATCAAATTGGGGTTTTGGTACATAAAACCCCTGCATTTAATTTAATTTTTCGGCACCTGTTTTAATATGGCAACAGCACAGACTATGTAACTTGATACAAACAGGACACACACGTTGATCTTGAAAGTATCACTCCTGTTTGCTGCTTGCTTCAAGAAGCCATAAAATGGCAGATGCTTGAGCCATTTAGTGGCATTGTTCAAAAATTAGGAAGACAGAGTTAAAGAATAAAATGGGACACAGCGGCTATTTTGACTTTCTAACGACTGTCAGCTCCCTGGGAGAGACTTGCGTTCACCATTTGCCACTTACTAGTCTTGTTCCTTCCATCAAAGATGGGACCCCAGAGATGTTTTAAACTTGAATAAAACATTTACCTACAACTCTTTACAAGCAATTAGCAACTGTACACAGATGACAAAAGCTAAACATCAGAAGTTGTAAAGCACTGCACACATGTTCATGTGATTTGTGAAGGTTCGAAAGCCTGGTGGCTCCGGTGCTCACACCACCTCACAATGAATCATAGGACTCCAGTGACCTGATGCTTTACTTCAATCTGGCATTCACCATGCTTGCTTTTCTCTCTACATAAGACAGAGCAGTGAAAAAAAAAATAAAAAATTCGACGTCAAAAGCTTCTGTGGGTGTCGCACTGTTCTTTGGACTTCATAAGGCATAAATCAAACTCTTGACTAGAAATGTGAGAATGCACACCCCAATTGCCACCTATGCCATACCGTTTTCCGAAACATCCTTAAGGGGAATGGCAATTGAAAAGGTCAGTGTTATCAATTTTTTTTTTTTTTCGATTCTCGGACATTCTTTTACCTCGTGGTAAAATATAACAAAATACTCAGTAGAAATTGAGAAAGCAGTGCTTTTCTAGTGCGCTGTTGTTATTCGCTGTGAGAAAATAGAAAATCGGGCTTGATGAAGTGTCATCACACCGCAGATCGCGTGGCTTTTCCATAGACGCAGCAACGCTGCCTTGGTGTCATCTTAAACAGGACAGATTAGAGCTTAAGGTAGCCACAGCACCGTATTTCTGCTACGAAAAATAAAGCAAAAATGCAATCTCAAGAAGGGAAAATATGCATCGTGATTCGTTACTGCAGTCACGTGGCGCACCCGGAACGCTCATACAGTTGAACCCGGCTATATCGAACTCGCAAAAAAACGCCTATCAGTTCGATATAGAGCATAATTCGATATAAGCCTGCTAAATAATTGGATGCCATAAAAGCACATACCATTTATGAAATCACTTTATTGATGAAACTAGCTTCGTTTCGCACGAAATAGACCTGCATTTTCTTCTGCTTGGGCAATTTCGCTGCGTGCGAGGCAAGCACTTCCCCACGTTGTCTAAGGAGTCGGAGCAGCTGAGGCCGCAACATTCCGCCTTCGCGCAGAAGCACCGGACTAGTGCGAGCGCACCAATCGCTTCGGAGGATGTGGGCCAAAGACGGTCGTTGCTTTCCTCGTTGTGCTTATTTTCACTTGTGCTCGGCACGATGCCGGCAATGTAGTCTTTGTTTCCGGGCTCTACTGTGGTCGCAACACCATCATTTGCGCTCACAAACTCGTCCACCGTTGATTTGTCAACAGCTACCGGAAATTCTGACACCTCGCTCCAAACTTCGGCAACAACGACAACGGCTTCATCGCATTAATCAGAATTTACAGTCATCACTGAGCACGCGGAAGTCGGTACGGCTTAAGCAATTTCGGATGAACCACTCGTACACGGCCGCGCGTACACGTTGGGCGCCACAGGCACCGGGTCGTGAGTTCAGCCGCTTTAGCCCTAATCTCCCCCTTATTCTTCAAGATCGTGCTGAGAGTGCTCCTCGAAATCTTGCACGCTGCGGGGACATCCGACTTGTCACCGCGTTCGACCCGGTTTATGATTTCGAGCTTCACGATGAAAGGCGAATTCTGCCGCCTCATCACGCCAACACTGCGGGAGAACGCGCACACAATGAATCAGATAAGCAGCGAGACAACTAGCACTTTCGCCACCTTGCACGACGAGGGCACAAGAGCCTCTGATTGGCTGTCGGAGCAAGCGCTGCGGGCGGGCGGGCCAGGATCATTTTTTTGTAGGGTGGTGTCGGCGGCTCCGAGGTAGCGCAGTCACGTAGGGAGAGTGGTTGGATGGAGCCGCGCCGCCGGGTTTTCCCTTCACCGCGAGGGAAAGCCAACTTCCGGGGGCACTTTTCGCCGCTTGACGTTCGATATATAGGGAGTCGCTACTAGTTTTGTTCGATGTATGCGTAATTTTTGCTATATATACTCATTGTAACTATACCGTGTCCAGAAATTGTTCGATATATGGAATAATTCGATGTAAACGGGTTCGATATAGTCGGGTTCGACTGTATTGGCTAAGGCAGATTTGAATCACTGGCAGACTTTTTTCGCATGCATTTCGTCAGCAGCGAGCTGCGCTTTTCGAGTGTTTCTGAGACTGACATTTCAAGGTCTGCCTGGTTAGCTCGTGTTTCTTTAGTTGCTCGGTCCTAGCTGCTGCCCAATTGTGATCGGGCCATGACTTGCACAAGATTAGAAGGTCTGTTTACTTTTCCTTGCAACGGCAAAGCAATTTCGTATGTTTGGGCTGTCAGACTGGCAACGACCAACCGTCGCGCGTGCACGATCATGACGGGTGCGCTTGTGTGTGATCGCTGGCTGCCTATAAGATTTCAAGGTGTTTAAAAATGGCCGACAAGCTATGCTGCGTGCTTCTGCTTCAAAATGCCAAGGATTGCATTGGAATGTTAATAAAACGTGACCTCGCTGATAATTGAAGGACTGCTGTCTTAGCAGGCCTTAGGCACTCTAAGGCCGTCTTGCAATGATTCTGACAAAGAAAACGTGGGGCAATGTTTCCTCAGCTTTTCATTTTTGGGCAGTTGCTGTCACTCATCCCTTTGCCATTTCACAAACAATGAAGGTAAAATCGTCCTGTTTTTTTGCATACAAGTCCTGAAGCACTGGGGAGTATTATAAAGCTGTCCATTTTTTCTGCATACCATAAATATTTTTATAATTCACCTTTTACAAAAGTCATTTGTGTAAGGTAATATGCATAATAAAGTTTAAAGATTTTTTTTCTTATGCTTGCTGTTCAGCGTAAAATTGGCTAATAACTTTATTGCGCAAAATCAGGCTATATGAAAATTATGACACAAAAATCAAGAGAACTTTTTAAAAATTATTTGTGGGATGACAATTAGAGGATACCAAATGTTGTAAATCAATAACCATAGCAGATAGCTCAGAACTGATTTCACTTATGTCAGCATAATGAACTACATTCACATAAAAAATTTCATCAAATTAGTTCCATAAATAACAAAAATAATTGTCATTTCCTCGATCCCCCCCCCCCCCTTAACCTCTTGAGACACCACTATGGGGATTTGTCTAGTATATTGGACACCAATTAATGAGACAGTACTCCTATTCTAAGGCATTCAACCTTGTAAAACCTATGTCCTATGTATTGAACACCTGCTGGCGCCATCTATTCCGCACTGATGAAAATACATCGGTCAAAGTCCCGCCAAAACATATTCAGCGGCGTGGTGTTTTGTATCACCTAGCAGAGAAGTAGGTACTATTTCTTGTATTTTACCTAATTTCAGGGCATATCTTTGATTGTATATTAAAGTTAATGCAACAGCAAATGCACAGAATACGAACTTTAAACTGTTCACACGCTTACCTTTATCTACGCTTCCTTTGATGATGAAACAACTTTTAACGGAAATGGCAAGTATCAGAGGATTTTATGTCCCTCCCTTATATGGCGGCTGGGAGCCCTTGGGTCTGTGGGTCCTAGCAGAATCTTTGGCTTTCCTGATGAGTTGTAGCTGGACCTCGCTGACTGAGCTGAGCAGCGTGGTCTCCCACTGCTCCGTGTTCGTATTCAGTCACCGACCGTTTATTCAGACCTCACAGGGGCTGCGAAAATGTCCGACTAAACAGGTGTCTGAAAAAGCAGATTAAGGGGAAAAAAATGAAATCCTTTATTTCCACGCACTTATTCCGGCTCGGTAGTGGGCTTGAAGAAATCGTGAATGCTCCATTTCACGCTGTTCCGTTTACGCGCAATCAGATAAGCCTGAATCTCGGAGAGGGTCGTGCGGTCACTATAGGCGGCTGAAAGCACAGTCACACCGCCGCATAGTCACACCGCAGTCACACTGAAGCTGTGACAAGCACAGTCACACCGAAGCTGCCATCACAAGCTGCCGCATTTGACGGCAGCGTAGCACATGGTGCGTCATCTTCCGACTCGGTCATCATACGGCGGTGCAGCAGAAACCTGACGAATGATCTTGCCGTCCTCGAGTTCTGCGCATGTCAGTACAGCAGTGTCAGCACCTGTGAAACTATCAAATGAGACGGTGTCCGGAATCGCAACGCAACCACTGCGCAAGTCTCGGCAGAATATTTTCCGCGTCGGTAGGGAGCACATCGGAAGGCGACAAATCTTAGGCCTCCCGGCACCCGCTTGCCGGCATTCCCCAGCGCAGTCTGTGCGGGCACTGTCTGCGCCATTACACATTTGACGCAATGTTTCCGTATGCCGCGTTGGATCACCGGAACCTCGACACAGCACACAAAGCAAACAACCTTGCCGACACCAATCGCATGAATGAAAAACATGGCCTACTCGCACCGTCGTGCGCGAAGAAACAAATCGGCTGCTAGATTGTCTTGACATGGCTTACTAAGCTGAAACCGAAACTGCTGTAGAACCGCTCTATCGAACCAGGCAGAATCGATGATGATGAGCGGGGATTTGTAGTAGCGCCACTTCGTGGGGCAGCAAGGAGGCTCCATTCAAAACAAAAATGGCATTCAGCAAGTCGAACCATGCACCGGTCAGAGTCGGTGCATGGTGCTCTCGATCGAGTTGGCTCAAGGAGTGTCCAAAAAATCAGATGAGAAGTTACAAGGTGTCCGAACTTTCGGCAGTTGTTATACATTATGGTCTATGGGGAGAATGGCGGTGCCGCGAAGCAGACCGAATAATCGAGCATGTCTGAATTTTTGGAGTCCAGAAAATCTGTCGGCGACTGTATGTGTTGTACTATGTTAGGGCAAGCCCTGATTATGTATCTGTCATCCACCCGTTGATTACAGTCCTTGCATCTATCTGAATGAGGTTCTGGGTAACAATGATTATAAGCAATCGGGTTTGGGAAGGCGTTTGTAGTAGACACGCTGCTGTCGCCTGCTGTTTAGTTATTGAGTGTGATGGGGGTAATACTGCCTTCCTAATCTGTAAGGTTTGGTGATTTTATTATATTTGACCATGCGGCCTCTCTCCGCACTTGGGCCCCACGTTGTTCCTGCCCCTGCTCGGCCCGCTAACTCTTGAGCTAGGGTGTGTGCACTTTCGTTGCCCCGGCGGAAAGAGTGGGTGGGCGTCTATATGACATGCACGCCGCACTTTACACGAACGTTAGCCAGAATCCCTAGCGCCTCTTTCGAGACTCTTCCCTAAGTGAAGTTACGAAGCATGGTTTTAGAGTCGCCGATTAGTACTATGCTGGCCATTGTGGAGGCAAGCACCAGCACTATGGCTGCTTCCTCCGCAATTTTCGGATTTCCTGTTTTAATGGAGCTGCTGGCAAGCTGGCGGCCCGCTTCATTTGAGGCGACCACTGCCATATGTCGACCATCTGCATATTCTGCCACATCTACATAGACCACATCTGTATCATTTTGAAACTTCTTGTATAGTGCTTTCGCTCTCTCCTGCATTCCTCTGCTCTCAGTGATGTTCAGGGTGCACGTTTCAGGGTATCAAGGGTATGATGCGCTCTCTGGTTTCTCTTGGGATGTCGTACTTATCCCTGCTTTTCCCAGCATATGCGATACCGAGCTTGCGCAGGATGTGTCTTCCCAGGTTGGTTTGCGCGAGTCTTTCGTATTGTGTTATTGTATGAGCCTCGATGAGTTCATTGAGCGTGTTGTGCATTCCTGAGGCTTCGATCTTCTTGCTAGACATGGGGATCGGTAGGGCGAGGGCTTGTTTATGTGCCTTTTAGATGATGGATTCTATCTTTTGTTTTTTCGCTACTTGTTACTTCAGGTATGAGGTCACATACACTATGCGGCTGACGACGAAGGCTTGGATGAGCTGCACTAGGTTGTGTTCTTTCATGCCATAGTTCTTGTTGGCAATTCTTCGAATCAACCTGGTGGTTTGCTGGATGCTCTTATCCAGTGTTATTGCTTCTCCGTTACGTCCATTCTGAAATATTCGGAATACCAGTACTCTTAGGTGTTGTACTCGGGGGAATTGTCAAGGTTGTGATGGGTCGTACTCGATTGTACTTACTTCCTCTGTTTATGGGTCTGTAGAGCAGTAGTTCCAATTTATGGGGAGAGTATTTTAGGGCTCTGTTCTCCACGTACCTCTCTACCGTATTGACTGCTTGCTGTAAAATCTCTTCGATGTGGCCATCGCCTCCACCCGTCACCCATGGGGTGATTTCATCTGCGTTTCAAAGTACTTTCGATGCCGAATTTCAACGATCTTTTAATGCAAACGATTGTTTTAAAACACTTCTCGTCCAGTCAATTCCTAGTTCCGTACACAGCTTCCCGATGCTTAAGGCCCAGGGACCCCTTTAGGAGGCCACGTTGTTCCACAAGGTACGGCACTAGAGCTCGGGCCCATTATGTGCCGACCTACTTCAATAAATTACCGCACAGCACCTTCTGTGCAAAAACGAAATGTAAGTTAAAGAGACTGCTAAGGCGTATCTGTTCGTAAAGGCGTACTTGTTCCGTTTATTCACCGTTATTGCTTGTGTTCGTGCATGTGACTATGCAATTCCTTTGCACCATGACGGTCAGTCTGGTATATGGTTATGCATTATCTCATGGTAATTTTTGTTTACACGGATTGCTGTACTTCTGTGTTCCATTATGCTCAATGTAATTTCCTTTCATAGACAATGTATAAATTCTAATAACCTTTTTTTGGTGTTCTATACTTGAGTTCGCTGCTTAAAGTGGTATAAGACTACTGCTACCCTCTCATTAATGCTGTAGAATTCGTCAATGTTGCCTGCTATGTTCCTTATGGTTTAGGAATCCTACTCCGAACTGCTTCTTATCTGGTAGTCCTCCATAGCAGAGGACATGGCCATTTGTCTGCACTGTATGAACCTCACCAGTTCTTCTAACCTCACTAAGGCCAATGATATCCCAAATAATTCCTGATAGTTCATCAAAGAGTCCTGCTAGGCTAGGTTCACTCGAGAGGGTTCATTGTGTTAAAAATTCCAAGGGTCAGTTTCCATTGGCACCTGTCCGGGTCCAGAGATACTTAGCACCCTCTGCTGTGTTACAGGTCTGACTGCCACCTTGGTCAGGTGCTCCGCAGCTGCTGGGGACTGAGAGCCATTGGGTAATTTAATGAGTCATTTGGGAGGGAGTGGCAGAATACTGCACCAGAGAGGCCAATTCCTGTTCTGCTGAGGGAGTGTCTTGTTGAAGCTTAGTGAGTCTTCCTAATTTGGCTGTACCTGGATTAGTATAGCCCCACTTGCTCTCGGCGTTTTTGCCAGTGTCAGGCGCCACTCCAAGCCTGTAGATGCAGTGCACTTAATACTTCATCCTAAAACCAGTAACACGAAAATACATGTCGGCCAGTATCTGCACGACAGAATTGATCATCTTAAACTCGTGGGGAGTATGAGGAAAGCGCCTCGTTTTCTTCACAGTAAGATGTTTTATCGTGCCCCTACTAAGATGGCGGCGCTCCGGCCTTACTTTCGGAATATTGCGAGCGTGTGAACGCGCCTAACAGGCGTGGATGAAAGAAAGGACGAGGAAAATGGTGTTACGCATGCGCCAAGTGTATCTCGCCCTTTCTTTCGTCCACGCCTTAACCGTTCAGCGCGTTTACACGCTCGCAATCTCGAGCCAAGTGTTGACCAACTTTATTTCGGGACATCGTTCCCACTCCAGAATTTTTTTAGAGCGCTGCTCTTAAACGCCCGTTACTGCGTTGAGCGTTGGCGCCTCTTGGCATAACCGAACAAACGAGCACAGTGAAGGATGAAAGACCGAACGCGGAGTGCAGCGGGGGATGAAAGACGGTGATAGCGAAGCGAGCGCGAGGAGGAAGGTGGGGGAGGAGGATGCAGTGCAACTTTCCATGAGGCGGAAAGCGGAGGAGAAGGGTATGGTGAAAGGCGTGAGAAAAGCGTAGTGCTGCGCAAGGTGTGTTCTGCGGTGATAATCGCTTGAGATGGCGCCAGAGTAGCGCACGTCGCCTGTTCACCGATGATGCCATCGACGAGGCGTGCGGCGAGCGCTTCCACCGATACCATATATTGTTCCACATCCGCCGCCAAGGTTTGTGAGCGGTGGCGTTGGCTAACACTCTTAGGGTTAGTTCTAGTAGTAAAACATAAATATCCCAGAAAGTGGATGGGAAAACGACGCCGCGGTAGCGCAGTTCAAAGACGCGGGTTCGGATCCTACCTGCGGCCAGCTGTTTTTCCATGCACTTTCATTTCCCTTAATTTATCATTTCTTTAACTCGGTAAGTACAAGTAATTTCCCCCATGTTGTCCTTGTTGTATTTGTTTGTTGGCATCTTAAGATATGATTACACTGCGAAGGTATTTGTCATGCGATAAGCATGCTTAGCCTACTGCAGCTGCTTTGTGACCATTTGTCTAGGCTCTTTAAGCCGCTCTTTCATTAAAAAAATCTTTCAAATCAAACCTACAGAACCTGCGTCAGATCTCTCCCACGTCATGCGCGGAAAAGCTCTTCGAGCACATGGTCCACAATCGTCTCTCGCCCTACCTGGAAGAAGGTGGGCACCTGCCCAACACCTTGTTCGGTTTCCGGCCTAACCTCTCCACCCAGGACATTCTACTTCAGCTTAAAGAAGTCATCGACGGCCTCAGCACATTCCACAAGAGTGCCATCCTGGCACTCGACGTGAAGGGAGCCTCCGACAACGTCTCACACGAAGCAGTGCTAAACAGCCTACAACATACCAACTGCGGACGGCGGACATAAAACTACGTCCGGGACTTCCTGACGGGTAGAACGGCGACCATAGGCCTGGGGAATCTCAAGACCGAGAAGTTCCAAATACCGCAGAAAGGAACCCCCCAGTGGTCGGTGATCTCCCCGTTGCTGTTCAATATAGCGATGAGGGGATTGCCGAACCTCTTGGAGAACATCAGGGGTATCCGTCACGCAATGTATGCAGACGACCTGACCATGTGGACATGCACGGGATCGGTGGGCGAACAAGACGCCCTGCAGGAAGCCATCGACAGGACCGAGCATTATCGACACCGCTGCGCTCTTTCATGCGCGCCGGAAAAGTCGGAGCTCCTGATCCTCAAAAAGAGGACAAGAGGGCGGCCTCCGCAGGAGACACCTGACCCAACGTTGACACTAAATGGAGTCAACATACCCAAGGTGGACATATTCTGTATTCTGGGCCTCACTCTCCAGAAGGACGGTGCCGGCCTCGCCGCCATTAAAAAACTGCAAGCGACAGTTACCCAAGTCGCGCACTTGGTGCAAAGAGTGACAAACGAAAAGCACGGCCTGAAAGAGCAGGACACAGTCAGATTAATACAAGCCCTGATAATCAGCAGAGTCACTTACGGCACCCCGTACCTGGGTCTCAAGAACAGCGAGAGAGACAAATTGAACACCCTAATACGAAAGACTTACAAGCTGGCACTGGGGCTTCCACCGACGACATCGACAGAGAAGCTACTCAGCCTGGGCATCCACAATACTTGGAAGGAACTAGTAGAGGCCCACAAGACGAGCCAGATAGAGCGACTCAAGCTGACAAGAGAAGAGGCGGTGATCTCCCCGAAGACTACAGACCGGCACATTCCCGCACGGCACCCTGCTACACGCCATGTATCCTACGAGCTATACTCACAAATGCGCCTTCTGCTCTATGCCCAATACCCTCTTCCACATGGTATGGGAATGTCAACAAAACCCATCGACACCGCCCATCACCGGACCAACGGTCGAGCAGTGGGAGGCCCAGCTGACAAGCTCGAGCCCTGAAGACCAGCATCGCCTGGTGAGCAGGACCAAGCTATCAGCTCAGGCCCACGGCATCCTGGACTAGGGACGCCGCCCACCTCGGATGATTTTACCGTCGGCTCATTTCAACTAAACAGTTTATTCCTCCTCCTCAAAGCTGCCCGCCGTCATCACTGTGCCGTAAGCATGCTATCGCCATTCAGTCGTGATCACGCCGCCCTTATCATGCTATCGCCGTCACGCAGTCATTGCCATGCCTTCGTTGTCATAGCGTCGTCGTATTGCAGTTTCGTCATCCCATTGTCGTCCATACCGCCTTTGTCGTTTCATCGAGGTCATTCTGTGGTAATTCTGTCTTCATTCAGTCGTCATTGTGCCTCAGTTGCCGTGCCGTCGTCGTCATCATTTCGTAATCGTCATCCCATTGTAGGCGTACTGCATTCCTTATTCGTCATTCCGCCACCGTGATACAGTCGTCGTCATGGCGAGCGAGTGTCAACTAAGTGGGCCAATCTTGGAGACAGTGTATGTCGCGCATACTATATCTGATTCAGTTTAAATCTCGGCATGGCGACTTACAGATTGTAAATGAAGGTGTCCCTGCATCGCTTGAATGCTAATCGCATTAACGTCTACAGTTATCGTGAGAGGGTTCTGCCGATTTTTTTAAAAAAAACTTGTTTCATTAATTTGACGGTACAATGTTGATTAATAGTGTGGAGAAAAGTGCCAAACTTTCCCTTTTCTGCATTTGCGTCGACGTCCCACCGCCGTCAGTGTGACGGATATGCCAATGTTGGCACCAAAGTATTTCCTCGTGTTTGTGCCTTGATCGATTCATGAAACGTCGTCGAAACTTAAATGCCTGGTTGGGTGTATTCAGTCCCTTTAGGGGAGAATTGAGTCCCTCACCGATGACACGATTGACTAGACTCGATTAGACAAGATTGGAGATTGGCCACCGTGCACCTAAATCCAAGTTCACGAGCGTTTCTGCAATCCGTACCTCGTACTTAGTAGCGCAACGCCACTGCGGTGGGTCTATGTAAAACGTAGTGTTTTTCACCATTATGCAACGTCGCTTTGCATCACATTTTTAAAGTGCTCTATATGTTTCCGTCGACAGATTGCCCCCCTTTTTTTTTCTCTCGATCGTTTGATATGGGGCAAGAGAATCTTCGACGCGCCATTCGCTCCAGGAAACGAGGCGCCCCTCGCGCCGTTCGGTTCGCCGGAGTCCGCGGCCCCCGCACCGTCGATCTGTACAACGTTGGCTTTTAGCGCTGACGTCGCCGCGACGTCACCACTTCGTCTTCCGAAGATAAGCCGCGGTGCGATGCGGATTTTTATTTCGCCAACGGAAGAGTGCGAGGATCTTTTCAGCCGCGATACGTCGCCGGCTGTCGACGACAGGATTCCCGTCCTCGCGATGATTTTCTCGCTTATAGCGTTCCCTTGTCGGGGATGAATCAGGGGACGCATGATCATTCGGTCGGAGATGCACGTAGGCACACGCACACTCTCACACCCGTAGCGTACCTGCTATAGGCCGAGTGCGCTTTTACGAATGCCGGCATCCTTGTGGCGGTTGTCGGGGCCGAGAAAATGCTCGCTCCGTTCTATAATACGTGGGACCGATCGCAGCGCGCGTTACCGCGATCGCAGTGTCACGTAAGTGCGCAGGAATGCGCACCGGCGAGTTCGGCTTGGGGCGAAAGTGCGCTTTGAGTCACTGCACTGGAAAATAAGAGTCCCCTTACGTGTTTTGTGGCGAAGGAGCTACGAAAGACGCTCGAGAGCGGAGAGGTTTGCTTAGACGATTAGTCATCTACCGATCAGCGGCCCGCACAAGATTTCTCGCAGGTCCTGGCTCACACCGTGGGGGTAGTAGCTCAGTGACGGTGTCTTTCTACTGCCGAGCACGAGGTCGTGGATCCGATTCCCGGCTGCTGCGGTGGTATTGCGACGGGATACAGAAATGCTCGTGCGCATTGTAGATCCCCAGGTAATCGAAATTAATCGAGAACAGCCCCACTATACGGGCGCGTGTCCCATGGGCCCCGTATCGCTTTGGGATGTTCGTTCACATAACTCTCTTATAGACCTTGAGGAGAATTAGCGACAAGACGCAGTAAAGGAAAAGAAACGCAAACGCTTTTTTTTTTAATTTTTTGCCCTTCAACAGCTAAGCTTCGTTATCATGTGTAACCTTTCATTTTCATGCCGTAGAGCAAATTAACGCAGTGAAAGAAAGTGAGAAAAAATTGGCAGTGGCTTAGCTCGGCTATGTCAGGATATACGTAGCGAAAGCTAAGGCATAGCATGGTTAGCCTTGGTTAATCTTGATTGCAAGTCCAGGTTAGTCTGGTTGTCTATAGCTATGTTGCGGCATTCAGCCAGTCGTTCGGCGCGCTGTTCGTCTGTTTCCTGGGCGATTCGTTGCCTCTTCATCTCGTTCTGATGTCGATTCCAGGCCTCCTCCTGCTTATCAGAATTGTCGCCGTCCATACTGCCGCCTCAACTGTGGTTGCGGCGCACGCGAGCTCTCCTTTTCAATCCTCCGACACGTTAGATAGTTTTAGTTATACGTACGTAGAGCTTCTACGTGTGAGCAGTGCGCATGCGTAGAACGTAGCGGGCGCGCGCGCGTCTCACGGACGTACTACGTGAGATTCAATTCTTTGCGTGCGTTTCTTGCGCACGTAGACAGCTTCGCGCGGGAGTTCCGCAAGATCACGAACAAGCGATAGCGGGCCGCGCGCGCGCAGACGGCTCGCATCGAAACACGGCGACAGGATTGAATTGGCCACCGCCATGTTCACATTTCCCGATAGATGGAGCTACGGGGTCCCTCTTGGCGTGCGTCGCGTACGTGTAGCTAAAAGCGTTTCAGATGGCGTGCACGTAAGGCACGTAGGCTTTTCACGTTTGCGTACGTGAAGCCTCTACGTACGTGTAACTAAAACTGTGTTATCAGGCATGCGACCCAGCTGGTGAAGCGAGCGGAGGCGGGCGCAACGACGAGGAACGCGGTGTATGAAGGCGGCGTGACGTCATGCGCCTCCTCGGAGCCCGGCCACGGCGAAATCGCAAGTTCGCGGCCAGTAAAGCTTTCGCTTTAAAAGGAAAAGGCTGCGGAAGACTGACTAGCCCAACATTTAGTCCTCCACATGTTTTCCTTCGTTATTCGCGCGTTTCCAGCATATACCAGCTCTTTTATTCGGCGCGTAAAATAGAAACGTGCGCGGTTAGCTTTCGATTTATTTCCCGCACTTACGATAGGTAGTCGAGCATAACTCGAATCACACTTGATCTTTCACTTGCGCTAAGTTGTCGTCGTGACGTGGCATTGCTGACCTTGCTCCATAAATATGTTCATCAAATGAAGTCATCGTCCTTGCTGCTGGAACGTGCAAGTTGTGTATCGCGACGACTGCATGATGAGCTAAGTTTCAATCGCATCTACGGAAACACGGATGCATTTAATCTGTCAGCTTTGCCACGAGCCATCCGTTTGTGGAATTTCTGACAGCACTGTCACGCAAACGGATAGAGATAAATTTAGGCAACTCCTGAGCACGCAGTTTCTATCCTAAAGATGTGTCATACTTTAAGCCATGTTCTGTAAACCTGTGTAACGTCACACAGATGCGCCTTCTCCTCTTTATCATGTGCGCGAGCAATGTGCGTAATAAAATCTATCGGATATTTTGTACTCTACCCCGAAATGTAATTTCTGTTCGTCTCAGTACTGTTAGTATTGTTTTGTTTTTTCTGCATTTCATGTTTTAAGCTGCTTTTTTTGCACGGTGTTTGATTATGTGTGCGAGCAATGTGCCGAATAAAATTTATCCGATGTTTGTTTACTACCGCTGGTCTGCATCTGTAACCCTGTTTTGCAGCGATTATTCCTACTCATCTTTGCAGTATTCTCGTGTACAACATTCTTCCAGTGATGCCCCCCTTACTCGATGCACCCCATGGGGCCTGTAAGGTATATTGAAATAAATAAGTAAATAAATAAGTTACTCGAGATCACCAGTATGCAGCGCACATAAACGCGATCGACCGACCTCTTTCACGAAAAGCGCTGTCGTTGCATGGCGCACGCCTTCGTCGCGGGCAACGTTTGGGAGCTGTTAACTGCGGGTCTCCTTTTATACGACCCCTTTGGGAGAACAGCTAGCACATCGCCACCATTTGCGTGTTGGCTATTGAAAGTCTTGATCGTCGCCTTAGTCCATAACAACATTTGCCGATAACCTCGGTATTGAATGGCCGTGTCTGAGGCCTTTAAATACCATCGCCTTTCTGGGCTGGGGGTCGGGGGGGGGGGGGGGGTTTACATCGTGCAAGGAGGAGTAGATTTTAATGAAGAGAAAGGAGGAGAGGTCGGCCTGGAGAGCATGTCTCTAGCCTGCTACTCCTCACTGGGGAATAACTTCCGCGTGCCCTTAATAGGGGCTCTGAACCACTTTATCGAAGTCGAGAAATGCATTTGAACTTAAACTAGACCATTTCAGAAATACTATGCCGCAAAAGGTTCCTCAATGCGTTCAACAGAAGCGGAGTTATTGGTGATCGAACATATCGTTCTCGGTGCTTCCACTGCTTCTTAAGTGATTTGCACTGCGAAGCCTACGGCGGAGTGGGGTGTGCTCACAACGCTCCGCCTCCTGAACATGACTGTGGCGCGCAGTTCAAATTTGATTTCGGATGTTCATGTAGAGGCCACTATTTACGATTTTGGCGCCTACGACGTTAGCCAAACGCCGTTGTCCTTAGCGAGCCGCTGTGCACTCGACAGTGGACTCGTGGCAGCACCCCGCGGAGGCCACGGGAACTACGCCACGTAGCGAACTGCAGCTACGTGCTACTGTAGCGTTTACTTCTTGCACGACGGGGCTGGAGAGCGCGCTCGTATGTTCCTGTCTGGCTGTACCTACGTGGTGCGGACCGGCTTTGTCCTGCATCAGCTTGACCGACGGATGGTGGCCCGCGCATTTCGAAGCGCTCTTCGCGAGGCGAAGTGAGCGGAGGGCAAGCGGCCGGGAGTGAGTGCGCGCTGGCAAGCGTGCGTGTGGTCTGACCTGACGTTTCGCTTGCTTCGAGACTTAGTTGCGTGTTCAGAACGAGTCGAAATTAGCCAGACCCGACGGCTACGACGCCGATAAGCAGGTTGGCCGAAGTTTAAATTCCTACGCGAGCGGCCGCGGACGAGCGTGAGCAGACGATAGTAATCGAAATTAGAAATCACATTTTCGCTTACTTCGGCCTGTTTATTAAACTGTGTCAACAAATATACGCAGTAACACGAAAGAAGATGCGCACCGATCCGAGCACGCTTCTGTTATTGATGTCAGCTATTGGCCAGTAGCAGCCGCGTACGGAAAATAAAGTCTCCAGAAAAGAGTGAGCTTCTGCTGAAGGGCTTCTGTTGTGTTAGCGAGAAAGGTCAGACTGAGCGCTCAGCATGACTTCACTCAGATGTTTTTGTCGAGGCGCAAAAATAACAGCTATTGTTTTTGCTGTATTTAATTTGAGAGCGTTGACCTTGCTCCACTCGGCCAATTGTTTCAGTGTGACATTTGC
This sequence comes from Dermacentor albipictus, assembly GCF_038994185.2. Taxonomy (NCBI): domain Eukaryota; kingdom Metazoa; phylum Arthropoda; class Arachnida; order Ixodida; family Ixodidae; genus Dermacentor; species Dermacentor albipictus. Next base: position 19,614,378 of record NC_091824.1, read on the forward strand.
CAACAACGAAAGATCGCCGATATTACGAGGCTGAAAAAAGAGGCTGGTGTCGTCCGCATAAATGATGAAGTTCGCGTCATTAGAAATGTTGACAATGTCGTTAACATATATATTAAACAATACTGGCCCTAGTATACTTCCCTGGGGAACGCCCTGTGTAATTTCCCGGAGACGTGAGTCTTCTGATGAAATTGAAATGAGTTGTTTTCTGTGGTTAAGATCAGATTGTAAAAGTTTCAGATAAATGCCCCGAAACCGATAACGCTCTAGTTTAGTAAGCAAAGACTTCACTCTAAAAACTGTTTGCACCCTTTGGGGTGTATATTTGTCCCACAACAATAATCGTCATCTGCGTTGCTTGCGTTTCCTTTCTTGAAAACTCGGCGCCCGCTACTTTCCTGTCGAGAATGCTGCGTCACACTGATAACGCTCATGCCGTTCGTGACTGGGAAGTACCGGGCTCGCAGCGTTAAAGAAAGGAAACGCGGGCAAGACAGATGACGATTATTGTTGTGGGACAAGAAAACACCCCAAAGGGTGCAACTGTTCTTAGAGTGTTACTCTTAGAAAAATTTACACCCTTTGGGGCGTATCTTGTCCCACAACAATAATCGTCATCCGTGTTGCCCGCGTTTCCTTTCTTTAACGCTGCGAGCCCGGTACTTTCCAGTCACGAACGACATGCGCCTTATCAGTGTGACGCAGCATTCTCGACAGGAAAGTAGCGAGCGCCGAGTTTTCAGGAAAGGAAACGCAAGCAAGGCAGATGACGATTATTGTTGTGGGACAAATATACACCCCAAAGGGTGCAACCGTTTTAAGAGTGTATGATGTGACGCCCCCAAAGGGCGTAAATTTTTCTAAGAGTGTATCTTGGCACACAACAATAAACGTCATCTGTCTTGCCCGCATTTCCTTTCTTTAACGCTGCGTGCCCGGGACTTCCCAGTAACGAACGGCATGCGCGTTATCGGCATGACATAGCGTTGCCGACAGGAGAGTAGCGGGCGCGGCGTTTGCAAGAAAGGAAACGCAAGGCAGATGACGATTATTGTGTGGCAGATATACACCCCAAAGGATGTAAACTTTAACTGTTTAGTGTCGTTTGGGGCTACACTCTAAAAACAGTTGCACCCTTTGGGGTGTTTTTTTGTCCCACAACAATAATCGTCATCTGTCTTGCCCGCGTTTCCTTTCTTTAACACTGCGAGCCCGGTACTTCCCAGTCACGAACGGCATGCGCGTTATCAGTGTGACGCAGCATTCTCGACAGGAAAGTAGCGAGCGCCGAGTTTTCAAGAAAGGAAACGCAAGCAACGCATATGACGATTATTGTTGCGGGACAAATATACACCCCTAAGGGTGCAAACAGTTTTTAGAGTGTAGATAAGCCTAAAAGGGAGTAAACTTTTTTTAGAGTGTACAACAGTCTAAAGAACATCTTGCATTGTCGGTCAGATGGTCAACATTTGTACTCCGGCGAAAACTATCCATGACTTCACTCATGCTGCTTTATCTGGTAACTGTTACGCCAGCATGACATGTCAAGATTCGATAGTGTCGCCTCGGCGATAGTACAGTGAAAGCTCCTTAATTCGAACTTCAATAATTCGAATTTATGGATAATTCGAACTGTTCGATTTGGTCCGGCCAAGCTCCACAGAAGTCTATGTATAAAAAAGTCCGTTAATTCGAACGCGAGAAGGTTCCCTCACGGATAATTCGAACTACGCTCGCCTGGCACACGGCCAGAGAAGCGCGCCTACTGCCTACACACAAGAGAAGGCAAAATCGGAAAAAAATCTAACCGACGCGGGGTCAGCCAGAAGGCAGCAGCGGCTGCCGCCTCTCCGTTCTGCGTAACCTCCGAGACTTCTTGCCCGTTGCGAATCTCGGAGGCTTTGCAAATCTTGTACAGCTGCTAATGTTGTGCGGAGATGGCACGGCAAGCTCCAAAACACAGCGAATCAAGTACGTCGCAGCTGCGCTTGCAATCAAGAACCAACGAATCGGGGCCTTCGCCACCTTCACATGTTCAGCGTCTTTGTTTCGGCAGACTTCATCGGTTGTGCACCTCTGTTTTCAGCTTAGGAGGTATCGGCCGTCGCGATTCATTGTGATGGTGTTAAGCCTCGGCTAACGTTCGTTTCGGTGGACATCGGTGGTGTGGCACAGACGGACACAGAACTTCGACTTGAAGATGGCGTGTGGCACACGCCATCACTTTCTGACATACCAAATTTCTGAGATGCCCTACTGCTTCCAAATCGCAGTGTACTGTTGCCCTCCTTCACTTTCGTTAGTTCGAACTTTCGTTAATTCGAACTGAAGCGGCTTCCCCTTGCGGTTCGAATTAACGAGCTTTTACTGTATTGCGGTCAGGCTCGCGCTGATTGAGCACCAAGTCACTCGAAGGCGACAGTATCGCCTCAGTGCTCGTCGCAGATCTTCGTTCAGTTGGCAACAAATGTGTCAAACTCTTCGTTCGTACATTGTTCGGGAACTACTAAAAAAAAAAAATAGTGCACCCACTAACGCATGTTGAGCAGCAGATTAAGCTTTCGTACGTTTGGTGTCGTTTTCTATTGTTACGCATATTGGCTCGATTGCTGTAAATTTGTAAAATAATTTATGCTGTGGTTGGCTAAATTTGTTTAGACTGCCATTTTGCGCGGGCGCTTACCTGCCGTCAAAAACACGATTTAGCCACTCTGCTTGTTTGTGAAACTAACGAGTATGGCCAAGGCGCACTTGGCGAAAAAACATTTAAGCGACGGTTACTGTACAAAGCGCACGTTTCACCTGCCGCTTTTTTGCTTTACATTCGAAATCGGGAGTGCAATTTGTGACAGGCTCCGTACGTGGCTGATATCAGTAGCGGTGTCTACTCTACCGATGATACCTGTACTATCTATATACATAATTAGACAACCAATTAGTACTACTACTGATTTAGGCGAGCCGCCGCGGTATCTCAGTGGCTGTGGCGTTGCGCCATCAAGGTCGCCCCGACTGCGGTGACCACATTCCGACGGAAGCGTAATGCAAAAGCGCTTGTGTGTGTACCGTGTATTTGGTGCGCGTTAGAAGAGCCCAGGTGGTCAGAATTATACCGGATTGCCTTCGGCGTGCCTCACTTATCGAGTCGTCGTTTTGGCACGTAGAACTTGTGGGTCTTTTTTTTTTTTTTCGCGAAGCTCGATTCACACGTTCAGCCTACTCTGTGAGAAGTCGGAACCGATGAAATCGGCTTCAGTGCACGCACGTCGGTCGCGCTGTACAGGCCCGCTTAGCTCGTCGAAGTTAGCATATTACTACGGAGTTGTTCATGGCTACCTTTGCGCCGCCGATTGGTTCACTGCCTCGAGAGAGCCAGCTTTAACCACAGAAGCATGCGTAAGAGTGTGTGAGATGTTGGCGGCGAGCCATTACCGGAAACATGTTGTCAGCGTCCTAATCACTGCAACAACGGAGAAAGAATCACTCGCCCAGCTCATGTTCGAAAAGGTTAGGCATGCAGAGACGGGTACAGGAAGAGGGACAGCACAGACTTGTGTGTTGTCCATTTAACCTCTTCTTTCGTTTGCACGCCTAACCTTTTCCAACGTCAACCCCCTGCTAAGTAGCTCCCGTTACGAACGGTGGGCTCGTTTCGTTATTTTTCCGCGAGACGCCAGACAGATGCACTCGCGTTCACCCGACGTCAGCTGGACGACGCGATGGTGCGCCTCGCTGTCCGGAATGCCGTCCTCTACGAAAACAGGCTCGCGATCGGGATGCGGCGAAAAAATCGGCTCGCCCCGCGCCGCCCGACAGCTGGCGGAGAGGAAGACCTCACTCACCGCTTCGCTCGCGACGCGATGGATGGCGCCACGTCCGCGCAGCGATGACTCGGCGCCATTTTATCGCTGTGTAATGCGCCGGAAAAGTCGGGGACATTTCTGGCGTATCACGCAGCGGCCGTCGTTCGATCGCCGCCGGCGTTTCCCGATCGTGCGCCTCAATCGGGTGGTCGGCTCCGCTGCTCGCACCGCGGCGGCGACTCGTGGCGCGCTGGTGGTGGAGTCTCCGAGCGCCGGTGTTCGAAAGCGGCGTGCTGCACGCCGCTCGGCGGGCTGGTTTCTCTCGGCGACGAGGAAGTGGCGACTGGTCCAAGGTCCTCTTCGGGCGTGATAAAGCAGGAACGGCGATCGGCCGACGACGCTGCCAGCTCATCGACGAAGAAACCCCGACAGCGTCGGCGCTTCTTTTTTTGCATGGATTCAGCGCGATCGTGGTGCACGCTGCGTGCCCTTACGCCGGCACCCGATGAACTCTGCCCGCCGGCGTGCTGTCACAGGTCGATGTCCAGTCGACGGCGGCGTCCGCGTGCGTGAGTGTGCTGTGGTTTCGTAGGCTTGCATGGACAGGCGTGCGCGCTTGGGGACCAGCCATGACGTGCGCGGAGCCGGCAGAGATACTGATCGTGCGACCGGACATCATGTGCCTCGGTTGCTCGTCGGACGAAGAGGACGATGTCATATGTGGCACGCCGCGACCGTACTGCATCAGGAAAGCAACGCGGTCAGGTAACGAGCGCTTTTTCTTTCCCCCCTGTTTATACCCCGCCGAGAAACACGTGGGTGCGTCCGTGCAGCGTTGAAGCCGCTGCAGCGAACAAAACGGCGGCTACGGATTGCGTCTCGTATCGCGAGTCCCGATGCGCCGCAGAGTGCGTTCAGCAAAGGAGCGATGTTTTGATAAGCTCGATTTAGTGTCGTCTGCATGCAGTTATTAATAGCGCGTGCGCTCGCTATCTGCGGCGCGGCTCGTGCTTGCCTCCTTATGGCTCCGCGGTTGTCAGGTGGATGGCTCGTTATGTCCGACGTTGGTTGGATAGCACGGAGCTCGCTTGAGATGTGCGTATCGGACAGTAACGAGACCATCGATCGCCATGCCCGTCGTGCGCTGGCTTCTCCGTGGCAGAGCGAGGCGTCTGCAGCGGGTGACCGCGATCTCGCCTCGAGATCTCGCCGTTCCCGTTGAGCGGCATCCGTTCTGCGCCGCGCGCTTCGCGATTGCATTTTGCGGCGAGGTCGCCGGCGCCGCCTTGGCGACGCCCAAGAGGCCTGCTGCTCGCTTGCTTCGCCGGCCAGAAAACGCTGACGCACTCTTATCTCTCGCCGGCGCGTGCGCAGCCGGCTCCTGCAGATCGCGGTCGATGACGCAGCAGCTGCGGTTGTCCTTGCCCGCTCCTCTAGCCTTGCAGTTTCTTCTCGCTCGCGACGCGGCTCGCTGCACCGACTGGGTTCGCGAAGTTTCGCGAATGATGGGCACTGGCTCATTTCGCGGCTGACCAGTGAGCTTTGTTCCCGGAGGAGTTCAAGCTGAGCACGGCGCCTGTGGGCTTGGCGGCACTCTTCAGAGGACAGTAACGATTTAAAAGTGCCGGTCCTTTCAGTAACGTGCTCCGACTTTCGTTGTTCGCAACCCTCCACCGCGGCGCACAAAAGTTTGCCCCCGTTAGGGCTTATCTTGTCCCACAACGATAATCATCTGCCCTGCTTGCGTTTCCTTCCTTGAAAACTGTGTTCTCTACTTTCCTGTCGAGAATGCCATGTCAAGCTGATAACGGGCATGTCGTTCGTGGCCTGGAAGTACCGGGCGCACAGCGTTAAAGAAGGGAAATGCACGCAAGCTAGATGACTATTATCGTTGGTGGACAAAATAAGCACCAAAAGGTGCAAAATTTGAGTGTGAAACCTATTACGCAACTTTGGGGCGTATAGGACCCCCTAAATCAGTCGTATATGTAGAAGTTAATCTGCTCGATGTCGAAGAGCCATCGAAGGTTGGTGGAGCTAGCGCTTCCTAGATGAACGGTTGTGTGTAGGATGGTTGGTTCTTGAAAGGGATACTGAAGGCAAATATTAAGTCGACGTAGACTGTTGAAATACGATTCCAGGAACCTCGCTACGACAATTGTTATGTGCCAAAAGAAAGCGTTAGCTTACGAGAAAATTGCATCTGAAGGGTCCGAATACCATTTTCGTAATTCAAATATCCCGCAACCCAAACTGGGAGTAGTGATGTTGCATACGCCATTATGGCCCTTTGCTGCCACCGGGGAGTAAAACGGCGCCCGACAGAGGGCGGTACGGCTTTTGCCCAAAACGCAAACGCGCGGCCAAGGAGAAACCGAGCGAAGGCGGAGCTGCACTGTACTATGTAAGAGAGCGGCGGATTCGCCGCTGCAGCTGCTTTTGGTCAGGTGGCGTGGTCCGTTCGGGCATCCCGCGACATCACGTGGAAGTGGAACGCTCTGCCACTTGCAGTGTGTGCGAGTTTCACGGGCCATCAAAGTCAGCGCGGCATTACGGGATAACGAAACTACTGAAACGCGAAAGCGCGGGCGGCGCGCAGTCGAGCGAAAACGAAACCTTTCGACGGACAGCGTCGTTGTCAAGTGTAATTGTCAATGAGTTTTTTTTTTCTTCTAAAGAAAAAAATAGAACTGGACAACTAGCATTTTCTTTCGTCTTATAATACAACGCAATAATGTTTTTACAACAAGTGGTTGAGCACTAGTGACAGAATTTGAAAGAGGAATGCCTTCGTCATCGGGCGTGTACTTGAATGTCCCGGCCGGGGCAGTCTTTAGGCGTGCACTGCGTTTACCTCAATCTCTGCTCGCGATCATATTGACGCCTTAGAGATTCTCGAGCACTATCATTGTAGCTTGACTTAATATTTGCCTTTAGTGTTCCTTGAATATTAGACCACGCTGCACCGCATAGTTGATTAGAAAACTGAAACGAAGCAAGAACACGTAGACACACGCGATGTTGCGCAAGATTTGCGCATCATCAGTATTTGTGTGTGACAACAGCAGCTAAGAATGCGGGAACGAGGGTTGAATTATCTCTACGAGCGGCCGAATTGGCGTGAACAGGCGGCATGGAGGTGCGAGATGGGTAAGAAGCGCAGGAACTAAATACACCCCGACGGCAGCACGTGGTTTCACTTGAAAGACACAAACGGGTGACGTGACGGTGCCACTGCAGCACTGCTTGAAGGCCTTGTCCTTTTATAGGCATTGGGACGAGTGGCGTGATGACGCTGCCATAGCGGAATTCGGTGCAGCATTGTCGTACTCGGACCCCATGTGCACCGGGAAAGCCTCGATGCTTGATGTGGTGACGGCAAGAAGAAAGTTCGGCACGAGCTTTGGGAGGCTGTTTCCGGCGCTCGCGGGGCACTTTCCTTTCGGTGGCCGCTTGAACGAACGCGGCCCGGTGTTCTGCCGCCGAGATGTCACGCGTGCCACCCGGCTCGAGCGCAGACGGCGCGCGAGCATCGCGCTACAAAGCTGCGAATGGCGACGCCGTCACGCGGGCGTGCAGTCATCGGCACAAGTTAGCGGGCAACTAGGTCCGCTGGGTCGGCGTAAGTTCTTGTCATGGTAATGTCGTGCCGTGCATGCATGCCGTGACATTTCATGGGCATGGTGTCTTGGCTTCACATACGGACCGTGGCATTTGTGACATGCATGTGGCATCACCTGCCATTGATGACACGCATGAATGTGTCATGACATAATTGTCGTTCATGTCAGTCCAATTTGCTAACCAGTTATACATCAGGATATCCGTCACATGCATCACATAAATGGTATGCATGTCAGGACGTGATTGTCATGAATGACATAAATGACGTGAGGTGGTGGCATATATTTGAATATGCATTAGGATATGTGTGCTCTTACTACTGTCGTTAAAAATAAAGGTGTAAAATCATTGCATTCTACGGGTGTAACAAACGGCGCAGAAAATTTGAGATTAACAGCAATAAATGTTAGGCGTAAGGTGAAGAGAGAGGAAGAGAGCGGCGTGGATCAGAGAGCAAATGGCCGGTACCCTAGTTGACATAAAAAGACAACATTGGACATGGGCAGCCCATGTAATGCGTAAAGTAGATAATAGGCGGACAATAGGAGATAATTGTTTCGAAGGGAAGGGAAGTGCATTCCAGGACGGCAGAAAATAAGGTAACCTGTTGAAATTAGGAGATTTGCAGGCGCAAGTTGGTATCAGCTGGCGCAAGACAAGTTTATTGGAGGTCCCTGGAAGAGGCCTTCGCCCTGCAGTGGACATAAATATAGGCTAATGATGATGACGTGTGCCGAGACTTGCGTGAGTGGTACAAGAATCACGTGGAATGACATGCTCCTGCATGTCTTGTCATTAATGTCATGTAATTTATGACATTTATCTTATGACACACATGTAGTTATGTCGGATCATGCATGCATGTCCTGTCATTCATATCCAGGTGTATGTACAGGGTGTCCCAGCTAACTTGGACCAATATTTTGAAAAAACCTATGCGTTCTTCAGAACAGAAATCGCGTGGATGTTGTTATCGTTTATCTAAACTTACAGTACCATTTTTATGATCGTCTTTTTTAGGGTAATTAGCCGAGATAAAATAATTACATTTTAAATATAGCTTGAAAGGTTCAGGCGTCAATAGGAAAGTTGTGGAGCTCCACAAATATTGCCCAACCGAGGCACTTCTAACTAGAAAGCGGCGGTGGCGCGTGGATGCAGGGGCTTTACTTCCAACGAGATAGACTTAGCGTGGCCGTTTTTCGGGAAAAACGAAAGACCGCGGAGTTTAAAACATACTGTTAGGAACGGCCTGTGGAGGTGCCGACATGCAAAGTTTTCCCAGCCAGCTGCAGCAGCGGGGTTGGCGTTTTCTATAGGAACCGACCGCCAGTCTCCAGACGAACGGCGCCACTAGGCCTACTATGGAGACTTGCCTTGAAAGGACGACAAGGCGTCGTACCGCAGCCTCTTGGCGTCACGATGTCTGCTGCGGCGACTGACTGTGCGAGGAGTACAATACGCCGAGTCAGCAACTCTTCGTCGCCGGAATGCCGGGACGAGCTCGGCGAACCAGGCTTTGTTGGCGAACTCGCCATCACCGACCTGGCCTGTCGGGAGCCGGGGAGTTCCTGAGGGAATGTATTTGGTGGCACCGTCCCACGCGCCTTTCAAGACGCAAGACAATAGAGAACCACGGCGGCCGCTCTGCGGGGGTCAACTGCCTCCTTAGGGCAAGACCCAGTTCTCCGAAGACCGTCTCGCCTCGGTGGAGGCAGTGAAACCTGTGAGGAAGTGTGTGTGTAAGCCCTCCCCCTCAAAGGCGGCTCGGCCACGATGACTCTGGTCGTTTTCCCTCACCTAGGGATCTAGGGAGGACAGAGTGTATTTAAGGAGCTGTTGCGCGGCTCCTCAGTATGCTTTCTCTCGCAGTCATGCTAGACTGATGAAATGCAACGTCCTTATGTAGATACTGTAAATAACCCCATATTCTTCGTTCTCTATGAGAACAAGTCTCTCACTTCAACAACATCCTCAGTGTGGATGAGTTGGTAGCTGTCCCATGCCGTAGTCCATCTAATTCATGCTCGACTCCAAACTTTACAATACCACGTGACAGCGCCCGAATGCGCCACGATTAAATCGCTCTCAACCGTGCTTTGTAAGCGACATCGCTCGCTTCGCCCCTTCCTACTGCCCACGAGAGCTTCGCGTTGTGCTTGGTTCCGAGGTAAACGCCAGCGGGTACGGGCGGCAGTTGAAATACAGCGCTGCTCCCGTTTCTGCGGCGATACTTGCACTCTCACGCTAGCAGAATTCATGCGGAGGACAAGTGACAAGCTCACGAGTTCGAATTTGAGAGCAAGACACTAACAAGCAAACACGCATTATAACAAGCTTGATAACGTCGTGTGAATTACGGTGGTGGTCACAAAAGGAAGAATTGTAAACTGACACGGAAGGTTGCTTTTTCCTTCCTGTCTATTCCTTGTCGGCAGAGAATTTGTAATTTCGTATTACTTACGTGCCTTTCCCACGTCGTACAGTTTCACACAGATAGCTCTTTTCACGGATAAAGGTTGTAGAGATTTATTCGCTGTAATGTCTGTCTAAAGAATGTGTTCGAACAAGTCGCCCCCTGCCGTAATGCAGTATTGGCACCTTTTCAGCACGTCCGATGTAGCTTTTTTGATGACGCAAGACGGTATCTCGCTGCAGGCCTCGGCAATCTCTGCCTTTAGCGCTTCTGGTGTAGTTGTAGGTTTGCGGTACACTCGGTATTTCACATATGTCCCCACAAGAAGCAATCAAGAAGTGTCAAGTCCTCTGACCTTGCAAGCCATGCCACTGGTCCATGCCGCCCGACCCACTGTGGTGTTTGAAGGCTTCGTCAAGCCAGGCTCGGGCAAGGCTGCTGCTGTGAGCTGGTGCACCGTTTGGCTGATACCAAGTTCGCTTTAAAAACGCAAGAGGGAGATCACAGCGAAAATCTCCGACTGGGCCTTCCAAGATGTTCACGTACCACTGAGCAGTGAGCATGTGGCCAAAAAATATGGGGCCAACTATTCTTCCGTCAAAGATACGCACCACACACTGAATGACCATTGGTGCTGGTGTCTAGTCTGCGTCACCCAATGCGGGTTCGTATCGCTCCAGTAATGCGCATTACGGATCTTGACTTGAGAATTTCTGTAGAAGGTTGCCTCATCTGTCCAGAGCACTTTGTCAACAAAATCCGGTATTTCGTCACTGTTCACAAGGGACCAATTTGAGAAATCAAGCCGCCATTGAATGACTTTCTTGCAGCTTTTTATGCAATTGGCGGTGATACGAATGCACTTCAGCCTTCCTAAGAACTCTTACACTGAAGGCTTTGAAATGCCGGCCTCGCCACTCGCATCACTCACGCTGTAATGAGGGTTTGCAATCATGAAAGCCGAAATGTCTCCTTCAGCCTCGTCACTGATGGTCCCCTTTCTGTGCCGCGTCTTCTCGAAGCTACCTGTTTCTTTGAGCGTCAAGTAACTCCTCATAATTGTGCTCGCGCTAGGTCTTCCCTCACATTGAAAATTTCGGTATACCTTGGCAGCTTTCCTCTTGTCGCCCCGTGCCGCTCCCAAGGCTAAGACCATGTTCGCCTTCTGCTCGCTTGAGTACGGGATGCTTTAGGCACTGCAAACAAGTTCTTCGAAACGGCTGCGCGGCACGACAGTATAATACACAGTCGAGCTCACATGCATCTAGCCAGCTTGGAAGATGAGCGGCGTTGTAACAAATTATGCTCTCTCTCGCGCAGGTTACAAATGTATGATGCATGGTTTGTGTGTATTTTTTTCTATTCCTCATCGACTTGAACGCTGGAAAAAAATATTGCTCTTCTCGTCATATCGGAATAAACGGCTGCTGACGAAGCGCTTTTTCGGGGCGCCGTCGCCAGCCGCTGCCGGTAATGTCAGAGCCGAGCAAAGGTGGCAGCCATCTCTCGTAAGTGAAGGGAAGGCGCGGCGCTGGGGATGTTTTTACACATTGCTCGTGAGAGCGGTCTAATCGCGGCGCATTCGGGCGCTGTCATGTGGTATTTTTTAAACTCCGCGGGCTTTCGTTTTTCCCGAATTAAAACGGCCACGCTAAGTCTATCTTGTTGGAAGTACCTGGGTTGGGCAATATTTGTGAAGCTCCATAACGTTCCTATTGACGCCTAAACATTTCAATCTATATTTAAAAAGTCAATTTATCTCGACTAATTATTCAAAAAAGACGAGCAAAATATGTACAGTAAGTTTCGATAAACGCTAACAACATCCAGGCGATTTCTGTTCTGAAGAACGCGTAGGTGTTTTCAAAATCTTAGTTACCTGGGAAACCCTGTATAGTTAAAGTTAAACCATCACGACTGCATCGTATCATTGATACCATTTGCCATAGCATACATGCCATGACAAGCATGTGATGCCGTTCATGTCATGACGCACATGAGATGTCATAAAATCCATGACATTAATGTCAGGTCATGCACTCATTTCATTCGTACCTTATATACAGTGTATTTCTCGTAACTTGGGCCAAGGATTTTTTAAAAAGTGGTTAGCTGCAGCTGAATGAAACCAACGGCTTAGTGTTTGCCGTTATATGGCGCTCCTTAAAGTATTTAATATTCTGCTTAATTAGTTAATTAGCAAATATGCATTATTCAAGATTTTCATTATTCGCCTTAGGTCCAAGTGTGTTCAGTTGCGTTGTAGAGGGGGTTCAGAAACGATCCAATTTTTTGTGGCAACGTTCATGCTGCGTGGTGTTTTTCGGTGTTTAAAGCTCGCGAAATATGAACTAAAGCCACGTGACTGCGCTCGCATTGCAGCGCTCTCAACCGCGCTTCGTGCGCGCGGACCGTGGCGAAGTGAGCGGCTCTGTGGGCTTCGCGGTGCGTCAGCATCGTTGGTGGTGGCCCACAGAAAGGGATCGCCGTCGCCCCTGATAAGCGATAGGCTTGGCGCACGGTTGAGAGCGCCGCAATGCGATAGCGCACGAGCGCAGTCACGTGGTTTTATTTCATATTTCGCGGACTTTCGGGCCCCTCACCAGACCCCGTGGCAAATTTTGAGTATACGCTGGAAGTTGTACTCTAGGGAGCGTCCTGCCGCAAAAATATTTCAGTATCGCGAACCCACGATTTCAGGAGGCGAACTTCACCGCAAATGTAGACGCTCTCTCCACTTGCCCTGTCTAGCCTCCGCAAGTGAATATCCTTCGGCGCTTTCTCTCATACCGGACCTCGAGGATCGCGTGACGCCTACGTCACGGGCCCCGCCTTCATTTTTTTTCTTTCTGTTCGCTTTTCTTTGGCGCGGCGTACTTCCGCTGACGGCGTCGCGCGCGAGCTGTTGTGATTGTTTCGTTTTGCGCAGCACACGATTTTGCGCTCTGTGCCCGATGACACCTGACTAGCGGTATAAGTCTGTGCTACACGAACACTGAGGCAGACACAAGCGGATTACACAGCACGATTCCGCGCAGGAACACGGTAGAAAATGGCATAGTTTCGGTGTCTGCGCGTGCGACTGGACGACTTACGAACAAGCAGACGAAACGGAAGTAAATCTCTCTTGCTGCGGTGCGAAGAAAAACGAAAACATGCAGACATTTGTTTTGTGTGTTGTATTATTTATCTAAGCTTTAATTTGTCTATTCTAGCAACATATTACACAAAGAACAGATGTTGGCTTGAATGATTCTCGAAGTCGCGTGTCACCACGAGCAATGTCACAGTGCGAACACGTGCACGTAGGCGCCCTAGCACCTGTACGTCATCCTCCGGCTTGGAGCGCGGCGGCCGCGATGAGAAGGGAAAACGGCGTTCGGTTTGAAATTTCAGATCTTTCCACGGCGCGTAGCGATGCATTACTTTGCAGACAGGATCGTTATCGCGCATTGTACGCTTTGCGCTTGTCAGCTCAAAATGACCAGACCTGGTGAGGGGCCCTTGAAACGCCGAAAAAAATGGCCACGCAGCATGTGCATTGCCTCAAAAAAAAAAATGGATCGGTTGTTTACAATGCAACGCACTTGGCCCTAAAGTGAATATTAAAAATTTATGTTTATGTTCATTCATGTTTATGAACTAATCAAGCAGATTGTAAAAGTAAAACACTCCAAGGAGGGCCACCTGAGAGCAAACCATGTGCCGTTGATTCCATTCAGCTGTGGCTAACCACTTTGTTTATATCCTTGGCACAAGTTACGTGAAACACCATCGCGACGTAGGAGTATTAGATATGATGGCCCGAAATTCTGCGGTGAGAAATGTTAAACTCTGGGGGAGAAGAGCTCTGGTACCACAATTGGTGTACGATTTGTTCGCAACCGGAGAGCGGTTGGCTTTCGCTTCCGGAAGCGCGTGGTTCTAAGCGAGTGGCGTTAGTGGTCTCCACGGGCGGAACAGGCATATTCAGGTACTTTCAAGCAACGATCTCTTCAGGCCGCTTTGCAGGCGGAGCGGCCACCTCTGTCCAGGCCTGTTCATATCGGAAGCTGCGAGCTACTCTGTAGGCGCGGCCACGTCCGTGCTCCCTTCCGAGGGCACCGTGTCGCCGGGCTAGGACCTGAGCGCTCCCGCTTTCCGTTCCTTATCGGCGTTTCCTTTGGACCGCCGATAAGCGCACGCTTGCATTGAAGCATAACAGCGCGGGATGCTGCCGTCTTTTTGTGCCGTTTAGCCACCTCGCCCTGTTTACTCGGGATCGGCGTCACGCGACCGCGGCCCATGGTACTCGTAACCACGTGCACATCCGCATGCCAGCCTACGTGCGTCTTCCCGGACTGCTTGCGCTTTGCCTTTCGAGCATGCATTTGTAAACAGAGGTGCTGTGCCGACCAGGAGAAAACCCTTTGGTGGTCCCCCATGTAGACCAGCCCTTAGGTGACACCGCGCTCCCGAAGCAGCGTGTCGACAGCTGCCCAGCTGTCGTAGCAACCGCTACCGGAATTTTCGTCTTAGCAGGCCGCCTTCGAAAGCGATAGCAGGCTGTCACGCTGTCCCCGAATGTGGCATTCGGTGACAGCCCAAAAGCGCAATTAAAACGGGAAAATGCTGTGGAGGGAAGATCCTCCTCGACACCGGTGCAGCTTGAAGGACCTGGCGTGTACGAAAGAGCGAGGAAAAGATTCGCGAGCGGTGTTCCAAAAGGAGCGGTACGGGCGGTGTCAGCTTTGCGTAGCTGCCTCGTTCGCATTTGGCGCTGAAGCACCCGACAGCCACGCGATCGGAGCTCGGTTTTGCTACGACGAGGCCGGCTCGGCATCCTGCCGTCGGCCGCGCGCGCGCTGTTCTCGGCGCGTTGGACCGCGATGCGTCGGCGGGGCCTCTTTATCGCTCGCGCAAGGGCCGGCTGGTCCGCACGGGAGGAGGAAAGAAGTGGCGAGGCCTTATCGGCGATCCGTCGCCCGCGCTGCCGACGTGACTCGCGACCGGACGGTGATGGCGTCGTGGATTACGCTCGCACTTCCTTTATCCGATAAGAGCCGGCAGGCTTGTCAGGCCAGCTGCGGGCTTTCGCCGCGCGAAGCCGCCACTCGAAAGAGGGCAGATGTCGTGCTCTAGCCGCCCTCTCTCTCTCTCTATCTAAACTGGAAACCCGATGAGAGGGAACGTGGGTGCCAAAATAGTTGCTGCTCTAACGATCGAAGCAAGCTTGTCGGAGTGACGCACGATGAGAACCTAGCGGCACAAAGTTCACAATGAAGTGCAAAGTGTTGTTGCAGCAACAAGGTGAAGTCCAGTTACCAAAAAGTTCCAAAACTGCTTTGCTGACAAAACGGTGATTTTAAAGAAAGATCAGGTTAAACAGATACATTTTTATATACCTCCATCCAAATTTATTGCATAAGTGCTCATATGTTACTCTTGTCAGTAAGCTGCCCAGAAACAGAATTACATAAAATTTGCAAGGATTCTGAACGAGGTCTAAGCATAGTTTTCTTGGACGGACAATGACTTGGGGCGGATTTTGGGAACTGGGTAAGAGAGATAGCTTGCAGAAGGAAAAGAGCTCCATGCATGCACCAACTCGCATCTCTTGCCCATTTCCTAAGATTTCCAACTGTGAAAATGCCTGAGCAAGAAGGGCTTTAGAAAAAAAAAAAATGTGTGGGACACAGTGCAAAGGAGTAGCTGGCGTAGCCACGGTTTATTTAGGCCAGCCAGCCATGGTGCCGCGGGATCCCTGGAGCAGCCGATACCATGGTAGCTCGGGTCCATTGCGCAAGCGTGTACTTTTTTCACACTTCCTTCGTGTGAGCCGTCTTCTTCTTCACCTGTGCTGGAGGCGATAGTTGTGCCACTACAGGGCACCCCCTCTTAGTGCAAAGCACAATTGAACTGTGTGCAAAAGGCACACATATAGAAATAAGAGAGACTGCAAGCCTATATGCATGAGTGGCAATTCATAGTGTCCGTTAGAACTCCACGTAAAGTCTGTGTTGTGGCGAAGGGCACAAACAGCTCTCTGATGGTCGTGGCTGAGGGTGTCTTGACACATGGCGCATTGTCTTGTGCGTTGAGGACATTTTCTTGCATTGTCGATGTCTGCGTGCCCGGTGCAGTGTAACTCAGCAAGCAGAGTTGAGGCATATTTCCTCGTGCCTGGCGTATACCAAGAGTTCAGGCCATTGAGGGGAGAGAGAGAGAGAGAAAAAAACTTTATTTGGTTCTTTCAAGGATTTAGCGTCTCGAGGTCTTTGTCGTCGGTGAGGGGAACAACATTGAAGACGGTGTTGTCAAACGATGTGCCGTGGTGGCAGTGGCGGAGAACTGCGAGGGTCGCCGTGCCTTGTTTCCTTTACTGATCATGTTGCATCACCATTTCAGGTGCGGGTACGGTTGCGCAGAGCAGCGCATTGTGACAACCAGCAACTTGGTCTCGAATGGCGTGGTTAGTCCGCCCGTTGCTCATTTATTGCGTAATTTGCCAGGGCTTTCGCCAGAGGGGCTACGGAAAGTAGATGCTGTTGTCTTTGGTAGTGTCGGGCTCACACAATCCGAGAATAATGTACCAGGCAGCACCGGCAGCATAGGTTGTGAGCGAGGCACAGCCACAGTCATGCCGCAGTGCGAAATCGCTACCTGCCGCAGGTTCTTGTAGATTGTAGATGCCTGGGCCCGGTAGAAGTCGGAACTCCAAAAGGAGACCGTCTGGCTGCCTGCAACTTGCGTGGAGACAGTGCAAGTGTTGGTCACTCACATTGTTGACATAATGATAATAATAATATGATGATTTATTTCCATCACCATTACATTAATGGAGGGGATGGGAATAAAAGCGATTGACGTTTGACTAAGTTCCCACCACCCGTACAACAGGTGAGCAGTGGCATACGACGGCACCTCTGTCATGACAGCAAATACAAAGTCAAACAAAGCATTAGTATAAAAAGTATGCAAAATACACAATCACGTGCATGTGTGAAAAAAATATGAACCGATTGAAAAGGAATACAAGTACAGCAACTGAGAACAAAAATGCTTACGAAACAGCAAAAGAACAGCAACCAGAAATACGCTTATAACACAGACACAAAAACGTTCACAGATGTCTAAATGTTGGACAATCAAAGGGACGCATTAAGGAGAAAGTAGTTGCGAAGGTTAGAGCAGCTAATGCTTCCTAAGTCTATATTTTCATCATTTAATTTAAGTAAGGATGGAAGTTGAAATGCTACCATTTGGCGCCCATAGTTTGTTCTTACTTTTGGTAATACCCAGTGTGGTTTATGCCGGCGTGGATATGTGCAATGAAATAATTCAATCGGGGCTAAGTCAGATATATTACTTATGCATCTTCTTTGTTCTAGTTTGTAGGTGCGTTGTAGTCTGTAAGCATAGAGGCTGAAAACGTTAATGATCTTGTTCTTGAAAAATAAGTTTTTTGTTGAATGTCTACTTGGCAGGTTATGAACTAATTTGAGGGCCCGTTTTTCAAGAGTTCCTAGTTTTTTCAGACCGGTTTGTGTAGCAGTACCCCATACTAATGAGCAGTAGTTTAGATGTGAGCGAAATAATGCATGATATAGAGAGAGTTTTACCTTTTGTGGGAGATAATTTTTGGAACGCGTTATAAATCCTATGGCTCTAGATGCCTTTAGTGCTACATTGTCTATGTGGTCGTCCCACAGCATGTTTTCGGTGAATGTTACGCCAAGTGATTTGAATGACCTTAGTAACTCAATCTGGTCTCTGTTATAAAATAACTCACCGAAATCACCGCATTTTTTATTTTTGGGACGAAAAAGTACTGCCTTTGACTTTGCAGTATTAACAGACAAAAGATTTTTATCGCACCATATATGTATTTTTTCCAGGAGCACATTTGCATTTGTCCTTAGCTTACTACTGCTATCGTCAGATAAAAACAAACTAGTATCATCGGCGTAGATTATGAAACGAACATTAGTATCCACACTGATGATATCATTAATGTACAGGTTAAAAAGCAATGGTCCTAAGATACTCCCTTGGGGTACCCCGCACAAAACTGTTCGTAAAGTTGACTTATATTCGTTTATCTGGACATACTGTCTTTTGTACGATAGGTAAGATTTAATTAAGAGTAATGCTGCGCCTCTAATTCCATAACATTCAAGCTTCTGAAACAAGATGCTATGATTTATGCAATAAAAGGCTTTGCTATAATCTAAGAAAATTCCCAAGACGAGGTTCCTATGTTCAAAGTTCCTTAGTATATATTCTTTCTGGTGTAAAAGAGCAAGTTCTGTCGATCGTTTTTTTCTGAAGCCATACTGGTTGTCAGAAAGTATAGAAGTGATTCTCAAGCTGAAGAAACTAGATGGCAGAGCTGCTGCTGCAAAACTTCGGTAGGCCATGCATCTGCAAAAGGTGCGAGTACATAACATCGGAAGGCTTGCCTGCTGCTGCTTGTGGAAAAATCTCGAACGTTGATCCCAGTAAAAAAATTGCTCAAACCAATCGGAAAGTTCCAGTTAGAACTAATTGGATATTTCCATTTGTGTTTTGGGACACCCATTCGAAAAATCCAACAGGTCCAATTGGCCTAATTTGTTTTTTGAACACAATTGAACCTAGTTTGTCTCTGAATTAATTGAACTCGTTGCCACTAAAAGGAAAAGAAAAGAAAAAAACCAGATGGGCTCTCGCCTTGACATGACACCAATATGCTCAAAACTGCTTTCGTAAAGCATACTCATGTATGAACATACCACAGAAATTCTCTTCACTGACATAACCAATGTTTGCCACTTTGCTATACGACAGATAGATGTCAGGTGCTATATATGTAAGCAATATTTGATTGACCAAGTGGTGCCAGTCGTTTATGAAAAATTTGTAAAATTTCATAAGACTTTTAACTTGATAGAAAGCTAAATGCTTCTCTCCATTGATTACACCAAACTACAAAGATCTTTTGCTTGAAAACTAACATTATAATTCTGCTATTATTATCAACTATTTAGTTGTTTCACAAGATTACTCAAGACTGACTTCGAATTGGGCCCAGTTGGGACCGTTTAGCATGCCAAGCTCCAGTGATGTGCAACTGGAACCAACTGAGCTTCCCATGATGCCCAATTTAAACCAACTGGACTTTGCATGATGCCTAATTGGGACTTGGCCCTCCTATGATATCCAATTCAGACCGGTTGTGTCTCATTCGAAAATCCAACTGGACTTGAGTGTTTTTTGACTGGGATAGTATCATTGTTTCGGTGGTCGCTGGTGGCATCGCCAAGGAGGGAGAACCTCTAAATCTGTGGTGAGCGAGGTGCCCCCTTACGGAAAGCGGATAGCTTGCAGAAAAGTCCATTGGGGGAAAGCAGCAGGCTGTAGTGTCGCCGAAAGCACTTGCGTTTGACCCCAGGAATTCGTTTGAAGGAGTCGTCGCCCAGCTGCCTTTGAAATGGGTGGGAGGGAGGCTCATGGACCAAGTAGAGGTTTGGTGCTGGGGCTGGCATGAGCTGATGATAGGCACAGGTGCATGCAGGTGATGTGGGTCGACAGGACAAGGAATGACACGACGGTTCAAATGGTGACAGCTGTTGTGACTGAGCGCTCGATGTGCCGTAGTGAGCAAAGGATGGCTGCTCGCAAGTCCTTGTAGAAGTCGGGGCCGAAAGATGGCAGCCAAATCCCGGAACCTTGTTGATACGGAAGTGGCTGTGCAGCTGGATGAACCAGATGTCTGGCATGTCGGTGTAGAATTCCCAGACACCCTACAGCCATGCGACATCTGCTGGACAGCATGAGGCAACGTTACTCTCGCCTTGGTAGAGTCGGTGCATTGATGCTGGCCCGGCTGTGCTCGGTCATCTGGGTCACCTATTTGTGGGAGGCGGTGCTGAGAGGTAGTTGCCGTAGCCACAGTTTGAGACCGGTTAGCCATGGTGCCACCGGATCTCTGTAGCGGCCAATACCGTGGCCACCAAGTCCCAGCGTGCTAGTGTGTTCTTTTTTTCGTGGTCCCTGCACGTGAGCCATTTTCTTCTTCACCGGCTCTGAAGGTGATAGTTGCGCCGCAACAAGTGTATTGAACACCAACGTAATTTACCGCACATTTTGGGACTGCATAACTCTTGATTCCTCATAGATAGATGGACATGCCTTGACCACCGGCCAGTTGCAGTTCTGCAGCTTGAACATTGGCCTCAAAGTAACTCATTTCAGAGTTTGCAAACTTTAATGAACCTTGGTCTCGGCGGCCATTAATATTGTGTCACACACACAAGAAAGTTGCCTCTTAAATTATATCAGCTTTAGGGATTCTGATCAGTCTTCGAAAAAACACAACACACAAGAAATTGCTGGTAATCATGTTCAGATAGCCATTCAGTGTTAGCATATCATCTATAAATATGTGTAACACTGCTATTTCCAACACAATGCATTCTTGAAACAGCAGATTTTCAAGTAGATAGCTTGGGAATGCTGCAGTACTGCCATTATAATGCCACCTTGGTTCACTTACTTGAAGGTGTTTGTAAAAATGTTCAAGCAGAGTGTAAGGAGTTAATGACGAGCGTCTGCCACTACATGGCAAAGGGGTTAATTTACCAGAAGACAGTCTAGCTTCACATTACCACATTTACCAGTTGGCTGAAGAAATTCTTCTGTCCATCTCGTGTATGGCCGACCAGATTTTATTTCGTCTTAAAAAAGAAAGGTTTAGTTTGGGGGCTCCGACCTAAATACAGAGGAAAGGAGAAATAGTTTTTCTCAGCAACCACTGCACCAGATTTGCCGAGGTTTGTTGCATTTAAAAGAAAGTTAGAATATTGTGACTGTTGGAAGCGGACTTTTGATTTAGGCCATACAATAACACTTGTTGAAAATCGCAGATATTCAGAAAATGAAACTGTGAAGTTTACAACTCTAACTCAGCAATGTAATACGATATCACAATTATGTAAATTACGTGTAGTAGTACCTCGAAAGCGGACAAATTTGGTGTATTATACTTGGCTCTCAAATACACCACTAACATGTGAGTGTGACTTTTGAATAACCTTTGTAAATGTAACAAATCCATTCAAGAAAGAAATTAATATTTTAGATTTGTCCACTTTGGATGTTCTTTCGGATGCAGTGACAGAACTGCGATATCTATTCTTGGTGCAGAGTTATAGATTTGTAAACTTCGTGCGTTTTTTTTTTCTTTCAAGCTAGCCAATGTTCGGCAATGTTTGTAAAAAAAAATTCATCATAAATCAAAATTCCACTCCCAAAGTCTCTAGAATTTAACTTTTTCTCTAAAATGCGTATATATTAATTAAAATTGGTCCAGGAGTTATCTCAGAAAGCCATCTCTGTGTTATACATCTATTTGAATAGGCTACTCTGTAGTTGGGGCCGAGCTGGAGCTTCCTCTAAAGAGCTTTAGGAAATGTTATTTTCATGTTCACTAGTGTTCACACATTCATTGCCACAGGAGAAGTTAGCAAAAGCAAAAATTCTCACCCATTACAGTGAAACCCCGTTCATACGTTCTTCACCAGACCGGGGGGGGGGGGGGAGGGGGGACACGTAACAGCCGGGAAGACACAACAGTGAGGAAAGCTCCGAAAATGAATGAAAAAATGCAGCTTCAACTATAGACAATTTATTTCCACAGAGTGCGCTTAGGACTTAAAAAAGTCTAGAATGGTGGCTTGCCGTTTCTTTCGCTCGCTAGAAATCGCCACACGTTTCTCAATAGCCTGGAAGGCCGCATTGCTGTCAGGGTCGCTGTGAGGTGCGACGTACCGGCGGAGGAGGTCCAGAGCCGCGACAGCTTCTCCAAAGCTAGGATTTGGCAACTCCCCGGCATTGTGCGGCTCGTGCTCCTCGTCGTCACCGCGCCACGGCAATGGCAACGGACGAAGGAATATTCGCGGGAAATTTTGCCCTCTTTGGCGTAATCATGCTAAGATGCTAACAATTGTTTAGTATTGCTGCGGAGCATGCGTCCGAGCAGCCCGGTTGTGCGCCGCGTGGCGTGATTTCGCGAGAAATGTAAACAAGAGAGGAGAGCTGGCCCGATAAGCGGAGCAACGCCAACTTCCGGCTTCACTTTAGCTTCACAAAGAGTGACGTCCCGAGTTTCCTTCCTCCGTGAGTCGACCCGTCCAACAACCATGTGGTGACCGTAATCACAGTGATGATAGTGAGAGCATTTTTCACGAATGGCCACTTAGTGGTGGCCTCTCGAACTGCCGTGCGGCTTCTTGCAGCCAGTTCCATAACCAAGCCCGGCCAAGCCAGGCCAAAACTCGTCAAAAGCCAAAATGGCGGTTGGAGCGCGTTGCCTACTTTGGACCAGGCGGGTTCGGGGTGCTAAGTTGCGAGGTATCATGCGGGAACGTTTTCATAGCTACTACGTAACAGCAGGGTTCCTTATACATTGGATCCTATGGAAGCTATGCTGGGACCGGACGAAAACGACGTAGCAGGCGGGAAAACGCAGCAGTGAGGAACGTAACAGCGGGGTTCTACTGTATATTCAAGAATCATAATGCTAAGTTTTGTTTAGCTTCACCAAGCAAAAGTAAGTTTGTTGTGCAACTAATCATCCCGAAGAGAATAGCCATTTGGGGAATGCCCCGTTGCACCCTATTATCCTAATTTTTTACTTACTGGTGCTCTCCTTTCCTCCCGTAGCAGCTTCAGCACCTTACCCTGTCCAGCTGTCCGTGGCAGAAGATCGCATGGACAACAGCAGTGACACGGGTGTGTCATCAATGGGGTCTGAACGGGTGCCCTCACTTTCTGAAGACCATGTGAGTCCAGCAATGTTTTCTCATGAGAAGCTTGTGCATATTTACAAGCTTTCGCTCATTAGTCTCTTATCAATCTCACAAACAGGAGAACAACCAGCAAAGGAACACGTGTGAATGACAAAAAAGTCAGTAGAATGAGCGCTTAACTTAGTTTTGTTGTAAGTTCAGTACCTGTCCCATCTGCACATTCTAATAAAAGTTTTTGCTTTCATGGCTTAGCAGCACCTGTCCCATCTAACTGCCTAGCCTCTGCTGAATCCCACCTTTGCTGAGTAATTCTGTTCTGTAGCATGCTAAAGTGCGGAATTTACAGTTTTATATGCCAACATTACGCCAATACATCATGTTCAATAAACAAAACAATCGCATTTGAAACCGATAACATGCGTCATTTATGTGTGCTCTCTCCTGTCACTTTCTTGCTTCATTCCTACGATTTACACAGTAAAAAGGATTTCTCCTTGTGCAAACAATGTTTCACCAACCCCAATCAACCACCAACTCACTCCTTTGCCGTAGCATGAAGCTTTGGACACTTCTGATTACACCTATTCTGTGACAGTGGCTCTTAATTTATTATACACGAAGTGTACAATCAAAAAAGCTGTACAATATGGATGTCTGTGTTCTTTCTGGCAACACTGGTATATGGTCGTGTAGTGGGCTCTTGTCTTTAGCATCTTTTTTTTTTCCCCTGTTATCCATCATTTAGTGGAAGATTCTGAAAAGGATAGGTATCATCCAGTTGCAGCTCATTTGAAACAGTGGGTTTAGTCACCATTGAGGCACGTAATCTTCATTTATGAATTGATGAAATGTGTTTTAAGATATATAATAATAACCACAATAATAGTAACAATATTTTTTTTCATATCTTGCTCATATTTCTGACCATGAAGTTGAAAGAAATGTATTTTTTAACATAAAGAATCAGAGTCGAACGCCTTTATAACAAAGTGCCTGGGGCATCTGAAATCATTCGCTGTCTTCATTGTAAAGGTTGTGCACTGCACCGCTCACAGTAGAGCAGGGACCAAATGATTCCTTCATTATACAGGTTATTTTGTTGTAGAAGTGTTCGTTGCAGAGGGGCTCAACTGTATTTGGCACATAAAAGAAGAGGGAGAGTAGCCAGTGGTACTGGACTGCAAAAAGTACTTTATAGTATATAATTCCAAAAGGGAGAATGTGGTGCTGTTCTTGTGCTTGTCGGGTAACAGTTTATGGCTTCCTGTGTGCAGGAATGGCTGGACTCCTGCTCGGAATCGTCATCATCACATGCCGATGCGGAGAGCGATGCCAAGCGGCTGCTTGAGGTGGCCCAAAAGAAGTACAAACTGTTTGGGCGTCGACCAGGCCTGGTAAGCAATGCTGGTTGTTTTTGGATGTGAGCCAAGGGGTTGGAATATAGTTTAGAAAAGCACTAGACATGCATACCTGCAAACTTTACAAAGTTTTCGCAATGTTTGCGCATTAGAGCTCATTCTACGATATTACAAATATTGCATTAAGTTCTACAAAAAAAACAAAAAAAAAACAGTTCTGTACACGAAAATGCTTTAAAAGCTCTTGAAAGATGGGGTGGCACGAGATCGCAGCAAACTGCGTGCAAAAAAGAAAGTGTGATGGTAGCTGTGCCACACAAACCAGAGAGTACTTGCTTCATGCCAATTTTTTTAGAAATGTTTCTTAAGCAAGTGACGTGGGCAACCGGGAAGCCTCTGAAAAAGTCACTGTGATCAAAAAACATTGTTGTATTGCTTGCCAGTATCTCCTGCTGCAAGTTTGCTGCTGCTTGTGTGCTGCATCTAGATGTGCATGTTATCTCTCCCCCCTACACACATACACACAAACTCTCCACCGTCTCGTGTTTATGGGATGTTTATGAATATTTATGTTCATAGATGTAATCATCAGAAGCCGACAAACACTGACACCGAGAAGAACATAGGGGATATTACTTGTGCTTAATACATGAAATAAAGAAACGATAAATTAATGGAAATTAAAGTGGATGAAACTACTTGCCGTAGTTGGGGAATGATCCCACAACCTTTGCATCGTTCCCCACCTGTGGCAAGTAGTTTCTTCATCCACTTTCATTTCCATTAATTTATTGTTTCTTTATTTCATGTATTAAGCACAAGTAATTTCCCCTACGTTGTTCCTGGTGTCAGTGTTTGTTGGCTTCATATGATTATGACTAATAAAAATCGTGCCCCTTGGTTAACCCCCTTTCTTCTCGTTTATGTTCATAACATGGGCAGGTACGAGAGAGCAGTACTGATTTAGCTTATACAGGTGAAGTGTGTCTACTCATTTGTTGAGAAAAGTTGATAACTAGCACAGAGAAAAAAAAAATGCAGGCCAAACTTTGTTTTAACTTTGTGCTGCAACCACAGCCCCTGTGTGTCAGCACATCATGAGAAGCAAGGCACAAAGTATGTTACACATCTGCCGCCAAGGTCTCCGAGTGGTGGTGCTGGGTAACACTCCCAGGGTTCTACTAGGAAATACAGTCAAACCTCGATATATCGAACACGGATATATCGAATTATTGTGTATATCGAACACTTTCTATTTGCGTGGAAAATCGCATGCATTTTTAATTTTTTTATTTCGAACGGGGCCGGATGTAAAATGGATATATCGAACTCCGCCGTCCCAGACCAAGTGCGCTCTATTGAGAGGAGGCGAGCTTTCCCGCAACACTCTCGAAGATAGCGGCGGCGTGATGGGCGTTTCAGACTGCTGCGTACGACAGCTGCCCACATCTGTTGCGCCGAGGGCGCTATTTGAACATAGCGGCGCACGCACGCGGCGGCTTGGCGTGGCCGTGGCTTGGCCAGGTTGGCTAGTTTGACAACATCAACAACACGTGCGTCTCGGTGCTGCCGTTTGAGCTACGCCAGTCATTGTGTGTGTGGCGTAGGCCTGTCGTGGTTGGTGTGATGGCTGCAAACGCGAAGAAGCGTACGACCCTGACATTTGCTGCGAAATTGGAAGTGATACAGCGTGTTGAAAATGGAGAAAAGAAAGCAAGCGTCGCCGAAGCTTTCAACATCCCAAGGAGTACTTTGAGCACTCTGCTGAGAAATAAGAGTGACATAAAGGCTAAGGCGGAACAGAACCAGCACTCAGGCGCGCGGCGGGTGCGCAAAGCTGCCTTTGAAGACGTCGAGAAGGCACTGTACAAATGGTTTATTGGTCCCGATATTCCATTATCGGGACCAATGCTACAGCAGAAGGCCAAGAACTTTGCGTTCATTCTCGGCGCTGAGAAGTTCACTGCGTTCGGCATGCGGGTTTGTGACCCGCATTGAAGAAGCTTCCGAGAAAGCAACTGAAGATTTGACGTTGCATGGCACAGAGGAAGAATGCCAGCTTGAAGAAACTTGGAGCCAGTTCGAGCGCTTTGTCGGTGCTGAGCCACACAGCATGTGCATAGAGGACTTCGTTGGCGGTGACGACAGCACCGGAACAGTGGCGGAGTTAACAGACGTGGAGATCGCTGCAGAAGTGACTGCTGAGCGGCCAAACAAAGACGCTGCCGAGGCTGATCCAGCAAGCGCTGATGTTGCCCCACTCCCAACTGCAACTGAGGCTGTAGCTGCTTTGGCCGTTGTACGTCGCTACTGCGGCGCAATAGAAGGGACTGGACTGTCTCTTGTGGACCGTTTGGACTATGTTGAGGACGCTGTGGTCAAACACACGGTTACCAATATGAAGCAGGCTACGCTGCTTCAGTACTTTCAGCGAATTAAATAAATACTTTGTTTGAAGCTTCATGTGAGTATCTATTGCGCCACAATTGGTTCATTGATTGATTTGTGCTAGTTTTTGACGCGTTTTCTACGTGATTTTATAAATCGAATTCTGGCTATACAGTAAAAGCTCGTTAATTCGAACCGCAAGGGGAAGCCGCTTCAGTTCGAATTAACGAAAGTTCGAACTAACGAAAGTGAAGGAGAGCAACAGTACACTGCGATTTGGAAGCAGTAGGGCATGTCAGAAATTTGGCATGTCAAAAAGTGATGGCGTGTGCCGCGGGCACACGCCATCTTCAAGTCGAAGCTCTGGGTCCGACTGTGCCACACCACCGATGTCCACCGAAACGAACGTTAGCCGAGGATTAACACTATCACAATGATTCGCGACGGCCGACACCTCCTAAGCTGAAAACAGAGGTGCACAACCGATGAAGACTGCCGAGACAAAGACGCTGAACATGTGAAGGTGGCGAAGGCCCTGATTCGTTGGTTCTTGATTGCACTTGATTCGCTGTGTTTTGGCGCTTTCCGTGCCATCTCCGCACAACATTAGCAGCTGTACAAGATTTGCAAAGCCTTCGAGATTCGCAACGGGCAAGAATTCTTGGAGGTTACGTAGAACGGAGAGGCGGCAGCCGCCACTGCCTTCTGGCTGACCCCGCGTCGGTTAGATTTTTTTCCGATTTTGCCTTCTCTCGCCGTTCTCTCCGTTTCGGAGGCAATACAGCCTTGTGTGTAGGCAGTAGGCGCTTTTCTCTGGCCGTGTGCCAGGTGAGCGTAGTTCGAATTATCCGTGAGGGAACCTTCTGGCGTTCGAATTAACGGACTTTTTTATACATAGACTTCTGTGGAGCTTGGCCGGACCAAATCGTACAGTTCGAATTATCCATAAATTCGAATTATTGAAGTTCGAATTAACGAGCTTTCACTGTATCGAACTATTTTGCGATCACCGCGCTGTTCGATATATCGAGGTTCGACTGTATAAATACCCAAGAAAGTGGATGGGGAAACGGTGCTGCGGTAGCTCAATTGGTAGAGCATCGTACGCGAAATGCGAAGATTGTGGGATTGTTCCCCACCTGCGGCAAGTGGTTTTTTCATCCACTTTCATTTCCATTAATTTATCAGTTCTTTAGTTTTATTTATTAAGCACAAGTAATTTCCCCTATGTTGTCCTTGGTGTCAGTGCTTGTTGGCTTCTTATGATAGCACAACATCACGGGTTTCGAAGCATATTCTCTTATCTTGGCCGTTTCAGCACAGGAAAAGTACTTGACACTTGCATTAGTGTGGCATTTGGTTCCTTTAGAATGCAGTGTAATCATTATTTTATCAATAAACAATTAGCTAGTCTTGAGCGAGTGCTGTCAAAATCATCACATCACGAGGAGCTAGTGAAGGAACTGCAAGGCAACATTGTTACCCATCTTTTGGTCTTGCATCTCTATTGCTTGGAACGCCTCCTCTCATAATAAGAGTGGCAGTTTAAGGTGACTGAGAGCATAGTCATTGCACCTAAAGGCACGGGGGGAGGTCGACCATGGTGTGTCTTCGCACTCCGTCATAGTGAAAAAACATGAATAGAAAAACAGGACAATAAAGACCAGGCAGGACGGTCTTGTCCTGTTTCTCTTGTGCTGTTTTTTCACCATGAAGCAGTACCAGCGAGTTCAGGCTAAGACCCTTTTAAAGTACCTTTGCACCATGTGCAGCGTTAGCCTGAAAAGGCAAACTTGAGTGCCCTCAGATCACTGCTGACTTGGCTTGTTTCTCCACCCCAGGGAGACAATGACACAGTGCTGGGCGGCTACGGGGCCCCCTGCTTGCAGCAGCCACCACCGCCGTTTCCAACTCCCTTGGCTCGTCTGCCTGGCGGCGCCACTGTGGCAGTCGTTCCACCCAATGCTCCAACGCCCAGCAGCCTGTTCCCTTCTGCACCTGAAGTGCCCACCGTTCCAAGGCTGGTGATCCGTCCCGTTGGCTCTCTTGTACGCCACAACCATTCGTACTCTGCGGCTGAAGCAGCTGCCGCATCAGGTATGTGTTCGGTGTGCATCTCAACCATTAAAGGCTAAGGAAAAGTTCACCACTAGGTCCGCTCGTTGGGCAAGGTTGTTCCATAGCATTCGGTGGGAGTTGCAACATGCAAGCTGTAGCTGGAACGCTCTCCATGATGACGCATGCCTTGATGCTAAGCCCGGGAAGTCATGCTACAGGATAGACCAAAGATAGACCGCATCCAAAGTAAAGCAGACAGAGAAAGCACAGGGGTTGATGTGCATTGTTGCAGGAGTGCATTTGTGTGGGCCAAGTAGTCAATGCAGAGCTGGACCATGAGAAGGAAACTTGTTATACAGTTGAACCTGTCTATATCGAACTTGCAAAAAAATGCCTACCAGTTCGATATAGGGCATAATTCAATATAAGCCTGCTAAAGAATTGGACGTCATAAAAGCACATACCATCCATAAAATGACTTTATTGATGAAACTAACATAGTTTCGCATTAAATAGTCCTGTATTTTCTTTTGCTTGGGCAGTTTCGCTGGATGCAATGCACGCGCTTCTCCACATTGTCTAAAGAGTCGGAGCAGCTGAGACCGCAACCTACCACATTCTAGCAGAAGCACCGGACTAGTGCAAGTGGATGGCCCCAGAGGATATGGGCCAATGACCATCATTGCTTTCTTCATTGTGTCTGTCCACTTTCACTTGTACTCGGTATGATGTCGGCAATTTAGTCTTCGTTTTCGGGATCTCTTGTGGTCGTGATGCCATCATCTGCTCATCGACCATTGACTCTTGAACGGCTTCCAGAAATTCTGACAGCTCACTCCAAGCTTCGGCAACACCGGCAACAGCTTCATCGCACTCGTCAGAATTTACAGTCATCACTAGGCATGCGGAAGCCGGCACATCTGAAGCAATTTCAGCTGAACCACTTGTGCACAGTCGTGCGTACGCGTCGGGCACCACGGGCACCGGGTCACGAGTGTGTTCGTTTTAGCCCAAATCTCCCCCTTATTCTTCAAGATCGTGTTGAGAGTGCTCCTCGGAATCTTGCACGCTGCGGGGTCATCGGGCTTCTCACCGCGTTCGACCCGATTTATGATTTCAAGCTTCACGGCGAAAAGCAAATTCTGCCACTTCATCACGGCAACACTGTGGGAGAAGGCCCAGAAGGCGCAACCACAATGAACCAGAAAAGTAGCGAGACAACTCGTACTT
Organism: Dermacentor albipictus; assembly: GCF_038994185.2. Classification (NCBI taxonomy): domain Eukaryota; kingdom Metazoa; phylum Arthropoda; class Arachnida; order Ixodida; family Ixodidae; genus Dermacentor; species Dermacentor albipictus. Next base: position 19,644,025 of record NC_091824.1, read on the forward strand.
GCACCATCTTGCACGACGAGGGCACAAGAGCCTCTGATTGGTTGTCTGAGCAAGCGGCCAGGATCAATTTTTCAGGGAGATGTCGACGGCTCACCTGACACAGCGCGGTCACGGCAGGGATAGCGGTTGAATGCAGCCGCGCCGCCGGGTTTCCCCGCCACAACAAGGGAAAGCCAACTTTCGGGGCCACTTTGGCACCCTCTTGTCGTTCAGTGTATTGGGAGTCGCTGCTATTTTTGTTCGATGTAAGCTTAATTTTTTATATATATACTCATTGTAACTATACCGTGTTCAGAAATTGTTCCGTATACAGACTAATTCGATGTAAATGGGTTCTATATAGTTGGGTTCGACTGTATGTAATAATTTAATAATACAGGCCCAGTAGCCCCAACAGACTGGCATGCTAATCTTGGCCACCAGGGGCATGCTAACTGAGATATGTGACCTCCGAGATGCGAGTTATTATGGGTATGCCAGTGCAAAACACAACAAGGACGAGCAAGTAAATAGGATGAGTGGTGTTAAGAAAGGGGGACAGTTATGTTTCGGTCAGCTTTCTGTAGCGCTTTGTGATCAAGAAACAGAGTTCTTTCGATGTATATGCCAGGGAATATAGGAAAGCCGCAACCTGTTTATTCATGCTCGCTGAAGAAAACAAAAAATATATATATATATACTATATCATAAAGTGAAAAGGAGGGAAAAACGAAAACAAGCAACGCAACAGGAATATTTGGCATTTGGGTAGCACTCAGATGTGCCATTTCACATTAGTTATATGCAAAGGGTAGATTTACGGGGTGACATATGGATGAGTATAAGCTTTGGCTAGCTATTGATCATATACTTCCCTACTTTCGTCTTTTTTTCTGCTCTTCATGCATGCATGGACATTCTAAGCTCAGCTGCATTGTGTGTAGCTTAGCCCAATTGTGATTTAGTACCCATCCTGTTTAATTCCTAGTCCTTGTCGTATTTTGCGCAGCCGTAGTCATAATGAATCCTTACCAACTAGCCCATTGTCTGTTTTACTGTCACAGATGAACTGCAAGATTTTACACCCACCTCCTGAACCTTGAGCATAGGCGAGGCATTATTCCTTGGGATGAGCAATATAATAAAACCCTGTAAATTCAGATTTCACAGGACCAAAAAAAATGTCCAAATTAACCAAATGTTTCATTATCAAGGGTATCGAGAGAACAATAAACAAATGTTTACTACATGAGGGCACGCTATTGCTTATGCATTGCAGAGTCAAAAGAAAAGTTGGAGGACGCTTAAGCTTCGCGTTTGAGAGTGGAACGTGGTAGCATTCAAAGATCCCCGACTGCTTCTCAGGCTTTCTGGCAGCTGCAGCTTATGTAACTGTAATGTTTATTGGGAAATGCTGGCAACAAACGCTGTGCATGAAGGCGAGCTTTCTGGTAGAAACGCTGCCTCTTGCGTGGGCCACGATGCGGCGGAGGTGAGTGCTATCTGGAGGTGTTGCAAGGAACCGCGCGTGCCTCCGTGGCCTCTGAGATTTGTGCACGCTGTCGCGTGGCCGGTCTGTGAATGGTAGAAATGCTGGAAAAAGGGTTGAGTTTCTGCATAACAGAATTATGCTTTCTCGTATATTCAAATTATGGTCTGATGTCTACAGGCATGTCTTTAGGTTGCGTGTAAGTCAAACTTTACGGTTTTTCTGACGTATTTTACTTTGAGAAGTTCAATTAGTTCAGTAACTTCCTTGCGCTACCCGGAGGGTCTGTGTGGTTAGGTTTGTACGGTTAGGAATTATTTTTGCTGAAACAACGGTCAAAGCTAGGCAAGCTAAGCTGACACCAGATTTTCTGCAACACGGGGCCCTTAACGCTGTCGGATTAAAACTCCTGTTTGCCCCAACTGATGTGGATGAAATCACGATCGGAGCGATTACGGATGGTGACTACGCAGTTCTGAAAGTCGCATGGCCAACGTGTGAACCGAGTGAAAAATACACGAAAATTCTGCAGCAGTTTTTCCTAACGAGCATAAGCACAGCGGTTGCGCTTACTGTTCAGCACAAATGAATACTAAGCATTTAGGCATTGTCATTTTCTGCTGATGACTGGCTATGCAAACTCCTCCACTTTGTTTGGATAAGACCCTAAAGTCGCTTTTGCTCGTTTGCATCACACTTTTGTGGCACACTGCACCCGCTGTGCTTCGAGGGTTATTCCACTTAACCGGTGTGCAGCCAAATATATCCGAATTAAGGAGAATTTGATGCTATTATGTATATGGGCCTGGCAGGACTAGAGGACGAGTTTTCCAAATTAATTAGTTTTTACTGTACAACCAATTGATGTAAAACCACTCTCATCAATTGATAGTGAGAAAGAAATCTCCATATGATCAAAAATGAGTTTTAGCACATATGGCAGGCACTTGCAAGTTGTGAATGGCAACTTGCCATTGTCCTTGAAAAGGTATATGAAAAATATGTTCTGCCAGGACAAGTGTATGAGGCTGAGGAGATAGCAAGCTAACTTGAGGAGCCAAGGGGAGTGCAGTGAACAATGGAAGGGAAACTGTTAACGCCCAAGCGAGGCCAGGTGAGGGGGGTCTGGAACTTACCGCACCTACCTGTTCATGTAGTTGCACTCGTGCCATTTCTGAAGAAACAAGCCCACGAGCATCCGCACTCTACCAGCTTCGCCTTTTGTTTTCCTGGTTTACTTGTTTTTACTTTGCGCCAGCGCCATGACGGTTGCTCTTGATCACGATCGCTGTCTATTACGATCGCTATCTCTAGGTTCGTGGATCTTGCGATCATGGTGATTGGTGTGCTGTGCAGTGCAAATGCTGCAATCAAAAGGAGGAAACTGAGGGCGAGCGGCAAGGGAAGACTCGTGTGGTGAGACGGAGAGGCCAGGGGAGGAGGGATGTTGCTACCTTTAGTTTATCAGGGAGCTTAGGTAAGATGGGGAGTGCTTTACAAGCACTCCCCATCTCAGCACTCCCCAAGAACAAGCTTAACTGAAGCATATCTGAAACATTTAAGTGTAGGAATAGTTAAAAAGTGACTGGGGGTGTCCCCTTGAAGCATCTCGTCTGACATAGCACACAATAGAGAGGTTTAGCTTGTCCGGTATTTTGGTAAACTTAGGCGGATGGGACGATTGGGGCATTGGGGCAGAAGTGTAAACGGTAGCAGCCTGCATGGTGCAGCCACCTGGTGGCGCAGAGATCAAGCAGACAAAAACAGCTAATATTGCAGTAACCAAGTGTATTTTACTTTGCTGCGGGTGTAAATTTTTGGCAGTGACACGATTACGCAAGTGCCGGAAATATACACCATAGCGAAATAGAATAGACTTGGTTAAGGCAATATTAGCCGTTTTTGTCTCTTTAAGCTCTGCGCCACCAGGTGTCTGCACCATGCCAGCCGCTCACGTTTATGCCTCCGCCCTAACTTAGCTTGCGTTTACCCGAATACTGGACAAGCTAAACCTCCCTAATAACTGTGTCAGTTTATGTGTAGTCGCCATCATACTGAACCAGAACATGCCTTAAATGGGTGAGGCTGCTCTTTGGAGCCGAGAAATTGCTCAAATATCTTTTCACATTCCTTTGCTCCAGATTTGACGAATGTAACAGCGCCAACACGTGCAAGCACAAAGAAACAAGGGACACGCTTGTGTCTCATCCCTCGTTATTTTGTGGTTGCGTGTGTTGGCGCTGTTACATTTGTCAAATCAAGTACAGTCGCCGACCGATTTTCCGGACTCCGAAAATTCGGACATGCCCGATTATTCGGTCAGCTTCGCGGCACCGCCATTCTCCCCATAGACCATAATGTATAACAACTGCCGAAAATTCGGACACCTTGCAACCTCTCGTCTGATTTTTCGGACACTCCTTGAGCCAACTCGGTCGAGAGCACCATGCACCGACTCTGACCGGTGCATGGTTCGACTTGCTGAACGCCATTTTTGTTTTGAATGGAGCTTCCTTGCTGCCTCACGAAGTGGCGCTAGTGGAAATCCCCGTTCATCATCATCGTTTCTGCCTCGTTAGATAGAGCAGAGTGGCTCTGCAGCAGTTCCGGTTTCAGCTTAGTAAGCCATGCCAAGACAATCCAGCAGCTGATTTGTTTCTTCGCGCAAGACGCTGCGAGCAGGCCGCGTTTATCGTTTGTGCGACTGGTGTCAGCACGGTGGTGTTTGCTTTGTGTGCTGTGTCGAGGTTTCGGTGATCCAACACGGCATACGTAAACATCGCGTCAAGGGTCTAATGGCGCCGACAGTGCCTGCGCAGACTGCGCTGGGGAATGCTGGCAAGCGGGTGCCGGGAGGCCTAAGATTTTTCGCCTTCCGATGTGCTCCCTACTGACGCGAAAAATGTTCTGCCGAGACCTGCTCAGTGGTTGCATTGCGATTCCGGACACCGTCTCATTTGACAGTTTCATAGGTGCTGACACTGCTGTATTGACATGCGCAGAACTCAACGACGGCAAGATCATTCATCAGGTTTCTGCTGAACCGTCGGACGATGACTCTGAGTCGGAAGATGACGCACCATGTGCTACGCTGCCGTCGCATGCGGAGCGTGTACAAGCAGTGACTGTGCTTTCAGCCCCTAATAGTGACCGTACGACCCTATCCGAGATTAAGGCTTATCTAATTGCGCGTAAATGAAACAGCGTGCAACGGCGCATTCACGATTTCTTCCAAGCCTACTGCCGAGCCCGAATAAGTGCGTGGAAATAAAGGATTTCATTTTTTTTTTCTTAATCTGCTTTTTCGGACACCTGTTTATTCGGACATTTTCGCCGGCCCCATGAGGTCCGAATAAACGGTCGGCGACTGTATACACCAACTCGCCCAGAAAGAAGTTTTAACGAAGTACCTTTGCTCCAGGTTAGCGACGTGCACTTACTTTTGCTTGATTGGACCCCTGTGTCATCCTTGATTTACTTTAGCCTTTGCTGTAATCACCATGAATATGCCACTAATTGTTTTTTCCTCGTTTTCTCGAAAGAGCATTTCTGATAGTGTGACAATTTTGGTGTGATGATATCTCTAGTTCTACTTTTTATATCTTAAGAATTAATTTTTGTTAGAATGGTAGACACTTAGGTAGAAAGGTAGGCACGAAATGCTGTATGCATATAATACTATTACAATATTATCGAGCGATGCTCAAGAGACGAGCCGCCGCGAGAACGACGACGAAGTTGGTCAGTGCCCTTGGCACGAGCGAGTGTCAGCCTAGCTGCCTGGCTCCAGTGTAAATAGCGTGTAAATAGCATCTTTCGTCTGTGTCTTTCCTCACGTAACATTTCTCGTGGAGGTGCTGGGTAATAATAATAATAAATATTATTACATGAATCTTCAAGGAGTTCTTGTTGTGGCTCTTACTACGGATTGTTACTTTAAAAAGTTTGACATGTTGTGCCTTTCAGCTTAGAGCATTTGTTCTTGTAGCACTGTAAAATCTGGTCGTTCAACATCATTTTTGTTTGTCAATCTTTATGACACCATGTATAGTTTACTAATTAGCTCACCTGCAAGCAAGTTATGCAAAAAGCAGAATTTCTTTTTATTTCTGGAAAGTTATTTACCTGGCAAGAAAACTCAATGTGTACCTTAAATTAGCACATTGAAATACATGAACTCTGCAGGTTTTATCAAATTCTACCCAGAAAAAGAAATACAGTGCAATCTCGATAAACGGAAATTGCTCTAACGGAACTGTCACTTAAACGGAACACCATCCTCATGGTAGGTTGGTTATTTATTCATGCAATTCTCTGTACAATCTCTCTCAGTAAATAAAACTCCTAATAAACGGAACCAATTTCCCTGGCCCTTTGAAAGTTCCATTTAAAGGAAGTCCACTGTAATAATAATTGTAGCGCTAAGTCGCACAATTTTGCTCCTTTGTCAGAGGGTGCTGGAAATTTCAAATTCGGTTGCCTTGAATGTGCTAAATCAGTGTTTGCTCCTTAAAGCCTCTACTTTTCTTAACTCTTTCGGGACCGGGGAAAAAACAGGCAATTCTGATGGGTGTCAAAAATTATTTTTTATTACGAATAGTCATTACGCTATATTGCTGCAATGTTTATCAAAATGTAGCTAATTAGATGGTCTTTCATGCATAAAGAAAGGTTAGACTTAAAAGTGATATATAATATTTTTTTAAAAATCTCAAATTCAAGATTTGCTGAAAGAACAACATAAAAAAGTTGGAAAAGTCATGGATATACAAGTGGAAAAACATAATAAAAAAAATTCAAGATATACAAAATGTGCTACAATGCCTCCTTTCTTGCTTGTGAAAATTTGGCACGCGTATCTACAACTGTCTTTTTTTTGTGTGAAATCTAGCTTGCACCAGTGGTCAGCCACTCAGGTCCCACGGTTCTTGTGCCACTCGACGAAGCAGTTCCGGGCAGTCGTAAAACACAAGTGAACTTGGCATGTGCTGCAAAAGACATTAGTTTTGAGCTCGGTTTTCTTCTGCTCATAGCACAGCTTGCAGTTTCTGCGTTTTGCCACTTTTTCCGGCTTGTGGAGTGCATGTTTTGCGACGGGTGGTGGAGGCGTGTGTGCTTGCTTGGCACCGTCAAGATTCAGAAGCTGCCGAATGAGCTCTTCTCTAAAAGCTAGGTGGTCAAACCCGGCAGTGCGTGCCAGCTCAGGAATCTCTGGGTGCAATGTGCGGTGAGCTTGGAAGAGTACAAAACTGTTCACACATGCAATATCGATGCAGTGGAAGAACAGAGTCTTCCACCACTGTACGCTTCTCATGAGAACATTATAATATCCAATCATTTGATCCGATTTATCTACGCCTAGCATGCCAGCATTATAATCATGGATCAGCAGAGGCTTTGTTATAGATATCTGAGTCCAGGAATTTTGCCTTCTTTCCCTTCTTTTTGCGGTGACCGTGTCATTTGCAGTATGAACCGTGCTCATCATGTTGACAACACGCCGGTCTTTCCACTGAAGGTACAGGATGTTCTGATCGCGCAACCATCGAATGTCGCCACGTCGAGCTTTTTTTTCCCACCGTGCATCCTTCAGTTCGGCAGGAAATCCTCGGCGATCCTTGCGTGTGGTTCCGCAAGCCAATGTTTTTCGGCTGAGAAGATGACTGAACAGGCTAGTAGAAGTGTAAAAATTGTCCATAAAGATCCTGTAGCCCTGATCAAAATACCTGTGACACAGCTGGCAAACTACGTCGAAAGCTAAGCCATGGGGCCCTGGCTGCTCACGCTTACTGGTATACACACTAAACTGCACAGTATATCCGGTGCCAGGGTCAGCTAGGACCCACAGCTTGTAGCCCCATTTTGTTACTTTATCTTTGATATACTGTCGGATGCCTGACCGCCCTTTCGATTTCACCATGCGCTCATCCACGGAAAGATCGCGATGTGGCTGGAAAAGATTCGCTGACACTTCGTTCATGTGTTGCAGGAGCCACCACATGTATCGGAGCTTTCCTCTTGAACTTTGAGTGACATCGTCCAAGTCTGCAACTTGCAACATTGCGAGTAGAGCTATGAACCGGCGTCGCCGCATGATCCGTGGTGGGAGCAGACCGCTGTACAGATCTCCTACGTTCCAATACAGCTTCAGCCGAGGAACCTTCACAACGCCCATGTAAATTACGAGTCCGATAAACTTTAGCATTTCACTTGGGGTGACTTCTTCCCAAGATCCATCGGAACAAGCATGCGTTGGTTTTTCCAAAATGTGAGTCCAAGCATACTTGTCCGTGTTGTCACAAATTGTTTCGATCACATTCATCGAGAAAAACAGAAGAAAGAAGTCCAGAGCAGTCAAGAATTTCTTTGATCCGCTTCTGAGCGCCACGCCCACTTCTGCGTCCAAGTACACGCCAGGTTCCCGTCGCGGCGAAAACTCAATTCGCTTCTGCGCTGGCGGCAGCAGATCATTGCCGTAGCTTGCTGAGACCCTATCAAGTAAAGATAAAATAATGAGAACATATAGCGAGCCCGTTCACCTACTCCAGAAAGAAATGAATGTGGAACTATGCTCACCTTCGGCTACTAGATGAAGTCCGTGGCTCATCATCATCCGAATCGGAGTCCGAAATAAAATCGGAGCTGCCGAAGTCGTCTTCAGACTCTTCGCTGCTCGGTTCATCAAAAAAATCCGTTGCCGAAGCAGCGGAATCGCGCGATTGACGGCGTTCTTTTCGAGCGACCGGACGCGAGCACGACGCCATTTTCCACTGCGTCCGCCGCCGCCGCAATCGAGAAAATTCTCTCTCGCGTATCGCCACCTGCTGGAAATGAAAGAAACTATGCCGAAACCGAGAGTCTAGTTCCTGACGACCTCCTAGATGGAGCTACATGTCCAAGCGCGCGGAAATTTGAACGGGGCAGTGCGCGCAAAACCGTCGATCATATAGGATCGATGGCCTATGGGCCGGTCCCGAAAGTGTTAAATTACTACAAGTATGTCTTCATTGTTTGGGTTAAGTTTGGCGGAGACTGTACTTGATGCATTTCAGCACAAGAGAATGAATTTTCGGACCCTTGTGTTTTATCCTCCTCTTGAGCAAGAATTTTTCAGCAGAATAGCAATGGTGTAACAGTTGGAGGCACTGAGCAGTATTAGATCCCAACAACTTCATTATTCAGGCAGAATAACACTGTATAGGTGGCATGTTACCGAAATGTTCTTAGGACTGAAAGTTGCCTCACACTGAGTTCTGAAACTGTAATGCCCATGGAGGATTTTAAGCACCTTTGTTCAACCTAAATGTTCATTGAAATGACATTTATTAAAGTGAAGTTTTACTGCACAAACATCAGGTGCACATTGGTGAAGGTATTGGATCGGGTTCCTTGTATGGTGGTTTGTTTCATGCATTACAATAAAACTGCATAAAGGAACCTAATGTGTAACAAGCCTACAGAATACAAAACAATGATAGAGAATGCATGCAAAATACAAAAATAATATATAACAGAAAATACACTTCTATACATCACCAAGGAAAAAGAAGATACAAAAAAGCAGCAAGAAATCCTAAAGCACACAGTGTAAGAAAAACCAATTGTAAATGACAATATAGTAAGTTACCAAACTATTTCAGACAACGACATATTTTTTTGTCTTCGTTGGGAGAGAGTTCCTAATGGAAATCTAACTGTTCAAATATAATATGCCATGTGGGTATTGAGAGGTGGAAATGGAAAGCCGCCTTGGTGACGGGATGCAGTCACCTTGCAGCTCATTCTTGTTGTGTGCCTAAATGTGCTCTGTGTGCAAAAACTCCATACAGAAAATTGCGATACATCGGAGGACGACGACGATGACGAAGAGACGGCTTCGGGCAACGGGGCCTTTGGCTTGGCGTACGAGACGGAAGAGCAGCGACATGCGCGGGCGTCGCGGGATGAGAAGCGGGCGCGAGCGCTCAACCTGCCCCTGTCCAACGCCGAGATTGTGGACCTGCCAATTGACGAGTTCAACGAGCGGCTCGCCAAGTACGAGCTGACAGAGGCACAACTGGCGCTGATCAGGGACATTCGTCGGCGCGGCAAGAACAAGGTATGCTACTGCCGCCACACTCTACGTGTCACTGGCTTTTCTGAACTGCACCTGGGGAACTTCTCTGTTTGCCCCATGTAGCAGTACCAGAAAGATCTTTGTAAAAAGTAAACGCTTAATCATGTGCTTTCTCAAAGTCACGTTGTGTGAACAGACAGGCAAGGAATATGGGGGCACCTGGAAGTTTGTTGCTGTCACATTGTAGGGATGGCGAAGTACCAAAGCACTGCCAAAACTCGTTATTCCCACTGTAATGACAATGACGTGCTGTTGATAATAAATAAATTAATTAATTTATTTATAGGTTGGGATTTTCTTTATCCCACATGTTCCCCGCCCAATTGTGACAACGCTTATTGGGTGAACTTGTGCCCAGGCAGGCAGGCAACACTCAAATCGCAATAGCGATGAGCACAATCATTCTTCAGATCTGATGTTGTGGTTCAAACCCATCCGCTATTGGTACATCATTGCTTCCATTGTAATCGCTGCTGTTCAAGTGCATTTGAGAATGTACAACACTATTCGTATTGCATGTACCGTCTGATTACCTTTGCTATAGAATTGGCGACAACCTTCAAGATATTTCGGATACTGTAGATGCGCATTGCACCGTGCAATAACCTAATGACAGAGATAAACCTTAGAAAAGCGGTCATTGTCAAAAAAGTGAGTGACACTGTGCAATGAGCAAGAATGATGCGGTGAAACAAGAGGCTATATTTTTGTAACAACTCTGTGAAGCCAACAGGCGGTTTGATTCTCTCTGTGTTCTCAGTCACTGCATGGTGAGGGCTCTTCCTTTCTAGGCCTTGAGGGAGCATACAAAAGTTTATCGGCCAGTTACCTGCTCCTAAGGTCATGCACTGCGATGCTGCATTTTAATTGGTGTTCCACATTCACTGTCACAGCCACAACAGGCACTGGAAAGCACTCCCAGAGCTGGGTTATGAATACAGCAGAATCTTGATAAACGGAAATTGCTTAAACGGAAAACACCATCTTCATAGTTGGCTGGTTTTGTGTTCATGCAATTGTGTTTAGCTTTGTCTCTTAGTAAATAAAATTGCTGTTAAATTAAACCTACCTACCTGTGCAATCGTGGTGGCTTTCTTCTGCCAGGGCTGATCCCACCTGTGTTGCATTCTCTCATCTCCCACCAGGTGGCAGCGCAGAACTGCCGGAAGCGCAAGCTGGACCAGATTCTCTCTCTGCAACAGGACGTTGAGACACTGCACCTGGAGCGTCAAGAGCTGGAGCGACGGCACGAGGAGCTGCTTGCACAACGGCTCCTGGGACGTGACAAGTACAGCCGCCTTTGTCAGCTGCTGGCTGCCCACACCGCGAGGCCCCTGAGTCCCACTTTGCAGCAGTTTACCAACGTTGAAGCATCGTTTGCCACCTGCGATGGCGCACCACCTACAAACACTGGGGCACGGCTGAAAAAGAAGATACACACCAAGTGGGAGAGCGATGAGTGAGGCAGGCCCCCTCCCCCTTTTGGTACAGTGGCTAGAAAAGGGCCAGTGGCCTTCGGAATCGCATATCCATGTGATACATATTCATGAGGTGGAAGGCTGGAAGCCACTGCTTTGTGCCCCAAAGGGTGTGAATTCCTTGTGCTACAAAATGAGAGACACCCCCCTTCCACCAAGGTTAAACCCTGAAGTAGGTAATTTTGCCGTGTAACAGTAATTGTCATTAGCCTTTTGTGTGTTACCTCTGTGTAAAGCTGTACGCCCGTTAGTCTTCTGTTCGGTATTGCCATGTGTGCTTCAGCATCGAGTGGCATTCCCGACAAGAAAGGTAGCGGCTGTGCAGTGGTAAAAAGTGGCAATGCAGGAGAAGATTGCTGACAGTCATTGTTACGCTACATACTTGCACCCATTTCATTGCTGCAGTTCAATAGCAAGTCAGTTCGGAAGACTTCCAATGAACATCCGAGAGCTCTAGCCTGTGGCTTGTCACGTTACAGTTGCTGCAGTTGCTAATTGATGCTGGTGCTTTCAAATTCCAGCATATTCGTGTGGCCACCCAGTCATAGTTACCACCGCATCCTGCCCAGTGATGCTCCGGAAGTTTCAAGTGTTGATGCTTGCACTGGCATTGTGGACGCTTGCCTTAGCGCCTAGACAAATGCTTGTGGTGACCGGTCAGTGCAGCGATCGTTTGGTTGTAGGTGCAGTTTGTGAACGTGAGGAATAGCAGCAAAAATCTTCGTACACGTTTTGCAGGTTGGTCAACTTAATGGTGCTACGAGTAATGTGTCATCGAGTCTTCCTGTGAGAACCCCTCCTCACAAAGCACAGTCGTACCTCTGCAGTCACTGCCACGGCACCCTTTCTAGCCACTGTATTCCTTTCTCCATGCAAGAAGAAAGCAACACTTGTGATTTGATGACGCTCAACGACACGCTTCCTTCAAGTGCTGCGGAGGTGTGCTCAGTGGACAATTGGTGAACTGTGTGCGCCTGTGTGCATTGAACGTGCATAAGAGGACCAAGGGCAGTCACCACGTTTCATTCTGTCTTTCCTTCTATCGTTTTTTTATTTTTATTTTTTTTTCAAATCTCGCTTTGGTCTCAAGCTACTGCCAACTGTTGTAAATGCGTTTTTCCTTTCTGGGTTCTCTGTAAAGTGTTAGAGTGAAGGAAAAACCAAACTGTTTGGCTTTGTAGTTTTTTACGGCACTAGATTGTTGCATTGTAAATATAAATGTTTCTTAGCTTTGCTGTGAAATAATGAATTTGTGCCTTTTTGAGTACAGCAGACCAGCTAAGTCATGCAAAGAACAATAGCATCTTTCTTCTTTTTCTTTAATTATCACATTAGTAGCCCTCAAGGGAATGTTGAGTTTACTGGAGACGTACGCTGAAGTGCAAACTTGTGCAATAAACTACTCGTGCTACAAAAGTCTTGTAAGGTAATACCTTGCAGGATATTGCGTGCTGGTGTGGTTTAACAAAGTTTATATTTGCACAAGTCGAATGCATTATTTATTCCGTGTGATTCACATATTGTCCTTTGGTTACTACACTCATTCTGTGTCAGGAATGCAGTTTCATTTCTAATAAACTTCGTTGATGAGTATGACCTGTCTACATAGCTTGTTTCTGCCACCTCTGTGATGTAGGCGGTAAGCCAATGGCAAAAACGGTGTTTACACAAAGGTCTTATGGGAAACAATTTGGCAAGCTTTTCATTGCAGAGTCCCAAAACATATTTTTCTTGGGCAGCGCTTGATGGTATGATTTCTTGGCAACATTTAAAGTGTGTCCGCAGGTCATTCCCGCATGACATGTTCTTAATTTACTGCTCAAATTATATATGACCTGTTACTTGACAGATGGGTTTGTTTTTAATAAAATAGGCACCTAAATGGCATTGTTAAAACAAGGTGGATCAAAGTCGAGCATGGGTTTCGTGGAAAGGTCATTGCATTCCCGCGCAGTGGTACGGTAGTCTGCTGTCTCGACAAGCAGTGAACTGGAAGTGCAGCTGAAACAAATGGAATCATGATGGAATGTGTGGAAAAAGAATGAACTGAAGGCGGTGGGGGTGGTGAAAAACTTTCATTGCCCTTAAAAAAAAGCACATGGAGGTATGCATGAGCCGGTCCTTAAGGACCTGGCCCTTAAAAATACTAGGTGGGATCTCTAGTACGGGACCCCAGTGGCGTCGGCCACTGCCCGAGCGCGCTCGGCGTCGAGCGTATGGTCGAGGTCATAGCAGCCGAGCAGGGTCGCCTCCCAGTCCTCCCAAGTGGAATTGGGGGGAGGGGGTTACAGGAGGGGGTAATAAATGGGTTAAATGGGAAGGCCCACACCATGTGGTAAATTTCCATACACTTCTCCGCACAGTGCAAACAACTGCCCGTGAAGGAAGGATCAAAATGCTTTGGTGCTGCCAGGCACAGCAGAGTGTTTGTATAGAGACGGAGTAGAAGCCGCCACTCCTCTGTATTATGTGGTCCTCTACTTGGGCAAGGGTAAAGGCTATCGCCGGATTGATAATTATGGACAATGTCTTTAAAAGAATATGCAGGATTGAATTCTAGGTCCTGATCTAGGGGGTCGAGAAAGGAAGCCTGGAAAGAGAGCGCACCGACGTCGGCGTTGACTGCCTCATTCCCCTCGAGACCCATATGAGCAGCAGCCAATACTATGTTCTGGTGAGGGGGGTCCCCGGTGTAAGTGCAATTTTGAAGTAGTCATAGGCTAAGTATGGAGCCCAGCTTTGCTCGATGTTCCGACAGGCCCCTCGCATGTCGGAAATAATTGATTTAGAATCGGAAGTGGAATAGCAGCCAGTGCAATGCCAACCTCATCTGCATGAGTTGTGTCGCGGGTACGAAATATAAGCCCGTTAACTGTATTGGACTGGTGGATGACTGCGGCTGTGTAGCATCCCCCATGGTGGGGGCAGGAGGTGTCCACGTAATAAGTGCCAGGTTTTGACCCGTAACGGTGGCCCAGGGCTATCACCCTTGCAGGTGCCGACCATTGTTTCTTGCGTGTCATGTTGTTAGGAAGAGGGCATACATAGAGAGTGCATCTCCACTCGAAAGGGAGCCATACTCGCCCTTCCATAAGGGTGGTGTGTTGGATCTGTAGTCAAGCAAGGAGGTGGCGACCCGACATTAGAGAGACGTGTGTATTGGTTGCTTAAGTGAGCCTCACGGAGTTCCCAGGACGTGTTCACCATGCCCAGACCCAGGAGGTGCTGGTTGGAGGTGTTCACGGGGAGATCAAGGGCTCTTAATAATTTTGCGGAGGATGACTTCGAGTGCATCCTCGTCTTGTTTCCAAAGGTGGAGGTAAGGAGTGAAATATAAGATTCGACTGGTCATGAATGCATGCGCCAGCCGCAAGGCCTTTAGCCCACAACCCCCCGCGTTTATTGGAAACTCGGCAGACCATTCAGCCCACCTAGTCCCCACCTGAACCCAAAGGGTGTAAACTTTTCTTAAGAGTGTACACTCTTAGAAAAATTGACTCTTTGGGGGTGTACACTCTAAGAAAAGTTTTACGCCCTTTGGAGCATATTTGCCACACAACGATAATCGTCAGCTGTCTTGCCCGCATTTCCTTTCTTGAAAACGCTGCGCTCGTTACTTTCCTGTCGGGAATGCCAGGTCATGCTGATAACGCGCATGCCGTTCGTTACGGGAAAGTACCGGACTCGCCGCGTTAAATAAAGGAAATGCGGACAAGACAGATGACGATGATCGTTGTGTGGCAAATATACACCCCCAAAGGGTGCAATTGTTTTTAGTGTATCTTGTCCCACAACAGTAATCGTCATCTGTCTTGCCCGCGTTTCCTTCCTTTAACGCTGCGAGCCCGGTACTTCCCAGCCACGAACGGCATGTGCGTTCTCGACAGCAAAGTACACTCTTAAAACGGTGGCAGCCTTTGGGGTGTATATTATGCGAAGCATACTAGCCGCACAACCACGCTCTTCCTTGCTGCGCCGCGCGCGGCCGCGTAGCTACCATATGACGTCATAACAGCTGCAAAAGCGGAGGCTCAACTCGTGCGCTCGCTTGCGGCCGTGTAGCTACATAGCCGGGTCTCAGCTCGTGCGATCGCCTGCATGAGTTGTTTCTTCGTCTAGCCGAACCAAATATAGCCAAGCAACAGCGGTTCACCAGGCTAAACTGTGGTTCAACAACTAAAATAAAGGCTAGTATGCTTCGCATCCTGGGCTTAACCTTAGCTAAGCCACAGCCACTTTTTGACCCACTACAATAATCGTCATCTGCCTTGCTTGCGTTTCCTTTCTTGAAAACTCGGCGCTCGCTACTTTCCAGTCGAGAATGCTATGTGATGCTGATAACGCACATGCCGTTCGTGACTGGGAAGTACCGGGCTCGCAGCGTTAAAGAAAGGAAACGCGGGCAGGACAGATTATTGTTGAGACAACATACGCCCCAAAGGGTGTAAATTTTTTTAAGAGCGAGAAATGCGTACACCCTTTGGGTTGTACACTCTAAGAAAAGTTTGCATGCGGACTTCGAACCTGTGGGGCTGCGCCTCTGCCGGTCCCCCTTTCACTCAAGAGGAAATGAAGAAGCTGATTAGGGCCCACGATGAGACCTCTCAAACCCTGGCAGTCCAGAGGGCTCGCGACAGGGCCGTCAGGTTCCACCTGATGGTCCCCGAGTGGGCATAGCCAGGTAGCGTGGCGTTTGCTTACGTCTATAGTGGACAAAATAAAGTTGTTTCACTCACTCACCTTTGGAGTGCCCCTTTTGCCACACAACATAAATCGTCATCTGCCTTGATGCGTTTCCTTTCTATAACGCTGCCAGCCCGGTACTTTCCAGTAACGAACGGCATGCGCGTTATCAACATGATGGCATCCCCGACAGGAAAGTAGCGGGCGCGGCGTTTTCAAGAAAGGAAACGCATCAAGGCACATGACGATTATCGTTGTGTGGCAGAAGGGGCACTCTAAAGGGTGTAAACTTTTCTTTGAGTGCAGCTTGCCACACAACGATAAACATCATCTGTCTTGTCTGCATTTCCTTTCTTTAACGCTGTTAGCCCGGTGTACTTCCCAGTAACGAACGGCATGCGCCGCATGCGCGTTATCAGTATGACATAGCATTCCCGACAGGAAAGCAGCAGGCGTGGCGTTTTCAAGACTGAAAACGCAAGCAAGGCAGATGACGATTATCGTTGTGTGGCAGACCAATGCCTCCTAGTAAAGGAGGCATTGGGCAGACATACACTCCAAAAGGCGTAAACTTTTTTTAGATTGTAGTGTCAGATTAAATGTCATTAAAATTTTAATGTTTTGCAGCACTTAACGTGTAGTAGAGTTTCTACAAGTTCGAAAGTGTGTCACTACGCTTCTAACTCTAATAAATCGAGCTGAATACGAAATCTGAGGGACTTCCGGAAGAAAATGGAATGTTAAAACAAAATCGAAACTAAACTTCTTCGTGTGCGTGTGTGTGCGCAATAGATGACTTTCTTCTGCAGCATTGTCTGCAGTCAATATACGCACTACATGCATCTGCACATTTAAGTTAACACCATTATAGTGAACTGTAGCAGCATTTACTGGGATAATAAAATCAATCAAAAACATATCCCGAGGAATATGCTCCGCGGGGACATTTTCTACCACGCGAACGTGCAAGGCACTAGTCACCTCAGACGGCATTTTTCTGTAATCTGAATAGTTGTTGGGAAAGGAAAAAAAAAAATACAACGGCCACAGGTGGTCATGCAGGTGGTTGTTTCTCTGACAGATGATACTGATCGCAGTTCTCAAGTTCTGGTAATCCAGGTGGCGCAGCGGCGCAATTGTTTATCATCTGTTTGCATCTCCGTCTGCTACAGTGGTGTCTGTGGTTTCCGCTGGCCTGTGCTTGCACCGGTGTAAGTTCTTTACGCGAAGCAATGAATACGGGCTCACATTGTGTCTAACTTTTCTCCGCTGCTTGTTCTTTGCACGGCCTCCTGCCTTGGTAGGCTGTTGTTTCGACGATGGCTTGCAGCGTCGCAAAAACAAGATACTTAAGACCGCTCTTGATGCCCCGCTTTACGGCAGCGCTATTTGCAGAACGCCGATTACATCACAACGGTCTTGTAGCGTTGCCAAAGTCACCTCTCTTGTTGACAAGCACCGATCGTAATGAGAAGGCCTTGACTCGCCGGATAACAAACCTAACCCATGGTGATCGCTACAGAAAAGGCGGCATCGGGACACCGAACTACGACGTTATCACAGAACCAGGCAACGTCAGTCCCATGCAATATGTTCCTGACAGCATCGCCAAGCCGAGCTACGCCGACAGCGGCATAGTTGTAGGAGTGCCCAAAGAACTGGAAATCAAGACCGAAGAACAGGTTGCCCGTATGCGAGAATCGTGTCGTCTTGCTAAGATGGTCCTCAGCCGGGTATCCAAGCAAGTCAAGGTAACTGTTGCTTGCTCGCTGCTTGTGATTCATTCGAGTATACCTAAGCGCTTTCTAACGATATATTCTCGTCTTTCTCTACTCATACAAACACTATAAACCCCAATAAAGCCCAATAAAGATGTGCGCAAAACTTGCACGTCTTGTGCAGCAATTGTGTTCCCACTAAACCATCAACATCAATTAGCAGTTTACTTATGTGTGCTCTTTGCTCTCATTGTTTGTGTATAGCAGCATGTTAGCTGTTGCTATACTTATGTGCGATAAGAACAGTTACTAGTGCACTAAACATCAGTTACCCTTAATTTCCACATTAAAGTGAACACGCTATAGCATTATCAAGATTTACTGTTTGGCAGCTTACAGTTACGTGCGCCATTCTGCGTCGAACATTTCAAATCGACAAGTGTGGTATAACATTTTGAGGAAAAAGAAAAGTAGACGGCGCTATGAAATGCACGTCAATTATATATTCACTGGCGATGTTCCCACATATACAACCAACGAACAGAGTTCCTTTTTCAATAGATCTCAATTCGAAAGTAGATTTCTGACGTCCATCAGGTAGGCGTGCCACAACTGCAGCTGAGACTGCCTCCTGGAAATACGCCACGAAGAAACTTAAGGCAGTAGAACCTTAATGCAATTAACCTTACCTTTGTAACATGGCATCATAAGACCTACAGGTAAGCATGAGGAATATTTTCCACACTTGTTGAGAGCATTAAGTCATTAAGCATGCATGCTCTGAAGTATGATCACCCCGAACCTACAATGTGCTTTAGATGTCGCTTATAAACAATGTAAGCATTTAATGCACTTTGTTAGTGTTCATTTGAAGGAGAAGTGACACAAAAATATGTCCTGCATTTTGTGCTTTTTCGGGTAGTTGTCACCGCCATAATTACGGTATGGAAATCTTGATACCCCAAGAATCCCAAAAATAATTATTTATGACAATTAATTACAGCACCTTTTGTACAAGCTGTGCACCAATGCATGCCAAGTGCAGCTTTGGACAGGAAAAAGGTGATGGTGAGTCATGATGTCACCGAAAACAAAGGTGGTGGTCATGTGGTATCACAAACTGCTTAAAAGCGCCGTGATACAGCCTGATGCAGTAGTTGAAGGCCATACAATGACCATGTTGCCAAAAGCTGCCAAACAGGCTCTTGTTCGCATCTCTTGGAAATGCAGGCAGACACACTGCCCCTGTTTGTCCCTTCAAGTCCTGAATGAACGCAGCTTTTGGTGGCACCATCATTGTGTGTGTGTGTGTGTACGTGCCAAACGATTCTTGTTTATTACATAAGGAGGGTCTCGAATCCGGCAACATTGATGCCTTCAGGTAGCATGTGTGGTTTCATTGACCGGTTGCCTTCACCCAAAAAGATCACATTCTCGTGATGCCTGTGGCAGAAAGGATGTTCTACATCCACTACCAAGGTCTGTGAGTGGTGGCGCTGGCTAACACTCCCAGGGTTCTACTAGGATTCATAAAAACCCAAGCAAGTGGATGGGGAAATGGCACCGCGGTAGCTCAATTGGTAGAGCATCACATGCAAAATGCGAAGGTTGTGGAATCGTGCCCCACCTGTGGCAAGTTGTTTTTTCATCTACTTTCATTTCCATTAATTTATCGTTTCTTTATTTCATTTATTAAGCACAAATAATTTCCCCTGTGTTGTCCTTGGTGTCAGTGTTTGTTGGCTTTGTATTATATATGTATGTGTAGCATCTGGTGTGCTGTGAATAATATACAAGTGTTATGGTTATGTAACCAGTGTTACACTCTCATGTAGAATTGTACCCTCCCACCACAAAATGTGAAATAGTTCCTACCGTAGAACTATAGTAATTTCATGGCACTCAGCCATTTTCTTAGTAAGCTACCTAAACTACTGGTAGAAAAAACTAGGTTGAACATTCTTGTTTTTTAAGGGGGCATAATTAGATGGCGCATTAAATCGTGTTTATAACTCGGCAAGCGGCCGAGTACTGTGGTTTCCAGATTTATCTCTACTGAGATGTCAAATTGTGATGTCAGACTAACATACTAAGTCATTTTGTATGCACCTAGCTGTTCGGATCAGTTGAATTGCTTGCATGTAATGGTTGTTGGAGATTGGCAATTTTAACACAATACTTTCTTTTTTCATTTGATGAGCTTCACATTATGTAAATGACTAAGGGGATCATTAAAGAATTGCTGTGCAACATTTTTGCTAGCTGAGAAACTTATAATATTGTGACTGTCACTATTTGCAACTATGTCTGTATATCGCTTGTCACCATTGTTGATGCTTTGCAGCAGAGTGCAACCACCACGGCAAATAGTGAAGATGACAGGACACAAGATATATGAACAGGGCAGAGCCCTTGTCTCGTTGTCCATGCCGTTTGCCATGTTGAATATACACCAACCAATTGACCCAGCTTGGAACTTTCATAGAGTACATCTGCATATGCACTGTGCAGGCTGGGGTCACCACAGATGAGCTGGACAGGTACGCCCACAAGCTGTGCATCGAGAGCAATGCCTATCCATCGCCGCTCAACTACCGTTGGTTCCCGAAGTCTGTGTGCACCTCAGTGAACAATGTAGCCTGCCACGGAATCCCAGATGACAGGCCATTGCGTGATGGGGACATTATCAGTATTGATGTCAGCGTAAGTGCACTAATCATCTAGTGTCATCTGTTGCTTCACTAGCAAGCAGAAGTTACTGAAAATTCACCTGACCATCTCTTCCTGTTACTTGTCATTTTGCATTGCAATTTACTCTTTATGGCACCTATGAATATCTTTGTCATGTGCCTTGCTGACTAGATGCTTGCTCATTATAAAATATAAGGACGCCAAATAAACAGACACACTCAAGAGAAGAGAACGGGACAGGGTGGCACTCGCAACTGCTTTATTCACAGAACGCAGGCAGATATACGCAACACATATGCACAGAGCAAACTTACAATCACGGATCTAATCAAACATTATGATACACAATGCTCAAGAAACTTCTGCCCGGCCTTATATAAGGATAACGAAGTTTCGCTAACACACAAGCTGCCTTTCTTGCCTATGTGATAAACTTCAACCAGTTCCCTTGCTCTAGTATCACTGCTTCGGGCAAGAATCCGCACATCTGAAAAAACTGGTTCACAAGAGCATGAGGGACAGGTCCCGATGTGCTTAGGCATGCATTATGTATGCTTCTGATTAATACAAACTCTTAACCCTCTAAGACGCTGTCTACACAATTGTGCACAGCAGGAGAGCGCATCAATAGCAAAAGCACTGATGAAAGTAATGGTATTTAAAATATGTTTCATACATCTTGAGACACTTATTATTGGAACTGTGCTGCAATTTTGAATAACATGCAGAATGTTTTCGCAGAATGAGTGGGAAGGTAGACGGCTTGGTGTTTTTACTCTGTGTCAGTATGTTGTATGTAGCGGGTTCACTTTTTTATTGTTTTTTACAATGTCATGCACCAGGCATAATTTTCAAGTGGCTGGATAAGCGCTTTTCAAGCTTTTCAAAACATGAAATAGTACATGTGCTCATGTATTGTGTCCCTGTAGTGAGTTTTTGCATGGAGTCGAAATTTTGTCAACTTGACAAAACTCGCTAAACAATTGAAAATTCTTAATCTTTTCTGCAGCTGTACACTTTCTACGATTCTGAAGATGCAAGAGATGTGGTGAAAGCAACTTTTCAATCAAAGGGATAAAGTGGCGTCTGAAAGGGTTAAAAGCTTTAAATGTTGTTTTCTTTAAGTCAGGTTTCTGCATGTGAAAATGCTTGGAGGAATGTGCAGTAGCATTGTACTGCGCCCTTCTTTATGGCAGCTTTCTGTGAAGAATGAAGATAATTTAGTGCAAGATTTTCTGGTCACCTCATGTAATGTGCAACATAGATTCAATATGCTATCGAAGAGGTGACGAGAATACCAGATCCAATAAAGTTTTGCTGGAATTGCTATAATGTTTGTTCACAACCTTTGGCATATTAAATTTGAGCTAAATATTGATTACTAAAGTCTCTATTACTTTCCCGTTTGCCTTGTATTAGTCAAGTTCTAAAGTGCTCACTTACATGAAAAAAAAATTGATGCAATATTTTATTTATTAGGGCGAATCAGAAAGACATTGCCCCTGTTTTTTATTATCAAAATAAGGTACACACAGGTAATTACAAATGTACATGCTATTCTCTGTACCTTACACTATATCTTTACATAGCCCCCCCTAACGAGTTCAGACCATTTGTCCGATTGCAACACTAAATTTGAGATGCCCCTGTGGTCAGACAACGATGCACGTGGCCTCCCCAAATGCTCATTGTCATGCAACTCTTCACGGTCTTTTGCAAATTCACAACACCACCACTTCACACTTCTCAAAGCGAGACACCTTTCTCCATATGTGGGCTGCATTTTCCTGTGGATTTCGATGGGCATTCGTCCCTTGCTCCATGGAGAATGAATCTCACTGCATTGCTCGTACGCTGTGGACGTGGGAAGCACAACCGCCATCTTCAACAACTGACAGCTGGGCCGTGCCGCGGAGCTGTCGGCAGATAAGGCCGGGCTGGTCCGAAAAAGTTCCACCGCTGGAAGTGGATATGTCAAATGTACAGCCGTAATTTGGCTAAAAAAGAAATAGGGACAAAGACTTTCTGATTCGCCCTCATAGATTTATTTATTTATTTATTTATTTATTTATTTATTTATTTATTTATTTATTTATTTGACGTTTATAGAACTTGTACCAACTTGTACTGACGAAAACTTTCCTGGGGTAATTTTTGTTTGTATAATGATTCAATATTCATTACAACAAATCTAATAAGGTATGCTGAGACGCTCTCTGAGTTTGAAGTTTATTGTTTGTTAATGCATGTACAATCTTGCATGTTGCTCTTTTTCTTGACGATGTTGCTGCACAATTGCCATCAATATCATGAGGCTGGTGCGAATCTCGCCGTTTCTACTAAATACACCTGTGAGCAAAAGTGCACATATCACACTGGCTTCTCGAAAAAATTAGATTCCTTCATTTCTTCTAACACACATCAGAAAATTGACGAGTGCACTTTGGTGTTTGTGTGGTAAAGTATGAACTACGGTATTCAATTTTGGGCTGTGTAAATAAGCTTCGAAAAAATTAAACTTTTTCCCTTGAACTCATCCGTACACTGTTTCTCGCGAGTTTATACACCTTGAGCATGGAAAAAGCTTCATTTAAGCAATTACAGTCTGTGTCCTGAAATAATTAAGTTAGAAGTTAATTATTAAATTTTGGTTGATTGGTCAATTATTTTGGGATTATCCCACATCTAGTGAGGTCTGCCACTGCTAATAATTCATTCCTAAAAAATGTATTATCTCTATTGCACTGTTTAACACTCTGACTCTCCCAATTTGAAGTGCACTGTACAATCGAATTACAGTATAATGTAGTTGCATCTGATGAGAAATGCCTTTGTTATATTCTAGATTCAATGTAACCATGCACAGTAACACCAGCAAAAAAAAAATCGAGAATTTTGCATTCAATTTATTACACCCATGTTTGTTATATTGAAGCTGGACTGTATGTGTTAAATGGGTAACCAACTGCATGCATTCTTTTTTTGTTAGGTGTTCTATAATGGCTACCATGGAGACTGTGCCGAGACCTTAATGGTTGGCCACTCTTTGGACGAGAGGGGCAAGGCATTGGTGCAGACGGCTCGTGAGTGCCTGGATAGGGCCATCAGCATCTGTGGTCCTGGCCAGAAGTTCAGTGAAATTGGCAGAGTGATCAGGTAACAAAGCTGTACTGCTTGTGTAGTTCTTTGTAAAACTGTCATCAGGTAAGATTTCAGTGTAGGCTAGTCAGCCTGTGCTGTCCCAAACTATATCCTTGTACTGATGGGAACAGAAGAGTAATAGATCATTCTGGTCTATCCTGCCTTTCTTGTGGCCTGGCTTCTTATTGTGGAGCGTTGAACACTGTTCTGTCTGGTATAAAATGTGCCGTTTGTTCTACTCGCATTATGTGTGTTTTTCCAGCACTTTTTCGTAGTTTCTGCGAGGGTGATCACTTTCATACATCTGTGCATTCATTCTTTCGTTCATTCATCTACATTTCTCTCAAAGGCATTGCAGTGGGAGTTGTCATCATTCACAAAAAATGTGTTGCACCAAAAGTAGCATTAAAACATTCAACATGATGGCAAACATCTTGCAAAACATATACGTTTTGTTGCACTGGAAGGAGCAATACAGTAAGGTACTTCAGAAAGCGGCTTTGAACTTGTGCCAGTCTGCGTTTCTCACTTCTTTGTCATGTTGTGGTGTAGCCTGACATGGTGGTGTAGTCCTTAAGAGGAAGCTTTAGCTCGGGCCCAACTCCGACGCGGCCTATTCAAATACATGTAAAAACGCAAAAACGTTTTTCTGAGATAAACCCTGAACCGATTTTAGTGAAATTTGTTGCATTTGAGAGAGAAAGTTAAATTCTAGTGACTGTTGGAAGTGGAATTTTGATTTAGGGCTTGAATTTTGTTAAGAGGATTTTCAAAAATTGAGACGTATGAAAAAAATAGAAGCACAAAGTTTACAAACTAATAGCTCTGCATCAAGAACAGATATCGCGATTCTGTAAACGGCATCCATTAGATCATTGAAAGCGGACAAATTTGATAGGTCAGTTTACATCTTACGTGAATTTGTTACGTTGTTTACAAGGGTTCTGCAAAAGTTGTAATTACACATTACTCCATTTTTTTAGATTCATGTGTAACACACCAATTTTGTCCGTTTTAGACGTGCTATCAGGTACAATTCATAGAATTACGATATCGTTTTTTCTTGCAGAGTTACGTAGTTGTAAACTTGATAGTTTCGTTTTCTGAAAATTTGCGATTTTTGCCAAGTTTTTATAAAAAATTCACAACCTAACTCGAAATTTCGAAACCAACAGTCACTAGATTTTAAGTTTTTCTTTTAACTGCAACAAACCTCGTCAAATTTGGTGCAGTAGTTGCCGAGAAAAACGAATTCTCCTTTTACATGTATTTAGATAGGAGCTCCCGAGCTAAAGCTTCCTCTTAAAGGCCACTTGAAAAATTTTGATTAAACATAGGAACTTGTACAGTGCTGCCTTGGAAGTGTTTTACCACAAGAAATATCAAGTCGGTTTATTATTAGAGGAGATAGGAGAAATGGAACCGTCCTGTTACCATGCCCCCAAGAAGCAAGCTTTGCTGCAAATGCTCTCCCCCTTTGCCATAACTAGCATCCACAAGCTGCATTCCTTCCCTGCCTTCACCCATACTGGACCTGATGTCATGTTAACGTCACAAGCCTTGCCTTGTTTTCTTTCTTTTTTTCCTTTTGTTTTTCGCACTGTGTCGCACTTCCAGTGGTGGTCTTGCATGTTTTTCATCGGACGATTTACCGGAGTCATGTGCCATAATTGGTGATGCTGCAGGTGTGTCTCTTATTTTGGCTGTGTTCCAATACTCGCCGTAGGTGGCAAAGTAGATGGCTAAGCGAAGACAGCCAGAAGACAAGTCAATAACGATGCAGGCTACTTTCCTGTCCACCGAAGATGGTGGCTGAGCAGGACACTTGGAAAGCCAACAGGAAGGTTGTCCGCACACTAAAAAATGCAGACACGCTTTCCTGTGCCCTTAATATAAGCTACATCGTGTTTTTCATAGGTTCGCAGGCACAAATACATAACATACAAAAATAATTTGTGCTTTTCTCAACTTTTTCTTGTCGCCACGAGGTGCCGTCACGTTGGAGAAGAGTCTTCCATACGTCTTCCAGACAGTTTGAAACACATTCCATTACATGGCCTCAGAGCTGTCTTGGCCATCTCCTTAGCTGTCTACGTAGACTGTCTCTAATACTGGCCAGAATTGGAACGCGCCCATAGAGTTGTTTATGGGTGTGACCTTAATTCACGAGCAGGAAGCGGGACTCGCTCAAGAGAAAGGGTGCACAGGCTTTAGTTAGAAATTTGAGCTGTTTTTGCACCATGAAGCAGTTTGATACTTTGCAGACATGACTATCAGTGCATGATCAGCACACCATGTTTGTCAGTTTGCAACCCTCAAGTTTGGAGAGGGGCCCTTAAACCATAATGAACCAGCTAGCCCAGCAACAAGTTTTGGTGGAGGTGTAGTAGAAGGGAAATAGTAGCAGTGGAGTGAGCCCCAAAGCACGATGGCTGCTCTTGATTTAAATATAGTACTGTGGAATTGCATGCACCATAAGGGGGAGTTACTTCAGGATCATTTGCACAGTAGGAACCCGAATACGAGATGTAATTGCAGTGACTGCAAAATAGATGAAAATAAAGGAAACGTATTTGTAAGTAACTCAACCAAATGCAGTTTTTATAAGGAGAAAAAAAAACACCTAATCACCTTCTGTACTGAAAAGTAATCCAAGGCGCAATTTTGATGTGATGGAATGTGGGTTACTTGTGGCTCCAGAATTGCTGAAATATGCACTAGAAGGGGCAAGAATGCTCGCAAATGGAATTTACAAGTAGCTCTTTGGCTATGTTGCTGCTGTTGTGCCCAGTAGTAGTGCTTTCTCAACTTGTGTTCTAAAAGGACAATGTCAACGATTTGTGGCAGCCTTTCACCATTTCCCACATGTACTGGAAGAATGAGGCTTCTTCCCGCATTGCGCATCGGCATCTATTTAGTGTATTCATCTAACTTTACTTGCATTTTCTCTTCAATTAGCTTGATGTACCTCTAAATGCATAAGAATTTCAATTCCTACCCAACGACAAAACCTGTCCGTCCATCTGTCAGTTAAAACAAATTGCTATAAGGAAAGTAATCTATAACACAAAATGAATTCGAAAGTAAATATGTTGGCGGTGGTGAGCTCTGAATCTGCGACCCTACGCTCAGAAGCCGACTGTCTTACCCACTGGGCTAAACATCCACGCTTGCGGAAGGTGAATATATCTGAACCATATGAATGTGTTGTACTGGCGGTACAAAACAAATCTCAAAGGAGAACAGTTTTTATAAAGGCTTTCTTGAAAGATTTGGTTATGGTGGAATGAAAGCCAGCTCTAGGACCACATGTAGAGCCGACTTGGAGTATTTTAGACATCAGGAAAATTCGCGGACATGTAAAGCCAGACATGCCACATCCCTAATGTGTTTCAGTGGTTGCGGGATGTGCCTTTCGTTGGGGCGTTCCTTCACTGACCAAAATGCTACCGATCTATGAGGACTCATGTGCTTTGCATCGTGCAACACTGACAGATAAGCAGTCATTGAGTTGATAAGGATGATAAGGAGTGATGAGGGGTTATATGGGTCTCATCACAGTTGATAACAGTTCGACACAGGTGTTTAAGGTGCTAAAGAGCAATAAATGCTTATAATGATCGGAGCAATTCTGAGACGCCCCGCAGGAGCGTCTGCGTCAGAAGGCATTTGGTGTGTTGCGACACCACGTACTGAAACACCACGTATACCATCCAGCCATGCACACGGGGGTCGGACCCTCCCGCGTGTACGGCTTAGCCGTGTCCGGGGAAAGAGAGATCCTGGGGGCTGAGCCGATGCCGGATGTTCAGACCGTTGAGGCCCCCGGTGGAGGCAATGCACCTCTTTGGCCTCTGCTTCTCGTAGACGGCACCCCTGGACCGACCCACCTGGGGCAAATCGGCAGTCATCTTTTCCTGTCCCCATGTTCAGTCTTTTTCTTTCCTATCTTCTTTCTTTTACTGTCCTATCATCTCTTCTCTTCTGTCACTTCCTAATTTTCCTAGGGCGGCTAGGGTTAACCTTGTGCATGTGCCCTCTCTTGGGTATAATATATTAGGTTATAGTGGCAATGTACGGTTGACGCCTGCAGCCTCACGCATTAAGTTCTGCAGCGTCCCCAAGTTGGGCTCCGTGATGGGTGGCCACTATTGCTGCCAAAAACAAACCGAAATACTATGGGAACACCCGCATTTCCCCGCCTACTTGATCGTCAACCTCAGAAGAGGGGATGCACCGGAAGACTTAAGCACATATTTCACCCGCACAAAAGAGACCTACCCGAAATACCATGTTGTACATAGCAAGAATTCTGAAGAACAGGCCAGATTTATTTTGCCATTCACTGTAGCAAAATCTTTGACCGAAGCCTTAGGGTCATGTTATAAGGTGGTGAAAATAGCTAGTGGAGACTTTCTTCTTAAGATCCCTCAGAAAAATCAGTATGTGAAACTAGGCAGTCTTGTGACATTTGGCAATACACCAGTCTCTGTTACACCACACAGATCAATGAATAGCTCACGCGGAGTGGTGTCAGAGGCAGACCTCCAAGATTTGACAGAAGCTGAACTCCTGGAAGGGTGGAAAGAACAAAATGTCACCAATGTAAAACGTATTATACTTAGACGAGACAACAAGCATCTTGTCCTAACATTTGCATCCAGCGTACTGCCAGAAAGCATCGAAACAGGATATATCAGGTTAACTGTCCGACCATATATCCCCAACCCTAGACGCTGTTTCCAATGTCAGAGGTTCGGCCATGGCTCGCAGAGCTGCCGTGGTCAAATAACTTGTGCAAAGTGTAGAGTCCAGGGCCACCCCTCCGACAACTGCAGTGGCACACCTCACTGTGGTAACTGCAGTGGTGACCATCCAGCCTACTCATGCTCCTGTCCGAACTGGAAGAAAGAAAAAGACATATATATTCACCCTCAAAGTCAAAGAAAACATTTCATTTAATGAAGCCCGTAAGAGGTGCTCACCTTTCCACAACACACCTTATGCTGATGCGGCGCGTCGGGGGGCAGCGTCGCAGCGGCCATTGCCAAGGGCTTAGCCCACGTGTAGCGAGCAGGTACCTTTGGCTCCTGCCCCCAGGGTGGAAGTAGGTAAGCCTACTCCATCCAACCAGCAAACAGGCCAGGCTATCCTTGGGTTGCCGGCCCCACAAGAGTTATCTGCAGCAACCTGCGCTACACGCAGCGATCCCGCAGGACCGATAGCGGCCCTGAAGGTAGGTGCAGCCAAGGCTGCCTCAACCTCCCCGGCCCCTTCCAGCGCTGGCAACAGCCGGTGCAGCCAAATTTTACATGGAGCCCCGTCAACCTCCGGGCTGGTGGGCGCAGGGGTCTTGCCTTCCGAGGCGGCACTCTCTCGGAAAACATCTCGATCGCAAGAGCACGCATCCGGCGCCTCACAAGAGGCAGTTGACACTACACCCATCCTCACGGTGCACCAAGCGCCTAAGAAGCGGCGAGGCTCCCTAGAACGCTCCGGAAAGGACAAAACACCCGGTACAGGGCCTCCAAAGAGCTCTGCAATCTAATCTCTATAATATCGGTAATCACTTCTTTTTGTTTCTGTATGCACAGCACCAATTTACTTGCAATATGGATACACAAATTATTCAATGGAACGTCAGAGGTCTTCTTAGAAACCTTGATGATGTGCAAGAATTTATCCACGAAGACAATCCAAAAGTGCTGTGTTTACAGGAAACACACCTAAAATCAAAACACACACACTTTCTCTGACAGTATGTTACTTTTCGCAAAGATCGTGATGATGGTATCGCATAATCGGGCAGTGTTGCCATTGTAATTCAAAAAAACATAGCGTGTCAATGTTTACAGCTACGAATGCCCCTTGAAGCAGTGGCGGTTCGAGTTGTTCTCCTGAGCAAACTTATCAATATTTGCTCGCTTTACATACCCCCACATTACCAATTGAACAAACATGAATTTCAGTCCTTTATAGAGGAATTGCCAGAACCTTATGTTGTTCTTGGTGATTTCAATGCACACAGCTACCTGTGGGGCGACCCTCGTATAGATGCGCAAGGTCGTCTTGTTGAACAGTTCCTTTTTTCTTCTGGTGCGTGCCTGCTGAATAAGAAGGAACTCACATATTACTCTCTTGCAAACAGAACCTTTTCTTCAATAGATCTTAGCATAGCTTCCCCGTCTATACTACCTGAACTTGAATGGGAAGTTACCAACAATCCTTACGGGAGCGACCACTTCCCCATACTGCTAAGAACATCTAATGAAAATGAATATCCACCACACGCTCCTAGGTGGAAGGTTGATACAGCCGATTGGGAGAAATTCCGGACTCTTACTAGTATCTCATGGACTGACATGTCTTCGTTAGGAATTGATGCTGCTGTGGAGTGTTTTACAGTCTTCATAATAGATGCCGCATCTAAATGCATATCTGAAGTAAGTGGTTTGGCATGCAAACGGCGTGTCCCATGGTGGAACGACGAATGTAGGACCGCTCGTAAGAACCAGAACAAAGCGTTGGGGTCGTTATGCGCTTCTCCCATTGCAGAGAATCTTATTAACTTCAAGAAAGTAAAGTCTCAAGGCTAGAGAATGTGCCGACAGGCCAGAAGAGAGAGTTGGCAGAAGTTTTTATCAGGCATTAACTCGTATACAGATGAGGCCAAGGTCTGGAACAGAGTTAATAGGATAAGAGGGCAACAAACATATTCACTCCCTTTGGTAAACACACAGGGCGATACACTGCAAGATCAGGCAGACTCAATTGGGGAACACTTTGAGAGCGTGTCAAGTTCAACCCATTATTCACAATCCTTTCTCAAATATAAACAATTGGAAGAATGTAAGCCATTCATAACAAAAAGTCGACAGAATGAACCTTACATTTATCCTTTCAGTATTGCCGAGTTGAGAGCTGCCTTGAGTACATGCAAGAGCTCTGCACCGGGATCTGACAGAGTCATGTATGATACGCTCAGAAGCTTGCACAATGATATGCAAGTTACACTACTCACACTTTTCAGTGCTGCAGTAAAACACGTTGTGGGGCTAGTTGGTGCATAGCTTTCAACAGAATATGCGCCAAAAAGTGACAGCACACAAGAAGAAAACCAGACTGAACAAGGCGCTATCTGGGCTGTAGGATACCTTCCAACGGCATGGAAAAAAGCCATTGTGGTCCCTGTTTTGAAACAACGCCGTGACCCTTCCTAAGTGGCAAGTTACTGCCCGATAGGCCTCACAAGTTGCTTTTGTAAGGTATTTGAAAAAATGATTAATCAGCGACTCATCCATTTCCTTGAAATTAACAAAATGCTTGATCCCTATCAGTGTGACTTCTGAGAAGGGCGCTCCACAACTGACCATCTTGTACGTATTGAAGGACATATACGTGACGCGTTTGTACACAAACAGTTTTTCTTATCGATATTCCTCGATATGGAGAAGGCGTACGATACAACATGGCGCTACGGAATCTTGGTTGTCAGAATTTGTCAGAATTTGTCAGAATTTATTTGTCAGAAATGGGCATGCATGGTAATATGGTTAACCTTATAGAAAGCTACTTGTCCAATCGTACCTTCCGGGTAAAAATCAGCAATGTACTGTCATGTCCTTTTACGCAAGAAACTGGTGTACCCCAGGGAGGCGTACTCAGCTGCACACTCTTTACTGTTAAGATGACAACAATTCATGCTTCATTACCACCGGCCATTTTCTATGCCGTCTACATGGACGACATTCAAATAGGTTTCAAATCCTGTAACCTCGCTGTGTGCGAGAGAGAGGTACAGCATGGCTTGAACAAAGTGTCAACATGGGCAGAGAAAAATGGATTTCAAATCAATCATCACAAAAGTTATTGTGTTCTTTTTACACGAAAAAGAGGCCTGGTTCCTTGCTTAGAACTGTGTGGACAACAAATACCTGTCAGCAAAGAGCACAAATTTCTAGGTATTATACATGACTATAGGCTCACTTTCATTCCACAGATTAAATATTTTAAAGAAAAATGTCTAAAAACAATGAACTTAATGAAACTTCTATCCCAGACTACATGGGGTAGTGACAGGTAGTGTTTAATGAATCTCCACAAAAGTCTAATTCGGTCTCGATTGGATTATGGTGCTGTTGTATATAACTCTGCCACCCCGAGCGCGCTAAAGATGCTGGATCCTGTTCACCATCTAGGTGAACAAGCCCAATTGAAAGCTTATATGCCGAATCGAATGAGTGGTCACTCTACCTGCAGAGATCATGCATCAGTTTTACATATTTCCTTAAAATGCACTCTAATCTTGAACATCCATGTTCTAATAACATTACCGATATGACGTGTGCTACACTTTTCAGCAATCGCCACTCTATAAGACAGCCTTTCTCGCTGCGTGTGAAGGAGCTTAGCGATGAAATGCATGTCCCACTCCTCGAGCATCGTTTAGTGCAACCAACCAAGCTGTTACCCCTTAAGGAGTGGCAGGTGGTGGAATGTAACATATCCTTTCTAAAAGTTACAAAGCACACTCCAGAGGTCGAAATCCGAATGCATTTCCTAGAACTTCAGTACAAGCATTCGTGCACAGAGTTCTACACAGACCCTTCCAAGTCACATGCCGGAGTGTCCTATGCTGCCGTCGGTCCATCCTTTTTGGAATACAATGTACTGCATCCAGAAACAAGTATCTTTATGGCTGAGGCATGCGCACTATTGTTGGCAGTTAAGCATTTATGGAAATAAAAACTCCAAAAATAAGTTATATACTATACGGACTCCCTAAGTGTTGTGAAGGCATTGATGTCATTCTGTAAGCACAAAAATCCAGTAATTAATGAGCTCTATTCCGTCCTGTGTAAAGCATATATATCTAACCAGCATGTGATTATATGCTGGGTGCCTGGCCATAGGGGCATCGAGGGTAACATTCTAGCGGACCAGATGGCCACATCAATTTCGTAGCCCTTCTTACGAAGGAAACTATGAAACCACTGGCAACACATGTAGGATGCAGAAATAAATAACAAACTGCATGTGATAAAGCCACAGTTAGGTTTTTGGCCCTCCGCAACAAAATCACGGCAAACAAATGTGCTATTCTGTCATCTCAGAATAGGACACACATTTGGCACTCATAACTTTTTACTCACTGGAAATGATCCTCCAACATGTGGTAGATGTGGGGAGAGGCTGACCGTCCTCCACGTCCTCCTGGAGTGTCGGGAAGCCGAATCTGAGAGAAACATTTTCCCCTAGCATACCGGCAGCACATCCCCCTTCATCCTGTAATGTTACTCGGCCCAGAACCACTCTTTGACACCAACGCAGTCCTAGGTTTCCTGAAAGATGTTGTGTTACATGTTATTAGCCCCACACATTCGTAGCGTCTCCTCTCTTCAGAGGATGCCACTGTGATAGTCGTTTTGTAAGGCACATGCCTCTAGGCTCTTGTGTTTCAAGGGCTCTGGCAAGGCAGTAGTGCTCCAGGTAATTTTACTATCTCACATATTTTCTATATTGCATCAGTCTTTCTTGATGGATTTTAAAGCATATAGAACATGTCATTTGTCATTGACATAATCTTATTACAGATAGATGTTACGCACTCTAGAGCAACTATTTTTAAGGCCCCTTTACAGCCACGTCACATCAACTCGTAGCACTCATACCTACACTGCGAACCCATCACTATGGACCTGGCACTCTTTGGCCATACCCGGCCATTGCGCCAATAAACACCATACATTCATTCAATTCTGAGACGGTTGATAAGAACCGATAATAGTTCACAAGGGTCAGATCATGTTCGAAAAGGTTGATAAGGACTGGACCTGTTGCGATAAAGTTGATAACTGTTTATACTGGTTGAAACAAATTTGATAAGATTGATAATGACACCTAGCTGCATGGAGATAAGCAAATGACACAATGCTTATGCATACCTAGATAACTCCAGTGGAGTTTCTGTATGAATTCTTTATTTCAGTTTCATTGATGTTCTTTATACCAAAGGGATAGTCATTCATTCATTCATTCATTCATTCATTCATTCATTCATTCATTCAAACATGCTGCGGGCCCCGTTTGGGCTTACATAGGAGCGGTTACAACAGAAGAAAGAAACCATAGCATGATAGTGAAGCTGTCTTAAATGTATGAAAGCTCCATGCTAAATATGCTATGAGATATCAGGACAACCTAGGTAAGATACATTCATGAAAAATACATAAGAAACTGTGATTACATCAAAAATATGGTGGACCACTTAGAAAAGATTAAAACACAGTACACTACAGTGCCTTTACACACAGAATTGCTTTTACATGTTCTTGCTTGCAGCATTGTGGCAGCCCAGGCGGGCTTCACAGTTGTGCCTGCATTCTGCGGCCATGGCATTGGTACCTACTTTCACGGACCGCCTGACATCTACCACTTTGGTAAGAACCACCGCTTGAGCTTGGCACCATGCAATTGTATCTTTGCTATAGTGAATGGCGAGGCTTTGTGACATGGGAGTTAAAGCTTTTCAGTTTGGCATGCTGTATGACGATGATTTATTGGCATCCCCTTTGAAACGAACTGGTGAGAAATAGTCACCTAACGTGGTTGAGTTACTCAGGTATGCTATATATACATGCTTTTCATTGTATCATTTTTGTATACATCTCTCTAATGGTTCTTCTCTTCCTCAAAACTTGTCTATCTACCTTGTACCACTATCTACCAGTCTTTCGTACACAAAGGGGCGCCCCCGAACTATGGTAGAAAGTTAAGAGTGTGTAGGGGGGGGAGGAAACAGCTTTACTGATGTTTTAGAGTAAGCAAAACAGCAATAACTAATGCTTGCCAAGGAGGCTCTGCTTTCTCTCACCTTTTTTTTTTTTTAGAGCAATAGCTCTACTGCTTTAGGTAAAAATCTAGAAAACACCTGGTTCCAAAAATTCGACCTCCAAGCCCAGTCAAGGTCAGATCTTGCGGCGTTTCCCTTCCGCATCTGGGGAAACGCGAAACCATCGTACGTGGAATCTGCATCGATTCAGCGTCTGTTCCGAGCAGCCAACTGCCGGACTACTTGGTGCGGTAACACATGTACAGCAGCAACACACCCCTAGCTTTCTCTTTGTATCCAAATAAATTTGTCTGTGAGTATAGTATGCCTATGTTTACACATTTATATGGCCAATGAAACTACTGTCCTTACCTCGTATAGCTGCCCACTAACTTGCTATCGCAATCGATGATTTACCTTTTGGGCGATACCACAACATTTTAACAGTATGTGCATGGTGTAACCATTCATGATGGATAATGTAATAAACTCTCTAATCACACCAGTAATCCGACAGTTATGCCCGAAACTATAGTCGGCTGAGGAAGGATATTGTCTACGTACACCTCGTATTCAGCACTGCTGCAAGTTACTTGTGAGATCAAGTATAGTAAAGGAGCTGCCTATTGAAGTTGCATTAAGTGTAGCTGCACAAATATAACAGCTGCCTGTAAGCTTCCATGTTACACATGCTGATCATGATTATCAATATAAGCTATCAAAGTAAAGTTTCGTGAAGCGATGCACATTTGTCACTAAAAGTTGTTCAGCAGTTAAAAAAAAGACAGGCCAGTTTTCTCACTGTGTTCTAGCGATACTGTCCACATAAACTTCAGGTTTGCTCGGGAGTGTACAGCATTGTACACTCACAATTATGAATCCCCAACTTGCCCAATCAGTCACTCTGCTAAGTTACAGTTCAAGTTTGCATTGCGCTATGTAGGAACAATAAACTTCTTGAGTTGTGCTGTCAAACAGGTATTAGGAGACCTGTGATACAGATGTGTGAATGGCATTTCTTGCACAGATTTCTTAACTGCACTCTCTTGCTTTGCGTGTGTTATTTGCACCTAAAATCCTGCTATGAAAGACATTGGGCTTGATTTGGTGCCAAGGGGTAACCTTATGGTACCTACGACAGGTGTGATATAACCTCCTGTTGCTTTTGCTTTTCTTGCATATAACTTCATTATATTTTTTTTCAGACAATGATGAAAAAGGAGAAATGCTCGAAGGGCTCGTGTTCACGATTGGTAAGTGTTCCTGAAAAGGACGCTTTGGCCCATACTACAGGGGGGCTCTGAGGCCTGAGCCCACTTCAGAGTTTTCCGAAGGAGAGGGGCTGAACGCCCCCCCTCCTCGGGCGATACTGAAGCCCCTCCCCCACACACACACGCACACACCAAAAGTGTCATTGCCAGAGCTTTGTCAGCCGCATCATTTGAGGTTTCTTTTGACTTTTTTCGACCTTTTCACTTGATGTCTTACTGGGGCTGATAGCTTACTGCAGCATTGTTGGCAGGGACATGCACGACTTTTATTTCATAGTTTCGCTTTATTTCTGCAAATCCTTACAATAGGAGGACATGTTTATTAGAAGCACTAGTGGCACCTGCCTCATGCGTATTTTCTCACTTCAACATTGTTTTAAATTTCTACTGTAAACACCATGCACATATACAACATATTTAAATACGTATACACAGAGAACAAAGTTTATTGCATCTTTTAAAGAGATGGAGGTAGGCAATTAAAAATTATTTCTAAATGTATGGATAGCGTATGCCTAAAGAATAAATATTTTGCTGCATGTTCACCACGCTTCAAATTGTTTTGCGTGCTTTTTTTTACCATGAAAAAAAACAATAGACTTCAGTGACCCCTTTGGCAGAGACTTTTATCAATGGCATGCGAAATGCGCGTGACTGTCGTGTGTCTCAGTATTTCTTCTCTTTCCAGTAAGCAATGCTAACGACTCTTGAAAAAAAAAACATTTCCAACAAATTACAACATTTATTAGGGATGGGAACATCGTAACTTGCATGCAAAGGTCATAAATATATACAGGGTGTCCTATCATGCACCAAGATTTAACAAAAAAGCAATGCGTTACTCGAAGAAAACAGTGCATATTGTTTACAGTACAGTGGAGTAGCTGCCAATATTTTTTTTTGTTACTGAGATTTATTTAAGTAATTGTAATTATTTTCTAACTCGAAACATACTATCCTAATTATCAAAGTGTCAATGAGGCATTTGAAGGCACAGCCAAGGGACGTCTAACCGGGATATTTTTAGCGAAGTACTAATTGCATACTAATTTCTTGCGATTGATAAATAAACTCTGCAAAATATGGAGAATACCACGTGACTGCGCTCCCACCCACATCATAAAGCAGCGCCCTCGAACATACTCCCTCTGAATTAGCCAGGACAAAATAAAGGAAATAAATAATAACATCGTGATCGAGCTAGTGCCTTATCTGCCACGCCCCGGCCGAAGTAACACGTCGCGTTTGGTGTTAGTTGGAAACAAACTGTGATAGCTAAGAACGGCAGAAAGCTGTGCTAGTTAGTAAGGATTCATTATGGAAAAGTGGTGAGGTGTACAGACAGGACACAAGAGAAGAGAAGTGGACTGTACCCGACTGACACGTGGTGATACCATTCCAGAGCTTGCGCAGATGAGTTTTGCGTCTTCTTTCTTTCTTTCGCCTCAGTGCTCCCTTCAGGTGATAGTCGGCATTCGTGTTGTCCACTTCTCTTCTCTTGTGTCCTGTCTGCACACCTCACCCTTTTTTGCATACTGTGATAGCTGTTGTCTTAGCATAGATAAAGTGTACAGATGGTTCTTTTTTTTTTGCCACCAAAACTATCGCCACAATAGCAAATTGATAACGTGAGTGCAAAGATTTAAAGGTGCCTTCTGTTTCGTCCGAGTCGCAATGTCTTTCTTTAGTAAGCAGAAAGAAAACATGATCCTTGCCTTCGGAGCTGCATGTGGCAACAAGAGGAAAGCCTTAAATATATATATATATATATATCAGTCATGGGAGTGTGGCAGTAGACCAAACGCATTGACTATCATCAGAAGTTATGAAAACCCGAGACAAACCGGTAGCTTCATGAAACAGCAGCGGAGGACTCCATCTTTTAGTCCTAGTCTATGCACAGATGTTCTAGCATTTATGGCCTCAAACCCTCGTGCTAGCGTACGGGACGTGGCCGCCTAGGTACCAATTTCCAAGTCATCAGTTTGGAGGATTCTAAATGACGGCGTTTCACCCGTACCACCTTAACGAGCACCAATGCATAGAAGATAGGGAGCCGTAGAATCGCCTATATTTCTCAAACCAGACGCCGAGGGATCGCCGAGAAAAAGGTGGGCTGGACCAACAGGTTTCCCATCGCTCGAACCAGCGACACCGAATTCCCACCCCTCACCCCCTCCCAACCCCCTAACTCACTAGTGAATCCGCAAAAGGACAGTAGCGAAGTGATAGAGCTTCAGAGGATCATAGAGCGCCAAAACGTTCAGATCCAGGAGCAGAACGCCCAAATATGGGTGCTTATGAGTAAGATCAAAACGCTGGCAAATAACGGCAGCTCAGCAAATGCAAGCCCCCAAAACAACAACACGGTGGCAAACAACGCCGCAGGCTTGTGCAAGGTGGCACGGAGGGACGGCGGGCGGCGGGAAAGGCTGGAGTTACGCAACGTGCATCAAGTAATCAAGAGGCGATGGACGCCGAAGAGAGCTGTGCGAGCAGAGAGGAAGTGGCGATCGCAGAGACCGCGACCATGGCAATGACACAGATCCCGCGAGAAGCAGAACTGACGCCCACTTTGGCCACAATTTCCCAAAATAACAAAAGGCTAGGCAAAATGGACGCCCAACTCGAAGCTGTTGAGAGTCAGCCTCACTCGTCATTGGTGAAGCACAAGCACCTAGAGCCAAAAGTATCCTCAACATCGGTGAGGAGCCGCTTCGCGTCCCTGAAAAAGGAGCAGGCCGAAAAAATCAAAGGCACAGTCGTGAAAAGGCGCAATCGGCTCTAGATGTCCGGGAAGGATGATGCAGAAGCCAAGTAAGAAGCACAGGAAGAAATCCGGGGGGGATACCACTGTAATTTATCAATGGAACTGACGCGGGATTTGCAACAAAGAAGCGGAACTAATGTTACACATTGATGGGCAAGAAAACTAGCCCGATGTGATTGCTTTACAGGAAACAAACGGGAAACCAAGACTCCTGGGGTACTTCACTTACACGGACCCCACGGAGAACGGAACAGCGTTGCTCGTCCGCAGCAACGGGGCGGCAACTCAACATGTCACGGCGTAGAGTGGGTGCGAGCACATGCTGGTTGAAATTCATGCAAGAGAAATTGGCAGCAATTTATTTGTAATGAGCGCATACTGCCGGCCGTCACAACGGCAGTACGAATTTGACCGCATAGTGAGCCAGGCAAAAGGGTTGGCAGGGACCAGGCCACTCCTGATCCTTGGCGACTTTAACGCCCCTCACACAACGTGGGGCTATAAGTTCCAGTCCAAGAGAGGAAAAGCATTGGCCAAAGCAATGGAGGATCACGAGATGGCTCTCCTGAACGATCCGGACGTAACCACCAGAAGAGGCAACAGTTCCGCGAGGGACACCACACTAGACCTGTCGTGGTTACTGGACACGCTAGACATCTCCTGGAGAAGCGAGGAAGTGGACCTGGGGTCTCACCACAGCGTGATCAAAATCACAAT
The DNA here is from genome assembly GCF_038994185.2 of Dermacentor albipictus. Classification (NCBI taxonomy): domain Eukaryota; kingdom Metazoa; phylum Arthropoda; class Arachnida; order Ixodida; family Ixodidae; genus Dermacentor; species Dermacentor albipictus. Next base: position 19,682,909 of record NC_091824.1, read on the forward strand.
CCGAGGCTCTCAATATCGGGCTGTGCTGGGGACGGCACGGATCACGGATTGGGACAAGATGAGAAAGTTTACCAAAGAACAAGAAGAGGCGTCCGAGGAAGAATCGGGACAAGCTGAAACACAACAGACCTACACCAAATGGGCAAGGGACCAGAAGAAGGCCCTCCAAAAATTTACCCAAGAAATCGCAACGACGTCACAGACACCGTAAGTGGACACCAAACTGACCCACATGTGGGTGGCCCGGCACTCGTTAACGTGATGGTGGAAACGTCAGAGACACAACAGAAAGCTGGCCAAGCGCATAGCAGTCTTGAACAAGCAGATTCCTGAGCACGCGGCCAAACTAAGTAGGGAAAATTGGCTGAAGACCTGTGACGACCTGCAGGGCAAGCTCTCGACGTGGAAGAATTGGTGTCTCTTGAGGCATCTGATCGATCCCCTGAGTAGCAAAACTGCAACCAATCGTAACCTCACCAACATATTGAACATGTACAAGGGAGACGGCCGCAGGCTCCTGGAAGACCTAAAGGCGAAGTACCTAAAACAGAGAAGCGCCAGTACCTTGTGCCCAAGAGGTACGAAGGACCTGTCAACGAAGAGCTTGACCGGCCGTTTACCATGATGGAACTGCGGACAGCGATAGATGAAAGTAACAAGAGAACTGCACCCGGCAGGGATGCCATAACTTACAAATTACTCTGTAACATGAACGGTACAGTGGCGCGCGGCCTCCTAGAGCACATAAACGAAGCCTGGGAGAGCTCGTGGTTGCCGAAGGAATGGAAGGACACCGAGGTCCGCTTCATTCCAAAGCCCAGCAAGACCCTCACGATAGACAACATGCGGCCAATCTCCCTCACGTCCTGCTTGGGGAAGGTGATGGAGCGCATGCCGGAGACAGTGTACAGCTTCAGGCAACATCTCAGCACCCAAGACATGATCCAACTCCACGAACTGGTCGTCAAGCCGGCAACGAGCCACGTGTCACGTGAGATACTTGCCCTCAACCTGAAGGGAGCGTTTGACAACGTGTCCCACGTGAGCGTGTTGCAGAATCTGAACAAGACCAGGTGTGGCTAAAAGACATTCGGCTACATAAAAGATTTTCTGTCAAACCGAATGGCAACCATCAGAATAGAGGAGGAGAAGTCGGACCCTGTCGAGCTCGGCGATAGGGGCATCCCTCAGGGATCGGTCTTGTCGCCCCTACTCTTCAATCTGGCCCTCCTGCCCCTGCGCGATCTACTTAAGCAAATCAAAGGCGTGGACCATGCGTTCTACGCCGACGATATTACAGTGGGGATGGCCCGAGCTGGGTCCAATGCCTGGACGGAGGAAGTCTTGCAGCGGGCTGCAACGACCGTGCACGAGTACGCAAAGTTGGGCGGGCTGAGCTGCGCGCCCCAGAAATCAGAGCTGCTCATAATCCAACCAGGAAAATCGAAGAAGGAGCTGACGCCAAACGTGATCATCACCAATGACGGAACGACCATCAAGCCAACACAGCAGATTATGATTCTCGGCCTACTACTTCAGAGTGACGGGAAGGCACATGCCGCCGTCACAAAGATCAAGACTACAACCGAACAGATACTTAGTATTATACGGAGGGTATTTATTTTATTATTTTATTTATTTTATTTTATGTTATTTTATTCAATACTGCCCGCCGCCATTTGGTAGCCAAGGCAGGAGTGGAACAAGCATACATCGCTGTACAACGCGATGCAACAAAGCGAGCGCACACACAATAAAAAAGCCGGCACAGGAGCAAGAACAAATATTTTGCGTTTCTAAAAAAAAATTCAAGAAATAAGAGCATGAACAAACACACTGCGTCTATAACATAGACATGACAGCAGATAAGGAGGTATCTAACAGAAACCGAGACCTTAAAGAGGACGATGCTATATGCCTGGTACGCGCATATGTCATGTCGTGGGTGTTACCTACTCCAACCCGTATCTCCTGCTGACGAAGACGAATAGGGACACCCTAAACACGATGCTTCATAAGGCAACAAAGCAAGCACTGGGCATGCCCATATACTCATCGACGCAAAGACTGCTAGACATGGGCGCCCACAACACGTTGGAGGAGCTCATCGAAGCCCGCCTCTCTAATCAGAGAATCTGGCTCAGTCACACGGAACATGGACGAGCCATCCTACGCAAGATAGGATGGCAGATCGAGCCGGTACCCATCAGGGCAGCCCTTCCGGAAGACTGGAAGACAACCATTCAGACCAAACCCCTTCCCCAGAAGATGACGCCGGGCAAGGACGACGAGAGGCACACCGCATGGGCCAAAGCCATAGTCCAGAAGCTGTAAGAGAACCCCAGGGTCCTCTATGCGGATGCCTCACTTCGAAAACACAGTGACCGTGCATCGGTGGTGGTTATGTCAAAAGACAGGCTGATAATCAGTGCGTCCCTGGAAACAACAGACCCCGCAGTTGCCAAAGAAGCGGCCTTGGCCCTCGCACTCGCACAGCCGAACATGGACACCATGGTCACCGACTCAAAGACAGCCTACAGAAACTTCTGCAGGGGGGTAATCTTCTCCACGGCCCAAGCCATTCTATCCAAGTGCAAGCCTCCGGGAAGAGCCGTAGAGCTCGTTTGGGTCCCGGCTCACTCGCAGGTAGCAGGCAACGCCATAGCCAACTACCATGCCCAAGAAAAGTCAATCCGGGCCAAGCACGAGCCGGAAGAGCTACGCACCCGGTTACCAGCTTTTGGGACATTACTCAAATGTACCGAGGGGAAAGTTGCAGACTGCCAGAACTGCACCCCAAACTCACCAGGCAACAACAGACGACCCTGCGTTGAGCGCAGGCGGGATCGCTTACGCATCTGTACTTATGAACCGCATGTACCCTGCGACACACAATATGCTCTGTCCTTTTTGCAGAAGAGAAAAGGGCACCCTGCTGCACATCTTTGCAGAGTGCACAGAACTTAAGACCCCGATGCCCCTCCTCCTCCCTTTCCCACCAACACCCGCAATCCCCAACCCTTTGAGCGATGGGAGACCTTGTTATTCAGCCCCGCCCTACCGATTCAGCTCGCACTGACAGACAGGGGCCAGGAGCTGCTGGGGAACATATCGTATGGGTCCTGTAACTAGGGAACCACCCCGTCTGGTGCCTGCGTGCACCACCAATTTATTTCAGACGCAATAAATGTTGATCCATCATCATCGAATTGGGTCCTCGCAGAACCCGATGAGTCACCAGACTTTTTGACCAGCATCATGTGCACAGATGAAGCCAATTTTTGCAGAAACTCCTAGGTAAAAATTGCATAATGCGCACTATGGGAGGGCTCCAATCCACACTGGGTAAAGCGCAATCGGCACCAGTACCAGTGGTCGCTCAATGTGTCGTTAGGAATTTACACCGGTGCTATACTCGGTCCCATCTTCGATCACACACTGATTGGACAGCATTACGTGAATGAAATCTTTGAAGGAGTGGAGTTTCTCAGCGAAGTCCCACTGTCACGTCTTCCACTCAGCAAGATGGGGCGCCAGCACACAGCAGCAGCCAAGCATGAAACTGGCTGGATGCGACTTTTCATGTGCAGTAGATTGGAAGGCACGGGCCTGTAAGTTTGGCCCCTTTATCAAGGGGCTTTTGTTATCAATGTGATCAATCGGCCGCGAAACTTGGTGTTGGTGCTCCTTCCGTACCATTATCAAGGTGATGCACTACCTAGCTCTTTGGGTTTGCAACAGGCAATGCAGTTGCTTTCAATCAACTTATTTGAGGGCGCTGCTTTATGATGCGGGTGGGAGTGCACTTACGTGGTATTTTGCATACTTCGTGACATTTCTTTGCCAGTCTCAAAAAATTGTACGCAACTAGTATGTCACTGAAAACACCACTGTTAGATGTCATTTCATGTGCCTACAAATGCCTCATTGAAACTTTAGAAATTAAGACAGTACTTCTTGAGTTAGATAATTACTTACATTTACCAAATTAAATCTCAGTAAGGAAAGAATTACTGGCGGCTACTGCACTGTACTGGAAACTAAGTTTTCTTCGAGTAACTCAACTGCTCTTCTTTTAAGTCTTGGTGCGTGATAGTTGGGGAACACTGTATTTCACTCAATAACTGAAATGAGGCCAAGCTGGATTCACTTGAAATCATAATCAGCAGCAGTCATGTGCAGCAGCTCTTATACTCGGACTCACAGAAAAAGAAAAAAAAAAGAGAGAGACTGCAGTTACGCCGGAAAGGCGAAGCAGTATTAATGATAGCCAAGTATGTGACAATTACACGAAGGAAGATTACACCACCGAACCACCGAGAGGGCTCAGGCTGTGAAATTGAACTGTCTTCTACTTTGAGGTCTTGTATATACTCATAAAACGCCGTCACATCAGCGCTCAATTCTTCAGGGTCGCACATAGTTTCTTGAAGTGCAAGTACATATGTATATATGGCGTTCGGGAAGCTGGTCAGGCCCCAGCCCCTCTGGAAAAATGAAAACTCTCCGCTTATGCTTTAGCCTTTATCTTCCCTGTTAAGATACGTGCGATAATACTTAGTCCTAAATTCGACAGAAACTCGTCAACCGAGGGTGATACATTGTCAAATAAACCGGCATTCCCATAAGCACTCGCCTAAGGTTCAAAAGGAAATAAAGCCTATACTGACGTTTCAAGACTGCTACAGTTCCCTTGTTCACGATGAAGATGAGCGCAAGAACGGCCGAGTAATAATACAGAAAGCCTTTCCTTAAGAGAACAGCTGAGCTGATTTGAAAGAATCTCATTGCATTTAAAAGATAAAGGTCACTTTACTGTTAGGAGCATACTTCTGTTTTAAGCACTCATAGGTTTCTTTTTTTTATTTGGCAAAGGACTGCAACTTTAAGAAAAATTTAAGTGTCAAGTTCGAAACCCTGTAACTCGACAACAAAAGTGGATATCGCAATTCTGGAGTGGCACTTATGTTTCAGTCCAATACATTTCAATCGTCTTTTAAAATGTCATATACACATTTTTTTTGTAACGCTATCTTTTGTATGGTTCTTCCTTTTTCATAATTAAAGAAAAACCCATGAAATTGAAAAAAAGTACTGGCCTGACATTTTTTTTTTCTTCAAATTTTTTTGCATTAGATGAAGGTCCTAGACCTCAAAACCCTGGAAAATATGCTGGAAAGCCTGGGAGCACCCTAAATAATTTACTATAATAGCTCTTCTATGAACCAGTTTCAGATTGATTTAGCAAGAGGTGTAGGTGTCATGACGTCATGACACAGAAGGCACTCACATTGGGAGCTAGACATCGTGACGTGCCTGCTACCTCAGTGGTTTGTTTGTTTGTTTGTTTGTTTGTTTGTTTGTTTGTTTGTTTGTTTGTTTGTTTGTTTGTTTGTTTGTACCTCAAGTACCCGATTTGGGGTTTTACATGAGGGGTGGGCATATCTGGATCATATCTTCAATGAATGCCTTGAGCGATGAATGACTGGAGTGGTGCACCGCTTCAGCAGGTAGATGATTCCAGTCTTTCGCTGTTTGCACGAATAAAGCGTTAAGATGAGCAGTGGTGCGAGCTGGAAGGGGATAAACAGCCTTTGAATGGCTATGACGGGATGAAGTGCAATGCGCAGGCGTGATGTCGGTCTGGTGAAGCAGGGAGTGATAAAATTGACGTGGGATAGTTTGATTATGCATATTCTAGTTTGAACCTAACTAATGTTTTGTAGAGTGTTAGTTTTAGTGAGACAGAGGCTGAAGAAAAGTTGCAGTGCAAAAAAACCAAGCATGCTGTTTGCACTGTTAATTACATAATGAATATGCTCATGCCGTGTTAAGTCATTAAAAACATGGACACCAAGATATTTGTAGGAATGGACGGAAACTAATTTCGAGCCATTGAGGGAGTAAAAATACAAATATTTAGGACTACTGTTGCGCAAAATCCTCATTACTTTGCATTTATTAATATTTAAGTTCATCGACCAGTCACTGCACCATAAAGAAATGCTTAGCCTTATGCTGTAACATTGTGCTGCACGATCAGTTGCAGCATAGCAGACAACGAAGTGAGACGGCACAAATGCCAAAATGTCATGATGTCCTGCTCCCATGTGACCACCTTGGGCTAGCGTGTACTAGATTTTTAGGGGCACGACTGTGGCTCTCCACCCAAAGTGTTTTGTGTCGCTAGTAGCGACAGCACCGCAGTTGCTCGCTATTGAAGATTCACCAATGTGACGCTCGTCCCGGGCTAGAGCTATTGTTTGCTTCATTCGCCGCTCCTTTGAATGTTTTCTTTGCGGAGTCTGTTGTTGACGTGCATTCCCTGGTCACGAATAGTGAAAGAAATGCTGAGGCTATGAATGCCTGTCATTCAAACTCTGATAACAGAAATCTCAAAGGTAGTTCTTTGCTCCAATTGGAATGACCATTGCTGAGCTTTATTTGATATATGACGAAAATACTAGGTATCGTGGAAGCTAAAAAAGGAAAAGATGACCTGTCATAATTGAGCAAAGGGATCCCTTCTGTCCAAAATAATATGTACCCAAAAGAGCAACTATGGGTTGGTAAAAATTACCTCATCTAAGTGACACCGCTGTTAAGGCTGTAACAAATGGGCTGGGCTGTAAGAGTATTCAACTGTGTGTCTGTTCTATAGCTACTTGTGCTCTGCCATTTGGCTTTGTAAGTGGACCTTAAAGCGTACGCAGGGGAAAATACATCGCCCCACAGCTGCAAAGGCATAGCATCCTTGTTCAGTAAATAACAATATATCACCATAAAAAAATTGTATTCAAATCAGAAACATTTTACTTGTACAAAAGTGGCATTTAAAATAATTGTGTAATGAATCCACACTAAAAATACCACAGTACTTCCCCTTTAACTTAACCTCACTGATGTGGTAGGCCGGACAATGCTGCAATTTGTTCAATCTTGGCAGTCTTGTGTGCTTGGACGAGTTTCACTCAGAGAGGTTTGCTCTGCTCAAGTCTTTTGATGATAAATGAAGCTTCATTGTCAGGTGAGAGCCAACAACATGCGGCCTGATAATTTCTGTGTGTTTCGAGCATCCAAGCCTCGAGGAGAAAGCATAATGAGTCATGCACAGGACCATCCATTACACTCACGCAGTGAACTTTCAGTGTGGTAAAACATTTATTAAATATCTCTATTTCATCCATATGACAAAACGACTTGTCAGCCATCTGGTAGGTTGCTCCTTTTGCCACACGGGTGCATAGGAATGATTAAGCCATTGGTTGGAGCTCATTGATGAGTGTGAAATATTCACATGCCTGTCAGCCCCAATGAAAAAGGCAAATGTCATGCGAACACAATAACACGCACCATACATTAAATGTGCGTGTAATAACTAGCCCCGTTGAGGGAATGATGACAGCACTTTGCATGACGTGTGATAAATTGAGGTGGGCAAAAACTTTTTTGAATACGAATAGTAAGTATATTGAATACTGAATCAAATATAAAATATCAAATGTTTAAGCACAGATCCATATATTTACAATGTGAATAGTTATTCTGGTAAGATTATATACCGCACCTGTACTGACTAGTGCAAAAGAGACAGCTAACTATCATGAACAAAAGATGGCATTAAACACAAAATACTGATTGTCATTAAAAAAAGCTGTGTGGATAGCCTCTCAACAACTTTAGAGCCTGGTTGCAAACAAGCTTTACAAGAAAGAATGGCTGCTGTATGACTAGCTCTCCAAAAGTGCTAAATAAATGGCTATCAAAAAAAGATGATAAGTTGTGGAAAATGAAAAAAGAATGGTTTTACATGTGCCGTAAACACATGTAGAAGGGCCGATTGCAAGAAAAGCATCATAGGTTTTAGCGTAAAACTAGGGTGTAGGGTGGCTTCAAGTATGAGTCTGTACCACGAATGCTTAAGTATTAGGGCTGGGTAATGCGCAGAGGGTAACACCTTCGGGTGGTGTTTTGGGGAACCCCAAACGCTCCTTCCTCATTGGTGCAAGTGCACTCGACACCACAAACACTTACGTGAAGATTGCGAGAGAGGCGCCTTGCCTCTCTCGCCTCCCCCAGCAGGCGGCAGCAACCATGCGAAACTGAGAAACAAGCTAAGAAAAGTTTAAAATAAAAGGGTTGCGTCACTAGATTGCCAAAAACACGAAATGTCACTCTACAAAAAAAAAAAAAGAAGATGCGAAAGTCGTCATATAGGCTTCTACCATTAAACCAAAAGCAAAGTTTGCATTACTAATTTTGTTTCTGCATTGCTCTAAAAACTTTTGTAATTTGCTCCTGATAATTTGTGATACTTTGTCCCGCAGATTGAGAACAATAACTAGACTTTAAAATTTGGTTGTTGCGAAATATTTGGTTAGCTTGAAATACTCGAAAATACTGAATAGTTCCTTCTTGAATACGAAATATGAGTAGTTAATGTGTAGTATTCATTTCTGAATTCGAAAGTTCGAATATTCGTGCACCCATAGTCATAAGGCATGGTGGGCTCCAGGCAACACTGCGGCTTGCATTCTAGTTGGCTGTACTTGTGCCCCCCCCACTGTCAAAAGTGTGGCAGCAAAGTATGCCATTTGCCACCCCCCTCACCTTTTTTTTGAAAGCATGCACTTATGGCTGCACAATGGAAAGTCCAGCAAAACTACAGTTGAAGCTAACTTTTCTTTCTTTATAGAGGGACCATGTAATGTACGCAATGTTTTTCTGTACCACATATCCCCTGCTTGGGCAGTGAGGATTGTTGTTTGTGCCTCGTCGCAACACGCTGTAGCAGACAACATGTGGGATTCGCCATTCACGTTTGCATTCTGGAGAAGGCCTGGCACTGGGCATTTCCCACCCTGACAAATGCCAGCTTGCACTACTTGCATCTTGTGGTCCCCCCCACTACTTGTGGTCCCCCCAGTTTTTTGGGGGGACCACAATATCCTTATTTGAAAACACAATCAGCTTGCTACATTTAACCTGCAAGCGAGGGGAAGGTCTGGTTAAAGTATTATAATCAGCCGCATTCAACGACAGGTGTGCCTTGGCAATGTGTGACGAAATTGTTACATTCCTGGTCCAGTTAGTAGCATTGCAAATAATTACTGAGCTGTCGTTTCCTCCCTCCCCTGTTTTGAGATGTCAAGAGACTTGCCTACTCGGTTTTAGCAATGTCCTCAGTGAACTAAACAAGACAGTTTGTTTATATTTAATGAAAGTAAAGGGCGCCTTATGGGCAATATATAGGTAAACTTCAACGACAGGGAACTAATTATGACATTTGCTGTAAATTGTGCTTGCAAGCGATCCGAAGCTTTATGAATGTGTTTTGGTTTTGTGAACAAAGCCGAATTTATCCTGTTGCTCTGGGAGAATTGTGAACTCAACCAGTATCAAATCTTACGGAAAATGAGTAGTGGGGGGGAGGGGAGTAGGCAGGGAGGGAGGACACCATGTTATATGTTATGATGCAGTAAAATTTGTGTTAATAAATTACTGACTTTCTTAAAATTCTCAACAAGAAGTGTTCCAAAGGATTATGTGTGGGCCAGGTTTCGAATGGAACTGTCATATACAGGCAACTTTTCAAAAGTATGCAATATAATAACAGGAAACTGTAACCTTTACTGCAACTTTTCAAAAGAAACAACTTCGCTGGAAATCCGGTTGTAAGTCTCCAAGGTTGCACACATCTGCTGTCTTTTATTTTTGTTAATATTGCAAGTAAATTATGTTGATTGTACTTTGCTGTGTATAACCTCGACAATACTATTACCTAAACTAGTGCTCTATTTATACTGTAGACTTAAACACCAAATAACATTTTTTGTTTAATTATTGAAATTGCTTGTAGCAAATGCGCATTTTCCAATGTGCACTGTACTGCTGCTACTGGGTGGGATCCAGGACCTGTGTGTGGCGCTCATTGCTTTTTGTCTCCGCATTGTATATCTTATGTAGTTGCAAGAAATAAATGGAAATTCAAATAATTTTCTGGGCACCCATGGTTCACCATGTGTGATTGATAAATAGGTCTATGTCTGTTAAGTATAAAAATAATGGGCAGATTCTGGGCTCTTTCACTTGTTGTAATAGTAATTCACTATATATATACAGGGTCCTGCATATTTCGCTGTGCACATTAAAAAAAAAGGTTTTGCGCTCATAACTGCACAGTTCTTGCTGCAATTTTGCAGAAAGATTGCATTTTGGAGTCTACATTATTTAGTATAAGGCATGGCACGGTTCACTGCCTGGTTTTTAAGGCAAAAGTAAAAATTCGCTGGCACGTATGGCCCGCCAGCTACTGCCACGACACCGCAAACATAAGCCTGTGTCGCCATGTGCCGGCAGCTGCAGAAAGCAGTGTTTCATGGAGGGCAGTCACATTTACAGCCTTAGGTTGCTCTGTAAATGTGAAATGTTACCTGCCGTGAAAGGAGCAAAATTGATATTGTGCACTGTAGTTCCTAGTTGCTTAGCTTTCACGCATTTCTGGCAATTATGCGAAACTACTGTGACAGACTGATTCAGATGAGGAGGGATGTGACTAGCGAAATCACTTGTCACATCTGTTAAACCATAGTGTCAGACATGGTGGGCATTTAGTTTATTCGTGCCATGCTTGGGAGCAGCATTTGTAAGATTTGTTGATGGTCACTGAGATTGGTCAGATTTGTCAGTGAGATTTGTTGAGTAGCGTAGATGTCCACTGTCGTCTATGCTACTCTTGTACGAGAGCAGCGGTAACTTAAAAAGGAAGTCCATATGCATTTATCAGCACAGTCTTTCTCATTACCATGTGACCCACTGATGCAAAATTTTGAAGTTTTACAAGCTTTACCACCAGATTCTATTACGTAAAAAGTTGGCCTTAGCAAGTGTGGGAACATAAAATATTTTAACTTGACACTAAGATTGCTTTGGAATGCCATACCTCGCATCATTGACGTTAGTGTGACATCATGAGAGAACAAAATTTGCCAAATTCCTGTGGCAATGAGACTAGGTGTGAAGCTGCTGGTCACATAAAAAAAAAAAGCTATACAAGAAGTGCTGCATGCATTTTCTTCTGGCTGTGTTCCCACATGTCAGGTGCAGCAATCGCAGGAGCAGAGGAAGCCAGCGTATTATTACATCATGACACATCCATGTCATGGGTACCAAAACCGAAGCTGCTTCATAGAAACAAGTATTAAAGTATTGTCTGAAAACAGTGCTGCAAAGGTTTGCTGCAAAAGTCGTCAGGCAATACTTCAGCTTCGGTGTGGCAGAATGCAGGGAAGAAATTTTGCTTGTGGAGGCTAGAGAGGGAAAGTGCAGAAAATGTCTGATGTTGGCGCTGATGCTCGCCTCCTGAAATCATGGGTTCATGCCAGTTCAGTTATTTCTATCTTGTCTATTAATAAATTAATTTGAAAAATTATTATGGTAGACTGCTCCTTAGAGGTCACATAACAACTTCAAGTGTATAACCAAAACTTGCCATGTGGCCTGGTGAGGGGCCTTTTAAAATGACCAGTATAACACACAACTTTAACAGCACCAGCGAAGGGCATTTTAAGTGTGTAAAGCAAAAGGAGCTACACAAGATATAGGGCTTTGCAAACTGTTGTGTCTAGGCTTGAAATAAATGTCGTTGTTGTGTCATGTCAATATTTACACAGCAATGAATTTCTAAAATATGATTGCTAAAAACAGGAGTACCATGATATTGCTTTGACCAACTTCAATATTTTGCTTCCTCTGTACCTCACAAAAGTGTTCCTATTGTTTTTTCATGTAATGCCCTTGATAAAAGAATGGTGTGACTATGGCATGTATGTTTCTTTTTTTGTCACCAGAGCCAGTGATCACAGAAGGAAGCCCCGACATTGCCATCATGGAAGATGGCTGGACAACCGTCACTGTTGACAACAGCCGTACTGCACAGTTTGAGCACACTGTATATATCTGTAATGAGGGTGTCGAAGTTTTGACTGTTCTCTGAGAGGTTTAGAAATAGCATGTGGTTGGGCAGGATGTTTTGAGATGTAGCTCTCTGAGCTCAGCTCTGTTGCTGTGAACAAAGCAAGCCAACACCTAGGTGCGTCCTGTAAGAAGTTACATGCCACAAATTTGGGTTCGGGTTGTCAGTGATAATCCACCAAAGGCACCTTGAGGAAGTGCTTGCAGCTTGGTGGTTCTGAAAAACACCCTTTAGTTCTTGCTGAAGTTAAACTCTCCAGACCCGTAACCTTAATTAACATTTAGTTTTGGTTTGTGTTCGTATGGTTCTGATAGAAAATACTGATACTTGTGATTTCAGATAACTAGATTGTGTGCTGGGCACTGTGAGCATTTTTTACTGGTTTCAATTCGGTCACTGGCTGCTGGCAATTAGTGCTATGGCAGCCATTCAAGAATGTATCTCAGATCAGTTGATCAGAGTAGCTGAGAAATTTCGACATGACTTAGAAACGCAGGTGGGCCATGACCTCACATTTGAGACCGTCTCCGAGCTTCAATGCTGTGGGACTTATACAACCTGATTCAGCCCCCAAGCATAGGCTTCTAAAGCATTGGAGCCTGGCCCCATGAAAAGACAGCCGGTTCAGCAGCAAAGAACCAGCAGCTAGTTAACTCAGCCTGAAGCACCAACCTGACTGTGCTCAATTGATCTCATTTAAGTTGGGTATTGTCAGGTGGATGCAGGCTGTCCATTGTAGATATTTATTGCGCCTTGGAACTTTATCGTAAATGTTGGATGCAGTGAAACCACAAGTGGTAGTTGAATAGCCCCAAAGTTGCCAGCTTGTTGCTTAGAGAAGAACGATAGTAACTGCACTGTTAGTGGGCACTGTACACAAAGTGGACATCGCTGCTGTCAGTAGTTGCAACCAGTTTCTCTGTGGGTAAGGATGTTATTGAAGTATAGTCAAGAGTTCTACAACCACTCGTATGTTAGGTAGGAAGGCAAATGATTTTGGTCACTGACCAAGTAAAAAGATTGTTTGATGATTTGTAAACCATGCACTTTTCTTGTGAACAGGAAAATGAGTCATAACTTTTACCCTCAGTCCAGCTTCAACTAACTACAGGCTTGGTCAGTGATTTTAATTGTTTGTTTTTCTGACTGCATTACACCTTTTTATGTTTTGTGCACCTTTAAAGGGACACTAAAGGCAAATACTAAGTTGACGTAGACTGTTTAAATACCATTCCAGAAATGTCGCAATGCTTGTTTAGTGCCGAGAAAAGACTTAGTTTATGAGAAAATTGCATCTGAAAGGTCCAAACCTTTTTCAAAATTCAAATCTCCCGCCACCCAACCAGGGGAGTGGTGACGTTGCATATGCCATCACCAACCACCCTTTGCTGCTGTCGGTGAGTAAAACCCTGCCCAACAGACGACACTACCAAGCCAAGAAAGAGTGGTGGATTTGCCCGCTGCAGCTGCTTTTTGGTAAAGTGGCGTAGACCTTCGGGAATCCCACGACATCACGTAGAAGTCGAAATCTCTGCTACTCGCAGTTTGTGCGAGTTTCATGAGCCAACAAAACCAGCGCAGCACTATGCGATAATGAAACTAGTGAAACGCGAAAATGAAACCTTTCGACCACCAGCGTCGTTATCAAGGGTAATTTCAATTAGTTCTTTTTTCTCGAAAATGAAATAGGACTGAATAAGTAGCATTTTATTTCGTCTTATAATACAATACAAAAATTTTTTTTGCTACGAATGGTTGAGTACTAGTGACAGAATTTAACTGAGGAGTGCTTTTGTCATCGGGCAAGTGCTTGAATGTCCTGGGGGAGGCTCTGACCATGTCCTGCATTTACCTGAATTTCTCTATTGTTAAGGCTCTGTTTGCAATAATATTGACGCCTTAGAGATTCTCGAGCACTAATCTGCCCCTTTAGCTTGACTTAATATTTGCCTTTAGTGTCCCTTTAATGATAACTTCTGGCAGAAGGAACAATTTCCACAAGCAGTTTTGGGAATTACTGATCTTGGGGTATGTTTTGTATCTGTTGGCCACTATAATAATGGCAAAAGTTCAATAACATTACTGTGGAACACTTCAATCATGCTTTTGATCAATACATGTAGATGAAAAATGAAGTGACCTGTAATCCATATTAACTGGCAGCTTGCTTCCAATTGACAGTATGGTTAGCTTTCGATAACTTCTTACTTCCTCACACCAGAAAATGTCAGTGCACTGCAAAATTTCAAATGGTTGAACTTCTTAACAAGAAGATCACAGATTTACTACACGAGCCTTGTTAATGATTATTTTCACAGGGCAAGTAAGCAATATTCTCTCTATGCACATTTTCTTTTTCAACCACAATAGTCACGAGTTACTACATTTAAGTCGTATGTACAGTTACACGGTATTCCCGTTAGGAGAAAACTATGCACATTATTGGCAGCAAAATTCCAAAGTCCTACTACTAATTGTGGTCCTTGTAAACATGAAACACAGAAACGTTGTATTTGATAATTTCTCATGAACAAGAGAAACATAATGGGAACTCCTTGTAAGACAGTCACACATCATTTGTTGTATCATAGACACTGAGAATTACCAATAATATTGCATCAGCATCAACTGGTAAGAAATAGTGCTTTTAGTTTAAACTTGGAGTGTTCAGACTATTATTGTTGTTTAGGCACATTCCTTTTTATTCTTTAACTTATTTGCATTTGGAACATTTCCTTTTGACATGGGAAACTGATAAATTGACCTACTTTGCTTAAGTGAGTGATGTGATACCCACCCAATCACAATTTCCTTCTTTTTTTTTTTGCTTTCAGTACATACTGCATTTAGATTTGAGTTTGCTTCTTTGTGCTTTGCTCTCACTTTTTACACTCAAATATGATCGTCCTTAACCCTCAGGTACCATCTGTTTGGCCTTAAGGACAAGAGTATATTTGTATGAAAAAAAAATTGATATCACTGTCATATCTTTCTCTGCCCTGTTGCCTACTTCAACTCTTCACCTACCCACCTACTTAAAAATTGCTCACGAGCCCCATGATCTCCATTACAATAATTTCATATTGCTGTGCATGCATTGCGTTACTTTTCGTCAGTATTTTTGCTTTCACCAAAGTGTCGCTGTTACTAGCTATTGCTCTCACAAATTATGTGCTTGGTGTACCAGAACCATTGTGAATGTTGTCATCACATCAGTAGGGAACTGGGCCCGATATATTTGGATTGTGCGCATGTTTTGTGTATATCTTTATGCTGAGTGAGCTACATCGACATCTCTAGAAAGTACAGTAATACATCTGCAGTGACCTGCATTTTTGCCTTGGAAAGCTTTTAAAAAAAGATTTTGCATTTACCACTGTTTTGATTTTGCTTAGATTTCACAACAGCAATATCACATTTCATAGTCCGGGTCATTCAGTACAATACTTGACGCTTGTACATGCCCGGTTTCTCAAGAAAAATAATCTGAAGTCACCTTTGTCTTAACCATTTGTCTGGACCTCCCATGATAAGTGACGTCATCCAAAACACGAAAACTGTGCCATTGCCTGATTGCTTCTGGCCTCTGCACTTTGAAAAAGCATCGCGTTCAAGGTCTGTTTGCATTACTCGTTGGGGAATGCAGTATGCGAAGAGCAAAGATGAAGGTAAGTTTACATGTTTGTCTTGAAAGAAAAAGCAGCAAGTGTTATATTGGATGACGTGGACTATAATGTGTAATTTTATTGCGTAGTTAAGCATCTACAAAGCAAGAGTAAGTGCAAAGTCTCTTTTTTATGTTTTAAAGGAAAGAATGCATGGGACTGTGTAATTAACAGGGCGACGCAAACAGTGTGATTCGACTGCACGATGATTGACCGTGCCCACCTCTGGTGTTACGACCTCTGTTGCTTTCATTTCTGGGGTCAATTTTGGATAGCATGTGTGCCTTGTGCACTGTCACTGTCTCATAATGATGTTATCATATGGAAGCATGGATTTTCACGCAGGACCCATATGACTATGTGGTTATTGAATGTGGGGGTTACGAAGCTCAGGTTCCTTTGTTGTTTTAAAGGGGTCTTGATCAAAACTTTCATGCTACTTTGTACTCAAAATAAGACACTCAACTTGAGCAGTTTCAGGTGTCTGTTAACATTATTATGTGCTTAACTGTTTTGTTAGCACACCTATTCATATCGAATAACCAGTGAGCGACGATTTCCATTGTGGATTTTAGTATGTCAGTACCGTTTTTTGGATATATAGCACTATCCAGTAAGTAGCCCAGGGAAGAGGGTTTCAGGATCAGTGAGGGTTTTCTTTCCAAAACAGAAATGTGATTTTCAATACAATATTTTGGCAACCTGAGGTGTGTATGTTGTCATGAAAGTTTGCTTTTCACTGTTTCCAAAAGAAAATGCGTGCAGCTTGTTATTATGGCGCATCAACATCAAATCTTTGTGATCAGAGTATCAGCAGTAAGTCCAAGGATGACATTAAATCATTATAGTTACGATCTCACAATACTAAAGTCTCATAATTAAAACAAAATGTTAGCAGCTGCCAGCCGGTAAGTTAAGATTTCAACTCTGAGTGGTTTTATTTCTCTGAAGTGCACTTCAAATGGTCAGCCGCATGTCTAACATGCAGAACTAGATATTTTCATGATGTTTAGAACAGTGGAATTAAAATTTCAGAAAAACGCGAACATTGGCCAATTATTCAGTATCGAGCTTGTCTAGTAACTGCCAGTACTCAACAGTCAAGATATCACTAAGACCTTCCTACTCGAAAACCAGTACCATAACTCCAGCACCAACACACACACAGAAAAGGCAAACCTGCAAGTAGTGCCATCTGGAGTGCTAAGTCGAGGAGGGGGGGGGGGGGGGGACCTCTTGTTGCCAGAAATACAGAGGCTGCTTTTGCAGGAGTGTGCTCAACTTGGCTGGTTGGTGCATGTTTAGAAGGGAATTAAGCATTGCAATTAAGATGGAACAAAGTGGAAACACTCAGTGCTGTACCTGTTGTCTTCACTTTATCCCATCTTTTGCGCCTGTTAAGCTCCCTTTTAAATAGTCTACCTTTGCCTCACGAAGTAGAGGAGCTGCTTCACTGCATGGCGTGGGCACAGAGAAAACTAATATTTTTGTTTTTTATGCACAAAGAACACTTGTGCAGAAGATAGTAGTTTGAGGAAATTGTTCTTGAAACATTTTGCTTTTTTGTAGGTATGCTCTAATATTTGAGCGTGTGTGTATATATATATATATATATATATATATATATATATATATATATATATATATATATATATATATATATATATATATATATATATATATATATATATATACACGCTATATAAATGAATATATATATATATATATATATATATATATATATATATATATATATATATATATATATATATCATTTCTTGTAGTGTACAAAATATTTTCATGGTCAGTTTGCCCTGTTAACGAAATAGTAATGTTGGTGCACTGAATCATGTCAAAAGTAGTCATAACTGAAGCTTCTGAAGAATTCAGAAGGGACATGTTGCTTTACTAATCTTTTTCTCCTTTTAAGATTCTCAAAAATATTAGAAGTACTTGGCTATCGCAAGAGGCATACCATCGCAACTGGCATAGCTGGTTTTTACTCTGCCATGGTTACTAATTCTGTTAGCTGTTTCTTTTCTGACATTGTAAAGAATGAAAAAAATATATATATTATAATAATAACTAAAAGCTCTCTGAACCAGCCTGAGTAAGTATTCTATACTGTTGATGTTATAAAAATGTTTTGTGAAAACAAAGCACTATAAAAACACCTTGCTAAGAACTGTACTCCTGTTACACTGCATGTGTTAGGCTTCTGCTTAAAAATCACAATCTAGTCTTCCAGAATGGCTAAATTAAGCGGTGCCTTGTTTTACCAAGTCACGTTCAACATGAAAATGCCTTTGTTACATTATATCTTATATTTGTTATAAATGTACATTTCTTACATACCGATAGTGGCATTAAACATGCTCAATCTACTTAGTCATTGCTGTTGAGTGGTGGTGTACAACATTGTCATAACAGTGCAACAGGCTTGACAGAAAGAAAAGCAGATGGCACAGGCACCAGCACATATTTCAACAGAAGTTGAAACATATATAATGTAGGAAGCCGGTCACAATAACACGATGTGGGTCATTGGACATTCTGTACACAAAATGCGTTTTCAAAACATAAACAAAAACATTCAAAAACCGATGACGAGGCTGACAGGCGCAAATTTTAGTATGGTGTTGCCAGGGGAACTGATAATGAACTAATAATGACAAGAAGGAAATGAATAGGGCTTGTAAACTGTGCAACAAGTGTGTTGCCTGTATTATTCTGTCGGTTCATAGCGCTGTCATTACAACATTAAACACAGGCTATCTAGTTCTACAGCCTGCACTTGGTGGATAATGTAAGTGAAAAAGTGGCTTTGTTTCTTCTCTCCATATATTTTCACTGTAACATAAGGAGGAAGCAGTAGTTGTGTATCTTGTACCTGTTGTCTGGTGTTACTGCATTGCATCACTGTACTGTTGATAAGACATTCTTAATTCGCTATTTAATTGGCTACAAACAGCAAACAGGGTTTCATTTCCTTTCCGCGTTTACAATTTACCTGCTCAGTGGCTGTGGTGTCCCGTTGCCAAGTATGGGTTTGATTCCCAGCCACTGCAGCTGCATTTTGTTGGTGGTGTGTAGCAAAGATGAGGCGTTCCAGGCATTGAGCGCATGTTTGAGTGAGAACCCAGGTGGTCAGCAGCGATGCTGATCTTTCTCCTGGGTCCTAGGTGTTGCTTTTCAGATGTTGAAGCAATTAATCAGACAGTGACGTTTGTTTGTCTACTAAACCGGTTGCGCATTAGTGATGTTTATAACAGATACTTGAATTCTGTTTTGTAATTACAGTGGTGTTTCCTATAATCTTTTTTTAAATATTTGCAGTGACGACTGGTGACCAATTTGTACATATGTAAAATAAATGCCCACAATTGCCATGTTATGTGTTGGCTTTTGTTTGATATTTATGAAATCAGTTAAATCTGACATTGGAGATGTTGCAACGGAAACCTGAACGTGCAATGACAATGACAGAAACACAATTCCAAAGCTCAAGGATGTCAAATCTTTAGTAAAAGTAGACGCTCAGATCAGTCTAATTATCATTACAACAGCTTTTTTTTCTTGTCACAAAATGTGATAAAAACTGCGCAGCTTTCGAGCTGTACTTTGCACCCACAATTAATAAACAGACCCATATACAGTACACCATTAGTGCAAATTTCTGTCATTAATTGAAGTACTTGTGCAAGGAATTGCTATGGTGTTATGCCCAGGAAAGCACTCAGTAGAAAGTATTAACTGTGTATGCCAAAAATTGCTAAAACTGTAAGAACCTGTTTTTGTGACAACGGAGTTCTGTTTAGGAATGCACTTACTTTTCTCCACAGAGAGAACACGCTGTATTATTTATTTATTTAGATCGCCTGCAGAGTTTGCACGTTACAGAAGGGAAGGGCATATTACAAAACAAACATGGGAAAGGTACTATTTAAACAAGAACAAAAATACGAAAGTCTATACAACTGTACATTACAGAGCTGGGGCAAAACTAATTAAAAAAACATAAACATATCAGTAAAAATGCAGGAGATTGAGTAAAAATTGAATCGAGTAATCAAATAAATGCACGAGCTCAAAGCAGAGAGTTGCAAATGAATGGACTCCATAACCAGAGAAAGTTGTGCGTATGGTGATAGTGGTAACAACTTCTGGAAAGCGATTCCATTTGGTGGTATATATTCCTGGGTAAAAAATGAATGTGAACAGGTGGCAGTGCCACTATGAGCTAGAGAGACCAACTTGTTGCTGGTGTGCTCAATTCTAGGTATGAAAAGATGGAATTCAACAAACTTCTCATGAAGATGACTGTTGTGTGATATTAAAGATACAAAACCAGCATAATGGAGACAAGGGAAGAGGCAAAGAAGGTCAACAGAATAAACTTTGGACTTGTATGATGCCATATGTGTGTGTATCTTTATTAGCACGGCCTATGAACTCTCCCAATATCTAGTCCAAAAAGCAACACAAAACACCCGAGTCCGATTGTTTCCTATTGGACATCACTGGAAGTCCAATTGGTTCCAGTTGGACATCACTGGGGCTTTATATGACAATTTGACCTAATTGGGAGTCGCAGGATGAGGAATCCTGTGAAATAAAAAAATAAGCTATGATAAAAATTGCCTAATTATAATGTGAGTCTTCAGATATCATCTTTCCATATTGTCGTGATCGATGAAAAGACACATTTAGCTTTTCGTGAAGTTAAAGATCGGCCCTTAGGAGGAAGCTTTAGCTTGGGTGCTCCTATCTATATACATGTAAAGAAAGAATGCGTTTTTCTCGGCAACTGCTGCACCAAATTTGACGAGGTTTGTTGCGTTTAAAAGAAAAACTTAAAATCTATGGACTGGTTTCGAATTTGTATTTAGGTCGTCAATTTTTTATTCAGAATTGGCAGAAATCGCAATATTGCAGAAAACGAAGCTATCGTGTTTATAACTCCGTAACTCGGCAATGAAAAATGATATCACGATTCTGGGAACTGCATCTAATAGCTAGTACATCTAAAGCGGACAAAATTGATATGTTACGCATGAATCTAAAAGAACTTGGTAATATGCAGCTTTTGTAGACCCCTAGCTTGTACACAACGAATTCACGTAAGCTATGAATTGACATATAGAATTTGTCTGCTTTGAATGATCCAATGGATGCCGTTTACAGAACCGCGATATATATTTTTATATATAATTATGGGGTTTTACGTGCCAAAACCACCTTCTGATTATGAGGCGCGCCGTAGTGGAGGACTCCGGAAATTTCGACCACCTGGGGTTCTTTAACGTGCACCTAAATCTAAGTACACGGGTGTTTTCGCATTTCGCCCCCATCGAAATGCGGCCGCCGTGGCCGGGATTCGATCCCGTGACCTCGTGCTCGGCAGCCTAACACCGTAGCCACTGAGCAACCCCGGCGGGTGATATCTATTTTTGATGCAGAGGTACTAATTTGTAAACTTTCTGGTTCTATTTCTTTTTAAACTTCCGAATTTCCGAAAATATATATATTTTTTAAATTTCAGACCCTAACTCGAAATTCCGCTTCCAACAGTCACTAGATTTTAACGTTCTCTCTCAAATGCAACAAATATCATTAAAATCGGTCCAGGGCTTATCTCAGAAGAACGTTTTTGCGTTTTACGTGTTTTTGAATAGGCCGCGTCGGAGTTCGGCCCGAGCTACAGCTTCCTCTTAAGCATTATCAATTTCTCTCAAACCAGTGCCGCCACTTGGCGAGCCAAATTTTACTTGCTGACATCTACCCCTCATAGTACAGTGGTGACTGGTGGTATATGTCAAGAGAATTACCATTGTGGGTTCCTGCATGAGAGCTTCTCTAAAGGAGTTTCAAGTATATCCATCATCATCATCATCGATCATCATCAACCTGGTTACGCCCATTGCAGGGCAAAGGCCTCTCCCATATTTCTCCAACAACCCCGGTCATGTACTAATTGCGGCCATGCCGTCCCTGCAAACTTCTTAATCTCATCCGCCCACCTAACTTTCTGCCTCCCCCTGCTACGCTCCCCTTCCCTTGGAATCCAGTCCGTAACCCTTAATGACCATCGGTTATCTTCCCTCCTCATTACATGTCCTAGCTGCCCATGCCCATTTCTTTTTCTTGATTTCAACTAAGATGTCATTAACTCGCGTTTGTTCCCTCACCCAATCTGCTCTTTTCTTATCCCTTAACGTTACACCTATAATTCTTCTTTCCATAGCTCGTTGCGTCGTCCTCAATTTGAGTAGAACCCCTTTTCGTAAGCCTCCAGGTTTCTGCCCCGTAGGTGAGTATACTGGTAAGACGCAGCTATTATACACTTTTCTCTTGGGAGATGATGGCAGCCTGCTGTTCATGATCTGAGAATGCCGGCCAAACGCACCCCAGCCCATTCTTATTCTTCTGATTATTTCCGTCTCATGATCCGGATCCGCAGTGACTACCTGCCCTAAGTAGATGTATTCCCATACGACTTCCAGTGCCTCGCTGCCTATTGTAAATTGCTGTTCTCTTCCGAGACTGTTAAACATTACTTTAGTTTTCTGTAGATTAATTTTTAGACCCACTCTTCTGCTTTGCCTCTCCAGGTCAGTGAGCATGCATTGCAGTTGGTCCAGCTGAGTTACTAATCAAGGCAATATCATCAGCGAATCGCAAGTTGCTAACGTATTCTCCATTAACTTTTATCCCCATTTCTTCCCAATCCAGGTCTCTGAATACCTCCTGTAAACACGCTATGAATAGCATTGGAGAGATCGTATCTCCCTGCCTGACGCCTTTCTTTAGTGGAATTTTGTTGCTTTCTTTATGCATTATAGCCAGTATATACGTGTCATATCAAAGTAAAGACCCATGTTTATTTGGTTTTTCTTGTTGTTCGTATTGGTCTCAACAAGTCCAACTGAGATACTAATTAGGTCCAGTTGGTCCAGATGGGTCGAAATGTGTTGGAAAAGCCAGTACGTGTAATTACAAACCCATGGCAATGCACCGTTCTTTTTTTTTTGCTGGGAAATGCGCACTATATAAAATGGTTCTCGTGATAATAAATTTTGTGAGAAAGACTACCTCATGCCAAGCAGCAAGTTGTGGAATCTTAACCTTTGTCCTCCATCATGGCTGTGCGGTGGAGGGAAGATGGCATGATTCATAAGATGAGGCTAGATGACATGGTTTTGTGCAGCTTCTGTAGTTTGTTTATTTGGCATGATTTTGCAATGCCTCTGTAGTTTTGTTATTAGTGTCGCAGGTGTCCAATATGTATAATGCATATTCAAGTGACGGACGTATAAAGCTTTTTGTGGTGCCAGGTACAGGTTTCTTGGATGCGTACCTTGGCATAGCTTTAGTGATGACGTACTTCACGACGGTGGTTCCAGAACATGCTGTTACAGACATGCACACCGATCGAGATACAGCATTTCTAGAAAGAAAACTGGTTTGCTAGTGTTATTATCTGTTGATATCTCCACGTAAGATATGTGCCAGAAAGCATCTTTATTCGGTTGCCCTCGTAAGTTGCGCATCTACTACAAGAAAATATGGCAAAGAAATTAAATGTCTGATATTTAGTCAATTTGGCAATATAAATCGCGATTAAGCGATTAAAAAAAAACGCACGTAATGTCTGGCTATCGTGGGAGATTGTGACACTAATAAATTGTTGAACAAGCGGCCAGAATTTTTTTTTCATTTTTTTTTTGCAAATAATGGAAGTCAGAAATTTTGTAATGCAGCACGCTAAACGGCATTGGAAGTCGCACACAAATGAGCGTTAGGCTTTTTTTTTTTCTTATATATGAAAAGATAGCAAGGAAGCGGAACGGTCGCCGTCACAAGGGACGAGCGTTCCCTACTTAAATGACAGCGGCAGCACCAGGTTATGCGCCGTCTGCGCACGCGCAATGCACTGCTTGTGCAAGCATCCCCGGCTGTTTTATGCGAAGCATATTACGAGAGCTCAACCCAGCTCCTCAGGCGCGGCGGTGTCGCCTTGAAACCACGTGACACCGTGACGCCACGACAGAGGAGAAGTGGCTTTGGCTCAACTCTTGCAAGATGGGCTGGGTGGGAATCGAACCAGGGTCTCCGGAGTGTGAGACGGAGACGCTACCACTGAGCCACGAGTACGATGCTTCAAAGCGGTACAAAAGCGCCTCTAGTGAATGCGGTGTTGCCTTAGAAACGAGCTGTTTCTAAGGCTCAGGCGTGCGTCGCTTGCTCAGGCGCACATTTCGTTGCCGCGCCGAACGCTGCGTTGCTCGACGCTCACCGCGTCCAATGCGGGGCGTCCAAGGCGAAGCAGAGTAACGCGTGTTGTTTCTTCGTCTAGCCGAACCAAATATAGCCAAGCAACAGCAGTTCACCAAGCTAAACAGTGGTTCAACAACTAAAATAAAGGCTAGTATGCTTCGCATCCTGGGCTTAACCTTACCTAAGCCACAGCCATTTTTTGCGTACTCGTTAAAATGCGGGAAAACTGCCGCTCGTTGACGCGATCGGGCGCGTCGGAACCGCGTGCGCGCGCGGCCGGAGTTGCGAAATCGAAACAGCGCCGCTCTGGAAGTTCGCCGCTGGGTTCGAGGCTACCGGCTGCTCGACCAGTCACGCCGACTGGCGTCAGCCGTCGGCACGAAACATGGAAATTTTGTGAGTGGGAGTGGGCTGGCACGGTGGTCGGCAAGTGTTTTCGGCCGCGAAACCAACTCGACTACGATGGAACAACGGCTCCCACTCGCGTGAAAAGCCATCGGAAAACCGTCACGTGCCGTCCGAATGTCCAGAGGCGTCAGGAGACCAGCGCGTCGCCGTGTTCGGTGAGTTAATCGGGCCTTGCATATTCATCGCGGCGTGCATGTGCGGCGGCACGCACGCGCGTTGTCGTCGGCTGGTCCACACCAAGTGCACACCGGGCCGAATTCGCGCGTGGTTACGAACGCGTCTAGCGCGACGTCCACTTGCCGCCGGTGGCAGTCGCGGTGCCAGGTAGCTCGTAATGGCTACGGCGACGGTTCGATTTCTTCCCAGCCTGCGGCAAGGTTTTGCTTGCGCCAGAAAGGGGCATTCGATGCCGCTCGGCAACCGCTGTATCGCCAGCACAGGCTGGCGCGGCTCGCATCCGAATCAACCGCGTCCGTTACTCGTTGCCCCCAGCACGAAGCAGTTTGTCAGTGATTTCGGCTGCCCGGTGAAGTTATTTCGAGCCAAACATGTCTGTCGTGGTAACGTCGTGGCTGCCTGGCAGCGTTGTTGGCCGTTATGTGCTCCGCGATCTCGGCCAGCCTTCTGCTTGTCGCTACCTATGGAACAAGGCGTCTGCACTCCAAGTGCGAAGTTTTCTGGCAGCCAGTGGTCGCGAATTGAGCTGCAGCAATCGCCAGCTTATGTGCGTGTCGCGGACAGCGAACGTAGTCCGTCACCTCACCGCCTGTGTCACCGCTGTGTGTGAATTTTGCGAACGCCGCGATTAGGCTGTATGCTTATGTGGGATCCCCAGATAAAGCAGAGCGAGACGCCGATAGGGCTCTGCCGAGGTGATATTACGCGGCCGCGCGCACTGCCGCCGCCTTTGGGCCCGAGCCAAGCGGCGCCGTGGAAGAGCTCGCTCGTCAGGCAAATTGTGCAACCCCTGGCGACGGCACGACGCTCGCTCGCACCAGGGTGCAGTCATTGCGAGATCATTGATAACACGCGCTACTTCACGCTCAGGCGTGATTGCGTGAGCCCGCCGTCGCGCCTCGTGAAAGGGCTTGCCCGTGGGCATGGGAAGAACGAGCCTCGCGTACAACGGGAGTGCGTGCGCCCCTCGTTGCGTAGCCTGCGTTGGCACGTGCGTCTGATTGTTATTTTGAAAGCATGCCGACAGCACGTTTCTTTTTCGCGGAACTGGAAAGTGTCCATACGTTTGCTTTCGGCATTCCAACCGACGTCAGTGACTATGTATTCAAGTTTAGCGCCAATGTACGGGAAGCTGAAATAGCTGAAACTTCCAATTGTGCCATCTTTTGGACGACTGCGTCTGGTTCAACGCGTGCCATCTGGTGCACGGCGTCTACTTTGGTACGCTCGTCGGTTGACGGACACAAATTCGTCGAATTAAGTGAACGTTTAGGAGCACGGAAAACATTCGACATAAAAGGTCATAAAGGCGTAGGGGGAAGGAAGTCGTACGAGGAGTTTGGGATGGCGCTTTGTGAGCAATAGTAACGAAACCATACCCCGCTGTAACGAACACTGACATAACGAATTGTTGGCTGCGATCGATCGGCGGGCGATTCAACCGTGAATGTTGTGGATTAAGGGCTTCAGTAAAAACGTTTATCCACAATAGAACGTGCGTCCAGATTCAAAATAAATGAATATACATCGACATATCTAAATAAAAACGTTAAAATCGATCAATGCATCTGACAAGCTTCTGTTATGACGAGTAAAAATATGTCGCTAAGTATGTGCGCAAAACACGAGCCGTGCAGACATCTTGCTTATGAATAAAAACGCCATCGTTCCATTCTGAATATGTTAAGATAAAAGCGAAGCAAATCTAAAAAAAAACCTTGCACGAATAGCCCAGCTTAGTTGTAAAACGCAACTGTGCCAAAGTAATCAATGCACTGTACCACGCAAGTTAATAATTTATTGAGGCAAGGAGTAATACAAGTCATTTATGTCAAAAGTACACGCAGAAAGACTTGTCAGAATTTTCTTTCAGGAAATATACGACTTCCTCTGAGCTTTTCACCAAAAGCGGTTCGTCAACCTTCAGAACCCTTTTGAGTTTTTCTTGCAAGAAGAGTGCAATCGCATTTTGCCATTTCCAGATTTCAGGTGCCGGGTCCGGATCAGGCGTGGCGCTAGTGTGCACGGTGTATAAGGGGTTTTTTTTTTCTTCTTTTAATGAATTGAAGTCGGCGCATTGTGTTGTCAACGTGTCCCCTTCTGTCCTCGTCCGCTGGCGCTAAAATTTCTATCGAGCTCACGTGTAAGGTTAAATGTGGAGGTTTGAGGTCAGTTTTGATTGCTTTCCTCCATACGCTCTTGCAAACAAAATTAATGGAATGCCAACTATAGACAAGTCAGCCACCCGTGTTTGACCGTGACGTAGTTGGGTAAACAAGCGAGCGTGTCTTCGACACGGCTACCGTTTGCAGTACAGTGCAACGGCAGCGCTTCGTTGTTTCGCTTCCTAGCGCAAAGCCGCCGTGTGCGCGACTCGCGGGAAATGCGACGCGATGCGCTGTGGTGGTATTCGTGCAACCGTGGTTGCAAAAAAAAAAGAAATCACTCAATGCCGGCAGGTGCTGAATTTAATATTTTTTTATATACGCCGGTTTTCTCTTCGGTGTTAGGCAGCAGCGAGGCGCATAGCTTTAGCAGTTGCTCACAAACGGTGGGCAGGGGCTATTAGTTTTGTAACACTCGCATTTACCCTTTACGAAAGGGCCAACTTCGGGGAAAAATCAAATTTTAAAGAGCCGATCTTCATCGATTCTTTTAGGGGTGCAAAAATGGGGAATTATTGAGTTTTACCCGAATGCGAAGGGCCCTACGTATGCGTTGCTGGATTCCTTGCAACGCGCACCGAATAACGCCGAGCTAAAGTACAGGCGCCGACAAATGTGGTATACTCCACGCAGCGGGAGCCGGAGCAACGGCACACTGCATCGCGACGCCATTTACAGGCGATGGCATCTGGGATCGAGACAGCCAATGGGTGTCCTTTATTATCGGCAGACATGATCCCAGATGCTGCCTGTAGATGGCGTTGCGATGCAGTTTGCCGTAGAGTTACTGTATATGCTACCAAAGGTAGTATATGCTACCTTTGGTAGCATATACAGTAACTCTAGTTTGCCGTTGCTCCGGCTCCCGCTGCATGGACTGCGTGCACGGAGTATACCACTTTTGTCGGCGCCTGTGCCTATATCGCCAATCTCGAATCTTGTGGCAAGTGCTTGTGTAAGCTGCGCAGGCTTTTGCAACTCGATCGCGGAATCACGCGGGGGGTGTACACTGAACGCGACATAAACGTCAACATGGCAGAGCGTTGTAATACGTCATCAGCACAGCAACGAACGCGGCAAGGTCGTAACGTCGTGGGACGGTATACGCACGCCTGTCGCTTTTCTTGCGCGCATACGTGCCATCCCAAGGAAACCAATCGAGACACTGATCGCGGAAGTGTTTCGCACAAATGCGACACGTATTGTATACTCTATTTGTCGAACCAGCTCTCCACAATTTATCCGACGTAGTGCGTAGCGCGAATAAAAACACGGGAACAAGAAAGGCGATCAAGGGCAAGCGCTACTCACAACTGTTTAATGGAAGGATAGTACATATACATATCCTCTTGTCACGCATGCTTTCTTGTTTCCGTGTTTTTATTCATGCCAAGTTCTAATATGGACGACCAACTAGCCCAACAGTCAACTCTTCTACAATTTATCCGTTCGTGTACGTCGGCGCAGCGCTGTAATTTAAGCATTGTCAAAACAATGGCACTTTGTAACACTAATGCCTTCCAGTTGGCATCACGCGAAAGAAAAGAAAAAAGAAAAACACTTTCGACAGCAGTTATAGTTGCTTTTACTAACAGAACATCCACATCTATCACGGGTCTCTGTCGCACTACAGATATGTTAATATAAAGTTAGTAGGCAGTGAGTTACCGAATAGAGCAGTTAATTTCTGCGGGGGTTTTTTTTTTTTTCAAAGCGTGTATGACATGGTTCCGCTTCCCTTTGGGCGAAACTCGCGCTGCAGGCGGCAATCACCTGCGCCCGTCGACAAGCCGATAACAAGAAGCCCACGAGACGGAAGTAAATCTGTCCATGAGTCGGAAAGCTGCACTCGCAAAAATAACACACCTGTCGTCCCGGGCCAGTTTGATACGTTTTCGCCCTCAACGCGAAAGTCTGAGGGGGATGGTCGTCATCTCCAGGGTCAGTGCGTCCGTTGACGTGGGGTGACATTGCATATTCGACAGAGCCTTGCTATCTCCAAAACTCCCTAATAGTTCTAGCATAGGATACCCGAGCCACAGCAAAGCGTTTGGGGACGCAAGCTCCATTGTGGGCCCTGTGGGCTCTTGCGTTACATACTTCCGTGATCGCTTTGCATTCTTTTGTGCGCCCGGCGGTTTGTTTCCTTCAACGTTTGGGTAACTTAATGTAAAACGCTAACACCTAAAACTCCCTGATAAGCAACAACTTTTAAGGGACACTAAGGAGAAGCGCAAAATCAGCTTAGACTGCGAAACTATGCTCTTTAACAACTAAAAATATGCCAATCTAACGCCCATCTTGGAATCATTGTGAAGCGAACAATTCGTGGAGCGGGTAACGAAATGCTATAAATTTGCCCGTTTCATTCGGGCGTCTTCTCAAGAGCTAGTGGGCACGATCGATTGTGGCTTCATGGTTAGAGCATCTCTCTGCTGTGCTGGGGCACCGAGGTTTGATCCCAGAATCCATCACATAATTAAATTTTTGTTTAATTGTGAGCTATTCAGCAAGGCAGCAACCACGGTCAGGAAAGTCGGTTACGGTTCTCCAGCAAGGCTGTGCTTTAAAACTCCGTTGTCATTAATTTCGTCAAGTGGTTGGTTACTGTAAGAGAAAGTGAAGGTTAAACTTCAATTTTTCGAATTTCGCGCCGGAGCCCTAGCACCGGCACTCAAGTGTGACGTCGTGGACTTCGAAGTATTTTGTCGTATTTGAGCCGGTCCCCTGTGCAGGCACGTACCCAGGGGGGGGGCCCGGGGGGGCCCGGGCCCCCCCCCCGAAATGGAATGGCATACCCCCCCCCCCCCCCTCCCCACCCACGCCACCACTCCTCACACATTCCTAAAGCGCCGCCAGGTCAATGTTGAGACTTGGCAGCTATTAATCGGTCAGCATTATGCTGCCTTTTTCACTCCTTTTAGACGGCGGTAGTTATCGGCATCTCTTGTAATGTGAAGGACAGTTTTCTCATAGATTCCGCACCCGCGCGATTAAATCGAGATGCGTTCAGTTTTCACAATCTATTCAACCGTCACGCGCATAGCTGTTCCTTTCGTTAGTTCAACCTTAATTGTTTAGGCTGATCCTGGGACCAGGAAAGGGATGCGGCTGTTACTGAGCTGGTCTGTACTCTCGTGGAACGAGTTGCGGCCGGAGAAAACGCCAATTGCGTTTAAGTTTTCCCTTTGCTTCATTATTTCTTCGAGTTACGGCTCGCCGCGACGCTGGCAGATGCCCGGAACCTTATACACGTGATGTAGGTCAGATAAGGTGGGAAATAAAATAATGTTAAAGTGCGTCCATCACGAAACCCTTCAATGACTCTTAAACCCATAAGCAAGATGACTGTCGCCCGTTACTTCGTCTGTTTTCCCCTAATTGTATAGCACTTTTCGTGCAAAATTGGCAACTGGAAACAAAAATCGCAAGGAGATGCGAAATTAAGCGATCTACTAAGGGAGAGAGCCAAGGCAACAACCAAACTGCAAGGAAAAGCGAATAATAAAAAAGTTAACCGTTGCTTATGAGAATATTGATGGATCAACATCCTTTTATTTAAAAAGAAAGTAGAGAAAACGGTGCCGGAAGTGGAGAACAATTACTTGCTTTGAATGACGCTTCTAAAGTTATCGGTCGAACCGCCTCACGTAGCCACTTCTCTGCTGTGCTTATGTGGGTGTTTTTCTAACCTTTCGTGGTGAGCGCAGTACATCTAGAATCGCAGAGTCCTGCGCTCTACGCGGTTGTGTAGGACTGGCGGTCGCACAGCGTTACGCAATTCCCGGAACTGTCAAAACTGATCAACAAGGCGAAAGTAACTGATATTCGGAACTATAGCATGAGAAAGACTGGAGAAGCTGTAAAAAATGAACGCAGCCTGAAATCAGTAAAAAAGAAACCTGGCTTGGGACAAACCATGCTGTACACACTAAAAGATAATGTCATCAGCAATCTCGAAGATATAGTAAAAGCAGCGGAAAAATTCTAAGCTGACCTGTATACAGTACTCAGAGGAATCACGATACCTCCCTTAGGAACAGTAATGAACAGGATACAGAAGCTCTCCTATAACTAGCGATGAGGTCAGAAGGGCCCTGCAAGAAATGAAACGATGAAGAGCGCGGGAGGAGAAGGTGCAATAACAGTCGATTTAATCAGAGATGGAGGAGACATAATGCTTGGAAAACTGGCGGCTCTTTATACGAAGTGTCTATCGACTGCAAGGGGCCCAGAAAACTGGAAGAATCCAGACATTATACTAATCCACAAAAAAAGGAGACGTTAAAGAATTGAAAAAATTATAGGACCATTAGCTTGCTCCCAGTATTATATAAAATAGTTACCAAAATAATATCCAATAGAATAAGGGCAACACTGGATTTTGTCAACCAAGGGAACAGGCTGGCTTCAGGAAGAGATACTCTACAGTGGATCACATCCATGTCATCACTCAGGTTATCGCGAAATCCGCAGAGTACAATAAGCCTCTCTACGTGGCTTATATATATTACGAAAGGGCATTTGATTCAGTAGAGATACCAGTTAAAACACGCTGGCGGGCTAGTTGGTTAGAATCCATGGTAGAGTGTATAGGCGCGACTGGACGAGGACGAAGAAAGAAACAGATACACAGACACAGCGCTTCACTTTCAACTATATATTTTATTTTCGCACGCATCGATAAATATATACCGTGCGAGCGGAAACAAACGTGACAGCAAAAAAGAACATTGAGTGGTACATTTCGTTGAACCGGACACGTGTGCAAGGCAAGGGAAAAAAAGAGAGAAAAAAAACATCTACTACAATTGTCACGAAGACAAACCAAGGAATCGTATCTCCTTTTCCGAAAGTGATACCGAAGGCTTGCTTACGCACTTTTGCTGTAATTTTGCTATCTCGTATGCCTCTACAATCTCCCTCGTCATCCTGCTATGAGCCTTATACAGAACGGAAGTGCTTTCAAACATACGCTTGCAGGAACAATCTCGGCAGTGAATGCCCAAGTGACCCGAGATTACCTTATTGACATTGTATTGATGCTCCCTTAATCTATCGTTGATGCATCTGCCGGTTTGACCAATATACGTATTTCCGCATGAAAGTGGGATGGCATAGACAACGTTATGAGTACAGGTTACAAATTGTTGGCGATGTTGGGTAGAACATGAGGGCCTTTTGTTATTTTCTGTGTTAACCTGTTTGCATAGCTTCTGTAGACGCTCAGGGGCAGAGAAAACTACGTCTACTCCCGATTTCGCCGCTACTCTTTCTCATAATCTCTGAAGAATAGTGGCGAAATCGGGAGTAGACGTAGTTTTCTCTGCCCCTGAGCTTCTACAGAAGCTATGCAAACAGGTTAACACAGAAAATAACAAAAGGCCCTCATGTTCTACCCAACATCGCCAACAATTTGTAACCTGTACTCATAACGTTGTCTATGCCATCCCACTTTCATGCGGAAATACGTATATTGGTCAAACCGGCAGATGCATCAACGATAGATTAAGGGAGCATCAATACAATGTCAATAAGGTAATCTCGGGTCACTTGGGCATTCACTGCCGAGATTATTCCTGCAAGCCCATGTTTGAAAGCACTTCCGTTCTGTATAAGGCTCATAGCAGGATGACGAGGGAGATTGTAGAGGCATACGAGATAGCAAAATTACAGCAAAAGTGCGTAAGCAAGCCTTCGGTATCACTTTCGGAAAAGGAGATACGATTCCTTGGTTTGTCTTCGTGACAATTGTAGTAGATGTTTTTTTTTCTCTCTTTTTTTCCCTTGCCTTGCACACGTGTCCGGTTCAACGAAATGTACCACTCAATGTTCTTTTTTGCTGTCACGTTTGTTTCCGCTCGCACGGTATATATTTATCGATGCGTGCGAAAATAAAATATATAGTTGAAAGTGAAGCGCTGTGTCTGTGTATCTGTTTCTTTCTTCGTCCTCGTCCAGTCGCGCTTATACACTCTACCAGAGATACCAGCAGTCATAGACGCACTACGTAATCAAGGAGTACAGAACGCTCACGTAAAAAGCTTGGAAAATATTGCTACATGCGTGTGGTATTTGTTTGTTTGAACAAGGCACGTGGGCGCCATCACTCCAGAAAAGAGGAGAGAAGGAACTGGGCTCGCGCTGTGAATCTAACCGGTCAGCGCTGCAACCATTGTTGTTAATATAATCTGTAAATAGTTTCTCGTCTTAATGACTCGTCCTTCGCGTAAGAATATCTACAGAGGTTCTACAGCTACCTTAACTCTACACAAGAAAAGCAGGGAGATACCTATAGAGAAAGGGGTCATACAGGGAGACACAATTTCTCCAAAGCTGTTCACTGCGTGCTTAGAATTCAAGCTATTAAACTGGGAAGGCTTAGGAGTAAAGATCGACGGCAAATAGCTCAGCAACCTTCGGTTTGCCGATGACATTGTTCTATTCAACAACAATGCAGTCGAGTTACAACGAGTGATTGGAGACCTTAACTGAGAGAGTGTAAGAGTGGGGTTGAATATTAATATGCAGAAGGTTAAGATAACGATAAATAGTAGGGCAAAGGAACAAGACATCAGGATCGCCAGTCGGCCACCAGAGACTGTGAAGGAGTTCGTTTACGTAGGTCAATTAATCACAGGGAACCCTGATCATGAGAAGGAAATTCACAGAAGAATAAAAATAGGTTGGATCGCATACGGCAGACATTGCCAGCTCCTGACTGGAAGCTTACCATTATTATTGAAAAGTAAGGTGTACTCAGTGCATTTTGCCAGTGCTGACATATGGGGCAGAGACTTGAGATCAAGTTAAGAACCGCGCAAAGAGCGATCGAACGAAGATTGCTAGGCATAACGTTAAGAGAGACAAAGAGAGCGGTTTGCATCAGAGAGCGAACGGGTATAGACGATATTCTAATTGACATCAAGAGGAAAAAATGTAGCTGGGCTGGCCATGTAATGCGCCCATTAGATAACCGTTGGACCATTAGGGTTACAGAATGGGTACCAAGAGAAGGGAAGCGCAGTAGAAGACGGCAGAAAACTATAGATGGTGCGATGAAATTAGGAAATTCGCGGGTGCTAGTTGGAATCGGTTGGCGGCAGGACAGGGGTAATTGGAAATCGCAGGGAGAGGCCTTCGGCCTTTAGTGGACATAAAACATGATGATGATGATGATGATGGAGGTGGTGGGCCCCCCCCGAAAAAAAATCCTGGGTACGTGCCTGCCCCTGTGACACAGGAAAAGTTCTCAAAACGTGCCAAGTTCAGTCTTTGGCTCCTTTAGGCTACGTAGACCATATTTAGCGATGTAGCCTACACTGTAAAGCAATTAATACCCTATTTCAAGTGATAACTGACACATTTAAATCTCTCAACGTGAATGTTCTGCGTTTAGAAATAACCTTATCAAAAAGGGAGTTCGCAACATTACGTGTAAATACCCTTAGCAACATCAGATTCACATGGGTGTAAGTACAAAATCACACTGTTAAAGCAGCAATAACAATCTGATTTAACAAGGTCATAAATAGACTAGCCTCCGTGAGTAAGCCACCTCTGGGCTGGTTATTTGCTAAGCCAACGAAAACAAGTATACTGTGCGAGTGTGTGACCAAATTCGCATCTTAGCGCGAGCTCACTATAAGAATCGCGAATTTATAACACGGTTGTCATGTTTATAGCACATAACAGCGCGCACGTGACAGCCAACAGATGACAATTTTCGCGAGACGTATAGCGAGGACTGCCCGATCGGTATACCGCACGTGATAGGTTTTACATGAATGCGCCAATGTCTGCCGACACTTGCGAAATATGTTGTGCGGCAACGTAGCCTTGGTAATTGAGCGTTATCTCGACAGAGATTCGCTGAAATAATTTTGTAATTCCATCATCAGCTTTACTGCACTTCCAAATAAAACAGCCCTGCACCCGTATAAGGCGTAACCTGCACCTTATAAAGGGGGAAGGCGTAACACCCTTGAACGTGTTTTAATGAAAGTATACAGCAAACCACCAGACGTTTGGTGTGACATTGACCCTATATAGAACTGAGGTAATGGAAGGGAAACCCAACACTCCTTGACGATCGCATTTAGCTGTAAACGCATGTGTAATGGCGGCAGCGCCCGTCCTCGTGTATGCCACGCGAACAGTGAGCCTCGACACGTGACTAGGAGGTACCGCCGGCTACCGTAGACGGGCACAAAGTTCTCGTGAACAACCGAGTGGCGACCACAACCGTGGGTTTCGTGCCAGCGTGCACGTCTCGTTCGAACGGCCACTACGCATGCGTTGTGGTGTGCAACCGCCGCTATCGCCGGAAGCCGGCATTCGCGGACCCGCATTTTGTACTCCGCCACGTGCGTTCTTCCGCCTTTGTCTCCGCAGCGACACGTAAGCCCCCGTCTTCTCCGCGCTTCGCCAAGTGGCCGCTACTCAGAGATCCCCGGTGATGGTGTCGCTATCCGGAACGCATTTTGTTACCGCGCCAAGTAGTCTGCCATCGTTGGACAGCGCTTTTGGTTGCTCGGAACAGACGCTGAACCGACGCAGCTTGCACGAGCGACGGTTTCGCGTTACCCCAGACGCGGAATGGACAAGTAAACCTTTACATTCAGTGGTGTGTTCTGCCTTAACTGTTGCCAAAACGAGGAGCTTGTGTTTTCTCTTGCCAAGCCTACGCTAACGTGCATTAAAACGCTGGACTTTTTCAGAAGCGCTCTCATTTGTGCACGCTTTGCCTGCTTCCGCTTCATAGCCACAGAAAGCTGTCCCCGAGCATAGTAAGTACAGCGGGGCGTGACATTTCTCGAGGCGCTCGACGTCTCTGCGCAGGCGCGAGTAAGAGCGGGTGCGAGAGAGAAAATCTGGGGACTTTTGCTCCTTGACCACGGTGTACGTCTGTATGTCTTACACCGTGTCCTTGACTATCTGACGTAGGAGGTTTCTTTGCGTGTGTTGTATGCGAAAGTCGAGTTCGCGCTCGGACGCTGGCTGGCTTCGCGGTGAAGCGGGTGAAGCAGCGGGCACTGATGCACCATTTGGCGACCGCTGCGTCTAAAGGCACGTCGGAGAGACCTTCTCGCGCGTGCGGCGCTGGTGCTGAGTCAGTCATGTCGGATTATAACTTTGTTGCGCCTTACGGCACTGTAGCTTTAAAAAAAAAGATTTTTCCGATGAAACATTAGGGACTGTAGTGGAGGCCGGGCCTGCTCTCCTGGAGAAGTATCTTCGCTCTTGGCAGGCTTTTCGTATGCTGGTGTCCGAGACTATTCAGGAGCATTTTTGAGTGGGCACCTTTGAGTGAAGTAAACGCACAGCGTCTTAACAACCACGGTTGAACGCGATTGCCTGATGTCACGCCGTGAGGATTATTGGCTTTGCGTCTCTCCCACGTTAGGTTAGGGTTAGGTTAGCGTAAAAGGCTTTGGGTGACGCGGCATATTCTCACAGCGGTTACGCCGTGCTGATTGTCTTTGCGTCTCGGCCACGTTATGGGTTAACGTTAGGTCACCGTAACGTTACGTTAGGCTAGGTTAGCGTAAAAGGCGTTAGGGTGGCTCGGCGTATTCTCGCAACGCTTGCGTCGTGAGGATTATTAGAGACTTTCAGCGTGTCCGCTATTCCGGCAAACCGGGGCGGTTTGGGCGGATTACCGGATGGTCGGGGGCGTAAACGTGAGCGGCCGTAGCGGTGCAGCCGCCTGGTGTTGTAGAGCTAAATCAGAAAAACAGAACTAAAATTGCAGTAACCTACTTTATTCTGGTTCGCTGCTGGTGCAAATTTTCGGCAGAGGCGTAATTGTGTTCGCAATTACGCCGCTGTCGATAACTTAGAACCCAGCTAAGAAGAATATAGTAATTGGGTCAGTGTTTAGGTGGTTGAGCTTTGCACCACCAGCTGGCGCCACCAATCTGGCCGCTCACGTTTACGCCCACGACCATCCGGTAATCCGCCACGGTTTGCCGGAATAGCGGACACGCTAAAGGTCAATAGTAGGGACGTTTAGCGTGTCCGGTATCCGGGAAAGCGCGGGCGGTTTTCCGGTTTAGCGGGGGCGTAAAGGTGAGCGGCCCGATCGGTGGCGCCAGCTGGTGGCGCAAAGCTCAACCACACAACCACAGAGCTAATTACTGTATTCTGCTTAGCTGCTGGGGTAAATATTCGACAGTGGCGTAATCGTGTTCACAATTACGCCGCTGCCAAAAATTTGCACGAGTGGCGAAGCAGGCTATGGTGAGTTACTGCAGTTTTAGCTATGCGTTTGACTGGTTGAGCTCTACAACACCAGGCGGCTTCACCGCTCACGTTTACGCCCCGACCATCCGGTAACCCGCCCAAACCGCTCCCGTTTACCGGATTAGCGTACAAGCTAAACGTCTCTAGTCTTGCGTCTCGGCCTCGTTAGGTTAGGTTAGCGTAAAAGGCGTTAGGGGGGGGGGGGCGACGTATTCTCATAGCGGTTGCAGGGACGTCGAGCGTCACCGGTCACCTATCAGTCACTCGCGTCCAACCGCGGTTGCTAAGGCGCTCTGTTTTCTAAATTTTCAATATATGCGGACCGGCCCCTTCCACGGTTCCTATACTACCTCCACGGAAACATCTGCGATGTTAGTTTCAACGTACATTGCCGTAAGACGCGAGAAAAGTATAATCCAGCTCGACTGACTTAGCACGAGTGTCGCAGGTGAGTGTCCGACACAAGGATCGCTAAATGGGGCGTCCGTACCTGCTGCTTCACCTGTTTCGCCGCCCCGCAAGGCGGCATCCGAGCGTAAACTCGACCCCATTTCGCAATGGCGGCACGCCTGGAAACAAACGCATACGTCACGCAAAAAAAGAAACTTTTCTTCCGTAGTGCCTAGGCAGAGTCCCCCACATTTTCTCTCTCGCACCCGCTCTTACTTGAGCATGAGCACAAACGTCCGGCGCCTCAGGAAATGCCACACCCCGCTGTACTTACTAGTTTTTCTTTAACCTCCTTGGTACTTACTAGCAATTGTAAAGTCGCTTCCGGAACGGGCGGGCGCAACTGCTGCACCATAGCTGTGGTATCGGAAAGTAAAAAGCTCCGACACGAAAGAAAAATGCGGGAATGTCACTGTCGATCGCACAGTGTGGCTCTTTCCCTTCCGCGCCCACTGGCCATCGTTAGCCCGCTATCGATGATTTGAGGCGCGGCTTTCGAGACCTTCCGCACCGCTCACGGACACACTGCGCTGTCGGACGTCAAGGAGGATAACTATATTTTAGTTTTCTAAGTAGTTCACTTTTTCCCGCCAGGAGGGGATTTTTGAACGCGCGTGGGTTTAAAGGGGACGGAAGCGTTAACGGGTCAGCAGTCGAGATAAGCAAGAGGCGTTTAGAGTATTGATGGTAAAGAAGCAAGGAAGAAATTTACATGACCGGATCTATTAGTCATAGCTAGCGGTACGAGCTAGGTTTTGAACTAAAAAGGAAGGTTAATGAGATGTATACAAAAATGCTAGATAAAAAATCACCGCCCCAGCACTCCGTACAGACGGATAACCAGCGAAGCTGAAACGTGCGGCCCCGATGTTTATCACTGGGTTAATCCCGAAGGTTCATTAAACGACGGCTTGCTAGGCTGTCGGATCCTCGGTACACAATTGCTGCTTGCGCTCTGCTGCACGAGCCTGTTTTTGTGCCCGGGCTGCAGCATCGGCACAGCATGGACGAGCTCGTTCCCGGTTCTGCTCGCGGCGTTGCTGATCGAAAGCTGCCTGCTCCTAAGGAGTACGTATGACGCAGGCCCACCCATTTCAGAGCCGGAGAGAAACTGCTGTGCGCGCGCTCGGCGGTGACGGAGAGCAACGACGTCACTACTGGCGCAGCTAATCGAATACGACCTAGTTAGCACAAGGCATTTTCACTCCGTCCCATGGCGTCATGTTACTTGGCCCGACTGCCATAGAATCTCCCGACTCCAGAGTGGGCAACAGATATTTTCACGTCACGGCTTTCATCACGCCAGCCTTGTCAATGGAAATTTCGGGCCAGGTAGCGTGGCGTCATGGATCGGAGTAAACAGGCCTTGTGCTATCGAGGTGGTGTTGGCTAATCGCGCGCCTCTGTTTTTTTTTTCTTTTGCGCATGCGCACGGGGTTGCGCCGGAGGAGTTTTCGGCGTACAGCGATGGACAGACGGGCGAATCGGCTAGCCATATACAGCTTCGCTGTAAGAACATGTATAGCATACCTGAATAAATCAAGCAGGCTAGGTGACTGTGTCACCGCCCCGTTTCAATGGGGATGCCACCAAATCATCATCATCATCATCGGAAGTTTTTGCGATTGTCAAAGTAGAACGTAGAAATGGCCGTCCGCTTATCGATGGTTTGAAACTCCGCTTTTGAGACCTGCGCCGCTCACTAGAGTTACTGTATATGCTACCAACTCTACCGCTCACGGACACTCTGCGCCATCGGACGTGAAGCAGGACAACTACAGTTTTGTTTTCTAAGCGGTTGGCTTTTTTTCCCGCCAGGCGGTAATTTTTGAACGCGCTCGGAAGTTTCGCGATCGTCAAAGCGTGAAGCAAAAATGGCCGCCTCCGGGAGCGGCGCGCTCGCTTCGATAGATTGCAGATCTCGCGATTCCGCCGCGCATAGAGTTTCTCACTACAACACCTAGAGGGTAATCTGGCACCACCGTCTATGGGAGTTTCTTAAGGGGGCACCGTGCCGTCATGGGAATGACGGTCATTTCGACCGCACCGATGGCACCGGCTGTTGGAATCTCAGCGCTGCCACCAGCTATTGGATCCTCAGTGCTGACACCCGTTGTTGCAACCGGACCGTTGGCGCCCGTTGTTGCAAATGGGTCGCAAGCCCCAAGGGTAGCGTTGGCCTGGCGGCCTGGGGCACACTGGAAGCATCCGAAGGTCCCAGCAAAGCATGAGGCGACTGTTAACAGAACAACTTGTTTATTCTAGCATCGCAAAGAGCGGGCGGTCAGGTCGACCGAAGTAGAGAGACGGGAGAGCACGTTACTCAACAGAAGAAATCGGAGCATCTCTCCTGGCGTCCGGGGGCAGCTGCTCTTATACTCTTGGCGTCGCGGGCAAGAAGGAAGGTCACGGGACGACACCACGTGACAGCGGCGACGGACGGACTGAGAGACACGTTGGGACAATGAGGTGACGCATCAGCCGGGCCGGCGCCGGTCAGACCTCCTCGCTTCACACTGGGGGAGCTCCTCTCCCCGGCTGCCGCGCTTTGACAAGCGTGGGCACACACACACACACACGCACACACAAAGACACGTGGCACTGAACTTGCCGGGACGCGCTCGGCGGGGATGCGTCGCGGCCGCTCCGAACGG
The DNA here is from genome assembly GCF_038994185.2 of Dermacentor albipictus. Lineage (NCBI taxonomy): Eukaryota > Metazoa > Arthropoda > Arachnida > Ixodida > Ixodidae > Dermacentor > Dermacentor albipictus. Next base: position 19,722,924 of record NC_091824.1, read on the forward strand.
GCCAAAATGTCCGACGCTTTAAACGAAGCCCCGACGTCCGTTGCATCCGCGCCGGCCATATCGCGCGTCGTAGGCGAAACGTAACACGGTATATGTGTCTGCGAGTCTCGTGTTGGCTGGTGTTGCAAGAGGTTTCGTCTAAAACGTGGATATGGCTACGCAAATAACGCGTTCTTAAAGTAAAATCTTCATAAAATGTTTCTATTCACGTATATTACATCTTTAATCACCCACGATGCATGACCAAGCGAAGAAAAGTAAGAACAGACGACCAACTGTTGCAAAGCGAGCGCGAACCTTGTCGCCTGTCCTCCAACTTTAGAGGCCCGCTGACTGATCCTTTTTACGTAACATGTAGTCGTACACACAATAACAAGCTCTCATAGTTAAACAGAACATGTTTTCGCATAATAATAAAGCTAAAACAGCTTTTCACGTGCTGTTCTAGCAGAAAATGAATCATTGTGACAGACGGAACGGTACTGCCAAGCGCGTCTTCAAGGTGTCCTGTTTCTACGAGAACGATGCCAATCCGAATCCACGATATACCGGCATTCCCATGCATACCACAGCGCAGCAGCGCCAGATTTCCCTCTAGGTAATGTAGTGAGAAACTCTATGCCGCCGCGTCTGCGACTGATTTTGTCGATGGACCAAGCAGCAGCGAGTCTGATGGTGCTGCGTGTGCGTCGGACTCTGATAGCGGCGACGACGCAAGCCTGCCCGGAACGTCGGCGGCCGCAGCCCGGAACGTCGGCGGCCGCAGCCCGGCACGCCCAAATGTAGGGCTTGCCGTTAAATTGTTGTTGTGGAACAGCTGGTCAGTGAAAAATTTAATTTTTGTCGGAGATAGTGCCTGTTAGATGGCAATACATTTTGTACATCTCATTATTTCTGTTACTTTTATTCTTAGTAGTAGAAACGTGTCTTTACAAGCTTTGTTCAATTTTATCTCACAATTTTGATTCTGGGAATTTATCTTTTTTATGACATGCACCTCGTTAATAAAACTTTTTATGTATGAAAAATGCATTCATTTTGCTTTTTCTTTACGTATTACATAAATTGTTGTGTTGAGTAGTTCCTTCAGAAAAAGAAAATCTTGGCGTAACATACAAAAAGTAAACACAATTTTTACCCATGGTAGGAAAAGAGTCTGGCCACCTCCATTCCACAGCCGCCGCAGTTATTTTTTCAAATTAAAAAAAAAAGGAAATTTCTAAAGGAAACCATGGCGCTGCAATCGGTCTGCTTATATAGAAATGATGGTTAGTACATGAATTTGTCTAGTCTTCGTGCGTGTGTGACTTCACAGACTCCAGCGTTCGCCCCCTCCGTGTTGTCGTTGACCGTGTGACCCGTTTCTGAAATAACGCGCTGACATAGAGCTACATTAGACAGTTTTAGTAGACAGTTTTAGTATAGCGTACGCTATTCCATTGCGTACGCTAAAAAATAGCGGGTCGTCACTGCGCATGCGCTGAACGCTAAACGAAATAGCGGGTATAGCGGGCGTACGCAACGCAAACGAGTTAGCGTTAGCGTTTTTGCGGGGTTTGCGGAGTTTGCGGGAAACATGGCGGCGATCCCGGCTGCCCGCTTCGAATTGAATTTGGCGTTGCCTTTGTAAAATGCACTTCGTTCGTAGCAAATGACTGTGCAAACGGCTTTCGCTTAGTCTCTGGCCGCTTCGACGACAGAGTATTATGGATAACTTCGTGGTGTTTTCGAGATCGCTTCTCGTTTCGAACGAGTGAAAGCCTAACGAAAGAAACGTTTGAGATGTCAGCGCCACCTATCGCTACAGGCGCGAAATAGCCGCAACGACGGAATATGGCCTCAGAGATCCGAAAATATCGTCGGCCAACTAAAATTGTACAAAACGTGCGCTGCTTAGCCTACGCTATTTTATAGCGTATAGCGTACGCTATAGTTGCGTACGCTAAACTAAAACTGTCTATTATGACGGCTTACGTTATGTGATCGCTCCTACAATGCTCGTCTCGTGATTTAAGGTAATCGCGGATTAACGGTTTGCTCGACACATGGGACTCAAGCAAATACATTGTGCCAGAACAAGCAATTCTGGGTAACAGCCTTGACCGCAAGGAGGCGCCTTCAATGTCGAGCGGGTTGCGCGAAGACATCCACCGGTGTAACTTTTTGGGGTGGTTCATCCGTGTGCTGTTTGTTCAGTTGTGCCAAACGATGTAGCCCAAAGCTGCACTTGTCTTGCGTGACCTTTGTAGCGCTGCTGGAGCGTGCTCAACATGGCGCGCGTTAGTTTAGCCGAGCGAAGTTTCTTTCAAAACTCGATTTGGCGTTCATTTGGCGGGGAGAGCTTACTTACTGGCGGAGCGAATAAATGGACCGGCAGTGTTTCTCTTTCTGAAATTCGCGCCCGAGCCACAGCGCCAATGCCGTCGGATGAGATCGGGGGTTTCAACACGTTTTCGCATATTCGGGCCCTGTTCATTGAAACATTTCTCAAAGTTCGCTGTAGTTGAGGTGTTAGTTTCTTGAAAACGCACTGTAGTCGTTTTTTATCGAGTGACTGTTAGCTATAGTCCCTAGCAGGCGGTGTTTCGGGACGTCGCGAGGGATTAGTGCTGTGGACGCCATATCCTTGTGTAGATCTTACGCATGTTGTGGCTTACCGAGGCATCCTATGTATATAGCTCCCGCGGCAAGACGGCCATGTGTTTCATAGGCACAATTTACCAACCATCTTAACATTCTCTCTGGTGTTCCTTTACGTGGCTTGTGTATGTGTATATATATATATATATATGTGTGTGTGTGTGTGTGTGTGTGTGTGTGTGTGGTTAGTGTATTGTAAGGATTGGGGGCTCAATCCCACCGTTCGTAACTCGTTGTCAAGATTGGAGTCGGGCATGAATTAGAAGGTAGCTGGCCCATGCCGTCGTCCAACTTATCCACGCTGAGGATGTTGAAGGGAAGGACTGCTTCTCATCGAGAACGAGGAATATGGGTTTATTTACAGTATCTACATCAGTCTAACATGACTGCTTGAGAAAAGTGCATCAGTCTAACATGACTGCTTGAGAAAGTACCTCGAGCACCCGCACAAGAGCGGTTTATAAACACTCGGTCCCCCCTCGATTCCAAGGTGACGGAAACGTTCGTCCAGGCATCGTAAACAAGCCGCCTCTCCGCGGGACGGCTTGCACACGCACACACACCCGCACAGGTTCGCGGTCCGGAACCGACGTCACACGGACTTCGTAGAACTCGGAGCAGACCCCCGCAGCGCGGCCGGTAGCCCATTGTCTTGCGTCTCGAACGGCGCGTGGGAAGAGGCATGAGTAGACGTTCCCGCGGGCACTCCCCCGCTCGCGGCCGACCAGGTGGGCGGTGGCGGGCGCAATAGTTGGTCCGCCGACCGCGTTTAGTCACAATGGCGACGAGGCTGGAGCGTAACGGTGGCGTTCCAAGCAAATGTTGCCGCCGCTATCGCAACTGGCTGGCAAAACTTGCACCTGAGCGGGCCGTTCCTTACTATATCTATCTATCTATCTATCTATCTATCTATCTATCTATCTATCTATCTATCTATCTATCTATCTATCTATCTATCTATCTATCTATCTATCTATCTATCTATCTATCTATCTATCTATTTTGCACTTGAATGTCATCATCATCATCAGCAGCAGCAGCCTGGTTACGCCCACTGCAGGACAAAGGCCTCTCCCATGCTTCTCCAACTGCCCCGATCATGTACTAATTGGGGCCGTGTTGTCCCTGCAAACTTCTTAATCTCATCCGCCCACCTAACTTTCTGCCGCCCCCTGCTACGCTTCCCTTTCCTTGGAATCCAGTCCGTAACCCTTAATGACCATCGGTTATCTTCCCTCCTCATTACATGTCCTGCCCATGCCCATTTATTTTTCTTGATTTCAAGTGTGTCATTAACCCGCGTTTGTTCCCTCACCCAATCTGCTCTTTTCTTATCCCTTAACGTTACACCCGTCATTCTTCGTTCCATAGCTCGTTGCGTCGTCCTCAATTTAAGCAGAACCCTTTTCGTAAGCGTCCAGGTTTCCGCCCCATACGTGACAACTGGTAATGCACAGCTGTTATACACTTCCCTCTTGAGGGATAGTGGCAACCTGCTGTTCATGATTTAAGAATGCCTGCCAATCACACCCCAGCCCATTCTTATTCTTCTGATTATTTCAATCTCATGATCGGGATCCGTGGACCTGCCCTAAGTAGATGTATTCCCTTACCACTTCCAGTGCCTCGCTACCTATCGTAAACTGCTGTTCTTTTCCGAGACTGTTAAACATTACTTTAGTTTTCTGCAGATTAATTTTCCGGCCCACCCTTCTGCTTTGCCTCTCCAGGTCAGTGAGCATGCATAGCAATTGGTCTCCTGAGTTACTAAGCAAGGGAATATCATCAGCGAATAGCAAGTTGCTAAGGTATTCTCCATCAACTTTTATCCCCAATTCTTCCCACTCCAGGTCTCTGAATACCTTTTGTAAACACGCTGTGAATAGCATTGGAGAGATCGTATCTCCATGTCTGACGCCTTTCTTTATTGGGATTTTGTTGCTTTCTTTATGGAGGACTACGGTGGCTGTGGAGCCGCTATAGATATCTTTCAGTATTTTTACATATGGCTCATCTACACCCCGATTCCGTAATGCCTCCATGACTGCTGAGGTTTCGACTGAATCAAACGCTTTTTCGTAATCATTGAAAGCTATATGTAAGGGTTGGTTATATTCCGCACATTTCTCTATCACCTGATTGATAGTGTGAATATGGTCTATTGTTGAGTAGCTTTTACGGAATCCTGCCTGGCCCTTTGGTTGGCAGAAGTCTAAGGTGTTCCTGATTCTATTTGTGATTACCGTAGTAAATAACGGGGAACTATTCAAAGCTTTGGGTTTTAAAGACTGTGAAGGTAAAATAGACTTTGAACAAGTAGAAATAACTAAACATAGGCTATCTGATTGGTGGATAATATCAGCGCAATAGTAAAGGAGTAAATACATAGGTATGGATGCATATAGTACCATTCAAGGCTATGTGGCGCGCGCCGCCGCCGCCGCGTGATTCAAAGGGTTGAGCCTCATTCATCCATCCATCGAAAATGACGGTTGTGCTTCAGAAGTCCACGGCGTACGTACGAGCAACGCAGTGTGATTCGTTTTCTATGGAACAAGGTACGAACGCCCATCGACATTCACAGGTAAATGCAGCCCACGTATGGGGAAGGGTGTGTCGCTTTGAGATGAGTGAGGTGGTGGTGCTGAGAGGTCGTAAAAGGCCGACGGTGGTTCCACAGTCAGCCGGGCGAACTCTGCCACAGGGGCAAATCAAATTTACTGCTGCGATGGGGCATATGTCTGAACCGGTGTCAGGACTATGTGGAAAAATTGTGTAAGGTACGCAGGATATTACGCATATTTGTAATTAGCTTTACGTACGTTATATTTGTTAATAAAACATAGGGTCAAGGACTTTCTGATTCGCCCTCGTATATCTGCACCGAAAACAACAGGCTAACAAAAATTTGGAGGCTTGTTCGCGCTGACGGACATTCCGTGTTGTCCGAGTCCTTGTGACCATTGGCAGCGATGCACCGGCTGGCTAACTTGGCTGTGGAAGCGGAAATAGGCGTGGAACATGTTGCTATAGTTTTCTGTACTTTCACTTGTGTGTCTATACAGTCCATTGCGGGTTATTACATATACGCATGTTCACAACGCCCTTAGTGAAACCTGGCGAAGCTTTTGTTCAGCCAAAGCTGTGGGCGCCCTTTCCGAGAGGGAAGGTCGCGACGCCTGTGATTTAAGTGGAAGCACCGCGCTATGCCGTACATCGTGCATCCCGTGTGCGCGTCTGTGTGCAGTTAATTGCCCGATTCGGGGGCATGGCATGTATATTAGCAGCGCAAAACAACGGTCACCGAGACACCCGCGATATGTCTGCCTCGTATGACGTAATCCTTGTTCTTGCGCTGCTTGCATATACAGGCAAACTCCTGTACCGCCGTTGCCGTTTTCTGCAGGTGGGAGAAGTGGGGCGAGAAAACAACACTCGCGAGCTTCAACGCTTTGTGCTTCTTGTCGCCCCTTCCTGTCCCATTTATCACGCGCTGCGCGTCTTTTAAGTTTCTTTGTTTGTTTGCCATTGTTTTACGCACTGCTGTCTGGAATAGCAAGGCGGTAGGCAGAAAGCTTCTGCCTGATCCCACCCCCGTTGATTTGCTTGTGGCAGATCCGCGGGATAACTAAACGTATCGTAAGGAGGTTTCGCCTAGTCCTGCACTGGGCCTCGTCCGGGGCTCCAGGACGAGGCGGTGGTTCCCAGCACCTCCACCAAGCGGCAGCTGAGACGCGCTGCATAGCTGTGTGTTAGCCAGCGACACGGGCTCTCGCCCAGTCACGGCACGGGCCTCCCTCTCCAACGCGCCGCAGAACACTCGCGTCCGCTTCATTAAAGTACGCAGTAAAACATACTTGTACAATTCTATCAACGCACGCAGCAAAAATATCTTTAGCCTGCAAGTAGAATTTGGCGTGTCTCACAACATGCTCTAAGTAAACAAGAAGAGAAACAGCCAATGTGGTAGAATTCGTATACTTCGATCATGTTCGGGAAAAACCAAATTGTACATGTCTGCGCAACCAACTAGACAGCACATATGATTTCGGGGCACCTTTCTTTCTCCACACTGTTAACAGCCATGAGATGTTGATTTGAAAGCTTACCTAATAATTATGTAAGTCGTTCAGTATATATATTTTGTCCTCTACAGTTCGAAAATAATCGCTTGTGAGGTTAGGTTTGTTCAAGAGCACGCCCGGAATCGCGCACTTCACCCTGGATATTATCGACGAGATTTATTTATTTATTGTTTGATTGATTATGTTTCATGGCCAAGAGCAACACGGGGGCTTTGAGGGACGCTGTAATGAAGGGCTTCGCATTAATTTTGACCACCTGAGATAAAAATGCTAGTGTTCTTGCATTCGCTTCCATTGGAATGCGGCCGCCGTGGCCAGAAAACGAACCCGCGACTTCGACGCCAAGAAACCAACGTCCGTAGTTGGTTTCTCCGGTGGAGTTGCGAATGGCTTGCTGCAACACTGCCGTCCTGTGCCCGATCTCGAAGGCCACGGTAGCATCGTTCTCTAAAAAGATGGCGCTACCGCCCCATTACTGATGACGTATCTCCGGTTTTCCTTCGGTCGGAGGCATTCGTGACCTCACAAGAAATCCGCCCACTAGCCGGAAAACTGGCGGGGTTTTGAAGAGTTGGAGGGAAAGGCTGGTAGCCTTTCGATTGCCATTCTTCTCCGAGCTATTACAATTAGTGGTTAAAGGAAAGGGCCCGTCACCAGGTCTGGACATTTTGAACTGACAAGCGCACTGCATACAATGTGTGCTAACGATTGTGCCTGTAAAGTATTACACTGCTGCGCGCCGCGAAAAGAGCCGAAATTTCGAACCAAACCCCGTGCGCCCTTCTCCTCTCGCACGCCGCGCTCCCAGCCGAAGAGTCGACGTCAGTCGCACAATTGCGTCTACGTAGTTTGCAGTGCTGTGACGTCACTCACTCAAACGTAACTTCGAGAATTACGCAAGGCAGCAGCAGGTATGTGCTTGATCTGTTGCTTCAATAGACGATTTAAAGTTTAGAGAAGTAATAAAACCTACAAACCTAATGTCCACGTGTCCTTGTGGTACTTCGTACCATAGCAAGACAGATGTGCATCCGTTTTGTCTGCTTGTTGCCACGTCGTGCAGTCGCACGCCTAGAGAATGCAACTGTCATTTTCTACCCTATTCCAGCGCGTGAACATGCTCTGTGATCCGCTTGCGCCTGCTTCAGTGTTCGTCGTGTAGCACCGACTTATACCGCTAGTCAGGTGTTCTCGAACACAGTGCGCAAAATTGTGCGCTGCGCGAAACGAGAGAAATAGAACAGCTAACGCGAGACCGTCACCGGAAGTAGTGCGCCGCTCAGCAAAAAACGCCAGAAAAACACACACACACACACACACACACACACACACACACACACACACACACACACACACACACACACACACACACACACACATATATATATATATATATATATATATATATATATATATATATATATATATATATATATATATATATATATATATATATAACAATACAATGTAACAACACAATGTAACAGTACAATGAAATCCTTAGGGGAATGGTCGAAACTTAATCTAATGAAGGTAAATGAGAGCAAAACGAAAGCAGTTATATTTAAGCCGAAAAATAAACATATACCTCTGCATCAAGATATTAAATTAAACTCGCGCAGTATTCAAATAGTCGAAAATTTCAAATGTCTGGGTGTCGTCTTTTCCGCGAACATGTCATGGGATAATCATGTCAAAAATGTTGTAATCAAACTGAGCCAAATAACAGGTGTAATAGGCCGATTAAGGTACATTCTTCCTACGCACATCAAACTCTTGCTATATAATTCCCTTTTTTATTCACACTTGAACTAATGTCATTTAGTGTGGGGAAACACGACAACCAGCAATCTAGAGCATATTTACTTAGTACAGAAAAAATATCTCCGACATACATATAATGCTCCCTACACTGCATCGACAACAACTTTCTTCATGAACACCGGTGTAATTCCAGCGTATAATTTGTACAAATATCGATTAAGTCGTGTCTATAAGGCAGAAGTCTATAAGAATATTTTTAATCTACATAAACTCGCCCAATTGCAAACTAGACCACCACTATATAGCACAAGACACTTCGAAGACTGGGCAGTACCGACACCACGGTCAAACTATGGGAAACAGTGTCTGAGGTATACATTACCCACACTCCTAAACTATTACAATTCGGTTGGTTTCAATCTGTTCTCTTCCTCTCTCAATGAGCTCCGGCTGATGTACGCGATTGATTTGTAATACTTCTATGACCATTATATGTATATTTTTCTTTGATGATCTTCGTGACTTCTTGAGTAATGTATATGATGTGCAAAATTATGTATGTACGGTATAAATGCGTATATTTGAATGAAAGAATGTGATGCTGCCTCTGCCCAAATGAGGGATGGGGGACTTGTCAAGCTGTTCAATGGACAGCTTTTTTTCCTCCACCCCTCCATCTGTATCTTACAAGATCTGTACCTTACAAGATGGAAAAATAAACTTTCATTTCATATATATATATATATATATATATATATATATATATATATATATATATATATATATATATATATATATATATATATATATATATATATATATATAAGGCGGGGCTCGTGACGTAAGCGTTACGCGATCCTCTGGCTCCGATATGGGAGAACGCAGGGAATGAATTCACTCACGGAGGCTTGACGGGGGCAAGTGGAGAGAGAGAGTGGCTATGTTGGCGCCTCCATGGGTTTGCGGCACTTGAAACATTTCTTTCTCGGATATTAATGAACCAATTTGAAAAATTGTAGTGAAACGCTCTCTAGAGGGCACGTAGCAACTTCCAGCATATAACCAAAATTTGCTATGTGGTCTGGTGACGAGCCCTTTAGGAAGCATGAAAAGCCTCCGCTTTTAATACCGTCGTCTTCCCTGGGATAGTTGACCGGGGAATCTGAGGTCTGTATCGCAGCCAATCACAATCGTCGCATCGGCTGCGATACCACGCTCATGCTATTGCTACGCTCCGCAGCATCCCCCCCTCTCCGAAGCCTCCGCTCGCCCGACGCATAGAAGAGGGGGCAGGACAGCAACCTGGGAATCCTCGGTCGGCGCCGGACTTTTGTTGCATGTGACGTTGGTCTTTTTCATCATTAGTTCAGGCTGTCAGGTAGTGGTGGGTGCCTTTTGTGGACCTGTCAGCTGTCGGTGTCAACGCTGCGTTGACTTCTTGGTATACGCGCTGACGGATGGGTGGGTGGTCGCCTCGTGGCAAACGTCTGACGACTCTGGACGTGTTTAGACGTAACACCCCCAAGCCTGTTTGAAATGGTGCAGTTTTACGAGGCGTCTTTCGCATCTACGATTTCTGCAAATGCGAATTTCGCCTTGTCATTTCACATGCATCGATCGCGGCATTTGGGAGCCCCTAGTGAAAAACTGAACTGCTGTTGGCATCAGTCCTCTTCTGTGAAAACAAAGTTAAACAAGTTAGAAACCATTTTCGTCAACTTTGTTTTTCTGTTTGCGCTCGTTGCATCTAAAGCAGACATGCCACATTTACGTGTCTGACGATCCGCGTCGTCATTGGTTGCTCGTCCTCGCCGCACGTGCGTTTTTGCAGAGACGTTCAGCGCTGCACGCCTAACGTGGGAAAATCGCACTCGCAAAGAGGCCGACGGCCTATTTGGCGCGCGTAGATTCGCACACGTGAAACAGGCCTCGCCGGATATGCGCGTTGTTCAAATGCCGTGCTCTCCCTGCATTGGTGCGAGTCCTTGCTTCAAAGTGTTGTTTACACTGGCTTTACTCAACAAAGTATAACAAAAACATAGACGTCCTTGCGCAGAAATACTGGCGCTTGTTGAAGGCGTTCGGTGGCGAGCATTTTCGTGACAACCCCGTTCTCGTGCCCTACAAGAGCAGAATGCACTCGGCTACGTCACCGCTCTTTCGCTGCGTTGCGCCCTCTTGCGAGCGGTGAAACGGTCCGCGTTCCCCTCCTGGTTCTGGCAACTGCGCCCGTCGGATTACGGGCCACGATAGACCCAGTGCGCCACCTTCGACGACAGGGACAGGATGACTCGAGGGTCCGAGATCATAGGTGGCGTTGCGACGCCGGTTACTCGAACCTCGACCGGCGTTACTACTGGTGGCGTGGCGTTGTCGGCAGGCTGCAGGCGTCCGGTAGACCATGGCGACCAGGCAGGGGCGAGACGATTTGTAGTGCGAAACTTGCACTGTTTATTCCATGGTTGGTGAAGGATAAGAAGAGAATGACTCAAAAGTACATTGCGGGGCCGCTTAAATAGGCCCGCTAAAATCGTAGGCAGGATTATGCTGGCGTCAACGCCACGTGACATGCACTGGCCTCCGCTGGCGGCAACCCGTGGATCCTGTTTGGTTCGCAGGAAGGGTCCCCCCCTCCCCCCCTAGAGTCGCACACTCACAAAGGGGCCCGAAATCACTGTGGGACGCCCCCCCCCCAGACCGGCAACCTTGCGAGACAACCGTAGCAAATTAGGGATCCATCCTTCGTTTCGATTAGGCAGGGTCTTTCGACCATCTTTCTTGCACGGAGTGTTACGCGCCACTCGTAACAGTGGTCGTGTTACGAAAGAATGACTGTTTTTATTCTGCAGTCTTTTCTGAGGTCTAGGCTCCCGTCACTGCTTGCAGCTAGACTTAATTTAACATAATGAAAAGAACTAATTAATACAAGAAGAAAGCTAGTGTGCAAGTTTAGAAAGTGCAGGTGATCGAAATTACACCGGTGGTATACGTACGGCGTGCTTCAACACGTGATGATAACAACGATAATAATAATTGCCCTTTATAGTGGCGACGTCAGCTTAGCAGGTTTGCTTTATTTGGCGGTAATATAGGATCGGGCGTTAGGATTCAGCGTGTCCATTTAAGTGAAACGTTCTGTTGCGCCAAACCTTCGCGGCCCTCTTCCACCCGTGCAGCGTGTGTGGCCGACGAAGCCGCTCGTCTCGACACGTGGCCCCACATCGGGTGGCCGCGAGAGCCGAAATCATTGGCCACGCGTGCGGCTGCGCTACAGGCTTTGACCTGGCTCGCCGCCACTTTAGCGTAGTAGGGGGCTGTTTAAGTAATTCGATGAAGGAAAACTGATATATAGCGCAGTGCTGCTCCATGGCACCTGAACAGCATTTTGCGCGCGCACTGATAAAGCATTCGCGCCGTTAGTGCTAGCCTTGCCGTTCTGCGTCATGAATTCGGCCTCTTATTTGAAAAATAAAGAAAATGTGGCGAGACCATCCTGCAGCTGTTGCAGCTCGCTGCCGCAGTTTTCAGCTCGTATGGTGCGTCGGGAACCCTATAGGACTCGCTGCGCAAGTGGGGTCACAATTTAGTTTTATTTCTAGGCAAGCCTACGTCAGGTTCAGCTGCCACGAGCAGCTTTTTTTTTCGTCCCCAGTATTGCATTGTTTTTGTTTTGTGAAAATAAACCATACTCTACCATGCAAGCTCCACGCACAGATGCCTTCACCATCACACTTAGCCTGAACATGCGAGGGAAAGGTCAGCAGACTTCAGATGTCTATATATATATTTATATAGCATTAGCTTTTAGCTGATTTCTCCGTTGCGTGTTGTGGTTGCTGTGCGTAGCGAGGGACAAGAGAGGAGAGCAGCGCACCAGAAGCTGCTTCCGCCAGTAACAGAGATCTGATCGAGTTCGGTCACGTGACGCAAAGCTCGGTTCCCTTCAACACCACCCGGCGGTGTTGCCCTCCGCGCATCACTTCGAGCATTACATGTCAAGGGCATAGAACGACGACTGGAAAGCAGTGAATTGGGTTTTGATCTTGTGTTGCATCCTTAATGAACAAATGGCGCAACAGAAGGTTCCCGGACTGATGTATGCGGATGGCATGGTGCTACCAGCGGACAATGCAAGAAGTTTGCAGACGCTTGCGAGTATGTGCGGCAACGATGCGACAAAACTAGGCTTAAGTTTAGCACAAATCGGGAATTATCTTTGATGAAGAGACGAGTAATTACGTGGGGTCAATTCAAGAGTATACCTGTGTGTATGCGTATAAGCGAAAGAAAGGCCTACTCAAGTCTCCGCCAAGATAATATAAAAATGAAACATCGAGCACTTTGGGGCTACAGTAAATACGAGGTGGGTGCGAGAAATGTGGGAAAGTGTAGTGTTTCCAGCGCTAACGTTCGCAGGTGCCATTCTATGCGTTAAATAAGAAATCTTGTCATAGTTGGAGATTAACCACTGCTCGGTGGTCAGACTGGCTTGGGGGGCTCACGGTAAAACCACAAATGAGGCACTGCAAGGTGTCATCGATTGGGCTTCTTTTGAAGGCAGTGAAGCGCAGAGCAAAAGTAATGTTAGAAACGGCTAAGGAACGTGGATGTACAGAAGTAGCCGGCTAAAGTGCACAAATATTTATACCTCGAAAGCGTGGACACGAAATGGAGGAAGAAGTTATGAAAGCTGGCAACCAAGTACATAGAAATTGAAAGTGTAAATAGACAACCAGGAGTCATAAAAAAGAAAGTGAGAGCAACGGAGACCGTAAATTGGATGCAAAGGATGGAAACAAAGAAAGGGCAATAAAGATTTACGAAAACGTCAAGAAAGCAATCTGGAGGGAAAATGTCGGATAACGCAAACGGTTGTGCCTTGCTATTTGAAGGCCGAGCTGGAGGACAAAACCTACCGGAGCAAATATGCGCCACAGGATAATAGGAGGCTTGCGTGTGCTGTAAATAAACTCGGAAACGACTTGGCACATCGTAATTTGAAATGCCAAGATATTCACCAAGCTAGACCCGTACGGACCTTCCAGAAGCGTTAGGGTTCAAATAAGGTGGAAGGTATAATTGGTCTTCAGTCGAGATATGTAAAAGGCGATTAGAGTTTTGGTGGAAAACAATCAGAGAAGAGATTGATAGAGCCGGAATCATTGGAAGCGTAGATACTGCTGCAGTATATCGATATAGGTTTTTAATGCGATAGGACGAGATCAGGTAGGAAAAAGACGACAGACGATAGATGTAGTAAAACCTGACTAAATCAAGCTGGTGAGTATGTGTTTCCGCCCCGTTTGAAAGGGGATGCCAACGGACACAATCACCATCACTTGACGCATCCGGGCGGCTAAGGTGCACATCAGTAAACGTCGAAGATCTGGTGAGCCGATTCAGCGTGATTCAGGAAAGTAAGCGCGCGACTTGGGACGCATAAGCCAAAGGTCAAGCGCTGCCCCCACGGGTCGCGCTGTCACCGCACCGTGCGCCGTGGAGTTGTTGGTGCGCGTCGTTCTTCTCCGAGTGCAGCTGTTTCGCGGACGGGCAGGCTATCTCGCCGTTTTGGTGGGCCGATCCCGGCACATATAGTGCAGTCCGAAATTGTGTGCCGCTGGGGCGACTGGGTGTGTGCTGCTGGGTTTTAGTTTGCTTTCAGTCTTGTATCCTGTCATTACGAACATTTTGTCTTGCGCATTATGAGTATAAATACTGCAGCGTATAATATTTACATAGCTCTCCGCTTGACCGCATTTACATTATTCATGCAAGCGTTCTCTACAAATCACGAATGCTTCGCGTTACGTAGACGTCAACTACAGTTGAGTCTAATTGTTTGAACAAAATAGACGCGCGTTGTTTTCCAGTAATTATTCTTATTTCATGCAAATGAGTGCAAACTGCTGCAAGCTGGCGTAAATCGTTATTTTTTCGCTGTTGAGTTGAACTGGAAATGGACCGTGTTCTCTTTGAACGGGAACGAAAATGTTGCTACGACACTCCGCCCCCAACCGCACCTTGCCGCATTTTGTAATCCTTGTTGCGGTGGTTGCTTTTGTTTTTCGCCCTGTAAGGCGAGCTTGAGACCGAGGAGGAGGCATGCCGACACCGAAAAAGTATTTCGTGTCCCTTCTTTCAAAATCTCGCTTGGTACTTTCCTGTCAAGGAGGCTGTGTCACCCTGGTAACGCGCTTGCCGTTCGTGATAGAAGTACCGGGAACGCAGCGTCATAAAATGGAATGGCACGCAAGGCAGATGACTATTGCTGTGACGAACATACGCCCCAAAGGGTGCAAACCTTTTTTTTTCTTTATGATCGTGCACGATAACGACGTCGACTTGGCGATGACTTTGTAGGACGGACACTGCGAACCACTTTTGCATTTATTTAATTGTGGTTGAGATAAAATTACGCAAGTTGTAAAAGGGGAAGATCGGTCATTCCTGAAATAACGCCGATGAACATTCCGCACTTTCACTTCGCTTCATCGAAATTAGAAGACTATTTAGGGAATGTCTATCTCGGGACATCTGCATGAAATTTGAGCCCACTGGTCGAACGAAGCTAAAGACTGCGAAGGGTTCGACTATAGCGCGTTGTCTCTCGCTGCGTCAATCGCTCGGACGCGTCTCGCGGAACACACGCACATTAATCGCTTGCGCGCGAGGAGGCTGCCGTGCGTTTGTCGCGACGTCACGCGCGCGAGATGGCGCCTAACGAAAACCGGGAGCGCAGTGGCCGCCGGCTCGTGTGTGCCGCCGTGCATGCATGCGCGCGTGCCTCGACTCGTTTCGGTGCCGCCACGTGCTCGCACCGGCCGCCGACAGCGGCTCCTCGAATGTCAAGGTTGAGGCGACGCGGAGGGCTTCGCGCAGGATCTGCGGTGCCCCCCCTCCTCCCCCCCCCGGGGGAGGGGGGGGGCGCTGGCGACGATGTCTTGATGAGTTCCTCGTGGCCTCATTTCAATGTGGCGGAATGCGAAGGCGCCGTGCATATATATATCTGGCAAAGATATAGATTTGGCAAAGATCAGCCGGGAACCGTCGCGTGATGCGCGCGATTCGAAACTCACGCGCCACTCAGCGGTAGCTATGCCGCGTGGTGGTTAATCCGCCAATCTGGTGCAAGACATGACATGGCCGGGATATCCCTTGTTTTGGGCCGTAGGAATTTTCTCCGTGGAATACCTACCCGTCATAACATAAAAAAGCCAATGCGCAAAGAAACCAGGGACAGCATAGAGTATATTAATTGAATTAAAGAAATGATAAATCAATTGAAACGAAAGCGGATGCAAAAACAACTGGCCGCAAGTGGGGCACGAATCCACGTCTTCGAATTACGCGTGCGGTGCTGTTACCGATTGAGCTACCCCGACGCCGTTTTCCGATTCACTTTCTGGGCTATTTATAGGTTTTCCTACTAAAACTAAACCTGGTGGTGTCGCCAGCGCCACACCTGCGACCAAAAGAAAAAAAAAAAGTCCGCCGTCGAGACCGCGAGGTCTGGCGCTGGCTATAACACAAGGCCGCGTCGCCTTGCGGCTGGGACCGCGCCCGTGTAGAAGTTCCCGTCCTCTGCGTGTTTGCAGCGCGCGGTATTTGGCTGCAGTGCAACAAGAATGGACGATTCACCTGCGAATACACATGTGGAAAGACAGCGCCCGTTTGTGTCGCTTACTCGCATTATCCTTCGTCCTAAACGATTTCCATGACGTGGAAGGGAGGACATTTTCGGCACAGAAGTGCACCGCGCTGTCCTTTCTGAATACATAGTGTCCGAAGGGCCCTGTATACGATATCACATTTAGCATCTCCTCTGTAACGATGAAGGAGATTGTTTGCACTGACGTCATCCTATAGGCGCCATGTTGGTGGACCAGCACCACGAGAAGCTGCGTCTGTTGGCGTCTCGGCACGGTTCCAATCACGGAGGAAGGAAGCTCAGGAGAGGCCCTGACGTCACTCTTTGTGAAGCGAAAGTGAAGCCGGAAGTTGGCGTTGCTCATGGCGTTGCTCCGCCTATCTGTCCAGCTCTCCTCTCTTGTTTACATTTCTCGCGAAACCACGCCGCGCTGCGCGCAACCGTGCTGCTCGGACCCGCGCGCTCCGCAGCAATACTAAACAATCGTTAGCACGTTAGCATGATTCCGCCAAAGAGGGCAAAATTTCTCGCGGATATTTCTTCGTCCGTTGCCATTGCCGTGGCGCGGTACAGTGTCGATCACACCTGTCTAGAGTGGCCCGAAGGCTGCTCCGCACTGCGCCTGCGACGCCTAGCGACAAGCACCGGGTTCGAGATGTGTTGGCCGATAGCGCCACGCGCGTGGACGCTGCGGCATTCGCGGGCGGCCAAGATACAGGCCTGCGTGATTTGCGGGTCGCGAGCACCGGCTTTTTATCACTGGACGAGCACTGCCAGCTGAGCTGCGAGCGTGACACGGCTAGAATGCTGCGGCCTGTATCTTGGCTGCCCGCGAATGCCGCAGCGTCCACGCGCGTGGCGCTATCGGCCAACACATCTCGAACCCAGGGCTTGTCGCTAGGCGTCGCAGGCGCAGTGCGGAGCAGCCTTCGGGCCACTCTAGACAAGTGTGATCGACAGTGTACATTGCGTACAGCGTTGCATGCGCGTTCATTTCACGAACTTTAGTTCCTCCTGTCCCACCTGGCCACAGCAACATCCGGTAGAGCACGGTCCAGATAACGCAGCGCAACAAAACACGGAGATCAACGCAAATCTGTCCGCACGGCGCCTTTGCCACGGTACGAAACATACGGAGCAACACGTGTGAGCGCACAGAACAATAACAAAGCCGCCATTGTGGCCCGAAAGGCGGGGCCACTGCAGCAATGAAATAAAAAACAGCAAAACAAAGCAGAATCTGCTACGTCATTTCCTCCACACTTTTCTCCTAGCGCGCGGAGGGGGTAGGGCCTCTCCTCAGTTTCCTTCCTCCATGGTTCCAACGCTCTCGAACGTAGCCGGCATGGCAGGGGCCTCCTCTCCTAAGCATTCTTTGCTTCGTTGAAGCAGGTTACTCGCGACAGTGAATATGATACGCTGGCGTCATTCTGGACGCCATGTTTGGAGAACCATTATGGCGAGAAGCTGTGTCCGTGACGTACACGTGCAAGCTATCTATAGTTTTGCTTGACCGAGCGTCTGTACCACGTCACTTGACAAAACATGACCCACCAGTTGCATTGCACGCGGAGAAGCCTACATGGAAGCCAACCTCTAAGGCAGTGTCCTTGCCTTCATTATTTATTTCCTCTTCCCATTTACTGACTTTTGTCATACATATACATAATCAGTTTTTCCAATTTGTTACTGGCACGCGCGTTCCCCACATAGCTTGTAAAAATTTGCTTTGAGTCTACTTTGTAGCTTTCGCTATCAATACTTTTTTTTTCCCCCATGTATGATTTCACCGCAGTTGGAGTGCGGGCACCGAGGAACTGCGAAGCGCTGCATCGGAATGTCGCTCGTTACCAGCAGATGGCAGAATGGCATCTGTCGGTATGGATACACGTTCGACGAGATGCGAACGAGCTGTCGCGGCGCAAATTTTGTTTCGAAGAGAGTTTGCGAAATAAACGCCGAAATTTCGACCGGCTGCATTCTAAGAGCCCTCTTAGAACAGCGGCGAGCGCGTGTACAGCAAAAATGAGCAAACACCCCAAGAGCGGAGGCAGGCTAAACCAACGAGTAAGCTTCGTTCATCAGACTTCACGTGTAGACGAGCAGATGAAATCGCGAACGTATTTAATGATTTTTTCTGCGACCATTCCTCTGATCATACCACTGATATTCAACTATAATTTCAGCGATGCTTACAATCGTTGTACCTATTTCCAACTGGCCCAGATGAAATAATCAAGGTCATAGATGATTTAAAGTTTACAGGAGCAGGTCTGGACGACAGCAGTTCTGTTAATATTAAATTAGTAGCTCATCTTATCGCTCGCCCGTTTTCTCATATTACCGATTCGATCTTTAAGACTGGAGTATTTCCAAGCCAACTAAAGAAAGCAAAAATTCTTCCAGTATTTAAACATGGTGACCGCTCCTACATTTCTAATTATCGCCCTATTGCTATTCTTCCTTTCTGTAGCAAGGTTATCGAAACATGCATTGAAAACCGCTTAACCAAACACTCAAAATTTAACATCCTTTCGCCAAATCAATTTGGCTTCAGGGTAGGATCCTCGACTGACTGTGCTATAATTTATTTCACGGATAAATAGATGCCGGTTTCTACGCACGATCAGTCTTTATCGATCTATCCAAAGCATTTGAATCCACAAACCACGTCATCTTACTTGCTAAAATGCGGGCAGTAGGTGTCGATGGCCCAGCATTAGCACTTGTAGAAAGTTACCTAACAGATAGACAACAAGCTGTGTATTTTAGTTCCTCGCTTTCTAATTTCCGAATAACCAATAAAAGGGTCCCGCAGGGGTCTATGCTTGGCCCACTACTATTCCTGCTTTATATAAATTATTTACCCGGTTGTTTAACAGAGACTCAGGCCTTCCTTTACGCTGACGACACTACATTACTTGCAACCGATCGCTCACTAACGTCTCTGACTACTAAGCTAAACATTGATCTGAAAAATATTTTAACGTGGTGCCAGCTTAACTCGCTAAGAATAAATTCTACCAAAACGTCTTTGATGCTTTTTCGTTCGAATCATAGGGCACCAGAATTCATTCCCACTGTCAACCTAAACTCGCTTGACATCAGTGCAGTTAACGAATGCTCGTTTCTTGGAATAATTCTTGACTCAAGCTTAAAATTTACGAAGCATATCGCCTATTTGAAGCGCAACATTTCTCCCGTCATTAGAATTTTACCTAAATCTAGATATTTTAGCAAACCAACATTGCTAACCTTGTATTATTCTTTTATTCACAGCCACTACAGCATGGAGTAACACATATCCAACTCATATAGCACCACTATATGTATACAGCATTTGCAGAATCAAGCCATCCGGATAACGTCGTTCAGCTCACTCTACTGTGACGCTTCTGATATGCTTCTCAACCACAGAATACTTTCAGTAAAAAATCTTGTTAAATATAAATTAGCCGTAATGTTATTTAAGGTAACACGTAATCCTCCTCCAGTAAATATATTTTCTGAGGCTACCTTGGTTAACTTGAACCGCACGAGATTTGCAGTTAACAATTTCTTATTACCACTAATACATACTAATTATGGAAAACACTCTGGATATTTCGCAGCATTGTCTACTTGGAACAGCCTCGCACTAGATGTCAAGCGCTCTTTGTCTTTAGGTTTCTTCAAGAAAACATTATTCACTTTTCTACTAGATAGATAAAATAATCCACATATCTGAACTATTCACTTCACTTTTGCTCATTTCCTTTCCGTATTTCCCTTTCTTTCTTTCTTTCTTTCTTTCTTTCTTTCTTTCTTTCTTTCTTTCTTTCTTTCTTTCTTTCTTTCTTTCTTTCTTTCTTTCTTTCTTTCTTTCTTTCTTCATTTGTAGCCTTTATAAACATTTTTGGTTCGTTACGTTGCGAATGCCTTAAACTAGTGTTTTAATTCTACGACTAGCTGTTGATTTTATATTATTTTGCAATTTGTACTACATTTACCTAGGATAATTTTCCACTTAGTGACTACTGTATTGCTGTTTATGCTGCGTATTTGCACAAATGTATTTTCTGACAGGAGGTTGTCCCCTTTCAGCCACATGCTCTGGCACCCCCTTCTGTATACTTATGTAAGCATGTATCCACTTATTAAAGAAACAAAATAAACTGAAGCTGACAAGGCAGCAAGACGGGCGCGAGGGGTCGAGAAACGCCGAGCTCGAAATCCGCTGCTGCTGCAGTGCGTGCAGTGCAGTCCGTGGCCTGCGCACAAATGCAGAAAAGCCGCGTCGATCATTCGAGGCGGCCTTTAAAGGAATAGCTTTCTTTTTGGCTCGAACCTCCACTTGGCGGTTTGTTAGTTTCTGGCCGTTTACTTGCTGTCATCTTAGAACGCTAGGTGCCACTAGAAATTAAAGAAACAAAAAATGACAACCATTCCACTCTGTGAAAATGGAATGGCAGCGAAAGCTGACGACAGTCGAAGCTCTCAAACGAAAAAGCAAAGTGCTTTCGCTGCCATTCCAGCTTCTTAAAGAGGAATGGTTGTCATTCTTTGCGTTGCCAGTCTGGCGTAGTTGCTCGTTTGGAGGTGTCTGAGCTCTCGATTGTCCTTTTCGTTCAACACCGCGGAAACTTTCTTCGTCGGTGGTCGTGTCGCGCCGGCGCCGTTTACATTCGCGTTGCTGTTCCCTCCATCCCTGCTGGTACGCATGTTGTTCTTCGGGTGCACGAACTATACGTGTCCGCCCCATCAATAACTCAGCTGTTTTTAGCGCCGATACCTCTCTAGCTTATGTACTGCTTATGTACTGTTCACGGCGACCGTTCTAATCTGTTCCGCATTTTGACACATGCGCCGCCGCACTGCATCCGTATGGGTTTGTTAGAAATCGGTAAGTCCATTTCTGTTGCCGGACGTCGAAAAAACTACGGAAAGTTAGTCATATACAGCTCTTGCTGTAAAATCTTCGGCAGCATGTTGCACTCAGTAGGACGCCAGCCGCACACTTGGTAATGCATTAAGTTATACCGGTATCACACGTACACTTCTGATCGCGATCGGGGCTGATCCGTATCGGATTTCTCGATCGCCATCATCAATGGTCGCTGCTACACGATGCAACGGTCCGTATCGAGTTATTAGAGAGTTTTTGAATAGGGGCTCCAATAGTTTGGGGCCCCAAAGAGCTTTGAGGGTGTTAGCGTTGGGGCACGCAGGAGTGAAGATATTTAGAATAGGGTTTTACGTTTGCGGATAGCGTCTTGCGCCGACAGCGCCACTACGGCGTCAAAGAAAAGCTATTGGAAATAATTAAACAAAATATACTATATTAAGACAGGAATAGTAATTTTGACTTGCGTGTACTCGCGATTAATTACAATTTAGAGGTTATTCTGTAAGCAGCAAACAATTAGTTGCGCTTAGTTTTGAGCAAGCCAACTTTACGTGCCCACCAGCCAAGCTTAGCCGTGTTAGGCCTACGAAGCATAAAATCCACAATGGCATTCGGAATCAGCGGCCTCTAATGAATCAATCTTCATAACACAAGCTAGTTGAGAGAAAGCGATAATCGCAGTCACTTCTCCTAGCTTGCGAACTTCACGCGTTACCACAAATCCAACCCAGTTTAGTGCTACGTTAGAGCCGTCGCTTCGATGGGTGCCGCCATGTTTGCTGACGCAAAGCTTTTGGGGCCGCTATTTGGGCTCCCGCTAAATCGGTGAAATAGCGTTCCCAACGCAAAACCTAAACGCAGTTTGCGTCTCGCGCATGCGCAGTGGCTTCGACGCTAATTCGTTGGGGCCCCTATTCTAAAACTATCTAATATCGTCTGCTGATCGTCAGAAAGTCTCAGAACTGCATAATCTATTAGCTACAAATTCAGATTTGCAATATATGGTTAAATTTGGGCAACAGTTCAGTTTTACAGCTTAATTTTGTAATATTGCTGGTAAAAGATATAAAAAATTGTTTATTGAGCTGGCTTCACTTCTCGTCTTTAGCGTATTCAGAATACTGCGCTAGAGGACGCAGACGTCAGCCTGCGATATGCTGCGATGGCAAATGACCGTGTAGCAACGCCCGATCCTGATCGGCCGCGATCGCGATCAGAAGTGTGCATGTGACACCGGTATTATGCGATCGGGGGGCTCAGACTTCCAGCAAGACCTAACGAGCCGCAATGTGAAGTAGACGCGTGGCGCTTTTAGGTCGACCTCCTCTACGACACGTGCGAGCGCTCCATGCATCACCTAAATGTGCACCGGGCTCGTCGCCAGTACGCGTTACAAATGTGTTGCGTAAGCCGCACACAATCACGCTGCATCCCCTCAGCAGGGGAAACCAGCACTCGCGCTCGAATGTCTCAGTACCGGCACTTCTCACGTCGCAGCGCGTTTCTCGTTTGGCCAGCACCCTGCGGGGCGTCCTGTGGCGTGCCATTAAAAAGAAAAAGAAAACACTATTGGTTCCCACAGGAATTTCCCTGTCGAAAGTGAGGACGGGGCTTACTATAACGTTGATTGTGTACTCCGTACAGGATACGCGGACGTGCAGGACGGACCTTCGGCACGCCGATGTGGATGCCCGTCCGGCGCGTCGACACATTAGGACACGGACGCGTGCTTGCAAAAGGGGCGACACATTCGTGCAAGCCGGCGCTTGGCGCGACATGTGGGCGCGTCGCGCGCACAGCAACAGATAACGAAGTAAGTTGCGGGACGCGCGCGTTCGTCTCCGAAATTGCACGCGCTCCGATGTGCCAAGTTAGAAGCTTAGTGATGAGAACGCTTGTATAACTGGCCGCGCTTCTGGCCGATCTCCCGTATGAGCCATTCTCTGGCAACAATTATTCGCTACTCGCCTCTCATCGTGTGCTACGTTGCTCTGTGGGGCGTCCCTGCAAGGTCAAGCACGTCGGGCTTTGTGATTGAATGCGTTTTAACGCTGACTATAAATGTACCGCCTTCTCTGCGAGGTGGCGGGCTGTCGCTTACGGGGACATCAACCCAAGGCAATTCGGTCTGCCGGGATATATATATATATATATATATATATATATATATATATATATATATATATATATATATATATATATATATATATATATATATATATATATATATATATATATATATATATATATATATATATATATATATATAAACGAGAAGAAAGGGGGTTAACCGAGGGACCCGATAATTATTAGTCATATAATGAGAAGCCAACAAACACTGACACCAAGCACAACATAGGGGAAATTGCATGTGTTTAATAAATGAAATAAAGTAATGATAAATTAATGGAAATTAAAGTGGATGAAAAAACAACTTGCCGCAGGTGGGAACCGAACCCACAACCTTCGCATGTCGCGTGCGATGCTCTACCAATTGAGCTACCGCGGCGGCGTTTCCCCATCCACTTTCTTGGGTATTTATGTGTACTAGTAGAAACCCTGGGAGTGCTAGCCAGCGCCCCCACTCACAGACCTTGGCGGCGGACGTGGAACGTCTTTTTTGCCGCAGGCGTCACGAGAACGTGATCTTTTCGGGTGAAGGCAACTGGTCAATAAACCCACATATGCTACATGAAGGCATCAATGTTGCCGGATTCGAGACCCTCGTTATATAATAAACGAGAAGAAAGGGGGTTAACCGAGGGACCCGATAATTATTAGTCATATAATGAGAAGCCAACAAACACTGACACCAAGCACAACATAGGGGAAATTGCATGTGTTTAATAAATGAAATAAAGTAATGATAAATTAATGGAAATAAAAGTGGATGAAAAAACAACTTGCCGGGTTTCTAAACAACTCCCAAAAAACAACTCCCAGGGTTTCTACTAGTACACATAAATACCCAAGAAAGTGGATGGGGAAACGCCGCCGCGGTAGCTCAATTGGTAGAGCATCGCACGCGAAATGCGAAAGTTGTGGGTTCGGTTCCCACCTGCGGCAAGTTGTTTTTTCATCCACTTTAATTTCCATTAATTTATCATTACTTTATTTCATTTATTAAACACATGCAATTTCCCCTATGTTGTGCTTGGTGTCAGTGTTTGTTGGCTTCTCATTATATGACTATATATATATATATATATATATATATATATATATATATATATATATATATATATATATATATATATATATATATATATATATATATATATTGCGAGAGGTTATGCGAACCAGGTTCGCTACTGTTTCGGAACCTGCATGCTCGCGTGTCGCTGATACGGTGATGAATTCCGTGCGCGTCTTTTGTAAGTGTGGGGTACGTGCATACCTCGGTGGCCTACTTATTCTCCGTAATACGCATCAAGTTCGATTCGTTCTTCGTGTACGCATTGGGGTGTCAAGTTGAATACTTACATTAAGACAGTTGTATGCAAAACTGGTGAGATGACTACGATTCCTGCTAAATTATTCTCTATGTGTAAGTTGTTCGCCAAGCGTTGGCACCACCGATCTCTGCTTTAGCGAAACGTAATTACAGGTGAGGGGTTCGCCCTTCATTCGCTCTGATGAGTGCATGTTTTGTTTGCGATGTGACTCGTTTGACTCGTGCAGCCACTCACTCCTCTTAAGGAGGTGCCTTCCGCGGGAAGGCGCTCGCGAACTGTATCCACTGTTGTTTCAGTGCTCCTTCGCGTGGCTTCGCTATTACCTATACGTTCGGGGCACTACTCTCAAAACCAACTTGCAGCGCAGCCGAAGCTGCGGCGCGCGTCAGTCCGCCACTTATCACTGCTGTTTTAGGGCCCGTTATTTTCTCTGATATGAATGCGTCTTCGCTCGTATTTCTGTTTCGGACGTGCATAAAACGAGCGTGTCTTGTCTTTGTTCGGCGCATGTCCCCACGTGGGAGCAGCCCGGGGTGCTGCTTGAAGGGCGGCGCTTCTCGGGACCTCAGTAAAGCTGTCTGTCTGTGTGTCTGTCTGTGTGTCTGTCTGTGTGTCTGTCTGTCTGTCTGTCTGTCTGTCTGTCTGTCTGTCTGTCTGTCTGTGTGTCTGTCTGTCTTTCTCTCTCTCTCTCTCTCTCTCTCTCTCTCTCTCTCTCTCTGTGTGTGTGTGTGTGTGTGTGTGTGTGTGTGTGTGTGTGTGTGTGTGTGTGTGTGTGTGTGTGTGTGTGTGTGTGTGTGTGTGTGTGTGTGTGTGTGTGTGTGTGTGTGTGTGTGTGTGTGTGTGTGTGTGTGTGTGTGTGTGTGTTGTCAGGATTGGGGGCTCAATCCCATCGTCCGTGGTCCTTTGCCAAGATTGGAGTACGGCATGAATTCGAAGGTAGCTGGCCCATGCCGTCGTCCAACTTATTTACGCTGAGATCGTTGATGAAGTGAAGAACTGTTTCTCATCGAGAACGAGGAAAAGGGTTTATTTACAGAAATTAAATCAGTCTAACATGACTGCTTGAGAAAAAGAGTAACAGTCCAACATGACTGCATGAGAGAAGTGACTCAGTCTAACATGACTGCTCAAGAGAAGTGTCCTCAGCATTCGCACAACCACAGTTTTTATACACTCGATCCGCCGGTCCTACGACGCGGCGACTGTTCGTTTACTCATCACCAACTCGCCGCGGCTCTGCAGATCAGTTTACAGACACAAAGGCAACCGCGCTCTGATGCCCGACGACGGCGTTGGCGGGGTGCCGAAGCGTGAGACGCACCAAAATACGTTGTCCCCACGGCAGCTTGACCATGCGTGTCAAATCAGCTCCGCGTTGGGGAACTCCGGAATCATTGTTCACACACGCCGAACTAGTTCCGTCACAATGTCGATGGGGCGGGTGGAAGGCGGCGGATTCCAGCGCAAAGGCCGCTTCTTTGAACGCCTCCCAGCTGCAGCGACGGAGAGGGAGAGGTGCGCGTCGTGTTGCCCTGTCGTAACTGTGTGGCAATCTTGTTTCGCAGCTCGCCATTCTTGACAGTGTGTGTGTGTGTGTGTGTGTGTGTGTGTGTGTGTGTGTGTGTGTGTGTGTGTGTGTGTGTGTGTGTGTGTTATAAAGGCCCTTTCTTGGGCTGACAGTGTAAACAAACAAAGTGGTGCGCCTGCTGACCGTCCGGCATAGCGTTAGTCACGGCGGGCGTCTACAAATAGCGCATATGCAGCGTCGTTCACAGAAGTTTTAAGCTTGATTACGCTGGTGGAGGCGAGTCCTTATTGAAGAATTATAAAGGTGCCTTGTACTGTGTGAACTGTTGTAAACAGTTGAAGCTTTCGTGTCAACTCCCACGGTATGATCACGGTGAAGGTTGTATTCATCTCAGCGAACCGCTCTGCACACAATGCGACCGCGGCCAATGCTGCATTAAACCCGGTGGGGAGGATGCCGGGAAGAGACGTTCGTGTCTTAACAAACGCCTCGAGGCACGTTTATTCATTGCCGTTGTCACGTTTAGTCATTGTGGCTTTGAGAATATGCTCGGTGCACGACGACACAAGCGTTAGCAACGGCGACAGGTCATCACGTGGTAGGTGTTTTCTGCGCGTGGAATTTTCTGCTGGGTCGCAGCTCGGCCGAGACGCCACGGGCCCGAGAATGTGTAGCGTATATGCGACAGAATGCGTTAGCGCAACAACCCAGTACTCTGCGTCGTAGGAAGGAAGTCCGTAAACTTACTTCTTCCTTGAACCAGCCGGGAGTGATTAATTAACAGAACCCTCCTTCGCGATGTATTTCACGGCTGAGTAGAACTTGTTGCTGGGCGAGTTGGTTATAGGATATATTGAATACATTGTTGCGCCAAAACAAGGGAAAAAAAAGAAAAGACTTGAGAAGGAAGAGCACGAAACGGAGCGCTCAAGCTCAGCACTAGATCTGTCGTTTCGTACTCTTCCTTCCCAAGCCTTCCTTTTTTCCTTTCTTTTTCGCAACAATGTATTCATTATATTTCACGGCTCATTCGGAAAAAAAGTATTACATCGTATATTATAAACGTGGTAGGCAATCGGCAGTGTTTGTACCATGCTGCTGTCTATTCCTTGCTGAGAAAAAAAAAAAAAGATAGCTTATAAGCATGCCTTTTTATCTTGTAGTTCAGAAACTACACAAGCATCTGCGTAGCGCTTGAACTCACAAACTCGTATCTCGGCGCAGTGTAACCGCCATCGGAGCACACGACTACATTCCACTCAGCCGTGCGCGCGCCGAGCATCTGCAGGCGCCATACCACGTCTCGGCGCGCTTTCGCTGCAGTGCAAGTAAACTTTTTAAGCCACGGCGTGTAGCGTTCCCCGCGTACGTGGCTTCCGCTCATAGGAGCGCAGTCGCGCATGCTTGAGCGAGGCCCAAAGCGCGGCGGCGTCCCGCGCGGTGATAAACGAGGCTGCGGCGCACGTGCTCGTGCACTCGCAGTGACACAATCAGCGCGGCGCCACGCATGTCAATCGGCCGTCGCGTCCGCCCTGGTTTTTCCCCTTCCCGTTCTCGACGGGTGCGGTGGCCGCCGGAGGGAGGGCGCTGTTCTCGGCCCGCTCTATGCTCGGTCGTTCTCGCCGTCTGTACACTCGCCACGGGAACGGAGGCTCGGCAGGACGGGCAGTTTTTTTATACAGTGAATTCGGTTAATTCGACCTCGCTTAATTCGAACGCGCTGGATAGTCCCTGGAGAAAACCATGCATTGCTATGGAAGGAAAGCGCGTCCAGTTCGAACGTGAAAGCACGCCGCTTCGGTTGATTCGACCCCCCCCCCCCCTTCTGGCCCCAACCGGCGCCCCCTCGTGCGTTTGCTTAAACCTTTGAAAACAGGAAATTCGGCAGGCGGCGCTACTTATTTTGAGTATTTTGTAAGCGCTGACGCCAGTTTCGAGCTTTGTGGGTCACTCAGCAACGGGACAGGCCAACGCTGAAACATGGCTTAAACATGTCCGCGCTCTTCGCCACGTGCTGGTATTCGCTCTTCGAGGGGAAGAAGCAAAAATACATTGCAGATGAAATGGCAATCGCCCCATATGTTAGCACCGGTAGAATGCATTGATTGTACGCCTTTCTTTTCAGTGATAGTGGTAAGCTCCCATTCCGTATGCAGCCCGACCCTTTCTTATTATTCTGTAAATTTCCTTCTCGGGATCAGGGTCCCCTGTGAGTAATTCACCTAGATAAACGTACACATTTACACACTCTAGAGGCTGTCTGGCGATTCTAAACTCTTGTGCCCTTGCCAGACTATTGAACACCATCTTTGTCTTCTGCATATTAATCTTCAAAGACAATCTTACACTTTATGAATTAACGTCCTCAGTCATCTGTTGTAATTCGTCCCTAGTTTTGAACAGGACAGTGCCATCTGCAAACCGAGGGTTGCTGATATATTCGCCGTTGATCCTCAGTCCTAAGCCTTCCCAGTTTTTATAGCTTGAATACTTCTTCCAAACATGCAGTGAATAGCATTGGACAGGTTGTGTCTTCTTGCATGGCCCCTTTCTTTACAGGTGTTTTTCTACTTGTGGAGAACCAAGGTAGCTGTGGAATTTGTAGATATTTTCCAGGATATTTTCCAAGATATGCACGTATGCCTGCTGTACTCCTTGATTACGTAATGCCTGTATGACTGTGGCTATCTCTACTGAATCAAAAGCATTTTCATAATATATGAAAGTCATATATAGAGGTTGAGTAGGCTCTGCGGCTTCCTCGATTAGTTGATTGTTGACATGCATGTGATCCATTGTAGAGCATCCCTTCCTGAAATCTGCCTGTTCCCTTGGTTGACTAAAGTCCAGTGTTGCCCTTACTCTATTGGAGATTATTTTGGTAAATATTTTATACAATACTGAAAGCAAGCTGATGGGCCTAGAATTTTTCAATTATTTAACATCTCCATTTTTGTGGATTAGTGCAATGTTGGCATTATTGCAGTTCCCTAGGCTTGAAGTCGTGATGCATTGCGTATAAAAGGCCACAAGCTTTTCAAGCTCGATATCTCCTCCATCTTTGACTAAATCGACTGTTATTCCATCTTCTCCTGCCGCTTTTCCCAGGCTCATGTCTTGCAAGGCCCTTCTAACTTCATCGCTTGTTATAGAAGGAGCCTCTGCAACCTGTTCATTACTACTTCGAATGGAGGTGTCGTGGCTGCCTTGGGTACTTTGCAGGTCAGTATAGAATTCTTCCGCTTCTTTACTATATCTTCGAGGTTGCTGATGGTATCACCCTGCTTATCTTTCATTGCATACATCTTGGCTTGTCATATGCCAAGATTTCTGCTCACTGATTTCATGCTGCGTCTATTTTTTTTTCTTTTCTTTCTTTTTTTCTTTTTTTTTTACTGCTTCGTCAGTCTTTCTCACGTTATGATTTCGAACATCACTTATTTTCTCCTTGTTGACAAGTTTTGACAGTTCCGCGAATTCTCTCTTATCTCTTGAGTTGGACACTCATTCTTTGTCGTTTCTTTATTAGGTCCTTCGTTACTTGGGAGAGCTTGCCTACTGGTTGCCTTGGTGCCTAACCTCCTACATTAATTACCGCTTCTTAAACCCGCCTAGTTGCGGTTTCATTCATTGCCTCTATGTCATCTTCATGTCTTCGTTTTAAAGCTTCACATTTGTTTGCAAGCACCAGCCTGAACTGGTCTGCTGTTACCCTTACTGCGTCAAGGTTGGCCTGTTTCTTCTTGACTAATTTTTCTATTTCTCTCTTAATATTGAGAGAAATCCTAGACGTCACTTACCTATGATCACTGCACTTTACCCTACCTAACACTTCTACGTCCTGCGCTATGCTGGGATCGGCAGAGAGTATGAAATCTATTTCGTTTCTTGTTTCTCTTAGGGCGTTTCCCGGTCCACTTCCTGTTGCTGAGTAAAACGTGTTAAGGCCGCCTTTTCTTAAACAACCTACATGGAGGGTTGAGAAAGAGAAACAACATCAGCAACAGCATATTCTTGCCCATGTTGCGTCATATTCTTCACGCCGTCGCTATTTCATGCTCATGGCAGGAACATAGACAGGTGCAACCCGTAGACAGGCGCAATCAGGGCCGTACCCAGGAATTATTTTCAGGAGGAATTCTGCGGGGACAACGACCGTGTTGAAGCGTTTTTCTTGCGTTTTCTTTATCTTTTTTTTTTTCGCGTGTGAATCAAGCGCATTGTTGACAAGCTTTCTCCGCCTTGCGGATTCGCCGCGTTCCCTGTCCCCGTGTTTCGAGTCGATTCGCCACCGCGCTGCGATCCGCTCGTGTGTGTCTTCAGAGATCGCGCCTCTGTGTCACAACTGCGATGTCGGTGCTGTTTCTTTTAGTGATCGTTGTTTAGTGACGCTCGAGATCGGTCAAAAGCAAAAAAAGAAAACTTGAATGGGAAAGGTGGAAATTGAGCGCTAGGCTAATCAAAGATGACGTGTTCGTAGATAAAACAACAACAAAAAAAAGAAATCCAGCATTTTTTTTATGACACACTATGCAGTGCCATCGAGAAATGGGAGTTATTTAAACAAAGGGTAAAATTGAACGCAACAGAAAGAGTTGGGGCACTGGAAGTATCAAGCTCAAGAACGGGAACAGGGCCTGCGGGGAGCTGGAAGACTTGTGGCGAATCGAAACAGCTAATTCGCGTTTTGTGACGCAAGAACTGCAAGTCGTTAATCTAGAAAAATTAGAGGAAGATAAATACAGAGGTGCGATTATACGTGCACGAGCTGAAAAATGTCTCGCGGTGGAAGTACCAACAGAGCGAGCCTTGCCAGATGAAAAGGCGTGTATATGCTCGAGGAAATGAAATATTAGAAATACAATATTGTCACGTGGTGGTGACGTTGACTAACACAGTAGCAATACTGTGAACAAGAAAACTAACTTTTATTGGGCGAACCTGTGCCCACAAAACAGGCCCACAAAATAGCGCAACGATAGCGGCGAACACGCGCGGCGATCGTCGAAAATCTGATCAGCGGGTCAAGCGCGTCGGCTTTTATAGAGCAGTCATCGAATGTTCCAGACTAATCGTTCGGACCCGCGTGCCTTCCGCAAAGTTCTGCACCATTCGCGTCAGGTGATGAAATCAGATAACATAACGTTCGGCGACAACAGACAGCGGATAGAAGCATCGATAACGTTCCAGAAACTTCGGATATACAGGCGCGTCCCACGCTGTGCGATTACATTTGTTAGGCTGCGAAACGTGGTTGCCCGATAAAGATAAGTATACGTGTCAATATAATGGTAAGATATCCAGAGAACAAAAAGTTATCGTGACGGCATTTGAAAGTTACTATCGACAATTGTTTGCTTGTCGTGAGCCGAAGGTGTCGGGCTACGAGGATGGCTTCTTGGCAGAGATGCGTATACGCTAGACACAGAGGAAACAAATTTATTAGATAAAGATATTAGTATGGGAGAAAGTGAGAGGGCTATTGAGGAACTAAGCTCGGGCAAATCTCCTGGTCCAGAAGGGATTACCGCGGCATTTTACAAGGCGTTCAAGACGGATATGGCATTGTATGAGGTATTTTCAGAGGCACTCGAGCGCACACAGTACTAATCCCTAAAGGCAAAGATAGAAATACGTTACGTAAGGTAACGGGATACAAGTCAGTTACGTTGGGAAATGTTGATTACAAGGTTTTAATGAAAGTTCTTGCAGCAAGGCTGCAGGGAGCTATAGGGAAGTTAGTTGGCCCGCATCAGACATGCGGCATTATCACTGTAAAATAATTTACACCCCTAAGGGTTTTTCTCGGTGTCTATAACTAACCCCCTAGCACCCTTGAAAAAGCTGGGTTTTATAGAGAATTACACCCTTATGATGGTTATTCTATATTCCAATAACACCCTATCCCTTGAGGGTGTTTTGAACAACATATTACCCTTCGACCCATGGGGTGTAAGGGTGTGATGAGGAATATATTACCCCTTCACCTATCGGGTGTAATGAGCAATATAATAGCCCTTGAAGTACGGCATGTGGAAGCGGGTACATATGCACTTCATTGTTTGTTTCTAAGTCTACAGTTAGGCTAGCACACAGAAATGTTATGTATGGTGTGCATACAATAGGTAATGTGTCTACAAACGCACTGCATAGCAACTTTGAGAGAAAACACATTATCACTTGTGAGTGTTCTGCATAAAATGGTCCCATTTATCACAGATACAGAGTGACTGCATGGAGGGTCATTTATTCTAGCCTCCTGTACAATATTTTGAGCTTGCACTATGCCTTGTGGTGACAAGTCTTGCGGCCGTTCTACATTGAAGAACAGTCTCATTCAAACCAAAGTTCCAGGGCACAGGTGAGGATGATGATGCCTTTTTGTAGCTCCATTCCAATGTCCTACTGTAATGTCCACTGTAGCCATCTGCTTCTTTTTTACCTGCAAAATGATTTGTTGCAATTTAATGTCAGGAAAAGTACACGAAACATGACTAGCAGCGCTTCCCTGCATCATTCACTTTAATATTTCAAGATCACATGAAGAGCAGGTTAAAGAAAACAAGCACAGATAGTGCTTACTTCCAGGAAATCGTTATTTCGAAAGAATAAGGCATTTAATCTGCCACATCATGAATGTAGGAGAGACAGGCTACACAACTATATGAGGGCAATTCAGAAATTATTGCCTCCAAGCCCACTACTTTGCCAATATTACAGCAAACATTTTGAACTTTTTATCATTGATGCACTTATGCTTAAGCTATCGAATGTCACTTGCCTCACCTTCCTATCTCTTCTCGTTCCAGAGTAATCAAGCAATTCATGGCATCCAGTGGTGACGTCCAGTTGAAACAACAGGCTGTAATTGAATTTCTGACTGGAAGGTTGTGCGCATATCAACATTCATGGCCATTTGACTGCAGTTTACAGGAATGCCTGTGTTGACGTCAGCACTGTGCAGAGGTGGGCAAGGACTGTGAAAGACCAAAATCCTACCACATCAAATCTCCCGGATCAGCACCGAAATGGATGGCCCACAATGGCTTTGATGAGGGTCATGAACATCAGCAGATGAGTTGACTCGGTGCAATCGCAGGATCAAGCAACACCAGATTGCAACACTCGCCATTTGCATTGCCTCAGTGAACCACATCATTAAAGACCTGCGTTACAAGAAGACTTGCGCTTGTTGGGTGTCACGGTAACTGACGACTGACATGAAAAAGTCGAAGCATAGCCAACAAGTTCAATTCTTGTAACCCAGGAGGTTTTTAATTATGTGGTTCACTGAACCAATGGAAATAGCGAGTGTTGCTGCAATCTGGTGTTGCTTGATCCTACGATTGACCCATTCAACTCGTCTGCCTGATGTTGATGATCCTCATAAGAAGCCATTGTGGGCTGTCCAGTTCGGTGCTGATCCTGGACATTTGATGCGGCTGGATTTTGATGTTTCTCAGTACTTGCCCACCTACGCACAGTGCTGACTTCAACACAGGCATCCCCGTAAACTGCTTTCAGATGGCAATGAATGTTGAAGGGCGCAGAACCATCCGCAGTGAGAAATTCAATTACAGCCCACTGTTTCAACCGGACATCACCACTGGATGCCATGCATTGCTCGATTACTTTGGAACGTGAAGAGATAGGAAGATGGGGCAAGTGACATTCTATAGCTTAAACATCAGTGCATTAATGATAAAGAGCCAAAATGTTTTCAGTACTACTGGTAAAGTAGTGGGTTGTGCATCAGTGCACAACCCACTTTTGTGCCTCAGTGCATAAAAGTACATTTTATTAAAAAAGTAAGTGGAACAACAGTGCATTTTTCCGGCAAGTTTGATGGTGCATATCTCCAAACTGACGCCATTCTGGAAATCAATTCCAAGTAGATACACCTTGTAATCTCACTGGCTATGATTCGTAAATTACAATATGTGCCCCAGATATGTGGTGGCGCTGGCAAACACTCCCAGCGTTCTACTAGGAAGCACAAATACCCAAGAAAGTGATGGGGAAACGGCGCCCGCAGTAGCTCAATTGGTAAAGCATCTAACGCGTAATGCAAAGACATGGGTTCGTTCCCCACCTGCAGCAAGCTGTTTTTTCATCCACTTTCATGTCCATTAATTTATCATTTCTTTATTTCATTTGTTAATCACAAGTAATTTACCCTAACTTGTCCTTGGTGTCAGTGTTTGCTGGCTGCTTAGGATATGATTAATAAACATCGGGTTTCTTGGTTAAGCCCCTTTCTTTTCGGTTATATTAGCTATAATGTAATTCATTCGAAAGATAATAAATTTTTTTAATTAGTTTAATATGTTTCGATTTCTTGTGCTAGATATATCTGCGTGTTTCAATATTCCTGCTCAAGGACTAGAATTATGCTATATGCAACAGGACTATATTTAAAAATTCCACAAGACTGAAAATCATCACCCTGCATAAAAACAGTGTGAATTTAAAAACAAGTTTCAGTTAACCTTATTGAATCAGCAAATGGCCAGTGTAACTAGTCTGATCATCCTGGAAATCTTTTGTAGCTTATAAGCATAGTGAATTTCAATTCCAGATTTAGGAGTGCAAATTTTTCTAGAAGTCAGCTTTTTCTTTTTAACAGCTAGCATCCCTGCCAGTTTGCTTAAACATAATGTTGCATGACTTCAACAGTACTGCACAATCACTTTTTTCTGCTCACAGTGTCTAGTGATGTGTCTTTAGCAGCTGAGATAATTAATGTTCATGCAGATAAACATCAGAAAACATTGCAATAACTGCCAAGAAAATGCAATCATGCATTTTGTTTACAAAAGAGCATGTGCTCTACCTTCTGCCAGGTTTGTTTTCCGTGTCAGGCTAGAACGGAACTTGCACAAGAGGCACCTTTTGCATCCATGAAGATATTTTATGAGGTTATGGTGGTGTCGAAACATGACATCAACCATAACACTTTAAACTATTTTATGAAACAGGTATTTGTACAAAGATAGAAAAGGCACCAATTTTGAATTTATCACATTTGGTTTAGAGTACCATAGTATAAATGGCTCAACTAGTACAGGTACGCAAACGGGCTAGTTGGTATTGGTCGATGACGTTAGACAATGTGACCTCCACAAAGGATGGAGAAAGAGGCGATAGCATTTGTTCCATTTCTCGCCACTTTTCACGTCCCTTGTACAAGTCTGCGCTGTCTGTCGAACATCATGGATCAACTAGTACAGCCTGAAAAAAATATGTCATGAAAGAAAACTTGACTTTCAACCTCGACAATTCTGCCTGTTAGGTATTATGGTTTCTTTAGAACTTATTTCTTTATACAAAGTCAGACCCATCAAGTAAAGCTTACTGAGAAAGAAATGAAGAACAACGTTAACACCTCTCAAGGCACATGCATCAAAGGAGTCGGAGCATCATACACATTACCTTTAGGTGCAAGAGTATTCTCTTTCTTAGGCAAACTGCATTTCTAGTTTCTTAAAGCCTATATATTTATTTGCCACAGCTATGGGAAAATCACAAGGTGGAAAAGATGTGTTGGTGCAATTTCAACTATTATGTACAACAGCAAAAGGTAAAGCACAGGAAGTCTCACTGCTCCTCTGTCTAAATGACATTCAGTTTCATTTGTCATGTCCACTCCTATCCTTATGGCAGCAGAAACAGGAAGACAGCAGCGTGGTTCAGAAAGTAGATGAAGGAGCTGATATCCTAGCTGACATAAAGAGTAAAAAAAGGGAGCTGGTCAGGCCATGTAGTGCAGACGTCAGACATCATTAACTAGCGCGAAAAAGACAACGGACGACAGCTAGAAGCACACAGGACAGAACTCTAGGCTTCAACTGAAATTTTGGCTACACAGAAACATAGGATTCAGGGGATGCGACCTCAACGCATGGAAGCAACATTTATCTTTCCTTTTCCCTGCCTGACACAGGAGGTATCGGAGCAAATCGATGGGCAGGTTCATTTCGAGATACGAACACTCTTTTTTGGCGAGAGCCAGGGAAAGGGTGCTTACACACCTATCACCCGCTTTTCGATGCAAAGTGCTTCGAACATTTTCATATCGACCTGCATCTAGAGCCGCCTGGGCAGATGAGTGCTTTGAAACTGCTCAGTGCATGAGCACTTACAGCAATGATTGGCCAGATGGCCACCAGCCATGACAGCTGCCCTATCTTTGTTCCCCCAAGCGGTCGTTTAAACACCGACCTGTTTGGCTTGAGGAAACATAGGGCAGCTTTGAGTGCCTTGGTGGCTGGTGGCCACATGGCCAATCATCGCCATACGTGCTCATGCACCGAGCAGTTTCAAAGCAATCGTGTGCTCAGGCAGCTACAGAAGCAGGTACATAGGGAAATATACGAACCACTTTGCATCAAAAAAGTGGGGAATAGGTGTGTAAGCACCCGTCTCTGGCTCTTACCAAGAATGTTCTTAAGTGAAATTAACCTGTTCATAAATTTGTTCCGATAGCTCCTGTGTTGTTTCTGTCCGTCGACATTCTGTGCATTCCATGTTTCTGTGTAGCAAAAATTTCAGTTGAAGTCTAGAGTTTTTCCTTATGTGCTTCTTGATGTTGTCTTTTTCACGCTAGTTATTGATGTCTCAAGTCTGCAATGAGCACCAACTAGCCCAAATGCCTTCTTCAACCATGTAATGCATAGGGCAGATTCGAGTTATAGAATGGATGCCAAGGGAAGAGAAGGGTAGTCAAGGACGGTAGAGAAGTAGACTATGATGAAGTCAAATAATTTTGCAGGCTTCACTTCGAATCGGCTAGCGCAAGACAGGGGTAATTGGAGCTCACTGGCGGAGGTCTTCATCCACCGGTGAAAAAGATATGTAGGCCAATTGCGATGAAAAAAGTATACCTGTCGGCTCAGACGTCTTCACTGTCTTTTCAGCAACGTGTAGGCCCAAGACAGCCAGTCGGTTCCCATGCAATTGCTTCATGCTGACTGCAATTGCTTCATGCTGACTGCAACTGCATGGGCACAAGAAAACAACCCACCATTAATACCATTCGAGATTGACGACTCAATAAAAGAACCTCTCAAAACTGCAAATACAATTAAGCATTTACCAGCTTAATAAATACATATATAAAGGCCAAGAATAGTTAAAATAACCATACACTTTATAACTAGACATTAAAATAAGGTAGTGAAGCGTACAATAACCGTAGGACGCTAAGTGCAATTCATTTCAGAAATACTGTTGACAACTGACAGATCGCCGTAGGCAGGGTTCAGTCACACAACAAGAAAACAAATGGTAGTAATAATAAGCACGCCTGCGTGAAACCAAGAAACGAGTACAAGGACGAGAAAAAAATTGATTAGGCTCGGTGTGCTTATTTATACAAAAAGATAAATTTATAAACAAATAGCGCAACCACGCATTCATCCGCAACAGCACGACAGCTTCTATAACAAACGAGCACAACTTAAAGCGATTGATAAGTACATAGCCGGGAGGGTCGTGGTTCTTTTGTTTTGCATTAGTTCTAGTCATGAAACCACAAGCATTGCAAGCTGCCTGCGCCATTACCTACCACGGGACCTCCGACAAAAAAAAATAATAATAATTGAGTGAATGTACACAAGCGACATTTAATACGGTTGTCACACTGCACACTTTTGGCCGCGATCGATCCTGACTGGAATCGAATTTCTGGACGCGTTTGGCCTCGTTGCACAATCGGTGGACGGGAGCCAATCGCGGTCGAAAATTTCGATCCAGAACGCGCTCAATCGTGCTCGAAAGTGGCCGTGTGACACCGGTATAAGTCTGCGCCAATCTTTGGTAACAGAAAGAACCAATTAGTCAAACCAAAGTATTATTTCCCTGCCTGCGCCGAATACTGACGCGTAGCAGTACTTAATTCTCTACAACTCTAGTTGAGGACACGTGAACAATGAAACATTCATTTTTTTTTTCTTTTTCACATTCGGTGCCCATAGGCTACGCCTGGAGTACATATACTACACTCGCATCCAACACAACTTGCGCTGTCCTTTAAATAAATTACGCGAA
This sequence comes from Dermacentor albipictus, assembly GCF_038994185.2. Classification (NCBI taxonomy): domain Eukaryota; kingdom Metazoa; phylum Arthropoda; class Arachnida; order Ixodida; family Ixodidae; genus Dermacentor; species Dermacentor albipictus. Next base: position 19,760,977 of record NC_091824.1, read on the forward strand.
AATTACTACCACAATGACGCACCATAAAAAACGCGACGCTGAACGTGGCTACGTACGTACCTTTTATATGAGCAGTTCATGCGCCTTGCAAAAGGCCCTCGGTTTGAAGGCGGAGCGCTGTCACGATCTGCACTCTGGGCACGCAGTTTCGTTTACGTAGTGGATGGACCATGTTGACGATGCATTCCGCCGAAAAACAAAACGTCCACTTCATCACTGTTCAGGCCGAATGGAAGATGTTTTCTCCTTCGCCACGAATGACGGCCGTCGTAGGCGTAGTAAACACACTGTCACAAAGAAACACCGATGTCGTAGGCCGCTGGTGCCCTTCTTTCTCACGCATAATCGCGTCGCCTTCACTCCGGACGCTCACTTCGCGTCGATGAGCACAAAAGTACACGAAAACAACGAGGTGGTACAACCTAAACGCAGCAAAAAACAATCTAATTACTCACAACTTCAAGAATGTCACGGAGAACACACACATGTGCTCCCGCCGGCCCGCCGCGAGACGCAGGAAATGACGTAGCGGCGATAGCGGCGACACCCGTCGGGGGAAGTTATTTCAATTTCGGTTTCGTTTTCAAGGCATATAAACAAATATTCTTTTGAACTATGTGTGTGTATTACTTTCAAAGCTATTTATTTTACGCTACCTCTAAGCCATTTTCTGTGTTTACGGGTAGTTTCACTGGAAATTTATTTCCAGAAACATGGGCTGATATCAAATCAAATGGAGCAAAGGTGGGCTGGTAACTGCGTGTAAGTGAATTTATTTGTCGATGCTTTCTTTTTTGTTTGTTTGCTTGGACGTTCATTTGTAAAGAGACGTGGCCCTTCCTGATTGTATAAGATACAGAGGTACTTGCGAGTCTGTCTTTTCTTTTATGCACAGAGAAACAGAGAGAGAAAAAAAGCTTTAATTGGCATTTTCAAGAAGTTCACAATGCTCATAATTCTGAACTGGAGTGCTCACTCAAATTTGAAATAGCTTGGATTAACGGCAGATATAAAAGTACTTGCATAATAGCTTTCTAAACGTATAGGCGACACCACGAAATTTCACATGTGCAGAATTACACGAAAACCTTAAGTTTCCAAGTACGAAAAGTCTTTCTTTGCCTGCTGTCGTGAAAGTGCAACCGAAGCGAATCCAGATCTCGGGGTTTTTTTTTTTCTTTGTTTTTATGAGCGGGTGAGCAAGTGGGGCCTATGACCGCTCAAAAGAAAGAAGAAATATAACAACGATTCCCTTCTGGTGGACAGCACCGTGAGTTGTCGTTGTCATAATCTGATGTCGGTCTTTGTCTTACTATAATAGCAGTTTGACGGGTAATGAGGAAGATATATTCAAAATCGAGGTATTTTGTGCATGCGGTAGACAAGTCATTTTCGACCCAACTACGCTCGCCCTCAAACTACCACGAGCAGAGCAATTTAGTATTGTTCCCATTCAATAGCTGTGCCTATACCATCGCCGAACCCCTTTGCTCGGCGAGGGTGCAGCTGTGGTAAAGGCTATTAAATGACAACAACAATTCCCTGGCAAAGTGTGGGAACTGTGATGACATTTCGTCTGGGTGTTGGCTTTAAGCATTCTCTTGTCTCCCCTTAGTACCATACTGTCTCTCCTCTGCGCTGTTGCATGTGAGTACAAAAAAGTAAGTGCTGCACCTTCTGCACTACTTTTGCGGTGGGTGGGGGTGGGCAGAAGGGGGCTAACGCGTAATTAGTCTTCCAGAGGGCATTGTGTCGACGGCCAGGGTGTTTCAGTGGGCATTGTGACGGCCAAAGAGGTCCAAAGAGTATTGTAGCGATGCCCACGAAGTTCTCGCTAAAAGGACTCGCACACGCCTTCCCCGCGTCCCTCTCATGTTCATTATGCACGCTCTCAAACCACCCACCGACGCGGCTGGCAAGCCAGTGACAGCAGCAGCAGCAGAATTGGAAAAAGTGAGGGAGGAGGCATAGAAAGCTTCGCTTTAAAATCTGGCAGAGCGCCCTTGTGCACGCTGTAACCTGCAATCCAGAGCTCTGGTGTTTTGACAAAATTCAATTTCATTCTGCAAAGTATTTCTTTCCCGTATTCAGCATGTGCACTTGTCCTACCCGTCTCGCGAGGGGAGACGGGCGAGTCTCGCGCAGGTCTACATATGCCAAGACATCGCGATCGTACTTGGCAGGTGGGCAGTAGCGCGCACACTTGAAAAATGCCTCACCACTGTTCCGTGAACAAAGATTGGTCTGCAAATGCCCCGCCAATTTCTGGAATCTCGTTATATCTACAATGATTGGCTTGATATCCTATTCATGCATGCAATAATACTGTCTCCAATTTCGGAGGGGAAATATTTCAGTAAATACCGTTGTTAGTCGGTGTTGTAAATACTTTATGCATCGCAAGTTGTACGTTGGTTCTCTATACTTTCTTAGATTATTCTCCCTTTCTTTTTGAGCACTCCGTTCAGGCAGCTGTTTGTAAGCCAGTAGAACGTTCCTTTACTATAAAACTACAAGTTTCTTTTTGTACAGCCAGCTTCGTAAATTGACGCAGACGCGAAGCCATGAGCGTTTTGCACGGCTTTTTCTGCAGATGCTGCTTGAGCAAAGCATTGTGGTGGGTGAGAAGGCTCAAGTTTGCCAACGAACCTACCTTGTTTATAAACTTGAGAGAAGCAGAACGAATTGGGGTTATTGATTCGGCGAAAGAAGGTCAGGTGGGGTCAAAGCTTCTGGAATCGGCGTATCTTTTGTCCGCGTATGGTTCGTCGCACCCTTTTCTGCCTGTTTTGTCATGCTTGAAAGAAACCTAGACGACCGCACTGCTTTAGAGCAATTGTGGCGCGTCCAGCTGCATGCTGTCACGTGGCCTATTCATTTTGCTAGATTCCTGGCGTCCCAAAAGCAAGAGCTGCACTAGTTCTGCCTTGCTGAAAACATTTTGCACATTTTTCTTTTGGTTAAGTATTCAATACTAGAAAAAATAGGTGCGCGCTTTTGGATTCCGCGGAATTTGTGCGTGACGACATTTAGGAACTGTGTGCCACCTAGAACACTGTGACATAATAGATAGTAGTGCTTCAGCAACAGGTTTTTCCCAGGACATATTTAAAATGGCTTATCAAAACAGACAGTGAAACGGAGGGGGACTCTCTTTAGGAGTTTTGTCGGCTTTGAAAGCCCGACTTGTCTCGGGGGGGAAGGGCTTGGGGTAAGGCAGGGCCCATTTCTGGATCCGCCACTGGTTTTTAGTGCCGTGGGACACGCCGTCTCTTCGTGCAATTGTATGTTTGTGAATGTGATAAAAACAAACAAAAACACCCTTGCACCCACCCCCAATATTCTTAGTCAGTGCACCCTTTCGGTGGGTAAAAGGGTGTTATGGCATCTAGAACTGCCCTATGCTTCGCAAAAAGTCATGATGATGGGATGTTTCTTGAATGAAAACACCCTTCAGGGGTGTTATGATTCGCAATTCTCACCATCAAGGGTGTAAATTATTTTACTGTGTAGGGGTAGGAAAATATTTACAAATATTCGTGTAGCTAGAAGCAGTTTAGAATATTGCGATAGCGCTCTCCTCAAGGTAGCGACGCTGCAAATACATCTAGCTAAGGCTTTTGACATGGTATCACACAGTGTTCTCTTTTTGTTGATTATGTAGGACTTGGTTCCGTCATGTGTAAAGCCATCAAAATGGCATATCAAAGCTCACGTACCAATTTAATTGTTAATGGTGAACTTTCAAAACCCATACAAGTACTCTCTTCCGTTTGACAGGGTTGGTCGTTAAGTCCTTCACTTTTTTGCTTTATTTTTTGGAGCCGCTCTCCGGCATTTTTTCTAACCATATCAGGATATTGTCATTTTCAAATGGCATTGACAGGCCTGTCACCTGCAGGGTGGTTCAATTTGCTTAGGAATTCATCAATAATTTTAAATAACCAATAAACGAGATACCGAAACGGAAACGGGTAGCTGCTTCGTGTGACGTCACGATGGGTCGATGACGTCAGGTCCTACACTACCATATTGTAAACACGCAGTACACGTGACGCTAACGCCGAATAAGCGAAGCTGGTGATGTATCCTGACGACACAGGGAGCTTTTACAGACTTTCCGAATTAGACAGCGGTGATTTCAGCGACGGTGGCTGTGTAGTCTCTGATGTCACAAACACAGGGTGGCCAGTAAAAAGTCATGAGTCGGGAACGCAACCAATCTTTGAAATTCGTTTTCAGGAAAACTAAACGACTTGCAGCCATATTGCTTGGCACAGATAATCAGGATGCAAAAGAGAACGTATATTCAAAATTTGATAAAGATCAGTGGAGATCGAAAAATCACCGGAGTTGCCCTTTAAGATACATTCATGTGAAGTGTGTGTTCTAGCTTATGCCGATGGCGTTGCCCTATTTGCTGTAGATAGGGTTAGCTCATTATTAAGAATTACTGAAAGGTTTCGCGAGAAAAGTGTCAGTCGAATTAATAAGCAAAAGAGTGTTCGTCTGGCATGACCACTGGACTGCCACGCCCGGTGCTTTTGAAGATATCCAATGGCTCACGACACCTAGCACTTGCCTGGGGGTACCTTGGGATAGGTGTCGTGAGAACAAGTCGCTGTGGCTCGAAAAACGAATGAAATGCGCGCGATGGCCGAAGCGTGTGGTGGCCGTCAATCGTCGATTTTTGCACGTGCCCCTATTTATAACGTTTCTCTCGCTGCGAAAATTATGTGTCTTCTGCAGGCACTTTATTGCACACTTAAGCACATTCAAAAGTTTCACTGAAGCTTTGCTACGTTGATCTGGTGTTCTACGTGAGAGGGAACATCAAGGAGAACTTCGTTTCGTCGAGTAAAGAAAGGGGGCCTGTCGTTGTGTCACTCGTTTCTTCGGCAAGTTGTATCACGTTTCGTATGTGGTGTCAATAATGTTGGATAGCTTGACGTATATATAGTGGGATCTGGGATCACGAACCCCTTTGTGGCTTGTAGCCAAACTGGACGCCTCGTGTATTGGGGGCGAGGACTTGCGGAGTCGCCATCTGTCGGAAGCACCTCGCTTGCGTATTGTGAGGGATGACGCGGCGCTCCTCACGGGTTTGTTCGGCTGGCGGCGCTCAATAAAAACACCACGCGGGAGCCTTCCCAGACATTTCTGTAAATACTCTCGGAACGAGGGGAGTTTTTTTTACTGTGAAAACCGTAATCGTGGGCAAACAGAAAGCACAGAATGTTTTGCATACTCTTTGTCCATAATGCGTGTAGCGAACGCGCACTGCGCGCTGTCGCCGAGTCTCCCGAACCGGCTTCTTGCGTGAAAGGCGGGCACCTGCTGAGCGCGAACTATGCGAAGTGTGTAGTGGGCTGTCTGTGTGAAGAAAGGGAGCACAGCAGAATGAAGCCTCAGTGCAGCGATCGCACGGTGTTGGCAGCGACCGACTGCGCGCCTGCATGCATGCATGTCGGCGCACAATGTTTCGCTTCCGCGGCGAGCTTTAAGGCCGCAGCAGGTGAGCACCGTACGCGAGCAACCATTAATAAAGGGAAAATCAGACATCCACCCGTTCGTAGCAATTGCTACAAAGGAAACGCATGCGGGTTCCTCGAAAGAAAAGCCTCAGAGTTGAAGAAAAGCTCCTCCTGCATGGTCTGATTTTACCTTTAATAATTACTTCTCTCCACCTTGTGGATTTCCGCAGAACTACTACGCCAAACAAGCAACCATTATTGCGTGGACTCTATCAGAGCTGCTCACAAAAATGACAGCCGCTCCACTCTACGAAGATGGAATGGCAGCGAAAGCTGACGACAGTCGAAGCTCTCAAACGAAAAGCAAAGTGCATTCGCGGGCATTCCATCTTCACAGAGCGGAATGCTTCTTATCTTTGGCGTTGCGAGCCTGGCGTCGTTGCGCGTTCGGAGGTGGCCGGGCTCGCGATTGTCCTTTTCGTTCAACACCGCGGGAACGTTCTTCGTCGGTGGTCGTGTCGCGCCGGCGCCGCTTACATTCTCGTCGCTGTTCCCTCCTTCGATTCCTCGTACGCACGTTGGTCTTCTGGTGTACGAACTATGCGTGCCTGCCCCGTCGATAACGCAGCTGTCTTTAGCGCCGATACCTCTCGTGCTTATATACTGCGATAACCTTGACGTCACGCTGTTGTTCACGGCGAGCGTTCTAATCTGTACCGCATTTTGACATCTGCGCCGCGGCACTGCAGCCGTACGCGATCACGCACAAAGCAAACAATGAAACCCATTGTGCATGGGTTTGATAGAAGTCCTCAAGTCCGTTTCTGCGGCCGGACGCCGAAAAATCTACGGAAGGTTAGTCATATACAGCTTTCGCCGTAAGATAATTTCGTTATCTAGGGTTCGACTCCTATGACGATGTGCTGTGCAACTATTCAATATTTTTTTCTTCAAAACTGTTGGACGTTTCAATATCATTATTTCTCAAGTTTTGTCACACTATATGCTTATCGGCCTTCTCAGCGAGCAGTTTCCGGCTGCCTTTTTGCCTTGATCCAGTACATTCATTGTTAAGTGCTAACACAAATATGATCATATGTCATGCCTTTTTTTTTCAATTTGCTTCTTACCGTTCTCTTTATATTCCAGTGAACTTGCCGGCATCTAACATCGACAAGTTCATAGACCAAAGCTTCATGACATTAGCCGGGCAGCGCGCGCGGGCGAGCGTCTCAGTGCGCGCATTCTGCTACTCCCCGAACATCGCAGCCCCGACGCCGTGTCAGCAATATTCCTCAAGGAAGTGCTTGCTGCACACCCGAGTTGTAACCGGTGGCTGCTTGCCGGTTCTAAGCTTCGCGATCCAAGCTTCGCGCAGCTTCTTGTCCCGCGGGTGCGTGTGAAGACTGTAACCGGGCTCCGTTGAGCATACGTCCGGCACTGCGGCACCGAACAGTAGCCTACATTGTTGGACGCCTTGAAAGGCAGCCACTACCTATTATAGTGCTTTCAAGTGTAGTCAAGCAGACACCCCGAGTGGGAAAGCCTCCCGGCTTACTCAGAACCGCAGCGCAGGTGGGACTTTCAAACTTTCGTTTTCAGGCTGCTTCGAAGCAGCCGACGCGGCCACTGTATCCACGTGATCCCTCATACTAGAGTGTACTAGAATACCATTGTCTAGTACACTCTGCCTCATCATACCAAGTCACTTCGATGGCGGCGCCAGCTTTTCCAGTGGTGGAGCTCGCCCCCAATACTGCGTACTAACGTTAAAGGGACACCAAAGGTTAATATTCAATCAACGTGGACTGTTGAAATACAATCCCGGAAGCCTCGAAACGCTTGTTTCGTGCGAAGAAGAGACTTATTTTAAGAAAAAATGCGTTCTGAAGCATCCGCTTACCTCTAGCGCAGTTCAAATCACCCGCCCTCCGATCGAGGAGTATTGACGTCATGGTCTCATAGTGACGTTGCGCCGTCGGTGAGTGAAACGACTCCCGCAGACGGCGCTACGGCTTTTCTGCACAAAACGCAAACGCGCAGCCAGAAACAGCCAAGACAGAGCCGACAGTAGCGCGAAAGCGGTACTGTGGTGGCTAACGGAAGGGAAAGCGCACGACGATAAGCTGGTTCTTTATTTTATGACGCCAACTTCGGCGCTCGTTGCAACGGATGACCCTGACAGACACATTGACTCGCGACGCTGGGCTCGAGTTCAGCGATTTAAGCACTGTGAACGTGACCTGCTGTTGAGGGCTCGCGCTGCCGGCGTCGTTGCGTACGACGACGGCCTGCTTTGAAAGGCACTTCACGCGACTAAGTCGGCGTTGAACTCGTAATCCTCTGGAGGAAAGTGCAGCGAGCACACTGCGTGATTTCTCGGCTCTTTGTCAGTGCGCTATGGCAGAGGTACGGCACTTAACCACTTCGAACGGAGAGGTTCAGTCGTTAGCACACAGTGATAAGTAACTTTGGATTCGCCGCTGCAGCTGCCCTTGGCCAAGTTCCGCGGACCGTTCGCGCATCCCAGGACATCACATGGACGTGGGATTCTCGCTGCTTGTTCCAAATGCAAGTTTCGCGAGCATGCAGAACCATCGCAGCACGACGCGATACAACTGAAACTCCAAAGCGCGCGCGGCACAAAGTCGAGCGCGCAGAGTCGAGCGAAAACGAAACCTTTCGATCACCCATACTATTCAAGGGTAACGTCGAAATGTTAATTTTATGCGAAGCATATTACGAGAGCTCAACCCAGCTCCTCAGGCGCGGCGGTGTCGCCTTGAAACCACGTGACACCGTGACGTCACGACAGAGGAGAAGTGGCTTTGGCTCAACTCTTGCAAGACGGGCTGGGTGGGAATCGAACCAGGGTCTCCGGAGTGTGGGACGGAGACGCTACCACTGAGCCACGAGTACAACGCTTCAAAGCGGTACAAAAGCGCCTCTAGTAAATGCGGTGTTGCCTTAGAAACGAGCTGTTTCTAAGGCGTGCGTCTCTTGCTCAGGCGCACATTTCGTTGCCGCGCCGAACGCTGCTTTGCTCGACGCTCACCGCGTCCAATGCGGGGCGCGTAGTCGCTGCCCTGTAGCCCATTGTCTTACACCCCTTGGCGGGTCGACGGGAACGCTGTCGCGTTCCACTCTTGAAGGCGAAGCAGTAATGCATGAGTTGTTTCTTCGTCTAGCCGAACCAAATATAGCCAAGCAACAGCAGTTCACCAGGCTAAACAGTGGTTCAACAACTAAAATGAAGGCTAGTATGCTTCGCATCCTGGGCTTAACCTTACCTAAGCCACAACCATTTTTTTCTTAGAATCGAATAGAAGTAGACAAGTAGCATTTTCTTCCGTCTTATAATCTAATGAAATTATCTTTTTAATACGAGTAGTTGAGTACTAGTGACAAATTATCATGAGGAGTGCTTTCGTCATCGGGCTAGTACCGAAATGTCGCTGGGGGGTCTCAAATCGTGTCATGCATTTACCTCAATTTCTCGGTTACTAAAGCTCTGTTTGCGACTATATTGATGCCTTAGACGTTCTAGAGCATTGCTTTATCACTTTAACTTGACTTTCTGGTAACCTTTAGTGTCCCTTTAAGCCACTCCAGATGGTCAGCATTATGCCGGAGTGCCTCCACTATACACGGTGTGACTCGTAATCAGATCGTGGTTCGTGCACGTGAGACCCGGAATTTGATTTTCTTCATATCCTTTTCTCGGTTACCCCTCTATCCCCTTGCCCCCTTCTACTTATGCGAGCGGCGCCTGCGCAGCCTTCGCCGCCCGCTTTCTTTATCGCGTCTCAAACGCGCTCAGTTTCGTTTACGTGCTTCGTGTGTCGTTAATTGCTCGATCGGCATGGAACGCTGGGGGGAGGAGGGGGGCATTCGCTGCTTGCCTCGCTGAGTTTAAGACGCATCGCGGATAACGTGCAGCTGCTCGCCGACTCTGAATTCCGAGAACTGACTTCGCGAACGTCAGCGCATTCGTTAAGCCGTTTGTGCTCCTCGCTCACGTATTTTCCTGCCCGAGCCCTTAGTCGGAGAAAGAGAGGATTGTCTGCCACTTCCCTGGTCCTTATCTTCACACCGCTCTGAATATCCTTGCACGTCCTGTTACGCACCTCGCTGATGCCACGCCATGCTACGCCTTTCCTCTCCACGTGTATCGATATACCCGTGGCCTTCGCAGATTTGCGTGCACCTGCGCTCCGCGGCAACAGCCTGCAATGATGCGACCGCGGTTCTGCGGTTGTGTTCTGTCAGCCGCCAGTGTATATACATATGCCGTCGTGTGGAACGTTGCGTGTGCATCTACATATAACGCCACACGTCTGCAGGAGTAATTGTCGCCAGTGGCGGCGTTATAATCGAGTATAAAGCAGAAACAATAGAACAATAGCACACCTCATACTAAGATGTGATGGTATCCATCCCGATGACGATGCGGGCACAGTCACGCCTCCCGAGGCCCTAGGGTTCAGAGATAACGATAGTCATGTAAATAAATATGCGGTGGAAATTAGCAAGAGGCGAGTGGAGAATTGGTGGCTCAAAAGCAGAGAGTTGACATAAGGTTAAAAGTGTAGGAAGACCTACTTAAAGAAAAGGGCGAAACTAAATAACTTACAACACAGTTAAACAAAAATAAAAAGCTGAGCATTGTGGCAGCTGCCATCACACCGTTTCAAAGGGGACGCTCCTACCTTCCATCCATCCATCCATCCATCCATCCATCCATCCATCCATCCATCCATCCATCCATCCATCCATCCATCCATCCATCCATCCATCCATCCATCCATCCAAGCGTATATATATATGAGAGAAGCGATGCGAGGAAGCGCGCTCATGACACGTAATAAAGGCGAGGTTGATGTTTTCTGCTGGCCTTGAATGTTTAGGTCGAGTTTTTCGCACCGGAAACCAACAAGGACAATCAGACACCGTTAGAAGTGTGTTCATTTTGTCTGGTACGTCGGGCACATCTTGTTAAGTGGCAGGAATTTAAAAGCGCGACACAGGACACGGAAATGAACCGCATGGGACAGAGCGTTTGTTAAAGAAGTTCGTAATGACCGTGCATTCGTTGACCGAAACAATATGCCGCAAAAGTATTTTGTCGCCGCTCGTTTCTGGTGTCGCGTTTCGCGGACTGTCAGGGCGCAGAGACGGCAAATCGAACAGCCGTGGCTGTTCGACTCAGTTTCTTTCCGTTTGACCAAAACATTTTGTACGTGCGTTACACAGGCGGCCGAGTTTTTAGCATTTCTGCTTGTTGAATGTGTGCAAGTTTGTTGGCACTGCCGACATTTGTGAAGCTACAAACGGGTGGCACTTTCCCGCGGCCATTGCCGCGCCATCCTCGTCACGATATGCATGAGCGTTTATGCATATATCCAGAACTTCTGTTGGCTTGATATTGTTCAGACAACACAGATTTCTTTTTATAAAAAGGCTATAAGGCAGCGAACTTGGCGTTTCTTGAAGACGAGTTCTTAAGCGAGGCGGACGTACTTTGCCGCTAATACCGTGAGCTTAAAATAAAATAATTCGACTCAGCATAAAATAATTCGACTCAGCTCATTTCGCTCACGATTCAAACGAGATCCAAGAGGCATGTACTGCGGCGGGACTCCTCTCTCGCGCTTCCCTAAGAACACTCGGCGTCACCCAGCGTGCCCCCCAAAATGCACGGCGCTTCGGTGCATGCAAATGCTTAGAAATGCGTCATGCTGCAACCGCGCTCCTCTCTTGCGCTTCTTTCTGGACACGCTGCGCCACCTAGTGGCGCTGCCGAAAAGTCCGTGCTTGGCCTCCGAGACAAGCGTGGCGCGCTGGTTTCTGCGCAAGCTGAAAATTGTACACCGGCTTGCCACACGCATATTGGCACGTACTCAGTGACCCAACTTGGCGAGAGGTTCATTGAAGAGCGGCACACACCCGGTGCATTCATGGCTGACACGAATTTCGGCGCCCTAGAAATGGACAGAGACGCAATGCGAACGCGTTAAAAAACATTTATTTCAAGAAACAATTCTAGCCCAAAACAAGTAAACAGCAAACTCACACATAATAAAACCTATGCAGAATCTGATAAGGCTAGTCCACGCTTTCTTGTTATGCCATTTCATGTACGTAGCGGCCATGCACGTCTGGAAGAGGGCCGAGCGAGACAAGCTAAATGCCATGATAAGGAGGGGGACCAAGAGCGCGCTCGAACTACCAAACTACACCCGCACTGACCGACTCCTGCAGTTGGGTATTCATAATACCCTGGAAGAAATTGCAGAAGCACAAGAAAGGGCACAGATTCTCAGGCTCTCCGGCACCAGGGCGGGCAGACGACTCCTAACAGAGATGGGCGTCCCCCCGGCCACTGTCGAAGACGCCTATCAGGGCCTTCCGAAAGAGCAGAAAGACATCATATGTCCCCCGCCCCGCGCAATGTGCATCCCCAGCGCAATGTAGAAAGAACGAAGGCCAGGGTGGTGGCGCTCCTACGCCGCGCGGCAGAACTACTTAGCGGCAGCTGCTTCGTTGACGCGGCCCTGTATGGCAACAGCAACAATTTCACGGCAATGTCGATCAACCACAGGGGTTCGACCGTTAACGCCGCTTCGGTACGAAGCACGTCGTTGCGTGCGGCCGAGCAAGTGGCCATTGCCTTGGCCCACCTGGACGACAAACATGCCAATATCTTTAGCGACTCCAGGGCAGCCATCCGCGCCTTCAGCGTGGCTCCTGGACGACAAACATGCCAATATCTTTAGCGACTCCAGGGCAGCCATCCGCGCCTTCAGCGTGGCTCCTGGACGACAAACATGCCAATATCTTTAGCGACTCCAGGGCAGCCATCCGCGCCTTCAGCGTGGCTCCTGGACGACAAACATGCCAACATCTTTAGCGACTCCAGGGCAGCCATCCGCGCCTTCAGCGTGGCTCCTGGACGACAAACATGCCAATATCTTTAGCGACTCCAGGGCAGCCATCCGCGCCTTCAGCGTGGCTCCTGGACGACAAACATGCCAATATCTTCAGTGACTCCAGGGCAGCCATCCGCGCCTTCAGCGTCGGCGCAGTGTGTAAGGAAGCCTGTCGCATCCTCGACGGCAAAAGCATCGCCACCGACACGCTCACGTGGTTCCTCGCTCACATGGGATCCATCATGGGAGTCCCCACAGACCTCAACGAGCTGGCCCACTCCAAGGCGCGAGGTCTCGCTTTCCGCGACCATGGAGAACTCCAACGCCGGCCTGCAGTGGTGGATAAGAGATTAACCGACCACCTACAATGAAATTACGCAGCACTTTTATCTCGGCAGGAGAGACTTTCCCCTTCCACACAAGAAGTTAAATAGAGCACAGGCATTGACCCTCAGATTATTGCAAACAGGCTGGTATCCCAGCCCGGCTTTATTCCACAAGCTTTATCCCGACCCCTATGCCATTAGTTCTTGCAGGCACTGCAACGACTTCGCTAGCCTAGACCACATGCTCTGGCGTTGCCCCTCGTTACGATGCACAGACCAAATCAATGAGGACAAGTAGCCCTCCGCTATCAAGAGCCCCGATGCCGGGGCGCAACTATGGGCTGTCCAGAGGGCCAACGATGCGGGGGTCGGGCATGGCCTGACTGTCCCAAAACGTGGGAGCGGCCCGCAGCGCGCCCGGCGCGCCGAGGACCTTCATTAGTTTTGCATCCATCCATCCATACACGTGTTTGTGCTGCGACGTCGCTCGTGGTGACACCTGACTTGGATAATTATTCAAGGCAACATCTGTTATTTGTGTAATATGTTGCTTGAATAGAATTAAAGCATAGCGAAATAATAAAACACACAAACCGAATGTCTGCGTGTTTTTTGTTTTACTTCGCACCGCAGCAGGAGACTATGCTTTCGTTTCGTCTGCTTGTTCCCACGTCGCGCAGATACCGAAACTGGCGCTTTATCGCGGGATCATGCTCCGCTTGCGTCTGCCTCGGTATTCGTGTAGCACTGACTTATTGGCGGCGAGGAGTTACGGAGTCGCCATCTATCGGAAGCGCCTCGCTGGCGTAGTATGAGGGATCACGTGGCACGCCTCTCATAGGTTTTGCTGTCAGCGGTCACTGAAAACACCACGCGCGAGCTCTCCCGGACATTTTTGTAAGTACTTTCGAAACGAGAGAATTTCTTAGTGTCTAAATAATAATCTTGGCCAAACTGAAAGCACGCAATCGTTTACAGACGCTATCTCTTTACCGAATACGTACAGTGAACGCCACTGCGCGCGGTTGCCACGATGGAGTCTCCCGAACCGGCTTCTTGCGTGAAAGGTAGGTAAACGCCGAGAGCAAACTATGTTAAATAGGTTCTTATAGTGTTTGTATAACTAAATGGAGCGTAATAGAACGAAGCCTCAATGCAGCGATCGCGCAGATTCGCAGCGACCGACTGCGCGTCTGCATGCTTGTCCGCGCACTGTTTCGATTTCTCCGCACGCGCGTTTTCTCACCATGCCATGAGCTTTAGGCTGCAGAATATGAGCATTTGACAGTATACAAGCAACCGTTGTTGCGTGGGCGCTATCAGAGCTGTTCAAAAATAATTTCATTGTAGAGACTTCGACGCCTATGGGGACTGTAATGTGCCGTCGCGACGATTCAATCTTTCTTTCTTCTAAATTCTTTGATCTTTCAATATTATTCCTCGAGTTGCGTCGCACTGTATGTTTATCGGTGTTCTCAGCGTGCAATTTCCCGCTGCTCCTTTTTTATAATCCAGTGCATAATTTCATAACACAAACATGATCATATGCCATGCTTTTTTTAAATGTGCTTCTGACCGCTGCCTTTCCACTCCACTGAACTTGCCAGTATCTATAGCATCGACAAGTTCATAGACCAAACCATCATGACATTAGTCGGGCAGCGGACTCGGGCGAGCGTCTCAGTGCGCGTTTTCAGAACATCGCAGACCGGGCGCCGTAGCAGAAATCTTGCTCGCGTCTGTGCTTGCTGCATACCCGAGTTGTAGCCGATGACTGTTTGCCGGTTTTATGTTTCGCGAGCCAAGCTTCACGCAGCGTCTTGTCCTGCGGCTACGTGTGAATAAGGCTGACACCGGCCTCCGTTACGTGCGTCCGGCCCTGCGGCACAGAGCAGTAGCCGACCATGTTGCGCGCCTTCAAAGGCAGCCACTGCCTATTGTAGTGCTTTGAAGTGTTGTGAAGGAGACACTCGAAGTGGGGAAATTTCGCCACTAAATGAGGGCCGCAGCGTACGAGGGAATTTAAACTCGTTTTCAGCTCGCTTCGGCGCGCCCGAAGCAGCCGACGCGGCCGCTATGTCCACGTGATCCCTCCTAGCACGTCACGCCGACGGTGGCGCCAGCTTTTCCAGTGGTGGAGCTCGAGGCCAATACCGCTAGTCATATGTCCTCGTGCACAGCGCGCAAAATCGTGCGCTGCGCGAAACGAGACAATCGGAACAGCTAGCGCGCGACACCGTCAGCGGAAGTGCGCCGCGCCGCAAAAAAGCGAGGAGAAAAAATAATGAAGGCGGGGCCCTTGACGTATGCGTCACGCGTTTCTCGAGGTCCGGTATGGGAGAAAGCGGCGAAGGAATTTCCCTTGTGGAGCCTAGACGGGGCAAGCGGAGATTTCACTGCCAAGTCTCGCTTGGCAGTGAAACTCGCCTCCTGAAATCATGGGTTCGCTGCACTGAAATATTTCTATCTCGTCTATTAATGACCACGGACGAAGAAGAAGTCGCAGAGTAGTGCGGACGTGCCCACATCGGCTCCCTTTTTCCAAGATTTTCGGCTGTTTTGCGAAGCCGACCCACGGAAACTATACCTTTTATGAAGCGGCAAGTTCCGAGGATTCCGCAGACAGTGGACTCTTATCGGTGGGTGGACTTTTCACCATTTTGTGACTCCTCGAATCTCTGACCACGGCGCGAGAACGCCAAGCCTAACGGGCTACGCCTACTTAGGCGCGGCAGCGCGAGAAGGCGTAGGCCTAACCCCCCGCCGGCGCGGGCGACCGGCGTTCCAAGCGAACTACTGACCAACAGAAACCATGCCCGGGGCCATACTCGTCGAGGGGATGGAAATCGCCCCGGAGGAACTCGATGAAGCGGGATGGACGACCGCCCTCGGCAGCAAACGAAAACAACCAACGAGTACGCCGTCATATGGCGGGCAACGTGTCACCAAGAATATGCCGGCTGGCAGCCGCACGGCCAACTCGCCGGCCAAAAGGTTCATGAAGCAGGTAACGGCAGCCTCGAGGCTACCGAAATTACCCAAGGACCAAATCAAGATCATCGTGCGCCCCAAAGGAGGCCTTGACGTTTCCAAAACGGATATCATACTCCTCGCCCAAGCCCTGGCCATGGCGGCGGCCTTGACGGAACAGCAGACTGCCGAGGACACCGTGTGCCCAAACAAGATGCAGAACATTTTGGTTATCTCTACCCCTCACGATCAAAACGCGAAGGCGTATGCTAGAATCAGCAAGATACATACCAAGCTCGGCGCCTTTGAGGTGTCAGCCTACATTTCTGCCCCTGATGACACGTGCAAAGGTGTAATAAGAAACATCGACCCTTCATTTGACGAAGGAGCCCTTAGGAGGATGATTCTGAACCCAAGAAACCCTACGGCATTGGAAGTCAGAAGAATTAAGAACACACAAGTAGTTGTTATACTGTTCGACGGCATGCGAGTGCCCAACACGGTCATGTGTGGAGCCGCCCTCGTTCCATGCTTTCTGTACAAACGGCAGATGGATGTATGCTACGCGTGTGGCCACGTGGGTCACCGAGCCGACGTGTGCCCCAGTAGCGAAGAGGAAAAGAAGAAGTGCCACGGCTGTGGGAAAATGAAGTCGTCAGAGTCACAAGAGGAGGAACACCAATGCACACCCAAATGTGAAGCATGCGGCGGCCCCCATATCACCGGGGATAGAATTAACATGCAAACAACGCTACCAGATCCCATACATCGTTAGGCGTCGGCGTCGAAGGCGACGACAAATGTTGCGAAAAGCACAGATGGCCAGCGGCGATGACATCAGCATCTCCTACGCAAAGAACTCGGCGACACCTGCGGCAGCATATGGTGGCTCCAACCTGCAATCCCGCTCACAATCGAGGGGGCGCTCTCGCTCCAGGAGGCGAACCGGCTCAGGGAAAGGCGGGAATTCCAGCGCATCCAGGTCGAGATCCCGGTCCCGGTCTCGCTCCCAGCCCGCGAAACGGGCCACCTGGGCCGACAAGGTCAAGGGCTCCGGCACAGCACCGTCGATGGGAAAGAAGACTACGACGGCCAAAAGAGCAAGCGGTGAGGCACAGTCAGAGCAAGTGAATGATCCGCGAATCCAATCACTTGAGGCGGAAAATCAACAGCTCAGGCGCGAACTTGCAGAGCTTAAAGAAGCCCTAAATAGCATTAGAGGGCAAATCTCGAACCACGATGAGGATAAAATTAAAGATCTAGGCCCACTTGCTGGTAAATCCAAGCGTAAAGCCCCCAACCCAGAACCGGTCAGCGAGTCAGAAGAGGAGGATGAGATGGCTGAGCCGAGCGAAGCCATAGCTACCGCCGCCGATCCTCCTGCCAAAATAAACAGCAGAGGCAAGCTAGCTGCCATAGAAAAGACCCTAGGACGCATGATGGAAATGCTCTCCGGGATGGAGACGAGATTAACTCAACTAGAGAGACCCAAGGTCCAAGCCAAAGGCAGGCTTACGGTGTCGACAGTGCAGAATCAGGCAAACCCGAATCCCGAAAGTGGGGCTAAAGGGCTAATTCATCATACTCAGTAGGCAAAATGGCGAACGCAAACAGCACGAATCTGAAAATCTGGCAGTGGAACTGCGCAAGTTTCCAGAGGCGCAAGGCCCCACTAGGACAGTTTATCAGGTCTATTGCGGACAAGCCGCAAGTTATATTGTTACAGGAAACGCTATGTACAGCTGAAATTTCCCTCTCGGGGTACCGCACGGTAGCATACAGGAGAGAAAAGGGCAGAGGTATCGCTACCCTAATCAGAAAAAACATCTCGTTCGTTGAGCACGAGGTCCGCGCGTACAAAGCGGGCCTCGAGGCCCAGTTAATAGAGATCGTACCCAACAGAACAATCAATTATAAAATTTTCATCCTCAACGTGTACAGCGCACCATCGGATAGGAAAAGAGACTTTAAAGCATTACTAGGCACCACGTCTAGGGCGGCGAGAAACGCGCCTCTCGTTGTCGCGGGTGACTTTAACGCACCCAATACGGAATGGGGGTACAGTTACAAAAGTGCAAAAGGGACAAACTTGGCCTTCAACGCTGCAGAGCTCGGCTTAATACTCGTCACAGACCCGAGGCTCCCCACCAGATCCGGTAATTCGGTCAGTCGAGATACGACTCCCGATCTCACCTTCCTCCGAGGTATCGAGGGCACGTGGGACAACCTCCAGGAGGGGCTAGGCAGTGACCATTACATACTTGAAATTATGTTGCGTGTCAAACCCAGACCACCCGCGAGATATGAGTATGTGGACTGGGACCTGTTTCGAAAAATCCGAAATGAAACAGTCCCGCCAGACGAAACTTATGCAGATCTGCTAGATAATCTGAACAAGGCGGTTAAAGGAGCAACCAAAGAAATAATTACGGATGTTGAAGTTACTAAAATGGACTCGAGACTTGCTCACCTTCTGGAGGCTAAACACGCCCTCTCAGCCAGGTGGAAGACCCAAAAGCTTAATCGTAGACTCAGATCGAAAATCGCGCTTCTTAACAAGGAGATTGAAACCTATTCGGCCCAGCTCGCCCGGCAGCAATGGGATGAGACGTGTACCGAAACGGACGGGCGTATGCGAAGAGGTAGCAAATGGAGCTTACTTAAAAGTCTCCTCAACGATAAACAATCTAAGGACACTCTTAGCCTTGCAACGGATAGGCTCATTAAAAAGCAAACCGCAATCGGTCTCACCGACAGGGAATTAGCCAACAACTTAGCACGTACTTATCTCCCCCTCGCCGAAGACGCGGATCGCCCAGTAGAGCGTTTGAACTACATGGGATTGTCGGCACCTGATCTAGACGAACCTTTCACCGTGTCAGAGATCAGACACGTTCTCTTCAATCTGAATGGCAGATCAGCCCCGGGACCAGATGGAATCACGAACAAACTCCTTAGGAACCTAGACGATAGGGCAATCGAGATAGTCACGGCCAAAATAAATGAGGTATGGAAAAGTGGACAGGTCCCGATAGACTGGCGTACCGCAAAAGTGGTACTCATACCCAAACCAGGAAAACCTCCACATATAAATAATCTGCGGCCTATTTCCCTTACATCATGCATCGCCAAGGTTGCGGAGCACGCGATACATAACAGGATCACTGAACATATTGAAAACAAGGAGCTATTTAGACACAATCTAATCGGCTTTAGACAGGCGTTGTCCACGCAGGACGCTATGCTTTTGCTTAAGAAAGCAATCTTTAATAACCCTACTCGTGACGTGAGAGGGATCCTCGCACTGGACCTCTCCAAGGCTTTCGACAGGGTCGCGCATAAACACATCCTGACAGAGATTTCGTCTCTCAACCTGGGCCAGCGGTTTCATGATTACACCAGATCCTTCCTCGCTGATCGCAAGGCACACCTTCGACTAGGCATGGTCACGGGAGGACCCTACGAACTAGGCACCTGCGGCACCCCGCAGGGCTCAGTCCTCTCCCCACTCTTATTTAATATAGCCATGCACAAACTCTCCACTCGCCTCGCTGCAATTCCGAACGTGGGTCACGCCATTTATGCGGACGATATTACGATCTGGGCGCCGGGCGGATCGCTAGCCATGCTCGAACAGTCGTTACAAAGCGCGTTGGAGGCTACCGAAGATTTTCTTTCAAACACAGGCCTTGAACTCTCCCCCGCTAAATCAGAGCTACTGTTATACCGCCAGTCCAGACAGGGGGTGAGAAATCTTGCGCCTCTGGAAACTCTGCCGGTAGAAATTCGAGCTAAAAATGGGCATCCCATACCGAGGAAGGACTCGGTCAAGATACTAGGTCTCCTCATTGATGCCAAGGGCTGTAACTCGACGGCCCTCAACAGGCTCACTGGACAGGCTAGTAATGTCCTAAGACTTGTAGCCCGCGTCTCAAATCGAAGAGGCGGTCTTAAAGAGGATAATTTGCTCAGAGCTTATCAGGCATTCTTCCTGAGTCATGTCAGCTACATCGCGCCGTACCTTAATTGGGGTAAAGCGGAAAAGGCCAAGCTCGACTCCCTAATCAGAACCGGCCTCAAGCGCGTGCTCGGCCTTCCGCAGTCCACAAGCACTGAGAAGCTGCTGGAGCTAGGACTCCATAACACCATCGATGAGCTAATAGAAGCTCACACAGCGGCTCAGATAATGAGACTTTCATCCACTAAGCCAGGGATTAAGATTTTAGAAGAAGCAGGAATCCAACCCAGACATGAACCGGCGACCAAAGTTAGCTTGACCCGGGAAACCAGAGCTCACATCATGGTTGACCCCGTCCCGCGAAACATCCATCCAGTGCATAACCAAGGCAGAAGATTCGCGAGAGCCAAGTCCATCCTTAAAAGGATCAATCAGCAGAAGCTAGATGCCTTCTTTGTCGATGCTGCCAGATATGACAGTGGGGATAAGTTCGCTGTCACGGTGGTAGACGTGGGGGGCAACCTGGTCAATGCAGCCTCTGTTTATACTAAGTTTGCCCATGTGGCGGAGGAAGCGGCGATCGCTCTGGCTTTTCACAGCTCAAAAGTTCCCGCTATCATCTTCTCGGACTCGCGCACCGCGGTTAGATCGTTCTCGTCCGCCCTCATATCTGAACAGGCGTACAGTATTGTGATCAAAGCACTACAAAGGACTAGGGAGAGTACCGAAGGAGGATACCAAATCTCGTGGTTCCCAGCCCATCTAGACAGCTCAATTAACCCGCTTGGATGTAATCCTAACGAGCAGGCCCACCGGAGAGCGCGCGATTTCACGCACCGCGCTGTCGCGGGTAGCCAGGCTTGGAACGAGGTCAACATCCACAAAGATCCATTAAGTACATTCCACGAAATTGTTTCTCATTATCGACTAGGCAGGAGGACATTTCCACCCCCTCACCCCAAATTGAATAAACCTCAGGCTACCACACTAAGACTCCTGCAAACCCGTACATATCCCACTCCTCGGTCTCTTCACAGGATAGATCCTGAACACTCACAGTCGTGCCCCAAATGTGGTCATGACTCATGCTCCTTTGACCACATGCTCTGGCTGTGCCCAGCCCTTAACGCCTCTCCACCCATCACGAAAGAACAATGGCAGGACTCTCTCAAGAGCAGCAATCTCAACATTCAACTCCAGGCTGTCCAGAGGGCCCACGACATTGCCGCGGGACTTGATCTCCCGGTTCCATCGTGGGCGGAGCCACCGACTTGATCTTCGGGAGCCTTCGGTTTGGCTCCCCGAGGTCTCAGTCCCTCAGGACTCAAATAAAGTTCTTGTCATGTCATGTCGTCTATTAATGAGCCGATTTTTTTTTTTTAATGGGGCAGAACGCTTCCTAGAGGACACGTAACAAATTTCAGGGCATAACCGAAATTTTCTGTGTGGCCTGGAGAGGGGCCCTTTAAGCTTAGCTTTTAAGAGGAAGCTTTAGCTCGGCCGCTCTTATTTAAAAACATCTGAAATGAGAATTCGTTTTCTCTGCAACCACTGCAGCAAATTTAACGAGGTTTGTGGCATTTAAAAGAAAAACTTAAAATATACTGTCTGTTGGTTTCGAATTTTTTATTTAGGTCGTTAACTTTTTATTAAAAATTGGCGAAATCGAAAATTAAAAAAAAGAAACTATCAAATTTACAACTCTGTAACTCGGCAAGGAGAAATAATATAATTTTGTGAATTGCATCTGATCGTACAACTAAAGCGGACAAAATTAATACGTGACACATGAATCTAAAAGAAATCAGTAATATATGAATACAGCTTTTGCAGAACCCCTGTACACAACGTAACAAATTGACGTAAGGTATAAATTGACATATAAAATTTGTCCGCTTTGCGTGATCTAATGGATGCCATTTACAGAACCGTATTGATGCAGATCTATTAATTTGTAAACTTCGTGCTTCTATTTTTTCAAGCATTGGGATTTTTGAAAATATTTTGAACAAAATTCAGACCTTAAATCGAAATTTTGCTTCCAACAGTCACTAGAATTTAACTTTCTTTCAAATGCAACAAGTTTCATGAAAATCGGTCCAAGGGTTATCTAAAAAACTTTTTGCGTTTTACATGTATTTGAATAGGTCGCGTCGGAGTTGGGCCCGAGCTAAAGCTTCCTCTGAAGAGTGGAACACGATGGCATTCAAAGATCCTTGACTGCGTCTTACGGTTTCCGACAACTGCAGCGTATGTAACAGTAATGTTTACCGGGAAACGCTGGCGGCAAACGCTATGCAAGAAGGCGGGCATCCTGGTAGAAACGCGCCCTATTGCGTGGGCCAACATGCGGTGGAGGCGAGTGCCATCTGGAGGTGTTTCAAGGAACCGTGCGCGCCGCGCTGTGGCCTCCAAGTTATTCGCGCGCCTACGCGCGCAAATGGCGGACGCCGTGGCCGGTCTATAAATGGCAGAAACGCTGGAAAAAGGGGTTTGAGTTTTCGCGCAACATAAGTGTGTTTTCTCGTATATTCAAATTACAATCCGACGCTCTCATGTCTGTAGGTTGGGTGTAAGTCGTAAAATTTTCTACATATTTTAGCTTGAGAAATTCAATTAGTTCAGTAACTTCCTTGCGCCACATGGAGGGCCTGGGTTTGCATGGTTCGAAATTCTTTTTCCCAAGCGACGCCGGACGCCGAATTTTCTGCGACACGGCGCCCTGAATGGTATCGCGTTAAAAAGTTTCACAATAGCCCGCCAATGGAGAGAAAGGCGTGCTATGCCGTGCCACACGACTATTCTTTGAAGAATCGCGGCAACGCTCCTACAACTGGGATAATGCCACCTGTCCCAATGTCTGTATGCCAGCCTGTATTCTGAATGCCTCGCGTAACTGCCTTTTGTTGTCTCGCATGTTTTCTACTGCGAGAAAATGATACAGCGAAACGTGTATATTCCGAACAGGCCGCCTGCCATGGTTGCGGATGCATCTGGCGTAGTATCTTTTGCAGAATTTCTTGCTAAGTAAACTGAAGCGTTGCTGAATGAATAGGCGCGAACAGGCAAAATACAAAAAAAAAGGGAAGACAGACAACACGACTTTGCAGGTGGATGTCAAGAAACGAGGCAGCACCTTGGTTACTCTTTGTGTCGCACACACGTGGACCGCGGTCTCGAGATCTTTGGCAAAATTCTGTCACATGACGGATGCTTCGAGGTTTCTTCCCAACAGAACCGCAAAGGCAGCACTCAGCGCTGAAGGCAATCCCTCCTCGCAGGGAAGCACAAAAAGGTTGCTTAATGTCGTGCGGAAACCGATTAATGTGTTTAGGTGTCTGACATGCGGGGGCCGATGAGAGTTCCTTCTCTTATGTGGGGGCCCGGGCAAATGGCGATAAATTGCCTCGCTGTGTGCGCTCTCGACGTCCTCGCGTTTGTGTACCCTTTTCCGTTGCGACCGAAATGAATTCCTCTTACTCAAGAATGTATTCACGTCGTTCAGTCACAGCGCCGTCCTTTTCTTTTTGCCGGCCCTTTTCATGGGCTGTTCCAGTTAACCTTACACGTTGAGCTAAAAATACACAAGTGTAATTCATATCGTATTGCGCTGTGTATACTACTGACAAACCGCTTGAAAACCAAGGGACATACCAGACAGGAGCATAATTTGTGCTCAGTTGCAAAGCTTCATACTAGCGGGGACGCGTTCATTATTCCTCTATTTCTTTTACTCGTTACAGAGCAATATTTCTGGGTTATGTTAAGAAGAAAAAAAGAAAATTCAGTGCCCTTCCACTCTGTGAAGAAGGATGACCAGCGAAACTATGTATTTGGGCTCGGTAATGGCGAACTGCACCACAGCCACGGTTAGGCCCTACATTTCACTATCTTCGGTATCGGCCCACGTATGGGAAGTGCTTAACGCCTGCTTCACCTCCGCCGCTGGTCGGCCCGGCATTACACTATCTTCGGGATTTTTTTCTACATGCGGACACGATGGTCGGGAAAGTAACCCTTAACAGCTTCGCTGTAAAAGTCGGCAGTTTCGCCCGAAAGGCGATAGCATATTAGCAGACAGTTGTACGAAGTGAGGATAGTAGTTTTATCGGCCGTACAAAAACTTGGAAACGTTCGCTTGCTCACAGGATTAACGAGCGTGGTGTCAGCGCGCACATGCAAACACGAACGCGTCACACTCGATGACCGCGACCTCCCCGCTGCGCCCACCCACCCACATTCCTCCGTTTCGCGAGATGAGCCTCCATCGTCAGTTCCCCTTGCGCCCGGTCGCGAAGTACGCAGTTGGTGCCGGAGCCCAACGCTGCTGCCCCCCCCCCCTCCCTCCCATCCCCCCCCCCCACGGCCTTTCGCGCGGCGGAAGACGGCGCGCGTTTGCTTTGCGCCTTCTATCGCTCGCGCCAGATTGAGCCGCGGTGTTGGGCTCCCCTCGAGTGCTTTCGCTCGCACATGCAGCAAGCATACGGCGCGCGGCGACGGTGTTATCGCCCTTTGAATTTATACGGAACATCAGGGCGACGGCGAAAATGCGCCTGGAGTGTCCATTCAATTGCTATCACAATAATAACGTGATTGCGAAGTTGACGTCACCGAGCGTGCGTCAGTGTGGCATTTATTCGCTGCACGTGTTGGTCGCGGTTCACTCCCCGGCGTCCTCCGCGCGAAGACAACTCCGCTTCCCGAGCACGTGCAGCCACCTTTTTCTTGCGTCCCGCGTTTTTCTTTAATTTCGTCCCTTCCCACGCGCGTGGCCAGCTCGCGCGTTTCTTTCGCGCGCTTTTGTTCGAGAGGTCGCTTTCTTTTCTTCTGCCGGCCTTCTGTACTTGGCCACGCTTCTTCGTCGCAGGAAAAGTACCACCCCAAAACAACGGCGCGCTTTAGCCAAGGCTTAACTGCCGGTCCCTCCTGCTCTTACACGTCCGCACCGGCCGCCATTTTTCTTCTTTCTTATTTTTTTTCTTTTTGTTGTGTAGTCTTATATCTCTCTCATCGTGCTCCTCCTTTCTCCTCCGTTGTTCGCCCAAGACTTACTGCGTTTGGAGTCCGTTGCACGCTGCGAGCGGAGAAATGATCATGAGGAGGAGAGGAGGGGTGTGATGGCTGTTTTATCGTGGTTTTTGTTTTACCTTTTCTTTTATCTTGCTTCCCGAAGGGCGCCTTTGTTCTTGGCGCCGCTTATGAACGAACTCCTCGAAGCTGCTTTCTTTCATCTGTACCACTGAGTGAACCGGAATGTCCCCCCCCCCCTCTATCTTTTTGTCGTCGCCTTCTCCCTTTCCTGCCCTCCCCTCGTGCAGCGTCCCTTCTCCCCTGCGAGCTGCGCACGAGCGCTCATCGCTCCTCCCTTCGCGCTTGCTCGCGTTCACCGAAGCAGCACGTGCTGGTGACCCGGGACTACCCCCCCCCCCCCCTCCATGGCTTCCACCTTTCGTGCTCGCTGGCTCCAACTTGCAGGCCCTGGATGGCCTCCGCAGTCTCCTGCTCCTTACCCTCCTCATCCGAAGTCTTCTCGCCGTACCTTGGTTCTGCACATTTTTTACTTCTGCTCTTGTTGCTTTGTTTAGGTTCCTTCTTCCCACTTGCTTTCTCTTTTCTCACTAGCCACCTACCGAACTGCAGCGCACCAACGCATTCTTGTTTATCTACATACATTTCCCCCCTCCTTAACTTCATCTTTACGTTAGTTACGCCTTCTACTTTATTTTTTTTCCGATGCTTCGGGGCTTTTCTGCCGGTCGCCCCCTTCAAGTTAATTCTTTTAATTCCTCTGCTCGTCTGTCCTTTTATATGTCGCGCTGCAACTTGTTCTTCGCCTCGTTCTCGGCGTACTTCCTCTTTCTTTTTCTTTCGCGCCCCGGCCTGTGCCCGAGACGTAATTTATTTTGTCTTTCGAAACCCTCCGCCCGCGTCCGAGCGCGAAGTGGGCGGCAGGGGAGACGCGCA
Source organism: Dermacentor albipictus (assembly GCF_038994185.2). Lineage (NCBI taxonomy): Eukaryota > Metazoa > Arthropoda > Arachnida > Ixodida > Ixodidae > Dermacentor > Dermacentor albipictus. The sequence continues at coordinate 19,786,598 of NC_091824.1, forward strand.
GAGAGTGGTGGACAGGCCGTCCCTCCTCCTCCTCCTATCGCGCCTCGTTGCCCTCGCCCATCACGCGTGCCGTCCTCTCCCGCGCAATCCTCTCATCTGGCGAGTTGGCTATTTCAATCTAGCTCGCCTTTTTTTGTTTTCTTCTCATTCCCTCCGCTGCATTTGTGTGTGTGTGTGCGTGTGTGTGTGTGTGTGTGTGTTCTTTTATCCGTACTCCACAGCTCCTCCCGTGCAGCATTTGGCGCCTTCAGCTTCGATTTTACGTGTCCCGCGCACGTTTGTGTCTGCTTGGCGGCTCTTCTCTGGACAGGGACGCTCGCCTCCCATACCGCATGCTTTCTTTTAGCGCTTTGGTTCTGTTTTTCTTTTTCCCCGAGTTCGTTCCCTGTTTCGAGGAGTGTACGAAGCCGATCTTTCCTGTGTAGCTGCTCGATTTATTTTTGAACTCTGAAATCCCCCACTGAGATATAAACAAAAAAAAACAATAATAAACGGAAACAGAAAGAACAGAAAATGCCAAAAAGTTCTTATCTGCCTCCGCTCGAGTTGCTCCTCAGCCCGGGGTCTTCAGCTCGCGGTTCTTCCCTCGCCGTGGCTTCAACGCTTCGCGCGCTCTTCTCTCGCGCTCCTTTCGGCTTCGCTCTTCCCCGCGTATGGCTTCTTTTTCTTTTCTCGCTGCTATCGGAACTGTTATTCGGATAGGGAGGCTTCTTTTTTTTTTTTTTATCTCGGACGGCACCGCTCAGCTCGGACCCTGTAGTTTTGCCACTTGTATGTGCGCGCGTTCACTAGGCCTGCTTCTTCAACATCGACTAGGCAGGCGGTGATAGCTTTGAGATTGCGCTGTGTGGATGTTGTTTTCCTTTTTCTCTATTTTTACGAAAGCGTCCTACGCTCATGCTCCTCCGTGTTTGTGCGCCTTTCTCGCAAAGCGCTATGACCGAGTCTTCTAATTCCCCGTTCATTTATTGTTCCATTTTTTTCTGCACATTCCTTTTTTTTTTCATCTTGAAAAGCTTCGATATGACATCGCCAGTGCGCGTCCTCTTGCCGGTGTTGTGCACAGCCCGTTCGAACACGAGTGGGCTGTGTAAGCGATATCAGCAGATAAAACGGCGATGTACATGTGCACAGCTAGAAAGTAAGTTTTGAAAGGAGCTATACACACGGTAACGACTCGCTTCGCCGCGTGTGCGTCGGTTTTCCTGTTACCCCGCTGCAGTCCGATCGGCTTACGGTGCTGTCGCTTATCGTCGAAATCTCCCAACGCCGTGTGGCCTCAGCTTCGACGGGAGTGAAATTATCGCCAGGAGCATGGTGCGCTGCTGCTGCTGCAGAGCCTTTTATCGGCCTTCCCGAGATTTCCAGACTTCGCGCTCACTTTTGCTTTGCGGTTTGCACAAAGGGGAAAGGAAACAAATCTGCTGTAATTGATTTCACCACCCCGATTCCGGATTATAAACTGTCGCTCGTTTTTTCCTGCTATCGCAGTGATTACATAGCGCTCTTGTGCGGCATGGCGCTGTGGAAATTTTGGCGCATCTTCTGAACGAACGGTTGACTGACCTCAGGAATAAAAAAAAAGTACATTGTAAAATAATTTACACCGTCAATAGTGAAAAGTGGTATAAATGTGTAACTCCCATCCTTAGGGTGTCGGTGATATAAATCACATCCTAAGGTTGTGAGTTATGGACACATTAACACTTTTTTTTCATTTTTAAGGGTGTAAATTATTTTACAGTGTAAGGCGATCGCCGCAGGGTGAGAGCGTCCCCTCTGAGGGTGCGTCTCCCGCGTTGCCCGGCCTGTGTTTGTCGGACGGACACTGCTGCGCCTTTCTTTCTTGTTTTTTTTTTCCGGAGCCACGATAAGCCGTTCCGACTTCGTTAAACGTCTTGCTTTTCTTTCTCTCTCTCCCCCCCCCCCCCCCCCCCCCCCACGAGCGATGCCGCGCTTCCGGCAGACCGAGCAAGGCGCTCGCGCGCGAGCTCGGCGCTTCCGGCTGTCGCCGTTCGTGTCGCGAATAGCCGCCTCGACGCGGCCGCTGTGCGCCGAAGAGAGGCGCCCGTGGCGACTCGCTAATGCCCCCGTTCTAATTCCGCGCGCGCGGTCTGCCGCGACCCTTTTCTTTCTTTTTTTTTTCTGGGGTTCTCGTTTCTGGTTCTACGTTCGCCTTGTGGACGACGCTGCTTGCGCTCGAGTGCGTGCGATACCGTTGCGTCTCCGTGGCCACCGCGAAACGAAGCCGAGGGACCGATTCTTTTTCGCTCCAAAAACAGGTTACGTGCACCCTTTGGGCGTATTTTTGCTCCGCTACGAATAATCATCTGTCTCGCATGCGCTGCCCTGTCTCGAACAATCGAAGCCCCCTTTTCTTAAAGAAAGATGGTTGAACGCGAAGCTTTCCCCCAATGCGAACCGAATCGAAGTCCAAAGTCAATGACCGCGCAACGAACCCAAAAAATGCTGGGCGACCCGATGCTGTGCATATGTGATCCGATTGCTTGTTTACCATCGCATTTTTTGAACGTTGAAGTTGAATGAAGACACATTTCGTTAAGTTCCGTAGCCTTTATTTTATGACATGTAGCCGTTGATTACACGCGCACACTCACACTTACACGGACGACTCTGCACTTGCGCAGTATGTATATCTGCAGGGTGTCACAGCTAACTTCGATTAAGATTTTTAAAAAACCTATGTGTTCTTCTGAACGGAAATCGCGTGGACGTTGTTAGCGTTTATCTAAACTTATAGTACAATTTTCTTGCTCGTCTTTCGGTATTTGGCCGAGGTAAATTAATTAACTTCTTAAATATAGCTTGAAACATTTAGTACTCAACAGGAACGTTGTGGAGCGCCACAAATATTGCCCAACCCAGGCACTTGCAACGAGATAGACTTAGTGTGGCCGTTTTTATTCGGGAAAAACGAAAGCCCACCGAGTTTTAAAAATATCACGTGACAGCGTGCTCTGTGCGCCCGAATCCGCCGCGGTTACAGCGTTCTCGTGAGTGATTTGTAAAAAGAAACATCGCTCGCTTCGCGCCTTTCGTGCTGCCCACGACAGAGCTTCGAGTTGTGCTTGGCTCCGAGATGAACGCCAGCGGGTTCGGGCAGCAGTTGAAATACAGCGCTGCTCCCGTTTCTGCGGCGATACTTGCACTCTCACGCTAGCAGAATGCATGCGGAGGACAAGTGACAAGCTCACGAGTTCGAATTTGAGAGCAAGACACTAACAAGCAAACACGCATTATAACAAGCTTGATAACGTCGTGTGAATTACGGTGGTTGTCACAAAAGGAAGAATTGTAAACTGACACGGAAGGTTGCTTTTTGCTTCCTGTCCATTTCTTGTCGGCAGAGAATTTGTAATTTCATATTACTTACTTGCCTTTTCTACGTCGTACAAAAGTTTCACACAGATAGCTCTTTTCATGGATAAAGGTTGTAGAGATTTATTCGCTCTAATGTCTGTCTAAAGAATGTGTTCAAACAAGTCGCCCTCTGCGGTAATGCAGTATTGGCACCTTTTCAGCACGTCCGATGTAGCTGTTTTGATGACGCAAGACGGTATCTCGCTGCAGGCCTCGGCAATCCCTGCCTTCAGCGCTTCTGGTGTAGTTGTAGGTTTGCGGTACACTCGGTATTTCACATATGTCCCCACAAGAAGCAGTCAAGAAGTGTCAAGTCCTCTGACCTTGCAGGCCATGCCACTGGTCCATGCCGCCCGACCCACTGTGGCGTTTGAAGGCTTCGTCAAGCCATGCTCGGGCAAGGCTGCTGCTGTGAGCTAGTGCACCGTCGTGCTGATACCAAGTTCGCTTTAAAAACGCAAGAGGGAGATAACAGCGAAAATCTTCGACTGGGCCTTCCAAGATGTTCACGTACCGCTGAGCAGTGAGCATGTGGCCAAAAAATATGGGGCCAACTATTCTTCCGTCAAAGATACGTACGCACCACACACTGAATTACCATTGGTACTGGTGTATAGTCTGTGCCACCCAATGCGGGGTCGTATCGCTCCAGTAATGCGCATTACGGATCTTGACTTGAGAATTTCTGTAGAAGGTTGCCTCATCTGTCCAGAGCACTTTGTCAACAAAATCCGGTATTTCGTCACTGTTCACAAGGATCCAATTTGAGAAATCAAGCCGCCATTGAATGTCTTTCTTGCAGCTTTTGGTGCAGTTGGAGGTGATACGGATGCACTTCAGCCCTCCTAAGAACTCTTACACTGAAGGCTTTGAAATGCCGGCATCGCCACTCGCATCACTCACGCTGTAATGAGGGTTTGCAGTCATGAAAGCCGAAATGTCTCCTTCAGCCTCGTCACTGATGGTCCCCTTTCTGTGCCGCGTCTTCTCGAAGATACCGGTTTCTTTGAGCGTCATGTAACTCCTCATAATTGTGCTCGCGCTAGGTTTTCCCACACATTGCCAATTTCGGTATACCGTGGCAGCTTTCCTCTTGTCGCCCCGTGCCGCTCCCAAGGCTAAGACCATGTTCGCCTTCTGATCGCTTGAGTACGGCATGCTTTAGGCACTGCAAACAAGTTCTTCGAAACGGTTGCGCGGCACGACAGTATAATAGACAGTCGAGCTCACATGCATCTAGCCGCTGGCACAGCTTGGAAGATAAGCGCCGTTGTAACAAATGATGCTCTCTCGCGCACAGGTTGCAGATGTATGATGCATGGTTTGTGTGTATTTTTTTCTATTCCGCATCGACTTGAACGCTGGAAAAAAAAAATTGCTCTTCTCGTCACATCTGACCCCTCGGTGCAACAACTCACCGAATACATCAACAACTGCTGGCGCCAGGGATCCATTCCCTCGACATGGAAAACGGCCAAAGTAATTCTCATCCCCAAACCCGGTAAGCCATCTAGCCTCGCCAATCTCCGGCCCATATCGCTAACTTCATGTGTAGGCAAGGTCATGGAGCACGCACTCCTAACCCGTGTAAACACTCACCTCGAAGACACATGCGCTTACCCCCACTCGATAATTGGCTTTAGACAGCATCTTTCCACCCAAGACGCTATGCTCCAACTTCAGCATCAAATCCTAGATGGCAAATCTCGTCACACGAAGGCGATCTTGGGCCTCGACCTCGAGCGCGCCTTCGATAATGTAAGGCACTCCACCATCCTCGAGCGTATCTCCTTGCTCAACCTTGGAGAACGCACTTACAACTACGTAAGAGACTTTCTATCCAATCGGAAGGCCTTCCTGTCGGTCGGAGACATCCGATCGGAGGAACTCTCCCTCGGCAGCACGGGCACACCGCAAGGCTCTGTCATTTCCCCAATACTGTTTAATCTGGTTATGCTTGGATTAGCACAGGAACTACAAAAACTCGACGGCATTGAACACACCATATACGCCGACGACATTACAATCTGGGCTGCAAAGGGCAGTGACGGCCAAATCGAAACTGCCCTACACGACGCCATTGACATCGTAGAAAATTATCTTGAAGGCACGGGACTCCGCTGTTCCCCTGAAAAGTCGGAGCTTCTCCTATATCGCCCCACACTCCGTGGACGCCCCCCGCGGGGCTCCACGACTAAACGCCAATACGAGGAAATCGAACTCCACTTGAGGGATGGCAGACCCATACCCGTGGTCCCTTGCATCCGCGTTCTTGGTATGACCATAGAAGCCAACGGAGCTAACTCTACGGCTATCTCAAAGATCCTTCGACAGACCGCCAATACATCCAGGCTGCTGAAACGAGTGACCAACCGGCGAGGGGGTATGAAGGAAGAAAGCCTCATCCGCCTTGTCCAATCTTTTATCGTCTGTCACATTACTTACGTTGCGCCGTTTCTCAACTGGTACAAAGCTGAAAAGACTAAACTGGACATCATCATTAGAGGAGCCTATAAGCAGGCCTTAGGACTACCCAACCACACCAGCACGGAACTTCTATTACAATTAGGTATCTATAACACGCTAGACGAGTTAATCGAGGCCCAACGTCGATCTCAACTAGAGCGGCTTACTCTCACGGAAACGGGCCGTAGCATTCTAAACAAGCTTAATATCACCTACCACCGTCAACATGGAGACAAACACCCAATACCACGCGACATTCGGCAATGGATACACGCCGACCCTATTCCGAAAAACATGCACCCAGACTACAACAAAGAACGTAGGAAGGCACGAGCTACTTCCCTCATCAAAGCTTACGCCAACACTGCGGGCGTCACCTTCGTCGACGCAGCTGAATACCAAGATGGACGGCGCTTTGCGGCGGTTACCACAGTAGGCGGCTTGCTCCGACATGCTGCCAGCATCATTACCAAAAATGCCGAGACGGCCGAGGAAGTGGCCATCGCTCTGGCCACTCTTGACCCAGCCTGTCACACTATACTGAGTGATTCTCGCACAGCAGTCAACAACTACATCAAAGGTCGTATTTCTCATCAATCACTCCGTATCTTACGACAAGCCCCGCACTCGCCTGAAAATCAAATCACACTCGTCTGGATCCCAGCACACGCCGGCGTTGTCCACCCGCACCTCACCAACCTCAACGAGGTTACACACTCCGTAGCACGAGGACCAGTCAACCGTGCCGGAGACGGTGCAGGTGCACCCGCAGGACGCGACCGCCTTACAAGGTACAACGACCTTGTAAAGTCATTTTACCTTGCAAGAAGAACCTTTCCCACCCCTCACCGCAAGTTAAACAGGGCACAGGCAACCACCCTTCGCCTGTTACAGACGAATACATACCCCTCCCTCACACGCTATCACACTATATACCCCGACATCTACCCGAGCCAGACGTGCAAGGTCTGTCAAACTGAATCGGCAACACTCCCTCACATGCTATGGGAGTGCAAACATCAATACCCAGACCTTAATCCCGTGACCCTCTCGTCGAGATGGCACGCCGCCCTGCGCAGCTCCCATCTCGACGACCAACTCTGGGCGACCCAGCAGGCCTACGAAGCGGCGAAGAGGCAAGACCTCGACGTCCCATCGTGGGAGGCCTAGGCCCAGCCGACTGAACTGCTGGTGCTCATTAAAGTTTACTCTCTCTCTCTTCTCGTCACATCGGAATAAACGGCTGCTGACGAAGCGCTTTTTCGGGGCGCCGTCGCCAGCCGCTGCCGGTAATGCCAGAGCCGACTGAGCACGAGGTCGCGGGATCGAATCCCGGCCACGGCGGCCGCATTTCGATGGGGGCGAAATGCGAAAACACCCGTGTGCTTAGATTTAGGTGCACGTTAAACAACCCCAGGTGGTCAAAACTGCTTTTGTGGGTTGGTCGAGAACGCTGGATGGTTAAAATTAATCGGAGCCCCTCCCCCCACCTTTAATGGTGTCTCTCGAGCCTTTCTGTATCTGTAGGACGTTAGACAGGTTAAGCCCAGTGATACCATAAAGTGTCGGATCCAGGGCGCTCAATCTTCTAGACAGTGGAGCGACTGTTTGCTGCGAGTAATGAGTGTTTCTACAGCTGAGCTGTGCGTCCTGTAAACGCATAGCCCACTTCCTCTTACAGAATACTCGGGCTTGCATAAAAAGAGTCAGCACCATGCCGTTATGCGTCTGCACACGCTTCATCCGTGACGGGCACGTTTGTGGAATTGATGCAATGCAACATGCATGCCCGCGAGAGCACTGGTATACCACTGGCGAACCCGCGACCGTAATTTGAGGATAATATAACGAAGGAAAATGAAACGGCTTTTAAGAGGAGGAACGTGCGCCGACGTTTCTCGCTTTGTTGCGAATCTTCGTTCGCCCACTGTCACTTTGCTTGAAGCCACGGTACTTACGTAATTAACTTGGCATGAGCAGTTGTAAAGTGCGTCTGCAGCCAACGCCCGTCGTCTGCATGCCTTGTGGCAAAGGCGGTCCGCCGAAATGCACTCGGGGGTGTGTATTGTTAAGGAATGTATCCACGCCGAGGACATTGCGAGCGATTCCTCACGGAGAGTTGCTCGGCCCTATTTAAATTCCACGTTGTGCCGCGTGGCAACTCATGCGAAGGAAAGAAAATATATATATTGGCTTGGTCAATACTGCTTTCTCTCGCGTTCCCGACCAGGTTCCTATCGGGGGTGTCATGTAGCTCACGAGGGCACGCGCTTGCGTTCCAATTTCTGGCGTGTCGATAGCGGACCGTGTCGCCTGTTCGTTTTGCTCGCTCTGTGCGTCGACCGTTCGGAGCGCGCTGATTGGCAGTTCGCACGCATTGCGCCGCCGCCGCCGCCGATGATGATGATGAATAAGTGCCTTCATTTTCGGTTGTGAGGAACAGTGTCGGAACATACTGTTGGTTTCCCGTAGAGCCAATCGGAAAGACAAATCCGCTGAACGCGTACACCTGCAGTCACCGTGCAAACAGTTCCATGCGCGACTTGTTTTTGCTATTTCTGTGTAGCGGTGGCAATAAATTAACCACGGACGTTAAGCTTGGACTTAATTGGACACTCCGCTTAACTTAAAGGGTCCCGAAACGGTTTCGACAAATTTTGTAGGCGTACGTGTAGGGTATAACTACAGTTAAACATTCTCGCCACAATGTGTGTGTGTAAGAGAGAGAGAGAGAGAGAGAGAAACTTGTCCTTCGCTTTGTGAGTAATGTTAAGGGGACGGGGTTCTGCGACCTTCAACAGCGTCTGCTTAGAGCTCGAACCATGCTGACCATCGGAGAGGGTTCGGCAGGGAAGGCGACGTAATGTAAGAACAAACAAGAGAAGATTAATACATCATTACGGGTGAGTGGTGAGCCCCAAGACAAAAAAATACAGGAACCGTTGTCAGATGGGAGAAGAGGACTTGGCACCTTTGAAGGCGCCGCGTCCATGAGCTTTCGTGTACTCATCAACCCAGCATCATCCGATACATTGACCCCGGTACTCCCCCTCAACCCGGGCTGACTGGGTGGGGGGACTTGGTTCGGGCCAACGGTCCTTCCCGGACAAGGGGGCTGTTGTGGTGCAGCAACACAGAGTTACCGCACTCAGCACACAAACAGCCGTGTCGGTCTTACAGGACGCAAGCCTGACTGACCCTCGGACTGCCTCGGCGCAAAAGAGGCCAAGGCATACCACCGTGGAGAGCACCAAAGCGGTCCGCGGAGCAGCGCGACCAACCAAGGGTGCGCCACCACCGGTTCCAGCTCTGGGTTCCACTGGACCAAACAAAACCCCGTAGATCGACTGGCGCACACGGCCGAGTCGAGCGACCTTAGGAGCATGCATCATAACTTAATGGATAGCTTTCCACCTGACTCATCAAAAAACACCGCAGGACGGGCCCACACTTCGAGAAACTTCTTCTCGCCCAAGCGGTGCTGCTCCCGGGTGACATGGAACCAGACCTCCTTCCGTGCTTTCGCAAGCACTTCGTGAAGGCCCGGTGCCCTCCCCCCGAAAACTGCGTCGCGGCGTGCCAACCAAACTTGATAGGAGCACTCGGCAAGGAGAAGCACGAACTGGTTGACCGCCTGATTAAGCAAAGGGTGCAAACATCGAACTGTCTGATAAGGAATGCCTGGGAAATTAAAAAGACTAGCAATCCTACAGAGAAGAGCTGCAGGAAGCAAACACTGCGTAAAGGCATGAACCGAGTCCTCACGAGCGCCACAGAAATGACACACTCCACTAGCCGGGACAGCTGTGAAGGGCCTGTAGCCTGTAGGCCTGTAGCAGAGAAGATGTGACTCCACGTGGTGGCTCGCTGGCATTCTTATACCCTCCAGCATCCGGGCAACCTATTCACTGCTGCTCCCTGGCAGAGGGCCTTGTCGGGACACGTCGGGTCAACCCACACGGAGGGTCATGGCAGCGAAACCACTCCCTGGCGTGGAAGGTTTGCACGTAGGACAGAGCGGAGTGGGATTTGTACAGTGCGCGCATAATGCCGTCGCGCACACCCGATGGACAAGTGTTTTCACGTAGACGAGCCTGACGATTAGGCACGCCTTGTCCCAGGCGTTTGGCATCTGTTCCATTTATTGCCGCACAAAGTGAACCCTAACGGTAAGCCACATGGGATGAACGTCCTTAGTGTTTGCTTACCGTTTGCGACCCCGTTTCCTTTTGCTTTTGGATGGAATGACGTGCGGATAGATCTTACAAGCAGCAGCGCAGCTTTGAAACGGGGCGGTGGCTAGTGCTGCGTAGTGTCGCTGTTATGAGCATGTTATGCGCGTGCCCTCTCCCGTTCCGAGCTAAGTAAGCTGACCGCCGGCCTCCGTGACTCGAGCGAAGACATTGCCGCGATACTTGGAGGCCGTTGAGCTAATCGACACTTCTCCCAGATAGATAAAGCGGCGGTTGTCCTAGCTACCTCGCTCGTCGCAGGCATCACTGTAGCCGATCGAGGCCAATGTGCTGCGACACGCTCCGATCGGCTCTCCGTGTAGCAGGGACCGGTCAGTGTGCGTGACGCGGAGACGAGAAATACTTGGCGGTGCTGGGTGGGGGGGACCCCACGGTGGGCCCCCTCGTTGGTGCAATTTTTTGCCGCGTTCACGGTCTCGCTCGCGAACGCGGCGGCGTGTTTCGTGGACGCGAGCTCGCGACTCCTCCGCGGTGCTGCATGGCGGTTGTGGTTGTTCGCGATCTCGGCTTGGAATCATTCATGAAAGCCCAGTAACCTTTATATGTGGAAGCAAGTGGTCGATGCCTTCTCGCGGCTTCTTTAGATTCGCCCACATCTCCCTCCCCTCGTGGCATGTCTGAGGGGCCCCCGCCTGTCTTTTTTTTCGCCTTCGCCGTTTCCTCTCCGGGCCGCTGGCCGCTGCTCTTGCTGCTTGTGTTGCTGCTGCTTCTGCCGCCGTGTTGTTCGTTTCCCCCCTCCTGGCTCGAAATCGGCCAGGAAACGACTGCTCGATGGGGCACGCGAGTTCGGCGACACTTTTCTCGCCGCCGCGTTGTAGTCTATATACCGCACGCGCGCGCTTTTCAATTTCAGTTTTCCTCCAGGATTCGCGTGGAGGCAAACAAAGAAAAATGTGTCCCCGTGCGCGCGTCCCAAAGTGGGCCGCGCAGGGGGGGAGCCTGATAGCGCTCGCCCAACGCGGGGCTCGTCGTAAAAACGGCAGCGCGTGCCGCTCGCCTTCCCCGGAGCGCCGCGCGAGCTCTCGTCTCGGTGACGTGCATCGTGAGTGTGCCGTAATACGTGCGGACGCTCGAGTGCTCCACACCGGGGCCGCGCGACAAGAACTCGCAGTGCAGGCGCCTTTTATGGACGAGGCACCTACAGCGTTCAAGTGAAGAGTGAACGCGCAGTGAAGAGGGGCGCCAGCGCAGCAAGCGCGGCCGCACGTCTCGCAAACCTGCGCTAACGCTTGGAGGCGAGGCTGCGTGCGCTCTTCGGGCGCTCCAAGCCTGCGAAGTGAGCTCGCTCGTTGCATTTAAACGGTCGGATGATTCCTCACCCCGAGCCAGATTAGCTGCTTAATTAGAGTTAACTAAACTGTTCTTTCTTGAGGAAAAAGAATATTGTTCCTTTTGTGAACTGCTGTAGGAAACGATGGGGGCCAAATTGTTTTTCGTATACCAATAAGTGTACCGATGTATTTCGGGTTAATTCGTGCTCAAGTTGCCCGAAGTTGCCTCAGGAGAACCACTAGACATTGCTGTCTGCTGGTTTCCGTAGGAATTCACGTCGACAATTTCGTTTGACGGCAGTGGGTAATTTCGTTTCCGCATACCGTGGTCGCCACACATTGCGCTCGCTAAAGGTGTTGGCATTTTTAACGTTTATTCAGCACCTGAAACAGAACAAGAAGACTTCTTTAGGAAAATAATCAACAAAACTTTTTTGAATTGTTTTACATGGTCCTACAAACCGCAGGTTCCTATGTAAGATAGTGTGTTTGTATTTCACTTTGAAATCGGGGAGGTTTCATGTGGACACGCTGCACTACTGAACGCGAAATTCCCTTCAGTGCAACGCAGTCTTGGAGAAAAAAAAAGAAAGGTTAGGTTCTCAAGTTTACAAAATACCCGAGGAGCTCGTTCTCTGTGAGTGTATCGTGTGGTTATATTCGTTCGAAGAAGTTTCGCCCGAAAGGCGAAGCACTGATTGCGATAGCAAATTAGTACACAGCTACTATACGAGGTAAGGATAGTAGTTTTATCGGCTGCATAAACTGGTAAACATTCGCTTACCAAATAAATTAACAATGATATAATGTATTAGCGCGACTGAACGAGGATGTAGAAAGAACACACAGCTGAGACAGCGCTGTCTGTTTCTTTCTGCGTCCTCATTCAATCATGCTTACACATCCCGGATTCAAACCAACTAGCCCGCCAAGGTGTTTCGACTATAAATAAACAAGCCCGGTGTCACGTGCACACAGTTAAACATGAGCACACCTCGCTACAGAAAGTCGCAGTCAGAATGCTGGAGTGACGAATCGCGGCAGCATCAGCTGTCAAATTGACCTTCGGGCATCTCCCGCTTCAGCGCGAACGAAACGGCGAAAGCACAGCGCATACGAAGCTACCGGCGCTACGCGCACTTAGGCCACGCCGCAGATATGGCGCCCGCACGGCCGCGCAGCAGCAGCCGCCAGAGAAGAACGCCTCCCCCCCCCCCCCCCCCTTCGCTACACCCATAGAGTTTCTCACTACATTACCTAGAGGGAAATCTGGCGCTGCTGCGCTGTGGTATGCATGGGAATGCCGGTATATTGTGGATTCGGTTTGGCATCGTTCTCGTAGAGACAGGGCACCTTGAAGACGCGCTTGGCAAGTACCGATCCGTCTGTCACAATGATTCATTTTCTACTAGAACAGCACGTGAAAAGCTGTTTTAGCTTTATTATTACGCGAAAACATGTTTTGTATAACTATGAGAACTTGTTATTGTGTGTACGACTACATGTTACGTAAAAAGTATCAGCGGGCCGCTAAAGTTGGAGGACAGACAAGGTTCGCGCTCGCTTTGAAACAGTTGGTCGTCTGTTCTGGCTTTTCTTCGCTTGGTCATGCATCGTGGGTGAGTAAAGATGTAATATGCGTGAATGGAAACATTTTATGAAGATTTTACTTTGAGAACGCGTTATTTGCGTAGCCATATCCACGTTTTAGACGAAGCCTCTTACAACACCAGCCAACACGAGCCTCGCAGACACATCCCGTCATTCCCATGACGGCACGGTTATAGTGCCTAGAATATACTGGCTAGTGTACCGTGCACCACCTCTTTTCAATGGACGAGCGTGGCGCCGCCTGCAATGAATGCCCACGATGGCCGGCAGAGGTCGCTGCCACACGGGTGGGTGCAGACTGCGCGTGTCGTCTGCTTCGCATATCAGTTTCGCAGTTGTTGCGTCGGTTTCTGTGTTTGCGTTTTCAGTGTTATTACAGCGTTGCGTGTTTGTGCTTGGTGTTATCAAAGAGTGAGTGCGTGGCTGTTATGTTCGTGTGCCTGTCCTTGCGAGAACTATGCGGCGGCAATGAAAAAATGCCGAAGCTGAGAGAGTGCAAGGAGAGGACCTGCTTTGTGCCGTTGTGTGGAAGCGCTTACCGCTCGAACAAAGGGCGTGTATCCTTGTTCACTCTACCATCTGATACGAAGCGGCAGCAGAATGGGCAAGAATGACCAGGAGAACGGACAGAAGGCCGGCACCAACTGCTGCGGTTTGTGAAAAACAGTTCGAAAACAGCTTAGTCGAGCGCGCGTTCTCTATCACCGTGAATGACGTTGTCCACGAGATACCCCGCGATAAAATACGCCCACAGTGGAAGTATTCTTCCATCGTGACCACGCCTGAAACCCTAAGCTATACCCACGATATTTCCTGAGTTTGCTAAGCATTCAGCTTACTTTTCCTGAGTACCAGCGGGAAAAAAAAGAAGAAAAAACGAGCAGTAGTGCTTTGATCTACTATACTGCAGGTTATGTTGCACGATAGATTACTGGCCAAAATTCTTGACCACATTGTGCAGGCTTCCTTTGCGTAAGTAAAGCTGAAGCTAGTACAGACGCTGCTTCATTATTGCACTTCCCATTTTGACAATGGAGGCCTTATTGCTTGTCTGTCTTAGCCAGACGTCAACCGCTGTGAAGGCCGGGGAAGATGCTTTTACTGTGTTCTTCAGCAAAAGCAAGTTACATGTAGCGAGTATAGCTGATTTTTCAGGTCAGCTGCAGACAGCTGGCCTTTCCTCAACCGGGGTGCCCAGAGCATGAAAAACCAGCTTTTGACAGCAGTTGCAAAGTTCTTTGTTTTCTTGAGGTTTCGTTTTTTTTTTTGTAAAAGGCATCAACAAAGAGAGGGAAGCGCAAAGGCAACGGCAGAAGCTCCTGAAACTGCGTCACTGCGCGATCTATTCATGTATGTGTGCATTATCTCATCTAGGGCTGTCTTATATGCCTGCGATTGACTGTTGTTACGCATGAATAAAATCTTTGTTACGCTTAAATGAAATATCTGTTTCCGATTTTTGTTCACGTATATATCAGACATAAAAATAAATCTGCACGTATTTACCAGGTATTAAAAAAATGTATATTACACGGAACACCACGTGCAGTCCATTTTACAGGCATTTTTTTTTTTTTGCTTGTTATCCTATCCTCGGGGCCCAATGGGAATTATGAGGAGATGGGTACATGGTTTACAAGCCATCAAAAACATTCAAACCTATGAGGACAACAGTAAGTAAGTAGGCAGAAATAGCAGCAAATAAAATAAAAAACACAGAAATTCAAGTAATGAATATCCACCCGAACGTAGCAACTGCTACAAAGGAAACCCATACGGGTTCCTCGAAAGAAACGCTTCATAGTTGAAGAAAAATTCGTCCTGGTCCGGGACTCGAACCCGGGACCACCGCCTTTCCGGTGCAGCCGCTCTACCATCTGAGCTAACCAAGCGGCTAGCAGATGGCAGGGCGAAGTCGAATTTGTCGACAACACGAAGCAAATGCAAGTGTTTGACGTAGTAGTTCCTTTGTAGCAGTTGCTACGTTCGGGTGGATGTCTGATTTTCCCTTTATTCATTACTTCTCTCCACCTTGCGGGTTTCCGCAGAACTACTACGTCAGAAATTCGATTCAAAAGATGATCGGTTACAGCGGTTTTGAATGGTTATGCATTAATATAACATCAATAGAACAGTAACGTAACCTTAGAATTCCTTTACTTTATTAGAATGAAAAATGTAACCTGAAACGTACCCTTAAAAAATTACGCTGCCATCATCGCTAGAATAAAAAAACAAGTACGTGTCCTTAGCTATCGCCGAAGATATACACGTACGAAGGCGAACGCCTTGTAAAGATTACTCTAATTCACTCTAATCCTTAATTAATTCACATTAATCCTTCTAATTCAGCCTTATCCCCTTAATCCAATCACTATAATGAATAATTAAATTTGCTAATCATTTTCCTATACACGGCTGGACATGCTTTGGTTCGTTTCTGGCCTTCCTTGGATCATGTGATATGTTCTGTACCTCGCAACACGGCCTTGGAACATGGAGATCAAGGCATTTGCCTTAGAATTAAATTACGTTTTCTCTTCGCCAGCGTAGAAACACATCAGGTCCCCCCTCGAAGCCCGCCTGAGCTAGCACATGCTTTTCACGCAAGCGACAAGCGCTAGAGAAGCCTGCTGTAATCGAAACAAACCCTGATTTATAAATCAGCTACCCACATTTGAACTGTGCTGCTGCTACAGCTTAATAAAAACAAAAAGCGCAGCAGCCCGCTTGCCGATGCTGTGGAAACACGGCGGGCTACGAAGACCGGATGGTGCCGCGGCACCCACCTGCACTGCAGCGCCCCTAGTGGCAGCCGCCGGCATTCATTGCATTTGGTGCCACCCGAGAGGCCGCGGACGGCACACTAGCCAGTATATTCTAGGCACTATAGCACGGTGCTCCCTTAAGAAACTCCCATAGACGGTGGCGCCAGATTACCCTCTAGGTGTTATAGTGAGAAACTCTATGGCTACACCTCACCTCACCCCAACCCCGTGCCTCCCGCGCGACAGGAGAGGGCGCGCTTCTGGCCCGCCTTGCTAGGTGGCGCGCGCCGCCGCCGCCGGATTCAAAGGGTTGAGCCTCAATCATCCATCCATCCATTCCTGGCTCGCGCACGCGAGATTGAGCCGCGTTCGCCCGCTCACCCTCGTACGCGTTCACTCGCACGTACGCACGGAGGAAGGAAACTGGGGAACGGCCCTGACGTCACTCTTTGTGAAGCTAAAGTGAAGCCGGAAGTTGGCGTTGCTCATGGCGTTGCTCCGCCTATCTGTCCAGCTCTCCTCTCTTGTTTACATTTATCGCGAAACCACGCCGCGCTGCGCGCAACCGTGCTGCTCGGACCCGCGCGCTCCGCAGCGATACTAGAGAGGCTAGAATACTAAACAATCGTTAGCACGTTAACATGATTCCGCCAAAGAGGGCAATATTTCCCGCGGATATCCCTTCGTCCGTTGCCATTGCCGTGGGGCGGTACATTGCGTACAGCGTTGCATGCGCGTTCATTTCACGAACTTTAGTTCCTCGTGTCCCACCTGGCCACAGCAAAATCAGGGAGAGCACGGTCCAGCTAACGCAGCGCAACAAAACACGGAGACCAACGCGAACCAGCCCGCATAGCGCCTTTGCCACGGTACGAAACCTACGGAGCAACACGTGTGAACGCACAGAACCAAAACAAAGCCGCCATCGTGGCACGACAGGCGCCACGGCAAAGAAATAAAAAAATCAGCAAAAACGTCATTTCCTTTTCTCCTAGCGCGCGGAGGAGATAGGGCCTCTCCGCAGTTTTCCTTCCTCCATGCGCGTACAGCACGCGGCGACCATGTTGTCGCCCTCGGACTTCATACGACACCTCACGGCGACGGCAGAAATGTGCCTGGAGTGTCCATATAATGGCTATCGCAATATTAAAAAGAATGTTATGTTGTATTTACTGAAATGTGTAATTTGTCCGAAAGCGGGGAATGAGCCATGTTCCTTTTTTTTTTTTTACGCGTGCACAATTTACTGCCATGTTCTGGTAGCTTTGACATCAAACGTTGGAATCGCAGAAGTTTGCCTGTGGAAAAATAAAAAGTCCCCACTATGCGAAAATGGTATAAGTGCTGTGCTTACAGAATGTGTCTCGTGTGGGAGTCATGTAATCGAGGTTATTAATGTGACGAATTATTATTTTTTTCTGTAAAGTGATAATTTTCAAAAAAGCTTTGTTCTTGTGGTAGTCAGTCACCCATGCAAGGCTACAATAATTTAAGTGCAAGACAATAATTATGTTCGTGGTAGATTTGTCGTTTAACTTGGGGTGGAATAATAAGATATCTGGACATCGTGTCTGGTTCCAGTAGGCGCAGGCAGTTTTTTGCAAAGGTTATCTGCTTGTGTGTTCCAAGTGTGCTGGAAGTGTGGCACCTATAGTACTTTGTTGTTCGCCAACGTTGATTGTTTGCCCACTGTCTGTTAGCACAACAAGTTTGTTTTTGGCACTGGCTTGTTCCATTTCTTTCTTAAAAATCGGGCAATAATTGTGCCAAGTGCTACACTGAACGACGTAGACTCCAAAATGCGATCTTTCTGCGAAATTGACTTTAAGCGAAATGTGCATGGCCCTGTATATAGGCGTGGTATAAATACGATAGTTGGCTTAGATATTTTCCATCCAAACAGTTCACACCAGAGAACGTTCAGCATGTATATGCTGCTATTCCATTTCGTGCGTTGCGTTACTGTTTACGCTCGTAAACCCTGCCTTAATCCTTTTCGTAACATTTTCCTTGTGTATTACAAGTACGATGGTTTGGGATCTCAACTTCTGCTTATCCGTGTGCCCGCTCCTGCCATGGCTCTTTTCCGAGATAGTATATGTAAACAAAAAATATAAATAAATGATTCCTCTGAAACGTAGCAGCACTTCACTTGTGTCCAACTCATTCGCCCTTTTTTTTCTTTTTTTTTCTTCGCTGCAGGTTGCCAACCCGCGCGCCGCTCACGTGCGTGGTTCGACGGTGCCACGTGACCGCAGCCAGTGGAGGTGAGTACGCGGTGAGCGAAGTTCCGCTCCGCAGTGCTTGCGTGCCCGACAGAACACTTCTCGGGAACCTTTAAGCCGCTCAAGTTGCGTGAAATTGAAGCCGCTCCTTTCTGGTGTATTCGAAAGCTATAGAGCTGGTTGTGCGTCGTGGGGAGACTGCTCGAGGACAGACACCTTTAAAACAACCGGGATTATTCTCATTATTTTAACTTTCTTTTCCGCGAGGGGACCGTGTATGAACGGGTAGGTGGTTTTATGTCTAAGCGCGTGTATCGGTCCTTCATTAACTGAAGTATTCACGTATTGGTCGTAACTTTAATTATCAAGGGGTGACGTAATCACAACCATAACAACCAACTGAGTTAACGAGAGCAGCAGTATACTGGATGCTTCCTCAGGCGACTAGTAACAAACATTCGATTTCATCTCTGCACACAATGCCTCTCATAGAAAGGCACGAGAAAAGGTGAAACGTGGCGCATCTTCGATGGTGAATCCTGGGTGGCATATGTATTTCCGCGGTCCCGGAATAACCGCCAGAAATTGGTACCCACGAAAACTGTACTTCTCTTGAGCTCCTACCGGGCCCGACGATAAGCGTTTACAGCAAAGCTCGCAGCTGGGATAGTTGGTTGCGCTGCCTAACGACTGCGCACGAGATGCAGTGAGAACGTCCCTCCTGACTGTAGATTATATAGCTGGATTGTATTTGGGGGGGGGGGGGGGGGGGGGGGGGCTTACGTTCCAAAGGCTTAAAGGGACGACGAAAGAGAAGGAAAAAAATTCAGCTGTATTAGTACGTTCTAGAATACCAGGAAATCCGCCCGTGAGAAGAGGCATAGTAACTAGCCAATAAACAAAAGAAAAAAAAAAGAGAAAGAAAGCAGAAGCGAAGTACAGGTGGCCGCTGTTGGGACTTGGGTTGCGTGGCCGGTGTGATCTCAAGTTGGTGTCGTGCCGGGGCAGTTATCAGGACAAGTTAAGGCATAGAAGAACTTTATACAGGTACTACTCCTACCACCGACCGGCGTCGGCGGTCGCAGCGTTATTGCCTGCAGGGTCGACGTCGCAACAGCGTTCCAAAACTGCAGGTTTGGCGGTGAAGCATCCTTGGTCTAAAAAGACCGTCAGGCACAACAGCACTCCCGCCACCAAACATTGCATCAGCAGAAGGCGCTGACCAGCGTGGCTCCGCTGAATTGATGTGACTGGTCAGCGGGCTCATCCGTGGTTCTGGAGGCGAAGCTCTCGGGAGCACAGCCTTCTTTCGTGGCATTCCCCGCGAACACGCAGCAGGCACGGCTTCGAGACTCGTGCAGATAAGACGAACTCGACAGGGCAACCATTGTCTAACCACGCACAACGCTGCAAGTGCCCTCTGCACACCTGTCGAACTGCCAGACCTCACTCAAACGAATCAGACCTTACAACTACAGTTCACGCGAGAAGTCCAAGATCCTGGCCTCGATTTCAGGTGTTGTTAAGACAATGGCTTCTGAAGCGTACCAGAATTGCAGTTACGAGTAATGGTACGATAGCTGCGTAGGCAGGTGAAGTAAACGACGTTTCACATATGGTCAATTGTTATGTATATATATGCCTCCTGTGCAATCGCTGTTTGCCTTGTAAAGGAGGCTGCGCGCTCTAGTCAAGTCGCTTGCCCAAAGCGACTTTTACCCGCAGTCTCCTCCATCACTGATGGAAATAAAGAAGTTATTACTATTATTATTATTATTTGTGACGTCACACGGACGTGCCGGCGCTGGTGTTTCCGCGGGAAATTAGGAAAATGAAACGTCGACTTTCTTTCTCTTCTTTCTGGTAACCAACTAATTATTGCGAAAGTGAAGATCGTTGTTTTAAAACGATATATAATTCGTGTCCCTCTTTAGTGTCCATGCGAGACTCAGTTCTATTGTGGACGGAGCCCTTTCTAAGCTAGCGCCATGTCACGCAGTGCCGCCCTGAACGGGTAGATATGGCGGTACGGGAATTTGGGACGCGGGCACGCGGACGTGTCGCCGAGGCCCTCTGGCGGATACGCAGGCCGCTTGCGTCGGCCATTTCTACATTTCCCTCCGTTGACCTGCTTCAGTGCGCGCGACGGGGGGCGAGAGGCTCGGTGGAGCAACGTCCCTCGCTGCCCTTGACCGTGGCCGTCGAGAGTGGCGACGCCGCGTTTTTACGTTCGGTGCGCGCCATGGCAGTGCGCTTAGAAGTCAACCAACTGACGTTTTGTTTGCGATAAAGCGGATGCAAGCCGGCTGCTCTGTCATCTCGCCTGGCTCGTGTATGGCGGCGGTGCGCAAGCGCGACGCGCGCTTTGGGCGTCGAGCCGCGGACACCGCCGATGGCGCGTGCTCGAGTAGTGGTAGAAACGTTTATTTCGAAGGGAAAGGAGTGGTTGTCGAAGACTTGGGCGGCGGATGGAGAACTCATTTCAGAGCCCCTGTGCTGCTGTACGAGGCTGCGCTGGGTTGTCAGGTCCGAGCTGGACAGAGAGGCCTCCCACTGCTCCTTCGTTTGAAGTGTTCGTAAGGGTATGGGTTTGTCCCCCGTGCACCCCCGCGTAACATGGAAGGCGGCGGGGTGACCGTCGCACCATGGGCAGGGAGGTCTGTAGCGTTCTGGCCCGTGCTCGATGCTTTTAACCCCGCGGAGTTCCTTCGTATGCAATAAAGTTTATTCTCTCTCTGCATCGGGCGGCGAGGTGTTTGCCCGAATACGCGCAAGGCCAGCGCATCCACGTTGCTGCACGCACCTACAAAGTTGCGCTGCTGCTGTGCACGCATGCGGGCGCTCGCTCGCCGACTTTTCGAGAGCGCGCGATGGGCAGCGGTGCAAGAGACGCCAACGTTGGTATGCCCGATCACGTGGCACGTTTGCACTCGTGATTGACGCGGGACGCAGCTTGTCTCCGTGTGTACGACTGCGAAGCTTGTCTATCTGAGAACCTCGTACGGATTTCCCGTGTCGCTTCGGGTACCCGCGTTTCGTACATCTCGCGTTTTTACGAGCATACTACGTATGTATACTCACCAGACAAGAGAGCTTCTCAGTTGTGTGTAACGACCCTCCGAGGCAGTCGCTTTACAACGTGATCTAACCAGGAGCAACGCAGTGTGCAAGTGCTCGCGTTCCAGCGCAGACCTGCCAGGAGCTATCCTTTTGCAGCCTTTCGCTACACCGACGTCGGATGGGCGGCAGTTCTTTTTCCATTCACGAAACTTTCTCCGTGTCGCGGATTTCCTCAGAACTGAGTACAGGGTGAAATTCTGGGAGCTGCAGTTTAAAAAGCGAGCAGTAAAGCGTACGGAGTAAAGTGCAGAAAATTAAGGATACCTATGCAGCTAGAAAGCGGATTAATGAAGCTTGCGTTTGGGATGCAGGATGTACACTGCTTTGCGTTGTGTTCGGAGTCAAACTAACGGGTCCGTGGATTTTGGACGCCCCGAGACGGGCCTTTTGTCACTCTATGCAGAATTAAAAGGAAAAAAAAAAGGCGCGTACTGGAAATAGGTGTCAATGGCCCGGCTAGAAACAGTTGTGTTTTGTCCATTGCCGCCTGTTTAACGCAAAACAAACGCGAACAGCTTCGTTACGAGTACTTCGACGCGAGTTCGTTTGCCGATGAGCGTAGCTAGGGCTTAGCATATATATATATATATCTATATACATATGCGCCTGTGTCGTTTCCGTTGACGTATACACACATCGCTGTATACGTGAGCTCGTACCTACTGCTTTTATTTTTTATTTATTTTTTTTTAGCTGTCGAACGTTACTGAACTGTTGTGAACTGTCGAACGTTACTTACATCCCGCGAGTGTTCCGTCAAACTTCGTACAACATCCGCTAAAAACAGAAAAAAAAAGACACTTGATCTTTATAGAGACGTTCTCCTGTTTTGTGTGGCGTGAACCTATACGCAAGCGCAACATTTTTCAACGTCCGTGAGCTATATACAGGATGTTTCAGCTAACTTTACCAGATTTTAAAAGTATGCCGATGCACTCTAAGACGACGCGACCAAATGCTGCTCACTTTTGTATGCATAGTGTGTCATGTTAATTTTGTTGTTTTGCTTAGTGAGATAATTGGGCAAGATTAATTAACCAACTTCTGAAGCAACGAAGTTAGTAAAAAAATACATGCCAGTCAATTAAGCTTGGAGATGTTTCTCGGTATTAGAACGGCCGAAATAGAAATAGTACCTTGAAATCCCCGACATGGCATTGCGCCTTAATTGGGCGGTGAGTAAAAGGAAAGGTAGGCTAAGCTTTATTTCCTCGGTCGCCACCAAGCAATTTTCGTCATATAAGCACAGATGAAGTGTTGAAACTACACTTGAGCAATGTATATACGGCTGCCCCACAGCGTTCTCTCAACAGGAAGGTACTGAGAGTTAAAAAAAATAATAATTCTTTGGTTTCACGTGCCAAAATCGCGATATGATTATAAGTATCGGGGGACTTCAGCTTAACTTTGAACACCTGGGGTTCTTTCACCTGCACCCAGCGCACGGGAGACGCGTGTTTTTCGCCCCCATCGAAATGCGGCCGCCGCGGCCGGTATTCGTTGCCGCAAGCTCGGGCTTAACAGCGCGACACCAAGGCCAGTACACGCCACCACGGCGGGGGTCGTGAGAGTTTGAGCGGTGCGCGGAAAAACGGAAGCGTGCACTCACCGCGACAGGCGCTGAGAAAAGGCGCTTCTCCGTTGATAAAAACCGCGTAACCGTGATCTGCGATGTTATCTCCGCTCACATCGATTATCAGCTCGCCCGCTTTTCCATTCTTTTGATTACTAATCAGGCATGCGTGCACTGTCGGGGTACACCCGAAGACACAGTCGGCCCCCACGACACGCAAGGCGCAAGCCGTGCGAAGCGTCGGGCTCGAAGTCGGGGAACTAGCGAGGCCTCGGGTAGCGCCGAAGTACAGTCAGTCGCAAAAGTTTTCGGACTACGGGATCTCGGAAAACGATCAATTTCCGAGCAGCCTGTAACGGCAGTCAGTAAAACAACCGAATATCACGACGTTGTTCACGCGTACAGCAGAGGCTGTGAATGCGAATGCTGCGTTCTGAGGCTGCGCAGATATTCACCTTTTTCTCAGATCTCGTGTCTCTTAAAACTTTGTAGTTGACTGCATAGTTGCCAAGGGTAACACACTTCAGCGCATAGTTATCCAGCCAACTCGCACGATCGCGTGGAAGAAAGTCTGGCGGAGCGCACGGGCTTCGTACAATGAAATGAGCGGGGGGGGGGGGGGGGGGGAAGAGAGCATATTTTGTAACCACAGTTACCTTTGCGTTTGGCCACAGCAGTTGCTGCCGTGCAGTATACGGTACTCGATCAGAGTTAATCGACATCGCAACCAATTTTCCGTCGTTCGATTTCTCCGCGCTGTCGGCGTTTCTTATGCGCATCCTCTGCACGCTGCTTTCATCAGTCCCGCGCAGCTTCGTCTGACGTCTTGTGTGTAATCTTCCCCGGCATCGTCCGCCCGACTTTTTACGGACAGGCACTTTTCTCTTCCCTTGCCACCGCAGTGAAGCGCCAACGGTTTCTTGCCGATGTACGTACATAGCCCTCGACATGCCTCGTTACGTGGCCAAGTCTTCCCTCTTGAAGCTAATTCGCTGCTGTGTCCACGGCTTTTTAAGTTTCCTCAGGTTTAGGGGTTCCCAACATTGTTGTGTCCCTGTGGTTTGCTATACTGATCCGCGATCCTCTTTATACTGAAGGTAACCCTGCCAGTCGGCGTTTCAGCACTTTCTACCGACGCATGCCCGCAGGAACTGCAGTTTCATCGGGGTCCACCGTTGAAAAGAACAGTCAATGTTCAGCCCATATGTTATCACTGAAACGTGGCACAAAGAGCCACAAAATAAGTTAGGTATATATGTCGAAATAAGTTGGGTGTATATGTACAGTCAGTCAGAAAAGCAACGAGGCAAGGCTTCCACGATATATATACACTTCCGCTTTGTTAAACCGTGGGGAGGCATGGACATTGTAATGTATAGCCTTTGTAGCCCACAGAAAAAAAAAAAAAAAAACTTCTACAGATTGAGGCTTTGAATTCGAGAGTGCGTGCCCAGGCAATTCGGCTTTAAGCGCAAATCCCATGTCCCGCAAACAGCTGTAGCCGACTGTATGTCCACTTGATTACATCAGCCGCCGCTCTATGATGAAAGCGAAGAAAAAATAATCGGTTATATTCGTTTTCTTAGTGGTTAGCTTAGTGGACTGTGGGCTGTGCCTAGCCGTTTCTACGGCGTTGATTCGGAGCGTCCGCCACCGTTTCAAATACTATAGGGCGTATAGTGCCAAACCTTGGCAGATCCTCACAGCTCACCCCGTAGCTTCAAGTTTTGTCGAGTCAGCTAAGAGCCTTCGTATTCGAATTCCTACGCGAACAGCTCCGTGATCAGGTGCATGGGGCATACCTGTTTCTCGGGTAAGATGAAGCAGTCCTACTATATAGACGAGGACAAAAAAGTGAACACGTATCACGGTACAGCCGCTGACTTGACAAAGACTCGTCAACTTGACAACTGTATCCTATTCATCGAACGCCTGCCGTCTCATGATCAAGCGTGCGTATACGGAACTACAAACAGTACCAATTATGGTCTCCTAGAAAGGCTGTTTCATTGCCTGACAAAGGCTATGTCTAGTGTACTGGCGCAGTTGTCGCCAGTCTTTTTTTTTATTTTTAGAGCGCCTGCATGATTTTTCTTCCTAGTTTGGTTTGGTTTACCCTGCTCAATATATATATATGAGCTTACCGAAGTCGAACCATCGGGCAAGCGCGCGTGCCTGCGCTCTGAAATAGTGGAAACGCCCACAAGCGTGACATCTTGGCGGGCACACGAGAGCGCTTACGAGAATGTCTCGTAGCTAGTGCGTTGCATTATTAAATTCGGTGTGTCCTGACTTTAGACATCCTGGTTTGGACGTGGGATAGACGTAAAGCGAGCTTTCTACCGGACGTATTTAAAACCGCCGAGTGACAGGATCCGGCCGTTTGTTGTCCGTGTGGTTACCGCGGCGATAGGCGAGGCTCGAGATTGTTGGATGCGAAGTGCGGTGCACTGTCTCCGAAAAAAAAAAAAAAATGCAACGCTAGAGTTTTCAAGAATGTATACGCGCAGCATGGCGAGGGAGATGGCGCAGCTCGCTGTGGCGGATAGGGGAATTCCCCCGCGAAGGCTTTCTGCCCGGTGTGTACTGACGCGCGCTGTGTACAGATCTCGGTCGGGAACGAGCAAAACAAGTGAACACGTGGCGGTCACCTGTCGCCGCCACGGCTGACGTCATAGCAGTTTGCGTGGCGGCTCGTTGCGCACCGATTGAAATTCAGAAAAGCGGCGTCGCTGTGCCTTTCCTCCCTCGCTCGCTGTTGAGCAGAAGGCCCGTCCAAGGTCCCCCCTCGCTTATTTATCGCTTTGTTTTTCGCCGAGCACGTCTCTGGCGTTGTCGACCCGCCGGCTACGCGAGAGGATCACCCCCGAATCTGTGATTGCGAATGCCGCCGGAGAGGAATGTGCTCGATTTGCAGAGCCAGTGACGCAAGGCGTTCGCTTTTCTTTTTCTCTCTTATTATTCTTTTGTCCATTGGAGGCGGACGGCTACAAGTGTGCGCCCAGCAAGGGGCGTACTTGAAGACACAATAATTTGCGAAACCCCATCCCCGGCGCGGGTTCTCATTCGCCGGAGCCCTTCTGCGTGCAAGCTCGTTATCACCTTCGCGGGCAAACCGCGGTGCTTGAAAAATCAATGACCACGCGTTGAGTTGCCGCTCCGCCGGTGTAGTCCTTCGACTGAATACCTCGAGTGTGCCACACAGCGTTCTTTTTTTTTCTGTTTTCACTTGAACGTATAGTGGACCGAACGGGCATATCAGTTCCAAAAGGAACACCACATCAGTTTAGACTGACATTAGTTCATTTGGGAACCTTTCGCACTTATTGTAATAAGCCTAGCTAAAGAAAGGGCAGCGAACTCTCTTATCTCGTATTCCGCACCCAGAATAGCGATGCCGATTACATCAGTGTGACGACTTGAATTTCATTGTATTTTCGCCTATTGGAACCGCTTTTATTTAACGGAACTTTCCAGAAGTACTAGGGTTAAGCCTTTGCTTTCTACATTCTTTCTTTGTTGGAAATCCTTTGGCTGGCTTCCGGCAGGCGCTCTCGAAATCTGCGATGTCCCGGAGACTCGGTGCGGGAAACTCAAGGTGGCCAGTCGCCGCCGTCTGCTGTTCTCGCGGTCATTCTGGCTTTTTGAAGTTTATTTTAGCTTAAAGCGCATGCATCGTACACTTAGACATCTCCCGAGACCCAATATTATTGTTTCAAGGCCTCAAACGAAAAATAACCACATATACATGTTACATAATAAGCTAGTAGAAATATTGACAGCGATTAACAAGACGAACAAATATCAAAATCTACCCTAGATTTTGGTTAACACGTGATACATAGAGCTTCCTTAGACAAGTGCAATGAAGGAAAATATCTCACATTAGAATCGACGTCATCTTAACTTTTCCCAGGTAAATTGCCAATAATGTGCGCGTAATTTTGGTAGCAGGAAACGGTGGCGAGCTCGTTCATCTATTTCTCGGATGCTGACGCAGTCTCATTGTAGACAATTGAAACTTCCTACGAATGAGCTAAAATATGAACAAGGTTATATACGTCGTTAATTAGATCACAGATCTTCAGTTTGTCGCGTGCTTTAAATGTGTCCGCTGCATTTGTAGCATGCGGAGAGTGCCTTCGCACTCTCCGCATGCACTTCGTATAATAAGCTGCTTCACGGCGATACTGGAACGGTGGTCCATAAGTGTAGTACGTAATACTTTGGTTGAGTTGAGAATGCAGACAGTTGTAATAGCCGTCTCTCCTTGGTACCTTCGTCACATGCGACCTTCCCCTTTCTGCGAAATTCCTAGTTTGCTCGTAATAGGAAGAGCCAAACTTCTTAAAGATAACAGCATGTTTCTTTTCTTTTTCTTTTAGGCAACGCATTAATAGCGGTGACAGACATCGGTAAACGTGTGACAGTCACTGATAGTAACTGATGCTTGCAAACAAAACTTATTTACTTGCCGTCCCGTGCAGGCATGCGCACTGAGCAGGAATTGTGAAACTGCAGTGTTAGCTTCCAGGTATCCCCAATCTTGCGGATAGGTGCGTCCCAGTTAACACTGCGAAAAAAAAAAAAAACTCTTTCGCGCAGTGCACGGTGAAGGTACACGTGGAACGCTGACGCATTGGTCCAACGCAGTGATGGCGCGTTGCGCTGCGATTCCCGTGTTGAAACCGACTGTCCAGTGCTCTGTCCGGAGTGGAGTGATGACACGTGTCAGTAGTCATGCATAGCGCTTGCCTCCTTTTGTCGCACCCCGTGGGCATGTTGCACCCGTTGTCTGAATAAACTTGCAATCGAAATTTTGTTGTGGCAGAGTCCGGAACCTCCACTACGGCGTCATTCATTGCCCGTGGAACGTTCCATGCCAATCGGTCAATTAGGCGGACAACGCGTGCCTATTATTCAGAAGCATGCTGCACCGGCCTGATACACCGCAGAGAGAGTAATTTTTCTTTTTTAAACGAGGTGCACATGTCGGCATGAAGCGCCCAACCGCCAATCGCAATTCGTTAGGAATGGTCGCCCGGGCGAGTGAACGACGAGGAGGAGGAGGGTAGTCGCCCACTCTCTTGCGCACCTCCCCCCCCCCCCCCCTCCTGCTCACTGCTGGGCAGCAGTCGCGGAAGTAAAGCAGCCGACGCTAATTTTGCGTGGTGTTTCCCGCCTGCTCGTAACCTATTCGCTGTTCTCGCAAGAACGAAACTTTGGGGGTGTTCGTGACACACAAACACTCCCGCGGTTACGCCACTGAGTGTGTCGGGGCTGAATGTTCGCCTTTTACGCTCTCTCTCTCTCTCTTTCTTTCTTTATCTCCTTGCACGCGCTCTTTTAATGCGTCAGCACAGGACAAACCACTTGGCGGGTCCATAAAATCGAGGTGTCGATGCGTTTCGAGCAGCGGGTGTGGATTGCAGGCGAGGGAGGATGAGGTCAGAGTGAAAAGGTGGTGAATTCTGTGCGGGAACATCATAGTATACGGGTCTGGAAGGATTTAACAACCCCATGGCAATGGGGAAATATATATATATATATATATATATATATATATATATATATATATATATATATATATATACATAAACGAGAAGAAAGGGGGTTAACCGAGGGACCCGATAATTATTAGTCATATAATGAGAAGCCAACAAACACTGACACCAAGTACAACATAGGGGAAATTGCATGTGCTTAATAAATGAAATAAAGTAATGATAAATTAATGGAAATTAAAGTGGATGAAAAAACAACTTGCCGCAGGTGGGAACCGAACCCACAACCTTCGCATGTCACGTGCGATGCTCTACCAATTGAGCTACCGCGGCGGCGTTTCCCCATCCACTTTCTTGGGTATTTATGTGTACTAGTAGAACCCTGGGAGTGTTAGCCAGGGCCCCCACTCACAGACCTTGGCGGCGGACGTGGAACGTCTTTTTTGCCGCAGGCGTCACGAGAACGTGATCTTTTCTGGTGAAGGCAACTGGTCAATAAACCCACATATGCTACCTGAAGGCATCAATGTTGCCGGATTCGAGACCCTCGTTATGTGATAAACGAGAAGAAAGGGGGTTAACCGAGGGACCCGATAATTATTAGTCATATAATGAGAAGCCAACAAACACTGACACCAAGTACAACATAGGGGAAATTGCATGTGCTTAATAAATGAAATAAAGTAATGATAAATTAATGGAAATTAAAGTGGATGAAAAAACAACTCCGGCAACATTGATGCCTTCATGTAGCATATGTGGGTTTATTGACCAGTTGCCTTCACCCGAAAAGATCACGTTGTCGTGACGCCTGCGGCAAAAAAGACGTTCCACGTCCGCCGCCAAGGTCTGTGAGTGGGGGCGCTGGCTAGCACTCCCAGGGTTTCTACTAGTACACATAAATACCCAAGAAAGTGGATGGGGAAACGCCGCCGCGGTAGCTCAATTGGTAGAGCATCGCACGCGACATGCGAAGGTTGTGGGTTCGGTTCCCACCTGCGGCAAGTTGTTTTTTCATCCACTTTAATTTCCATTAATTTATCATTACTTTATTTCATTTATTAAGCACATGCAATTTCCCCTATGTTGTACTTGGTGTCAGTGTTTGTTGGCTTCTCATTATGCATATATACATATATATATATATAATCATTGTGTCACACGAGCACGCGACCCCTCGTCAGGTGTGCAGCTCGATCAGCAGCAGCTTGCCAGCAGGATGAAACCGCCGCTTTCTCATCGTCGCACCTCGGTGTCGCCGCAGTGGCCGGCTCTTGCCTCGTTGTCGTGCCACTCGCTTTTCTCCTTTTCTGTGGCATTCCTTGCGGTCGTCACATCCACGCTGACGCAGTGCGCATGCTCCCCGCTGTGCGCGGCTGTGGCGTGCGGCGCTGTCGCTTTTCGATCTCGCTCGCCCCCTCTGCCACTGCGGCCTTGCGAGGCCTTGGCACGGCGCGATTACGCGCGATGATGGCGTGCGTTCAACGCCTTCGTAGTCGATCGAAGCTCGCGTCCGCGCGCCTTGAACTGTCAGCGCGCGCACTGAACTGTCAAGGCTACGGCGATGCCCTGCACCGCAGAGAGTAAGGTCGGCGCGGGAGGAGGAGAGAGCGGCGCGACGCGGAAAGAGCTCACTGTTTTTCGTGCAGGCGCGCCTCTGCACTCGTGAACGGAGGGCTGCGGTCGGCAGCTGCTGGTCTGTGGGGACCCTATGGCTGCGGTCACCCGACGACCTCACTGGCCATTTCTGCATTTGCCTTCCACCGGTTAAGCAATCGCGCTTGAGACACGGTGCACACTGGAGCGAAATGCCAACGCATTTTCTCTTCGGAAAGAAAAGGGGGAGAAAGAAATGCAATACGTCCCCGCGTTTCCATTGTGCATTGCGGCGGGGGCTAGCGTTAACGAATCAGTAAAGGAAGCCGGCTGCGTCGACCGCATTCTTTAACGTGCACCTAAGTATAAAAGTAAGCCCGTTTCAACTCCACCAAAATGCGGCCCCATGCAGCCGGGAATCGAACCGGCGACATCTAGACCGGAAGCAAACGCCGTATCCGACTGAGATGTGTACACCGCGGCCGGTTGCGCATTCGTCGTGGCTGCAGTCAACGTTCAAGTGAGACACGAAGGCGCCGTATCCTTACTGCGGCAGGTTGCTTTTGGAATGTTGAGCGGCGAGCGGCCAAGTGATGGCATGCTGACCGCTGTAACGTTCTCGTTGCGGGCCTGCGCCCCGTGATCGCTTCGCTGCGTTTGGAATCGGCGCCCGCAGCGGACGACGTCGCGGTGCTCGGCGCAACTCGGTCATTTCGCGAGCATAGTTGCCACAACTGTTTATCCTTACGTGCTGCACTCGGAAACGGTCGTCGACAATTTGACTCCCGAGATTTTCACTCGCCTCGCAACCCGCGTGATGGATTATGGAAATCAAATGAACAGCTGGCTCCGTTGCGGAGATGATTGACGAGCGCGCTCCGAATCTCCGCTCTCTCTCTCTCTCTCTCTGTGTGTATGAGGACCGTAAAACGCCATCAACGCGACAACGTACTGCCAACGTGGAGAAGAAAAAAAAAAAGGGATCTCGGCGAACCAGAGAGTGCACAAAAAGCATCGCACAAGGCGTCATTCGGACGTAACGGCGTGTCGTGCGGCTGTTACTTATAAAGCTGCCAAGCTTGCGAGGACTTCACTGGTGCGTCTGCTCGGGTATGCCGCATGTGCAGTGACGATGAACGAGGATCTCCTTCCAGAAGACGCTTTCGAATCTCAGTTATCACGCTCTGCTGTGCCGCTGCGTCTGCAACGGTAGCGTCGGGATGAGGGGGTTCCTCTGCTTCGGATAGCCCCCCCCGCGCAAAGTTTCGGCTCGTCGTGCCGATCTCGGAAACCGGTCGTCTGTCCGCGCAGCTTGGCTTTCTCGCGCCGCCAGTGCCGCCTCTCGGTTCTGAATGACCGCGCACGCGCGCGCCAGACAGACAGGCTGTAATGACACGCGTTTGCGCAAACCTTGGCCGTTGTGCGGGGAGAGGCCCTCCCTTGGCGAGCGCTGCCTAGCGTTTTACGCCTCGACGTGCTTTGCCTTTCGCGAGGGGCGAGAATTGGAGCAGTTCGGTGCGAGGGGGGGGGGGCAACAATGCAAGTTCTGCTCCAACGGCGCTGCGTCGATGAAGAAAATGAGGGAGTGGGACGACGACGTGTCCGCATGGTTGCGTGTGTGCCGGCCTGACTGGCGTGCTCCGATCGGCGGGCCATTTCGCCGGCGCGCTACGGCGGCCATGGACAAAGGCGCTCGCTCGAGCACCGCCCGCTCTGCACGTGCCCGAGGTGCCTGGGCGCCTTCTTCCCTCGCTGCGCTCGACACGTGGAGAGGAACAGCGAGACTTTGGGCTTTCTCTAGATGTAGTGAAAGGATTTTTGCGCTTACCGCTGCTTGGTTCTTGCTGTTTTCGCTATTTTCTTGCTATGCTCCGGAGCGGTCGATGTAGCACTTGGCAGTGTAACCTGCCTGATTTTTTCTTCTAATTGGGCTTTAGTTTACGTCGTCGGATGCACACCTGAGCGAGTGATCGAAACTAATCTCGGAAGGCCATGCTTTTCCGTATTGCAGGCAACAGAGGTGACATAATCGCCACGTTCACTTTCTGCGAGCGGCACAGATTAAGTTTTTTTCTTGAGAAACCAGACAAGTAACAGTGCAGAGAGAGAGAGAGAGGGTGAAATGCTGATTGGCTACTCTGCACAGGGATATGGGGTAAGGGTAGAAAAGGTGATAAAACACAACAGGACACATCAGTTCCCTTACTTATCAGTTTCTTTGCTTTTAAAAAGCGCACTAGCTGTCTTAAAGCAGTTCGGGCTGATGTCGGCTGCGACCAGGGTCCAAGAATTCTAGTTCCCATAAGGCGGTGGTTGTGGTGCTGAGGAAATTTTTTTGTTTCTCTATCAAGCGTTCGGTTGAACGATCCGAACCATAAAATGCGATTTTTTTTCGAGTAATTAGAGCAAGAAGCACAACATTGGTAATTACAAAATATGAGCAAGGCAGATCCGTGCCAACGACAGGAAAATTATGTGTAACAGCATATGTTGTCAGTTAAGTAATTAGAGGAATGTGATCAGCAATTTTGAAGTTGTGATAACGGCAGCAGAGCCGCCCTGTGGTAACACGCAATTCTCTGCCCAGATCAATTTAAATTGGGGATCGCTTGGCGTCGTACAGCTGCCGCTGAAGGTGGCCTTGCGACCATCCGCTCACGTCCTCTCTGCGCTTTGAGACCTCTGAGGCATTTAATTTAATTGATGAGCGGGGTTTTATGTCCCCAAAGCAGTCGGTGACCTTCCTGGCCGTTCTCCCGTGCTCGTTGCTGGCATTAAAGACCCAGAGCGGCACACCTCGCAAATGTGGAGCACATTTATTTATTACTGCGGAAGCATTATGCGGCTCATGAAGCGGGAAATCCGGTGGCGTGGCCGGAGATGACAACACAGAGTCCCGCGGTCGCAAAGACGCGCTCTCGCCACTTGCTCGTCGTCGTCGTTGTCGTCGTGCCAGCGACTGCCCCTCGCCCTGCGCTGACGGCACCGTCAGGCGGCGCGGTGATATCGCCGAGCTACGTCGTGCGCCTCGATGGACGAACCTTCGACTTCTCAGTCGCTTCGGACGCCCACGCAAGTAAGCGAACGAGGCCGAGACACGTGATGCGATAAATGATGCGAGGCAACGTGAACACAACTCCATTGCGTGTCGCAAAATGAGCTGTCGTCGGGAAGACGTCGCAGTGCTTTGCATTCAACCACGCGGGGATGCCTAAGTGCCCTTGACCTTTTTTTTTCTCAACATTGATGTCTTCAGTCAAATTATTGGGGTTTCCTACTTTCCACTTCGTAACAGAAACAGGTAGAAAATTTGCCAAGTCGGTCAAAAACAAAAGCATCGACATGGAGTCGTTTTTTGAGCTATAATCACTTCCTCTGCGCGGGCGTAGTTCAGTGCTCTCTTTGCACCCTCTGCACTCATTTCAGCGCCGAAAAAGGACAAATTGTCGTCGTCAGTTGATCTTGAGCATAGCGCTGTTCTATCTGCAAGGACATTGCAGAAGCACGGCGGATAGAAACGCGCGCTATAATTTTGCGCCAGAAATACCACCTGATCCGCTCCCTTCGGCTGCGCTGTCCTTTTCGCCCCATGCAAGATCACTTCTCCGTCGGGACACAGGCGCCATGAATCCCTTCGTGTAATCTCTTCCCCGTAATGGTTTGCAGGGGGAAGGGAGTTACACAGGCTGGAGTAGCCCTTACACCTTTTGTCACGTGAGCCTGCGTTCAACACCCGACGTGTGTCCAGTAAGTGTGCTCCGGCTTCTGCAGCGGTCACCACCTGTTTCTGGCTCCGCCCAGCAGCGAGCGCTACTCGAGAGATCGTAAGAGCTGCCAAGCTACGAACGGATCAGGGCAGTTATATGCTCTGGCTCGTGGACGATAACTTCGCCAAGCTACCGCTACATTTTTCTGCATAAGAAAGCGTGTGCCTCGGAGCTTTTATTATTTTATTTATTATTTATTTTATTCTGAACTTTTAAATAAACATCTATGCCGCACGGCAATCTCATTTTTTCACACTTTTAACTCATTTAACACACTCATTTTATCCTATAGGGAGCCGCTTGCAGACACGTCCTTAGGGCTCAAGCCCTAAGGACGTGTCTCGGTCTTCCGAGGTGTGCGTCTACAGCGGCAACGATTGTCATAGCTCGATATCACCCAATATCAACGTGCTTGGTAACCGACGCTCTCAGAGCGCATATTCGCCACGTTGCCCGACTACCTTCTCACCATCTTGCCGCTGTAGCCGCAGAAAGGCCGCACGCAACTATCAGTCGTATAATTGTTGCCAATCGTACCTCATTGCCATCGAACTACATGCCTGCAGCAAGACCATCCTCACCTTTATGGTGCCTGCACAGACCTGAAATACACCTCACCATCCCAGGAATCACGAAGAGGGCTAACATGCCGTCGTTTGCCCTGAAGCAGGCCACATTAGCACTTTTACATGAGGTCCACAGTGGCCGCGTACACGTTTACATCGATGGCTCAGTCACATCTGCAAGTTCAGCTGCTGCTGTAGTGATACCAACAAGATCCGTCAAAATACAGCTAAAAACGTCACATGTATAATCAATGACAGCTGCTGAACTGGTAGCCTTGCGTGCGGCTTTTCATTTCATTCAGGAGAAACCACCCCATGCATGGTCAGTCTTCTGTGACTATAAGGCAGCCCTACAGAGTGTACTCTCAGCACTGCTGATCACATAAACACCTCGTCGCAGAGATCAGAGAAGTACACCATCGCATAGTTGACGAAGGACGCGATATCATATCAGTGGTTGCCTAGTCACTGTGGCATGCATGGCAATGATCGAGCAGCGCAGCTGCCCGATCTGCCCATGACGGCGTCAACTGCGTTGCCGTTCCTCTTTCGAGAGCCGACGCAGCGAAAAAACTTGCCGTATTTGCACACGACCTGACATTAGCTCAGTGGAATTCATCCGATTTCACAAGTGCACACCTTCATACCCTGGACCCTAATTTACAACTCCGTATTCTGCCCGAGCTTCCATGACGCGACTGCCCCCTTCTAGTTCGTCTATGGCTTGGAGTAGCATTTTCAAATGCGTACTCCTTTCTTATCGGAATGTCCAACAGCCCACTTTGTGACATCTCCGGGTGCAATGAAACAATCGGGCACCTTCTTTGTCAGTGCTCTCGTTTCAACCAGCAAAGAGCAGTCCTCTCAGCCACCCTAGACATACTGGACAAGCGTCTAATGACAGAAGACAATATCTTTGGAAACTGGCCTACGCGAACACCAGCGCGATCGGCTATAAAGGCGCTCCTGCGGTATTTAAAAGACACTGGACTTTCTGACAGATTGTGACTTCACTGTGAGACGCAGGATTGTACGGTGACACTGCATAACACTAAGAACGCCTTTGCGGGCTGCGTGACAGTGCCCACAGAAACAGTTTATGTGTACGTGCGTGTGTGTGTAGTTTTTATTATTTTTTATATTTCTTTAAATCCTTCTCTCCCTCACCTATCGCATCCCCTTGCCCCTCCCCAGTACAGGGTAGCCAACCGGAGATAATCTCTGGTTAACCTTCCTGTCTTTCCTTTGCCTCTCTCTCTCTCTCTCTCTCTCCAATTCCCCGAGCTATATAAACGAATGTCGCGTCAAGGAACAGAGGTCTGGACGAAATAAACTTTGCGTTATGTTTCACTAACAAAACTGAAAGCCACAGAAGCGGAAACCTCGTCGAAAGTGGCACATTGTATGTTTTGTTTTAGTGAAGTTCCTTGTTCAATGTATTTTCTGCATGTAGGTGTGTTCGTGAGACGATGAGGAGATGCATCGAGTGCAAAGCTGTATTGCGTGTTTATATATATATATATATATATATATATATATATATATATATATATATATATATATATGCCTCACCGGCCACCTTGCACGCCGCGAAAATTCGCTAATATTCAACATTGGAAGGAGGGACGCACGGCTGGCGGTATAGGGCGTGGCATAGAGGGATGAATGAGGTGCGAAAGGCAGGGAGGTTAGCCGGAAGACCGAGTTTGCTACCCTGCACTAGGGAACGGTAGACGGAAAGAGTGCGTGGTAAAGTCTGGCGAAGAAGTTGTCTACGCGCATATCATCACGTTCGTGCCACCTAGCGTCGTCCGATTGGGCGATTCGATCCCATACTGCGCTGCGCGCGCGAGTAGTCCAGTGGCGGGCTATAATGTGACAGGGTGCACCGAGTTCGTTTCTTGGATAACGATTGCTCGCAAGCCGGATTTCAATTTCACATACCTCGATATATGCAACGAGTGTTCATTTTCCCGCTGAGCACCTTTACTAATTAAAAAAATATTTAATACCAGGTATCTGTTTTAGCCACCACGACTTCTTTGGTATGTTCCCTGTGGCTCGAGTGGGTAATCAACCTGTCAAGTGTGAGAGACACTCAGGCGTACGTTTCCATCACAAGATGATTTACCTCGTCCCAAAAAAGGCTGTTACGATAAGCCTGGACATCGGCCTGTCTATTGTGAGAAGCGTCCAAGCGGGCGTCCCCATGTCGACAAAATTGCCCTCTTCTCCGAAACAGCATCATCCGTTTTATTCCCTGAGCAGACACAAAGGGAAGGACGAAGGGAAGAAAATCCGAAGGGCAGAAGCTCGTCGACGACAGAACCTGACGAAAGCAGTAATACTTCCACGGGCTGCCCAAGAAGACGCCGACGACCACAAGACGGCAAAGGGTTATTTAAGTCCGTCCTGGCCCCCGTGTTAATCAGAACCGCTCGAGACTCGGATAAGAGTCACAAGCATCTACCAATAAAGTGAATACAATATTCTCTGCCTTTTTTTTTTTCATCATCACGATGCCCGGTTTAGTCGTCGTTTCCCGATTCTCGCGGTGCAGACCCACCTCACCAGGTCGAGATCGTATCAGTACTTGCAACGTCTTGGAAACACCATTGCAGAGTTCTTGCATGGAGCCGAGCGACAGTGAAGAAAAAAAAAAGCACCGAGGAAATTAAGTTTTCTTACTAAACATTGTTATTGAACTGGTACAATTCCGCGTAAGGGTTAAATTGCCGACGTACTTCATATTTCATAGTATATAGAAAAAGGAAAGTGAAAGA
The DNA here is from genome assembly GCF_038994185.2 of Dermacentor albipictus. NCBI lineage: Eukaryota > Metazoa > Arthropoda > Arachnida > Ixodida > Ixodidae > Dermacentor > Dermacentor albipictus. The sequence continues at coordinate 19,823,482 of NC_091824.1, forward strand.
AGCTGCAAGTTGCCGCCGGTAGGTGGCGCCGCAGCCCGCAAATCTTGGCTGAAATAATCTCGCGGGTGGCGGCAATGGAAAAGAGACCTGCCATGAGTAACTACTTAAGAGGAAAAAAACGAAATCAGGAAAGAAACCATTTATGATAATTCAAAGGGCAGCTCATTACTTTTCGAAGCGAGATCGGGATGCTTTAGAACACGCACCTATAAAGCGCGAGATATACGAAGGAAGAAGAAGCATGTGCTTAGCTAGGGAAACGACGGAGCATGTTTTATTAGAATGTGAAGACGTCTACGCAGCGGTCGATTTAGGCACCACTGGCCTCCTTGAAGCCCTTGGGTTCGGCGGGAGCAGTGGTAAAGCAAACATGTCCATAATAGGCATTAGTAAGAGGCGATTGGAGGATTGGTGGAAGAAAAGTAGGGAAACGACAAAAGACGGAGACGTACAAAAGCACAGTTTGCGATAGGGGGTCAGAAAATTTGGGCGTCGTAGCTCATAGTGTTCTTTTTTTTTTTCATTGTTTAACCTAGGTAGGACATTAGGCAGTATAATAGCAAGAACTTGGTGGCGCAACCCACCGCCCCGTTCCAAAGGGGACGCTCATAACATCCATCCATCCATCCTTGGTCACGGGCGCAGCCGCGTCGACGACGGAATCGTGCCTTTAATTGCGCAACTGGCTTTGCGATGAACAGCTGTGCCTGGTCCCCGCCGGCTGCCGCGCCCTTCTGTGGGATGTCGCCACGCGCTCGCCCTCTACTTTTCGTGTCGAGCGTATATGGATCGGTAACGCGCATGACTTGGGCCGCTGCGTAAAGCTCTCTCTATACGTTGGCTGTGACCGGAGTTGCTCTGTTTCGGTTGCAACGCCCCGCGGTTCTTACGAACGCCATCCTCTCTCCGCTCTTCTCCCTGGCAACTGGTCGGTGGGTTGGCGAGTTAATGATTAAGTCGCTAATGTCCCACAGTGAAAGACGCCGTAGTGACGGGCTCCGAAATAGTTAGACGCACACGACACACGAGTTTTTCTTTTTTGCATTGCGAACCCATCGGAATTCCACCGACAGGAACCGCGCACCCGGCAGTACAACGCCACAACCACTGCGGCGGGCCAATGACTAAGCGATGATGTGCAAGCAGTAAACGTTTTAACAACAACCACGAGCGCACGCATGCGTCAGCAAGCTCAACTCTGCACTGTGTTGACCGGCGTCTTTGAACTAACGCGACGTCGCGAGCTTTTATTTGCCTTCCATCAGAGTCAGAGCTAGCGAGGTGACCTCTGCGAGACACCTTCTATAATATACCGGAGGTGCATCATAGGGAGTGCTTAACACGAGCGAGCCCAATTTGTGCTCGCTGGGCAACGAAAAGGGCGTCGTTGTGCCGTTCTCGCGTTTCTTTCGAGCGCGGCGCCACACGGCTGGTGCCGTGCCGTTCCACGTTTTCCGCACGTGCGTCTTGCCGAGCCCGTTGACGTCGCCGAGCCGCGTGCAAGCGCATCACGCTTCGCCACATCGGCGGCAGTAAAGCCCGAGCAGCAGCACGCAAGCGCCCGGCCGCCAGTCGTGCGCTCTTGGTCGGCAGCCCGAGGCTGATGACGCACGCCCGCCAAGGAGTGATGGCAATTGCCGCAGCGCAACTGGCGGCTGCGTCGTCTGCTGCTGCACGCCAGCTCGTGCAGAAGGGAACGCGAAGCCGCCTGCACGCCATCGCGCGCGCGCACACTTTGCTTTCTTCTTTTTTTCTTGCCTCTGCGAGAAGCGTGCGTGCTCGCGCGCGTGCTCAGCGCCGGCAGCAGCAGCTATGGCAGCAGCAGCGAGTCAGAAATAGCGAAGAGACAAAGAAAGCGACGGCGGCGAGGCGCGAGGAAACGAAATAGAACTGGACCGCTTCCATCTTTTCTCCCACTCGCCGCTTTCTCTCTCGCCTGTCTTTGATCCCAACCACGGACGGCATCCTACCCGCCCCCTCGTACACACACACTACTGCTGTTTGCGTCTTCGCAGCGGTTCCTGTGCACGTGATTGCGCGGAAAATGAGCTGCCGAATCGGCGGCCGCGCGGAGATCCGTTCGGGCTAAACGTTCTCGCACCGTCTGAAGCGATTGCACCCCCCCCCCCGCCTTTTTTTTTTTATTACGTTATCCCTGGTCCTTTCTTTCAACTTCCTGCCGACCGCCGGTTTCTGAATCCGAGGCCGTTTCTTGCTGTTCGTCCCGTGGTTTTCCGTAGCACCGGTGGCACTGTCTCCGCATTCGCTTCCACCGTTTCGGTATCAGCGAACTGTGCAACCTTTAGGGCGCACGAAAAAAACAAAACAATAATGTCGCTAGCGTGGGTGGAATGACGCGCGCAAGCGAGGAGACTGAGGCGAGGAAAAAAAAATACAAAGAAGGTAAAGCTCCGGTCAAGGAAGGCAGCTCGGACGATAAAATGCCGAAAGAGGAGGCTGGAAAGCGAGCGATGCGGAGCTGTTCCTCGCGCGCTTCCTTTGGGGGATGATCGCCCTTCGCGGCCACGTCCAAGGGCGGTCGTCGGTTGGGCAGCGCCGGGCCGATCGGAACTGCGACGACGGGGGGAAGGGAACCTGCCGTCGCCGTCCCGCTGATGATGATGATGGCGACGAGCGGCGGGGCCATGCTTCCACAGAGAAACGAAAAAAAAAATGTAAAAGAAACCGCGGGTGCCAGCAAGTCCCTGACTCTTTGGAGCGGGGAGGGAGGCTGTTTAGAATTGTTCTACTCTGCCTACTTTCTCTCACTTCGGCTTCGCCATGTCTTCGGTCGGCTAGCATTTTTTTCTTTTCTCTGTCGGGTCCCCTCTCTTTAGCAAGAGACTCGCTGCTCCTCAAGCACGTTCGTCGGTCTCCGCTAGCCGCCTTACTTTTTTTTTTTCCTCGCCTCTCACGCGTTCTTGTTTTCGCCCAATTTTTTTCCTTCCCCACTGGTCCTGTCCACCTCCGAAGCGCGCTTCGTTTTGTTTTTTCGCCGATGGACGGTCGCCTCCTCTTATTTCTTCTTTCCGATACGTGGCGCGGTGGTGGCTCTTTCTTGGCCCCTTCTTGTTTTTATTTCTCCGCATCGGTTCCCCACGGTCTTCTTTTGCACGTCCCTCTTCTGGCAGCGGTGTTTTTATTAGCTGCGCTTCTTTTTGCGCCTCTCCGGAGCCGAGAGCAGCTCGCGTTGGGTCCTCCCGTTCTTTTTTCTCTCGGCTCTTTTTCTTTCCTTCTCTTTTCGGGGGTCTTCACGCGCCAGTGTACGTGCGTGTGCGCGCGCGCGCGCTGTTATTGCGTGCGTGCTTCTTTTCGGATTTCGTTCGAAGCCGCGCTGTGTGAGCGCTCGGCGTTCCTTCGCCGCCGGTGGATTCCCTCGGTTTTTTTTTTCTTTTTTATCGCACGTTTCTGCTGCTGCTGCTGCGGCAGCTCGCGCGCGCGCTCTCGCGTTCTCTCTGGCTGTCGTCCGCGTCTCTCTTCTTGCCTCACATTTTCTCTCTCCCACTTTTTTCTTTCTTTTTATCTCCACCGCCGGGCTCTCTGTTTTTAGTCGCCATACTCGTTTCTCTGCGTAGCTTTTTTTTTTCTCTTACCCTGTCGCTCGGAGGAAAAAAAAGAAAAAAAAAGCCAGCTATAGCGGCGAGTGCCCGCTAACGCTTCTATAGCTCGCGCCGCGCGCTGGCTCGGCGTGCTGCGGCAGCAGCAGCAGCTTTTCTTTTTTTTCTTTCTTCGTCTCTCTTTCGCGCCGCGTGCTTTTATCTTTCTTTCTCTTCGCTTTCTCTCCCGTGCCAGTCGGCGGGCGTGCGTGCTGCTGCGCGTGTTGTGCGAGCTGCGTCGCTCGTTCTGCCGCACGCAGTAGTTAGGAGGACGTGGCAAGCACTCGCAAGCGCGTTCCTCCCGTCTCGGCGCCTCGCGGCAGCAGCAGCAAACCGTCGCCGCTGCTGGCCGAGCCGGGAGTCGACCGGTGCACCGTGTCGTGTTGTGTGCGCTCGACGCCGGCTCCCTCGGCCGCTGTGGCCGCCGCGTCTTGTGCCTCGCCGCCGACGACGACGCGATCGGTTCGAGCCGGCGCTTGTGTTGTAGTACGCCGTGCATGTGGGCGAAGAGAAGCGGTGCCCCGTTTCCAGTCGCCGCCGGACCGACTTCCCACCGATGTCGTCGGAATGCGACGGCGAGGTAAGCGCTCCGTGACTTTCACCATTCGTGAAAAAAAAAAAAAATGCGCGTTTCGTCGCGACTAACTTTTAAAAAGTCACTTTTGCGCTAGCGTAAGAAAAAAAGAAAAGAAAATCCGTGCGCGCGCGAGCAAACTTTCTCCCGCGCGGATATCCGAGGACGCGCGACGGTAGCGACCCGACCCGTCTGAATGGGAAACTAGGCGTGGGAATACGAAAGTAGGGGGCGCGCCGCCGAATGTGGACCGAGATTGAAGAAGGGCGCCGGCTCTGCGTGAAAAGCAAAAACGGGGGGGAAGAAATAAGGGTTGCGCTTTCGCCCGTCTCTGTTTGCTGTTTCGCCCCTTTCAAGGCGAACGGGAAAAGTAAACGCAAGGTTGGGAAAGGGAGCCGCTTTGAATGTGGCGACACGTAAACGTATTTTATCGCTCCCCAGCGCGGGCGCGCGGTTTTGAGGGCGTTTTATTTTTCTCTATTGACTCTCCTCGTCGTTACGGGCCCGTTTTTTTTTTTTTTTTGCCGCGAGACATCTCGGGCGGCTTATGAATTTGTTGACGGCGCTATAAATCGCTCGCGGTAGCAGCTCCTCCGCGCGTGGAAATTGGCCGCCTTTAGTAGTGGGCGTGGCCAGGCGCGATGTTTGCGGTAATGAATATGTAGCCGCGCACAGTCGGCGCTTTCGGCAGTTGCGTCAAGCGTGATTTGTCGCTCCTGATTGTGCGAATTTTTTTTTTCTTTTCTTCGCGTAGCTGCGAAGGCGCGATCGTACGAAAAAGGGCCAATGCAGAAGACGAGGAACTGCGCTGAAACCGCTACTGCTTTAACGCTTTACGCGAGTTCGCTCGTTTCGGCATCGCAGTTTGACCGCTGTTTATGCCTCATTTTATTGCTGCTTCCGTTTCTTTAGAAAGGCGGTGTGGTTGTGTTTTCGCACGTATTTTCGGTAAACAAGTGCAAGTAAGGTCTATAGACTGGGATTACTTCTGTTAGCGAGTGTGTTCTACAGCAGGAAGCGCACGTGACGGCCGTTCCCTTACTTCCGTGTTTGTTTCCGCCTAAACATTTTCCATACATCCCCTATTCGCTGAAAACTCGAGATGTGTTGGCAAATAATGCTTATGTAGTGCCACAAAGGCCGCGGCGAAAAAAGCTTGACAAGAATGGAGAGAACGCGCACTAGCTCGCCGTGACTGTCACGCGTTTTGATGGCATCTGCCGGTAAACGTACATATAACACAAGGATGGACTACAGTACACTCTGAAAGAGCGAAAATGCGGAACTTATCAAGTTTCAAGAGAGGTGACAACTGGGCTAGTCGGTGCACCTCAACGTATTACAACAGACGCAAACTACACGATACAGGGAAAGAGACGGCAACCCTCCGTGGTTGCTCAGTGGCTATGGTGTTGGGCTGCTGAGCACGAGGTCGCGGGATCGAATCCCGGCCATGGCGGCCGCATTTCGATGGGGGCGAAATGCGAAAACACCCGTGTGCTTAGATTTAGGTGCACGTTAAAGAACCCCAGGTGGTCAAAATTTCCGGAGTCCTCCACTACGGCGTGCCTCAAAGTGGTTTTGGCACGTAAAACCCCAAATATTATTATTATTAAAGAGACGGCATACAGGTCAGCGCTCGTCCTGTCAAATCCCTTTTCTGTTTGCACAGTTTTTTTTTTTGGTAATCGCGTTTCCAGAACTTTCACCCAGGCAGGCGCAAGGGCCAGAATACTTGGATTGTGTGAGCTCGAGAAAGTGTTGTTCTCGGAACCTCACTGCATTTCATCTCGCGTCGACCACAAATTCGAGTTCGACGTCCCAAGTTGCCGTACGCACCGTGTTAAGAACGGCCAGCTGCAGTGCAAGTTTTGCCAACCAGTTGCGACTGTGGAAGCAACATCTCGGGAACATCGCCGCCAACCTCTAGCCACAGCGTGACTAAATCGACTTTGTGTCGGGGAACAATACGGGCATCCCCCACTCTCCGTCGCTTTTAGCTAGGATGCGTTCGATGCAGCAGGCTTTGTGCTGAAACCGCCGCCAACCTCTAGCCTCATCGCCGTTGTGACGGAATGAGTTCGGCGGGCCAACTATTGTTCCCAAACTCCCCAACGCGGACCTGATCTGCTACGGGTGCGCGAGTTGCCGCGGGAACGCCGTCTAGGCTGCTTCCCACGCACCGACCAAGACGCAAGACAACGCGCTACTCGGAACGGCTCCGAGTTCTATGAAATTCGTGTGGTGTCGGCTTCGGACCGTAAACACGTGTGTGTGCGCGCGTGTGTGTGTGTAAACCGTGCCACGGAGAGGCGGCTAGTTTGCGATGACTAAACGAACGTTCGCATCACCCTGTATCGGAAGAGGACCGAATGTTTAAAAACCGCTGTTGTGCGGCTGCTCAGGTCACTCTCTCTCAAGCAGTCATGTTAGACTGATATAAATACTGTACATAAACCCATATTCCTCGTTCTCGATGGGAAGCAGTCCTTCCCTTCATCAAGGTTCTCAGCGTGGATAAGTTGGACGACGGCATGGGCCAGCTACCTCCTAATTCATGCCCGACCCCAATCCTGACAACCGTCGCTGTAGAACCCCGTCGCGCCAAGGACCGCGTCGATCTCTGTGGTCAGCAATCCTGCCCCGCTATCGGTGATGGAAGTGCGGCGCGACAAACTGCGCCGCGAAGGGATGAATCCCGCTACACGCTGCGCAGAATTGTCGTTTACGGCAGGTAAGCCCGCGCCAGGCCTGAGCCAACCCGCACCTGCTCCGAATTGGAAATGCATATTCTGCGCGCGCATCGAGCCACCCCTCTTCGCGACTCACTCTCGCAAGCTTTCGATCACAACGACGGCATGCGGACCGTTTTATTCAGGGCGCCGCCGGATGGATGGGTGGAAGGTAGGAGCGTCCCCTTTGGAGCGGGCTGATGGCAGTGCCACCATGCTCAGCCGCCATTTTGCGATCGCAGCGCCGTCTATCCTGCGGCACCATGCTGGTATGTGGCATCGCGCTGGAGGGTGCACGGCGAACGTGCTGTTGACGACGAGTGGAAAGTTTTCGAGCTTTCCCGAAAGTGCCAACAAGCTGTTTGGATTGGGAGGCTTCTCAGCGTGTCGTCACTAAGCTTTTAGCTTCGACGCAATGTCAAACGGCGACGGGCCTAGGCGCGCTGCCGCAGCTCTGCCCGCGATAGGAATACGGGGTGAGTCATGTCTCAACATTGTCGATGCGTAACGTGTAATGCAACTTGTTGTTACTGTACGTATAGCCTTGAACTTTATTAATGTATTACTCGATCAGGCGACAACAGTCAGGTGTCTCCGTGTGTCATGCGATGTGCCGCACCAGCGTACAGTCGCGGTCAAAAATACGCGGCCCACGGCTCCAGTCGGCGGAGCGGCCGCGAGCCGCACCGCGGCGCTCGCGTCGGCGCTGCGAGAGTTTGCGCTCTGACGACAGGTATCTCCCTCGCTCTCGGGCGGATACGTAACACGGTTGATAAAGTTCAAGTGCATCGTTCAGCTGTTTCGAGATAGCGAGGGAGATACCTGTCGTCAGAGCGCAAACTCTCGCAGCGCCGACGCGAGCGCCGCGGTGCGGCTCGCGGCCGCTCCGCCGACTGGAGCCGTGGGCCGCGTATTTTTGACCGCGACTGTACATCCCAATGCAGGTAACTGCGTAGCTCGGAGGAAACACGTTTTGCCAGCTTTTGTGCTCCTAAAATTTTCGCGGTCTGATTTTCTAAACATTGTTTATCTGGCACTCGGGCATCAAGCTTTACAAAATAAAGAACTGTAAGATAACTCGATCGAAAGGGCTGTTAACATGAATAAAATGGGCTGATAGTAGCCGCGAATGTGCCACGACCAACCAGACGCACGCGACGCGTTGAGAGATTATGCGCACTCTTGGGTCTCGAATGGTGCCTGTGCGTGCAAGGCCACCTCGTCTGCTCGAGGCAGCTGAAAAAGAACTGCTATTCTTTACAACGGAAACGTTTTTTCTCTGCGGTATAACAGAGCGCGCGATGAGCGGCGCCGACAGCTTGTCGGCGAGATTCGGAAGCACGGGAGAGCCCATGTGAACTAGGGCGGGCCGGCACACGGTAGGCGTGGCTTTGGGGACAGAATGGAAAAGAACACACCTTATTTCTTAGTCGGCATGTACTGTTTTCATAATACGACCTCGGTCAACTTCCACCAGAACTTTGGTTTCCAAGCATGCTATTCTTGAAACTCGTTTGAACAGAATAAGTTCTGTGTGCGTGCACGAAGTAACAGTTAGCTTCATCTATTCGCTGTACACTGTAAACGAAAATAAACCCAGCTGAGAGTTTTTAAGAGGTGATGTGCCCTAAAACCTCCCCTCCTCAAATATTTACTCCGATGTATGGGAGCAAAACAGCGCCATTCCCTCGTTTCACTCCGCTGGCTAGCTGCCGGAGTATTAAGGCGACATGACGCGATTTTACTCCGCTTAAAAATTTTGTTCTCCCGTGAAACTCCGACAGGGAGTTTTGAAAAACTCCCCTCCGCCGATACAGGTTAGTCACGTGGCGCTTCCCATGAGGCTGTGCGCCCCGCCAGCGACCGGGCGCGTTCGGCGGAGCGGGCAGTGCTCATGGCTGACGGTTTGTTTACGTCTGTGAAGTGTCGTTCCGTGACAGCGTTTCGTCAATTTGTTTCCCGTATCTCCTTCCAGAAAGTGTTATAGGCATGCCTGAAGCTCACTGTATCTCAGCTTCAAGTACATTAGCTGTGATCACTTTGCTGACAACGACGATTGCAAGAACCACGTTTTCAAGTGCGGAAAAAGGCTTAGGTATACCTCGAAGCTGCTCACTGGCTCGTGATGTCGGCTCACGTTCTGGCTGTGTTTCCGTGCTGCGTCACCCTGTCTTGTGTTCTTCAGTACGTGAAATGCCACTTCTATGTCCTTTTGAGTACATGCTGACAACGTCCGGTGTAATGTTTGTAAGGACCGCGTAGCAATGGCAACAGCAGCCACTGTTCGAGCGACGACATCCGTGCTAGTCGCGCATGAATGGCGTAACCCAAGTTCGTTGCGGTGCTGTGTTGCCAGTGAGAAAGACCGGAGTGCAAGCAACTGTTTTTATTTATCTGTGAACGGATATCCTCGCCCGAAGAAAAACGGTAGGACATAAGTATATATGTGTGCTTAAAATAAAGCTTCTTATTGAGCGATGTGAATCGAATTGTTATCGCGCATATAGGTTTTGGTCACGTCGTTGCTTCCGATATTGCATTAACATTACGCTCTACCCGAGACACTGATTTAGACGCAGGCCTGCTGGCTACGAGTTTAGGGGTTCACTCGACAGATCAGCGATGTAGCTCCTTTTCGCAACCGAGACAGATTGTTTGTACTCAGAGCAAGTAGTGCGGTGTATAAAATGTATGTCTGCGCATTTTTCGGTGTTACGTCGGCTGCTGCGGGTCATGCTCACACGTAATAATTTCTTGCTACGCTACCACTATATCGAAAAAATGTAATTTTGCTATGCAGCACATGCACTTACATTTTTCTAGCTTACTGTAACTAACGCACTACTTTTTGGCCGCGAACGCCGACAGTGTGCGAAGTCGCTTCAGCGCTCACAGAATGGCATGATAATTTTGAAAAATAACGCCATTAACTTTTTTCTCTCACTATTTTGAATTAACAGTTTTGTGTTGATTAAGGTATTCTGTTAGTTTCAAAGAGGCAGATCTCGTATGAACGAGCATGTGAGTCGTAATGCTGAAAACAGCACAGCTGCTCCCTTGGCGATTTCGAGGCACACAGTATCGTGGCTATATATACTGGCACCGTTGCATCTTGAGTATCGCGTGTACGTGGGATGTCTTTCAAATTTCTGCATTGGGCGTTTCTGGAATGTTTATGTATGTCATGATATATGTGCTTTCATTGACTTGTTTCATCGAATTTGACGCGGTCTCGTGTGCATATTTCGAAATTTGACCAGCAGCCTCTGCATGTAAACATGTTCGCGCAAACTGACGCGATGCCTCTTTTTTACTCCCGTTGCACCTCGAAAAAACTCCGTGAATTGCAAAGCAAAAAATAAAAAAAGACAGAAAAAAACCTCCCATAATTCCACGCGAAAATTCCGCTCGTGCGGAGTGAAAATTCTACTCCGATCATACGGAGCATAATAAACTCCGAACCGGGGGGTCGCTAGAGGACAAGCAGTATACTCCCACCTCGGAGTTATTTCCGTTTACAGTGTAGTTGACTGACTCGAATACGCACCTTTCTTTTATATCCCTGTTTGATAACGGCTGCCCAGATCGTCGCCGGGCGCTCTCTGGGAACAACTTGCAAACACACACGCAATGGCATCGAGTCCTTTCTGTTTATGCTGGCAATGCAAAGCAGATGCTTTTCTGCTATCGCAGCGACGGTGTCCACGAAGTCGCCGCGGCTGAAGATGCACTTCACGCTTGCTTCCAAAAGTTATTTTCGCAGCCGAATACAGCAGAGCGGTAGCCCGTCGGCCTTGAGTCCTCTTACATCGCAGAAATCCCAGACAGAACACGTTAGAATCGCCCTAACTGGAAATTAAACCGCTACCTTTGCGAGCTGCCGCTGGGAGAAAACGGAATCCGCACATACCAGTGCGAGGGGGAGAGCGGCGCGCTCGTTCGAGGCTACGTTCCTCCTCGCCGATAAAACGGTCTATAGACCTAACCATGTTTGGAAACGGCAGGCGCAGTCGGTGTATTTTTTAGTATTCCAGGCCCTACACTCTTAAGCAAAATTACACCATTTCGTTACACAATAATCATCTGTCTTATCCGCATTTCCTTTCTTTAACGCTACGAGCTCGGTACTTCCCAGTAACGAACCGCATGCGCGTTATGAGCATGACATAGCATTCCCAACAGGAAAGTAGCGGGCGCGGCGTTTTCAAATAAGCAAACGCAAGCACGGCAGCTAGATGACGATTATTGTTGTGTGGCAGATATACACCCCGAAGGGTGCACCTTTGTCTACACTCTTAAGCAAAATTGCACCCTTTTGCCACACAACAATAATCGTCATTTGTCTTGTCCGCATTTCCTTTCTTTAACGCTGCGAGCCCGGTACTTTCCAGTAACAAACGGCATGCGCGTTATCAGCAGTACATCGCATTCCCGGCACGAATGTGGCGGACGCGGCGTTTTCAAGAAAGGAAACGCGAGAGAGATGACGATTAAAGGGTGCAAAGTTTTCCTAGAGAGCACGCTTCATCATCATCATCATCATCATCCTGGTTACGCCCTGTGCAGGGCAAAGGCCTCTCCCATACTTCTCCAACTACCCCGGTCATGTACTAATTGTGGCCATGTTGTCCCTGCAAACTTCTTAATCTCATCCGCCCACCTAACTTTCTGCCGGCCCCTGCTACGCTTTCCTTCACTTGGAATCCAGTCCGTAACCCTTAATGACCATCGGTTATCTTCCCTCCTCATTACATGTCCTGCCCATGCCCATTTCCTTTTCTTGATTTCAACTAAGATGTCATTAACTCGCGTTTGTTCCCTCACCCAATCTGCTCTTTTCTTATCCCTTAACGTTACACCTATCATTATTCTTTCCATAGCTGGTTGTGTCGTCCTCAATTTAAGTAGAACCCTTTTCGTAAGCCTTCAGGTTTCTGCCCCGTACGTGAGTACTGGTAAGACACTGCTGTTATACACTTTTCTCTTGAGAGATAATGGCAACCTGCTGTTCATGATCTGAGAATGCCTGCCAAACGCACCCCATCCCATTCTTATTTGTTTCATGATCCGGATCCGCAGTCACAACCTGTCCTAAGTAGATGTATTCCCTTACCACTTCGAGTGCCTCGCTACCTATCGTAAACTGCTGTTCTCTTCCGAGACTGTAAGACATTACTTTAGTTTTCTGCAGATTAATTTTTAAACCCACTCTTCTGCTTTGCCTCTCTAGGTCAGTGAGCATGCATTGCAGTTGGTCCCCTGAATTCTAAGCAAGGCAATATCATCAGCGAATCGCAAGTTACTAAGGTATTCTCCATTAACTCTTATCCCTAATTCTTCCCAATCCAGGTCTCTGAATACCTCCTGTAAACACGCTGTGAATAGCATTGGAGAGATCGTATCTCCCTGCCTGACGCCTTTCTTTATTGGGATTTTGTTGCTTTCTTTATGGAGGACTACGGTGGCTGTGGAGCCGCTATATATATCTTTCAGTATTTTACATATGGCTCATCTACACCCTGATTCCGTAATGCCTCCATGACTGCTGAGGTTTCGACTGAATCAAACGCTTTTTCGTAATCAATGAAAACTATACGTAAGGGTTGGTTATATTCCGCACATTTCTCTATTACCTGATTGATAGTGTGAATATGGTCTATTGTTGAGTAGCTTTTACGGAATCCTGCCTGGCCCTTTGGTTGGCAGAAGTCTAAGGTGTTCCTGATTCTATTTGTAATTACCGTAGTAAATAACGGAGAACTATTCAAAGCTTTGGGTTTTAAAGACTGTGAAAGTAAAATAGACTTTGAACAAGTCGAAATAACTAAACGTAGGCTATCTGATTGGTGGATAATATCAACGCAAAAGTAAAGGAGTAAATACATAGGTATGGATGCATATAGTGCGAAGCAACTGACCGCCGCCGCGGTCAGTTGCTTCGCAGCTGCTGGGGACTGAGGGCCGGGGTTTTATTGTTGTAGTAATATAGGAGGTTGTGCCCAAGTACTGCACCAGGGTGGCCAATCCTGCTCTGGGGAGGGAGTGCGTTAGCGATTCTGGTCACCGGGATCAGGCCACACTCCAGGCCTGTATATGCAATTTTATCAAGACGCGGATTTTTTTTTTTTTTCAATCCGGTGGAAATTGCGCGGCACCGGGAATCGAACCATGGTCCTCTCGCACGCGAGGGGGATGTTGCACCTCTACGCCACCGCTGCGCCCTTACTCTTCACTCTTAAAACGGCTGCACCCTTTGGGGTGTATATTTGTCCCACAACAATAATCGTCATCTGCCTTGCTTGCGTTTCCTTTCCTGAAAACTCGGCGCTCGCTACTTTCCTATCGAGAATGCTGCGTCACACTGATAACGCGCATGCCGTTCGTGACTGGGAAGTACCGGGCTCGCAGCGTTAAAGAAAGGAAACGCGGGCAAGACAGATGACAATTATTGTTGTGGGACAAGATAAGCCCCAAAGGGTGTAAATTTTTCTAAGAGTGTTAGACAAAGGTACACCCTTTAGGGTGTATATTTGCCGCACGACAATTGTAATCTCTCTTGCGTTTCCTCTCTTGAAAACACTGCGCTCGTATACGTTCCTGTCGAGAATGCTGTGTCATACTGATAACGCGCAAGCCGTTCGTGACTGGGAAGTGCCGGGCTCGCTGGGTTAAAGAAAGGAAATGCGGACAAGACAGATCACGGTTATTGTTGTGGGACAAGATAAGCCCCAAAGGGTGTAATTTTGCTTGAGGAAGCTTTAGCTCGGGTGCTCCTATCTAAATCCATTTAAAAGGAGAATTCCTTTTTCTCGGCAACCACTGCACCAAGTTTCATGAGGTTTGTGGCATTTAAAAGAAAAACTTAAAATCTAGTGACTGTTGGTTTTGAATTTTTGATTTAGATCCTCAAATTTTTATTGAATATTGGCTAAAATTGAAAATATTCAGAAAACGAGACTATCAAGTTTACAACTGCGTAACTCAGCAAGCAAAATTGATATCACAATTCTGTGAAATGCATCTGATAGTACATCTAAAGCGGACAAAATTGATGTGTTTCACATGAATCTAGAAAAATGCAGTAATATGTAAATACGGCTTTTGCAGAACCCTTGTACACAACGTAACAAATTCAGGTAAGATCTAAATTGACATACCGAATTTGTCCACTTTAAATGATCTAATGGATGCCGTTTACAGAACCGCGATATCTTTTCTTGATGCCGAGTAAGTAATTTATAAACGTCGTACGTCTATTTTCTTTTCGATCTTTCGAATTCTTGAAAATAGTTTTCACAAAATTCAAGCCTTAAATCGAAATTCCACTTCGAACAGCCACTAGGATTTACGTTTCTTTTTCAAATACAACAAATTTCATCAAAAGCGATCCAGGGGTTATTTCAGAAAAGCGTTTCTGCGTTTTACATGTATTTGAATAGGCCGCGTCGGAGTTGGGCCCGAGGTAAAGCTTCCTTTTAAGAGTTTATGTCGCCATCGCGTAAGTTCCGCCCACATTCGGCGCCCCGCCGCTTGTGCTTTTCTTTTTTCAGAGTAGGGGGGGGGGGGAGTTGCCGAAGCCACGATTTGATTATGAGGTTATGAGGCACGCGGTAGTGTTGAACTCCATATTAATTTTGACGTGCACCCGATTCGCGTTCTTGCATTATTTCGCCCCCATTGAAATGCGGCCGACGGTGAGGACCTTGCTGACCGCCGAAATCAAGGCCGAAATAGTGACGACCGACGGCGGCTGCGATGCTGGCCGCAGCTCGTCGTAGTGCGCTCATTTTCGAGAACACGATTATTAACGTGCACTTAAATGAACCAGTTTTCTCGTGCTTGTCGGTACGAATGGCAAACGAAACGTGGTACTTGCAGGCCATCCGAGCCGCCTCGCTGATCGGTGTCCGCGAGACGAAATGCCGTCGGATGGGGGCTGGCGATCACGATGCAGTTACGGTTTAGCACTACAGGTGCTGCTTTACGAAACACTCGCACGTTTGAGATAATGTTGTCCCGTTAGGTACTGCTTCCCGTGAAGAACGAACTGCAACACGTTTCTACGTCGCCGCGAGACAGAAGGCGATCGCCGACGGGCTGGGCGACGTGCACGGCCCAACGCGTTTGAGGCGCAAATGAACGCTAGACTTCAGGCGTTCGAACAGCAATTCACAGCCGCTCTCGACGCAGCCCTCGGCAAAATCTCATGCCTTATAGCGGCACATACCTCAAAATCTACTCCTGCTACCCGACGGAGAGGCACAGTTAAGCGCCTTGCCGGTCAAAATATTAAGGAGAGCAGAACCAAAATTCCGCACGAGGAGGAGGATCTTCCTCCGGCAGGACCGATTCCGTCAGTTATCCTGTCTACCGGGGCCCCCGGCTCAGAACAGGCCCCGCACCTGACCAATTTAAATTCCAGCACTCAACATGGCGGGACACCCTAAATCCCTCCGAGTGTCACAACGCAACTCGAATACTGCTGAAATTCTGCAGTGGAATTGTCGAGGCTTCAAGGCGCGCACCAAGCGAGCTGACCTTAGACTCTTCATTACAACCCTCCCTCAACTTCCTGCTGTAGTAGCCCTCCAAGAGCCGGGAGAGGGCGTCACTTTCACGAACTACATAAGCTATCAGCAGGACGCACAGAGCTGTATCTGTGTCCATAAAAATTATACGGCCTCTCCAGTGGACCTGGACTGTAATGTAGCTTTTTCGTATGCGATGGTCACCCTTCTTCCGCTTCAAAAAAACAATCCCCCGCTTCACATTCTAAATGTGTATAGCTCACCAAAACTACCAAACGTCACTTTTGCTGATCTCTTCAGCAGGGCACTAAAGGTGGCAAATAGGGAACCCCTCATAATTGTTGGGGACTTCAACGCCCCCAGTCGATTATGGGGCTACCACCGCGAAGAGAAACGCGGACGCAAGCTGGCGGAGCTTGCGTCTACGCTGGGCCTCACTCTTCACACGGACCCTGCCAAACCCACTCGGATTGGGAACTCCGTGACTCGGGATACCTGCCCGGACCTAACATTTACTAAAAACATAAGATACGCAGATTGGCACAATACCGAGGAAACCCTCGGTAGCGACCACGGCATTCTCACGACCACAATTCGCACTTCACCCCTCGCTCGTCCTCACCACAAGGCAACCCTTCCAGACAGGCCAAAATTTCGTTCCAACTACAACAACCCACAACCTATAGTGGAACAGGTGTACACCACCTGGTCACAACAGCTAATCACGCAACTCACAGACACTGAACAGCAGGTTCAGCTCTCTGAGGCGAATCCGGCGGTGGACAACCACCTCCTTTACCTCTGGGAGGCCCGGCACAGCCTTCTCCGCCGATGGCGCCGGCAAAAACACAACCGTAAACTCAAAATTCGCATCGCCGAACTCACCCAGGAGGCGGCAGAGTACGCGGCCCAGCAGACCGACTCCAACTGGGTAGACCGATGCAATACGGCCGCTCGACAAATGTCGAACCGGAGTACATGGCGTCTTTTCCGCGCCCTAATTGATCCTACGAAAACCCGGACAGAAACCCATAAACACCTCCAACGAGCGGTCCACAACTTTAATGGAGACACAGCCGCACTGGCTATCTCCCTCAAAGAGAAATATCTCTCCACACACCAGGATGCACGAGGTCACGCGTACTCATATGCAGGCTCTGAGAACGCCGAGCTGGATCGACCGTTCCAGCTTCATGACCTCAAAGCGGCACTTCCCAAAATGAAACGAGGAACAGCTCCGGGCAGGGATAAGGTAACGGTAAAGCTTCTAGCGAACCTCCCCGACCCAGCCTATGAGCAGCTCCTCACTTACTTTAATGCAATCTGGCAAGGTGACACCCCTCTTCCCATTGACTGGAAAACGGCGTTGGTCACCTTCATCCCTAAACCAGGAAAAGCCATAAACACAGACAATCTCCGGCCCATCTCCCTCACCTCTTGTGTGGGAAAGCTGATGGAGTCTATGGTACGGGATAGATTGTCCACCCATCTAGAGACCCAACACATCTTTGCAGACACCATGTACGGCTTCCGCCCACAAAGGTCCGCGCAGGATGTCTTACTCCAACTTCATATGGAGATTCTCGAGCCAGTCGAACACCCTAGTGACGGTAAGGTAGTCCTTGCGCTAGACCTAAAGGGAGCCTTCGATAACGTCACGCACGAAATCATCCTAACCCACTTATCCCAGGTAGACTGTGGATTCAACACCTTCAACTGCATTAAACAATTCCTCACAGACCGCCAAACCTTTATCGGGATACAAGACACGGAACATGGCCCGTACCAGCTCGGTACACGAGGTACCCCGCAGGGAGCGGTACTCTCACCACTCCTTTTCAATCTGGCCATGATGAAGCTCCCTGCCCTACTGGGTGAGGTCCCAGGCGTGCAGCATGCTCTGTACGCCGATGACATCACATTATGGGCTACTCACGGATCGGATGGAGCAATCGAGGCCAACCTGCAGCATGCGGCGGCTATTGTGGACGAATATGCCCGTCGATGCGGCCTGGAGTGCTCCCCGACCAAATCGGAATTTGTGCATTTACGACCCAACCCGAAGTGCACCACTAAACTCCACCTATCCCTATGTACAGGCCCCATCCCGGAACGCGACGAGATCCGAGTTTTGGGCCTTTGCATACATAGGAACCGCAAAGTTGATACCACTCTTCAAAAGCTCCGTAAGGTGGGGGACCAAGTGGGTCGTATGATCCGCAGGGTATCGAATAAAAAGGGGGGCTTGCGATGCAAAGACGCTTTGCGGCTAGCGAGCGCATTCGTAACCAGCCGAATACTCTACTCGGCGCCCTATCTCCACCTACGCAAATGCGATGAAAACGCCCTTGAGGTGATTTTACGCAAAATCTATAAGAGAGCCCTCGATCTTCCCATAACTACGTCCAACAAACGTCTCCTCGAATTGGGGATGACGAATAGTTTTGGGGAACTACGCGAGGCTCATCTTAACAATCAATTCTTGCGGTTGAGCAAAACACCAGCGGGAAGCCGCCTCTTGTCCCGCTTGCACATCCGATATATAGCCCACACGGAACCCAGAGTCTCCCTGCCAGACGAATGGCGTCTCACCTTACAGGTAAACCCTCTCCCTCACAACGTGACACGAGATACTCACGAGGGCCGCCGCCAAGCGCGCGCTACAAGGATCACCAGAACATATGGAGATCGCCCGGGAGTATTCTATGCGGACGCTGCCGGCCCTCACCACGGGGGTTGGTTTACGGCGGCAGTCGTCCATCAAAACACACCCGTTAATGGTCTCACTTTCCGGGCCCCCAATATTACTTACGCGGAGGAGGTGGCCATCGCGCTTGCTGCCGCAGATCCAGCGTCTCGGGTCATCATCACTGATTCGAGGGGTGCTTGCCGCAATATAGAACAAGGCCAAATTCCATATCGTGCCTTCCAAATTCTTAAGAAATGTGAGAACCAGGGATTCCAACCCCGGCGCTCCATTATTTGGGCCCCAGCTCATCAGGGAATAGAGGGGAACGAAGTAGCCGACGCTACAGCCCGCGCGCTTCATTTCCGGGCGTCGCCTCTATCACCCGTCGACGAGGTCCCTGAATTTAAACCGGCAGTCACCTTTAAAGAAATCGTACAGCTGTATCAGCTTAATCACGGCCGATACTTCCCCCCTTGCAAAGGCCTCAATAAGACGGAGGAGCGCTGGCTTCTCCGTCTCTACACTAATACAGTACTGTGCCCGGCGGTGCTGAAACACTTCAACCCGGCATTTTCGGGCGAGTGCCCGCACTGTGGGGAGGTGTTTGCGGACACATACCACATGGTGTGGGCATGCCCTTCCAACCCTGCTTTCCCCCCAAACCCCCACCCTACCCGAGAGGACTGGGAGGCTACCCTGCTCGGCTGCTCAACTCTCCAGGAACAACGTGCCCTGGTGGCCCGAGCCAAAGCCGCTGCAGAAGCCACGGGGGTCCCGGACTAGGGACCGCCCCCTACACTTTGTAAGGGCTGGGCCCTTACGGCTCAGCTCACAGCTCTCTTGTAAATAGAAGAAATAAAGTTTGTAACCACCAACCACCACCCGTGCGGCGACGCCGGTTGCGGCGCCGTCTGTCGCATCTCTGCAGCGGCCGCCCACGAGGCGGCGCGTCGGGTGCCTCGGCGTGAATTTGCACGATAGCAAGAACCTGCACTCGCACCTCTCGCGTTTCATTGCGCGCGCGGAAATCCATTAATGCCTGTAGGCGCGTTGATGGCACACACACTGCAATTTACGTAGCTGTGGCCGTGCTGCCTGCGTACGTGAACGTGTGATAGGCTATCTACGCTGCAGGTGGCTCGATTCCTTGAGGTGAAAATAAATTACTCGTTAAATTCTATATTGAAATGCAGAATTAACTGTGGATTAAAGTTTGCGCTTATCTTCGTCTTGTTACATAACAACGATGAAATGCAACATCAAGTTGAAGAAAAAATACTTGCATCTTAGTGTGGTACATACTGAATGCAATTTTTCAGAAAGTACTAACTTATACAGAGCTCCCTCTTTGCACCAGAGCAGTAAATTACTGCTCCAAAGCATTATTTTCTTGCTCCAAACGGCATTTCTTTTTCTGCTCCGAAAGCATATATGTGTGCTCCAAACTGCCATTTTTTCTGCTCCGAAATCTGCTGCAAAATATCAAGTGCCGCTTACATCACTGCATTATCCTTCGAAACCTACTATGTATCCTCATATCCTGTCCTCTCTGCAACGCCCCACGTGACATTTGGAATATCGCAATAAATAAATAAATAAATAAACACGAACACATACTTTCAAATTCGTTACGTCACGCTGCCGTACGAGTGCTACGTGTTCTGGTGTGAAATTCAGAAAATATGAGTTAGCTTAATTTGAACTTCTAATAATCGACGTATTATGGCGAAATCGACAGAAATGCTGTTTGTTTGTTCTGAAATGCTGAAGTTTGTTCCGTTCGCAACTCAGTGTTCGTGCGCGGTAAGACTTATGTCGGTGTCGCAAAAGTTCTGTTACGGGAGGGAGTGCTCTCCAGGGATCGCCAGGTCGACCAAGAAGGTCTGATTCGGCGAGCACAACTGGCAGCAGCATCCAGCGGAGCCGTGGACTAAGGGCAACCGACCGTTGTGCTAGAAGATGGACGAATCCATCTGAAGACCGCAGAAGACCAGCGAATCTAGAGCTGAAAAAGTTTTTCACTCACTCTGTTAGACAGCAGTTAATTACGAATTGTTTCCCATGTCGCGGAAGTTTTAAGTATCGCAGTGTATGTTTTAAGTATCGCGGTGGGCCTCCTGGCAGGCATGAGAAGATGGTACAGTTTGCATTGAAATGGAAAAAAAAAAAACGAAAAGGATGGGCCGGGGGTAAATAGACAACAAAAATACGCTACATCGAAGTTGAAACTGCGCCCGACATGCAGCCCAAAGAACTGCTTTTCGTGACGTCACTCGTGACGTCAGAACAAGCACGCGCAGCGGGAACGGGAGCGCTAGTATTGAGGCAGTGCGTTCGGTTGCACCACTGCTTTTTATTCCTTTTTCTTCTTGTTTCATTTTTTTGGAAACCGAGGCAGGAGTGGTGCGTACATACACGATTGCATACTCTTTTCCTTCGAGGGAATAAAAAAAAAATGAAAGCATAATAAAAAAGGACATTTTCTTCTACGCAAGTCGTTACAAATAAGTACGATGACGCCATCACATTTGCGGACTATAGGAAAGGCGTAAAAACAAAAAAGACATTAGAATATGTAACAGAAACTTGACTGCAAAAAGAGAGGTAGAAAAAAAGAAACGAACATTGTTTTATTTAGATGAGGTAGCTGCCGAAACAGCACCGCCACGAAAGAAGTTGGACATGTGCAAAAGTCCCTGAAAAGAAGAGCTCTGCATACTTCGTTTAAAGACCGTTTCGCAAATGTCGGCAGTAATATACAGCTGCTAATCCTGTGTTGACGTCACCGTTGCCAATTACAAGGTGGCCAGTGAAAATTATCCGTTCGAGGTCATGCACGTACCGGTGATGCGGCACGCCAACTTAAAAACTATTTTCCGAAATACAGCGCGCAACTGAGCTCTTAATCGTGCCGCTTTGCGCACGCGATGAGATGCGCATGCGACCAAATGAGAGCGCACAGTGAACATTTGTTTGTGCGGCTTTGTCGCACAAATCCTGCGGCGAACGAGACGCCAGTGGCGCTTTGTGCGCACGCATTCTACGGCACACTATACATAGAACGCGTGAAAGAGCTGGATCATTCCGCATCACGCAGTCGTCGACCGCACTTCGTGCGTGGTGCAGTTTTCAGTTGTCACAATCGCCGCGGAGGCGTGTTCAGTCAGCACGGTGTCTACAGACTGATCAAGTTGAGGGCGAGCATTTATATAGTGTGGCAGTTCTATAAGGTCACGGCGCGTGCCGCGGTCTCGTCTGTTTCGCCCCAGAGCGTTGAACCTGCGCATAATCTTGAACCTCTTAATGCAGGTTTGATTTCCAGGATGTTCTCGCGTGAACACGGGCGCAACGTGCCGTAGCGCGCGTGAAGAGGCGCCCCACGTCCCACCGCTTTCGCGTGTCGCGCGCGGCGTGGTTCGCTCTCCGCGTGCGGCCGGTGGGTTCGCGATACACACGCACCGGGAGCGGTGGCGCAGTGCGATTCCCGCTTTCTTTGGGGAGCGTTGTCGCGATCCAATCCAATCCAATGTCGCGCCAAGCCTATAGTTAGTTCGGCATTTTTTTATTTTTATTAACCGAAATCAACATGAAAGGTGGCTAAATGGTGGCGCCTAAACGTTTGTACGTTACAGTAACAGCTGAAAGACATATATTGTAAGACCAGAAGAAACAACGTCACGGGTTAGAAATTCTTGTTTCACCTTGTTTCGTTTGCCTCGAGAGAGAGAAATGAGATGGCCATATGCGGACAGGTTGACCGCAATACGAATATCCGCGATTTGCTACCCTACACTGGGAGTGGGGTAAGGGGAAACAGAAAGTAGACACATGCGCGCAAGGGAGCGCACGCACAACTCAACTCGGCTTCTCAATTATGTCACTTGAACGTATACGAACTATATCGCCTTGGTCGCCTCCCGGTGTGACGACTGTCGAGACCGCCACAGAACTCCTGTACGTGCCTGTATGCACACAACGAGTTCCTGTGTGCCTATAACGCCCAAGGCGCCAAATGCACCTATATAGACAGCTGCTTATATAGCTGCTTATAGCTGCTTGATCGCGTTTGTATAATTACTGGACGCCACCTCCGCATAGGTTGGTCTAAAGAGTGCGAAGAGAGCGACGGCTATTCATTTTTCGCGTGAACTGCAGCATTTGTGCATTTTGTTCGCTTCTAAGCAGTAGGGGAAACCACGAACGCCGCTAGCGACACGCGTCCTACAGCAGACTCGCTGTAATTCGTGCTGGGATTATTTGAAATTCGCACGCCGACTACCTAGGATGAACTAGTGCTAACTTAATGTATATAGTATTGGCGAAGAAAGCCGGCTGAGAGGATCTTTTTTTTTTTGCTTTCTTTCTGAATATTTTTGTGTTTAAAAATATCGCCTGTGGCAGATGCGCTGTTCCGCTTCTGTTCAGGTCGGATATTTGAGAAGGCGGACAGTGTATATATCGTTAATCAAATCTGAATGTATGTTAAGCTAGCGAATCGGCTGTTTTCTAGTGAACTTCAGTTCGAGGTTGGGCACGTGCTACGATTGCGAAGTCGGGCAGCATAGCGAACTCGTATCCACTCGTCACTAAAATCCTTTGGCCAGTTTCGAGATATCCGCCTCTAGAATGCACCGCGAAATACATAGGCGCTCCCGTTCTTTTTCTTTCTTTTTTGCGCTGCCTAAATGAGCAGTCGGGCCAGGCGTATATCCGAGAAAATGAACGGATGGTGCGGGGGAAAAAAAATGTTAAACAAGTGGCGTGGCCGGTATTCATTTCATTATGTACACGTGTTTGCATAACGATCCATCGCCAGCTCGCTGTATAGCATGTGAGCGGCACAGGGCATGAAAGGATCGGCACTCAATCACATTCCAAAAGTAATTGCACCCATCAGCACGTCAACACAAGAAATGGGGTATAACGATACGAAACAGTAGCAATACACTCACACGTCATAGTCCCGCTAAATAACGAATACGAATAGGTAGTACTCGTGCGTTTGTTATATTCAGCTAGCCAATCGTTTCCCAAACCGAATTTCTTCCAACTCCTAAATGGCATTGTCCGGATGTTTTTTTTTTTTTTTTGCAATGTCATTGAAATAATACGGTATCGTAAAACGCTGTAGTTCATTTTCCCTAACTTGCATAAACGATAGCGAGGTATGTCAACCAGGGCGGTACATGTCATCCGACTATTCTCTCCCGAATATCCAGCTCATATTGATTAATAATTCACTTGCTGCATTACATTGCCGTACCGTTTCGGGAGGCAGCTTAATCCTCAATTAGCAAATATTTTATTGTATTGTCCTATTGTATAATAACTGTGGCAAGGCGAGTCGCGCGTTTGCAAAATGCTGTACGTACCCTAGTTCCGCGTTCGAATGGTTGACAGCCCCGCATGCGACACGTGCAGCTGTGACGAGAGATCCTCGCACCTACTTTGTGCCAGAGCAACGGCGCCCGTTGCTCGGACACTTTCGCCCGTTTTTTTTTTTTCTTTTTTTTTTTCGGAGCCAGCACTCGCCGTAATCGGCGACCTTTCGGGAAGCTGCATTGCTTTAGTAACCGACGCGTCTTCGTTCCCGTTACGTCACAAGTTGCGGCGCCTGCGCTGGCGAGAAATAGTCGTTCTCTCTAGTGTTCCTGTATATGCTTATACAGGAACACTAGTTCTCTCGTGCACGGGGTGCCGACTGTCGGGTGTTTGCGGCGCGGAGCCGCCGAGTTTCTCACTGCATTCGCCTGTAGAGGGAAATGTGGCGCTGCTGCGGCGCCGTGGTGTGCTTGAGAATGCCGGTGTAATCTAGTAACGTTGGCCGGTATACCGCTACTTCGGATTGGCATCGTTCTCGGAGAGCCAGTGCGTCTGGAAGACGCACCTGGCTGTCACGATTCATTTCCTACTGAAACAGCACGTAAGAAGCTGTTTTAACTTTATTATTACACGCAAGAAAGGACATGTTTCGTTTAATTAAGAGGTCTTGTTATTGGATGTACAATTATATAAAACGTAAAAGTATCAGCGGGTCGCTAAAGTTGGAGAATGGACGAGAAGATTCGTGCTCGCTTTGGAACAGCTCGTCGTCTGTTTGTGCTTCGCTTGATTCTGCATAGTAGGTGGTCGAACTTGATTGAAATATGGAATATGGGTGAATGAAAAAAAAATGCAGATTATAGTTGAAGAACGCGTTATTTGTTTAGCCGTATTCACATTTTAGACGACGCCTCGTACTACACCAGCCAACACAAGCCTCGCGGGCACACATATACCGTCATTACCATGACGGCACAGCGCCCCTTGCGAAACTCCAATAGGCGGTGGCGCCAGATCATCCTCTACGCGCGATAGCGAGAAGCCCCATGCGCGAAGCTGCACGTGTGCGCATGTACGGCCGGCCGCCGGTTCCCTGGCTCTTGGCCGTGACGTAGGCAGAGCTTCGGGGAAGCGCGGGGACGTGGAATGCTGTGCACTCCTGCGCGCGATGCTTGGGCTGATGGCGCGCGGGTGCGTGCTGTGCGGTGGGGGAGGCGGGCAAGGGCGGAGGGAAAGCGTGACACCCCCGCGGCAGCGGCGAGTTGTAGAGGGGGGGGGGGGGGGGGGGTCAGCGGACGTCGTGGCGCGGTCACGTGATCGCGTGTCAGGATGAACGCACGCGTTTTCGTGAACCGCTCTTCAGCGCGTGCTTGACCTTGACGAAGAACGAGGCGCTGCAGCGTGCAGCTAGCCCTCCTCGTTTTGCGTGTCCCGCTTCATTTTATTTTTCGTGGGGGGCAACCATCCCGTCGGTGTCCTACGCTCGTGCAACGACGGCGTGGCGGCGCATGCCACCGTCCCCCCCCTCCCCGCTTGGCCGTCCACGCGATTCCGAGATCTCATCTCGCGCGGTGGCCGGTCACTGGACGTGCCCCCCCCCCCCCTCCCCCTCGACGACCTTGGGCTCCGGCGTCCCAGGCCTCCTGCGACGGGGAAGCCGACCGCGTCTCGTGACGCCGCCGCTCGAAAGAAAGCGCGGCTGCCAGGCTTCCAGCGCGTTGCTGCGTCGCACAACCGACGGTGCTCTGCAGGCCGCTCTCAAACGCACTGGTCTTGCGATTGCATAACGCCCGGATGAGGAGGCGACGAAAAAAAGCATTTCCCGCGTTCTTCGTTACTTCAGGAGACGCGTGATAGCTGACGGCATGCCCTGCCAACGGTACGTCCGGCACATAGCAGCAGCTCCGCGAGCATCGTAGACCCGTTCCTTCAGCATCGAGACAATGGGAGCACACAACTCAAGTTTTCCGCGCGCAGGTGAGGCGAGGTGCGCGACATTTGAAAGCGCGAGGTCGCGCAGGCATTAGGCGCGCGATACTTGCAACTCTGGCGGACAATGAAGCTCCTCTTTCCTCTTGGACGCCGCGTCATCGTCTTTCTTTTTCGTTGTCCACGCTGTTCCGCTTTTTTGCACCTTTACCTCGTCGGTGGTCGTCGCGTGTTCTTCCTATGCGTACGTGCCCTGCCCTCTCGTTACGCAAGCTCGTCCTCGCGGCGGCCCAGCGTTACACAACGCACTCTCTGGCGCCACGAGCGCTCGAGTTCCTGGCACGGCTTGTCCCGCCCGATATCTGCCGCCGCACGACTCCTCGGAAGGACGCCTCCTCTTTCGCCCATCCGGGTATATGGCACGCCTTCTGGGGGAAAAAAAGATAGGCGTAAGAGACAGAACGACAGCTGGGTGGATTGGCTCACCAACATTCTGACTGACATTAAAAGGAAGAGTTTTCAAGTTGAACAAGCCACGTAATGCGTAACCGGCAGTCTATTAGAGTTCCACAATCGGTGCCAAGCGAAACAAGGTGCAGTCGAGGATCGCAGGGAAACGGGTCGTGTGACCAAATTAGCAGGCGCAAGATGCGGTCAGCCAGCTCAAGACGAGGGTCATTGCAGGTCGCTGGGAGCGGCCTTCGACCTGCAGTAGACAGAAATAGGCTGCTGATGATGACCTTCGTTCAAGCCGGAGATTTATCAAAAGTTTTTTTTTTCTTTAACGAAGCATGTCGTTTTTGTTAATATATATTTCATCTGTGTTCCACAATATCAAGATAGCCGGCCTTTTGCGAAAAGACGCGTGGTAAGCCAGAATGCGGGTGCAGCGAAGCCACCTTGAAATCCCCCGCCATGCAGCTCGCAGTGACGTCATATGGATTCTGACCTCTCCTCGGACCCATAGTGCTCCGTTCCATACGCAGCAGTCAACGCTGTGGAGGCTGGAGAGACTTCTCGAAGTGGCTTCGTTCGCAATTTGGATATAGTTCTATGTTTCTTTGATCGCAATTGTGCGCGACTGATTTTTATGTAGGCTCAGTATTGAACGAAACAAGTTTTAATCCTTAGAAACAAACACACTG
Source organism: Dermacentor albipictus (assembly GCF_038994185.2). Taxonomy (NCBI): domain Eukaryota; kingdom Metazoa; phylum Arthropoda; class Arachnida; order Ixodida; family Ixodidae; genus Dermacentor; species Dermacentor albipictus. The sequence continues at coordinate 19,849,997 of NC_091824.1, forward strand.
TTGCGCCAAGTTACGAGAAATACTGTAGGCAAAAACGTTTCTCCCGTCACTCACCAAACCTTCGGCTAAAAGTTTTCGGAAGGGACTCCAGAGGCCTGGATGCTTGCTTTGAGCAAGTTTATTGCAAACAAGTTTCTGAAGCAGTCGAAATCAACAACCGCAAAGTAGCCGAAACAGTCATTATGATCTATGAGGACGATGCGTTGGGTGTCAGTCCTTGCTGTCCCAAGTTTGCTGCTGCTTGCGTGCTGAAATCATGGCAAATGAACTGCCTATACGTATTTACTTAACGTGTGTGCTAAGGGCAAGCTTTAACGAAAATTCGTGCTATCACCCTCTCCCCCTTTTCTTTGGGGAGATAGGGGGGAAGGGTGTCATGTCCGCAAGATATTTACCAATTCTATAAAGGTTCACCGGGCTCGCAGATACGTCTCAATGAAGCGGCAGTGTTTGTGCATATACCGGCGACCTTTCCGACGGTGCTGGGTATTTTACTGCAGTACGATAAGAGCTCGCAGGGCTGAGCTACTGCGTAGTACCCGCATTTGGTTCTAGCGGCTCCCGTTTTGGTGGTGGGCCCTACTTTTTATTTGAGCTCGCGCGCCGTGAAGTCTGTGTAGAGGGGGCGGCGCGGTTGTTCAAGCTTGGAAAGGATTCCGCAACGGGTCGCCCTTTGCGAGCTTTCTCCTCGCGTCTTCGCCGATCGACGCGGGAGGGTGAATAATTTGTTCCGCGAAACGGACTCCCTCCGCACTGGCTCGCTTGTTTGCGCCGCAGTTTTTGTTTTGACCTCGCAGAGGTGTTTTGCGGCTGCGTTCTTTCTTTCGTCTTTCGGTGCGTGGTAGCGCTCCACCGAGCTTGCGTAACGAAAAAAATATATGTACCTAAAAAAAAGGTGCGCCAGGTTGATTGTCTTGCATCCCGTGCATTGCGACCATAATCTGCGCTTGCCGATATTATAGTGGACTCTCTCGCCTCTTCGAGCCGGCGTCGGAGTTCATAAATGCCCCTCCTTACGCACACTTTTTTCTCTCCCTTTTACTCATGCGTTGAGGAGGAGGGTGTGCGAACGTTCTCTGAAGCACGGTTTGCCTTGTGTTTTGTCCCGACCAGCCGACACGCCGGATGCCTCGCACCGAGCGGCGTCGATCGGTGGGGCACACATAACAGCGGGCGGCTCTGGCCCTTCGCGACGTTGGATTCGTTGCGTTAACGCCGGGCATTGCTGTCGCTCAGTTTCGACAGTCGCCTAGGCGCGCCCGGGCGCCGCCGTCTTCAAGTTGGTCGTTTTCTGTGCCGGGCTGTCTCCCCTCGATACCGTGTCTGCACGCTGCGAAATGCCGACGTCTAGTGAAGCGTAATCACAGTCTAGGGAGTGAGGGAAAAATGCCCGAGTAACAAAAAAAAAAGAAAAGAAATGAGGAGGCAGGGAGGAGGTTTGTCAGCCCGCTTGCTTCAGAGTATGAGCCGCTCTTCCAGCGCACTGCGCCTTGTCAGGAGTAGGAGAGCCGGCCCGTTAATTAGCCACTTTGCGACGATACTTGGTGCAAAAAAGCGTCTCAGGATCTTAAATTAGGGAAAAGAAAGGAAGAGGGGGGGGGCGGTCATTTACACTTGGTTTCTTTATCCTTTATTTTGTTGGCTGGCTGATGGTGTAATTCTCTCTTCTTTTGGTCATTAAGCGCGCACCAAGCGCAACCCCCTCTGTCGACGTTCTCCTCCTCCTCTTGCTTTTTCTTCGGCACTTCTTTCCCTGCTTGGTCCTCTCGCGTCATCTTGGGGCCCGATAGTCCGACAGGATGCGGAGGAGGTTTCGGCGGCGAAAATGTGGGCAAAGCCACCCCCCCCCTCTTTCTCTCCCTCTTTTTTTATCTCTCTCCTCTGTGATCACGAACTCCGCTAACTCCACTAGGCGCGGTCTGTGCGCACGCCGACTTTTGTCCTTTCTTGCGTTGGCTTTTACTGCTGCTTTTCACATTTCGGACCTCCTTGGTGAACTTGACGTCTGGACGCGCGGCTTTCTTGTTCATTGTGTTGGGCCGCTCTTTCCGCTCCCCGTACGTTGCGTGCCGTGCGCGGGTCCGGCGTGGTGGACCCCTCGATGCTCACCCCCCCCCCCCCCCCCCCCCATGAAGCCGGTGCGTCCGTCGTGCTTGGTGGCCCAATGCCGAATCGATCTCGGTTGGTCTCTTGCACGAGCGTCGCCATGACAACACAACTCACGTCCTCCGCTCGGGGCACGAACAAGCGCCAAAAGTTTTTCGCTCGGCTCGCTGGCCAGGGGCCGACCTTCTTGTTTTTACCGCGTGCTCTCCTCCTTCCAGCCCGTTCTCGCCTCTTGTGTCTCAACCACCACTCTCGCTTTATTTCTTTTCTTTCGGCCGGTCGGTGGGGCCGTTGCGAGAGCGTGCTTTGCTTTAACCTTTTCCTGCACTTTTCAGGTCTCCCTTCCCCTTCTTTCCCGTACTGCTTCTCGAAGCCGGCTTTGTTGTTCTTGTTTTTTTTTCTCTCCTCGAACTTCGCGGACGCGTGCTTGTTTCATTAGTGTTCTACTTTATTACCAACTTTTTTTTTTCCTTCTTGGCAGAAGAGCTCTCTTTTCGAAGCTCCCTGCCCTCCCTCTGCACGGTAGTAGCAGTAGGGGAAAGAAGCGAGAGGCCAGATTTAGTTTCTGGCCGCGTTCTTTGCTTTCTTTTATCTCCCTCGGCGGCTCGTCGTTCTTGGCGGTTTTAGCCGCTGGCGCTGCAACCCGCCTGTACGTGCGTGCCAGCCAGCGAGCGTCTCCCGTGGCAACCAGCAGCGCTTCTGCTGCTGCGTGGCAAGCGGCGGTGAGACCAGCGTCGTGTGTGTGTGTGTCTGTGTGCGAGCGAGCGCGCTCGCGCGCGCGCGCGCTTTTTTGCTCGCGGAACTCTCCTTTTGTTTTTTTCTTCCACTCTGTTTCATCAGCGGTGTGGCACGTCTTTGCCCTCCCCCCACAGCCCAGCTCTGTTTCCTTCTATTTCACTTCTCTCTCTGGCGCGCTTAGTTCGCTCGCGGGCTTCGGAATCGCGTGCTGTGTTCCAAAAGATTCCCCCCCCCCCTCACGTTCTCTCCATTCGTATCCTCCTGGCTCTTCTCCTTCCAACTCCTCCCTTTTATATGTCTGTCTCCACCACGCACGCACTGTCCTTCCACCGTCGCCTTTTTTCACCCCCCCCCCCCTCTCCTGCGCGCTCAAACTCGCGGCCGATCCAACGCGTTTGCTTCGGCTGGCTCGTTTCGAGCCTTCCACCGCGTGTGCTGCTGCTTATTGCACCGCACGCTGGATCGTTCGTTCGTCGGTGGTTGCCGTTCTCGCTGTGTCTTCTTTTATTTATTTAGTAGCTCTTCTTATCTTCCTTGCTTTCGCACTTGTTCGCTCCTCTTTATATTTTGCAACCTTCTTTGTCCGTTCGGCTTTCGCGATCATCTCCTCCGCCTCTCTCTCGTACCCCCCTCTTCGTCGTTACGTCCCCTTTTCCAGCGGTCTCTCTACTTTTTTCTTCTTATCGATGGCCGTGCTCGTTCGTTGAGCGCGCCCACGTCTCTGGCGCGGTACGTGCGACGACCGTCGTTCGGTTCTTGTCTCCTCCTCTCCCTCCCGTGTCGCCCACCCTCCCGCTCCAGTGCCGAGGAGAACGCTGGCGAGGGTTCTCCCTCTTTCACTTCGGCCACCTTTCGGACGTTTGCTTTTCTCTTTTGATTGGCGAGCTCGCGCAGCTCACTGCGCTCGCGTTTGCTGCCGTGCGTATGTTCGGGTCCTGCTTGCCCGCTTTTCTGTGCGTGTGTGTTGGGGGCCGCACGCCTCCTCGTTCCTCCACCAGCCGAGTCGCTTACAACAACCTCCCACCCCGACGGGACCTGCAGCTATTGATTTTCAGACTCGTTGCTGACTTCTATTTTTCTTTGTTTTTTTTCCTGAGCCCGTTCTCCGTTTTTTGCCTCGCCGGCTCATCTCCGTAACTATTTTCGTTTGTCCCTCACGTCCTTTTTCCTCGGTGTTTTTCGGCCATTTGGCGCGGCTCGGGAAAGTTGGCGGGTCGCAGTCGCGGCACGCTCTTTCTCGCGCTGCTGCCGCGCGATCGTCTCTCGCTCGCAGCCCCCGCCTCCCCACCGGTGCGTAGCGTTCGGTGCTGACCTTTCGGTCCGATCGCGAGCCTGGACCCTCGCTTCGCCGCCGGTTTCGCTGTTTCCTCGAGCCTGCGCGACGTGGTGCAGAATGCGTGACGCGTGCAAAGCCCTGCTTGCCGAGGAGCCCTCGAGGCTCCGCGCTCTGGCCGAGTGTTCGGAGCGGCGGACTCGTGTAGTCCGCTCAGCTGTGCACCCTCGTCTCAACACGAGCGAAGTATACTGCGGCGGGAGATTCGGGCCGCTTCAGCCAACCTGGAGCGAGAGCTGTCTCTACGTCTTGTGACACATTCGAAAGGCTGTTTCAAAACGCTCTGGCAGGGCGAAGGTAGTGCAGGACGGCTTCAAATGTGCGTTAGGATAAAGGGCCCTGACAGTGTTGATCGCGCTAGATTATTTGAGCGCATTTATGATCGAATTAAAGCTTGTAGGTGCTGTCTTGTACAGTGTTTGAAGCGCTGCCGGAGAACTCTTAAAAGATTAATCGAATGTGGCCGCGTTAGAAAAAATAGCTCACCCATTTTACGCCGCTAATCCTTCCGTGATCCTTCCACTGATGTCGCGTCGAGCACAAGGGGATTAGTGGCGGAGAATGGGCGTGTCAGCCGGTCTTCTGGGTCTTATTAATGGCGCAAGCCGCACTACGCCACGCTGTGCCGAGTTAGCATGAAGTAAGGCGAGCTGCGGCACACCTGTGTGTGCTCCCACGAGCGTTTGTGCTTTGCGCTTCCTGATGCTGGAAGTTCTATTGAGTCGACTAGCGCGGTGCGGGTGCCATTGTTGCGCGTCTATATTAACAGCGCTTGCTAATAGGCGATACACAAGGGCGCGCGCCGTTCACAAAGACGACAAAGCGTGTACTGCTTCCTCTGCCCGGTATCTCCGTTGTATGCGGCAGGGCTGAACGTGAGAACGAACAACTCATTTGTGTTCAAGTCGGCTACATGGCGCCGAACGCGGGAACATACAGTCAACCACAGAATTTTACGGAACGTGAGATGTGTGAAAAAAAGCTGAATATCTGTGCAGTCTCACAACGCAGCCGATAGTAATCGCATTTACAGCCTCTACAAGTATGCGTGAACAACATTTTGGTGTTAGGTTTTACTGACATTACTACCGACTGAACCTGTGGTCCATACTTTTGTGCGTGCGTGCGTGCGTGCGTGCGCGCACGCGTGTGTGTGTGTGTGTGTGTGTGTGTATATGTATGTATGTATGTATGTATGTATGTACTACACATACACTACGCATGCATATAGTGCTTCCGGCGGTGGTGTGCTCGGGACCCCCGTCAGTTGCACTTCACGGGCAGAACGTGTGTCGAGCGAGGTCCTAAACAATACTCTGCGATGTGGTGAACGCGGTCTAAATAATGGATCCGGGACCAAGAAGTTGGACGTAATGCTAACTCATTTCTCTCTCATTTACCGCTAAATCACCACTAACTTTTTTCTCGTTTACTCCCCCCTATAAAAAAAATCTATTAAGTAACAGGAATTCGCGGCAGAATTTAGTCGAGGTCGTTTGTAACGTATGTGTAAGGTGCTGCCACCACGTAAACCTTCTTTTGCAACTGTTTAGTTATGTATAACTGTTTAGTTATGTGACTGTGTTTTGAAGTATGGGCCGAAGAGCGGCAATCTGCAGAGCCCCTGTTCCTCTCGGATAGCGAGGTCACCGACGTACGTAGCTTAGCCACGGTGTATGAATGAACGCTTTTAGGAAAGGCGTCGGCTAGTCAGAGGCGCATACAGTTGCCTATCTTGGGGGGGATGGGGGAGGTCCTTAATGCGGCTGGGATGGGGTTTGTGCCCACTAACCACACGCCTGTAACCAAATGGTGATGATTTGTTCTCAAATGCATCACTTAGTGCATTTTTCATCAACATCATCTTGCAGACAACCATGTGACCAGTTTGAAAATAATTTATTGACACCGGTGGGCATGGTCAAACCTTGTAATAGGACTAAAAACTAAAAACTGTTAGAGGACAGAAAAGGGAGGTACAACTCGCACTTAACCTTTTCACTACAGAAAAAAAAAATGTAGGCAAGACAACAAACATTTACGACATTTCATTTGAAGTGGTTTCAGAAGTGCAGAGAAAAGCATGTGAGAAAATTTTCATTTTCAAACGACACAAATGAGTGCCCACAAACGTGGACATTCGTTGCGAGCATGCTTAAAAAAAAAAAAAAACAATTTAGCCCTTGCAGGCACTAGAAAACATGGCATTTCACGCACAAAAACTCTCGACTTTGCTTTGCAATCTTTGTTCCTGCATCGCATTGCATTTTCAATTTTACAGAAACTCTGGGAAGCGGTCAAAACCCTTTTCTCGTGTCGCCGTCAGGCAGCTAGACTGGTTTGGAATCTGGAGCTGTTGTTAACTTTCGTACCTTTATTCCCTAGTACCGATTTGACTTGGGTGATATCTAGTTACTGTTTCGGCTGCATCCTGCCAGTTTCGCGCCGAATAAAAAGAGGGGTGCTTTGGTCGCCGCGGAGAGCGCGGTCGCCGCATCGGCTTTAAAAAAAAAAAAAATCCACGTGCCACAAAAAGCGCTGTCGGGAGAGGTGGATTAGCTAGTGGGCTGCGATCGCCTCCCCCCCCCCCCCCCCTCCAACTTGGTTCCGCCACTGCGGTTAGTTGACGCTGTGTTTAAAAACAAGGAATGAGCATGTGTATATATGGTCTAGCTCGTATACCTCTTTCTCGGTAATTAAACGCGTCTGTATCGAAATGTTTCTGCAAATCTTCCGAAATAGTTGATCGCGCTCTGTTCGGTGTGTGTGTGTGTGTGTGTGTGTGTGTGTGTGTGTGTGTGTGTGTGTGTGTGTGTGTGTGTGTGTGTGTGTGTGTGAAATCGTCTTCGGTGCCGCTTAGTGTGTGCTGAAATGCGACGCCGCGCCTTTACCCGACACGGCGTCGTCTCCCTCACTCGACCGACTCCGGGCCGGAGAAGCTGGCTGTGCCGTACGTGTCGGCACACGTGCTCGGCGGTCGAGCGCGCTGCACGTGCCGTTCGCCGCTGCAACCGCGTGCCTCCTCCTCGCTGTCCTCATCGCGACGAGCGTTTCGCAACCCCACGCCGCGTCGCGCGTTGCGTCACGGGCGCGCGCCATTGCACCCTCTCGTCGAACCACGTGTGCACGGCGCCGAGCGACACCCCCCCCCCCCCGCACACACACACTCAGTCTCGCAGAATGCCCACAAACCCCCTGTCGCGTTCCTCCGGTGTGCTTCCGAGGAGCATGCGCTCCTATACCTGTTACCTATTCAGATGTATCTCCACTTCGCTTGTTGGCGATCTTGTACGCTTTCTGTTGGATTGTCTCATGTTTCGTAATTAATGCGACCTGCGGGTCTTTTCTGTTGCTGTAATGGCGCACTCTTGTGTTTTTTTTTTTCGCTGCTTCACTCTAGTCTTTTGATCTGCCACATTGTTTCTCTCTTTACTGTTTGTTTCCATTCTCCCGTTTCTGTCCCGTCTTTCCTAAAGACGAGGCAGCCGTTGTGCCTCTCCTCTCTCCCTTATTTCCCTCCCTGTCAATTGTGTACGTTCTCGCCCCGAATAATAATGCTTTAATGTTCACTAACAAGATACCGTCAGTCGCAACATTCACGTTTCCGCTATGTATTTCGCGCACATGGCCGCTAAATATATAAATCTGCACTTTCGAACTGTGTTTCGGGATCCTCACTGTTTCGAAAACTTAATTTTGTGTATTTCGTCATGTTTATTTTCCTCCAACTCCGTCTTTTGTAATCACACATTGCAATCAGTCGGCAGCAATAACGGAGAGAAAGAGAGAGAGAGAGAGAGAGAGATTACCGAGGATTATGATACCCCCTAATACTAAATTTGAGCGCAGCTCTATGCGCGTTTTCATTTCGCGATATATTGGCTGGCGCGGACAATCTGTCTTGCGCGGCGCATTGCAAACGGCGCGAAGTGTGGCACGACTGCCTCGCTAATCGGGAGATCGCGAGAGGCAGCGCGTGCGTAACGCGTGGGCGTGGTTCACAGCAGCCGCCGCCGCCGCAGATAGACCTCCGCTCTTGCAGCGCTTTGTCTGTATCTGTGGTACCGATGCACGCGCTCGCCGCATGTCATCCGTGAGCAGACCACGGCGCGCTACTCTGGCGCCATCTCGTAGCAGTCGTCGACGCAGAGCCCGTCTTGCACGGCGCTGTGCTTTCCTTCTGACGCTTTCGCCGTACCCTCCTCCGTTTCCTTCTCGCGCTCTCTTCATTATCGCCGTGTTTCATCCCTCGCTGCGCTCCGCGTTCACTCTGTCATCCTTCGCTGTTCTCGTTCACGCTGGCGCTCAACGCAGGAACGGGCGCCGAAAAGCTGCAGCGTGCGCTCTGAAACAGCGTTCAATTCTTAACGACTCCTAGCCTGAGTCGTTGCTGTCAGAGTCCAAGGATAATGGAGGCGCTGCTTTGTGTGAGTCACCTCGGGGCATATGAAACCTTTTGTGCCTGTTCGCACCGTCTTGTTCAGAAAAAGAAAGTAAATAAAAATCAGGAATATGAAGTGGGTTCGTTCAGAATGCGTAATTGTTCTTTGTCGATGAATTATTCACTATAGTGCCGAGCAGACGTTGGTCAAGCATCATGACGCGACGATGTAGCAGTACGGCAACCTTTAGCTCGGAGGCTCCTATTTCATACACGTATGAGAAATGAGAAATCGTTTTTCTCGGGAATCACTGCGCCGGATTTGATGAGGTTCGTTGCATATAAAAGAAAATACTAAAATCTAGTGACCGTAGCTAGTGCGTCTTCGGTTTATTTTGAAAATTATTTTTTAAGTATTTGTTGAAAGAAAGACTCGTGTATCAAATTTAGAACTCAGCAACAGAAAGCGATATCACAATTCTTTTAATTGCACCTATTAAGTCTGAAGCGGCCAAAATTGCTGCACTCCACCCATTCACTAATTTGTGAATGAGACTTAAAACCCTCGTAAGCATTGTAACAGTTTCGCGTTAACTGTAAATTCATAGATAAAAAAATTTCCGCTTTAGGTGCTCTTATAGGCGCAGTTTACAAAGCTAATATATCCGTTTTTTGGTGCAAATTTTCGGACTTGTAAACATCGTGTTTAATTTTTTTTGAAACTTAGCAGTTCCCGGTAAACTTTCGTCGAAAATTGCAGGCCATAAATTAAAATTCCATTTCTTAGTCACTAGAATTTAACTTTCTCTCTGAAATGCTCCGAATTTCATTGAAGTCGGTCCAGCAGTTGTCTCATAAAAGCCTTTCTAAGTTTTACATGTATTTGAAAGGGGAACTTGGAGTCGGCCCCGAGCTAAAGCTTACTCTTACAAAGCCCGTTTTTCGCTCCTTCGTCGTTTATGCCAAGGTTCGGGTGCCGGATAAGACTTCTGGCATTTCAGCCTAACATTTCCCTTTGCTGTCGGCGCGCACTGAACGACGACGACTTATCCCAGGAATTCGTCGTTGCGAACTATGGTGCAAAGAAACAAATAGAACGAAAGAGGGCAGAAATATGCAATGATGAAATTGACAGCTGAGCTTGAATTCATACCAACTGGGCCAGCTGTCGCTATTATTAGTATGTCGCAGAAAATGATTGCCCCATTTCGAACAGCAGCACGCCCGCCTGCAACGACGCGTCGATCGTTAGAGCCTCGCTGACGAGGCTGTGTCTGGCTTGTCACATTGCATCGCATGAGGCACAGTCTCTGCAGATGCGCGGAAGAACGGAAACCCTCCGTGTTACGGCGAAATGGGAACGCACTCGCGGACTCTGCGTTGGTCCTACCGAGAGTCCTGTGCGTGCGCTCTGTTTCGTCAAAGGCTATCTGCGACGAATTTTCACCGGTATGACGTAGTCTTAGCACGTCGCCTCCGAGATTTCTCCGCGTTCCATGGGCGCCGCTTAATCTCGGAGGACTTTCATGCCGCCGAGCCCAGCGTTTTCGGTCGTGCGTCAGGGAGCGGCAGTGGCGACGTTTCCTTTCTTTCTTGTTTTCTTTTTTCTTAACAGCAAAGCTGTTTATGGCTAGAATACCGTGCAATTTCCGTGCCCGTCAGCAAATCTCTGAGCAAAAACTATCATCGTCAGCAATGGCTCGTGCCACTGCTCGCGTCGTCTTCATCCGCAGCTGGCTCCGTTGCCATTCATCATAGTGCGACGGGCGGCGTATCTGCGCCGTGCGATGGAGAGGCGCGATGAGCGATGAAATTTCCCGGCGCCGCTAGGGGCGCTTAAGGACGCTGGTGTCGATTGGAAGATTGGTGGAAGAAAAGTAGGGAAACGACAAAAAAACGGAGACGTACAAAAGCAATGTTCCCAATAGGGGATCGAAAATTCGGTTGTGGGAGTTCAGAGTGTTTTTTTTTTTATTTCTAGGTAGACATGTAGGCAAGTAGGTAACCGGGTAGAAATGGTAGTCTCGAACCGAGGGGCGCGTTGGGAGGCGGCCCTACTAAGCCACGACAGCGCTGATCAACTGTGGGCCGTCCGGCACGCCGAGGAAGCCACCCGAGTCCAAGGACTCGAGACCGTCACCTAGGCTGGGGGTGCTCATGGCCCCACCCCGCCCAAATCGCCGGACATATACAATAAAGTTTTCACTCACTCACTTTAACCTAGGTAGGACATTAGGTAGTGTAATAGCGAGAGCTTGGTGGTGCAGCCCACCGCCCCGTTCCAAAGGGGACGCTCATAACATGCATCCATCCATCCGTACAAGGACGAGCCCCGGCGCCGCCTTTGCCAGTTTAGCGCCAGCGAGGTCTGCCGGGCAAGCGTAGGCGTGTGGACCGCGCATGTTTGCACGTCAGTCGTGATCACTGGGAAGCGTCGGACATGTGCCACTGTGATTATTTTGAGGCGCGTAGTGCGTGGTATATATGGTGCTGTTCCTGTGTTATGCATTAGATAACGCGTCGTGCCCTCGTGGCGTCGAAAGCACGAACGTGTTTTGTGCACGGATGCAGAACGTGCAAAGCCAAGGCCTCCCTTTTTAGACCGCCTCGGCGTGAATTGTGGTCGCGACTCGCAAAACATCAAACGTGCTGACAACGAGTTGACTACAGAGTGTATCCTTTGCGAACGGCGCTTCGAATAGAAGTACGTTGAAAGGACCTTTCGGCATGTGATGAATGGGGAAGTAGTCACCAGAGAAGCAGCTGAATGCAGTGCATACAAATTTGACAGGGGAGGCCTATTGTACCCTGGAGGTGAGTCAGCCACGCTCGTGCTAGAGGATGCATTCACATTTTTTTCAACTGAGAAGCTTTATGCTTTCAGTGTGCATGACTTTATGCAGTTCTCGAGCAGTTTAACACTCCGCCAAGTGGGATGCGAGCTCCATCGCAAACAGCCCACCCCTAAAACGATCCAGTTCGTGGTGCTAAAGGGGCACTAAAGGTTAATATTAAGTCAACGTGGACTGTTGAAATACCATCCCAGAAGCCTCGAAACGCTTGTTTCATGCGAAGAGATTTACTTTAAGAGAAAATGCGTTCTGAAGCGTCCGCGTACCTCTAGCGCAGTTCAAATCGCCCGCCCTCCGATCGAAGAGTGGTGACGTCATGGTCCCATAGTGACGTTGCGCCGTGAGTAAAACGGCGCCCGCAGACGGCGCTACGGCTTTTCTGCGTAAAACGCGAACGCGTGGCCAGAAACAGAGCCATGACAGAGCCGACAGCAGCGCGAAAGTGGAACTAAAGGTGGCTAGCGGAAGGGAAAGCGCGAGACGATAAGCTGGTTCTTTATTTTATGACGCCAACTTCGACGCTCGTTGCAGTGGACGACCCTGACGACACATTGGCTCGCTATGCTGGGCTCGACTTCAGCGATTTAAGCACTGATGAACGTGACCTGCTGCTGAGGGCTCGTGCTGCCGGCGTGGTTGCGTACTACTACGACGGCAACTGTTTGTCATGGCTGCACATATTTGCACATTTGTAGCTTTTCCTTCGTGAAAACCAAATGCCGCACTCACCGCCCCGTATTCGACCTGCAGTTCTTGCGCTTCAGAGAATGCAGGCAAGACCAAGGCAACAGCGCTACGGGAAAGCATTGCTTAAGAAGGCACTCCACACGACTTCAGTAAGTCGGCGTTGAACTCGTAATCCTCTGGACGAAAGTGAAGCGAGCATACTATATGATATTTCGGCTCTTTGCCATCGCACTGTGGCAGAAGTACGGCACTTAACCACTTCGAACGGGGAGGTTCACTCGTTGGCACACAGTGGCAAGTAACGTTGGATTTGCCGCTGCAACTACCCTTGACCAATTTCCGCATACCGTTCGCGCATCCCACGACATCACATGGACGTGGCATTCTCGCTGCTTGTTCAAAATGCAAGTTTCGCGAGCCAGCAGAACCAGCGCGGCACGACGCGATAACGAAACAACTGAAACTCCAAAGCGCGCACGGCGCGGAGTCGAGCGAAAACGAAACCTTTCGACCATCCATACTACTGAAGGGTAACGTCAAAATGTTACTGTTTTCTTAGAATCGAACAGAAATAGACTAGTAGCATTTTCTTCCGTCTTATAACCTAATGAAATGATCTTTTTAATACGAGTAGTTGAGTACTAGTGACGTAAATTATGATGAGGAGTGCTTTCGTCATCGGGCTAGTACCGGAATGTCGCTGGGGGGTCTCAAATCGTGTCATCCATTTACTTCAATTTCTCGGTTACTAAAGCTCTGTTCGCGATTATACTGACGCCTTAGAGGTTCTAGAGCATTGCTTTATCACTTTAACTTGACTTCATAGTAACCTTTAGTGTCCTTTTAACTAGGCTGCACTTTCTCACATTGAACAAGGACAAGGCTCTTCAAAGAGGGCGGCTCGTCCAGAGTGGCCCCCAACCCGTCCAGAACGGCCTTCAAATGTGATCGTCGTCCTTTTTTAAACCGCATGGCTGCGATATGCTGCGCGTTCCGGTGTTGCAAATAACGTAACTTTCCATTGTCTGCTCTCCGAAGAAGTGTCACCCTTCATAATAATGCATCTACGAGCTGCAAACATGTGGTGATATTTGCGCCGCGCTCCACATAAAAAATTCAAACGCGACCCAAAATGAACACGACGCGCGTGCTAGCTGCCGTGCGCCGCCGCCTTCAAAAGCTGAGCACCAGTAGTGTTCCTGTATATGCTCCCGCAGGGAGCATATACTACAGGAACACTACTGGTGCACAGGGAGCATATACAAGAACACTACTGGTGCACAGCTTTTACTACTGGTGGTACTACTACTTTTACTACTGGTACTTTTGGTGCACAGCAACACTACTGTGTACAGGAACAGCTGGTGCACACTACTGGTGCACAGTGCATTGTGTTCCTGTAATGCTCCCTGCGGGAGCATATACAGGAACACTATGCACCAGTTGCTAGTAGCGCCACCTGCAACTTTCATCGCTCCTCTGTGCAGCCAACCGGCTCCCGCCCGTCGCACCTTCTGGCCATCGTATGCCTGCCCCTCCCTTTGCGAAGGCGCCGACGGCACTGGTCCACTGCCAGTCGGTGCGCTGATTCCGGTCTCAAATACTTGCCTCGTTGTATCGCGAAATGAGAACACGAATGTGTATAACGAATGTATAACACGAATGAATTCGGATGCGTAAAAAAGAAATGTGTGCGCGTACCTTTCGTCATGATGACCACCGATGAGACAATAAATGTGTTCGTACCTTTGTTCCAAATTCTGTGTCACCTCTTTGTCGTGCGCTATACAGCGTCGTGGTCATCCACCGTCACAGAGTGGAATGGGTCATGTTTCCTTTTTTTGTCAGTTTCGGTATGGAAAAAAAAAGTATTCGGGTGGGCTCTTTGGTGATTCATCCACTCGTATTCCAAACGTAAGATTTCGAACACAGGCTGCTCTATATTTCCGCAATCAGAAACTGTAAGCTTCTTACGCGGTCGAATATTTAGTTTAAGTCAATGTGGTGTTCTCGCTTCGCAGATGCAGTCACCGTGCCGATGTCGTAGTGCGTTGAAGCACGTAGCTTGCAACTGCGGATATGTGAAATAATTGCCATCGAGTTGCTTTTACTACAGTGCACTAGAAAATATACTTCTAGTTCATTCGCAACTTTCACGGCCTATAGGGGGCGCCACCTTAAATCCAACATGGCTGCCCGAGAGATTAAGAACTAGAGCAGTCGGTGCAGTGCTGCGGTCGTCTTGCTCAGTGACATGTTGTTTCGCGTCGTCATGTTGAAATCTCTCTTCAATTTACACGCCCGCTGTCGTTAGCCTGCGTAATGGCTCATATTGGGCGAGCAGAACGCAGGATTCGAAGCCTGTTTGAAGGCGAGGAAGTCCTAAACGCTGGTCATCTTGTGTACTGCGGCATAAAAGTATGCACGTCGACGTCCGTGACTGTTGAAGGACTTTGCATACAAACTCCGCGACGATGTTATTAAGAGAAGTGACCATGCTTTCTATTTGTTCTTCTATTAATCTGACCTCTTTGAACGGGTACCACGAACTTTTATACGGTGCTCTCTGCAAGCTGTTACTTAGACCGCTTGAATAAGCCGCCGTGTCGAGAAAAAAAAAAAAAACCTTCCTGGTGTCGCGCGACCGAAGTTCATTACATCGACGGCGGGAAAAGCTGCCCTAAAGCAGCGTTTTATGTGCGAAAATTTCTTGTCTAGTTATCCCTGGCTGTGTTCACAAAGCTGGATGTTGAACACGAGAAGTAAACAAAAAAAAAATATCTGACCGCTTTTGCGAGCTATATATGCGATAACCGTTCACCCTTGTAATTTAGTTACTGCGCTTTATGCGTGCTGTTCAAGCTACAGTCTTGCGGTAGTTTTACAGCCTGCGTGAGTCCTACCGCGTCTTGCCTATAGACAGATCAAGCGATACATAGCCGATATTTACCGGTCCGCGGCAATGCTCGCTTCATTCTTCCAGTTATCTTTATAAAATAATATACGCGCAGATCAGCTCAGGGTTCGTTACGCGAACACTGCACAGTAGTTCAACATTTGTTGGACTAAGATTTGTTACCTTACGAGTGCAGTCATGCGCGCCTGTGCACACGTTGCAGATGCGCATCGAAGTGGCAGACGATGTACGAATTCCAGGTCCCTCTACGCCTGTTTCACTTTGCTTCGATGCACAAATGAGAAACTCATCTTTCTGTTCGAAAATGGTGGAATGTCAAGCCGGCGTTGCAGAGCACGAATGCATGAACAAGAACAAGAAATTTTGAAGCAGGTACAAGGCTTCACGGAGAATGTTTGCGCTCCAACGTAGCCGCAAAGGCATGAGTGGCAAGAACGCAAGCATCAATCATCCTACAACACATTTGAGTTAAGATTGCGCATTATTTCTTTCCCCGCATCTATGCCTGCGTCTTTACGATGGTGCGTCTATTCGCGATTTCAAGTGCTCGGAATCGTCGCTCATCTGTCGTATTCCAAAAAAGTCCTCCGGCATGAAGTGCGCACTGCAAACCTTCATAGCTTCTGTGACAGCTTTGCCAATCCGCAGCTTAATAATCAATTTCTTCCTCATGGACGCAGCCGCTGGGAATGAGTGAAGGCTCACATCACCTACCGCATAACTACCGCTCGGCACCCATTGCGGCACGCAGCAAATACGGTTACTCCTATGTTTGCTCATTCTGAACATGTTAAGTGTCCTTCAGGATCCCACGGGAGCTTTGAACGCGTTAAAACATCGACCTAAAGTGAAGGAAAAGCGTACTCAACACCAATACGCTACCCGAACGGGCGGCAGCCAGCGGCGAGTATAATCTTTCGATTGCTTCCGGCCGCCGCCGTACGTGAAAGTTGCGAATACCAAGGCCGATCTGTACTCTCCCTAGCTGTTTGTTTGCCACATCAAGGCGTACTCGTGCTAGTACTCGTCAACTCAGTTCGAGTCGTGCATTTGAGTTTCAATACTTCGGTGCCTTGCATTCCTTCCGTTATCGCCTGTTGAGTTGGTTACGCTAGAATCTTACACGCGCGCCGAGGGAAAGTCGTTTGCAGAACACGCTTCTTTCATCATTAATGTTTCCAGTGAATGGGAGCTAAACTGCACAGGGCAGTATATTTTTCGAATCCGGGTATAATATGCAGTAATTTACCGCGGAATGAAAAGAAAAAAATTGTAGCTTTTTTGCGTTTTTCTTTCTTCCTGTTCTGTTTTTCGAAGGAACTTAAGAATTGAGGGGTTTAAAGGCAGCTGTAGCCTTCGCAGCGCTGGTGGCATTCCGTCTTGTCGAGCTGGACAAGCTTCAGTGACATACAGCTGTGAGTGGCGTTGAGACACACCGCGCGTGCTGAAACTGTGCATCGCTTTCGTTCGCGCCCCTCCACAGCGGCGGTGGCGCGTGGGTGGAGGAGGGGTTTCATTACTCTCTCTCTCTCAGTTCGTGGCTCCTGCAGGCGTTGGCGTCCACCGGCATGCAGGCGTGCTTGTGCGCAGCGTAAACCGCGTCGCAGTTTTGTGCAGAGTAGCTGCGTTGAGAGGCGCACAAAAAAGGGAGGCTGTTCGCGCGTGTGCTCGGCTCGGGCTTTCTTTTAGTACGTCTGTTTTCCCCCATCGTGATCGGAGAACGCTGGGTTGCGAAGGCCGCCCTACACGGGCTCTCGTACTGCCGTGGCGACGGCGTGCCACCGCGCCTGAACATCTGCTGTGAGTGTCGCTGTGTCGAGTTCATTGGTAGGAGCTGACAGAGCCAGCTGTACGCGCAGAGCCGTCACGCTGGAAACAAATACGGTACTGCAAAAGGGAAAGTCGGGCTTGACAGTCGAATCGAAGCTCGTATAGGAGCGGCGCGCGTGGTTGTATACGAGCACTGATGAAGTGCCAGGGAAAGAAAGTAGCTGCACTTGGACTGTACTTATCACCACACCTCGTGCTGCTTCGTTGCCGTATTAACTGTATAAAGTTTATGTCGTTGTAACAGATTTAGCCTGAAGAAGTAAGACTTCCATGAGAGCCGGGTCACATCGTGAAGCGCATTTTAGAAACGAACGCTAGATTTAAATATTTTGACAAGTGCACGCGGCTCTCCGTTTAACTCCGTCGTCTTTGTCTCGAGGGGCACGCACTCGGTGTCGCGCGGTCGCCCTTCCGCTAAGGGAGTTCGAGCTTTTGGTCAAGGGAGATTACGGCGGCTGAAGGGAGTAATCTCGTGCCCACACTGCTGTTGTAAAACTGAGAATTGAATCATTATTTGCATTAAAACTAATGTCGTGTGTGTTTAGAACATTTCTGTTGAATTAAATAAAAGTTCAAGCACAATTCACCAGAACCTAATATGCTTGCTGCTGAACCATACTCTCGACCGCTTGGCGCCGTGTCTTCCTCCTTTTTCAGGTCGTTTGCACGAACCCAGCAGAAGCGGGTCGAGTCTGCTTGTCGAGCTGGAATACGCCTGTCGAGTTCGTGTAAATGCCTGCCAGTTGGGCTGAACAAGCGTCGAGTCTAGCTCAGTCAGCCCGACTGCGTGGGGCATAGGTTGACCTAGCTCGCGACCCGTTTGCAGCGTGCGTTGTCAGGATTGGGGGCTCAATCCCATCGTCCGTGGTCCTTTGCCAAGATTGGAGTACGGCATGAATTCGGAGGTAGCTGGCCCATGCCGTCGTCCAACTTATTTACGCTGAGATCGTTGTTGAAGTGAAGAACTGCTTCTCATCGAGAACGAGGAAAAGGGTTTATTTACAGAAATTAAATCAGTCTAACATGACTGCTTGAGAAAAAGAGTATTAGTCCAACAGGACTGCATGAGAGAAGTGACTCAGTCTAACATGACTGCTCAAGAGAAGTGTCCTCAGCATTCGCACAACCACAGTTTTTATACACTCGATGCGCCGGTCCTACGATGCGGCGACTGTTCGTTTACTCATAACCAACTCGCCGCTGCTCTGCAGACCAGTTTACGTACACAAAGGCAACCGCGCTCTGTACACAGAGGCAACCGCGCGGGGTGCCGTTCCGGGAAACTATCGGCGCCGATCGAGGGTCGCTCGTTGTTCCGTGCTAGGCCGAAGCGTGAGACGCTCCAAAATACGTCGTCCCCACGGCAGCTTGTCCATGCGTGTCAAATCAGCTCCGCGTTGGGGAACTCCGAAATCATTGTTCACACACCGAACTAGTTCCGTCACAATGTCGAAGGGGCTGGAGTAAGGCGGCGGATTCCAGCGCAAAGGCCGCTTCTTTGAACGCCTCCCAGCTGCAGCGACGGAGAGGGAGAGGTGCGCGTCGTGTCGCCCTGTCGTAACTGTGTGGCAATCTTCTTTCACAGCTCGCCATTCTTGACAGCGCCTCCATGGCCCGGAAAGTCTCCACTGTCTAGCGCTGACAACCGCTAGGCAGGAAGAGAACGGCTGCTGGTCAGGGGGGGATTGATGTCTTGGCTCGCAGCGACCACTTGTGCATTGATGTCACCGCCCCAAAACATCCAACAAGGACAGGCAACTGCAAAATGAACCCCACAACACGGCTCTGCGCCGAGATGACGTGCATTGGCTCTCACTTTAGACTCGCTAGGCTTCAAAAAAAAAAAACAACAACAACATAAGTGCAGAAACAAAAAAAAATGCTACATTTCACTATGCCAATTTCTGAAGCAAATTCCTGCTGACAAATTCAGCAATTAATGGAGGGAATTCTGCTGAATGAGAGGGGATTTTCTTCGCCTAAAGAAAAGCTAACACTAGTAACCCCAAAATTTAGGCGGGACCCTCAAACGCAGAATTCAAATTAGCCTGCTCAAACCATCCGCATTGCTATGCAACTTTCCCTTCTTATATCTAACGGAGAAGTTGTACTCTTGGAGAGTGAGGCTCCATCGGAGCAAGCGGCCGTTTTTGTGTGACATTTGATTGAGCCACGTCAGAGGACAGTGGTCGGTCTCGAAGATGAACTTCGCTCCGTACAAGTAACACGACAACTTCTGGGCTGCCCAAACCAAACAAGCGCATTCCTTCTCTGAAGCGCTGTAGGCTTCCTCTCTTACATTTAGTTTACGGCTGGCATAGAGGATAGGATGCTCCTCGTTATCGTCGCCGACCTGACTAAGTACCACGCCCATACCTCTGTCGCTTGCGTCGCATTGAACTATGAATTCCTTTGTGTAGTCTGGCGCGCGAAGCACAGGGCGAGAAACCAATAGCGTTTTCAAACTTTGAAAAGCGTTCTCTTTGTCCTTATCCCAGTGTACGTTACTCGGTGCTCCCTTTCGGAGGGCGTCTGTTAATGGACTTGCCAATTGCGAGTACTTTCGGAATGTACCGTTGATAGTACCCCACAAGTCCCAAAAATGAACGAAGGTCCGTTTTCGTGCGCGGCTGAGAAAAATCTCCAATTATCGCTATTTTCAGCTCAGCCGGCCGTCTCATGCCCTGACCGACAACATGGCCCAGATGAGTAACCTGCGAACAACCAAACCTACACTTTTCCGCTTTCATCGTTAAGTCGACTTTAAACGTACGAAGCCTCGCATTCTTGTCGTAATAGAATTTGGCGTTCCTTTGAGCTATTTCCATGTTCTTTCCGACTAGTTCTTGGGTTGCGCTTAGCCGCTCCAGTAAATTTAGCACGTATTCAACCACGGTTGGACTCTCCCCTCTTTCCTCCCACATCTCTCTTAACATTCTCAGTGGAGACCGGAGTGTCCTCCCATACACTAGTTCTGCTGGTGAGAACCCTGTCGCCTCATGTGGAACCGTTCGCAAAGCAAACAAAGTTGCCGGCAGACAGTTCTCCCAGTCCTCCTTGTGCTCGTAACAGAGCGCACGCAAAACTCGCTTAAGCACCGAATGCCACCTCTCTACACTGTTTGACTGAGGGTGATAGACAGAACTGTGTATTAACTTTACCCCGCACTTTTGCAAGAATGTGGAAGTCAGTGCGCTCGTGAATACTGACCCTTGATCTGCCTGAATTTCGGCTGGAAACCCAACTCGTGCAAACACTGTCAAAAGCGCGTCTACTACTTCAGTGGAGCTGAGCTCTTTCAAAGGGATTGCTTCTGGAAACTTCGTAGCCGGACACAGCATGGTAAACAAGTACCTGTAGCCTGATTTTGTTTTTGGAAGAGGCCCTACCGTGTCTATTACAAGCCGTCTGAAAGGCTCTGTTATTAAGGGCACTACCTTCAGTGGAGCTTTCCAAGTCTCTCCTGGTTTACCAGAACGCTGGCAGGCGTCGCATGATCTTACAAAGTTTTCTACATCTTTGAAACAGCCAGGCCAGTAGTATTCCATAAGCAATCTTTCCTTTGATTTGTTTATGCCTAGGTGGCCGGACCACCCATTTCCATGACAAAGACTCAAAAGGTCCTGCCTATACTTAGTAGGTATGACTAACTGATCTAAAATCCTACCCTTTCGATCTCTGTAATGCCGATACAACAATCCTCCTCTCTCATGTATCGTTACGTTGCGCCTAGCAATGCCTTCTTTAGCTGTGTCATGTAATTTTGCTAAGCTCTCATCATTCTTTTGCTCAGCTGCCAGTGACTCTCTATCCACGCGTAAGAGTTGATCAAAGTTCTTTGAGGCCGGTGATAATAACGACCCTGTCTCGCTTGTGAGCGCGTCTGCTTGCTCTTCCTGCAGGCTAGAACTCTGACACTCTAGTGCTACGCTCTCATTGAGCTGGTCAGCTGGCAGGCTCTCCTCAACTGTTCTTTTGTCCCTCGGGCCTAGCTCGGATTCGGGCATTGAAGTTATGCCCTTTTCTGCTTCCGCTGGAGGAGCTTGAGCATTTTCAGCCGAAAGCGCCGCGATCTTACGAGCTTGGCCTCGGGTCAATGCCTGTACTATGCCCTCTCCCAGTTTGAGCCCTCTGTCACGCAGTAACTGATTCGAACGATTCGAAAAGATGTAGGGATACTGCAGTGACAAAAATTTGGAAACTGCAGCCTCAGTCTCTAGCTCCCCGAATGGTCCACTGATTTTGACTTTGGCCATGGGCAGACACACGCTGTGTTCTTCTACAACCTGTTTTATCCATGCTACATCTCCGGTGAAGTCATCTACCATCACGTAAGACGGATGGACAATGTCCAGCGTGGCGGCACTGTCTCTTAGCACTCGGCATGGTTTTCCATTAACTTGCAGGTCGTGGAGATATGGACTTAAAAGTTCCATATTCTCATCCTTTTCCTCCACGTAGGAAAAAACTACGCTAGACTTCTCGCAGTTTACAGCTATGTCCCAGTTTGTGGCATTTGTAACAGCGAATTGGTCTAACAGATTCGAATTTTCTTTTCTGTTCTTTTTGTGCGGTTTCTCCGTTAAGTTTCTCCTCGCTCTTTTCTGCGGGCTTTTCCGCCATGTCTACAGGCTCGGATCGTCTAGTTTGCGCACCCTTTTTGAACGGAAATGGTTTCCGCGGTCCATTTCGACCGTCCCAGTTTCCCTCCTCGGCGTTCAATTTTCTACGGGTTGCGTACTCTTCGGCTAATTCAGCCGCCCTTTCCACAGTGTTTACATTACCTCTGTCTTGCACCCACAGTTTCACAGCTTGGGGGATGGTTTTGTAAAACTGCTCTAGACACATGCATTCAATGATCATGTCTCTGCTGTCGTACGCTTCCGCGCTTTTAAGCCACTCGACTAGGTTGGCCTTTAAGCTATACGCAAACTCCGGATAGCCCTCGCTATCTTTCTTGCCTGTGCTCCTAAACCTTTGCCGAAAAGCTTCGGCTGAAAGGCGGTATTTCTTCAGGAGACTAGCCTTAACTTTCGCATAATCATATGCATCCTGCACACTCAATCTGGCGATTACTTCCGCCGCCTCACACGGCAACATAGACAGCAACCGCTGTGGCCATGTACTCGGACCGAAGTTCATCTTTTCGCAAGTCCTTTCAAAATTGCTTAGGAACAAGCCTATGTCGGTCCCGACCTCAAATGGCTTTAATAGCCTGTCCATGCGGTACGATTCTGCCTCACTTGATCGACCCAGAGCTCCTTCACTTCCTTGAGACAACTCCAAACGTCTGTTTTCAAGTTCAAGTTGCATTTTTCTTATCTCGCGATCTTTATCGCGTTCCTCTCTCTCTCTATCCCGTTCCTCTCTCTCTCGTTTTTCTCTGTCTCGTTCTTCTCGTTCTTTTTCCCGTTTCTCTCTCTTTTTGAGAAGTTCCAATCCCATTTCAATATCTTGCTCACTGGCCT
Source organism: Dermacentor albipictus (assembly GCF_038994185.2). NCBI lineage: Eukaryota > Metazoa > Arthropoda > Arachnida > Ixodida > Ixodidae > Dermacentor > Dermacentor albipictus. The sequence goes on from NC_091824.1 coordinate 19,872,309, forward strand.
GATTGGAAATTAGCTCCAATAATTCCGATTTGAGCATTTCCTTGCGTACATCTAGGCCCAGTTCCTCACCAACAATCAACAACTCGTCTCTCAGCAGTGTCCTTAACTCCATGACTGCTGCTTTACTGCCTTGATTCTGCTCTCTAAATCTAGCTAGGAAAACACAACCTAGCTAACACACAACAATCTAGCTTCCCTTCTGTTCTAAACAGAACAACCACAAAATGAAGCCTAGAGAGTCAAAGCAAAAACCAAGCACTCACCGCAGATACAGCACCATGTCGCAAAGTCCATCTCACCGCTGTCAGCCAGTTGTCAGGATTGGGGGCTCAATCCCATCGTCCGTGGTCCTTTGCCAAGATTGGAGTACGGCATGAATTCGGAGGTAGCTGGCCCATGCCGTCGTCCAACTTATTTACGCTGAGATCGTTGTTGAAGTGAAGAACTGCTTCTCATCGAGAACGAGGAAAAGGGTTTATTTACAGAAATTAAATCAGTCTAACATGACTGCTTGAGAAAAAGAGTATTAGTCCAACAGGACTGCATGAGAGAAGTGACTCAGTCTAACATGACTGCTCAAGAGAAGTGTTCTCAGCATTCGCACAACCACAGTTTTTATACACTCGATGCGCCGGTCCTACGACGCGGCGACTGTTCGTTTACTCATCACCAACTCGCCGCTGCTCTGCAGACAAGTTTACGTACACAAAGGCAACCGCGGTCTGTACACAGAGGCAACCGCGCGGGGTGCCGTTCCGGGAAACTATCGGCGCCGATCGAGGGTCGCTCGTTGTTCCGTGCTAGGCCGAAGCGTGAGACGCTCCAAAATACGTCGTCCCCACGGCAGCTTGTCCATGCGTGTCAAATCAGCTCCGCGTTGGGGAACTCCGAAATCATTGTTCACACACCGAACTAGTTCCGTCACAATGTCGAAGGGGCTGGAGTAAGGCGGCGGATTCCAGCGCAAAGGCCTCTTCTTTGAACGCCTCCCAGCTGCAGCGACGGAGAGGGAGAGGTGCGCGTCGTGTCGCCCTGTCGTAACTGTGTGGCAATCTTCTTTCACAGCTCGCCATTCTTGACAGCGTGTAAACGCGGACGAGTCGGGCCCGTCAGCGCCGAGACTTGCGCGGGGCCACTGCGGCGTCGAGATTTAGGCGCCCGCAGCGGGAATAGTATGCGGGACAAGGCGAAGACAAGCACTGTGCAGTGCAATCTCATCGCAGTTGTCTGATGAAGACGGCAGCGGGGACCCGAAGCACGGTTCGTCTCGACTCGACAGTGTGCGCCGTCGCTGTCCGGACTCGACAGAAGCGAGTCCGTGCAAACGCGGTCACGTCGGCATCGGTCGGACCGATTTTTGGCTCGACCCGCTCGCGTCGGGTTCAAGTAAGCGTAGCCCTTCGTTGTGCTAGTCGCGCAGTGGTCGGTGTGGTCACTCGTGCTTGGCACCTGCACAGTAGACAACAGGAAAGGAAAGCTCGGGAGATCACCGTGCACGATACGTTGCGTTTTGAGCTCAGTTTGCAGCAGCTCGGGTAACAGAACGCAGAACATATGCTCGCTAGGCCGTGAATATTGTGCCAATTCTAGTACACTGTACCGCAAAGAAACGCACGGATAAGCACAGGGGCGTCGCTGTCTAGCACTGCTATATTTGGCGAGCCCACTTTCATATTTAACGAATTTCACGTCATGTACATTAACTAATGTGTTATAGGAGAAGTGTTAAATAAAATAGTTGCGAGCGTAATCAGAAGTAACATTTTTTGTACGAAAACGGGTGACACTGCAGTTATGATTTAATGGCATCCCCTTGGTGACAAATAGTCACCTATATAGCTTGCTTGATTTATTCAGGTGTGCTACACACGTTTTTTTTTTAAATCTATCATTTTTGTACGCATCTCCTTAATCTTGTTTTCCCCCTTCAAAATCTACCTTGTACCGCTAGCTATGACTGTAAGAGATCCAATCGTGTCAGTCTCTTCCCTGCTTTATTGTCCACCTATACTCAAAACGTCTCTTGCTTATCTCGACTGCTGACCGGTTGACGCATCCGTCCACTTTTAAAGCCAAGCGCTTCTGGAAGGTCTACGTTACCTACAGTGGCGTAGCCAGCAATTTCGTTCGTGGGGGGCTCACTTTGCAGCTCGGCCTCCTCCTTATTGAATTAGCCGAGGGATAACTATATATATATATATATATATATATATATATATATATATATATATATATATATATATATATATATATATATATAATTTCCGTCTCATAAAACTCCTTGGGTTGCTGCCTCAAAAATCTGTAAATGACTACACGTCATCTTCCGACACGAATCTGGTTCCCTTGAGCAGTTTTGTCGAATTTTACCAAATGTGGAAGACGCAAGGCAACAGGTCTGGGCTGCATGAGGGATGTTGCAGCGTTTTCCACTTGAACTTTGCCAGTTTTGTATTAACCACATCAGTGACGTGGGAACGGGCAATGTCGTGAAGCAATATGTTCCCAATACTCAATTTCCCACGTCGTTTGTTCTTGATTGGGACACGCAGCCGATCCTACCTTTCACAATATCTGAAAGGATTTAGAGTCTCTCCAGGTTTTGAAAATTCTATCAATAATGGCCCCTAACGATCTAAAAAGAAGTCAACAATTTTCCGGCAGAAATGACGGCCTTTGATTTCCTTGGGAGTGGTGAATTCAAATTTTTCCACTGTAAGCTTTGCCGTAGTGTTTCAGGCTAGTAGTAGCGGCGCCATGAGTCATCCCCGGTCACAATAGCAGACAAAAAGTCGTCACCTTCTCCTGGGGTTCTTTGACGTGCACTTAAATCTAAGTACACGAGTGTTTTCGCATTTCGCCTCCATCGAAATGCAGCCGCCGTGACCGGGATTCAATCCCGCAACCTCGTGCTCAGCAGCCCAACACCATAGCCACTGAGCAACCACGGCCTTTTTAATTGTGTTGGGGGTGATTGCATGGTGGCTTTGGCCCGGCCATGAATCGTATTTGTAACTTTCATGTCCTTCTTTGGACAGTTTGCTACAACGCTTCACAGTGGCCAATGAAACGCAATGTTCAACGCATACGGCAGCCATACGGCGAATAATTCCTTTTTGGGAAACATCTTCATTTGTCAAAAACATCACGACACCAAGCTGTTCAACTTTTGGAGTGTGCATTATGTCACGCAACCATGTTCAACCCAGTGTATAAGAGCATTAAAGAACATTTAACCTCACCTCTGCATGTCACTTGTAAATGAGATGCGTATGTTCTACGCGCACGCCTCGAAAATAATGAACCGAATCATTATTGCGCGGGGCGGGTTGTCTCACTTTCATTTGACTCGCCTACGTACATTAGAAATGCGAAGATACAGCTTGATACAGTACAAAAAATTGTCTCTGGAAACAAAGTTCACTGCGCATATGCACAAAACCTCGGAACAAGATATTTAAATATATGCATAAGTCACCAATAAACCTACGCTCCTTAGAAAAAGTCACTATATATAATGCGTCAAACAAGGCAAATAAACAGGTTGCGCAACCACAGATTCACAGATCACAGCACCCCACCTACCTCCACTCCCAAAATATATTGCGTGCGACGGAAGGCGGCGCGCGTCCTCCCCGCTTTTCTTCCTTGCGCACACAAGACTGAGCCACCATCATCGGCTCCACTCCTCCCCCTCCCCCCCCCACGCTTTCACTCGCACATTGAGCATGCGGCGCGCGGTCACGATCTTATCGCCCTTGGCCTTTATTTATACGGAACATGAGGGCAACGGCAGGAATGCGCATGGAGTCTTCATATACCTCCTATTGCAATAATACAATAGTATCCGGCAACTGAAGCGACCCGTGATTCATTACTTTCCGCAAAAGAAGGAACAAGATCGAACTTTCACCATGCGGCAATTCGCTGCGCCGCAACAATGTCTTCTTTTTTTCTTTTGTGGGGCGGGGGGCGGCGAAATAGAATAATGCCAAGGAAAGCATGTTGGCTATAATCGAATGCCTACTTTGGGCACCTAGTGTGGCTACCGAAGGAATATCGAAGAAAACCTGTGACGCTTGGTGCACAGAAAACCATACGCATACTGCTCGGTATCCTACACGGGCGAGACAAAATTTTTCGGAGAGGTTGCGCTCAAGCGAACGCGTTGCAATCCGTCGAGTCCCCGCAGTGCTGGCGGCGAGCGACTATGCATTGTTTCTCTTTCTCGTCTGCTAGCCAGAAAGCGTCCAAAACTTGCCAGGTGAAAATGCAGTCGGCCAGAGAAAAACAAACGCGCATCCAAGTGCGCCGCGCGGTTGTCGATGCAGCACGAGTAAAACGCATGCGCTCTGGCTGGATCGGCAGCCCGCGGGTTGCGAGAACGAAAAAAAAAATGAGAAAGAGGCTCAATATATCCTCGCGAATAAAAGCCTAGGTAGAAAAATAAATCAGAGCTTAGTTACAATGGTGTCTTTAGTGTCTTGACATGGATGCTTTGGCGCAGGTGAAAAAAAAAAAGTTCATATTCTTTTCTGTGACCTGACGGCACAAATGAACCACCACAACGCTTTGTCTCATCGGACCTCGCTGCGTGCTTTGTCAACTTGTCTGATAATATGTTGATTTGGCTTGTCTCGTTGTATGGCCCGATGTACGACTTTAGAAAACTCGATGCACCTTTGGCGTCAAATGTTTACAACAGCATTAAACCCACAAAGTTCCGGTATTAAAAATCTAAAGCACGACTTTGGAAATGTCAGTGCACCTTTCGCATCAAAATGTTATGAGAACTTTATAACCACAAAGTTTCAGAATTGACATCCAAGCGCTCTGTAGATTCCGCGGCCTCGCGAGATGCCGAGACGAGCCCGCTCGCCATCAAAACACCCTTGAAATTTTGTGCTCGGTGGGGCTTCTTGCGTTACGATATGTGACTCCCGATGCATGGGCGTTGCCGCGAAATCTAGATCGATTTCGCAATGTTCGCGCTAAAATGTCTTTTCGAGCGTGAATTAAGGACATTCTAGACAAAATCGAGCATGATTTCCGGCGCCGGGAGTTGTTTTGGTCGGCGGCACATGACAGCACGAAAAAATTTCGGGGGGGGCTGAAGCCCCATAAGCCCCCCCCCTGGCTACGCCCCTGGTTACCTACGATCCTCACTGGATGAATCCCTTTGCATTCCATCAGCATGTGCTAAGTGGTCTCCGGATTTTTGCTGCAGCATACACACGGCTCACCTAATTTTGAATATTTGCTCCGGTATGTTTTTGTCCTTAGGCGTCAAACAGCAAGGTATTGCCTTGTGTGCTATCGTGCAGATTTTCCCTTCCAATTTCTTCTCGTTCTTGTAAATCTCCATGGTCCTTTTTGTTTCCATTCCTTGCATCCAATTATCTGTCTATTTCTCTCTCGTTCTTTCCGATGACTCCTGGTTGTCTATTTACAGTTTCAATGACCCTGTACTTCGTTGCCAGCTTTCTTGACCTCTTCCTCCATTCTGTGTCCACGCTTTTCAAATACAGATACCTGTGCACTTTGGCTGCCCATTTATTTTAATCCGTTCCCAAGTCTTTCTTCAAAACTAATTTTGCTCTGCTTCTCTGACTTCAGAAGAAGCCCAACCCATGTCACGCTACACTGCCTCATTTGTAGTTTTACCGTGGCTTCCCAAAGCCAACCGGCCTACCGATCTTTGGTTACCGCTGCTGGACGCTCTTCTGACGGCTTCTTTTAACAGCTGGCTGTTGGCCACGTGACACGTTTTAACTCCCTTTTAAGGAAGTCTGGCGTTCCTGTACCCCAAAGGAGTTCGTGCGTGCCCTTGTGAGCCTCTTCGCTCTACTTTCCCACTGCTGTTGCTCCTGCTGTCTTGCACGCTGCGTCGGGAGGGGCTTCAGGGCGAGCATGCTGGAAATGAGACGCCAGGAGCCCGTTTGGGCATTGCACCGCGTCGCATGTGCACAATGTCCTCTGGAGTTCCCTGTGCGTCGCCACAATACCCTCTGCACGGCTGTAATTATCCGCGACTCCCCGCAAAAGCATCGCAGAAACTGCAGCGCTTACCTTTCTATACTAACGTGCAACCGTCAAGATTGTAATTACTATATAGAATAGTAGAGAGGAGGTAGGGAGAGCATGCAGAGAATGGGTAGAACCGACGCAGCCACGAAACGAGTGAATTACAGCCTTGGCGCTCTTCGCTTGCAACTCGTGTTTGTCCAGGGCGGGAGAGGGAAAAGGCGAGGAAACGCTTCTGGATAAATTTCAGTTCAAGGCACGGTACAATACGGTACGTTTCTCCTACATCCGAAAAATAAGCATCATGTAAATTTGTCAAGCGGACAACTGACACGGTCGACGTCCGCACTCTAGGCGACACTATAGCGGAAGCAGTCACACGTCAGATCAACACTTATGGGCCCGCCGCGGCAGCCACATTTCGACGGGGGCGAAATACGAAAACTCTCGCCTACTTGGATTTTACGTGCAGCTTCCACTACGGCGTGCCGGGTAATCCGATTGTGATTTTGACACGCACAGCCCCATAATTCAATTAGTGTTTAACACTTCTGCCACGGCGCTCTGCGAGGTAATGACAATACTAACCTTCTCAGAGGTTATGAACAGTGGCGCACAACAACGCCTCAAGCAAACGCCTCTCGATGCGTGTTCAGTGTGCTACGCAAACAGCAGTGGTGCAAGCAAGTTAACATTTACCATCAACGCAACACTCTCGTATTGAATTATAAACGCTGAAGAAATTGAACATTCGCCGTCAATCAAAGCAAACAGCACAGAAAGCTTCGTCCACGTCGATTCCCGCAGTGTGTTGGATCCGCATAATTTTTTCTGTTCAACGGTTTCATTCTTTTTCGCCAATGTTCACCTTTCCTTTTGTTCGTTATATTCTTAACCTTATTGCGCCTAATTTTAAGAACGGACTCTTTTGGTGGCACCCGCAAGTGGCTCGGTATAAAGACCACTCTTGCGTCTACTTGCCCGTTTGCTAGTGACGCGTCGAGATGACGCCTGCACTTTTGCTGCCGAGGCGAGATCACAAAGGAAGTCTGCAACGCCATCACTTCCCGTGAAGAGGAAAACGGGTTTTCAGAAGTTGGTGTACCCGTTTGTCCCGAAGCGAGCAGTTTGGGCGCCGTCATATTGCTAAAACGACGTTCCATTCGTATACCGAAAGCCGAAGTCTGCGGGAGTCCTACCCATACACTGCTTCTGCAGTTTAAAAAAAAAAAGTTTGCATATTGATTAATAGATCTTTACACAGAAAATGGCTGGTTCCATAGCCTATATATAGGAGAGTGTGGTAAACAATGCGACCGCCTTGCGTCCAAGGGGGACTGCTGCACTGCGCGGCGTCTACCGTCGCTGTCGTCCACTGTTTCGTATAAAAGTATTATGCCCTCCCACAACACGTGTTTCGTCGACGGTGCGTGACCGGTGTTTTTGAGCAAGCAGCATCACAGTCCTCGGCTTCCATGCTGGAATTGTCCGGTCCCTCGCCGCCCAAGGTGTTATGGCGCGAGCCCTTGTAATGGCACCATTTGGCCAGCACATCGCCTGTCGGGGCGTAGCCATTGCACGAAGTATCAACTAGCGCTTGGGCGCCGCGTGGCAGGCTTGGTTTGAGTCACCAGAAAGAAAAGTTTTGTTTTCTATGGTGGCTATAAGCTGGGCGGTAGCGGGTGGTCATTTGCCGTAGTTTGTGCCGCCAGAGCACTCCTCCTTAGACCATACTGACGCGTTCGGGGCTGGGGTCGTTCGGCGCGGGTGTAGGATAGAGATGGCCGAGACGGAGCGGTCCGCTGACTCGCTCGCCAGGGCGTGCGCGGCCTCGTTACCGACGCGGTACGCGTCCCGGTACTTCCAAATTACTGTCCGCCACGGAGCCTGCTGCCTCACATGTGCGCGAGTATGGTGCCCGCGAGTCTCTTTAGGGTGTCCGTGAAAATGATCGCTTGGCATCTTGGTTCTAGGGCCTCTTCGCGAATCTTGTGCAACGCGGCAAGGTCAGCGCTCAGTTCGACCTGGCTGCAGCTGGGCGTGTGGGCGCGGCCATACTGGTGCATGATTTTCTTGTTGCCGTTCCGTTTTTACCGCCGCTAGTTTAGCTCGTCTGGTATGATACCGTGTCGTATTAGTGAATACTGCGTTGTGTGTGTGTATGTGTGTGACATGCGATCGCTTTGCGAGCCAGCGCGCGGTTTTGACTCACACGCTGCTCTTGGTTCTTATTGGTCGCAGGAACCCTACGTGGCGTGGGCGACACGGAGCCACTTCCAAAAGCGTCGTCTCTAGTGAGCCACCATTATTACGGGTAATGCGAGAAGTGGAGAATCTCAGCGCCACTCCCGTTCACCGACCTACTACCTCATTGTGTACAATAGACAGCGCACTGTTCAAGTCAGCGTAGAAGCGTGATGTTCCCCACTCGACGGAGTAACCGCCGAAACTGAGGCCGAAGAAGACTACGAGTGTAGGCGACCTTTAGAAGCGTGCGACGCTTGTTCCTGACGCCAGGGGGGCAGCGGAGTTTCGTGCCGTTCCTCGTGTGGGCTGGGCATATCTGGAGCCTCGTGCGATGATTCTGCCGTGCGACGTCGCCAGCAGCCATGTCAGCAGCAGCAGCTCCGCTTCGTCGTCCTTGCACCCGTGCGCGGTGCAGTCGCTGAGCGTCCCGTCGTCGGTCGCGCCCATCTTCGCCAGCATGGACCACCACCACCAGCAGCAGCACCAGCAGTCTCCCGAGCAGCTGATGGCGCAGTACGCCGCGCACGTGCTGCGTCAGCACCAGCAGCAGGCCAAGCCGTACAGCCGGCGCACCCCCGCGGCCAAGCCCTACTCGTGCGAGCAATGCGGCCGCGGCTTCAAGTACCTGCACACGTTGCGCTTCCACATCAAGACGACGCACGACAGCGCGGCGCCCGCCGTGGAGCCGCGCCTCTCGAGGCTCCGGAGGGACGCGCCGCCGGACCACCTGTCGTCGCCGGGCGCCTACTGCGGCGCCGAGCCGCCCACGGACGACAGCCGCGAGGAGGACCTCTCGATGCCGCGGCCCGCCGAGGGGGGGCCCCGGTCCGAGACGGACGTGCCTCCGGAGTTTCCCCAGGACGCCGCGCCGGCCGAGCCGCCGCCGGTCAAGGAGGAACCCCCCGAGAGCTACGGACCGGTCAAGTCCGAGTCCCAAGACGTGGCCACCACGACGTCGTGCGTGGGCAGCCTGTCGCACATGACGGCCAATTTGAGCTCGAGCCTTGCCGCCGCGGGCCTACCGTCCCCGTCTTCGCTGCTGGGCATGGACGCTTGGCGCAGCATGAAGCTTCAGGCCGAGGTGCCCCTGGCGAGCAAGGTTGACGTGGTGAACCCGCTGACGGAGCAGCAGTACACCCTGTACAAGTGCGGCATCTGCGGCGAGACTCAGCCGAGCCTGCGGGGCCTTTGCGACCACCTGCAGGCGCACACGCGTGCCGTCAAGGAGCACCATTGCGACAAGTGCGGCGCCGTGTTCAAGTGGCGCAGCCAGCTCTTGGTCCACGAGCAGGTACACCAGGTGATCGAGGGCAAGGCCGGCCTGGCGCCACCGCCGCCCGCGGGCCTGCCCGTGCTGAGCCCACTTCCCGAGGCGCTCATCGGCGAGCCGCGAGTCTCGTTCGACCAGGCCCTCCAGCTGGGCGCCCTGGCGGGCCACTTCCTGCAGCCGGGGTCGCTGCCTAACATCGCCATGGGCATGCCGCTCGCCATGCCCCCGACGACGACCTCGGTGGCGCCGACCTCGACCTCCTCGGTGCCGGAGTTCACGTCGCCGCACTGCGCCGCGCCGCCGCAACGCGGCCCCGGCGGCTCTAAGGTCGGCTCGTCGTGCCCGTCGTCGAGCCAGGAGGCGGGCATGCGGCTGCCCTTCCAGTGCAGCTACTGCAGCAAGTCGTTCGACCGCATCTTCTCGCTGCAGCGCCACGAGCGCATCCACACAGGCGTCAAGCCATGTTACTGCAAGGCTTGCGGGCGCGGCTTCAGCGAGCGTCGTAACCTGCGCCACCACATCATCCGCTTCCACTCGGACGTCAGCCAGCGGGACCAGCTGCGACGGCGCCGACGCGCGGCGGCCGCTAGGAGCCGCGCCGCGGCGGTGCCTGCCGGCGGCGGGGGCGCCAACGGAGGCGTCGCTGCCAGCGGAGCTGGTGACCCCGCCGACGACAACCCGCAGGGCTCGCTCAAGCTGGTGTCCTTCCTCAAGAAGACGGCTGTGCGCATCCTCAACTCGGTGGACCAGAGCAAGGACGAGGAGGACGACGATGACCTGGAGGACATCGATGACCTGGAGGACAAAGTCGATGGCGACTTGGACGACGAGGATGACTTGAGGGCTGGGGACGACTGTGGCTTTGCCGAGAATGGAAGCCCAGACGGTTTCAAGGAAGACCACAGGATGGACGGCAGCAACCCCGAGTTGACTGACGAGGAAGGAGCTAGTCCAATGGCATCCGAGATGCCTGTAGCACTTTGCATGAAGGACAATGGGAGCCCCATTTGCTCACTCGAGGCAGATAGGAAGGCTGATGACGAAGAGGGCGAAGAGGACAACAAAACCATCATCTATCCTTTGGAGGCCATGCCCATGGCAACACCACCTGTTGAACTGGCGCAAGCAGATGAGAAAAGTGGTGGCGATGGTCCTTTGTCTTCGCAGGACTTGGATGCTAGTAACGAAGAGCTGAGGCGGCCGGCTACGGGCAACAGACGAAAGAAGGGAAGGCCGATGCGCTATGGTCCAGCAGTTGTGGAAACAAGCGAGGACTGTGGTAGTGACAAAGGAGTTGAAGAAGGTGCAAGTGAAGTTAAGGAGATGGGATCTGAAACCAGTGAAGAAAGGGTTGCTGAGGACGAAGTTAACCCATATACAAAGGAGGAAATGGCAGCCTGGATGCAGCTTGGCAAAGCAGCAGGTAGGATAAAACAGTGCATCTTTTATGAACCAATGCATTGAAAATCTTGTCTCTAAGGGGACTGCGGTTCACACAGGTTTTAGATTCCCAGCTCATTCTACAAATGCATGTGTAACTGTGCTGGCAATGCTGGTGGCTGTGATGCTAGTGCTGTATATACTATTATGAGCACGGGGAGAAGGTTTGTTTAGGCCTTGAACACCAGGAACAGCAGCTACAAACAGCAGGAATGGCCACTGCATAGTCTTCCTTCTCCTTCCCATCTCTGTGTCCCTTTTACACCCTTGGATGCAACATACCTTTCCTTGCAGACAAAGCCCACTGGGCGAGTCAAGTGGCTTGTCACCGCATGTATGATTTCTACCTGGTGACATGCGCTACGTGTGTCCTAGCAAGGGCATCTACCAGTTTTTGTTAGGTGCGCTAGAGTGCACTTTGCTGATCTTGTCGATCACAACACACGGTCCATTGTAGTTTGCCAGCAGGTTGTGGCACAAACTGCACTTTCTTGTGGGAGTCCAAAGCCTAACGAGATCACCACAGTAGTATGTAGCAGATAAGTGAATGGCATTACCACCGGCCATATAGTCTCACATACTTGTAATATACTGGGTTACTTTAAATGTTTTCTGAAATCATACATTGAAGACATTGGTGTAGAGGTTGACACAACGAAGGCAGAATTTGTCACATATTTAGGACCATAGGCACACAAAGCAACCGTGGTTATCCGCACAGCTACTTTGCATATTACGGATATCCATCCCGGATGTCCCTGAATCTACGCTGGATGTTTGATATGCACAGGAATCTGGAGGGTAACGGTTTTAAAGATCTTAAAGATTAGTCATGAGAAACACGTACATAAGAAAGATCAGGACAACACAAATGGTGCCTTATCATAAAAGGTTCCCTATGAACGTGCTCAGCTTTCTGTTGTTTTTAATGTTAGATGATGCAAGAAATTGTTTAGAGGCTATTAAAAATCTTTTCTTTATTTCACAGCCTAGACAAACCAAATCGTACGACGTGCTTGTCCATATTCAGCTAATGCAGAATGTGCCCTAATTCCATGCAGCATGGCTGTGTAGAAACAATTTAAAAATTTTGATATCGCACTTTTGTCCACCGTGGTGTGACGGCTAAATTGAATATCTGGTTTCAGCAAAAGTGACCATCGTTCTGCTTTAGCTTTAGTCTATACACAGTACATAAGGTTATGATGAAAAAGATTGCACTTTATTTTACATTAATAGAATTGACAAACGACCTTAGTGGTTCAGTGAAAAATCAAAATTTTAAGCTCCTCCTCCTACCCAAGGAAAACCTCCCTAGGTAGGAGGTCTTCCTTATAGGGGACTTGGGAGGACTCCCTAACTTGGCAGGACCTCTGTAGGTGGTTTCAAGTTTATATAACTTTGCTGCCAATAAATGCACTATGTTTCCTGTTTAAAAAAGGTGCTCACTATATTTAATTATGTCCTGGGTCTTTCCAAGGAACATTACAACATAGGAAGTCCTCTCTTGCAAACGAAGTCCTCAGCATAAGCCACCTCTCTATAATGCCAGTGTCCATTGCTATCATGCTCACTTATCAGTTTCCCGCTGTAAAAGCTGGCGCTGTGTATGGAAAAATTTGTTGCACTTTGAAAAAAAAGTGCTACCTTAACAATTACTGGTTGATCCTCCAAATTTACGAATGCATGTGCCCTCACTTTTTCTTTCAATTCAATTTTATTTCCTGGGTAGGAGGAGAGAAGACAAAATGCAGTTAACTTAGCTTGACCAGAGGTCTGGTCCTCTATTTTAATACAGCAGGAGCAGAGATACAGTAATTACATGCAGCACATACAAAACGTACTATAGAAATGTTTATACATATGTGTACATACGTAAAAATGTGAACGAATAACATATTAATGTAGATCCTGCAAAACAAGTTTTCTGTGCTCCAATTACACTTACATGCCATCAGAATTTAGACAACGCATTGGTGTCCGTGTTCTGCAACTAACAGGCAAAGCTATGCCAGAGAGTTCTGCATGTTTGGAAAAGCAAGAATGGCAGTTATTTATATCAAACTACAAATTTCTTTTAAGATGTCTCATTTCATCTGTGTTGTCATTCTTGAATGCTGTGTAGTGGCTGCTTCATGGTAATAAATGTTGTTGGAATATCCATCCTAATTGTTGTAGAAAATAGCTTAAAAGTATTATGTCAGTTTTGCACAGAAATGTACTACTCACAGTCTACCTTTTGTATCATTTGGAAGTGACAAGGATAGAATGTTAAAAGGAACGTTTTATATTTACTGACGTGTAAATGGTTCAAAAGCATTTATGAGCATGCTTCATATACCTGTGAGACACCATATGCAGAAGACCATGAATGGTGATCCATTGGATGCAGAGAGGTCCAACACAAATTCATTCAGTAGCATAGCTTTACATCTTATATACCTTTGTATATTCAGTTTTACATTGCCTACAAACGTCAGTGTAGCGTTTTAAAGGTGTTCTATTGCCTTTAGTTTTTGCAATGTGAATGTTTTTCAGCTTGATATTGAACATTGAACACAAATTTGATATTGAACGGATAGAAATATCTTGCCATGTTGTAATCACTCTGAGGGACAACTTGTCTTTTGTTGTAGGCTGTTGCTATTTTGTCTTCTTAATGTGTGGGACAAGGAGTGCCTTGCAAGAATGTGGCTGTTACTTGTACTTATCTATAGTTATTTCTGTATGTATAAGTTCTTCTTAGTTCGTACGAGTTGAAAAAACAAGCTTTTTTTTTTCTTTACAGTTGAACATAGTTACGAAGTCACATCCGACACAAAAACACTATCATTATATCCAATTTTCATAGTAAGTGTGTATTGATTACATGCTGTCATGCATTGACACATGTGTGTCATGCTAAAATGATAAACGTTTAGGTTTGCTTTGTTATATTTGGTAATTCATTATGTTTGTGTTTCTTTGTAGAGGTTCGGCGCTATGAACATTGCACACACACAGTTAGAAGATTCAAAAGTTCGTTTGTTTTGTGGAATATATTGACTGAAACATGTAATTTTTTATTTGTTTCAGGTTACTAGTAACTAGATTGCAGTCAACAAGTGTGCAAGTTATCGTAAATATCGGTGACCTGTCTCTTGTGCAACGTCTTTTCTGCTCTTTCGGTACAGAGGCTTGAGAGCAATGCAAGCTCTTCTGTTGGCAACAGATGCAGGGCTGGGATAATGTAACGATGCTGTTGCAATGCTATTCCTTTTCGTGTTTCGTTAGCACTTCTAGTGGCCTGCATTACCACTGGAATTGGCTGGCTGTGAACGATGGATGATAAGGAAGGAACAGAATCGAGTTGAAAGAATCCTTGCGGTATTTTGGCCCAGATTACCTGTTTAGTTGAGTGTTTAATTTTCCTCTCTCCCATTCCATTGTTGTACTCTCAGGAAGCAACCCTGCCAGCTATGAAAATGGGGAAGCCAGCAGCCCTGACCCTGATGGCAAAGCAGGCACGGCAAGCCGTGGACCTTTCCTCTCGGCATACAACCCCAGGTGTGGAACGTTTGCTCTGATGTTGAAGGCACAAGTAGCTTTATGGTGTGTCGTGAACCTCATGTAAGCTGTGAATAGTGCTACCCGTCAGGCTAGTTGGATGTGCATAGTGTTTGAACATTCACTGCACTTGTAGGCATTGCACTTAAAAAGTAATAACAATAAACAGTTAGTTTCACCCGAAGTATATTTCGAGGGAGTAAGTGTGGCAAAGGCCCTAACCATGAGGTTTTAACATAAGGGGCAGCCGCACGACAGCAGCATGGCACAATACATAAAAATATGGAAAGGGGGAAATTCAAAGCAAATGAACACAAGGAAAATGACAGAGTGGAAAGTAAAGCTGTGCAATGAATAATACAAAAATAAAGTATTTCAGTACGAAAAATGCAAGCAATATGAAATAGGGTTTACAGGTGCCAAGGCAAACGAAAAAAGTCAGGTGTTCAAATGCTCGTGAGTTTAATTTGTGCTGTTTTGATGTCAATGTTTGATAGGATGTCAGTTCCAATGACAATGTTTGATTTCACCAACAAATCGCAACACGAGTGCATGTTGCAATTCGTCACTCGTATTTGTCACTCATGTTGCAATTTGTCGCAACATGAGTGACAACTACTGCATGTCATACTTTTGCATGGTAGGCTGTGGCCCAGTGCCACATCTGAGTTTGTGCATTGTAGCAATTTACAAGTTCATATGCCTGTTCACATTGCATTCCTTGCAACGTGCAAGGTTACGACTATGGATTTGTCATGCCCACATTTTCTTCTATAATCTGACAGGAAATATCTTCAAGTGGTCTCTCTGATGTTGTGGGAGGTAACCGATTTGTCTGCGTCTTTTGTACAGGATGGACATGGCCGAACGGCCCATAAGCCGGGATGAAGCGTGCACCCCACAGATGGGTCCTGATGGAAAGTTTGTCTACCCGTGTTCCTACTGCTACAAGACCTTCTCTTCTACCTCTGATCTCAACAGGCACATGGACTTCCACGAGGGTAAGCACGAGACCCTGCTTTTTGATGCCCATGGGGGTAGGTGGGAGGAATCTTCATTGCATGTGTCGGTGCGCTAGGCAAACATAGCCCTATTGCAGCCATTGACCGGTACACAATTAATGTAACAACAAGGTGAAGAGGTGGGAAGCAAGAAATCTTGCAGGTGTTTGTCTCCACCCCCAAGCCTCAGTTCAGTTGATATTCAGTCAAGTTCAGTTAAGTTCAGTTGATATTCCGTGCATATTTTTGTGTGTGCGTCAGCTTCCTGCAAGGCTACCCCCTGCTCTATTAGAATTTTGGAGTCTAGCATATGCTTCTCTGCACTATCTTCTTGTGTCTTATGCAGCCAGAGAAAGTTATTGCATTGGTAACATACACCTGACAAAGAAGGACACAACATACATGCTAACACGCACTTACTTTAAACTGAGACGAACTTTAGTCTTCTAAGCAGCAGCAGAGCACCCTCCTTTGTGTGTGTGGACAACTTTCAGCAGCAGTGAAGGGAAGGTTACAGGGGCAGAGCTTCTGCACATGTGCTACTGCACCCAGTAGTCTGGCACAGCTTGACTGCACTGTTGGTCTCCTAGGAACAGGCGCTTGAATCAGTGTAGCTTCGAAAATAAGGCGAATGCTTTGTATTTTTCCAAACACGGAAGAAACAAGCAGGAAAGTAAGTTAGATTCAACACTAAATGGTATATTTTGTCCTATTTTGTTGTCATGTAATAGGATGTTTATTTTCTCCAGATGAAACTAATGCGGATGAGAATGTAGGACTGTTTTCAGGAGTGCTCTTACTAGTGTGCGCTTCACCTGCATCCCTTCATTGTTACAGAAAGTAGTCCTTGAGTACCGGGTAAACCAAAAAGTATGCTTGTCTCGCCATTTATGCACCATAGGTATAAATAGCACTGGCATAACCAGCGGCTCAGAAATTTTGCCGAATAGTGTTGATTGGACCCAAAAATATATTTTTGCCTCAGCCGAGACAAGCGTAAAGTTTACCATTGGTGGAGCAGTTTCGTGCCACACTGTATGTTTTCTAGAAAACACGATGCCCTGCTACAAAGGGACAGAGCGCATTTGCATGATTATGCTCCCGAGTGGATGGTGCCCTCTGTAGCTTCCGTTCAGCTGTCAACATGTTGCAAGATAGACTACATAGGTTTCTGTTCTATGTTTGCAACCAACTGCATGTTAGCTCTGCTGTACGATAATGTGCTGAATTGGACTTGGTAAAAGAGCATAGTATTAGCAAGACCTGGCTCTTGCCTTACACAAATGGAGCAACAATCAAGAATGTGATCAACTGTTGAGGAACAATGTAATTTGGTCTCAAGCCAGAGCCAACGTTCCGACCAGTGGACTTATCCTTGTCAAGGCAATAACACCTTAAGAATGTATGTGAGAATGTAGTATTATTTAAGGTTTAGAAATGGATAGGCAAAGAAGAAAAAAGGTTCTTTTCACTTAATTAACCTCCTCCTGCTTCGGTTTCTAACTTAAGCTGCCCTAAGTGAAGGTAGTTCAGTATGAAACATATACTCGTGGCTTTTAAGTGCTGTGTGGTGTGAATTGCACTAGGTGTGTAGAAAGTACAGCAAGAAATATCAGCATGTACTGTTTGCATCACAGCTGTTTCATTGCACTATTTACAATGTCTGTCTCAAAAATATCCAACTGTGCTCCTGGAAAAAAAGTCGCACGGCATAATTGTTGTCCTAATGCCTTACTTGCCCTCCTGCTTCCACTTCTTGAAGCAGCCCTGGAACCCATCCTTGGGAAGTGCTGTTAAGGCAGCTGCTGCATTGTGCTTGAAGTGCTCCTAGGCGTGAAGGCACATACTTTTCATATACCATTTGATTTTTGGGCACACCCAGAAGTCGCGTGTGGCCATGTAAAGAGGAGTTTGACGAACCACCAATATCCCGTGCTGTGCCAAAATAGACTGAATCACGTGAGCCACATGAACAGGGGTGTTATCCTGATGTAGCTGGAGTTTCTCTGTCGAAATCCTCGGCACAAACAATTGCAGCTGACCTCTGTATACCCTAATTGTATTTAAAATGGCATTCACATCACCTTTGTGGCTCTCCACTGGTTGAGCAATTCCTCTCTCAGTTAAAAGTTTCTTATTGCTGTGGTTTGCACTTCATAAATAGTTGCATCACTACAGCTTCTTGGAAACCTTCCAGAGCATGACTCACTCTCCACAGGTATTTGGCCTTCCTTGAAGCAGTTGTAGCAAGTTTATGTATTTATCTGCTTCACTTCGATAGGCGCCTCCAAACATTGTTCATATCTTCCAAATTCCTTCTGTTTCAGTATCACCAAGCTTTGCACAGTGTATTTTGTTTAATTCACTCCATTGTTTTTGCCCGCTTAGAATATTGCGCAAGTACCAGATGTCATTATTCTACACAAGTGTTTCTGCACCACAGCAGACAGGAGTCGTGCTACTTGCAGGCTATAACATTGTGGACCCTCCTCCTGTGACGCGGCGTGACTAACCTGTCCCCTCTAGTTTTATCTAAATTGAAGAAAGGTCAGATGCTTTTCAGACAGACCTTGTAAGTGTGCATCTTGATTATTTCCACAATGGCCAGACATAGCTAAATATTTGCTAAGGTGCGAGATATGGTGTGCTTAGCTGTTTGGTCACGAGGAATGTGGTAACGACTTGGTTTCTAATAAATGAATGAAACAGCATCTTTGCCATTCACTATGGCTGTGAATTGCCGGGTGAACAGCTACTTGAAAGAGAACAACAACAACAAGGCCTTTCTTGGCCTGTGCTCATTTCATGTCTTTTGATTGCCACACCTCTCTCTCTTTCCTCCTGCTTTCTCATAGCGGGGAATTGTTCTTTCAAGTTGATGTAAACTGTAAGTATCTTGGAAAGTGGCCACCTGCTTTCTGTCTCTTACCCTTTGGAAGCTCTTTGCACATTTGGCGCATTTACTGAGGCCATTATCTTACTGTATTATCCCGAGTCGTTGCCATTTCTCGAAACTTCACCAACCTATCTTTTTCTTTGCTAATTATTTTCATGAAGTACACTGAAAGATGTCTTGCACCCCAGTGTTGCAGTAGGATGTTAAACATAATTAGTAGGAGTGGGTGAATATTTTATGTTAAGAATACAAATCGAATATCGTACACTAGCTATTCGTTTAAAAGAGTAGAATTTTGAGCCAGTTAGCGATGCATATTTGACTATGGTGAAGTGTGATAGACGGGAAAAGTGTTGTCCAGGTACTTATCCCATTTGTCTCGCCTTTCTTTGTCCTGTATGTTGCGCTTCCCCATAGTCGACTAGCTATTCATATTTGAATTAGAAAGTGGATTATTCAGTATTTTCGTATATCTGAAGCTAACCAAATATGTTGCAACAACCAACTGTTAGTCCGGTTACTGTTCTCCATAAGCTGAACAAAGTATTCCAAATTATTCGAAGTGAAGCAACAAAAGTTTTCGGACCAGTGCAAAAACAAAATTGGCTATGCAAGATTTGTTTGCAGTTTCACTGCAGAAGCCTACATGACTGCTTATGATAGTCTGTCATTAAGTGCTTTTGGCAGTCTAGCTATGCAGCAGTTTCATTTTTTCGCTACAGCCAGAGGCTTTTCTTGCAATGGGCCCTTCTATATGTGTTATGGCTCACAGATGCTTAAGCAGCTTTATTTTGAAAATTTTTCCATAACTCCTGATATTTTTTTGGCAACCCTTTGTTTGGTATTTTTGGAAATCTAGTCATACAGCAGCCTATCATTCTTGGAAAGCTTATTTGCAATTTTTTTTAATGAGAATTAGTGATCTAGTCATTCAACCAGTGTTTTGCATCTTATTGTATTAACAACCCTTTTTTTTTTCTGCTTGGCTGCTGAGATGCTGTTCGTGCCCCTTTGGGCAAAAATTAGACTCTTAAAAGGGGCCCTGAACCACCCCTCAGGCTTGGTGAAATAACCTAGTCCGCAGGTCGCATAGACCGTTGTGAACATCTCACCCAAGTTTTGCTGTTGTATGCAGTGTGTGGAGCTTACAAGCAGATCGCGAAGTCTCCTTTCTCTCAAACGCTCTTTTCAGCAGAAGGCCTTGTCCTCACCCTCTTCTAGATGCAGTATTTTGTCATAGGATGCACTATTTCATCATTCTCATAAACGGCTGCTATTGGTCGATAGCTGACATCAAGCTGCGGTCGGCTACACAGTGTAGATACCACGGCCGCCTTGGGGTGCAGCCATGAGTCCACTGGCTAAGCGCACTGAGGACAATCATGTTTGGCTTATGTTTAGTGCATCGTAGGCACCAAAGGCAGAAGTTATGGTGTCTATATTAACATCCAAAATGAAGTTTGAACTGCGTGCCACGGTGACATTTAGAAGGGGGAGCGTTGTGGGCACGCCTCACTGTGCCGTAGCCTTCGCAGTGCAAGGCATTGAAGAAGGAACGGGAGCACAGCGGAGGCTGTGTTTGATTGCCAATAACTCTGCTTCTGCTGAGCGCATTGAAGTACTTTCTGTGGCAAAGTATTTCTGAAATAGCCTATTTTCACTTCAAATGCCTTTCTCCACTTCGTTAAATAGTGGTTCAGGGCCCCTTTAAGAGAATTGGTGATGGACTTGGGATACTACAGTATGTAGTGGATTCACCAACTTCCACACTGTGTACAACACTAACTACATTTGCTAGAGAATGCTGATCCATGTTTGTTCTTTGTACACAGTGTTTGTAGCTGTAAACCAGCAGTGCAATGTGATGCATATATCTGCTGGTAACTTTGTGCAGCTGCGTCAGTACATGCTTCTTTCAATTCTCAGCATTCTTGGCTTTTTTTTTTTTAAACCTCTTAATTCGGGAACTGGATATATTAAAGATGGTTACATTATTAAGGTATTAAACCTGGTGTAGCAACTGTCAGGAATTGGACTAGAGCTTGATACAAAAGATTATCACAGGGAAACATGACATGGATGTTCTGCTTGAGCTACTAGTCATGAAAATGATGGATGGATGCATGGATTTATCTTAGCTTCGTATTTCTGGCTCAGTACTTCTTCACAGCACTTTATCTTGGCCTTCTTTGAGCCTATTTGTCACCAGAACTTTGTTACACAGTTGGCATGTTTAAACTGAGCGCAAGTATTTCTATGCAGTAAAGTGTAACTTTTTGCAGAGTATCAAGCATAACTTATCCATGGTGAGTGTTACTCCAGATTTACTGACACATATACTCAAAGCAGAGGCCACTATTCTTTTGCTTTGTATAATAAATTGAATTGCTTAGCTGCAGAATTAATTGCTGCTATGAAAAGATGCAGCAAAGACAGCAATATTGAACCTCAAAGAACAAGAGGTATAAAGTGCACTCTGCAAAACCATAGCCAAGTTGAAAAGTACTTGCATTAGATGATTTTTATGGTGTCAAACAGCTGCATTGCCATACTGCCACCTGGTAGTAAGTAAAGGTCACTGCAGCACTTTTTGAACACAATAAGAAAACATTCGCGCTCTCTAAACAATGCTGCCACGAATATGAGAGCCAAGTATTGTTCTGTTGCATGCAGCAGGAAGTGCACAATCTTGCACAAGAGACTGCTCGCTCTCACTTGGAGCTGTTGAGGCCCCTTTCCTCTCTGATGTCAGCACCTGTGCAGTGTAACCTATAGATGCCAGCCACAACACCAGTGAAAAAGTGAAAGTAAGTCCGCGCGTGCGCACGCACAGCGCGCACACACACACACACACACACACACACACACTTTTCTAGCAAATGGGGAAACGGTCAGGTAGAAAGCATCATTAGTACAACAGGCCACTGACCAACGTAAAAAAAAAACGAAGTATGGTGTTTAGGGATTCTCTAAAAACCCAAATGTTTTTGACTTTGGGCAGTGACCTGTTGCACTAATAGCAGTTGTTAATGCTTTGTGCTTGTCCTGTCCTTTGTGAATGGGACCTTTTTTTCAGACACCAACCTTAAAGCGTCACGTAAAATGCACTGCACAAACAAGAAAACAAAATAATAAGAAAGGAGCAATATGCGGAGCATCAGTCACTATTGGTGTGGTCCTTGCCGAGAGAAAAGGCGTAGAGGGAGAATGGGGTTAGTAAACGCTGCCCTTTATAGTGTATTCATTTAAAGGCATCATGCTCACTCCAGTGTGTTCTCAGCTTCGAAGAAAAGGTGTTACAGAGGCCCCTTTAAAGGTAATTATTATCTTTTTTCTCATGTTCATGACCTAGGTGGACAGCTCTGCCCACTGTGGCAGTTCACTTGCTACGGTTATCCCAAGAAGATGTGTATTCCAGCTCAGAATAGACAGGAGGCTTTAAAGTGTACGTAACATGACAAACAGTGCAGATGACGGACATGGGATGCACAAACAAGGCAGGTGTGTTGTGTACGTCTGCATACATGTTCGGGTAGTAAGGTCACTTCCTCTCTGGTCTGTTGTGTAAAAGTGCAAATGTTGCCCCTGTTCAGCCTGCTTTGAGACAGTTGTTTGTGTGGAGTTACAGAAGTTCAGAGGTTACTGTGATGCCAAGGAGCTCTTGTAGAAAAGATCTTCATGCAGTGCATCTGTATGTATCATCCAGCCATTTGTATTGTTCACCGCGTTGAATAAGAGCCCAGCTTCAAACTATTGCAAAGTATAAATTTGAAATTGGAGGGACTTGTACTGCGAGTTGTCCAATTAACGCACAGATGAGAAGGAAGAAATGGACGACAAGAGTGCAAACTATCAACAGTTTTTTTTTCCTTACTGAAAAGTGTTACAACTTACACAATGCTAATTTATTTGCATCCCCTTTGAAACAGGGCAGTGACAAATAGTCACCTAGCCTGTTTGAGTTCATCAGGTATGCTATACATGCTTTATGTTCCAGCATTTTTTATACATCTCCTTGATCTTTCTTCTCATCCTCAAAACTTTTATATTTACCTTGTACTGCTACCTATGCCTGTAACGGATCCAGTCCTATCAATATCTTCCTTGCCTTTTTTTCCACCAATAATCTTAACATCTCTTGCTTATATCAACTGCTTATCAGTTGACGATTCCAGCCACTTTAAATTTGAGCACTTCTGGAAGGTGTTTGTTACCTACGGGTCTCACTAGGTGAATACCTTCGCATGGTACTAGAATGTGCCGAGCGCTCCCCGGATTTTCGATGCAGCAGACACATGCCTCACCTTGTTGCAAATGTTTGATCCGGTATGTTTTTGTCCTTAGGAAACCAGCTTGAGTCTCAAATAGCAAGGCACTGCCTTGTTGTCGTACAGATTTTCCTTTCTAATTTCTTTCTCGCCATTCTTGTAAGTCTCCGTGGTCTTTTTTGTGTGCATTCTTTGCATCCAATTTACAGTCTTTGTTTCTCTCACTTTCTTTTTGATGACTCCTGGTTGTCTCTTTACACTTTCAGTTACCCTATACTTGGTTGCCAACTTTCTTGACCTTTTGAGGCAGGTCATGGATCTGTACCTCTTCCTCCATCCTGTGTCAATGCCTTTGAGGTACAGATAGTTGAGCACTTTAGCCACTCATTTATTTTCATCCATGTTTCTAAGTCTTTCTTCAAAACTAATTTTGCTCTGTGCTCCTCGCTTGTTGTTTTATTATGAGTTCACAAAGTCAACCAGCCTACCAATGTATGGTTAACTTCCAACCCCGACAACATATCCCACTTTAAGCACAGAATGGCATGTGTGAATATTAGTGCTGGCACCATTACTCCCTTCCAGGAGTAAAAACATCTTACAAGTGCCACGTTGCACCTGGTGGTGAAAAACCAAATATCTGGTAGTAAAAGCCTCTCGGTAAAAGAAAAGAAAAAAAGAGTAAAACAGTTGAGTTTGCACTCGACTCATTCGTTTCTTTCTTTTCCACTGTGCATTAGTGATACCAACTTGCCCAGCTGTCAGTTTGTCGCGGCACTGTCACTACAAGACCGTCGCTCCTTTTCTTGGACAGGAATTCGGCAGTTCCTGTGCCGCGCCTGCAGCTACCATGCGGTGACGCAGTCCGATCTCAGTCGGCACGAGAAGACGCGGCAGCACCTGGTGCGGCAACAGAATGCGTGCTCCAGCTGTGGCTTGGGCTTCAACTCTCCAGCCCTGCTCGGGGACCACGCGCTCAGCTGTGGTGCGGTCAGGGACCTCACATCCAAGGTGCAGTCGACTACGGAGGCCAACAACAATGACCGCAGCTTTGAGAGCAGGAACGGCGAGTCGCTGTCTGCTCGGCCTCGGCCGCCGGCTGAAGACTCTGCCGGCCATTCTTCTTCGGGCGGCGGAAGTCGGCTGGAAAAGAGCTGTGTCCTCTTGAAAAAGAAACTGCTCTGCTTCGAGGGGGCACTGTGAGCGGCAGCAGCAGGGTGCGGCGAAGATCTCACTCCCCTCTCCTCAGGCCTGCAGCCATTGTCTGGCTTCTCCGAAAAGTGATATTCGTAACGGGTCTACACGCAGACACTGAACGTCGAGACACACACACACAGATACAAAAATAACTGGAATGCCGGTGACTGATGTGCTTTTTCTTTATTTTTTTCCCCCATTGCTGTCTTAGTATGATGTGCAAGAGCATTGTGGTGACATTCCAGGCTGACTACGGGAGTATGTGTACTTTAGCTAATTTTTATTTTTGCTTGGCAAGTCTATGCACTGTGCCGTTTCCTGTTTTAGGGGAAGCTGGCCCAAGAAGTACCTAGGTGACTTTTTTCTCCTTTGCATTAATATTTTTATTGTTGCTGTTGTTGTTATTGCCTAAGCATTGGCAGGCAGTTTAAATCTGCTGGCTACCCCGAGTGGAATGTGTCATCACTTCAAGTTCCTTGGTTGTTGGGTGTGACAGTTTTGTGTGTGATGCAAGAGCTGTGTGCTTTTGCTGTTTGCTTGAGAGGCAGTAGAGAATGCCCTACTCACTCACCCATCTTGCTTGGGTGCCTGGCTTGGCTTGTGCAAGAAAAACTTAGTTCTGGGCTCTCGCCTTTTTTTGTTAGTTGTTTCATGAGTTAATTGGTTACTTGTTACTTAATGGTCTCATTTATGAGCGCTTTTCTTTGTGTGCAATCTGTTGAAACTAAGTTGTGTTCCAGATGATTTCGTTTGCATTGTCTTTTTGTCTGGAACAACTCTCAAAACGGGCAAAGTGTGGCCCCGACTGTGTTTTTTCATGGTGGTGTTGATGCATGTGCCATGTGCCAGATGCGCATGAATACGGGTGTTTTTTCTCCTCAGATTCCAGATGACTCAGGGCCTGTAGTGTATCGGATCTGATGGGTAGATGCCTCCTTTGTCCCAACTGGGAACAAACGAAGTCAAGTTCACTGGAAGGTGCCATGGGCGCTGTGCAGTGAATTAAATGTCCAGACACATAATGAGCACTTTTTCAAAATATATACGGGTGGATTTGTGTAATTCCTCCCCTTCTTGTTTTTATTTGCACTGAACTGCAAGATGTGTAACTAGTGTCATTGTAACAGCCTGTTATTAGAAAAATCTGTTTGCAATATATACGTGGTGGTTGCGCGAATTGAAGACTGTTGCGCAATTGTTATAAATGTGCTTTGGCCAAGTACACTAAAAGAAAGCAAAAGAAAAAGAAATGTCAATGTGAGTGTATTTTAGTGTCTCTGCAAGGCAATAAACATGTCAAAGTATAAGCTTAGTACTGACATTGATTGTCTACGGTACTTGTTTCCATCTTCTGTCTGAAGTGATTTATTTCAAGCCTGCACCAAAAAGAGCAGAACAGAACACTATAGACATGCACGGGGCCTTCAGCACGTCATTGCATTATGTGCTTTGTGTGCTCTGGGTCTTGGGTTTCGTTCCAATACTTCACCAGGTACGTACACGACAGCCTTGCTTGGAGGTCTTCGCTGACAAGGTAATCAAAGGCTGCCTGCAATGCAAGGCACAGCTACATGTGAATTGGCAGGCAACATGAGCCACCAAAGGTATATACCGTTCAGACTGAACACAGTCTCAGTCCATACGTAATCGCAAATGACATCTGCAACACTAGTAGCAAAAGCATCAGCATTGTTGTTATCAAATCGATTGCCACTATTACACCCAATCCCAACAGTGCACCAGACTGCTTGAAAGTCTATTTTGGGAGAAAGTACTCACAAATACAAGCTCAACATTTTTGCATGCCAGTACCAGTGTTGTGGGCTACATAAATCTTTCCCTACCGAGGACAAGCAGGGCACATCATCACGCAAAAACCTACAAGCACATGTTCGCCTTCACCGTGCATGAGTTGTACGGGAGTTTGTCAAAGTGACAGTACTGCTCTATTGTAGAGTTTTGAACCTTATAGTGAATTCCAATGGCAGATTCAGAATGGCCGACGAACTCTGCGCCAGAGCACTCCGCTATGGCGGAGGGCAGCAGAACGAAATCTGCAATTAAAACGGGGGCACTTCTGCCAGAGCAATCAGCAGGGGGCGCAAGAGCACATCCGCTTCTGAAAGTGCCCAGCATTCCTCACGTTTTTCATTTTCAGCTTGAACTCGCAATTGCATTATGTTTAGAAGCTTTGGGTTTCTTTTTGGCCTCCTGCATTCTATTGGAAGTCGCACTGCATGCAAATCTGCGTCTCTTGTCTGCCGTCACTCTGTGTCGGAAACATCAGGGACGCAGCAAAGCCTGCGATAATTTCGGTAGCAACACATCAAGACAGCCTGAAATTCCTTGAGAACTGCACTTCATCAACGAAAGTAAAGACTCTCAGAATGCTAACTTCCGAAAAGGAGCCGTTGTTACCTCTTCATCTAAATACTGACGAACAACGTCATCGATAAAATGCCTAACTTTCTGTCTTTCGGCCGGCGGCCGAAACATGATGCTGAAAGCTTGCTTGAATACACTATAGCTTCCGAAGGTTTTTCGTCGCCAGAGTCCTCGCTAGTCAATTTGGAACTTGAGCTAGATGAATCATGACTCACCACAAGCACTAAAAACACAAGTTGATGATGCGAAGCCCCACTAATTTCTTCCGAGAGACCGAGTTCGCGTTCACGGGCATGCGCCATAGTGGTACGTTGGCATTGGGTGGCCTGACATCAAGCGACTTCCGGTCAACTTCGTCAATTTTTGTGGAGAGTGTTGCTCACAATCTGCCAACATGCAGGAGGTAGACTTGCTCCTTGCGAAGCAAGTCTATTGACCTACACTTAAACTTAGATACTAACATACAGACTGACGTGATTTTCCTTGACTTCGCTAAAGCATTCGACAAAGTACCCCACCAAATTTTACTATTAAAGCTTTCTCATTTGGGCTTGCATCCAGCTGTCTTACGATGGATTAGGTAATTCCTTACTAATCAGGAGTGCAGATTTCTGGGCTAGTTCATTCGTTGCATCAACTGAAGTCAGCACTTGATTGACAGGGACATGAAAGACGACAGGACGTGTGCTATGTCCTGTCGTCTTTCATGTTCCTGTCAATCAAGCGCTACGACTTCAATTGATGACCTTACTAACGGTTCATAGTATGCATGCATCAATAACACTGCCTCTAACCATGTTCCAGTATCTTCCGGCATCCCCCAGGCCTCTGTACTGGGTCCCCTATTGTTTCTCATACATATTGATCTGCCCTTGGAAGTTTCTTGCACAATTCGCATGTTTGCAGACAATTGTTATTTACCAATCAGTAAATAACACCAACTACCAGGTCACACTGCAGTGCAATATAAATAATATCCTTAACTGGTGTGATCGTTGGCTATTGGTTCTAAATCCCACTAAATGTAAAGCAATGCCTTTCACTTGTTCTCGTAACCCTCTCCTTTTTCCGTACAAAATTGCTAGCACTCTCATTGAGACAGTTAATTCCCTTAAACATCTAGTTGTCACTATATCTCTCAAGATCTTGACTGATTTGAGGTGATGTGTCCAACATCACCTCGTCTAATAACGAAGCCCTAGGTGTCCTCAGATGTCATCTAGAAAACTCCCCTCCACATGTTAGACTCGTTGCATACAAGTCTCTAATTCGCCGTAAGTTCGAATATGTGTCAGCAATTTGGAACCCCAATTTATTTTATCAATGTACTAGAGATGGTGCAGAATCATGCTACTATGTTCATCCTCTCATCGTATTCATACAAAAGTGTATCTTCATTAGAGGCAGAAGCAGGTCTGCCCCCCCTTTACTGTCACTGGCACATTGCTAGTCTATACCTAATTTATAAAATATATCATAGTTCCCTCAATCAGATACCCTACATCTTACCACCAGCTCGTATATCATTTCGTACAGGACATACCCTAAATACTGCTCGCCCCTGAACCCATACTCTCACCTTTTCGTCGTCTTTTTTTCCACGCACCACTGTAGACTAGAATGGCCGTCTCCATGTTATCGTGGCCATCACCAACCCACGTGCCTTCATTGATGCTGTAAGCGCGCATTACTCGCCATGAATGGTTAATGTGTCTTCCTTTTTGTACACCCACCCCTTATGTAATACCCCACAGTGGGGACTTTAAGGTAATGAAGTGAAAGCAGTAAAACTACTACTGGAAGTGCTCCAAATTTGCCATTGGAATTCAGCCTAGTTTTGAAGCTCTGTAGCGAAGTTTTTCTTAGTACTGGGTTAAACGCTTTGTTTTTTTCCTCGAAATGCATTTTTAAAGTCCAACTTGGCCTTATGTGCTGGATTTCAGAACGCACCGTGGTGCAATCTGGTGGTGAGCGATAGTGTGACTGATTGCACGAGCCATAGCTCAACACATTCAGTTATCCAGTCACTGCAAAATAAAACTCGCTTCGCTTGCATTTTGCTTCAATTCTGTCGATTCATTCGTTTTATTGACATAGCGTCTGCCTTTATACCAGGCTGTGGAAAGGGCTGTACTCTGTGCAAGCACACGGTCTAACCATGTGGTAATTGGGAGCAAACAATCCTGTTTAGTCTCCGAAGGCGTACCTGTTGCAGCTTTATCATTGAAAACACATGTCCAGGAATTAATATGTATTAAAGTGTGTTTCCGAAGGCACAGTCAATTATGCCAAAGCTCATACAACATAAATTGCCAACAGCAACACGCAATGCCAAGATGATAAGCGAGAAACAAAACAAAAAAATGGCTGGTTGGGTACAGACGCAGCTGAGGGAAATATAGATGTAAGCTTGACTTTACACTGTTACTCATTCCGTCATTGTAAGCCGATGGATGGCAACGCAACCATCTCGACCAATCTTTCCACGTGTAGACAGTCAAGGTACAAAAAAAAAATCTGAGGACACTTGAGCACTTGTTACAAGTTGTGAAGGCAAAAACATTAATGCCTAATTGAATGCCGCTGAGCTTTCCTTTGAGTTCTGAACTCCTTGCGAGCAATAAAGTCCATTTAGATGCTTGGTGCATTTTGAGTTAGCCTTAACGAGCTGCAGTTAGAACGCAGGTGAGAGCTTGTGCGGATAACACGGGCTTCTGAGAGCGAGGGTGACGTGGTGTCGTGGCAATGCCCACTTCCCTCATGCAACACCTGGGGTGCTAACGGGGCAGCAGGCGTGCCCTTTCACCCGCTCTGCTCTATGACATGGCATGCAG
Source organism: Dermacentor albipictus (assembly GCF_038994185.2). NCBI lineage: Eukaryota > Metazoa > Arthropoda > Arachnida > Ixodida > Ixodidae > Dermacentor > Dermacentor albipictus. Next base: position 19,901,417 of record NC_091824.1, read on the forward strand.
CCAATGGAAATTTACCTGCGATTTCGCTGCTACAGATGACAGACGCCAGCTTTTTCACTCAGTAGGCCATTTCACACTTTCGTATCAAAACTCAAATAGAAACCAGACCTGTGGCCTGGTTTTAGACAGATCGCCATCGACAACAGGGACTGCAAAAAGACGGCATTTGTTACAGCTGACGGTCTCTATCAGTTCAGAGTTGTGCTATTTGGCTTGTGCAATCCCCCGGCCACGTTACGAGGGAATGATGGATACGCTATGCATAGCATTAAATGGTCTGTTTACTTGTGCTACCTGGACGACGGGATCGTGGTCGCAACATTTTCAGCGCACCGTCTTTCATCCATACTGTCAATGTTTTGTGCGGCTGGGCTACAACTGAATTCTTCGAAATGCAACTTCGGTCGCCGCTGAATTACTATCCTCGGGCATCTCGTCGACTCACCTGGCATATGCACTGATCCCGCCAAGGTTCGCGCTGTCATAGAGTTTCCTGTGCCATCCTACGCCAAGGATGTTCAAAGCTTTGTGAGATTGTGTCCATATTTCCTCCGATTTGTCAAAGTTTGCAGACATAGCCTGACCACTAACATGTCTTCTCAGGAAAGACATTCCGCTTTCTCGGGGTCTCGAACAAGCCGCAGCTTATATTCTTTACATTATATTCTTTTACGTTTTCTCAAACATTTATGAGTTCTTGCACAACTATTTGCATGGCCCACTTGTCGGGAACTCTGAGAAAAAAAAAAAAAATATGAGAGCATTGTGCACACTGCACTTCCACACTGAGGAAACCACAGCCATTGCAGCTGAAGCACTGGATACTCTAACAAGTAAGCTGCATTTGTACCAAGCAAAACTTCTCTGATGTCAAACATTCATGGATGTTATACCAAATCATAGGCCCAACTATGACCACGCTATTAGTTTCATTGTGGTGGCGGCGAAAATAGCTGCAGCAAGTGCTTGCAACAGTAGCTGTGATGGTGGATTTTACTGCGACATTATTAAACAGAGAAAGGTATTATTTAAAAACCTATTTTCTACAGTAATAGGTTGATTATTAGCAAAGATTGCATGCTGAAACCCCAGCGCTGGTATTTTTCATATTTGACTTATTAGAGAGTTTTAGTTTAGGGGACGCAAGTCGCTTGCATACGCAAGAACTAGGGGCCACGGTACTGCGCATGCGCAGACCTATACGCTTGGGTCTGTGCTTGTGCAGTGCCATTGTCCCTAGTTCTTGCGTACACAAGTCACTTGCGTCTCCTAAACTGAAGCTCTCTATTGTGGCTCCGTGAAAGTTCTTAAAGGCAATGAACGTCCTGGGTGTTTTACATGCCATAGCCATGGTCAGTTTATGAGGCACGCCGTATCGAGGGATTCTGGATTAATTTTTACCACCTGTGTTTCTCTAACTTGCACCTAAATCTAAGTAAACAAGTGCTTTTTTTTATCATTTCACTCCCATTAAGATGCAGCTCCTGCACGGTGGCCCTTGTGACCGGGTTCTGTTGGCGCTTTTGAAACTTTCCATGTTGAACCTTTAGCTCTTTTAGGACACAATCTAGTACAGCTTTACGGATAATTAACAAGGTTCAAACAAACACCTTCAAAACGGTGTTTTGTACAGCATATGAATGGCTTTAGGAAAACTGCGGAGGAGAAAGCGCTGACTTCTAAGTATTACGAACTTGCCCAACCCCTTAGACACCTTTGAAATGCACGAATGCACAGGCGAACTGGTGTGGGAACTTTAAGGTTGCGTCACCATCCCTCTTTTGTATTTTCTGATTGCCAAGCTTCCTCTCGTAGAAGGAGTGGCTTTTAATGGGTAAACCTTTGGCGAGTACCCCAGCAAAACCTGTCTCACGCGAAAAGCGTAATGCCTTGTATCTGCACAAAAAATGCGTAATTTGCGTAGTTAAGACATTTAATCGTCACAGTAGTATACATGTTGGTAGCTGCATAAAAGATAAGGGACAATTGAAAAAAAAAAAAAATGATTGGAGAGATAACCGCTCTCGCCAAGCCGCCTTGAAAGTTTACTTTCCCGCATTAGCGGTGTGTATGCAGAGAAGCCTGCTGTGGAGCTGCTGAGTATAAAAATGACTGATTGGTACAAGTGATAATAATAATAATAATAATAATAATAATAATAATAATAATAATAATAATAATTGGTGGCATTAAAACTTTTAAAAAAAATTTGGAGGATGCTTAAGCTTCGCCTTTAAAGAGTGCAATGCGATAGATTGACTGCTCGTCACGCTTCCCGGCAATCGCAGCTTTCTTGCGGTTGTGCGGAGGTGAGCTCGATGGTGGTGTTGCAAGAAACTGAACGGGCCGCGCCGCTCGGAAGAAGGGTTTGTGTTCCAGTTTCTGCGTAACAGAATTACGTTTTCTGATATATTCAAATTAAACTCCGACGCTATCATGTCTGTACGTTGTGTTTAGATCGTGCTTTACGATTTTTCTGAAGTATTTTACATTGAAGAGTTCAATTAGTTCCGTAATGCATCTGCGCCATGCTGAGGGTCTGCATGGTTGTGGTTCGGAATGATTTTTCGCCAAGCGACGTCCGACGCCAACATCGTACTTTTTGTGACGCGGGGCCCTTAACGCTAACACGTTAAAACTGGTCACGTCGCCGTGTCAAGGTCGTAACAAAAAAGGGAAAAGGGAAAATGAAATTTATAAAAAGGGAAGAAACGGGTACGGTGAAACCAGTTGTGATGGCATTCCAGCTCGGTTGATACGATCGCTTTGAAGGGGCAACCTCCACACTATTCAGTACACGAATTTAATTTTTTTGGCCATGGAAAAGTGATGGGTAGATATGCATAAGCTAGGAAAAGCAAACAGGCAAAAGTGAAGTGAAAATGCAGGACGAATTACGGGACACAACTGTTAAATTGGCAAATTCCTAATGTGTTAAACCTTTATCCTGCTCTGATAGACTTTATGGAAAACTGTTCCTCTTTGCCTGCTTTCCGAAACCAGGCAAAGAAATTTTTCTTGAATCATGTATAAACCAGTTAGAAATTTGTTTCCTTTGTTCTTTTTTGTCAAGTGAATGCGTGTGAATGAGTGTCAAGTGAATGTCAATGTTCTTTGTTTTCTGCGGAAGCACTCGATTTAGAGCATCCTTTTTTGTCAAGTGAACATATTTGTCATGTTAAAAATTTTTTTTTGTCGTATGGGAGATGCAGTTAGGATTCCTTGCTTTATTTTTTCTTTTCTTGGTCAAGTGAACATGTTTGTAGGTATTATACATAATTAATTAGATTGATTTGAATGTACAGTGTATGTATATTGCTGTATGTCAATTGTTATAATCTTCCCGTAAAAAAAAAAAAAATGTACTTCGCAACTTACCATGTCGAAACTGTGCCTGCGTGAATTCAGGGTGTCTAGGGCCTAGTCAGGTGACCACATGTGTCACCTTTAGCCCTCTTCACCCGGACAACTGTATATTGTCTAAATTTCAATAAAATCAAATCAAATCAAACAGCCGAGCCAAAGAATGCTTCAGCATTAGTAGATGATTCTCAGAATTTCTGCAGCATTTTTCTTTAGCATAAGCATGCACCTTCACCTACATTTGTTAACATTTATCAACATTCATAATTTAACGTTCTCTAGCTGTGCTATGCCTTTGCAAAGCTACCCAAGAAATTCACTTTACCACGTCAATTACACACTGGACATCTTGGCTCCCAGTTTGTACAAAAAGTACAATTCGTGGAAGAGAGAGAAAGGACCAGGCTTGGTGACATGTCCAACGTTGCAGTGCAAAGCAGTAAACTGGCATGTGGAATGTGCTCGAAAATTCTTCCTGTTAATGCAGCCACACAAATGTTCAAGCAGACAAGTAAGACAGAAGTAAGTAAGATTGGTGTTATGCGTAAAAAAAAAAAAAGGCACAGTCTTGTGACATGCTTTCTGCTTAATCCAACTGCACGCAAAAAGGTGTTGTCACATGATCCTACTTGAAATATGGATGCAGATGGCAGCATTCATCACTCCAGCAATGAGGATAATAAAGTGATGCCATTCTATTTATATTGGAGGCAAGCACAGAGGACTTGCTCCTAGATTGGGCGAGTATGCTACAGAAGGAAAGTTGCGAAAGAGTTTGGTTTGTTTTAATGTACTTTATGTACAGTGAGAATGCCTTCAGAGTGCTACTTCCAGCACAGTAAGGCTGTAATGTCTAGATCAAAGCAAGCGACATCACTTAATAATGCTGTTTTGGTACTGCTCCTTTGCTGTGTCACTTTGCGCAAAGTTGCCAACATATGGACACGTGATTCTGGCTTGCATATCTTTCCCAGCCACGTAGTCGAGAGCAGCCTGCAGGCAAATATTGTTTGCTTCAATGTATGGCAATGAACAGCTCCAAGGTTGTGACATCATACATGCTGTGGGTAGGGCACACAATAGACGAATTTCATGATGAGTTTTACTATACCATTGTGTTTTACTAGTTGTGAGTGATGAGTCTTACTACACCACAACAGGAGTGGGGTCGAGATAATGCACTGCCCACGTTCCCCTAGCAATTCACTGGAAAAATCCACAATGACCTAGTGCTTGGCATCCCACTGAGCATGCATTGCTTTGAACCAAGGAACAGTGAGAAAGCAGTGAGGACTACTGTTATAGCACCAAGAGGGTCACAGCACAAGTCCTCCGAACATATTGAAATCTGTCTATTCGATCACATGCTGTCAACCATCTTGCAGGATTCCACAGAACCTATTTGAATAATTCACAGGTTTTAAGCATCCATCAATTTGAAGTTGGCTGGGTTTCGCACTGCCATCTGATAGCCTCCTGGTTACCTACCTCGAGCAACTACCCATGGAAGGCAGTGGTACCACATACGGTCTCCAGTTGCAAATAAAATTTGTCAATTACAACACTTTGAAGAACACCGAAATGTGTCCCTTCGTAACATTATGGTTGGTTGCTTGTTCCTTATGGTGAAATGTTGCAGCCTACTCTGCAGAGTGGGAAACAAATGGGTTGGTACGAGGGTTCAAAAAATCTTTTTTTTTTTAATTTTGAGTAAAGTAAGTTGAAAGGAAATAAATAATTGGTAATGTTAAATTATTTAGGCATAATACAGATATGAAGCGAAAATCACATTATGCAGCAAAAAAATTTGAATGTGGAACAGGAAAAATATTGCATGCAATTATTCTTGTGTCGCACTAAAAATTGATTGAAGATAGCATCGCAAACATTTATATGGTTAAACCCAGAGAAATAGCATTACAATGCAGCCAGGTAGATGGCAAGATTGCCTCAGTGAAACCTAATTCCTTCACCTTGTGGAGTTCCGCTGAACCTATGCGATAATTGACTTACTTGCACTGCTACATGGCAAAACCTTCATTTAACGATATTTCCAACAGCATAATAAAGTTTTCAGTAATAAGTGGTTTGATCATATGAGGCATCACATTTATTATTAAACATTGTCCAAATTGATTGATTAACTGCTCTTTGCAAGACTGCAAAGGCATATGGTTACTTTTGTCAAAGTTTCAGCTGTGCGGTCATTTCCGGACAGCAACATGCTTGGAACATTCAAACAGCGATTCAGAAACTTCAGGCGATTGTGTCTCTGTGTGACACGCTAAGATCAGGAAGGCCATGAAGCTTGGAGAAAAGAAACAATGTTGCATATTTCATTCCTATTAGCCTGAAGAGACCAGTTTCTGCCACTCTCACGCATTCACAGGACAAATGCAAAACACATGCGCAAGTGTTTCTGGCACCTGACAGCTACAATTTATACTAGTGTCACATGCAACCTATGAGGCGCATATAATGACCAGATAATGTAACACCAAGGCAAACCCTGCGCACCATACTTAATTGCATAGGTATCGACCAAGAAGAGGGAGGTGGGGGGGGGGGGCGCTCTGGGGCCAGAGCCCCCTCCAGAGATTTGCGGGGAGGAGGGGATGGGCTCTTCACCTCCCCCTTTCCGTAGCTATTAACCCCCCCCCCCCCCCCTCCCCCCCCCCCTTAAGTGTCATTACCAGAGTTCTGTTATCCACATCATTTGAGGTTGCCTCTACCTTTCAATAAAAATTTTATTGTTGCTAAAAGCTTACTGCATCCTTGTTGGCATGGATGTGCACAGCTTTTCATTTGTATGTTCGCTTTATTTCTGCAAATTCTGACAGTACAAGGACAAGTACATTAGAAGCACCCAGTGGCAGCTATCTCATCTGTATTTTTTCACTTCAACCTTTTACTTTTAATTGCACAGATGCAATATATTTAATATGTACACAGGACAAAGTTTATTGAATCTTTTAAAGAGAAGGCATAGCCAACTAACAATTATTTTTAATGGTATGGATAGCCTGTGTATATATAGAATGAATATGTTGATGTATGTTTACCTCGCTTCAAATTGCTTTGCATGCTTTTTTGACACTGAAAGAAACCTGCAAACTTCAGTGACCCGTTTGGCAGTCTTTTGTCAACAGCGTGTGAAATGCAGGTGACTGTTAATACTATTCTCTTTGAGGGAGGCAATGCTAATGACTCAAGAAAAAGAATACTTTTAATAATTTACATTTATTAGGGATGGAAACATCGCCACTTTCATGAAGAGGTCATAAATATATATAATTCACTCAGTAACCGAAATGACGACAAGCCAGATTCGCTCAGTATCAGAATCGATAGCAGTGATGCGCAGCAGCACTTATACTCACACTCACGGTAAATAAAAGAGGCTGCAGTTTCGCCGGAAAGGCGAAGCTGTATTAGAGATAGCAAAGTATAAGACAATTACATGATGGGAGGTTTCACCACCAAGAGATGCCAGTCTCGTGGTGGTGCGCGGGGCTGTAAACTTGAACTGCCTCTTACTATGATGTCTTGTAACTACTCCTATAAGGCTGTCACTTCAGTGAGTAATTCTTCGAGACCACACAAGGTTTCTTGTGTGTGCGTGTGTGTTGTGAGCATTTATGTTATCGGCGTCCTTCTTCCTCATCTGCACATAACCACCACCATCGGTTTGCACCTTCTTTGTCAGCGCACTAGCTCGTGCTTTTGGAATAAATGCATCGAATAAAACCATTGCTTCCCAAGTTGTGGAGGTGCTGGGTACTAGGCATAAGCAGTGACCAGAACGCAGCTGCAGGAGAGGAATGTGGCATAAGTAGACAGCTTGAAGGAAGAAGGCAGCCACTTATGAAGCAGCCCCCGAGTGGACAGGGGTAGTTTCCACGTACCGCATCTAGTGATCCACAGCAGTGACGAGCCATTGGTTGCCTTCTGCAGTGGCCCAGAGAGGGCTGTAAAGGTCAATGCCGACGACAGCAAAGGGTTCTGCTGGGCAAGGTAGTGGTTGTAGCATTCCGGCGGTTGCAGTGGTAGGTCACTTGTGACATTGACAAAGAGTGCACAAGGGGACATGTCGAGCTACGCTGGTTGAAAGACCTGGCCAGAAGAATTGGCCGCGTATTCGCTCACGGGTTTTTGGAAACCCAAGAGGCCAGATGTCGGGTTGTCATGAGGAGCATGGAGAACTTCAGCATGAAGAGTATGCAGAATGACAAGAAATCATCGCTGGCCCTCTGGGTAAAATGTAGCGGGAGGGAACATCGCCTTTAATTTGAATAGGTTGAGCTGTTTTTGGAGCCTGGAGTTCGGTGGGATTGAAACAGAAATGAGGCAATCCATGATGTCGTGGCAATATGGATCACTGCGCTAGTTAGTGGAAAACACAGAAGGGCAGCTGGATGGCAACAGGGTCAGGGAACCAATAGGTAACACTGAACAAGTGATGTCCGTGCAGCCAAGTCGACAAGGTGACATAATGTGATCGAAAGATGGCAGTAATGGGCAGCAAGAAAGTGTGTTGGCATCTTAATTGGTGCTTTCTTTCGGACTTACAAACATCGAAATTATATGCTTGTAATCTGAGGATCCAGCGGCCAAAGCGTCCTGACAAGTTATTGATCGTTGACGACCAACATAAGGAATGATTGGTAACAACAGCGAAATGCCGACCGTCGAGTTGTGGGAAAAATTTCTGCACAGACCATAATGTGTATGTGTGTGGTTCCGAAAGTTGGTACCCCCCCTATCCCCTACCCCCGGAAAAATGAAAACTTTCCACCTATGCTTGTTTGGTTTCATCTGAGCTTGTGAGGCAAACTGAACTTTGTTTCTGGGTTCCACAAATGCAATCACTTAATGGTGTCAATCTGGTTGGGTCAAGTGTTCAAAAGTAGAGCTACGCATGACACAATCAAGCGGGGTATTCGCGTCTGTTTGCAAGAATTCAATACACACTTCAGAGGCATCCCTTACGGGTGTCCTGCTGCAGCATGTGCCTGCTCATCATCATTGCTTTTATTCCCCATCCCTCAGCCCCAATGTGGTGTAGCAGGTCAGGGCACATATATTGGCTCAAGCCAGCCTCGATCAGCCTTTCTGTGAGTAAGTTCCTTTCTCTCTCTGTCTCAACATGTGTACTGTGATTGTATTCTTATACCTTTTCATTAAACATTGATCTCGATCGGGACCACTGGCCACGCTGCATGAATCTCTTCTACTCATTGCCACCAGAAACGCGCTCTGAACTTCACGAAACAAAGCAAAGGTGTCAAGGCGAATTGTTCACCCCTGCAAAATTTCTCTCTGCACATTCATTCCCTCTCTTTATATACTATATCGCTCTTCCATCATCCATTCACCTTTTCCACTGCAATACCCCCTTCCCCTTACAAAACACTTTTTTTTCTTTCCATCCTTACTTTTGCTCTAGCCGTTACTCGCCTCCTAATGTTCTTGTCACACGCTGCATGCTATTGGCTACGACGCCGTGCATATGCACGCAAAATAAATTTGCAATCGGTGCACAATGACATTAGACCAACTAAGTCAGTGCGTGTTTATGCACAGATGATGGTGGGAAACAAGACGGTTCGTACCCACTGGCCGTTACAAAAGAAAAACCAAAAAGCGTGCACGTCATCTGCTACTTTACGGAGACGCGTACTTCGTTATTAGAATATGATAGCCGAAAGACATCGCTGTGACGCTGACGTGTCAGTCTGCCACTCTGCGTATACTAGACATACCTTGGCTAGGTGTTTCGCAATGCCTTTGCCTCGTAAAGACTCGGGAACTTCTGTGTGGACCAGATCGAGTGTTTTTGGGCCAATCACTTCATACTGCAAGACGGCCTTATCTGAAACACACACCAGTGACCATAAAGTTTACTACAATGCATGAAATTCTATGCCGATGACAACACGAAGGCACACAAAAACACTCAATGACCAAGATAAGAGCGGCAGCCGCACTATAGATATTGTGGAGAAAGCGCGAAAGCGACTTCTAGGAAAACTACAGCCATACGCACCTTCGCCGAGTTTGATAAAGAACTCCTGTTTCTTTGTGTCGTGTTCAACCTCGAACGACTTTTGTGACAGATTCTGCGCACATGTCATTATGGGCTGAACTCTCTGCAGTGTGCGCAAGTTATTTCTTCCCAAAATTCGCAATGCATAAGCCATTACAGTATGCCTTACAGACATGCAGGTACAAGCAGACGCTATCGGACGACTGCGCAGAATCTTGGCCAAGAGGAAACACGATCACTAATCATTTTATCTCATTTTATAGTATATGTACAACATAAGAAGGTAACTGTTTGATTGTAGTACCCAGTTTTCATTCTCTCTGATTTTTATTAAACACTTGCGAGCCGCTTAGCTCCTCACCAGCCCCATCGTATGCGACATCAATTGCAAAAGATCAAAGCACGAGAGAGCACGAGGGCGCGCTTAATTTTTAATTCTGTGAGCCCATGGTGAGACCATAGAATAAAAAACCAACCCGCAGTCTCCACTCCCGCCCATCCCGAAAGCTTTAAAAAACGTCATTGTCGATGTCTACTGCAACTACCGAAGGAGCCGTGAGAGTGCGTTTTGTTGGTGACGATGATGTTATCGAACACATATATAACCTCTCAGATGCAAGCAAGAGGAAGAAGAAAGGTAAGGCATCCAAAAACTGACGCCGAGAACAAACTTATCTGGTACATTTACGCAACATTGTCGCTGGGCCGTTCTCCCAGGGCTGCAGAATATAGCGCCAACTTTTCCCTTCACATTCAGAACCCCTTTTTAGAGAGAAAGAGCGAGTATAGATATTCCTAAGTGCGGAGATTACTCCCACAGAGCCGTCCTGGTGTCGTAGGTTTGACATGAACACTACACAGCCTCACTTGGTAATTAAAGCTCCGTTACCGCTGCAGCGGAACGCCTTGGACATACTGTTGAAAAATAAATGACTGACAGTTTATGATTTTTGTGGCGCAAGAAATTCAGAACAGGAAAGAGCAGACAGAAGGAAAGACGCGTATAGCTACCTGTTTATTTGGAAACAAACCATGTATACTGTGCAAATGCATGATCGCAAATGCGAGCAACGCGAGCAGGAGACGTCATCAACGGCAACAGCTTAGTAATTTAATTTCAGCATCATATAAGGCGATAAATTACGAGGGAAAATGCACGACGAGCGCTACAGTTAACACGCTACATGCAGAAACCGCAGAGGAAATAGCTATTGCGCTAGCCAAAGCACAAACACCAGCAGGCATAATTATCAGTGATTCCCAGACGGCCATACGAAACTTCGCCAACGGTCGAATCTCCCCAGAGGCACTACGACTCCTGAAATTACCTAATAACCGCGACAAAAACATCGATCTTATCTGGACACCCGCTCACACACTACCAGACGGTAGCAATGAGGTGGCGCACCGCATGGCTCGAGAACTTACGAACCGAGCCTCGGTTAGCCCCGCCTCACCGACTACCAATGAGTGGGAGTGGGAAGATCGAATGACCAAATTTCACGAAATTACACAACACCATAGATTGCAGAGGCGTACATTCCCGCCGCCGCACCCAAAATTAAGCAAAAACCAGTCTGTAGAATGGTGGCAGTTACAGACCAGATCCTATCCAAGTCCAGCTATCATGCACCTAATACACCCAGATTTATACCCAACCGACAAGTGCACACATTGCAACTCTAGAGCCACCCTGGAGCATATCCTGTGGGAATATACGGCTTTAATACAGGGTAACTGGCATGCAGCCTCAAACAGCGACAGCCTCCGCGCGTGCTGGGAGTCTGCGTTGCTCAGCTCCGACCTGCAGCACCAACTCTGGGCCGTCCAGCGAGCCGAGGAAGCTGCCAAGGGCCAACAACCCTTGGCTGAAACCTAGGCGGGGTCCAGGCCCACCCCACCAAATCGCAGGGCACTGAATAAAGTTATTTGAATGAATGAATGAATCATATAAGGCAACTTGGGTTTAGTTGACACAATCTCGACCATTGATTTGAACGTAAAATGCACCAGTCTGTCACAAGTCAGTGCTTGTGACAGACTGGTGGGCTAGTTGGTGTCGCATTATTTTTGTCCATGTGTTTCTGCACTACTGTGCAAATAATGTTTATAACAAACGTTCATTGGTGATGTCTACTGCTCATCGCTGCCCCTTGCTATCGCTCCTTTGTACAGTATATGTGGTTACAGAGATACCGCGCTGTCTTCAGCGCAATATTTAATAACAGGAATTGTCGCCATATTCCAATTAGCTTTGTCTTCCTCTTCACCCCGCACACATCTTTGTGCCGAATTCCTAGTTCACCTGCAACGTCATTGCAGCATGTAGCATGGTTTGCTTCAGAATAATCACTTGTAAGTGTAGCACGTGTCTTTCTGTCTGCTCTTTCCTTAGGCTGTTTTTTCTTCCGTTTTCTGAGCTATTTGCGCTACAAAAATCATGCCATTCAGTAAACACTAACTGTATGACATGCGTGAACTCTTGCTTTTCTCCAAGGCTTGCATGTCTTTCAGGCATGCACTGTCTCCCGGCCTGTCCATTCTGATGGTTGTAGTACATTTTCTTGCTCAAGGAACAATAACAGACAAAAGTGTTGACTTGCAACTGCGAGTTTGCTGCTGGCAACCCTTACAGACCCTCAGTCACAAGTCAGTGCTTGCGTCTCTCTTCCTTCACATCCCTTGTTTGTTCCAGCTGTTACTGTATTTAAGAGTGAACTCCAGCCAACTAGCCCATTTTGTCATATTACTGCAATATCGTTCCTTGATTTTTGATACTTATGCTTCTCTTTGCAGTTGCATCAAAGGGGTCTGTAGCAGAGCCATCTTTGGCTGATGAACCGCCACTGGTTGCCGGCGTGGAACAGGAAGAGACGCCGATCCCCATAGGTAAGTCTAATATCATGTGATTCTATGCTGCCATCACTGCAATAATGTTTGCATGCATCACTTCAAGGTCTCCATGCCACCAGTGACACATTAACAGGACGCCAAGTGTTTAACCTTACGTGCACACCAAAAGCCAAGCATGGTAAGCAAAGTTTATTTGTAGTTTTGCTTTTGTTTGCGAATTTATGCCTATTTTATGCTTGCAGTGGTTAAGGCAGCTTCAAAGACGCCTAGCAGAGAGCCAAGGAAGGGCTCGTCCAGTACCCCTCGCCAGCCTGTTACCCCTAAATCACCTTACTCACTCAGAAGAAAAATTAAGCAAAGTGAGTGTGCAGATATCTTTGATATTCCTGTAGCTTTTTTTTTTTTTTTCAAATGCACGAGTGTGCTTCTCTGTACTGCACATTTGCCAAACTAATCTGGTAATCATTCAAATTGAATTTGATTTTAATCCCCTTGAACAAAAAGATGGAGGACGCTTAAGCTTTGCCTTTAAGAGTGGGACGCAATAACATTCAAAGATCCCTGACTGCTTCTCACGCTTCCCAGCAACTGCAGTTTATGTAACTTTAATGTTTACTAAGAAATGCTGGTGGCGAACACTATACACGAAGGCGAGCTTTCTGGTAGAAACATGGCCTTTTGCTTGGGCCAATCCCAGAGGCAGTGCCAAATAAATGGCATCATTTTCAGGTTTCCTTTTATTGTTTCGCACTTTTAATATTTCAGCCTTAGAAGAGTTAACATAAAAGGAGTAAAGTTTCCTTCTCTTCCTTCACTGCGTTCTTCTTGGTGTTTTGGTTCGTTCTCGGCTCTTCCTAAGCCGCTGCGCTGTTCTCTGCTTCGGTATTCTGGAACTAAAGGTGCTGGATGTCAATAATTTGAACTGAGTTTATTTACGGACAGACAGCGGTTACACTGAGTATATAGTAAACAAGGAAAGAAGGTTCACATTAACAAATGCGGCTGAGCAAAGGCCTCTGAGCAGTCCGTCACTCCGATCGGGCACTTGACGAGATCGGTTCGTTGTCTCCTAAGTCTCAGACCACACTGCCCGCCCAGCTGCGCACATTCTCACCCCCAGCCACGGGACCATGTGTCCGGGCTGCGTAACTCGCACCGGCGGTGGCCGCCGCTTGAACCAACCGAGTTGCCCGTGCCGCCTTGACCGAACCCAAACACTCCCCCGAAACTCCCTTCTGCAGATGCCGCTACAGAGGCTCGCTGCGCGATTTATGGCACTCGCCAGAACCAGTGCGTGACAACCCTTGCCGCTCCCTTTTTCGCCGAACAGTGTTCGGCCACCGCCTTCCCAGAGCAGGCGCTCTCTGGAAGTGGCCCGAGTGCGAGCCAACAGCACAACATTGCAATGCAACAGATACACAAACACGGAGTGGACTCTAGAGAAATCGAGCAAGCATGCACTTCAACCAAACAAAAAGAATGCATACATAAGTTTAACCAAGGCAAACATTCACAACGACCTTACAAAAGGCATGCACTGTCGGTGTTTTGTTTCATAACATTTGTTTGTGAGCTGTCATTCTCAAAATTCCAAGGAATAACTTTACCAAGAATGTAAGTCAACTTATGAGCAACTTTAGTGATAGAATGATGCGGTGATGTAACCCACATACGCTGCATGTCATATAGCATGATGTGGCATGTGCATGTACCTAAATATATACGGGAAGTTTCGCTCACAGTGCATGCCGCACGCGGATGCCGACACCGAATGTTCTGCGGCATGGACCCTTGACGCTACCTTGTTAAAATATATGAGGAACGAGTTGCCACAGAAAGCTACTTCGATCAGTCGCTTGGCGGGGTGGCTGCCCTTTTACGCAGCAGCAGCAATATACAGATACTTTTCATACAAATGACTGCTGTTTCACATGTGTACAGAGAATGATTTCACAAGGGAACATACTAAACACTTTACAAATAAAAAGGAAGACAGCTCAAGATTAATCGTAAGATTCATAGGATAAATACAACATAATTCACTGAAGGTAATCTCTCATTTTTTTTTTTTTGAAAACTGTGACACATCTGCAGATTTGTTGGCAAAATTATTGAACAAATGTGGAAGGGTAAAAGTGAAAGGATGTAAGTGTGGGCATGTTGGTATACCATTTTAGCTTTTAGTTCACGAGGGTTGCAATGTGGGCTTGTTGGTAATGCATCTTTAAAGGGTGTATGGTAGCGCGATTAAAAGACAGGACAAAAGAAGACACACAGGGACACACACAGTGCTTTTAGTGCACGAAAGGCTCAGGCATGATTTAGACAAATGAAGACAAAGTGCTCATTTCCAAGAATCATTGATTTTCACAAGCATCACACACACACACACGTGTGTGTGTGTGTTGTGTGTGTCTATATATATATATATATATATATATATATATATATATATATATATATATATATATGTATATATATAAACGAGAAGAAAGGGGGTTAACCGAGGGACCCGAGACTTCTCATTACATGACCCGAGACTTCTCATTACATGACTAATATGTATATATATATATATATATATATATATGAGATTAACAACAGATTGTGCAAACACATTTGCTCAATTTCATAAATCCCCGCAGGGGCGTCTGCGTCAGCAGGCGTGTGGTGTGTTGCGACACCCATGTACCCGACCATGTGGGGGTCAAAGCCTTCTGCGTGTAGCTGTGCATGGCTTAGCCGTGTTCGGGGAAAGGTGGATCCTGGGAGTTGAGCCGATGCCGTGTGTTTGGACCTTTGCGGCCCCTCGGCAAAGGCAACACACCCCTTTGGCTTTGCTTCGCTTAGATGGCAGACGGTAGATTTCCCCCAGACTGACCCACCCAGGGAAAATCTTTAGTTGCCTTTTCCTGTCCTCCTCTAGAAATTATGTCTTTCTCTCTTACTTAGAACCTTTACTGTCTTCTCACTCTGATTTCTCATGCAGCAACGTTTAACCTGGTGTAGTCTATCCAACCTTGAGTGCTTTATATTAGGTTATAGTAACTGCAAACAGCTGGCGTCAGTGTTTTCTTCCAGACTCGTAGCGTACCCTTGTTGGGCTCAGTAGTGGTCATCTGGCGTAGATGCCGATATCAAATAAATTCTGTATGGCTAAGACATCGTTCCCCCCACTTTCCTATTGTCCTCTTTCCAAACGAGGACGTACTGAGGAAGCTTTTCTGTTATTCAGCCAGTGTAAAGAAACATTCCCACGCTTCTATTCTCTACATAGTCAAGATTCCGAAAAGACAATCAGAACTATTTTACCTTTCACTGCAGCAAAATGTCTCACCGACACAATAGGTGCTAGCTACAAAATGACGAAAGTGAGCAGTGGCAACTTTCTTGAGGTTCACGACACCCAACAGCATGTCAAACTCTCAAATCTTGTAGCATTCCGTAATGTGCCAACCATTGTTACCCCCCATTGATCATTGAATGCAAGTAAAGGAGCTATCTATGATGAAGATCTCTTGAGCCTGAGCGAGGAAGAGCTCCTGGAGGTCTGGAAAAAACACAATGTTATCCAAATGCAAAAAAAAATAAAGATCAAGCAGAGCAACCAGGATATTCCAACTACCCATCTGATCCTCACGTTTGTGTCAAGTGTGTTACTGGAAACCCTAGGAACAGGATATAGAAAAATTCAAGTCAGACCTTACATTTCAAATCGCTAAAGATTTTTCAGATGTCAGAGGCATAGCCATGGTTTGCAAAGCTGCCAAGGCCAACTGACCTGTGCAAAATATGGCAAACGTGAACACGCATCCGGCAACTGTAGTGGCATGCTCCACTGTCCCAGCTGTGATGGTGGATAGTTCGAGCATACTCTAGAACTTGCCCCGCATGGAAAAAAGAAAAGGACGTAATCACACCGAAAATCAAGGAGAACATTTCGTTTTAAGAAGTGTGAAAACATATTTCTTTTTTTTCCATAACTCAGGGTATGCTGATGTGGCGCGCAAGGGGGCAGTGGTGCAGCTGACTCCAGCATCGGTCTGGCCCACAAAGAGTGTGGCTGCGGCTGTGCCACCAGCCCCCTTGGCGACAGCAGCCAATGCTACTTTGCCATCAGTGATGGAGGGCCCATGAACCTCCGGATTGATGGACTCCGTAGTATTGTCTCTTGAGGCAAGGCTTGCAAAGCAAACACATCGCTCACAAGAGAGCGTCTCCAGCACCCAGCCAAGAGTCGATGGACATAACACTCGTTCAGACAGCTCAGTCAGCGCCTAAGGAGCGGCAGGATTATCTTGACCGCTCCAAGAAAGACAAAGCTCGCTTCAGAACGCCTGGAAAGGGCACCGTGACCTAACCTTTGTCTTTTAAACACACAGCACAAACACTTTTCTGATCATCGAGACACAAATACTACAATAGAATGTTAGAGGACTTCTTCATAACCTTGACGACATTACAGAACTCCTACACAAAGATAACCCAAAGTTTCAGTTTGTTCAAGAGGCACATGTGAAACCCACACACATAAACTTTCGTCGTCAGTATACCGTATATTCTAAAGACCGAGACGACGTGAGTCTGGTGGTGCAGTAATAGTTGCTGAGAAGTTGGAAGCTTGTGGACATGTGGCCTATCAGACGGTCCTTGAAGCAGTGTCAGTTCGGGCTCTTCTGTTTAACAGACTGGTCGCTGTGTGTTCCATTTATATAACCCCAAATCATCATCTTGAAGAAACAGTCTTTTATAACATCATTGACCAGCCTCCCGGCAGG
The DNA here is from genome assembly GCF_038994185.2 of Dermacentor albipictus. Lineage (NCBI taxonomy): Eukaryota > Metazoa > Arthropoda > Arachnida > Ixodida > Ixodidae > Dermacentor > Dermacentor albipictus. The sequence goes on from NC_091824.1 coordinate 19,918,457, forward strand.
ACAACTCATCTAACATTAATTTGACCTCTAGGGCATACCTGTTTCATAAGAAGGTGCCCACTTATTCTAACTTCCAACACATCTCGTATTCATCAATAGATCTAGTGATTGGCTCTGTGTCTCTTCTGCCTGACCTGGAATGGAATGTCATTAACAATCCTTTTGGATGTGACCACTTCCCTGTAACTTTAAACTTAATAACACGGCATGACAACCCTCCCTATGTTTCTCGATGGAAATTAGCATCTGCTTACTGGGAGCATTTTAAAGAAGCAAGTTCTTTATTACAAAGTTTTATTAGTGAATTTAGCATAGACGACGCAGTAGGATATTTTACCACTTTTATACTCGGCACAGCAGAACAACGCATCCTGCAGACAAATGGTAATTCATGCAAAAGACGAGTCCCTTGGTAGAATGGTGACTGTAACAGGCATGTAAGAAACAAAATAAAGCATAGGGCATTCACCGTTGATATCCTAATGCGGAGTACCTTATTACATCTATGCACATCAAATCGCCAGGAAGGAGGATGTGAAGGCAAATAAGGAGGGCAAGCTGTGGAAGGTTTCTCTGTGGCATTAATTCATACACACAGGAGGCTAAAGTTTGAGACGGATGAGAAGGCTGAAGGGGCAGCAAATATTTGCCCTTGGTTAATGAACAAGGAAACAGCAGGAAGAACCAGGCCGACACTCTTCGTGAGAACCTTGAGTCTGTTTCTAGCTCTGTTCACTATTTATTGTCTTTTCTGAAATACAAACAAATGGAGGAATGGAAGCCACTCAACTGTAAGTGTAGCTCAAGCAAACCTCTCAACTGGCCATTCTGCGTTGCTGAGCTGAAAGCTTCCCTAAGTGCATGTCAGAACTCTGCTGCGGGTTCCAACCGAGTTATGTACGAGATCATTAAACACCTTCACAGATGCATGCAAGTTACACTACTCGCACTCTTTAATACTCTCTAGACAGCTGGGCATCGTCCGTCTCCAAGGAAAGAAGCTGTTGTGATCCCTGTGTTGAAACAAAGTAAAGATCCCACCTCAGTAAGAAGCTACTGCCCGTTCGCGCTAACAAGTTGCCTTTGCAAGTTTGAACAAAAATGATAAATCACCTTCTACATTACCTTGAATCAAGCAAAGTGCTTGATCCGTGCCAGCGTGGATTTAGAGAAGGCCGGTCAACAATCTATCACTTTGTGCTTGTTGACGTGGTGCTTCGTGATGCTTCTGGGAATATTCATGATGCTTTTGTCAACGCAACAGATTTTCTTATCCGTTTTTCTTGACGTGGAAAAGGCCTACAATACCACGTGGCACTATAGAATCCTCCGAGACCTGTCATGAATGGCTAGCACGTGGAACATGTTGAACGTTATTGAAAGTTACCTCTCGAAAATGTACCTACTTTCCGCATAAAAATAGGGAACACACACTCCAGTTTACACACACTCCAATTTACGCAGGGAACAGGCATACCCCAGGGAGGTGTCCTCAACGTTTTTATTATGAAGATGAACACGCTTCGTTATTCACTCCCTCCAGCCATTTTCTATTCTGTTTGCGTAGACAATGTACAGATGCCTAGGTTTTAAATCTGGTAGCCTTGCAGTCTACGGGAGGCAAGTCCAGCTTGGGCTAAAGAAAGTATCCCAATGGGCAGATGAAAACGGGTTTAAGATCAATGCACATGAAAACTCCTGTGTCGTTTTTTTTAAAGAAAGAGGGGCTGCACCTTGACCCCACTATCGCACTGCAAGGACAGCACATTCCTATGAACAAAGAACATATACTCTTAGGTGTCATACTCGATCCAAAACAAAGTTTCATCCCCCATATCAGATTCATCAAGGTCAAGTGCCTGAAAACAATGAATGTACTGAGAATTCTCTCCCACACCAACTGGGCCAGTAAGAGAAGACGCTTATTGAATCTGTACATGAGTCTTGTGTGATTGCATATAGACTATGGGGCTACACCGAGTGGCCTAAAAATTCTTGATCCTGTTCATCATTTAGGCATACGCCTAGCCCCGGCTACAGGAGCTTTCAGAAGTAGCCCAGTATGAAGTCTCTATATAGAATCCAGTGTGGGGTCGCTCTCTCTGCAAAAGTCGTTGACCAGTTTCATGTATTTCTTGCAAGCACACTCTAACCATGATTATCCTTCTAACAAAACTGTAAACAATGCCACTTGTGCCACACTTTTCCGCAACTGTCCATCGATGAGAGAACCTTTCTCACTGCGCATCAGGAACCTCAGCAAAGCAATGGCTGTCCTACTTCTTGAAAACCCTCTAATGGGTCCAGCCGAACCAGGGGTCCAGCCAAACCACCATGGCTGTGGCAGCTGATAGATTGTGACATGTCTTTTGTAAAAGTTACGAAGAATGCCTCAGAAATACACATGAAGTCGCACTTCCTAGAACTTCAGTCAAAACACTTGTGCCCAGAATACTACACTGATGCTTCAGAGTCGCATCCTGGCATTTCTTATGCTGCACTGAGTCCATCCTTCTACGAATAGGGCTGTTTGCACCCCGAAACAAGTATCTTTACGGCCAAGGCCTACGCACTCTTGTCGGCTGCACAACACATCAAGGAAATGAAAGTACAAAAGGGAATAATTACAGATTCATTAAGCATCGTCAAAGGCTCAATTTCTCTAAAAAAAAATAAAAGCCTTGTCTTTACTGAACTTTATTCAACCCTCTGCACTTTGTAGAGGGTTGAACCCTCATAATATGCAGGGTGCCTGGCCACAGAGGCGTCGACAGTAATATGCTTGCCGACTGTGTAGCCATATCAGTAAATACAAAACAAAGTAATTTCTCCATAGCTGTGCCTGTCATGGATTTAAAGCCTTTCCTTCACAACAAACTGAGGGGCCATTGGCAACGAAGTGGGACATTAAACACGAAATAAACCATAGTTATTAAGCCAAATGTCGGAAACTGGCCACCACTAACGAAAACAAGACAAAGTGAGGTTATTTTCTGCTGTCTTAGGATAGACTGCATCAATGGCACTCACCCTTGCCTATTGACCGGTGTAGATGCTCCTGTCTGCGATAAATGTGGCGAGGCATTTACGGTCCTTCACGTCCTGTTAGAGTGTTGGGAAATGGAAGCTTAAAGAAAACAAGTGCTTTGCCCCAGCCTACAGACGACACATCCCCCTTCACCCCACAGTGTTTTTTGGCGGGGAACCACTATTTGACAATAAGTTAGTTTTAGCGTTCTTACGAGATGTCAGCCCAAGGTGTACGTAGCACATCTTCTTGCTAGAGGCTGCTGCTGCGACAGCATTTTTGTAAAGCTCCCGCCTCCCAGCTCTTGCGTTCAAGGGCTGTCTTGTGAGGTATGAGTGCTACTGTTACAAGTTTAGTACATCACCCTTGGGTAACAGAAAATTTATGGTCATAGCATACACCAATAGTTATTCTGATTATTTTAATGCCTGTACATTGTATGCACTTTACAGCGACCAATTTTTAGACATCCCTACAGCCAAGTTATATGTGTGATTCAGATTCTGATTCACATCTCTTACAGTTGCCACCATTCTACGAACGTCAGTTTATTATCTCTTGTTTGGCGCTCTTTGGCCATATTTGGCCCTCGTGCCAACAAAATCTATTAATCATCATCAATTTCATAAATCATGACATGAAGCATGAAATATGTGAAAGCAACGAATGGTAAAAAACCATGTTAAGAAAATGCGAGGTTGCAGATTGAATTGTTGGATTGTTTTATTTTACCATCAAAGTGTGCATGATGGCAGGGGCCTGGAGTAAAAAGCTGTCTGAAGGCAGCTAACGGAGCCTCAAGCCTCTCACTTTGGCGATGGTATACCAGTGGTCGCAACACAACTGCTAACACTGTTTCAATCAATCAATGGAACAGTATAGTTAATTATGAGATTAGTCTGTGAAAGTGATTGCTTGTTTCAAATAGGTGTTAAGAGGAGTAGGTGTGTGCCAAATATCGGGGAAATGCATCCTGTATATGGCAACCATTTGCTCCTAAGAGGAAGCTTTAGCTCGGGCCTGACTCTGACAAGGCCTATTCAAATACTACATATAAAACACTAACGTTTTTGTAAGATAACCCCTGGACCGATATTTAATGATGTTGCATTTGAGAGAGAAAGTTAAATTCTAGTGACTGTCGGAAGCTGAATTTTGATTTAGGGCCTGAATTTTGTGAAAAGAATTTTCAAAATATTGAAACTTAGAAAAAAATAAAAGCACTAAGTTGAAAAATTCATAGCTTTGCTTCAAGAACAGATAGTGCGGTTCTGTAAATAACATCCATTAGATCATCAAAGCGGACAAATTTCATAGGTCAATTTATATCTTATGTGAATTTGTTACGTTGTGTACAAGGGTTCTTCAAAAGCTGTATTTTTATATTACTGAATTTTTTCAGATTCATGTGTAACATATCAATTTTGTCCGCTTTAGATGTACTGTTAGGTGCAATTCACAAAAGTGTGATGTAATTTTTTATTGCTGAGTTATAGAGTTGTAAACTTAATAGTTCCGTTTTCTTAAAGTTTTTCGTTCTTTCCAATTTTTAATAAAAATTGAGGAGCTAAATCAGAAATTAGAAACCAACAGTCACTAGATTTTAAGCTTTTCTTTTAAATGCAACAAACCTCGCCAAATGTGGTGCGGTGATTGCCGAGAAAAACGAATTCTTGTTTTACATATTATTACAATATCATCGAGAGATGCTCAAAAGATTAGCCGCTGTGAGAATGACGAAGTGGGTCTGTGCCCTTGGCCTGAGCGAGGGTTGGCCTGGCTGTCTGGCTCCAGTGCAAATAGCCTGTAAATAGCCTCTTTCGTCTGTGTCTTTCCACACGTTAACATTCTGGTGGAGGTGCGGTCGTTCCACAGGTAACAATATATTTAGATAGGAGCCCCTGAGCTAAAGCTTCCTCTTAATTGCGAGATGTCACTGTAAACCGAATTGTTTTTTTGTGGCCGAGCAGTAGAATTGGAGTAAATGATAGTTATAATAATAATTTTAATTTATAACTTTACCTTGTTTAAAGAGTTGCTATATGTGAAAATCATACGAGACGTTTGCAGTTATTCTAATAAACTTCTCTCAGTAGGTTTAGATTCGTTTTTGTTGTTGTGCCCCATTCACAAATTAGCAAAGAAGACGGATAGCATCATCGGTCTAATCAGGCGGGTAGCTAACAGAAGGAGAGGCCTGAGCGAAAAGAATCTGTTAAGGCTAGTCCACGCTTTCTTGTTGTGCCATTTTATGTACGTAGTGGCCATGCACGTCTGGAAGAGGGCAGAGCGAGACAAACTAAATGCCATGATAAGGAGGGGGATCAAGAGCGCGCTCGGACTACCAAATTACACACGCACCGACCGACTCCTGCAGTTGGGTATTCATAATACCCTGGAAGAGATTGCAGAAGCACAAGAAAGGGCACAGATTCTCAGGCTCTCCGGCACCAGGGCGGGCAGACGACTCCTAACTGAGATGGGCGTCCCCCCGGCCACTGTCGAAGACGCCTACCAAGGCCTACCGAAAGAGCAGAAAGATAACATCATCATATCGCCCGCCCCGCGCAATATGCATCCCCAGCGCAACGTAGAAAGAAGGAAGGCCAGAGCGGTGGCGCTCCTACGCCGCGCAACAGAACTCCCTGGAGGCAGCTGCTTCGTTGACGCGGCCCAGTATGGCAACAGCGACAATTTCACGGTAGCGTCAATCAACCACAGGGGTTCGACCGTTAACGCGGCTTCGGTACGAAGCACGTCGTCGCGTGCGGCGGAGCAAGTGGCCATTGCCTTGGCCCTCCTGGATGACGGACATGCCAATATCTTCAGCGACTCCTGGGCAGCCATCCGCGCCTTCAGCGTTGGCGCCGTGTGTGAGGAAGCCTGTCGCATCCTCGACGGCAAAAGCATCACCACCCACACTCTCACGTGGTTCCCCGCTCACATGGGATCCATCACGGGAGGCCCCACAAACCTCAACGAGCTGGCCCACTCCAAGGCGCGAGGTCTCACTTTCCGCGACCGTGGAGAACTCCAACGCCGGCCCGCAGCGGTGGAGAATAGAGATCAACCGACCACATATAACGAAATTGCTCTGCACTTTTATCTCGGCAGGAGAGAGTTTCCCCTTCCACACAAGAAGTTCAATAGAGCGCAGGCATTGACCCTCAGATTACTGCAAACAGGCTCATATCCCAGCCCGGCTTTATTCTACAAAATTTATCCCGACACCTATGCCACTAGTTCTTGCAGGCATTGCAATGACATCGCTAGCCTAGATCATATGCTCTGGCGTTGCCCCTCGTTACGAGGCACAGAAGAAATCAATGAAGACAAGTGGCTCTCCGCTATCAAGAGCCCTAATGCCGGGGTGCAACTATGGGCTGTCCAGAGGGCCCACGATGCGGCGGTCGGGCAAGGCCTGACTGTCCCAACGTGGGAGCGGCCCGCAGCGCGCTGAGTCGCGTACCTCAGGACCTTATTAAAGTTTCGCATCCATCCATCCATCCATACCAGGTGCACGTAGGATAACTGAGAGAGGGTGAACCAGTTGTATAGTAGCAAATTTATGCATTGAGGCATGATTTGTCAACAGTGTTTGTTTAGTATACCGACGGGTTTGCACCATTTTATGCGAAGCATATTACGAGAGCTCAACCCAGCTCCTCAGGCGCGGCGGTGTCGCCTTGAATACCACGTGACACCGTGACGTCACGACAGAGGAGAAGTGGCTTTGGCTCAACTCTTGCAAGATGGGCTGGGTGGGAATCGAACCAGAGTCTCCGGAGTGTGAGACGGAGACGCTACCACTGAGCCACGAGTACGATGCTTCAAAGCGGTACAAAAGCGCCTCTAGTGAATGCGGTGTTGCCCCTAGAAACGAGCTGTTTCTAAGGCTCAGGCGTGCGTCGCTTGCTCAGGCGCACATTTCGTTGCCGCGCCGAACGCTGCGTTGCTCGACGCTCACCGCGTTCAATGCGGGGCGTCCAAGGCGAAGGAGAGTAACGCATAAGTTGTTTCTTCGTCTAGCCGAACCAAATATAGCCAAGCAACAGCAGTTCACCAGGCTAAACAGTGGTTCAACAACTAAAATAAAGGCTAGTATACTTCGCATCCTGGGCTTAACCTTACCTAAGCCACAGCCATTTTTTTTTAATGAGCTTTGCAGATATGGTCGTACCAAGATAAAGTACTTGAGGAATATATGCCCAGGACTTTTATGCATCCTACTATTTCTATCATATTATGACTGACTGCAACTGTCAGCAAACTTATGACCTTATTCTTTGGCCTGAAGAGTATTGGTTTTGTGGTATTAATAATGAAATAATTGCATTTTGTCCATTCTAAGGACAGTGGCATTGGTTTCATCAGATATGTTTTCTATATCGTCAAATGTTTTACCAGTGATTAATAATATAGTGTCATCAGCATAGGAAATTAAGGTTACATGTGGATTTGAGGTAAAAGAGAATATGTCATTGACATAAACACAACATATAAAAGTCGCCCCAATATGCTGCCCTGAGGTACGCCCATCTTTATGGATTTAATATCCGCAGAAGGTGCTCCTACGGGCGCTTATTGCTTACGATGCCTTAAGAAAGAAGCTAGGAGGTCATACGCAATGCTGTGTACACCGTATAACTGTAGTTTATCAAGTAGTATTTCATGCTGTAAGGAATCAAAAGCTTTTGATAAATCTTTGTATATTGCCAGTGTTAAATTATTGTTTGAAAAATTTTTATGTTTCTTTCCTTTTGGTTTAGCAGAGCGGTTTCTGTTGAACAATGGTGACTGCTTAAAAATATAGTTAGACAATCTTATGTACAAGAACCTTTTTATCGCTTTGGAAAAGACAAGCAAAATTGATATCGGTCTATGGTTCTTCAATACATTTTTGTCACCACCCTTAGAAATTAAGGTCACCTTTGCAATGTGCATGTTTCTAGAAATGTAACAGCAGAGAGGATAAGATTGAATATGTGCATTAATGAACACACTATCTCGTGCACTATGTACTCCAGTGGTCCTAATTGCAGGTTGTCCATGTCACAAACGCTACTGTTATTAAGGTTTAATATTGCGAATGCCAGCTCTTGCTCATCTGTTGGGTACAAAAATATGGTATTTGGTCTTGTACAAGGCCTTTGCGTTTTGTGTCTTGTTGTGTTTTGTTATTTGTGAATTGGTTAATGAAGAAATATTAAGCAGGTTAGCTAAAGCAGAACCAGAAACATGATTGTTTGAAGACAAAATGCTAGTTGCACATGCTCGGGCTTGTACTTTGAGCATGGTCTGGTCACAAGACCCACATGTACATTATTTCCATATCACGATACAAGCAAACTATGCTTGTACAGGCTGTTTGCAGATATGGTTACACCACCATTAGTTGGGCAGACTGCCTCGCAAGGAAGGTAGTTTTACAATTATGAAAAAGGTTTGCTTTTTGTTTTTGTTTTCCTTGTGAATATCTTCAAAGAATTGTCGAAGATGAAGGATGAAGCAGAAACGTCTTCTGGTGACTCAGACAGCGAACTATCATCTGAGGATGACGAGGATGAGGAATCTGATCAGGTATGCTCAGTGCACTGTTTGTTCTATCATCTAAGCTAACCTACTATAACTGTTTTCAATCACTCACGCATGGCTATCTTACTTTTTCCATATGTAATATTTTTCTACACGTTTATTATGCCAGCTTTTTCCTGTTTCACATAGTAGCAGCTTGGTATACTCACATCTTATAGGTGCCTTCACAACAACGCTAGAAAAGTAGCAGTAGGCAAATATTTGTGATTTCAAGTGCAAATTGAATTTGCTTTGTTATTTGATCTATAAGCTAATGTTAGCCTAGCTGCTAAAAAAAAAGAAAAGACTAAAAAAACTTGGTGCAACATACAATTTTGAGACGTACTATGTTTGATCCTCAGAACTCTTGATGACTGAACACCATAGGTCTTATAATTGTATCTTGTATCATATTTTTTAAACCTTCTTGTTGAAAAGCTTGGCTAATGTTCAATTACAATAAGTGCAATGTACTCAATTTCAAGATTTGATGGTGAAAAACTATATATATAGAAACTAAACTATATAGTTTATATAAACTAAAACTAAACTATATAGCCATATAAGATAGCTATATATTTGTGTGTGTGCGTATATATATATATATATATAAATATAAGAAACAACTTTGCTGGGGCAGCTTTCTTACATCATGATTCTGTTGAATGCAAGGGACAAATCATAAATATACTTATTGAATGAATACGTTATGTGTGAAAAGTAAAAAACAGAGGGAGGAGGGCGGGGGGGGGGGGGAGAGGTAATTTTTTGCAGTTTCGTTGGAAACGAATTGGGAGTAAAAGTGTTTGGCAAATGCGGTCACATATACTCAGCGTTATCAATTCTACTACCGAGGCAGGCATGGAACGGCTGATAACAGCTGTCCTCATTTTTCTGGCTGCCTGTGCATTTTTCGTCTCAATTTGCCCAAAGCGAGGTCTCACTTTCTTGGCTGATGCCACCGTGTCTTGCATTCCTTAAGTGTTGTGCAATGTTCTGTCACAATGCCTAGCTTATTTTTCATTTTATTATTGTCACTGTCATGTGATGGTGCGAGAAGTCTTTTCTGTTCTTTCTCATTTACAAGCCAATTAGTTGCTTGAACTTCGGTTGCTAAAGGTACTAGAGTCAAACCTTGTTATAACAAAACTGCCTCCAACAATAAAATAATTTCATTTTATCCAATAGTATTTGCTAAATGCATATATTTGTTACACACTGATATTGGTGAGAAACATTTTGTACGTACTTCGTTATATCTGATAATTTGTTATTTCTGTGTTTGTCATAGTGAGGTTCTGCTTACGCATATTAAACTCCATTTCCTTTCCCCTATGTCTTCCATGTTACCTTTTCTTAAGCTTTAATAGAAAATAAATATTTAATGTTCAGTACTCAAAGGCAGATTATTTCAAGTATTAATACATGATAAGAAAAGTTAAGTATATTTTAACATACCTAATGATCAAAGCAGGTATGCTTGGGAGGGCCTTGATTAATTATGTTGTTGCCTATCCTACCCAGGTTGACATTGGAAAATACGGCAGTTATTTTACAAGTAACTCACGATCCAAGACTTCGAACCACACATTAACCAAGCTTGGCAGGCCTGTAATGGCACCAGACGAGATTAACAGCACATTGGAAAAGGTGAATGACCTCCACATCAAGCATCGGGCAAAGCTGCTTGTGAATTACCACTCTTGCTTTGCACACTGGCTGGCACTCTTAAGGTGAGGGGCTTGTCTTTCACTTGGAAGCGTTTGCTTGGGAGCTCCCATCTCAACACATGGGAACAGGGACATCATTTTACTTGGCATCTGCGTCACCGTATTTAATGAAGCTTGTTGTATGTATAAGAAAAAGCTAAAATCTAATGACTCCATCGAGTGGATATTTTATTTGGGCTGGCACGTTTTACAAAAATTGTTGAAAACTGTAAAACTGGAAGAAGAAAAAAAGCCAGCGGTGTACCAAGTTTTCAACGCTAAAGCGCAGTGATACAGTTGAACACCTTTATAGTGAAGTGCTTGGCACCTCCAAAATAATTAATTATACATTGATATGGTTTGACAAGCAATTGACATTGACAAGTAATGGAGGGGCTTTGAGAGAGACTGTAGTCAAAGGCTCCACAATAATTTTAACAAAAATTTCTTACAAAAATTACTAGAGGCGTTGTTGTGGCGCTGATGTATGTAGGAGCTGCAGGTGTGACTTCATCCAGCTTCGTTGTAAAGGTCACCTAATGCACAGCTTGCAGTAGAACTAGGACAGAATTATTCCTTCATTATATAGGTCATTTCATTGTAGAGGCATTCGCTGGGTAGAAGCACTCAACTGTAAATAATGATATAAACTGTAAACTCTAAACTGCATCTGACAGCATATCTAAAGCACACAAAATCGATGTGTCACATGTGGCTCTGAAATACACCACTAATTTGTGAGTAGGACTTTTTCAGAACTCTCCTAAACATTGCAAACAATTTTTTGTCAGCTGTAAACTCATATATAAGATTTCTCCGTTTGATATGCTCTAACACATAAGCAGTTTACAGAGCTGTGCTGTCTCTTTTGGTGCAGGATTATGGATGGGTAAACTTCAATTTTCTATTTTATTGAAACTTGCTGATTTTTGGCAATTTTCAAAAAAGGTATGCAGTCATAAATCAAAATACTGCTTCCTACAGTTGCTAGAATGTAACTATCTGTCTCAAGGGCAACAAATTTCTTTCTAATCGGTACCGCAATTCTGTCAAATTCTTTTCTGTGTTTTACATGTGTTTGAATCGGGAAATCTGGGTTGGCCCCCAGCTAAAGCTTCCTCTTAAAGCTGATTGATGATGATTGACATGGTTTGACAAGCAATGAAGGGGCTCTGAGTGAGACTGTAGTCAAAGGCTTCGCATTAATTTTAACCATTGAGTTTCTCACAAAAATTACTAGAGGCGCTAATGTGGCGCTGATGTATGTAGGAGCTGCAAGTGTGATAATTCATCCAGCATGGCAGTGGTACATAATGCATGGAGTTACCTAAACATTGTCCTTCTGGCTTCAAACAGTTTTGCTACTTTACAATTTAGTTATTTTCAACAATATTTTGCATTATTAGTGCAACAATTCGCAGGGATAATTCGTTTGTGCACAGACCTGTTGCCTCCGTGCGCTTAGGAAAATATGATTGCTGGAAAATGAAGAAAGATAAAGTCGCAAAAACGTCTGAAGCCACAAGCATGAAGGTTGGAGAATTTCATGTTCTCTCCATCATTGTCACGGTAGCTGAACAATCACAGGGCCAGAGCTCTCTCTAGTAATTTTTTTGTAGGAAAGTATATGGTTTCTCACCACTTTTCACCACCTCCCAGTTGTTTAATGCGCATGCAGTGCTCGGTGCACGAGCTCCTTTGCATTCAGCTCCAGTCAGAACGTGGCCACTGGGACTTGTTTTGTTGCACTGTCCTCCTCTGACCTCTTTTTACGCCGCTATGTCTTCAACTGTGTGCGGTGGCTGACTGGGGTAGCGGTTTGGGCGAGCTGCTATGCCTTGACATTTTCTTGAATTAGCACAGCTCACAATGAGTGAAGGAAACAAGACACATATGAAAAACATACGATATGAAAAGAAATGCAGAAGGCTGCTGGTGCCCCCATGTCTTATGCATTCTTTCATATGTGTAGCCTCCCCCTCCCCGTCTCCTGTTTTTTCTTGTGTGTTTTTTCATAACTATCTTGTTTCCATCACGCAGTTTGAGTTGTGCTTCTTCAACAAAACATCATGGAATGCGGTTACTGGCCGCCTGTTAAATGAACTGCAAAAAGATGTCACGTTAGGCTAGTCGGTTTACTTTGAAAGGTAGTTTAGTAACGTCTGCTGCCGGGCTAGTTCATACATGGCTTTTAGAAATGGTTTTAGGCAAGAAAAATGAGACGTGGACAACAGAGTAAAAGGCTTGGCTCGGCCGGCTTTCCTGCTTCTTTGTTAGTTTGTGTGAGCGAAGCTTTGTTGAACAAATTTCGGCGTCAGCCTACCAATGCTTCCGAAGAATGCGAAAAGAAATGGAAAATGCGTCCCGTTGTCGTTCCATGTACATGAAGTAGCTCATTCGTTAAAAATAATGTTGCTTCTTGCTACAAGGTGCCGGTAGTGTTTTTGGCTCCTCGGAAACTTTCTCGCATTTGTGCGTGCCTGTCTTTCTTAAAAAGGGCCAAGTGTGTAAAGAACCACATAAAGTGTTTCTTGAAAAATATTTTCCGCTGGCGTCATGTATAAGATTCCTTCTGACTGCGGCAAGGTGTACATCGGCCAAAACTGGGCGTTGTGTACATGACCGCCCATGAGAGCATGCTCTATCAATCAAGAATGGGACTGGCTCACATTTGCCACATCACTGCAAAGTGTGCACGTGTGAACTTTTGCCGGAAAACACATGCATATTACCAAAAAGTAAGAATGCGGTGGCATGGGAACTAGCAAAGGCAATGTATATCAGAAAGTTTGGGGACCAGTGTATCAGTGTTCCGTCATTGTCTCTTCACGAGAATGAGTTTAGTTTCCGGGCTGATAGGATATGACTAGGGAAAAAAAAGTTCGCCTGTCCATGTCTTTTATTCTGTTGTCCGTGTCTTATGTTTTGCGCCTAAAACCATTTCTAAACGTTGTCTTGAAAGGTGTTGGAAACGGTATTAAATGTTTATTTATTTATTTATTTTATTTATTAGATACCTGCATCGCCCATGCGGGCATTACAGCAGGGGGGATTACATAATAAAGGAAGGAACAAGTAATCACATACATAAAGCGTGAAAAAACGCATCATTGTTTTCAATATTAATAATGTCAGGCGAAAGAGCATTCCATTCTCTGATAGTCCGAACAAAAAAAGAATACCTAAAGACGTCACCCTTGAAAGGATACTCGCAGACTTTCAGCGTATGGTCGCGTCTCAACGACGTATAAGTAGGCGACTTAATATATCTTTCTCTCTGAATCCCTGTTTTTGAATAATAAACAGCGTGGAAAAATTTCAACCTCAGGTTTTTTTCACCAGTCTTTTAATGCCTGCCACGATAATTTAATTTTACTTTCTGTCATACTTAATTTTTTACTATAGTCATTAAGAACAAACCTAGCTGCTCTATTCTGCACTCTTTCAAGCTGTTCTGTGAGATCGGCCGTATACGGATCCCAAGAAATACAACCATAATCAAGTAAACTACGGACATAAGTGAAATACAATTGCTCTTTTAATTTATTCGGTATTTGACTGAAGTTACGGCGGAGGAAGCCCAATGAACGTATTGCCTTATTTTTAATATGCGTAATGTGCCTGTTCCATCTTAAGTCAGACGTCATTAAAATTCCTAAATATTTGTATTCGTCAAGTTTCTTTAATGCCATATTACTCAAGGTATAAGTGCATGGCTCAAATGCGCGCTGCCTTGAAAAGGTGACGTGAACACATTTTTCAACATTTAGTGACATTTCCCACGTATTGCACCACGTTCCTATAACGTCTAAGTCAGTCTGTAATAATGAAACGTCATTTGCGTTATCTCTGACTCTATAAATGACACAGTCATCCGCAAACATTCTAAATGAAGACGTAAGATCACTTTCAATATCATTAATAAAGAGTAGAAATAAAAGGGGACCTAAAACTGATCCCTGAGGAACACCTGAGGTAACTGGAACATATACAGAAGAAAAACCGTTGAGCACCACAGACTGCTCTCTTGCACGAAGATATTCGGCAATCTAAGCTACGACACTATTGTCCAATTTGTAGGCCTTCAGTTTTGAGATGAGAAGATCATGTGCAACGACATCAAAGGCTTTTTTGAAATCTAGAAATATACAGTCTATTATTTTGGTTTTGTCTATTGCCGAGGCCAGATCATGAAAGAATTCTAACTGTGTAGAGCATGAAAAACCTTGTCGAAAACCATGTTGACTAGGGCTTAGAATATTGTGCTTAACTAAGTGCGACATGATCGAAGTATAAATTATGTGTTCCATTAACTTGCATGGGATACTTGTTAAAGATATCGGTCTGTCGTTTTCAACGGCACTTCTCGATCCGCCTTTGTGAATGGGTACAACCCGTGCCAGCTTCCAATAATACAGAGACAGAGACAAAGACATGACACAGCACTCATGTTGTGTGTTTCTAGTCTTTGTCTACATTTTTTTTTGCTGTTTCCCACACCTTCCAGCAATCAAAACAGACTGAATTTTACAGTATACCTGTATAGAGTACTGTATAGAGTAATTGTGTTGGGCATTTTAGTCTGCATTTTCTGGTGTTAAAGTTGTTGTGAAGCCAAGCTTTATATTGTGTTTGAGATCATCATTGTTATTGACATATACAAAGTAACTTTATTTTAATAAAGGCACCTCCCACATGAAACTGACTTACATCGCCTCTTCTGTACACTAGCATGTACATAAATAGGAGTGGCACCATACAGGTGAGAAAAGCAGATGACTGTTCTGACACTTCTGTTCTTGCATATAGCTTCAAACAACAGTCTACAAGATACCTTTTGAAGACGTCGTTGATTCTTAAAGGGTACTAGCCTGACATTTCTTACTTGTGAATTCTTTTATATCAGGTGAAGGTCCAACTGCTCAAATTTTCGAAAAAATACTGGTAAGCTTCATCATCAGACTATCTTTATGTCCACTGCAGGGCAGAGGCCTCTCTCAGCAATCTCCAATTACCCCTGTCTTGTGCCAGCTGATTCCATCTTATGCTTGGAAATTTCCTAACTTCATCACAATCAGCTAATTCTCTGCTGTCCTCTGCTGCGCTTCCCTTTCCTTGGCACCCATTTTGTAACCCTGATAGGCCACTGGTTATCTGCCCTATGCATTACATGGTCTGCCCAGCTTCGTTTTTTATGCGAAGCATATTACTAGAGCTCAACCCAGCTCTTCAGGCACGGCGGTGTCGCCTTCAATACCACGTGACACTGTGACGTCACGACAGAGGAGAAACGGGGCTCCAACTCGTGCCGTCGCTCGCGGCTTCGCCTTCAAGGCTGATCACGTGACACCGTGACGTCACGACAGAGGAGAAACGGGGCTCCAACTCGCGGCGTCGCGGCGGTATATAAGCAGCTGCGCTTGCCTCTGCTAGACACTCACGAGGTGAGATGCCTCCTGGAGACAGAGCTGCTCGTTGGAATGAGAAGCGAAGGTTGCGGCGTGCTACAGAGACTGTTTCTAGGTGGCTTTGCTACAGCGCAGCGACTACATGCCCCGCATCGGACGCGGTGAGCGTCGAGCAACGCAGTGTTCGGCGCGACAACGAAATGTGCGCCTGAGCAAGCGCCGCACGCCTGAGCCGACGCCGACGACACCGGCTTTTCTGCGACATGAGCTCCTTAATGCTGTCGCGTTAAAATAAAGGCTAGTATGCTTCGCATCGGCTGCGGCTTAACCTTAGCTAAGCCACAGCCAGTTTTTTTGCTGTCAACTAGAATATCGGCTGCCCCCATTTGCTCTCTGAACTGCACTGCTGGCTTCCTGTCTTTTAACCTTATCTCTAAACTTTTTTCTTTTATAGCTATTTGCGCAGCCCTTACAACTTCTCCTCAAGCTTCTTTGTTAACCTCGAAGTTTCTATTGCATGCGTTAGTGCCAGTAGAATGCAATGGTTGCATACTTTTGTAAAATGATAATGCCTGTTGTGTCTTGGTTAATGCTTGCCTTATGCAAGCATCAGAGCATCTTAAGTAATTTACTGTAATCCTTGTTTCTTTAAGCCAGCTTTAGTACAGATACTCAGGAGGTGGATGCATCGTGACGTCATAGTACGCTGGCTCGCTCCATCCCTGATATCACTGTGGCTGCCGTACACCAGCACAGCCAGCAGATAACCTGTCAGCACTTCACGTTAATTCCTTTTATGAGCAATCTCATCATACCTAGCTTTATTGCTACACGACATCATCAAATTTTACTGTATCATGACTTCATGATAATGTCAATGACGCCAGATCTGGCCTTTGTTGGCTGACTTAAGCATCAGATTAAAAGTTAAACTTATCATATAAAGGTTTCCCAACTGTCATACTTGTTTAAGCGTAATCATTTTACATGCGATGAAGTTTTGTACAACTTTGAAAAGATGTGTCAGTACTCCTTTAATTAATCTTGCCTTCAATGTCAGTTCACGTCAATGAAGTAGTTGGATTTTTTTGTCCTCTGCTGAATCTGATAACAGTGCTGCCCTACTTTCTTAACGCCATGCTCTGGCGTGCTCTGGGGGCTGATAGGACCTGCCTTTTACACATCTACCGCAATATAGCTCGCTCTTGCCTCGATTACGGGTGCATAGTATACAACTCAGCTCGACCGTCCTACCTGAAGCAACTCGATCCAGTTCATAACTCAGGTCTGCGCCTTGCAAGTGGGGCATACAGGACATCACCGATAAACAGCCTATATGTCGAATGTAACGAACCAGCCCTCGCAGATAGAAGAGCCATGCTCACATGTGCATATGTCCTAAAAACACGCTCACTACCAAAACATCTCTGCTACTCCATAGTTACGAAGTGCCCGTCTAAGCAGCTTTTCAACAACAAACCGAATGCGACGAGACCCCTTATTCTCAGATTTGAAGAAATTTGCCAGGAATTAGGTATTCTAGACACGCTGCCTGATGTTGCCCAGAGAGCCGAACCACTACCACCTTGGCACACCTTTCCCAGTGTAGGTGACTACACACTGACACAATTTCATAAAAAGCAAACTCCACGTGAACATATATAATACAAGAATTTTTGGCGCTAGACAAAAAGTACAAAGAACACACAGCATTTTATACTGACGGTTCTAAAACACTACTTTACGTCGGAAGTGCTGTAGTGCAAGATAAATGGGAAAAGGTAGTCAGGTTGCCTCAGTGCGCGTCAATTTTCTCAGCCGAATGTCATGCCAGTTCGGTGGCTGTATCAAAAATAGTCGAGATGAACATTCAAAACAGCATTATCTACACGGACTCGCTAAGTGCAATCACAGCACTGAAAGCCAGGAACGTAAGGGAACCTTTAATAGGAAATATAATCCATAACATAATAACTGCTCAAAAGCGAGGACACGAAATAAAGCTCTGTTGGGTACCAAGCCATCAAGGAATTAGAGGCAACGAGAGAGCTGACGCGTGCGCCGCTCAAGCCTGCCATAAGGATATCAGTACTATAAATATACCCTATGCAGATTGCATGAAGTTAGTAAAAAACAAGCTTAAAGAAAAATGGCAGCGTACATGGAATAGCGAAGAAAATAACAAACTACATTTAGTAAAACCTATTCTAGGAGAATGGAGATCATGCAGGCATCAGGAACGTTTTATTGAAGTAATTTTATGCCGCCTGCGCATTGGACACGCCCACTTAACACACAACTTTCTACTGAAAAAACAAGACAAACCCTTATGTGAGAAATGTGGCAATGAACTCACTGTAAATCACACTTTATTCTCGTGCACACAACTCGAACGGCTAAGGAAAAAACATTTTACTGTATTTTACAATGAACACATTCCCTTCCATCCCAGTCTGCTTTTAGGAGATAACCCACTAGTAGAAACTTCATCTGTTTTTAGTTTTTTGAAAGACGCAGCGATCCTAAACGCAATATAATATATCACAGAACTACTAATTCTAAAATTTATTACCCGTTTTTTGCATGCATCTTATGATGCACCTCACCCATTTTCTCGGTCCTGAGAAGAAGGCTGAGGTCTTCAATTGGTTTGTTGGGCTCCTCAGAGTCCTTGTCTGGACAAGGACCTCGATAAGGATACCCAATTTTTGAAATAAGTTAGACCATGTGTTTGGCGCAAGATAGCCTAAGTTGCTTATGCGCCATAAAACCCAATACAATACACTACAATACATACTTCTGTGCTGTTTTTTTTTTCCTTCAAGGGAGGGCTTCACTATCCTGCTTCATGGACCTGGCTCAAAACTTAAACTGCTACAAAGGTTCAAGGAAGCTGTGCTGACTGACTTTGCGAGCATCACTGTCAATGGATTCAACCCTTCACTATCCTATACAGAGGTAAGTGACCTTTTTCATAGCACACCCTGCATAGTTAGATTATATGCATGTGGGAATGTGTCTTTTAGCACAAACAGACAAGGACACAAGGAAGAGGGACACAGGACTCTTTATGAGCTGCTTTCATCTTGTTAACATAGTGAAGCTTGCATAGCTAAAGTCCACATGAAATGTATCAGCACACTGACTGTTCTAGAAAATAACTTTCCTCGTGTAATAACTCAGTAGAACCTCGTTCATACATTATGGGAGAAATTGCAAGAAAAACGTTTTAACTTGGAAAGTGTGCTGTCCAAGGTTACTGAAAAAATGGGAAAACTCAACTTCAGTTTACGTCTACTTAGTGTAAAGCAGTGCATGAATCATTACCCCATGAGATGCCAATGTGCGCTGATCTGGTGAGGCCCGAGCAGCCTAAGAAGCAGGTTGTCATTTTACAGCTTCATCAAGCTTACGTTCGCTCTCCTTCAATTCAGTCAGCAGCTGGTTCGGGCAGAGCATTTTGGCAGAAAGTTATGACGTGCCCACTAAGTAAGAATTGTTGCAGCCCGGGACGCTGACCGCGTTGAGCTCATGAGGCCTGAGCCACCTGAAATGCACATTGTCATTTTAATACAGCTATGGGAAACCGAAACTAAGTAGAGCTGAGGGGTACTGATGCAATACAATGCCACAGTGCCTTCAGAGCAAAACGTGATGCTCACTTCGTGCAGCATGCAGCAGGGAAGGGCAGTGCATTTGGGTTACTGCCTGTTAAAAGCGACACTCTTGTCCCGTCGAGTGCTGATTGGACTGAGCTTTCTGCAGCACAGCCATAGTGCTTGCCAGTGTCATCTGGTACCAAAAGACCACCACTACAGGCTTCAGTGACGTGATGATTCTTTTTTTTCACCCAAAGTCGCATTGCTTATGGCATGCATATTGAAATGGTCACATTAGAAAGGTAATGTAATTAATTCATTGTGGCAGTCTCGGGGAATTGAGGCTCCATAGCGTAGTTACTTGGCTGATGGCTGTCAATAATGCAATAAAAACAAGACAATAATTTCCTGTCAGTACTCCTCTAAAGCATGTCGCTGGCATTGCTTCGACGGCGGAGCATGCTAAAGATTAACGCCTACTTTTTTATACTATGCCGGTCAGTTCTACCGCCATACAATAGGACTGCCACGAACGCCTTGGTTCCCGTGCAGCTCGCAGCGCGGCACTGCTAGCTGCCACTACGTCGCCGCTCAGAACACTGCTAGAACATAGGCAGCATACATGCCGCGCCCGACTTGTGCTAAACACATTGATGGTCAAGTTGCATATTGCACTATACTTTATTTAGTTCGTGGAGTATGTTTAGGAAGCACTGCTCAAGTGTTTATATTGCAAATATTTAATGTGATACAAGCGATATGATTGCAAGACATAGCAGCCACGTCAGTCGCGAGCAGTTTCGTCTGTTCGTTCGGGCGTTGTTTTGATGTCGACTTTTTACAAGTCAACCATGTGGGACGTTTAACAATTGAACATTTATTTGCTATACTTACCTCACCATGTCAAGAATGGAACAATGGCTTCTTTGCACACATCTTGGCAACTGAATTCTTGTCTATAATATTGAAAACATGGTTAGTCGGCAGTCTTTTGATGAATTTGTGGCACAAGAGGTCAAGGAACATCTTTCTGTGGCATGGCTCTTCGTCCTTGCATATCAAAATGGAGATGACCATAAACACATCAGCAGAGTGTTGCACACTATTTTCTTGCGATCCACGAAGCTCCTTGAACTTGTGGCCCTGTCCATATGTGTTGAAAATGTTTGCTTTGCAAATGGCACTGTCGTGTCAGTCAACGCTTCAGTATGCACTACCGTCACTACAGCACATACTGTGTCACTCAAAGTAAGAGCTGCATTCAAGCACGTTTGCCTGTACACTGGTCGCACAACAACTACTAATGCGACACCAGGGTTGCCAGGGTTCTTCATTATCGTCAAATCTGGCAGCACTTGCTACTTTGTTTTTTGCTAGCCTTCTGCTGGCTGCTGTGGAGCTGTACAGCGCGCTTTCGACTACTTATATAACTGTGTATCTTGTCAAGTGCAGGCTCTATATACAAGGGGTAGCATGGGAGGATACACTGTGGGCATCGCTCCCTTGTTTTGTTGTCGAATTTTGGTATTCTCCCCGAGGTCCAAGGCGCCTACTGCAAACGGCAGAGTAATTCGTTGCTGTGCTCAGCTCCCAGTTCCTTCGCAAGATCACCTTTAGCCATCGTTGGCACAGCTTGAGGTTGGCAGGAATCTCGTGGAATGATACCCCGGTGTCCTTCTTTTTGTACTTGATGTGCACATAGGCACACAGCAGTACCTCATGATGAACATTGTCTGTACACCAAACAGAAGCAAACCAAACTTCAGGGCATCTTGCTTATCTTAACATTTTGCTTATGTTACGCGAATGAGTTCCATAAGCCTGTCCATGGCAGGGATGGACTGTGTCAGCCGGCAGCGCCACGAGCAGCAAGCGCTGGCAAGTGGAAAAGAATGACAGGAAAGGGAGTGTGATTAACACTTTCGTGACCGCGCCTATTCGCGTCGACAGTATGTTCTCGATGGTACAAGTTTGAATTTTGGAGCTTCTCTGAGGGCTTTGGACAGCTAGCACTATCGAGCGGGTCAAAAAGAGGCTATTTTATCAGTTTCGGATTTGTGTGTTTTTTTTTTTTTTCCACCGCGCGGGGATCTTTAAAGCGCCTGCGTAGTCGCGGTGACGAGCACTATTTGTTTCCAAAATGGCATCTACGTCGCGCGTGTCCGCCCCTCGCAAACAGCGAGTTTTGACGGATTCCGATGCATCTGGGGGCGAATTTGCGGATGATCATAGAAGCAGAGACTTGTAAGACGACTGCGATTCGTCGGACTTCAGTACGGACGACGAAAGTGTGGCAAACCGCCCCGGAACATCGACAGGTATCCGCCGGTGAGTTTTGCTTTCTTCTCGGACCATGTTATCGCGTCGTAAGGATTTCCGGCGTGTTCTAAAGGTCACAGCTCTTGTCTGCAGGGTGTCAACGTCGTTCGGACGGGACCATTTGCCGGCGGCCGCGAAGAGAGTGACGTTTTGCCCACGACGTTGTGACGCGGCTCTGCGAAAATTATCTTGATCAGGGTTACCTAATTTTTTTGACAATTTCTACACTTCCGCATCTTTGTTTATTCATTTACTGGAGCACAAGACACTTGCGTGTGGGACAACGCGGAAAGCCACTGTCAAATCAATTAATTCTTCCTACTTCTTAAATGCAAATAATGTCGGTACAGCAGCATTGCATTAATCTTGTTATCTGTGCATTTTCATTCAAAAATGTGGAGAACTCTATTTTGAATATCGTAGAGCTTCAATAAATAATTTATTAAAGAGCAAAGCAAAATCACCAAATAAACTGCCCTGCGACCTGCAGAGAAGCTTCCAAGGAAACACCTAATTACAAGACCACTTGTGAAGGCCATTTAGTCGTCCAGCGGGTTCCAAACTGTTGCACCGCATCTCACTGCACAAGAATCTGCATTTATGGTCGCGAAGTCTTGGTTCTGCTGCATAGAACTAAGGAAACAAATTATATAGTGAGTATGCAAGGCAAATGAATTCCAAAGACTATGCCAGTTTCGAGTTATTAATTTTCGAACTGCCTGACGAAATTGGTGCCACCCTCCGAATTCGCTCTAAGTCGCTATGCCTTGAATACTCACTAGCTACAGTGCCTAGACTGAAATATTTGCCGTAAAGTAATTAATTAAAAAAAGTCAAAGTGATGTTACTATTCGTGAATGTGGGTGACACGTAAGCATATGGGTGCTATAGCGCATGCGTCACTATCAGACCTCGGTGTGCCTAAACGGCTGCACTGTCTGCATTGCAGATCGTATTCAAGACAGTACTCATGCTGCCGCGCTATATGCAGCAGCTGCTGGAGTAGAACGCTTCCTGGTAAACATTCGTTTGCTAGCTAAATTAACTAGCATGGTGTTAATGTTGAAGTGTTCATGCTTGCGCACAGCAAACACGAATACTTCACACTCGACGACCGCAGACGCTCGCTGTCAAAACGCTGGCATGAGGAATCGCGGCAGCAGCAGCAAGCGAAGTGACACTTCTACGCAAACTGAGGGGTGAGAACACAGCGTACGCAAAGCTATGAGCCATCGGCCCACCTAGACAGTGCCTCCAAAGCAGATCGCTTTCAAGATAAACCCATGTGACCGCACCTGACCAAAGTACAAAGCCTCGTTTCCCTCCCCTCCCCCGGTGCCATGCGTGCGACAGAATACGGTGTGCTTCCACCCTTGCACATGCGAAATTGCGCTGCCATCGTAGGCTTACTGTCGCACGCTTTCACTCGCACACACAGCATACGGCGCACGAGGACAGTGTTATCCCAATATGTCTGTATTGCAAACAAAACCTGTAGCAACTGCCAGAGGAGGTCAACCTGGCACGCCTCTGTCTACCTTCGTCGTCCACGACACTTAACCTTGTTTGTCCTTCCCCCTTCACCCAACATTACCTTCAATTTCCTCCATGTGGCGTTACTTTGTCGCACGCTCCCTAGTGCACTCATGCTCCTTCGTACTCCTGTTCCTTGGTTTTCTGTACCGTTTAGTGGATAGTTTGTTGTTAGATAGGGAAGCTATAACATCCAGAAAATTAATAGTAGAATGAGAGTACTCATGTGAAAAAGAAACGGATAGGTGGGCGCTATTGAAATCAGCAACGAAGGATAAAAGTTCATTTTCAGCATGGCGCAAGATAAATGTAATCTATAAATTGCTTATAATAAAAAGGTTTTAGTATGCGATTGTTAATGAAGTCATTCTCCAGAACAGACATAAATATGCTAGCATAATTAGGTTCAATGCAAGTACCCATTGATTTGCCACAATTCAAAATTATTAAGTTCTCAAATAATTTTAATAATGTAGCCAGTGTATTACTACCAACAATTTTTCATCAGAGGATCTGTCATATGCTAAACAACTGCCTGAATGCCATTACTATGTGGGATGTTTGTATAGAGTGAAACCACATCCAATGTTAAGAGCAGGGACTTATCTGGTATCAGGTTGTCATCAATGTTCAACAAAAAATGGTTTTTTATCTTTAAGATAGGATGAGAAAGTACATGGAAGGCTTGTATTGTTGGTGTTGAAGTCAGAGTGACAGCAGGGACCTATTCCAAGCAAACAAAAAGTACCGCAGCATTTATTCGCGCTGGTTTTATACCAGTCACAAGAACGGGTGCTCAAGTTCTGAGCATGCGCGCTGCAGGTGCTGCATGCAGGCACGCATCACAGCGCTTATTTATATGATGCATCTCCCTTTCTTGAAACTACAAACTTGAAACCACATTGAAGTTCCACTCATATTTCACAACACTGTTCAGCCTTGAAAAGAAAAAGTTGGTTTACACAGTCAGAACGTTTAGAGTTCTATTATGGAACCTGTACAAATTTCTCGTTATACCCCAACTGCCATGGTTCTCTTTTTTCGCTGTGGGATCTTCCTGCTGCTGATGTCAGTGCCAAGGGTGCAGTGGTGGGTGCGCTTGCAACACATGGTTATATCCTGCAGGTTACGCCGTTCTCGTAGCCGTCCTCTTGCATGTCGTCATTACTACGTGCAATGGTGAAAGGCTCAGCCGTTGCCCTGAGATGTTGTCGGTTGCGTCGCAAAACACTTCCATCTTCGGTGACAACTTGGTATGACCTTGGTAGAGCCGTCATGTTGAGAACTCTGGTTTTTCGCGACCAAGAGCCTCCTCGTACTCCGACAACCTGGCCTTCTTGAAGCTGGGAAAGACTGTGTCTCGGGGATCGATACTGTTTATGCTTCCTTACCGACTTGCATGGAGCTTGGTTGAAGTCTGAAAGAGGTGTGCGAAGTCGCCGACCCTGAAGTAACTCTCCAGGTAACTGACTGTCTTCTAACGGACTGCTCCTATAACTAAGCAATCCAAGCCATAAATCCTCATTCATTTCAGTCTTCTTTAAAATTCTCTTTACTATTCGGACGCTTTTTTCTGCGAGAACATTCAAGCGATGAAACCGCGGGCTGGACGTGACATGCTTAAAGTCGTACTTCTTCATCACACAGTGCACACTTGTGACTTTCAAACTGTGGTCCATTGTCTGTGCAGACTTTGATAGGTAATCCATACCTTGCTAACTCTGTGCTGAGCTTCTTTATGACAGCGGCTGTCGTTCTGTCCTGTAAAAGTTTACTTCTGAAAAGTTTGATAGTGCATCAAAGACGCAAAGGTATGATTTTCAAGCCCACTGAAATATATCTACACGTACTCGGTACCGTGCATGTTCAGGCAATCAGCGATCCATGAGCGGCTCACTTTGTTGTCGATATGCGTACTTCTGACAAACTGCGCATCTCTTGATGGGGGCTTCCATATCAGTGTTGAGGCCAGGCCAAAACAGAAACTTACGTGCTCGAGATTTGCATTTATTTATTCCTAAGTGGCCTTCGTAAATTCTTCGAAGTAGCTCAGGGCTCATGTTTGACGGTATCACAGCTTTGCATCCCTTAAGCAACACACTGCTCACAATGAATAGTTCATTCTTGAAAGGTTTTAGTGTTCCAAGGACTGGACGACTACTTTGTAAGGAATGACTGACTTGTCTCGAGTAGGCGTCTTTGCCAGTATGTTGTGCCGAATGCTTCAAAGTTGCTTCGCTGACAAGTGATGAAAGAACACTTGCAGTGTGCATTTCCACATCATCGTCGGTGTTGCCTTCCTCAGGGTTTTCGATGCTCGCTCGAGACAGCATGTCAGCGACAACCAAACATTTTCCAATTGAAGCTTGTAGTGGTATCTAAGCAAACTAAGAAAAAATCGTTGTAATCTGGGCGGCATCTCTCCAGTCACCTTTCCCAAGATTATGACTAACGGTCGATGGTCTGTCTCAAGGAAAACATTGCATCTGTACACAAAATGATTAAACTTTTCGCACCCGAAGATGACAGCCACTGCGTCTTTTTCTGTCTGGGAGTATCTTCGTTGTGCTTCAGTTAGGATGTGTGAGGCATAAACTATGGGCTTCCAAGACCCTTCGTAACATTGCCACAGAGCTGAGCCTATACCATTTTGAGAGGCGTCCGATGTTATCTTCGTAATCCTTTTAGGATCGAAGATTGCCAGTACAGGATGTTTACTGAGACTGTCGCAAATCAGTTTCCATTCTTTAGACTGGTTCTCCATCCACTCAAAGATACAATCTTTCTTTATCAAGTCGCGAAGCAGTAGTGTTCAATCTGTAATTGATGGCAAGAACTTCGCAAAATAGTTTACGACGCCGAGCATGCGCTGTACTGATTGCTTATCAGCCGGCGGTGGCATACTTAGCAGGGAGCTGACCAGGGTGGGGTTTGGGCATGTGCCGTCTTCTGATATAACGTCGCCAAGAAAAAAAAAAGATCTTGCACACGCTATTGCTGCATTTCTGTGGATTAAATGTTAGGCCAGTTTTCTGTGCCGCTTCCAGTACCGCTTAAAACCTCTCATCGTGCTCGTGTCTTGTGGCACCCCACACGACTACATCATCAACATACACTTGTACTCCTGAAGTGTCTCGAAGATTTCGCTCAGAGTCTTCTGAAACACTTCTGGGGCGGATGCTAAGCCAAAAGACAGCCTAGAAAGCGGTAATGACCATAGGGAGTTGCGAAAATGCAGATTTTTGATGTTTCATCGTGCAGCGGTATCTGGTGAAACCCCGAATTCGCGTCAAGGTGTGTAATGAAACGTGCCCCCACTGGTTGAGATTCAATGTCTTTGCGATGCGGCATCTCGTAATGCTTGCGCTTTAGACTGTCGTTAATTCTGCTCGGATCCATGCACAATCTTAGTTTGCTGTCCTTTTTTTCTAACAATCACTAGAGGACTTACCCAGTCCATAGGTTGGTCTTGCTTGGCTATTATGCTGACTTGGACCATGTGGGAAAGTTCTTCGCGCAGAGGCTCCCACAAGGAAAAGGGCACACGGCGGCCTATCTGTACAACTGGCACAGCGTCTTCTCAAACAACCATGCGGTATGGCCGCTGAATACACCCAGTCCCAGAGAAAAGTTGCTGAAATTCTTTAACCACTTCATTGCCGCTCATTTCCACATTGTTCACGGTGAATGAGAACAGCTCAAGCATTTTGCTCGCTCGCAGTCCAAGTATGGCCTGTCAGTCCTTTTTCACAACAAAGAAATCGATCTCTGCCTTCTTGCTCCTGACAGTCACTGCAGTAGTCATGGCATCCAGATGCTTGATTACTCCTCTATTGTAAGCTCATAGGGTACTGTTGCTCGTAGTCAAGGGTATCCGTGGCTGCAGCTTCTTGTAGACCGAAAATGGCAGCAGGTTGCCTTGCAATCCTGTGTCAACTTTGAAGGCTAGCATCGTGTCTGCAACTTTTGATCTGACTGCCCAGTCAGTCACGTGCTGCTCCAACGCTGTTGACAGATACGTCAAGTATCTCCAATTCCGCTTCACTGTCTTCGCTGCTCCTTACTTCCCGAACTTGTTTATTCACGTTGCAACATGCAGCAAAATGATTCTACCCTTGGCATTTCCTGCAAATTTGTCCAGATGCAGGACATTTTCGCGGACCGTGTCTATGTCCACACCTACGACATTTGAATGTTTCCGGCTGTTCATCGTGCTGCTGCTGCTGCTGCCGCCGCTGCCAGATATCGTTTTGTGCAGCATTCATAGAACTGCAACTCGTAGGAGTTGACAGTCTGCTTTATACTGCAACCATGAATTAACTATAGCCACGTCTGCCAGAAAAGAAAGAGCACGAACAGTCCAGCGCGTTGCCCTTGCTTGGGTAGAGATTCACCATTCTATAGCAGAGGTCAACGCCTCCCCATATTCTTATTGTACTCTTCGACGATAGCCGGCCGAGGTACATCCTTATAGACTCTCTCCTTCTTGCACCATCTTTTGCATTCTCCTACTGGTTCCTCACCAATGTGTGAAAAAGTGAACGTAATGGTCTTGTTGTCAACCCACTTAACAAGGCAAATGCCTTCAGCCACATTTACGGTTTGGCAAAAAGATCCCCAGCCTTTCTTCACCAAAGCTTTGTCATCAGGGAGCTTGGAATCCTTTGGTACGCGATTCTGCATTATGGTGCCAGTTCCACGCAGGCCTTGGCTCGAGAGGTGCCGAAGCAGGGGTGCAGCAGTGAAGTAGTGGTCAAAAAATAAAGAACTGCCAGTTGGCAGGGACTTTGACAATCGAAGCACAGCACAAGCACCCGCACCAAGCTCTGATGTGTTGGCTGCGAGCGCAGACTTTCCCTGATATATTTAGAAGTCCAGAGCCGTTCCACTTGGGCTGGAGAGCACAAAATTCTTTAGTCCTGTTGGATGAGGTTTACCAGGGACATATTGCTTCAGTGTCGTTCTGCCTGTAAATGGTATAATTTGCTCGTCTATGCTTGCTGACGGGCTTCTTGGAAGCTGGAGGCAAGCTGTCCTTATCATTTCAATGAACAGTCTCAATCTCCACAGCTGGTCGGCTTTCTTTTTCTCGTCACATATTTCCATGTCATTCACAGTTTTTATGTTTTTTCGCAACAAGAAGAAGTAGTCGCGAGTCAGAACATCAGCAATTGCAGCAACTCGTGTTTGCCTAGCCTAATAAAGACGGATCTGTGGATATCCCAAGTAACTCATCATAAACGTTGCCCCTATGAAATTTTTCATCTCGGCAGTGTTGCTATTCAGCAGAGTCCCTTTTCTTTGATGATAGCCCACCTCAGTCTTTTTATGCATGTTTCGGTAAAACTGTTCTGATAAATACTGCTTGAAATAGTTCAGAGCGGTCCACTTGGTTCTAGAATCAGGCTCAGTGTCCGGCGTATCCAGAAGATCAGGTAGTGACGACACAAACAGAGCATGCCTCCAAGGAGGGAATTTCCCCACACTTGTTGGCTCACTGCTGGAATCTTGCTCATCCAAGTCGTCTTAGAAAGAGAAAAGGAAATCACCCTTAAGTCCCGCATCTTGAATTAATATTGTAAGGGCTGGTATTAGAAAACTTACCTGAAGAGGAAACATCTGGTTGTGGTGCTTGTATTGATGTTTCGTTCAACTTATCATCATACAAGTCGAGATCCGAGCTGTCCTGGGAGGCAGTGGCCTCCAAAATCGCCTCTGCCATGCTGAGACTCAACCCTGGCATGGGCCGAAGAAAGCCAAAATTACAAACATTACTTACATGTCAACTGGAAATAACTTTTTTGAGTAAAATTGAACATCAACATAATGTACTCCCACGCAGGAAAGCACCTACGGTGAACAGAATAGAAACAACCCCATGTGTTGTAGCTCAGTCTCAGTGTGCAATTCAATGTACACAAAGAATTCACCGTGGCCACGGGCAAAATACGCGCTTGTCTGAAGAGAAGCCATGCTCAAAATGATCCCTGTACATTCCTGAAGCTCTTCATCGCAAAATTCAGAACATTTAGCATATGGTAAGTAAATAGGGGCAGCTTACTTGGGCGTGTTGAATAAAACAACAACCAAACAAACAAACAGATCCATCTGTTGTGGGGTCTGATGTGGGACATCTCACACCGTACTCTTGGGACAAAGGAACGACAACACAGTAGTGCAAACAATCACAAGGGCATTTATTGCACCTTTCATACATCAATGCCTGCTAGCCGAGTTGCTATCCACAAAACATGCCGATGGGCGCGCGACAAATCTAGAAGTCCGACTCACCGCGTCCGGAAGCGAGCGAATATGTTCGCCCCATGCTGGATCCCAACGCCTGGTCGTTCGCGTGTATAGTCACGCGAATCGTGGCGCGTTCGAAGGCGGCCAGGCGAGAGGGTCTCGCCGAAGCATCGGTCGGCACGCACGCGGGAGTCGTCCCCCGCCACGCCCGACCCGCCGGGAAAGAGGGCCGCTGCACGTGCGGCGCGGCACGTCTCGCTGTCTCGAACCCAAGATACAGTGTACTAGATAGGGGCAGTGTGTTCAGACGGCGCAGCGCGCCACGCACCGCTTTGAAGCCGGGAGCGTAGACAGGTCCCGGATGTATGCGGCGGCGCTGCAGTCGCACGGGCTGTACGGACGCGTTCTCCGTGTGTTGCGTTCTGTGGTGTTGCGGCCAGTTGCAGCGTGCTTGCCGTGTGCTTGCTCTGAAGGCATTCCTCGAGTTTCTGTCTCGTTGGGAGTCACATGCAAAAGGATTGCCATTTGTTGGGCGTGTTGGTAGACTGACTTGGAAAGCATATTTAGCGCCAGCGAACTAGGACAGAAGGGAAACGACACCACAATGCGCTAACTTCAACTTGATTGTCAGGAAACAACCGCCTATTTAACTGTGCATGGGTTAAATAGGTGGGTGTTTCCTGAAAATCAAGTGGTTCAAGTTATCGCATTGTGGTGTCGTCTCCCTTCTGTCCTAGTTCGCTGGCGCTAAATATGCTTTCCATTGCAAAAGGACTTTGCGGCTTGAGCCAGTCGACGGCAGATGGGCTCCGTGTGACACGGTGCAGCACTTTGGCTCTGTTAGAATACTTGGAAGGAGAGGGTTTTAAATACCTGTTGACATCTAGACTAAGCCAATAAAAGTTGGAGAACTTCTTGTGAAGTAGTCGTGCGGATCCAACGATCACCCAACGCCGCCTCAATTTTTGATTGTTGTGAATTGCCTTTTTATATCTTGGCGAAGACAATGCAAACAGGGAACACAGAGGTCAGTAAAGATTTGGTATCGCTACTTCATTCACCTGATAATTTTGACAAGGAAAGGGACGTTGCGTCACAATTGACGAGTTAGTTGAAGCTGGAAATCTTACGCTGGTATAGCAAAGGCTAAACAATACTAGCTCGGGCAGAGTACCGGGCTTATATGTGGAGGAAAGGAGCGGTGACTGCTTTATCCGTTATATATGGCAGGGTATGTCGCGCAGAAATTTTTTGCTCGCAAGAAATGTGAGGACTGCCGCTCTCTTCTTTTGCAGAACTCTATATATAGTGTCAGTAGCAGTCTCAAAGTTCACGAAATTTGTGACAGGGGAGGATTGCTGTATTCGTCCAAGTTGCTTTTCGAAGCACTAAAGAAACTTGAGGGAATATATTTACAACCTTCTTCCGCAAAGAGGAGCATTGCAACGACAGCATAGTTGATGTCATCATTCCAGTGAAAGCTTTAAATTTGGCTATGTCATATGTGCTGCAAATTACATGCTGATGATTTCACATCAGCAGTTGTGCGTTTTTATGTCCTAACAAGGCTGCACTTTTACTTAAAAAGTGTTAATCAGTGAAGAGAAGCATGACGAAAAAAGAAATTGCACTTTAAAGTTTGCTATACTGTGCTTAGCAGGCTGGTGCAACATATGTATGCTGCCCCTTCTTTGTCTTTTTAATCTGAATGCACAACTTTTTCTGGTGCATTCAAAAAGCTAATTTTGTTAATATAATTAAAAATGA
This sequence comes from Dermacentor albipictus, assembly GCF_038994185.2. NCBI lineage: Eukaryota > Metazoa > Arthropoda > Arachnida > Ixodida > Ixodidae > Dermacentor > Dermacentor albipictus. The sequence continues at coordinate 19,949,640 of NC_091824.1, forward strand.
ATGAAGTAATTTGTTTGCGCATATTAATTCTGCTGTAGGTCTCCATTGTTTGGGTAGGAATGTACTTGCACTGATTTTCTGTGTTTAGGAATACTGTGTGTAGTTTTGCAGAGATGCCTTTTACTTAACGTCTTTCCTACCTGTTTTATTCCTTCCATAGAAATGTAGGATGTTGGTGTGTCTCATACTCGCACATGAGCCTGACGTTCAGGAACACTTCATGATGTAAATAAAAAAAATCACGAACAAACTTATGTATTACAAAGACGGCGCCGAATAAAACAACACAGGGGGACACGAGACCGCACGTAGGCGCACTAACAACTGTGAGTTGTTGGTGCGCCTACGTGCTGTCTCGTGTCCCCCTTCTTCGTGTGTTGTTTGATTCGGCGCCGTCTTTGTAATCATGCTTAACCAACTGGCCCACCAACACATGATCAGAAACTTATGTAGTTGCGGGGGGAGGGGGAGGGGGGGCTCGCGAAACAGAACGAGGGACAAATGTTTATCGCGAAAGAAGGTAAATGCCAAGCAGGGAAGCTCTCTGGCTTTGGGCTATGTACGTGCATGTAGTTTTGCCTTTTCTTCTACAACAGCGACTGAGGAACTAAGCGCTTGACGTGGGGTCGCGGATGCCGCGGCCGCTTTTTTATGAATGCGAACCGCCAAAGAAAATGTGTGCACCTGGAACACGAGTTGGTGTAAATCAATTCGATGTCCTTTACTACGGCGTTATTTGCAGCCGACTTTTCCGTTCGAATAATTTCTGGTTACGTGGCAACGTGGCCCAAAGCAAATTTAACGGCTTTACGCCACAACTTCTGTGTCTGCAAAACCTTTGCTGTCAGGTTAATAAATCCGTCTAATGGGCGTTGAGATGCGCTAGGAGTGCACATACAATTCATCTCTTATATGTAGTGAGTTTCGGGGATGCATCTTAACATCCGAGGATCATTTGCACGTCCATTTGATTGCGACAGAAAACGATTATCAAAATATCAGCCTGCAGCGCTGGCACTGCGCCGTACGTTCCGTACAGCCCATGTTCCTACAGCGCCATCTCGTGCTATCTACATGAAGCGCCTCAGCGGCGGGCGCTTCCTGAACACACTGCCCCTATTCTAGTACACTGTACCCAAGAGAGCGCGCCTTGCATCTCCCGCCGAGGGTAACCCCGCAGCCGCGCAACACTAGCGCCATCTCTCGGACTGCGCCTGTACCACTCGGACCGCCGCGTGTGCGGCGAAGCCGCACTACAGGAGATGCGCTATGCGGGAAAAACATCAGGGGAGGCGCGAGGGTCGCGCATCCCCACACTGTTTATCAGATCCATATGGCATCCATCCCAAACAAACGTTGGGATGGATGCCATATTCAAATGTGCCCACCAAGCTCTCCGTGCAAATGACTTCTCTCATTCTTGGCCAGGTGGCAGCACATATCTGTGCAATACATTGCACAGGAGGACTTTCCGTTTACCACAGTTGCAGCAGGGCTTTGCTGCTGAGACCGAGTGTGCAATAAATTGTACGCTGAGTCTCACGAGGTACCCCCCCCCCCCCACACACACACTTAGACCTCGATATAACGAAGTCACTAAAATCTGCAATTTGCTTCGTTATATTCTAATTTGACCTTTTATACAAATAAGTACAGTCGCCACTGCATTTTGTTGCAAAATCTTTCAAATTATTGTGAAGTCGGTAAAATGAAGCTTGAATGAGAAAAAATGAATCTTGCTGAGTTTGAGAGTCTGCAATGGAACGTACGGTTTCTTACCGTGTCAGCGATATCTTTGCATTAGCTGTACGAAGGAAAGCCAGCCACACTTTTGTGTCTACTCCACCCTCGCAGCTGATAGTGTCGCTGATAGTGTTGCTGATAGTAGCATGATGCTGTCATGAAAAGTTCCGGCAGCGAGGAGCGAATGCTTCGTCTGCCTCTCGCTTCAACGCATCTCCAAAAGCTCAGGAAAGCAGCGCACATGATGCCACACCATCTCGGCTCGCCCGCTCTTAGCACGTGCGGCAGATTACCTCAAAACAGTGCGTGTAGGCTGCATGTGCACTCTGCCGCACTGACAGCCATGTGCAGCCACTGCCGTGCTAAAACATGAGGCGCACGCCAACCTGCCCCCCACTGCCTCTCCCCCCTCTATTCACACTTGCTTGATCCCGTTACTGCGAACAAGAGCTTTCCCCGCTTCTCCTTACTTGCGTGGGAAGACGGCGCTCATCTAGCCGCCATCTTTCTCAGCTCTTCCTCCCACGCTTTCACTTGCACCTACAATATACAGCATGCAGGGCGCGATAGGATCTTATCGCAGTTGGACTTTATACGAAACGCGACGCTTCAGTGGTCGCTCTTGGTTGGCATGCAATTTAAGAGGTGTGTTCGCAAGCAGCCACTTGTATGCAATTTGCCCATTTGACAATCTGCATCCACGGAAGTTTCTATTTATTGTCTTGGTATTCTTTCGAGGCAGCAGTGAAATTTTGTTATATTGAAATTGTGTATAAACACACTGCATTATATTTAGATTCTAAATGCATAATGTTCTTTGGACAAAAAGTTATAAAAAGTCAAATACTTTGTCATGTGGAGTGTTTCGTTATATTGAAGTTTGTTATATTGAGGTTTATCTGTACAATATGCACACGAACACACACAATGTGCTTTTGCAGGGGCACGTGGGAAGGGGGTATATAACATAAGCACATTTGATGTGCTAAAATCAAGAACAAAACCTCTTTTTGGTTGGTGGGTGAAGCATTTTATTTCTAATAAATGTTGGTGTGAGCAATGAGGCTAGCCTCATTGCCTGTACAGGAAATCAAAAGGTTGGGTAATGAAGATGTGTGATGATACAAGGATGTTCACACAGGGGTGATTGTCCTACCAAGATACATTTTATTGTTTGTTTATTTGTTTACTTACTTATTTATTCAAAACTACTACTAAAAACCTTTAGGGGAGGCTATTCCATAGGGACGGGGAGGAATAAGCTGTCATGCAAACAATCACTCAAGAAAGATAATAATACACCGAGGTCACACACTGTGGCCTTGAACAAGAGCACATTTTTTATAAAATAGTAAATACAAAGTCTCTGCAAATTAGTTTAAACTTTGAAATAATAAGGTTAGGATACAAAATATATACTTGTGCAGTGGAAAAATGTCAATATTATGTAGTAAAAGGGCATTGATATACAAACAGTGTACTATACATTAACAAAACATGAAAAATAAATATAGTTCACAATTAAATGAATGCAAAAGGTGTAAGCTCATGCAGAACAGTGCAAAGTAAAATAATCTAGTTGAAGTGACATAAGAATTAAACTATATTTGCAATGCTAAGACATCAAATAAATCACCATGAAGAAAGAAAAGATTCTAAACTTTGCTGAAAACATGTATTACATTGTGGAATCTTTTGATGCCAGGCTCAAGGCTTTTCAACGCACAGTTGTGTCTGATATAACTGACCTGTCAAGACGATGAGCAAAACGTGAACAAGGTGAATGCAGGAGCCAACGTACCTATATATACTGTGGCGAGGAAAGCGTACGTCGCCTTGAAGAAGACAAGTCCACTTGTCGAAACGTTGGCTCCTGCATTCACCTTGTTCACGTTTTGCTCATAGCCTTGAATTTCCATCTCCCGCATTCCCTGTCTTTTCTCTGGACCTGTCAAGATGTTATTATAGGTATGATTATATGCAGCATCTTATGCAAGCACTTTGTTCTCTATCTTTGTGCTGTTCACTTCGCCATGCCTGAAGGCTATTGAGAGTAGAAACTCACTTCACAGGATTTTTTTCACAGATGGTCTACAATAAAATGAAAGGATGTTATTCAGCTGTCTTAGAGTGTGCTTCTATGTCTAGATTCTTCAGAGCATCCTCCAGTGTATCCCAAGTGGTATTGGAGCGCCATTCCTTGGATCAACACCGGTGGATCACATAGTTGAACATTTCTCAAAAAATGGTAAGCCATTTCTGGAATGTTTTCCTGTGTGGGGATACGAGGCTGACAAGTGGAAAATTAAATAAAAAGGTATTTTTAATGCAACTTTAGATACCTTGCAGGCCTATTTAACGTTAATATTGAAAAAAAAGAAGTAAAATAGTTTATTTATCTTAATAGTTATTTTGTTTTGGTTGTCAGGATCATTCTTAAAGGAGTTGTATTATCTGTTGTTGTGTTTTGCCTTGAATGTATAAACCATGTTTCATGTTTGATATGTAAACGACCAGTTTTTACATTGCCATGCTTTGATCATATGTGTTGTGTACTACAGTGGTGTTGAAGATGCCAAAACAGAGTTTTATTTCTTATTTTTTCTAGCAGGAAGGAGTTTATACTTTTTGTCTGCAAATGCATAATTTGTAATTGTCTTGATGTTTGGTCTAGAGAAGACTGGCCATGTTTTTGTGCGACTAGAAATAATCTGTGCAAGCCCAGTATTACCCTTAAATGTGCCGATTAATTTTGTTCATTAGAAATTTAGTTTCACCAAATTTCTTGTATCTACAGATTCTGGAAAAATGTGCGCCTGTAGAATGGATTAAGAATTTTCATTTCTTCAGTGAGTTTTGTCAAGTTTACAGACTGTGGAAGCCATGTGAGAGCTCTCTAAAGGAACATCAAATACTGAGACATCCAACTATTTCATGTCTAGCTTGTGCTTCGAAAGCACTTGTCAGCCACTTGAAATGTCTGCCTGATGTCAAGCATTGTGAAAAACAGTGAAGAGTTAACACTCTACATGACAACGTACTGACACCGAAAGCAAACAGCCGGCCGTCCACCTTTCAACTGATTTCACTTAAACACTTTGCACATACTATTCAAACTTACAGCACGGGCGAATCACAAATGTCTCGGGATGTATGCAGTGTATTTTAAGCATCATTATTTTCGTCGGCACTGTTGCTTTTGATGCACTACCTGGCTGTGCACAGTTGTGCACACTGCATCTGAAAAGGATAATTGCATATTAGGGCAGTTGTGTGGGTGGCGGGCAAAACATGGTGTCCACAACATGTTCCCAGCTCTACGGTCGTTTCCGGCGCAGGTAGTTAGCAAAAGCGTAGCCTACGAGATCGGTTCCTGTTAAGCAGAGAGAATCATCAGTGGGACATGGATTTGGACCTCACCTATTGCCACTGAGGATAACAGTAGATTCATTGGTGTTGCTGATCTTTCTTTTGTTCATATTAGACAAACAGATCTAAATCAGATGATGCCCAAGTAAGGTACACTCGCGTATGCTGTGTTTAGTCCTTGTCTTATGTACTACTGTTTGCCCAACTAGCCCAAGTTTCCCGGCCACTGTAGCATGTAGTGTCCTGTTGTTTCCTTCCTCAGATGTGGATGACCTTTTCATTCTTGTCAACAACATTGATGGTTTGGGCTTGAGGAGTGCAAAAGCTCAAGAAATACTCTGCACACTCTCAACAGCATGTCACATTCACATAATTGCTTCGCTGGACCACATCAATGCTGCTTTATGTAAGAATCACTTCGAATATTTTGAATTGATTCTTTAATAATCTGCATTTGTTGTACGAATTGTTTCTCTCATTACATGTATTTGAAGTGACCACTGTTATAGCTTTCCCACTTTTTTGCAAGTGACTTTTTTCTTATGGTTTATTTTTATTATCTTGCGTTGCGTTAATACTATATATGCCTGTGGCATGCAAGTTTATCACTTTTTTTTCTTAACTTTCACTCTTATATTTTTCTTCTCAGCCACTGCCATGACTGGGGACATTTGCAGCCAGAATTCTATGCTTTCTTTTTTTCTTGGTGATGATTAGCAATATTCATTGCCAATCATTTTTTTCCTATGAAGTTCTGAAAGAAAGCTTACCTAAACTATGTAGGTGTAATGTATAAAATACAAAAGCAGCAAATTTTCAGGCTGACACACTGTAGACTCACAATCATAAGCTACAATGAAAACATTGAGCATAATACATAATCCTCGGCAAAAACAATGCCTAAAGTGGAAATACACCCGGATGGCATATTTAACCTTATTCGCTCTCTTAAAATATCATCCTCGGCTGGCTGCGACAACATAAACACCAAATTACTTAAAAGTACTATAACTCTTTCTACAAAATTTTTGTAACACAGGAAACGTTCCCGACGATTGGAAAAAAGCAAAGGTAGTTCCCATTTTTAAACCAGGAAGGCGCGATAACCCTACTAATTACCGCCCAATCTCTCTAACCAGTGTCCCATCTATCCTTCTTGAGCACATTATAGCATCTAACCTAATGGATTACCTAGAATCTATCAATTTTTTTTACCCTTTACAACACGATTTTCGTAAATGTTTGTCTTGCAAAACTCAACTTGCCGAATTTACCCACGACCTACTACTACACATGGACGATCACCTTCAAATAGATGCAATTTTTCTAGATTTTTCTAAGTCCTTTAACCGCATGTCTCACAACCATCTCCTTGCAAAATTATCCTCCCTCGGTATCCGCCCCGAGATTATCAAATGGATTGAAAATTTTTTAACAGGATGCGTTCAGTGTTTATGTATGCTAACAATTTTCACTCAACCCTTACCAGTGTAACTTCCGGGGTTCCCTAAGGCGCAGGTTTATCTCCTCTGTTGTTTTTGATTTACATAAATGACGTTCCCACTAACATATCAACGAAGCTGCGGCTTTTTGCAGACGATTGCGTTCTTTATAACCCCCTCCATACATCTAACGATACAATCGCCCTACAACACGACCTTGACACTATCACTTCTTGGTGCGAAAAATGGTACATGCCTCTTAACCTCACTAAATGCCAGGTAATATCCTTCACGCGCAAACACACCATCGTACACCACACTTATCGCATTAACTCTGTTCCTATTGACCACACGTGTACTTACAAATATCTAGGAGTTTATATGACGCCATCACTTTCATGGGTGAAACATATTCAAACAATTCTCTGCGAAGCTTCACGCACACTTGGGTATTTACGACGTAACTTGAAATCCGCATCGTCTGAAATAAAAAAACTAGCATATTTAACGTATGTGCGACCCAAACTTGAGTACGCATCATCCATCTGGCAGCCCTCACAAGCTTATCTCGCCAATGACATAGAATCCATACAAAACCGCGCTGCTCACTTCATTAGGTCACTATATTCAAGACATATCAGCGTAACCACCTTAAAACAAACTTTGTCTCTTCCATTGCTTGCTTCATGGCGCGTAACTACTCGTCTTTGCCTTCTTCACACTTTCTTTTACTTCACCCATTCAGGACACGCCCTCTTAAAATGCCTGTTCAGAACATCATCCCGTTTATCTCATACTCGCCCCTTGGCGGCGATAAAGCGCCGGACGACGGCGATGAGCAGCTCATTCTTCCCCCATGCTGTAACACTTTGGAACGCACTCCTGGATGACATTGTTTCGTGCAGCGACCGCAAAACATTTCGCGAAAAACTAAACGATTTTGATAATGCCAACATAACCACATGAATACCACACCTATTTATTTATCGCCTCGTTGGTACTGTGTATATGTTCCGTTTTCTTCTTTTTTGGAATTTTATTTTTTTGTACCTATTACAACCAATGTGCACTTTATTATGTAACTTTCCTATGAAGCTGTTCGACTTTGATGCACGCCCCCCCCTTATGTAATGCCTTCGGGCCCTTAAAGTTGAATAAATGAAATGAAACATAAATTACTTGATTGGCTGTTGCCATTGCTGAATCCGGCAAGCAATTACCATCAAGAGATTTATTTCGCTGTTGAAGATTTGGTTTAGCTGTAAATTGCTCAAGCCTTTCTTAGGTGTAAATAAATTTTCTCATAAGTACACGCTACATTGCCTGCTTGGAACTGTTGGGGTAGAACAGTGACTGTTTTAACATATGTTGGGTGTGCGTTTATTTTTGTGCGTCTATAGTGGTTCTCAATGCTATTGCTGTGGCCAGAACTAGCATATGCAAATGCCCAAAATAGCTTGTACAACACAGTTTTTAAAGTGAATAGCTTGCTTTGGCTCTGTTACCTGTTTTCGTGGTTGGTGGTCGGAAGTTGGACTTTCTCTGCTGATACGAAGGTGCCAATGCAAAGGGCATGCGCATGCAACCAAGTTGCGGGGCACGTTCGCCGCTGAACGCCAAATGTATTATAGCTCTTTGAGACGCACATGCTGTCCACACACACTATTACCGCAACGCTTTACCGGTACTCTGCTGCTATCATTTCTTCAAAAGATTCTGGGGTTTCAGGTGCCAAAACCATGATCTGATTATGAGGCATGTCGTAGTGAGGGACACCGGATTAATTTTGATGCATGTATACTGTAGTCATTTGCCAACTTCAATGCAAAAGCGGGGAAAAAACAGGCTGGTGAACAAGCGGTTGGCAACTACAGGATCAATTCTAGGAACACTAGAGGAGAGATGTTAATAGAAATTGCGGAAAGGAATGAGCTCTGAATAATTAATACCTTCTTCAGAAAGTGTAGCAACAAGTAGTGGACCTGGAAAAGCCCTAATAGTGAAACAAGAAATGGAATTGATTTCATACTTTCTGCCGATCCCAGCATGGTGCAGGATGTGGAAGTGTTAGGTAGGGTAAAGTGCAGTGATCATAGGTTAGTGAGGTCTAGGATTCACCTCAATTTGAAGAGAGAAAGAGTAAAATTGGTCAAGAAGAAACAGGCCGACCTAGATGCAGTAAAGGTAAAAGCAGACTAATTCAGGCTGGTACTTGCAAACTAGATTACGACGAAGGCACCAAATAAAATGACGAATGAAGGAAGACGACACAGAGCAACCATGTAGGCGCCTACGTGGTTGTCCCGTGTCGTCTTCCTTCGTCCGTCGTTTTATCTGGCGCCTTGGTCGTAATCATGTTTAACCAACTCGCCCAGCAGCTCATGCTCAATGTCACTTGAAAACAAATATGCAGCCTTAGAACAAAGATGAAGATGACATAGAGGCAATGAATGAAACCGTAGCTAGGCTGGCTTCAGAAGCAGCAATTTATGTGGTAGGTAATGCACCAAGGCAACCAGCAGGCAAGCTCTCCCAAGTAACAAAGGATCTAATAAAGAAGCGACAAAGAATAAAAGTGTCCAACTCAAGAGATCAGATAGAATTAGCAGAACTGTCACAACTGATTGACAAGGAGAAAATAAGGGATATTTGAAATTATAACATGAGAAATACTGAGGAAGCAGCAAAAAATGGATGCAGCTTGAAATCATTCAAAAGAAAATCTGGCATAGGACAGGCCAAGATGTATGCACTGAAATATAAGCAATGTAATGTCATCAGCAATTTAGAAGATATAGTAAAAGCAGCAGAAGAATTCTATACTGACCTGTACAGTACCCAGAGCAGCCACGCTACCTTCATTCGTAGTAGTAATGAAGAGGATACAGAAGCACCTTGTATAACTTGCGATGAAGTTAGAAGGGCGACTTTGGGGAAAGTGTTAGACATGACATGTGAAAGTTAGACATGACCCTGGGGAAAGTGGCAGGAGAAGGTGGAATAATGATCGATTTAATCAAAGATGGAGAAGACATCATACTTGAAAGGCTTGCGGCCCTTTATACGCAATGCCTCACGACTTCAAGTGCAACAGAGAACTGGAAGAATGCCAACGTTACACTAATCCACAAGAAGGCACACGTTAACGAATTGAAAACTTATAGGCCTATTAACTTGCTTTCAGTATTGTATAAAACATTTACCAAGATAATTTGCAACAGAACAAGGGCAACATTGGACTTCAGTGAACCAAAAGAACAGGCTGGCTTCAGGAAAGGATACTCTACCATGGATCGAGAAATCCGCAGAGTACAATTAGCCTCTCTGCATGTGATTCAGTAGAGATACCAGCACTCATAGAGGCATTACGTAATCAAGGAGTACAGGACGCTTACATAAATATCTTGGAAAATATCTTCAGAGATTCCACGGCTACCATAATTCTACACAAGAAATGTAGGAAGATACCTATAAGGAAAGGGGTCAGACAAGGAGACACAATCTCTCCAATGCTATTCACTGCGTGCTTGGAAGAAGTATTCAAGCTATTAATCTGGGAAGGCTTAAGAGTAAGAATCAACAGCGAATATCTCAGCAACCTTCAATTTGCTGATGACGTTGTCCTGTTCAGCAACACTAAGGACAAATTATAACAAATGATTGATGACCTTAACAGAAAAAGTGTAATAGTTTGGCTGAAGATCAATATGCAGGAGACAAAGACAATGATCAGTAGCCTGGCGAGGGAACAAGAGTTCAGGATCACCAGGCAGCCTCTAGAGTCGATGAAGGGGTGTGTTTACCTAAGTCAACTACTCACAGGGAACCCTGATCATGAGAAGGAAATTCACAGAAGAATAAAAATGGGTTGGAGTGCATATGGCAGGCATTGCTGGATCCTGACTGGGAGCTTACCACTATCACTGAAAAGAAAAGTACAATCACTGCATTCTGCCCTTGCTAACATATAGGGAAGAAACTTGGAGGTTGACAAAGATGCTCGAGGACAAGTTAAGGACTGCGCAAAGAGTGACGGAATGAAAAATGTTAGCCGTAATGTTAAGTGACAGGAAGAGAGTGGTGTGGATGAGAGAGCAAATGGGGATAGCCGATATTCTAATTGACATCAAGCGAAAGAAAATAACCGGTAGACCATTACAGTTACAGAATGGGTGCCAAGAGAAGAGAAGTGCAGTCGAGGACAAGCAGAAGACTAGGTGGGGTGATGAAATTAGGAAATTTGCAGGCGCAAGTTGGAATTGTTTGGCACTGGACAGGGGTAGTTGAAGTTCGTAGGAAGAGGCCATCGTCCTGCAGTGGACATAAATATGATAATGTTGATGATGATGTTTTGTTCTTCAGTACAGACAGAAAGTCTTAATGTTTTTTTACAAGTTTAGTAAAATTCAAACTTAATTTTATCTTTCAAAATAGGTTTGACACAACCCGGGCCTGCATTTTGTAACATTTAATTTCACTCATACATCACACTGAGCGGCCAATCTAGTGCATATCAGAATACTGAAGGCTGCAAGATATCTTGTAGGCACATTGAAAGTGTACCCATAGCACATGGCTGAACCCTCACTGTGTCAAACCTTTGACCCTTCATTGTCGGCAGCATCTAGTAGTCAGAAGAATGATAAATGTATTGCATTTTTGCATGATGATGCCTCACATGTTTATCTATCAAACATGATTTTGCTATGTTGCAATGTACTTTTTCTCTTTTCTAATTTGTAACTTGGGCACCATGTCCTTCTGTGCAGATCAGTACTTTGTGTTACCCAGCTAGTCCAGATAGATATGCGCTGAAATTTAATGAATGCACAGATTTACCACTCTTTCATTTTCCCAGCCACGCTTTATTTATGTGCCCATCTCAAGGTGCTGAATGTTTGTGTTGATGGCCTGAGTTACACATTTTGTCTTGCCGCAGTGTGGAACCAAGAGACTTCACGGAGGTTCCGATTTGTATGGATTAATGCAACGACATTTGAACCTTATGTACTGGAATCCAGCTTGGAGCCCCTCAAGAGCTCTGCCTCCAACGCTCTCAGTTCGCTGAAGCATGTCTTTTGCAGTTTGACTCCAAATGCACGCAAGATATTCCTCCTCATTGCACGACATCAGCTTGACAATGCAGAGTCACCATTGTATGCAGGTACGTTAACATATCTAACATAACATAGCTGGACATGTATTGAGTGTTGCATAAATTGGGAGCTCCAGGTATACATGGCTTCCAGCTAAACTGCTGGTCGATTTCCACTCAAATCTCGCGCAACATTTCGCAGTGGGTTCGATTTAATGTCACATTCTTGAGCATTACTTGCCTGTTTCATTTGCAATAAAGTTGGGTGCTTGTCAGTCATCTACAACGCCGCCGCTCTGAAGATGTTGATTTCGCACAGTGGTGGTGCCATTTGTCACTACCGTGGTGAAATGCACCTTTCACTGTAATGGTGACAGATGGCACTTATCGGGTATTTCTATGAATACTTAAAGCGATATTTAAAAAGCACCATTTTGAAATAAAAGGATGGCTCCTTCGGAGTGGTGGGACCACGGGTTGGCAGGTGGTACAAGTCCTTTGGTTGCTAACTAACAAAAATATAATAATGAACTTTTAAATGTGTAATTTCAGTGGGTTCATCGTAAACACAAATTGAAGTGAGCTCTGCATACAAGCCATATCAACTTATGGGTCTGGAAAAGTTCAATTATCCGTGGAACAGGCACAATGAAATTCAGAGCTATCAGAGTGCGCAAAACCAAAACTGGCAGGATGTAGTGCACGTGCCTTGAGGCATGCTGGCTGCCCACTGCTGGTTCATGTAGGCAGAACGTCCCTTCGAAGGGCACGAGGTTATGCGCACTTTGATAGCCAAATTTTTTAGTGCCACAGTTCCGTGGGTAATCGCATTTTTCAATATCCAAAAGTTCATGTGGCTTGTCAGCAGAGCACGCTTCAATCTTCTAATTACGATGAGCCTGCAGCAATTAGAAGTTTAAGATTATTGCATTATTGTTAATTATAAACAAATTACCTCATACCACCCACCGCCCCTGTTCACTTACTCGTGCTGCATCTTCAAAGGAACCATCCTTTTATTTCAAATTGGCTATTTTTAAATATCGCTTGAATGTCTGCATAGAAACACCTGGTGTGCTCTGACGCAGAAAATTGGCATACCAACAACATGTGGTCACCATTTTTCTGAGTGGCACTGTCACAGATGGCATGCATAACAAAGTTATGTGTGGAAAATCATTAGAAGGTATTAACCCCTTTTGTGCCACGCTTAACAGCACTGTATTATATACTGTGCGATACTCATTCTCAAAAGACAAGCTTAGTACATTGAGGATACCAGTGTCATCTTCATTCGAAGAGCAGTACACTTCTTCTTTGTAATAGCTCGATTCATCGCTGGAGTCAGCTTTTCTTTTTTGCGAAGAACCCAACGAAGCCCAAGCTGCCAGTAGCGCCATTCTTAAGGACCCCGATTGCCAAACCAATTTGTTTTACATTCTTCCCCAGAAAAAAAGATATCTTCCCTGCTTACGCTCTTCCAGAGATTGTGTGCTGCCATTTACCAAAAGCGTGTCAAAGCACTTAGATCAAGTCATTTCGTCCATGGCAATACTAGTAAATGAAAAGTACCGCTGACAAGCATAACTCGTCTTTGGCCCTTCTTACCAGAAACGCATGGATGAACCCAGCTTGTCCAAGGTGCCGAAAGGGTTGATAAACTGGCATACCAGTGACACCTGCTCACAAGACATTCCCGGCTGCTGCAGGGTGCATGCTGCACCAACCTGTGCTTCCTGCAGCCATCCGCAGCAGTTTCTCGTTTCCTTGCAATGCATGTTGCATCATGTGACGACACCTTTGCCAGAACTGTAGCCACTGGATGGCGCTTGCTTGTAGGCATAGCGTTGTCAATGTCATGCATGCAGCAGATTGCGTCTGTCAGCAGCGGATGTGATTTCTGCGATCCTGACGTGCTGTAGCCGTAAAAATGCTGGTCACTAAATTTTTATTTACCTTCAGTTATGAAGGTGAAGACCTCGCTCGGTGCAATGATTAGTGTCGGGGCACGGAATGAAGGTTGGTGCCATTGTTCCCGAGTGAAGCAGCACCAGTTGTTTTGCTGTAAAACTGCTTATTGATCTGGTGGCCACTTCAGGCAGATAACAGGCAGGCCTGGTTTTGCCCTGTCCCATTTGATGCCTTGCCCCAGCGAGAAGTGGTACGGCAATTTATGACCTACTGTTTACTGGGGTTAGTTGGCCTTCTTTGTTTTGTTACAAGACCTACACATGATCACTTATACTAACATAGTCTATGAACACTGATTGGATCAGTCTTGTTGCTAGTTTGAATGAGTGTGTCCTTACCTAAGACCAGAGTCTAATTCAGTGACATCTATGGTGTCTGTATTTGCTAATCATTATTAGCCATGCAAGAAAAAACAAGAGCACAATGTCTAGTTACATCAATATTTTAAATGCATTGTGGTCTAATTTGGGCATACTATTATTGGTATGTTGTATCCAAACCCAATTAACTCCTTGTTTTCAGGTGAAGGCACATTGCCATGTTTGTGACTGCCACTTGCTTTAAAGGTAGGCTTTCAATGGGTATCTGACAGCTACTGTGCATTTCACAGGAATGTCTTTTCACGACTGCTATCACCGCTGCCGGGAGGCTTTCCTCGTCAACAGTGACCTCACACTTCGAGCGCAGCTGAGGGAGTTCCTCGACCACATGTTGTTGAAAGTCAAGAAGGTATTCCCTTTCTACTCTTTATTTTATTTATTTAATGCAAAAAAGAGGAAGAATGAAAATGTCCAAAAATATCATAGATGTTGTGGTGAGGGTTTTTATTTGTGGAAATATATATTAGCCGCTTCAGACATTAATAGTGTGGGTTACCAACGCAAGATTAAGTACACATTCAAAATGAATATGTAATACTAGTAGTACACACACATGCAAACTACAGGTACAACTGACTGCAATAGATTTGGAGCACAGAATTCAACAAATTAAAATGTACTTGGTTTCCCGTTTGAGCCTTGAACTTAGGTGAGTGATGTGGCAGTTGAACCAGAATATAATGAACCCCAGTTAAATGAAGTTTATGATAAAACAAACTCTTTCCATTTCCTAAGTTTGTTTTGGGAAAACCTATGCATTCTTTATTGCAATTTAGCGAAGTCCCACATCTTCAATTTAATATAGTCCACATGCATCATATTGTGTCAGTTTGGACATTTGAAGGATCGCTTTTGCAACAATGAAAGAATTCACCATTTCGAACTACTACTTTTTTTTTTTTTCTGCCAGATGCTGCTAGCAAGTGGTGGTTTTCAGGCTGCGGGGATCTTCACTTTGCATATTGCTACACATTTTTAAACAATTATAAACAAACACTATGCCTAAACTTGACAGGCTATGATGACGATACTTGATACATGCATGACACTATCTGACGACGGCTGCTAACATTGGGCATAGTGATCTCCACTGCATTTACCAGCACTTCTGATCTTGCAATTATTGCTTGAGTTTCTTGAAGGATTTATTTCACAAGAGCTTGCTGACAAAGTACCGTGCACCAGTACTGTGCTAGAAACTTACAATCTTGCTGCCGAAGTGTGGGACCTTCATTATAAAGAAATTTGCAACTTAAAGGGAAGCTGAAACGGTTTTCAATTTCCATGAATTGCTGGGATTGGGAAGAACAGACCTAATAATTTACGGTTCAGAAATTTTTCTCTTCGTTTTGTTAATATAGGGGCGGAAATCGCTTTCTAAATCACCCCCGCGGACACGCCCCCATCGCTTCCCGGAGCGCCGGGTGAGGTGGTCGCCAGAGGAGAAAACCGGCGAGAGTGACGTCACGCGCGGGGACCGAGCTGCCGGACCGGCGTGCTGGCATGCGCTGGCATGCCTCTTTCCGTCCTGCGCTTTACTGAACGACGCTACAAGAGATTTGCCGCCGCCGCCGCTCATGTTTGTTTTCTTTTGCGATTTTCATAAACTGTTCTTTCGAAATCAACTGTGCTGTGCTCGGACCATTTCCGCGATAGCCGGATAGCCTTACGACAAATGCGAAAACCCGTTGTTGCTAGCGTTGCTATACTCCGTTTCATACATCAGGTGCAACGCTGTGGAGGCTTGAGATACTTCTTGCAGTGGCTGCGTTCGCACTTAGAAAAAGTTCGGTGTTTCGTGACTCGATTTTAAAAAAAAAATTTCATATATAAGCTCAGTTCTGAATGAAAAAAAAAAAGAATTTACCCATAGAAACAATCCATGTACTTATACGGCTGCTAACACGTTCTTCTGAATCAATTTTCTTTTCGGCATTCTTTAATTGCAGCCCGTCGCGGCAGCTTCACGTGCATGCTCGCGTGAGCAAACGCCGCTGGCACGCTGCGAAGCATAGACGGAAATGCGCGCAGTAAAATTTTGGTGACTGGACTTCGTGCGTAGCTTCCACAGCGTTGCACCTGAGGTATGAAATGGAGTATAGGCTTTCCTAGTGACATTCGACGTACGGTTGCAGTTATCGTGTTTACCACACGGCAGTGCTAAAAGTGCTTAATATCTTTATGTCAACACTAGCATGGAGCACGCATACCGATTCTTGATCGAGCCATAATCGCAAAGTCGTCGAACCATATTCTGAATATTGCACATATAATCCCCCTGGCCATCTCGATCTGGATGTGTATGATAAGCAACTTCCATGACTGTACCTCGCAGCACTGCATGTGCGCGCTTTGAAACGCGACACTTATGTTCGCGATCGTGTATCAACACTCAGAAAACCACGGGACTTTAGACAAGCAGCGGCAAGGTGCTTGACATTGCGGAATTGCACCCGTGTTTACAATCTAATGAGAAGTTAGTGCTTCGGCTTTCTTCCAGCAGCAAGTTCCCAGTGACACTTTAGCGCATTTTTTCTCCCGTCATTGGAACGTGCAGCTGCATGAAAAAAAAAAAAAACATACGTACCAGCTAAGATTTTCAACGCGCGAGAAGGTGCACACATCG
Organism: Dermacentor albipictus; assembly: GCF_038994185.2. Lineage (NCBI taxonomy): Eukaryota > Metazoa > Arthropoda > Arachnida > Ixodida > Ixodidae > Dermacentor > Dermacentor albipictus. The sequence goes on from NC_091824.1 coordinate 19,966,266, forward strand.
CTCTCGCTTTTGGCACACTCAACATCGTCGTTGCCGCTGTTGCCGCCATCGTTTTCCGTATCGGCTGTCGGTTCGAACATGTACGGTGAAAATACAAGCTGTCCGAGACAGCGAGAACGTTCCATAATGCTTACAACTCAGCTATGAAGCCAGAACAGCGTGCTATTGCTCTGAAACGGCGGCGCCGACCGGCGACTGCCGCGAATGACGTCACAGCGGCACCGACCAATCACGGGCAACAGTGGCGTTCACGCGGTACCCTGAGGCGCTGGTGCGCGTTTTCATGAAAAAACAACCGCTTGCGCTTGTTTCCGCCCTTTTTGAACCAGATATTCGTGTTCAGGGGACTCAAAACTGTAGAATGCCGCAGAGAACTCATTTTTTTCTAAAAGTGTTTCAGCTTCCTTTTAACAAAGTATTTCCCTGCAATTATGACTTTATATTGATGCTCGACTGCTATACAAAATGTAGACTAAAGGCACACTCTTAATAGGAAGTGCTCTGTCATTGTTGTAAACACGGGGTACTTGTTACAGCTTGCACTGAAATATTTGGATGAACGCTTCAACTTGAGCAGCATCCAAGGTGATGCTAGATAGCTTCTGGAGCACTGACTGTTCGGCTAGTTGGTCTTGCATTATAGTTATGGTAGTTTAGTGCTAATTAATTCATGGACACAAAAGAACAAAGTGGACAAGGACAGGCACTACTAGCAACTGCTTATTCTCGTGCCACCCACCAATATTTGTAAAATTTGCTGCACATACGCACTTTGTTCTTTTGTGTCTGTGTATTAATTTGTACTAAACTTCCATAATTATAATGCTGGTTAGTATACAGGATGCAGACAGTTGCTTGCTAGCTGTCCAACTGATCGCTTTGTGAATGAACTGAATGCCAGGGAGTGTTTCGTATTCCAAGAAAGAGGCTGGTTCACATAAAAGCGAAGCACCTGCAACTGTGCCAGTAAAGGTTGAAGATTGGGTGAGTTGTTGTCGTTGCATCTTCAATGTCTTCACAGGACACACATACTTAAGAGTGAAAGGGACAAACGGCGCTCTTTCACTCTTTCTGTCCCTTTTGCTAAGCATGTATGCACTGTGAACACATTGATCCTGTGCCAGTACATTTGTATGAGGCAAAATATTTCTCGCAACGTGATTAATGGGTGCAGGAGAGACTGCTAATGCGTTATGAAGCACCCGGCAATGCATCACAGAAAACAAAGGGATACTGCGATGCCATCGCACATGCACTTAGTCCGACAGATGCTAAAACACATGAATACACATGCACACAAGGAGTTCACATTAGCACACACATTTATGTCAGAATGCTGAGGACTGTTATCAAGCCTTCGGTGGCTGTGCATTTTTCAGTGAGTCGATACTCCCACCCACACATGGCCTGCATGATCAATGAGTGGCTGGCTGACAACTTCTGTGGTGGTACGGTAAAACCTCGTTAATGTGTACCTTGTGGGAACACATCACAACTATGCACTAGACGGTAGCACAAACTAACAAGCAAATATAAATTTGTATCTCTCTACCTGCGCTGTCGCTGACGGAGGCAGGAACGAGACACTGCAGTATGTGTTACTTAAGCAAGATGGCTCTGTGTGTGCGCCAAGCACAGAATAAATGTAGTAGAAACGTACTTTGCTACGCATTCAACTGGGAGTTCTGTAATTTACATGCTCATAATTAAAAAAAATTAAATTTGAAGTATGCACTGAAAGAAAATAATTTGTTCATGGAAGGGAAAAAAATGTCGTCCATCAGACTAGGACAAAGCTACAAAGGAAACCCCTAAGGGTATATCAGAAAAAAAAAGAAAAATAATCTTTGCAGTTGAAGAAACATTTGTCCTGCTCCCGATGTCTGGACTAGGACGAATTACATTTTGAGTATGTTTTAAGGGGGAAATACCAGCAAGGTTTTACTGTATCATCCCCAACTTGCGGCCCCCAAGCTCCCCAGGTTTGAGTTTGCTAGACTGCTTTCTGTGCAATGCCACTCAAAGGAGAACAGCCAGACAGCTGCACAGTACTAGACTCCATGAAAGCTGCCACTCTGAAAGCAAGCAATGGCCAATGCCAATCAGGAGCAAATGATTGAACCTGGAGCTGTTTTCAAGGTTGCATTGAGGCTCAGTCGGCTATCTGTGAGTGGGTCATCACTGCTTGCAGTGTGCACTCTTATCAGGTAGCCACTAGCCTGACTCAAATACAGCCTGCACCATGTCAAGATTGTGCAAAAAAGATTCGCAGGATGCACTTATGAAAACAGTAAACCTAAGAGTCATGTTTCAAACCTTGCATCGGATACTTGCCATTGGGCTTTTTCATCTTCATGTCCACCTTTGTTCCATACCAGGGCCATGATGGCACGGAAAACTTGTTGATCCCCATCGAGGCTGGAGCCCTGACGCTATTTCTCGACCAGCAAGAAGAGGATAGCATGTTCTAAGTGGAGGCGCCGAAGAGCACATCTGGAGCACATTTTCATGTGTTGCTGCCACAACCCTTCTGTATTGTACATACTAGTTTTTTAAGTTAAGTTCTTTATAGTGCTGTGATTTACTGTATTTACATTGAAGGCCAATAAACCCTATTTTTATTAGATGGGGCACTTTGTTACTCTTTCTAAACAGGCTCTGGAGCAACTAATTTGAACCTTCCCAGCATATAAAAGAAATTGCAAGGACAACAATGAAAAAGTGGCACCTGCAAAAGAATGTTACTTGATTATGAGGTCTGAAAGTATTACGAAAAATAAATTTTGGCATTTTAGGCAGGGAGATTTGGAGCCACTTTTCAGTCTCGTAATGACATTTCACTCTACAGCAAATTAGAGCATTGCATGGTGGATGTGCACAGGAAGTCAGCGTGTCAAAGCATTTCAAGGAGGCAAACTTAAATTTTGAGTGCTGGCATACAGTTTGCAAAGGTGGAGAATGCTGACTTGGACTGATTGGTACGGGGTTGTCGTCTCTTAGGGGAAGAACACACGAGCGCAAGGCCGCACTCTGTGGCATACCACATGCGGCCGCCAGGAGAACTTGTTGCGCAGGTGCGTTGAGAGCCAAAGGTGGCACCTGTGGCGTGTCGTCTGGTACCTACCATGCTGTCATGCCTGATACTGGCGCCGTAGCTTTGCTTGCATCACGGTTCACCAACACCTGTCTTTCGTGTCAACTTTCATAAAGCAGCAAGTGTTTTATGGCACACAGCACAGCAAACTGCTTGAAGTGGTAAACAAGTAATCCGAGAATAAGGTTTTTATAGAGAGAGAGAGAGAGAAACTTTATTTCACAATGACTCTTGGTCAGCGTCGTGGCTTTATAGCGTTGTTAGTATTTGTTTCCATACTTGACAGCATGCTGTATGCAAGACTGATGTGTCTCTGTGCTACTTCTCTCGACTGACCTAACGAACTCGTAAAAATAGCACTGCTCAGTCCAACCTTTCTATCAGTGACACTACGTGCTGAATGGGAAAGAGCAATGCAGTCGGCAAAAATTTTTCTGAGGCTAGTGAGTGACACATGTAGTGCATGTTAATGTGTACTTGTATTTTCATGTTACGTTGTTTTGCCGCTGAGCACAACTTAGCCATCCATTCATTAGTACAGGGCAGTTGCATTGTTATGGCAGGGAAGTAATGCACATTTACAGTTTGTGATTTTCCAATAAAGGGATTGGCCAAGCAGGTAGAGTATACTAAGCCAAGGAAGACAGCAGGAGAGACCGAGCATGCAAGGAAAAGGAGCGACGAAAAGACTGTACAAGTTCACACTGAAATATGTGCATCAGCTCCTCCGACTTTTGATGTCTTATAAACACAACGAAACAAAGAAATTCCAAGAAGTCCCTTATAAATGCACAAAACGTAAAAAAGCAGGTGATCTGCGAGCACTTCTTTTCTCCTTTAAGCAGTTTGTTTTGCGATGGGTGACCACAGCCAGTGCTTTATGTATGGTGATAAAATTTTCATCGGGCATGCTGTGATGTAAGGAAATTTACAAAGCCATGAAGCGAGGTTTCAAGGCCACCGCCATAGTAGTAGGCACTCCGGCCTGCCTTTGGCTTTCAGCATGCATATGCAAGAAATTAATCCAATGGCCACATCTGCCACTCCAAGGAGTGCGGCGATGTGCTTGCGTGTTTTTCCCAGGAGTTGACGACCCTGCACAGTGACAGAGTTGGTGTACTGCTTATTAAATTTTATTTTATTTTATTGAATATGTGACCCTATATAGGCATTGTTTTAGTGCACAGGAACAAGACAAGAAAACGCAACCACCGTGGAACATGAGCTGATCAGCATTTCCAAGCTTTATGTACCTTTGCAATGGCACAAGTTTCAAAGCATAAGGTCAAAATAGTTGAAAACATGTCTGCTGTTCTCATTCCTTGTGCCTGTGCTCTGAATCCACAATGCATCCTGGTTGGTGCATGTTGTAACTAAATACAGAAATTCCACAGATAAAGTGCTGGCTGTTAAAGGGACCCTAAAGGCAAATATTGAGTCAAGCTAAAGTGATAGATTATTGCTTGAGAATCTCTAAGGCGTCAATATTATTGCAAACCAGGCCTTAATAATTGAGAAACTGAGGTAACTGTACGACATGATTAGAGACTCCCCCGGGATATTCAAGCACTTGCCCGATGACGAAAGCACTCCTCAGTTAAATTCTGTCACTGATACTCAACTACTCATTGCAAAAAACATAATTATATTGTTTTATGAGACGAAATAAAATGCTACTTATCCAGTTCTATTTCATTTTTAAAAAAGGAACTAGATAATTGAAATTACCCTTGACAATGACGTGAGTGGTCAAAAGGTTTCCTTTTCGCTTGGCTCTGTGCGGCCCACGTTTTCGTGTTTCAGCAGTTTCGTTATCGCGCAGTGCTGCGCTGGTTTTTCTGACTCGCAAAACCCGCACTAACTGCAAGTAGCGGAGAATTCAACTTCCATGTCGACGTTTGCCCGAACAGTCTATGCTACTTGATCAAAAAGCAGCTGCAGCGGCGAAGCCACTGCTCTGTCTTGGCTCGGTGCTGCCGTCTGTTGGGTGCCGTTTTACTTAACCAACGGCAGCAAAGGGCGGTGATAGCGTATGCAGCATCACCACTTCCCCGGTTGGGAGGCGGGAGATTTGAATGAAGAAAACTGTATTCGGACCCTTCAGATGCAATTTTCTCATAAACCAAGTCCCTTTTTGGCACGAAACAAGCATTGCTAGGTTTCTGGGACGGTATTCAAACAGTCCACGTCAACTTATTATTTGCCTTTAGTGTCCCTTTAACCCCTTCAGTGTCACTGATGTACCGGTATGTTTTTGCTTTTGGTCCTGCCATGTCACTGAAGTTGGGTAGGAATGTGAGGACCATACGAAGGAGAGCATTTGCCATTATCTCTGTCATTTCTTTCCCCCCTTTTCTGCATAACGAAAAATAAACCTGTGTTTATTTTATACCTGAGAAAAACAAAACGATGCTGGAGGTGTGTCACCTCCAAATAAACCTGATGCTGCGAGGGTTAATCAAACCAGGGTGTCTACCAACCGGGAAAACCGGCAATTCTCAGGGATTTTGAGTAGTCTGGAAATACTCAGGGAAAATTCAGGGAATTCGTGCTTATGGCTGGGAAAATTAGCTGTAATTTTATTGAAAGGGAATGAAAGTCGCGGTAATGCTGGCTCGAGTAACAGAGGAATTGCAACGAATTGTCTTTGACGCCGTTTAGTTGGCTGGAGGAGTTTCCCGTGTACAGCCAATTGCCGACTTTCCGGATGCCCAATAATTCGAACTGCTTCATGGCACCACCATGTACCCTTTACGTCTCTGAAAACGTATCTAAAAATTTGGATGGAAGAACCCTTCGCCGCTTGATTTTCCTGACTTTTTGCCGTGACCGCAGGTCCGAAACGGCATTAATCAAAGCCACCACCGCTGCCGTTTTGATTACCTCACCGCCTTGAACCGGCGCTTTTGCCCACAGATCGATTGGCAGCCGTAGCCACCACTGTGGCAAAGCTAGGCCTAGCTGCTTCGACGTTCGCTATTAAGCTTCGTGCCGTTAGGTTTCGTGTCTTTTATTGAAAGAATTCGCCACTGTCAGCAATTGCACGAACTCCCGCCTTTGTGGTTCTCGCGATTGGCTTCAAAGCTCGGAAAGTATGGTGCATTGCATAATGCCGGTCTCTAAATGTCAGCTTCGCCTTAATACAGAATTGTTACGCTGTGAAGCATACACGAAAGTATTGCGGTGAAGCATAACAAGCGTGGGAAGAGTCGATTGTCACGAGACAGTATGTATTCCTTAATTATACACGAGTGTACCTGCCACCTCCTATCACTGTATGATCATCGATATGCCTAATAAGTGTACTGGCAGGCCTTCAGAGCTTTTTCGGATGTGCCTGTGGCAATTTGAACCCTTAAGAACAATAAAAGACATGCATTCATGGGAGTCCGAAAAATCGGACGTTGACTGTACAACTGACTATGCGGATGCTTCAAATGGTCTGTGGGGCGAACGCGCGGCGGAAGGAGGACGAGAACTCAAAGGACGTACGCATTGAGGAATGAACGGGAAAGAATCATGCCATCGCTTCTTTGAAGGAGCTTGAGCTCAAAAAACAAAGTGATGGCTGATGCCAAGATGCAGGTGTCCTTCATCCAAACCAACATAAACTCTTTAAAGCAGTGAAACGCAACACTGAGGCATTGTGCGCGGGCTGAGAGTATGGCAGCTAAGGTTGACTCACCAGCTGTTGCGAGAGAATCTCACGTCTGAAAAAGTTCGGGCCTCATACCAATGAGCTTGCTACCACTCGATGAAAATAGCTCATATGTGAAAATATTTGCTTCTGTATGCATCTCCTTTTTATTCGTATTTGAGAATATTCGACTGGATTTGCAATGAGTTTTACCATTCTTTTTTAGATATTTTATTCGCTGTGAATTTTACTAACCCCTCCCTTCTGTTTTCTTATGGAGTAGAATAAATGCTCCTCCTTACTATTCAAGCTGGATTAAGTCACTTTTTTTATTTTTTAATATGCTTGCTACAGAGTGATAGTCGGGCTACATGGTGAAGGCCCATCTTGACATAAAACAAGGTTCTGCGTACTCAGGAAATTTTGCAAAGGCACTCAGGGAAAACCTGGAAAGCGCAGAGAATTTAGAAAAGTTAACTTGGAAGACACCCTGCAAATTTTATTGTCCACAGCACAATATGTAAATGTGCCAAAGAAAGAATGGAAAACAAACGTACAAGATAGATGCGAACACTGAGCATAGGCACCTTCCATATTTTTCTATTGCTGCACTGCTTATATTTTCAGTTGCAACTGTGTGGCTAAAGTTTTGATCTCCTTTGCTTCCGCTTCAAAACTCTTGCCTTCACCACTTGCCGTCAAAACACCAGGGGCATTTTAAACTTGAAAAAACGATGGTTTTTATACAGCTATTTGCCAGCAGTGGTATACAGGTGACAAGGCGAGCATTGGATCTGATGTACTCAGCATAGCCAAAGGTGCAAGAGCACTGCTGTCACATCAGAAACGATTCTGTGGGTTTGGCAGCTTTGTTTGAAACCTTGAAGGTAATGCGGGTTGAGGAGAGGATGCAGGGACATTCCCAGTATGTGCACCCTGTATTAGGATGCTGCCCACAGAGGCGTGGGCACCGAAGCTGCACCTTGCACTTACTTTATTTGGCAAGGTCTGGATTATCTTGGGAACAGGCAAATGGTTAGAAATGGATCTGTGTTGTTGCAGCATGACGAACTGAATGAACACGTGAATTAATGCATTTATCTCATTCTCACTCAGGAAATAACACCTGCAAGGCTAAGCCTCACCAAAAAGTCAAATATTTAAAAGGTTTAGCGACCAAGGTTTGCAGCGGCCAGCATCTTCTCCAACCGTTCAGCATTGCTGAAGATGACTGCTCTTGTTGCCGAGATTTCTTCCAGTTCATCACTGATGCGCTGGTCCAGTTCTTCCAAGTTCTGTCTCAGAGGCTCCAGGATTGAGTCCGTTGCACTTGTAATAGAAAAAGATCAACACATGACCAGCTTTGCTCAGTCCACTGGCAGACAATTTCAAAATCAACTTTGTCCTTAAAAGAAAAAACGACGCACTGCTCAGCTGACAATAAAGTCAAATGGTGACTAATTGCACCGTGTGCCCTTGTATATGACTGCCAGGAGTAACCACAATTACACACTGGGACTAGGAAGCCTAATGTGTGCAAGGAACATGGATACTTCAACGCATTCAGCATAAGCGGAATTATCGGTTTTCAAGCATACCATTTGCCATGATTCTTATTCTTCAATGATTTCCACTGCAAAGGCTACAGCGGAACAGGGTGTGCCCACAACGCTCCGCCTACTGAACGTCACCATGGCGCGCAGTTCAAATTTGATTTTGGATGTTCACGCAGACGCCACTATTTCCGATTTTGCTGCCTATGATGCGCCCAAACGCAGTTGTGCTTAGCCAGTGGACTCGTCACGGCACTGTGTGGCGGCCATGATATCCACGGGACGTAGCAGATCGCACCTACACGCAAGTGCGGCATTTGCTTTGTGCACGACAGGGCTAGAGTGTGCACTCGTGTGCTCCTGCCTGGATGTGCTACGTGGTGCAGACCGTCTTTGTCCTGCACCAGCTTGACCGACGGATAGTAGCCACTTCTAACTTGGGCATTTTGAAGCCCTATGAATAGCTCATTACGAAGCGTAGTTTGCAAAGGCAGAATACTTTGGTGAGGTATGGAGAACCAGAAAAGAGAAAACGTAACACAAAGCAGGAATCATTGAAGTGTACTACTGCAGACAAGTGGTTCTCAAAACATGCGCGACTGCATCTTTCCTTCATTTCATTTAGTATTCTCAAGGTAATAACATTACAAAGAAGAGTAAAGTAGTTAAGGAACAGCATAGTATAATAATGTGAAGTGAATAGAAGTAACAGTGGAAAATTGAGGTCTCTGGAGTATCAACAAAGTTTTTAAAACACAGAACGAAGCATTCAACAGAAAAATGACTGATATGGAGCAGTACTCTAGAATAAATAATGCTGAACAGAGGGACATTTCCTGCACACAAGGCGAGGATTGTGGTGCAATTATTAAGACTATGTGAACCAAAATTGAATTTTCTGTCACTGATATGGACATTGAAGTTGCTCATCGTGTTGCCACTAGGAATGACGCAAGCAAGAACCTCACTGTATGGTATCACTCATGAACACTGAAGCAAGAGTTTATGAAAAGGCACGGAAGGATAGGCTTCACACTAAAGATCTTGGGTTCACCGGAACTCGGTCAACTCAATCTTGAAATTGTTGACATCAATAATGGAGGTGACGTTTGCTTCTCCCAACAAGGAATAGTAATTTTATTCAGGAATGGTTGCATGTGATTCTGCACATGTGTCCGGTGTGCTATTTCACTTGCACAATCTCACTTATGCAACTTTCTTGTTTTTTAACCCATCAATGCGATGCATTCTGTTTTAGCGAGACAGGTGAGTGATTGCTGTTTTCAGCCCTACGTGGTGTCAAACACCATTATTGTGCTGTGCCTTTCTTTCTCTCCATGGTTCTTGCACTGATTTTTTGTTTGGCGCCATGAGTCCAATCAAACTATTGATGCCTTAATTTCTGTGCTACCTTTGCTCAGAGCTGTAAGCCTGTAGATTCTTGGCATGCTCCTCCTTCCACGAACTCAACTCCATGTTCATGGAGTCCAGGTCCTCAGAAAGTAAGTCCAGGAGCTTTCCCAGTGGCAGCGCTCCACGGCTGACTGCTTGGATGTGCTGTCGGAGCATGTCCATCTTGTCCTGCCCTTGCGCTTTGGAAACAATGCCAGGCATAACCTGTGACGAAACATCACTTGATGTTGCCGATTTGGAAAGTCATCGTCATCATAAGTCTGTTATTGTCTATTACAGGACGAAGGCCTCTGCCAGCAATCTCCAATTAATGCTGTCTTGAACGAAATGGCAGGGGTAATTTCTAAAGGGATTAGACATAAACGCTCATGTTCACTCACTATCATATTTAACCAGAACACACCTTCTTCCCTAACTGCTTGATGTTTCTCTTTACACCCTGTGTTTGTTAACTGAAGTCAAGCCGTCACAGATGCATTTTTATTGTTCAGGTTAAGTCTGATGGTGGCTGTTCCAAGCTCTGCCTATTGATCTGGGGAGGCATTCTGTCAGAGTCCACCTAGTGGACATGTCCATTTCATCTGCTTCTGAGGTGCTGATTGGCTGTGATGCCTGGTTGCTGCAGACGCGCACCCCTTACCAGCCAATCAGAACTTCAACAGCAGACGAGGTGGACTCTTGCAGAATGCCTCCCCTGTAGAGCAGGCCACTCAGTCTTTCGACTTCTGACAATTCAGAGCAGCTGTCGCTGGCATGCTGTAATGCTTCTCAGCCACCTACTCACTGTAACCTGCACAGCTGCTATATCCTCTGCAACTACTACAAGGTCACCACTCTGTGGTACAAAGAAATCTTCACAGGCGAAGGAGGCGGGTATTGAATTTATTTCGAACAGTGCAGTCAAAAGGATGCTGATAATACCAAATAAGTTTAAAGTGTTAAAGTATTATTTACAAACACTATTTTCATACATTTGATGGAAAACAGTGGGTAATTAGTGGAGAGAATGAAGGACAACTTTGCCATTCTAGAACTTCGTGGCAAATCTTTAGAGCAGATATGCCAATGTGACATGAATTTCAAAGTAATTTTCTTTTATTGACGCCATTTTGGTAAAGGTAAAGTTTTCGAAACCTGGGAGCCTGACTGTCATATTCAAGAACCGAATAGAAAGTTTTGCAGAAAGGCAACATTTAAAAGTATGAGAAAAAGTTTGTTCAGAAACCCCACTTAAGGCTCACTTATGACAGTATCACTTTTCTGGGTAAGTAAAAGTGTCATGGGAACAAGCCTAGGAAAGCTTTAATTATTCTATAATAAATTTAGGCACAAATAAATTATTGCAACCTCTGTGCAACATCAACAGTTAATAGAGAGTTTTAGTTTAAGGGATGCAAGGCATTGGGGCCCCTAGCGCTTGGGCGCGTTTGCGTTTGTATACGCAAGCAGAAGCATGTTGCAGGTTAGCGGCCCCAAACGCAAGCCGCAGTGAGGTCGCGTGCGCTCGCAGCGCCATCAACGTCTGATCTTTCCTGCGTTACCATGTTTAAAAACATGAAATCAAGCATAGAAGTAAAGCACGTAAAACTATTCTTATTAAAAGCAGTTAATAGAGAGGTTTACAGTGTCCGGTATTCGAATAAATGCATGCTGGGGCGTTGAGGCAGAGCCATGAACGGGAGCGGCCTGCATGGTGCAGCCACCTGGTGGTGCAAAGCTCAAACAGACAAAAACAGCTAATATTGCAGTGACCAAGTGTATATTACTTTGCTGCGGGTATAAATTTTTAGCAGCAACGCAATTACGCCTGTGCCGAAAATTTACACCAGCAGCGAAGTAGAACAGACTTGGTTACAGCAATATTCTTTTGTCCGTTTGAGCTTTGCACCACCAGGTGGATGCACCATGCAGGCCACTCCCGTTTATGGCTCCGCCCCAACGCCCCAACTGCATTTATCCGAATACCGGACACGCTAAACCTCTCTAATATATATAAAAACGACATCTGTCGACACTTGGCGAAAGATTTGGTAGATTATCTAACTGCTAGCTACTCGTAAGTTCTACACCGCGAGAGTCACGTGGGTAACGTGACCACTTAGGGGCAGCAATGTTTTCGGCCGGCCAAATAACCCAAGGACACAAGTAGACGTAGCGGTCTGCGCATGCGCAGTACCATCGCTCCTAGTTCTTGCGTACGCAAGCCGCTTGCGTCCCCTAAACTAAACTCTCTAATGTTGCAGTTAGTGGAGCCGAGGTCTGGTCTAGCTTTTTCTTGCAGATGAGCGCTCTGTTCTTGACAATACTAAGGCCTTGGTGGACACCTTAAGGCACCAATCTATCTCTCCAGCATGGCTTAGTATTTGCCAGTAGTGTCCCTTTAAAGGTGTGCACTTACAGATTCCGCTGTTGGAAAGCCTGTAGACGGCCGCTGGCTTCCTTGCTCCAACTCTTTCTTTGCTTCGAGAATTTGCTTTACGAGGCTTCCTGAAAGCAATAGAGAGCATGCTGTCTGTCACAGTGGCCTCCGAGAGCATTACTATCATTTAATGCTGACAAGTAGGCTAGTTGACATCTAGTTCGGGAATAGGTGGTTGCCAAAATACAAAGGCCATTCCATCAGTAAAACCTCAATACAATGAACACATCGAATTATCGGATATAACAAATATAACATTTTTTTCGTCATTTTTAGTGTGTAACAAATATATGCTAATAATGAATATTGAATATAATGAAGGTATTTTCATGTCAAATACAAATGCTTTATAAAGAGTTTCGTCTCTACTGGGGCATCTAAGGCATTTCTGGCAATAGTGGGAAATGCGGTGTCTTGGTGCGATTGGAACTTCTTGAAGCGACATGCCATCGAATTGTTTTCACAGCATGGCAAACGTCTAAACCAAACATTATCTTTAAGTTGCTAATGCTATATTTGACTTAAGGTCGCGCAGTATTGTACGGAGCAACTTTGCAAGTTGCATTCAGTAGGGGAAATATATTGGAACAGGAACAAATGCAGCAAGGTTCGCTGTGTTTTTACGCTACTATGTAATTTAAATAACTTAGACTGAATCATTAGTTACTTTAAACCAAGATCCTGCTTGGGCACCGGATACCTCTGCTTGACTATACTCGGACAGTGCGACTGTTACAAGGATAGAAAGCGAAATACCACAGTACGGCACTTGTTCGGTGGTATTTGTGTCTTTGTGTTTCCTTGTATCAGTGTAAATACAGTAGAAACTCGTTGATACGTTCCCGTTACGACCACAATCGAGAACACAAGAGATTACTCAAAGGAGTCACGCTAATTTTTTACCAGTTCATACGTTTCCCGAAAACACTATTTTTGGCACCAATGTTCACTACATCGCCAAACTTCAATCGTATGATGCGTTTTCTGGCCGCTACGTCCTATGAAAACAAAATGGCGAGGCGTGCGCGATCGCAAACAGTATACGGTTGCCTGCCGCGGCAGCTTCACTGCAATACTCACTCGCCCATCTCACGTGAAAACGTCGGTGCGAAGTCAATTTCTCATTTCGGTACCAGCAAACCCTCTCCGGGGTCATTGCACGTGGCATTCACGGCTATCACCACCAATCCTATTACAATAAGCATCTTCGCCTATCTGTTTCACAGCTGGTGCAGCCGGAAGCGTAGCGCACGCTTTTAAGAAGCGATAACCGAAGCGCGCCGTTGTTCTCTGCTGCAAACTGCGATTGTATAAGTTTTCCGGCCGCTAGATCCCATGTGAATGAGAAAAGGCGCGATCGACAATGGCATATAGCTGCTCGTCTCGCGTGAAAACGACGACATGCACAGTTTTTTATTCCGGTACCAGCAAATTTCCACCCAGGTCGTCGCCCGCCGCATTCACAGCTATTGCCACCAAACCTACTGCGATAAGCATGTTCACATATCTGTTATACAGCACGTGGTGCCATTGGTAGCGTACTGCATGCATTTAGTAGGCGATAATCCAAACACGCCGCTGTTCCCTGCTGTAGGCGGTGCGATGTGTGCATCATGTTTCGCTTCGGCGGCCTCCGGTGTCGCCCTCTTGACCACAACGCGATGGGAGAACAACAAAACGCGTCTCGGGCCGCCGGAGCGCCGCCAGCTGCACGCGTGTTGGCGCCTCTTGCCGCAATGATCCGCGCGACGCCTTGCATTACGTAGATGGCAACAAAAGTTGAGTCTGTCAAATTTTTTTTAGTTACTTCGGATTGTACGTTTTCTCGGCTGGACCGTTTTTTTTTCCAGAATGTATGAATGGGGTTCTACCCTATTTGGGCTTGTTGGTGCAATAATTTTGCAGATTTTCCTTGTAGTACAAATAACACAAGGATGTAGAAGATGAGCAGAGACACACAAAGGCGCTAACTTCCAACAACAATTTTGTTTCCGGGATCGGTTCCACTTTATACCCTCACTTTTTCACAGTAAGGATCAACTGACAAGCTAACAGAGGTACATGATAGTATAACACAATTGCAGACCAAACAAAATATATTATGCTTAACGCATTCCTTCTTTGATAGTCACATGGACGATTTGTTCACACAGCTTTCGTCAAACTCTTCAATGTGAGCACTTTCAATGATAAGACGAGTTAATTCGCATTTGCCTCTCCAGATAACAACTCTACCCTTGAAGCGGGAAACACATTTCCACTTACGACAACGAATTGCGAGAAAGCCATCCGGGGAAAGCTTGCTAACCTTATTGTAGTGCACCGTAAGGCTCTCATTAATGCATCTGCCAGTTTGCCCAGTATAACTCTTTCCACAGAGCAACAGGACTATGCAGATAACACAGGTCCTACAGTTGACGTACTTCTTTCCGTGTTTCTTTTTGCATATATCCTTTATTGTACCATATGGTCCTGTTTTTGAACATAAGCTGATAAGCTTGTTTGGAGACAAGAATACTGTGTCAACCTCTCCCCGCAATCCTATCTTCTTCAGGTTATGCCATACGCGGCGGATGTATGGAATTATGCCGAACATTTTCTTTTTAATCGATTCTACGCTAGCTGATGTCAATAAACCAGCCTCTCCTGACTGCATTACTCTGAGCACTCGTAGTGCAGCCTCATTCAAATGCATTAACTGTTGAAAACTGGAAGACATTAAATGAGGGCAGGACTTCTTAAGTGCATTACTCAAACACATTTTCGCTATGCCCCTTTTAATAAGCTTGGAATGAGCAGAACTGTATAAAAAAAGAGGCTTATTAGCTCTGGGTTGGTAATACAGGCAGACATGATTATCCGACAACACAATTTCTACACTGAGAAAGCGGATACTCCTATCCCCTTGATGTTGAAGTTCACATCAAGGGGACTAAGACATCCACAGATTATGCTTGTAACACCTTCACATTCTTTTTGAAAACAATGAGGGGCACAGCGAAACAGTCGCACTGTTTCAGTATAGTTCTGAAGATCAACCAACTAGCCCTGGCACCAAGATATACCTACTCTGCTTGACAACATGCTTTGACACCTATTCTGTGTTGCCTTACTTCAGTATAAACATGTAGGTTGTGCTGACTGTGACAGCTGCGAGTATTTTGTTGACAATAGCCTGAGGAATGATAATTGGAAAACCAAATCTCGGAAATAGGCATTTCAGAGACCAAAACTGGAGGAAACAGCACCATTGCATCTTGCCTGAAATTGCACGGATATCTGGGACGTTAAATATCAGCACGGCTTCTGGGCATGATCTCTTTTATTAGGCGGTTCTTGTAGTGAGCTAAATATCTCAGAGGTTTAATGCTGGGATTTGTGTCATTTCTATTAACCACCAAGCATTAATAAGAAAGTTCGCCAAGTACCAGCCTTGCAGCTTTGCCAAAACTAATGTGAATTGGTGGACTTACCTTGCTCGGATTCTGGAAGCTGTTCTGTCTCTGGAGTGTTCAGATTAGCCTGCATAAGTGCAGCCATTGCAATATGTTCACTCTCTACTCTGTCCCAACTGATCTTGGATTAGGCTTCAGCAAACGACAGAAGCATGACCCTAACACAGTCGCGCCTCAATATAACAAGCATGTAAAACATAGAAATATACATATAACAAACTATACAATATAAAGTAAGTCTAAAATTTTTTTAATTGATTGGCATGTAATGAATACATGCTTATCACAAGTATATAAAATATAATGAAGATTTTTTTGCATAAGAATATGACTACGTTATAACAAAGTTTGATTGCCCTTTGGTTGATAATCCATAGTACTGAACATAGATACACTGAAGAAAATGAATGACAGACATTGTTCTATTTTATATTTTGTATCAAAACCTTAGTGCCAGCACATCAGAGTGATGTGACAAATCGGAGAGTATTATCTCACACTTCGACCATTTTGTTAGAGCTGGAAAATTTCTTATAGCTTGCTATAGGTTCATTCCCTTGGTTTACTTAGAAATCCAATGAAGTCATCCTTTAATGATAAGCATGTAAGTAAGCCCAAGTAAGTACTGTCGAAATTCACACTGTCGTGGAAAGCTGGTGCAGCAACTGTCAGCAACATTGCTCGCTGTGTTCCATTTTCTGTCTTTCCTGGACTTGACTTACCAAGCCTTGTTTCAGAGTCGAAATAATGACCATTTCCTTTTGAGGAAAGCTAATTTACTGATACAACTTAAGTGGAAGCATTAGCTGGGGCCCAACACCAATTCAGCCTGTTAAAATACATGTAAAATGCAGAATGCTTTTCTGAAATAACCCCTGGACCGATTTCGATTAAACTTTTTTCTCTTGCATTCGAAAAGAAAGTGAAATTGTAGTGACTGTTGGAAGAGGAATTTACATTGAGGACCAAAATTTTTGTACAGAAATTGCCAAATGTCGGTGAGCTTGAAAAACATAGAAGCACAAAGTTTAAAAATTTATAACTCTGCACTCAGAACAGATGTTACAGTTCTGTAAATGGCAGCCACTAAAACATACAAAGTGGACAAATTTGATATAATTCATATCTTACGTGGTTTAGCAAAAATCTTGCTCACATATCCTTGGTGTGTTTGGAACCATGTAAAACACATATCTTTTTTTTTTGCCTCAGACATACAATTAGATGCAGTTTACTGAATTCTTATATCACTTTTCATTGCCGTGTTGTAAGCATGATAGTTTTGTTTTCTGAAAATTGACGATTTCAACAATGTTTAGTGACAAATCAAAGACTTAAATAAAATTCGCTTCTAACAGCCACTAGATTGAACTTTTTCTTTCAAATGCAATAAACCTCCTCAAATTTGATTCAGTTTCTTTAGGGAAATCGATTTCTCATTTTCCATGTATTTAGATAGGAGCCCCCAAGCTAAAGCTTCTTCCTAATATAGTTTCATTCTACTTTTATTAATATTCCTTTTTAGTGTACCTTAAGCAAGCTGGAAGCTAATGCAATTGAAGGTCAATAAAACGAACAGGGATATAATTAATTATTGAATATAACCAAGTAAAGGAGAAAATTTTTCTTCCATCCAACTGTAACATAAATCTACAAAAGAACAACAACATACAGGTTTCTCAGGTATGTTTTTTTTTATAACTTCCTTTTCATAAACCTTCCTCCACATCACGGGCTTCTGTAGGACTGATTTGTCATATAACCAAGTAAATCTAAAAAATGTTTTCATTGCTATCTATGAGCTATCAATGTATCTATGTAGCTATATGTAATAAAGGTATGCTTATGACGAACTACAAATGTAGCAGATTCAAACTTATAAGATTCAGTCTTGTTATAACAGGTTTTACTATACTTGAGTTTCTTTCGCACTCTTGGCTTCAAGCCAGCCAAAGATGAAACAGGACAAGGGCATATACCATTTGTTCCAAAAAACATTTTGCTTACAAGGACAGGTTGCGTTGTGACCTCGGTAATCACAAATTCCTCATCTTTGTCATCTTCATTTTTGTCATCACTTGTGTCCAGAATCACATTTTCAACTGGCTTAGCAGTTGGAGCCCTGTAATAGAAACATATCTTTTATTACGTGAGTGTAAAAATATAGACCAAAGCCACATGCATGC
The DNA here is from genome assembly GCF_038994185.2 of Dermacentor albipictus. Classification (NCBI taxonomy): domain Eukaryota; kingdom Metazoa; phylum Arthropoda; class Arachnida; order Ixodida; family Ixodidae; genus Dermacentor; species Dermacentor albipictus. The sequence continues at coordinate 19,984,023 of NC_091824.1, forward strand.
ACATTGCTGCAGCAAAGCTGTTTTTGACAAGCCTTGGCTTCCTGCCACAATTAACAACAAATTGGCAAATTTTACATAAATTTCAACTCCAATTTTTTTTACTTAAATTTTTTACACCAAATTTGAGTTTGAAAATTTTTGAATGAGCACTAAAAACAGGTATTTCAATTACCTAAACTATTGCTATTTGAGCATCTCAAGTAAACAAATAAGGTATGTCTGTTCACAGCTTATATGAAGCCATAGCATACTTATACAAGTTTTGCAAAAGTCCTGTACCTAGAACCATAGTGAAATAATTCAGAGAACTTTGGACATACTGATTTATGCAGTCCACTCTGTTGCATTATAGGAATTACAAACTTGTAAACTTGATGCTTTATTTCTTTTACGTTAATATTGGTTTAAAAAAAGATAAAGGCTTGAGTAAAGAATGTGCTTCCTGCAACAGTTGCTAGTGCCTAGTTCTTGCTTTTAAATGCAATTAGCTTTGTCCAAATCAGTTCAGTTAATGCCAAGCAAAATGATTTCTCCATTCTTATCGATTTAGATAGGAGCTCCGAAGGTACTGCTTTGTGTTAACACGTAAGAAGGTGCGTTTTACTGAATTTGCTTGTGCAATGGAACTACCCCAAAAACATGCTATTTTAGTTGAGCCACTTCGCAATCTGTCAGTGTTACTGTAAGTGCAACTCTATTTACCTAGAATAGCAGCTTGCGCTTGTTGGTTTTCCATCCTGCTGCTAACTTGTTAACTTCTTGTATCGTCTCTTGTCTACATTTTGCGCTGTTAACAGCAGAACTCTAACTTTTTTGTTACTCTACGCCCTATGCCAGTCTGATGCCTGTCTTATTCATATTTTGCATATATGACAGTGCCATGCTGAAAGAGTGGTACGCAAGGCAATGCACACAGGTAGTTCACAATGTTTCGGTCTGCTTCTTCAGCAATATCACTATTACCAACTTTGAGTATGTTATGTGACGTTATCAAGTAATACTCATTTGTTGAATGTCACATTAACTAGCCACTGAGGAATGTGATAATGATGTAATCATTGTGATGTGCATAGCTCAAAGTACAGGCATTCAGAAGAAGCAGTCAACTTCCTCAAACGCCTAGCTTGTGACACTAATAAATGTAGTGAACATGTTCGTTTTAATCTGTTTAGTTGCACCAATGGTAAAACAGTGTGGGAAACAAAGACGGACAGATGAAAGAACACACACAACAAAGTGCTGTGGTGTGTGTTTTTTTCTCTGTCGATCTGAGACATTTATTTACTTATTTATTTATCTACATTGCCTGAAAGGTGTTACGCATGGAAAACTAGTGTGGAAATCACATCTTGTGTGCCAAATAAACAAATAATAGTAATGTGCAGATTAAATATGTCAGTATCCGTACATGTGTGTATAGACAAACTAATGTGCACCATATAAAGTATGCACAGTGCATTTATTGGTACCAAGGTAATTGTGTATAAATATATATACTATAGGTACCTAAAATTAAACACCTGTTTAAATGTTCCACATACACTTGTGCTATCTTGATGCAAATGAGTAATTAAGCTCGTGACTGTTTAGTGCACAAGTTCTTTTAATAAAAGCAAAAGCCAATGTGCAACAATTTCTGACCATGCAGGTTAATTCCTGTGCCACAGTCTGCTTGCCATCAATAGTGTGCTTAAATATTGTAGCGGGTCTGTCAATATGCACGTTTTATAACAAAAGGTGCTTGCTTATTAAAGGCTCCTTAACAACTTAAGTGAATTAAACTGTGATGGTGAGAACAAGGAAAGTATATTAGCACAACGAGGAAACAGACTTAAGAAAAATAGAGTACGATAAAGGTACAGGGTCGGTGCTAGTGGTGAGAAGATGGGTGCTTCTGCCTGGCAAAGGTGTCAGTGATAGCTGTGGTAGAAAAAAAGCACAAAGAGATAAATAAATAAAAAAAAGCTCAGTGACACAAGAAAAAGTGTGGTGCGTACCTGGCGGCAGGAGTGGTATCAGCTGAATTCTCCCTCTTTCGAATCCTAGGTGCCGCTGGTCTGGAACTCCTAGGCCGTGACGACCTCAATGTGGACCTAGTAGGATAAAGTAAGGAAAAGTTTGAATGAACTTTGCCAAAATTAGTGAATCGCTTCAATTCAAATGGAGTTTGGACGACTGCTCATATCTTGTAGATTCTTCATGGCTTACTTCATATATGGGGTGTTTGAACAATGACTGCCTTCAAACTATGAGCTCCTTCATTACTACAGGAAAATTATTATTATGCAGGGGTCTAACAAAAACATTTGTGTCGCCATAGACAACACATAGCATAGTATATAATGCAGCTTTATAAACTAGAAAACTAATTTTTGTAATGCATAAGTTAGAAGCAAGAAACTTTTATTATATAATAAGCAAAAATATGCAATGTCAACATTCTTGCAGCAACCTTAAAAATAATCCACATAATTGGTACGTCTGCTCTTTCAATACAAAACACAAGACGATCATTAGCCTTTCCAGTGCCTGTGCAATGCAGTGAAGCAGTTCCTCTAGCTACTTTGTGCGGCAAATGTAGCCTGTGCATTTGTGCCAACAAACGTTTATTTTTTGTTTGGCTGTGCCAGCTGGCTCCATCTTATGCATGAAAACTTCCTACCACATCAATCTCCCTCTGCCTCCCTTTACTTGGTGCCTATTCTCTAACTCTAATAGCCCGCCATGTACATTGCATTACCAGTTCAATTCCACATTGTCTTCTTGATCTTAACCGAAATATCAACTAGAGCCATAATTAGAATACTGTAGCCTTCATATTCACGATACTTACTGCTTACCTAGTTATAATAGCATTTGTGAGATATGATTGGTCGATGCGGCTTAGCTTTCACAAGACCTAAGTCAAGTCATTGTAGTCATTGTGGGGCTTAGGAGTAGGTCCATTGTAGGGTGCCCTGTGATAGTTGACGAGTTTTGCTGGAGATACAAGGCTGTCAGTAACAGTTTTTCAGCACACAAATAGATTTTGTTTAGTGACTGCTAGGATGGCACCAATAATGTGCGAACGCCTGTCTAGTTGCCTCCTAGCACGATAATAACCGTTCAAGACATGTGTCATTTCTAACAATTTCTTAAAGTGCTTGCTGTTCGGAAGTGCCTGTTCCTGCATGCTGGTATGGCACAAATGTCTCACACTGTGACACTGATGCATGTGCGATTCTGAAACACTGCTAAACTTCTCCGAGACATCCGTGGAATCCCGCAAGGTGGAAGAAGTGTCACGAAAGGGAAAATGGTCATTCACCCGAATGTAGCATAAAGCTACAAAGGAAACCCGTATGGTAAGAGAACTTCGCCCTTGCACTGTGATCTGCTAGCCTGCTGGTTAGCTCAGCTGGTAGACTGACCACAAGGTTTCACGTGCGCTGCGTTCTCGCACACCTAGTTTGCAGTGAAATGAGAGGCGGCTCGGAGGAGAATTTGCTCGCCGCTGCTGCTGCTCTTCATCCTGTCAGCATTCTGACAGCGAGTGTCTGCAGCTATCGAGTGAGATGTGTTCATGTTTGCCTGTGCATGTGTGACAACATGCTTGTTAATTTAGATAGTAAGCGAATGTTTACAGCACTTTACGCAGCTGATAAAACAACCAACCTAACTTCACATTGCAGTATAATAATTTGCTATCGCAATTAATGCTTCGCCTGTCGGGCGAAACTGTGGCTTTTCTAGCTAGCTAGACATTCTAGACCTTTAAAAAAATGTTTTTTGTTCAATTCTACAAGTGGCAGCAATGAAAGTTATTATCAAATGTAAAGGAATAATTTCTAATAAGCATACATCTTTATTTGACGCAACATATTACAGTTGCATTAACACTCCCAGGTTGTTAATCAAGCCTTCCACATAACAAACATGGATATAGCAAATTATTTAATGTAACAAAGTTAATATGAAAAGTTTCACACTGATATTACGTGTAACACATATATGTCTTTAACAATATGGGATATAACAAATGTATTTTGGTGTCGACGTTCAACTGTATTCTGCCAGTACTGATCAACTTAGCTGGTTACAACATTAGGGCTAGAAAAAGGAAAGCTGGAAAGGAAGCAATGGATTGTAGTTTGCAGTGTCATGAGAGGCATAATATTCAACAGAAAAACAATACTGCTGTATGAATTATAGATAAATAAGACCAGATTATGTGAAGGCAGTGAAGCTGGCCACATCACGTAATGCGCGACCTGTTATGCAATGATGCCAAAGGAAGAAGAAAAAGCTAAACCTTTTTTTACATATCATGAATAACTTGTTATTCTATAACAAGAATCTTTATGCACTAAATGAAACCGTGTCTAGGATAGCATAAAATAAACATAGCAGACATGTAACTGAATTATTTCACAAAGACAGCTTTAAATATATATATATATATATATATATATATCTTGTTTTTCAATGAACAGCAAGGGAATGGAACTAATTATCTGATTGTGTTGTCGGTGCAGTTAGCCGGAGTTCACATCTATGTCTTTTGAAACTTTGTTAATAGTGCAAAAGTGGCATTCGAAACTTAATTTGCTACAATTCCAATTGTTTTATGTACTGATTGTGTTTGTTCCGAGACAAAACACCATTGAATGCATAGAATTTTCCTAATAACGAATGTGCATGTCATTGATTTCATCTTGAATGAATAAATGAATAAAACGTAATGTGTAACTGCTGCTTTCTTAAAGTGACATAATGAGTTTAAGAGGAAGAGAAACATAGTCAAGGGTGGCAGAAAATATGACAGAAAGATTAAGAAATTTGCAAGTACAAGGTTGTGTCTGATTCACACAGAATAGCTACAGATAGAGGTCTCAGGAAAAAAGCATTCTGTCTTGAATTTAACTGAGGTCATAATATTGAATTCCAGTAACTTCGCTTGTACAAATTTAACGTGTGCTAGATGATTGGTAATTTCTTTTCTAAGAAGTGACGACATCGAGACTAAACCAGTCTTTCTTGACATTTGGTCATTAACATTTGTGGAAGCTTCTTTATTACACTTGCAGCCAGCTATCTACAGAATAAATAACCTTTGTGCGAGGAGAAGCTTCTCACTTTTGTAGCTACAAAAGCTGATACTTCTAAATGTCAAATTTTTGAAGTGAAATCATAAAATGAAAATTGACGGCTATAATTGTGTTCTGTAAACTTATTCTACACAATTTGGGTCTGTTTTGATGGTTCTGGCTTAAGGATGCCTGTTAGACAAATGAGATTTCAGGTGACATATGTTCAACTGTCAATGTTCCTTGAAGTTGATTCAAGTGAAATTATACGTACATTTCATTTGAACATTGTTATTACAAGTTGGGAACATAGAAAAAAGAACTGCCTGGGAAGAAGACTGCCTGCTTCTAGGAGGAATTCTTGTCAGGAATTGCCAGAATTCTTTGCAATTCCTGCAAGACAGGAATTTCAGCCAGCAGGATACGAAGAGAGATAAAATAAGGATGAGTACATTGTAAAGGCGCTGGACTAGTACAACCGATAATTGATAATTATTGCATAAGTCAAGGTAAACAAACAAGCAACAACAACTGTAACAACCACGAAAATAGAAACCTAAACTGATGACAATCGGCAGACTACACAAATTCCATTCAAATTCACATCTCAACTTGAAAATAACAATTTACTATACATGTTATACAGCAAAGTGACAAATTGCTCACCGAGACATTGGTCTCTCGCCTTCCTGCATAGTGTTGTTCTCGGGCTCAGGAGGAGCCAATAAGTTGTCTGGTTCTAATGTCACTTCATGGCTGTTTGCTGGAGAAAAAAAAAAAATGCCATAGCGTTGTTAAACTTCTGTCAGCTGGCGTCAAGCGGTGCTTCTTAGTTTCTCTTACACATAGGTAGCTTATCCTGTTGTCCATCACTACTGCTTTCAGGAGTTTGCTCCTTGTGAGATGACCGTTTCGTACTGCGTGGACGTTTGACTTCAACTTCATTTTCTTGAATGTGGTGCTGTAAAGTACAGTAAAAGCTCGTTAATTCGAACTGCAAGGGGAAGCCGCTTCAGTTCGAATTAACGAAAGTTCGAACTAACGAAAGTGAAGGAGAGCAACAGTACACTGCAATTTGGAAGCAGTAGGGCATGTCATAAATTTGGTGTGCCAGAAAGTGATCAAGTCGAAGCTCTGGGTCCAACTGTGCCACACCACCGATGTCCACCGAAACGAACGTTAGCCGAGGCTTGACACCATCACAATGAATCGCGACGGCCGATACCTCGTAAGCTGAAAACAGAGGTGCACAGCTGATGAAGACTGCCGAGACAAAGACGCTGAACATGTGAAGGTGGCAAAGGCCCTGATTCGTTGGTTCTTAATTGCAAGCGCAGCTGTGACGTACTTGATTCGCTGTGTTTTGGCGCTTGATGGCCATCTCCGGACAACATTAGCAGCTGTAAAAGATTTGCAAAGTCTCCGAGATTCGCAACGGGCTAGAAGTCTCGGAGGTTGCGTAGAATGGAGAGGCGGCACCCGCCGCTGCCTTCTGGCTGACCCCGCGTCGGTTAGATTTTTTTCCGATTTTGCCTTCTCTCGCCGTTCTCTCCGTTTCGGAGGCAATACAGCCTTGTGTGCAGGCAGTAGGCGCGTTTCTCTGGCCATGTGCCAGGCGAGCGTAGTTCGAATTATCCGTGAGGGAACCTTCTCGCGTTCGAATTAACGAACTTTTTTATACATAGACTTCTGTGGAGCTTGGCCGGACCAAATCGTACAGTTCGAATTATCCATAAATTCGAATTATTGAAGTTCGAATTAACGAGCTTTCACTGTATTAGGAAAATATCCAGTGACCATGAGTGGTAACCAGCTTTTTTTTTTGTTCTTTTTTTTCTTCTTTTTATGAATGGGCATTGTGCAAGTTCACTGCCATTGCATGTCGACTGAAGCACCTGTATAGGCAGCATCGGATACAAGTACGTCACTTCTGTGCAAAGCTTCTTGACACAGTCAAACCTTGTTGTTACTTGGGTTCAGTGTTCTCACTTTAAACCACACAAATGTACACAAAATATTTTTGCCGATTTTTTTTTCCAGAACTCAGTTTTAATCTAAAAGGGTGAGTGAAAGTGAATTTGCCAGAAATGTAACACAGCAATAAGGTCCGTGCAAGCCTGTATGCACTCCAATACAAGGAGCCTGACATCACATGTCAGCCTGTCGCCCAAGATGTATCATTACAATTTTTTAAAAATTTTTGTCCATTTTGCCTGTTGCTGTGAAAAAGTTGAGAAACGTAGAAGGGGGAGAGGCCTTTGGCCTAGGTTCTTGCAGTCTTTTGCACTGTGGCCATGGATGAACTGGACAAGTTCACTGATGGTAATGCAGAGTTGTATCTAAGTTCCAATATTTTTAATGCATTATTATTAAGTTAAAAGTCAATATTAAGTCAAAAATCTATCTTTATGCCGACGACTACGTGCTATAACAGGTAATTTTTTTTCTCCTAGTGATCGCGCCTCACTTCAGGATTCCTTCAACAGATGTTGCACCTCGTGTATGGACTGGCAGATGCGCATTAACTTTTAACAAAACCGTAGTAGTGTCATTTACAAACAGCCATTTTCCTTCACAGCATGTGTATGTTTTCAATAACACAATACCTCCCCGGGCACAGGTGTACAAATACCTTGGAGTTATATTCACGCACAACATGCAATGGTCTTAGCATATTCATCGCATACATCTATAGCACTAAGAAAATTAGGTTATTTGAGACAAACATTATCTAAGTCAACAAAACACACTAAATTACTAATGCATAATGTATAAAACACTCATTCATCCTGCATTAGAGTATGTTTCATGCGCCTGGAACCCGTATAAAGTTTGCGACATTAACGAAGTTGAATCGGTGCAAAGGAAGGCTGTTCGTTTCATTTGTCATCGATACGATCGTGATTTCCCACCCTCATCCACAATTAATTCCTTGACTTTATCTCTTCTATGCACAAGGCAACATACAGATTCCATAAAGCCATTACATTAAATTATTCACTCATGTTGTCGACTATCCGCTGATGATTACATCTCGTATGCCAGTGCTCTTCCAGCTAGATGGTGTCACACCCTCAACTTAAGCCTTTCTTTGCATGCACTAACACATTCAAACAGAGTTATTTTCCGAGAGTTGCAGACTGTTGGAATGAGTTACCCGGTTCTGTTCGTGAATTGGCAGTCTAATTTTGTAGATGCACTAGTGTGATAAGATTGCTGTTCCTTTTTTTTATCTATTATGTTCAACTGCCTTTTTTTTGCTTTCTTGCACATTGTTGTACTCTACTCCAGCAATAGCCCTGAATAGGGCTGCAGTATTTGAAAATAAAATAACAAATAAATAAATCATATGGCTCATGAGTTGTCAGCGCTGGCATGACCACCACCAATTGCCCAAAAAGTAATTGAACCCTTGACCTTTGGTGTTAATTAAGGTTAAACTAATTAAGGCGCTTGAGCAGAGGGCCTTTGTTGGGAATCAAGCCCACGACCTTGCATTGTGGCATGATGCACAGTGGTGGTCTCAATGCTTTTGCATTCATCCACTTGGGGATAAAGTGCCCCTTGAATCTCTCTGTATTATTACTTGGCGGTGCTCTTTACCAGCATAATGTCACAAATAATTTATCACTTTATTTGTGCTCAAATACCAAATTGCATATAGTCACATTTTCATATGGCATTTGGCATTGCCCTTGACTGCTTCTTGAAAAATTATTCTGTCATTCTGCTAAAGCTACACTGTTGAAGAGCAGGATTTGCAGTTATACAGCAGGTTTCAGAATGAAGAAAATTTGTGAAACATATTCAATTATAAAAAAAACTTGCAACTAATGCGAAAAATTATGTTCATTTGGAAAATTATATTCACTGAAAAAGAAAAACACATTTCATAGCGTAAATAAAAACCAAGTAAGCTGAATTCTGGGGAAATGAAAACCAAAAGCACTGAACCCTAGTTATAAGGATGTCACATCAAACACAAAAATACCTTTGTTATATCTCATATTCATTAGAAGCGTACATATTGTTTGCGCACTCATCAGCAGAAAGCATTTTAGATTTGCTTTGTTATATCAGTGATCAGTTTGTCCAGTTATGATATACAATTGCAGTACCAAGATATACAATGTTTATATAGTTCTGTCGGTAGATGCAGGAAGTGAAATAAATTCATAACAGGAAGCAATTAATTTTAAACAGCAGCAGCTTACATTGGCTGCTTGTAGAAGTAGGTCCGTCTTGTCTACCTTTGCGACTACTTGATCCTGAAACATGCGCATGGAGAAAGGCTTTCCCACATGTTCATTTCACACTGAAATAGAGTGTGTCCATTGGAAATTAATAGAAGTATCACACCTGTTCAAGTTTAGAAACTCCATTGGGCAATTCCAACGGGGCAGCATCTGTAGGCTCTTTCACCTCCTTCGATGGTTTTTTCCTTGAGCTAGTTTTCGGTCTTTCATTGCTGGTCTGGTGCACAGCATTGTCCTCTGGAACAGCTTCTGCCAGCTTGCATGTATCAGGCTCTCTAGATTTAGATCTGTGTTCCCCTGAGCTTCTTGCCTTGCCCGATTTAGATGGCCTGCTGCTAGAAGAGCTTTTTTCTTTTTCCTTTTGCACCGAGGATGTTGACTTCTTTTCTTTACTTGTGTCAGCTTCACCTGCCGTTTTTCTTGATTTTCGTTCACTGTCTGACTTTTTCGGAACCTTTGCTGCCTGGAAAATAAAATGATGTGCTGTATAATTCTTCTTAAAATGAGTGCTTAGTTTTGGTCTGATTGAAATAGGAGTGTTTTCACCTCTTTCTTTTTGCTCGTATCCTTCTTCTCAGGTTTGCTTGGTGCAGGAGGCTTTTCACCGCCTAGCACTTTCTTCACAGCCTCACTAGAGTCCACCTAAAATGTGTTTACGTGTAAAAATAAATAACCAATGTAAATTAAACGAAAACCTTGATTGCTAGCTTATTGCGCCTCATGTGGTCACCTTTTTGGCTGCTGACTTCGCAAGTGCTTGAAGAAACTCATTGGTTTTGTCTGGTTCGTGTCCAGCGACTATTTTTGATGGTCGCACAGGCAACGCCGTCCCAGTTACTATGCCTAATACAGAGTTCAACATCAGACAAACTAGAGCTTAAGTAACATAATGAAGCACGAATGGATTAAGCAGGTATACACTAATTTCAGAGCCATATTTATATTGCCTGATAAATTTATATAGAAATTTGATTTGGCATGTCCAGAAGCCACGCATAACTTACCCACAGCATCAATAGCTTTCTGTAAAAATGCTATTTTGCCTTCCTTGTCCTGAAACAGTGGAAAGGGAACTATTTAGACCGCATCAATGTGAAAACAAGAAATTCCGAACTTGCCTTAATATTTTCTGACGTAAGCTCTTCCTGGGTGTACAACCCATCTAAAAAATTGGTTGCCTTGATGACCTGCAGTATAAGTGAGCAAACAACAATTTACCTAACGTTGCCCATGTGCGCATCGTGGCGATATGAAAGTATGTTCATGCATGCTTACGTTATGAATAACGTCATGCAGAAATCGAAAAGGCGGTTTCTTGAGCAGTTTTTCTTGCAGGGGTGGCTTTTTTATCACAGATCCCAAGAGGTCTTGCGTTTTCTTAATTACTCTAGCGCTTACTTCTTCGTCCATCGTGCTTATAATCTTGTTTTCTTTAGCACGCGGGAAGGCTGGCTCAGCGAATAAAGTTCTCACATCTTCGGTGGCTCTGGAACGCGCGGAATCCGGCAACGTAGTTTCAGTTTTGGATTCATCTCTATGGCAACGGAATGTGGCTAGGCCTGTACCCACTGATTCGTATCTTGTTGTAAACAAACCGCAAATGAAAAGTATTTAGCTCGGAAAATGTAAATATGCTATCAATGCTAACTTGAAAGCGTAATTGCTACTTTTCTGATTTGTTGAGACTAAATTGCAGATTTCTTCCGAAACATAGGTCGAAACTGTGGTTAAGCTATGTCACGATTTCGAACAGTCGAATGCAGAGCTCGCGTTTCGATAGCGTGCCGGCGATACGCGTGCAGAAGATTTGTGAGGAAGAAAGGCAAATTTGCTGAGATATTGCAAAAAATTGCACGAAAGACAAAAGAATGGCAGAGTGAGTATGTTCCTCATATTCTGTTTAATGTTGTAGGAATTAGCGAGTCTGACCCACCTAAAACCCAAGCGCGTCGAGCTGAAGATGCAGATTCGCTCTGTAAAGGATGTATTCATTAGTTTGATCTGCCTGGTTTGTTCTTGATACCCACATTTAACACTGCTAGAGGTGCAGAAAAAAAAGGTCCACTTTCGAGCTCAAGCGCTACTGATAGTGCTTAAATGTACTGCTCCTCTGCTTCTGAGCAATATTTTGTTTCGTTTCTGGCGTCGTTGGCTCTCATCAGAAAAGAAAAAGGAACGTTTCGAGCACGCTCCTGAACAACTGGTGCGTATTTCACGAAGCAGCCCGTGGAATAGCTTCTAAATGCGGGGATTTCCTCTGCCAAAAGCGCATTTCGACGTGTGATCTTTTGTCAGTAATTAAAATGATGCGTTCTAGATGTTTCGGGCTTGTTTAAGAGCTGTGCTTGCCAATCAAGGTGTGGTCGCTGCAATGCCCGGAAAGCTTTCGTGTATTAAATGCTGCATACGACATGCGCGACGCAACAAATTTCATTTGCCGGGATGTTTCAACGCCTCCTAGACAGGCTGGATATTTCGCCCAGTGGTCACGTTTGCCCTTCTGTCTGGTACTGAAGGTAGCAGTCGTTTCGTTAACATTCTACAGCCTTAACGCTCGTGTCTAGACGTACTAAAAGCTTGCAGCGTCCTGATGCATATAGAAATAGGGGACCGGTAGTTGGGTATGCGAGTGTCTTGACGTGCAAAAACATTCAAGAAGAGTACGAAAGGACCCAAGTCGAGTTTAGGTTCCGCGCATTCGCCGACACTACTTTTGGAGGCATGTTTGTATATCTGTAGATATTTTACGGAATATACAGATCTTCAGATAATTTTCGAAATCCCATGACCTGGGCGATTTCTATAACGCCAGCAATGCCTGCGTGCAACAAGCACTCTTTGACACTCACTAAATACACACATGATTCTAACTGCCTCGTATATTCACACTTTCTGACGTCAATAAGAGAGTAGAATAATCTTGACCCCAGAAATATGTTCGTTCATATTTGCTAAATGTTTTTACGATGATACTCAGAGATTTATTTGCATTGCACATCTCATTACTATTAGAAGTCATTAATACATACAGTGCCGACAAAGGTAAAATGCATTCAATCAAAAGAAGTTTTAGCCCCCTGAAGAGAGTCTTTTTCACGGTGACAGCAAATCGCAAAGTGCGCTCATTTTCAGTATATGTGTTATCGCATGCTGCAGGCATCATGCATGTACGGGGGGAAGACTGCCGATATTCCTGTTAAACATGTGCGCAGTTGTTTGAATTATCAAAGATTCTTAGTGTAAACGTAGAATCGCTTTTCGTTGAGTGGCAATAATGCAGCGATCATCCCAGTTGATCACGTGTCCAGTAGACACAACATGCTCTGCGAGTGGATTAGATGCACTTTCTTGTTCTTTGAGCAAAACGAGAACAAGGTAAAAGTGGGAGCCAACGTTTCGACTAGTGGACTTGTCTTTCTCAGGGCAACATAAAAGACAAGTCCATTTGTCGAAGCGTTGGCTTGTGCTTTTACCGTGTTTTCGTTCTGCTCATAGTCTTGAATTTCCATCTTCCACCTTCCCCGTGTTTTTCTTGTTCTTTACATCGTTAGAATGGTCCTGGAGCGTTCTTTTGAAATTCTTGGTTTCTCCTATACACGTCTGCAGTCTGTGCAATTTAATTTAATACATTTTACCTTGGTAGGCACTGTGCATATTAACGACTATAATCTTGCTCCACCAGACGGAATTCCGTCAGACCCTTGTAATCATAACTATCATAATTTCTAAAGCTGTGACTCCTACTACATTATCACTTATGTCCTATTATTTATTTCAGTTTTAATGCCATGAATAATGTATATTGTGCCCTGTATTGTACTTATCTTAACCTACCGATCTTATTTTTTCCATACTGCATTTGTCCTAATTACAGTTGTTCATTTATTAGTGCACCATTGTATAGCCTGTAGTTTCTGCGGTCACTGCTACGATCCATATGTCATTGTTTATACTTTATCATATCACAAGAAGCCCACAAACATTGACACCAAGGACAACATAGGGGAAATTACTTGTACTTACTAAGTGAATTAACGAAATTATACGTTAATGGAAATGAAAGTGGATGAAAAACAACTTGCCGCAGGTGGGGAATGATCCCACGTCTTAGCATTATGCGTGCGATGCTCTAACAACTCGGCTACCGCGGTGACGTTTCCTCATCCACTTTCTTGGGTATTTGTTTCCTGCTAGAACTCTGGGATTGTTAGCCAGCGCCACCACTCACTAACCTTGGCGTCGTGAGTACATGATCATTTTGGGTGAAGGCAACTGGTCAATGAACCCACGCATGCTACCTGAAGGCATCAATGTTGCTGGATTCGAGACCCTCGTTATCTAATAAACGAGAAGAAAGGGGGTTAACCGAGGAGCCCAATTTTTATTATTCATAAGCCAACAAATGAAAAGGGGATCGCCTTTCATTTCTATTAATGTACAATTTCTTTCATTCACTTAGTAAGTACAAGTAATTTCCCCTATGTTGTCTTTCATGTCTATGTTTGTTGAGTTCTCGTGATATTATTAATAAAAATTGGGCCCCTCTGTTAACCCCTTTTCTTCTCATTTATTACATAAACGAAGGTCTCGAATCTGGCAACATTGATGCCTTCAGGTAGCATGTGTGGGTTTATTGAGCAGTTGCCATCACCGAAAAAGATCATGTACTTGTGACGCCTGCAGCAGAAAAGGTGTGGAACATCTGCCGCCAAGGTTAGTGAGTGGTGGCGCTGGCTAACACTCCCAGGGTTCTAGTAGGAAGCATAAATACCCAAGAAAGTGGCTGGGGAAACGTCGCCGCGGTAGCTCAGTTGGTAGAGCATCACACGCCTAATGCAAAGACGGATCGTTCCCCACCTGTGGCAAGTTGTTTTTTCATTTTCTTTCTTTTCCATTAATGTATAATTTCTTTCATTAGCTTAGTAAGTACAAGTAATTTCCCCTACGTTGTCCTTGGTGTCAATGTTTGTTGGCTTCTCATGGCATGATTAATAAAAATCGGGCCCCTCAGTTAACCCCCTTTCTTCTCATTTATTGTTTACACCAGTATCTTATGTAACATTGTTGAGATATTATTGTGATTTATTCTTTAGATGTACTTGCTGTAACTCCTTTCCTGCTGTGATTTCTCGTGAGATTTGCAATATTCCTAAACAAATAAAGTCATGTTGCTGCCCACCTTCTGAGCATCATTACCCTGAGGCAGCAGTGGCTTTCTTGTACGCAAAGCGCAGAGTAGGCTCTTCACACTGCTTCTATTTTCCATCTAAAAGAGACATGTTTGAGCTTGCGAAGAACTTGTGACGTAGTGCCTGATCCACCTACCATGAACCAGGACAGGGTGGCTGCTGTCCTGAATAGCTTGAGTTGAGGTCGAATGTAGCATGTGTTTTCACTCTTGAGCAGAGCAGCCCAACTCAAAGCAAGCAATGGCCCGTGTCAAAGCTCTTTGTGTCTGAAATGGGCCACACGTTAGATGGAGGCATTATCCCTTGATTGTGGAAAGGCGCTTGTGCTTGGTGTCATCACACTCGCTGCCGTCCTTAGCGCGTCTTGTCACATTTTTCGTGGGATAGTGAAGGCAACTGTTCACAGTCATAAAAGAAGGCCATCTGCTCAGAGACGCAGGGGGCTTACGAGGACAAACATCAGTCACATGGCATTCTTAGGTATGTTTCCGCATTTGTTCTTATCAATATTACTATAAATGTGGGGTTACTAGATTGAAATACTTAGATTGGCACTTAATGCCGGTCTGTTGATGTGTGGGCAAATGTGAAACGTCAAGGTGAACATGTCCAGCACACCTCTCCATCCCCTTCATTGTTTATTTATGCAATACTGGTGACTCTGTGATACAGAGCAGAGAGCTTCAATGATGTTGGCATCAACACTGCGCTTTCTCTCCTTGAATCTTTTGCTCTCCTTTTAATCAGGACTGGGCTCAGTCCTGGTTAACCTCCCTGCCTTTCATTTATCCTCCTCTCTCTCTCATTCTCTCTATATGCAATACCCACAGTGCCTTTACAGCCATAACAGTGAAGGGATAGGATATAACAAGCACCATGGCAAAGAACCAACATTACATTAATGCTGAGAAAAGTAAATAAAGTGAGCAAAATGATCGCCACAATCCTAACTAATCCCACACGGTTTGAACAACTTCTTTCATGTTCTTTTGTACCTGCTTGTGCTTATCATACCTGGTGGGGAGAGTTAGCTGCGTTTATGTACACTGTCAAGGAGAGCAAGTGTTGATCCATTAAAGACAAGTTCCTTTATCAAAACATTTCCTCCAGACTGAGGCTTACCTTGCCATTCTCATCTTCATGTGACAAGCTTGCCTTGTTTATATTCCTCACTGAAGCATGATGCCACAGCCCAGAACTCCGGATTCCACTTTGTCCCCCTTCTCTTTCACTCATCTTTGTTGCCTTCAGCCCTTAAGGCTAAGCCAATAGCAGGCATCAGTTCTACTAATGTCAAGCATGCTGGTGGGATTGGAAACAGTGTTGCACATTGCAGTCTCTTCTGGCTTGTTCCAATTTCATTTGGTGCCAGTGGTATTTGTTTGTTGTGATCCCAGTGCTTGAGCTGGCCACCTAACCTTGTCTTCTGCATGTTCGCAGTGCAAACGAAGCTGCCAGCAACGTACAGGTGGACCCGGTCGTGGTGGACCGGCTGCTGCTACAGGGTGCCACCCTGGTGTTTCTGGACGTGCCGCCCGGCACCGAGTTTGGCCTGGACATGTCCACAAACGTGGTCGGGGACAAGTTTCGTGGCGTCAAGCTGATCCCTGCAGGCTTGCATTTTGTGCACTACAGTGCTGTGAGCAAGACTGGCACGGCAGCACCCCGCACTGGCTTCTTCCACTACTTTGAGAAAGGCGAGATACTTGTCAAAAAGTGGGACAAAGCCACCGAGGGTGAGCTTTTTTTTTTTTCACAAAAAGGATGTATATCCTTTTTCACGCTTTTGTGCATTCTTCAGGTCACTACAGTTTCCCATAATTGGTTAGTACTGCTGTGACACATGTAAGGATGTAAATCTAGCCACTTTCTGGGGGAATTCTATTTCATTTATTAATAGTACTGCCATCCCTGCTAAGGCTACTGAGATGGAAAAACAAAAGGCTGTAAGACACAAGGCACTCTTATTGCACAAACAGCAGGACCCATAAACTATAAAAAAAACGTTGCAGTTTTGCCCAGAGTCCAACACAGTGGGTGCAATATTGTCACGTACGAGTTTGTGCTGCTGTGGACAAAATGACGTTGGCAGGGGAAGAGGAGATTGAAGTGCCTTGAAGATTGGTTGATGGTGTTACCCTGGTCACTGAGCTACACCCTTGTAACTGTATATATTGTAAATACATATATTTTCTCCCTGTAACATTTTGGTGGACGTGCGGAGTAATCTCTCCACAAGCCGGCCTTGGATCTTCGCAGCGGGCGTCACATTGGTTCCGCTGTTATGGCTACTGATGCTGCCTCCGCTGCTCAGACACCAGCGGAAGTAGTGCTAATCCAGCTATGTCACCCGTGAATCTTTATTGGCACTGGCAAGGTCGATGTTGAAGACTGACTGACGTCGTCTGAAAGCATTGGTAAGCACAACAAGTGGGATGCCACATTTTTGCTGGCCAACATGATGCTTTACTTTGGAGGAACCATGAAGGTATGGTTTCGAGAAGCATGAAGCCGATATTAGAAGGTGGGTCTCCTGCAAGGAAAAGCTACGTTATCTTTTTGGAAGACCTGTGGGACATCAAATGGAGGCCAAGCAAGAGCTAGCGTCTCATACCCAAACATCAACCGAATCCTATGTCGCGTATATTCAAGATGTTCTGGCTCTCTGCTGTAAAGCGGACGCGGACATGCTGGAGGCCGATAAGGTCAGACACATCTTGAAGGGCATCGCGGAACATGTGTTCAACCTCCTGCTTTGTAGGAACTGCTCAACCGTTGAGTCCATCATTAAGGAATGCCGGAATTTTGAACAAGCAAAGAGCAAACGCATCATACAATGCTTCTACCGACTTCCGAATACGGCTGCCACTTCCTCTTGCAGCGACCCTCCGGTGTCACATCCGCCTACAATGCAAAAATTGACACAGGTCATCCGTTGCGAACCTGAGGCTATGGCTCCAAGTTCTCACTGTCCCCATACGTATGACAACGTGACCATCTCACTCATTCAAGCTGTTGTCCGCCAAGAAATCGCAAACATGGACATCCAACCTGCCGTCTGCCCACGTCCCACCCTACTGCTCCCGTCATTGCCTCTGCTGCCCTTCGACAGTCGTTCCCGAATCGATATCGGAACCCCTCTAAGTGGCAAACACCGGATGACAGGCCACTTTGCTATGCTTGCTCCCGGGTCGATCACATCTCCCGCCACTGCCGTAGTAGTCGCTGGTACTCTATGCCTCCACCATATGCTGATCACTGCTTCGACCGAGACCCTCGGCCTCTGTCACCTCTCTCTGAACTATACCATGCTGCCCTTCCCTCTTGGGGAAACACCACTAGCCGCTCGCCCTCACTGCAACGCCGTCAATCCTGTTCGCCTACTCCTCGACGTCCCTCGTCCCCGTCCTACGTGGGCGGCTTCTCAGGAGGCTAAACAATGCAGCCCCCGGAGGTGAGGCTGCATTGACGACTCGGACTGCAAAACCTCTGCTGACCCCTGCTGTGTGACCGAACTTTGTTGAAATTTATTCAAGCCCTCATCGATACTGGCACTCAGGTGTCAGTTATGCGATCAGATCTTCATAGCCATCTCCATAATGTCCTGACACCTGCCCAGTCGCCTGCCGTCCGAGTAGCTAATGGTAGTACAGCAGCCGTGATAGGAATGTGCGCCGCCCTTGTTACCATTGCCGGCCTTCCAGTGTTAGTCCTGTTCACTGTACTGGCCGAGTGTCCACATGAAGTGATTCTTGGAATCGACTTTCTGACTGCCCATTCAGCACTTATTGACTGTGCAACTGGCACCCTTCGCCTTGAACTGCCCCATTACTTTGTCGACTCGATCGATGACCACAAGCCCCGACTTCGTTTTACTGAATTTTTTCGACTACAACCTGATGCTGTGGCTTACGTCCTCATGTCACCTTCTCCACCACTTCGAGATGGTCCTTACGTGGTGTCCCCACTTCGCGACGTCCTCCTGGCACGTCAAATAGCACTACCAAGCTCAATTGTAACTCTTGCCAACAATCGAGCATGGCTTCCTCTTCTGAACTTTGTTTCGTGTCTGCAAGTGCTTCCTGCGGGTGTATCTCACTGTGCTATTGCCATTGGAAGAGTCTGGAGTAGCTGCTCTTACACCCGACCCATGATTCGACACTGCTGCAGCTTCTGCCCCTCCTACTTCACGCAACGAGAAGTTTACGTCAATGATCACTACTGATCTACGACCTGGTTACGCTGATGCCCTTCGTCCTATTCTGATGTACAATGAAGCCATCTTTGATTTTGGCAATCGCCTGCAAAGTAAAACCTATGTTATCACCCATCCAGTCCACACTGGTGACGCTCCTCCTATACATTGAAGGCCCTCCGTGTCTG
This sequence comes from Dermacentor albipictus, assembly GCF_038994185.2. NCBI lineage: Eukaryota > Metazoa > Arthropoda > Arachnida > Ixodida > Ixodidae > Dermacentor > Dermacentor albipictus. Next base: position 20,002,917 of record NC_091824.1, read on the forward strand.
CGGCTGAACGCCAGGTCATCCAAACGGAGGTGGACAAAATGCTCTCCAAAGATATTATCGAGCCTTCCTGCAGTCCGTGGGCATCACCTGTCATTCTGGTTAAAAAGGACAACACCTGGAGATTTTGTATCAATTACCGTCACCTTAATAAGATTGTCAAAAAGGACGTGTGTCCACTTCCGTCTGTTGATGACGCACTGGACTGCTTA